>NC_140581.1:444008552-445208552 GCF_964204655.1 Triturus cristatus
AGTACTTCCCTTCTCCTGTAAGTGCATTACTAGCGTATGTTCATTTTCTGAATGTTGCCATCGGTTTTATTGCTTTCGCCCATATCATTTTTCAGAATGCATTTTATGTTATTTACCTGCTTGGGTGATGTCAATTCTTTGGTCTTAAGCTGTGTAGCAAAGAAGCGTTTTTCCTCTTGGATTTGGATGAGGATGTCCGGGGTAGAGCTTATGGGGCTGTCTTGTAATACCCCTCTGTTTGGTATCTATGTTTTCTGGAGTATTCTTAGTGAAGGGTTCGGTTGACAGCCAGGTCACTAGGGTGAGTTTGTTTTGTTTGCGAGCATCACCAGGGGATGGAATTCAGTTTTTATGATTTCAAATGTGATAGTTCATTGTGAGCCACTAATAGTTTAACATTGTTACTCCCATTTTAAAATAAGAAAACTTGTACAGACCTTTATTAAGGAGATATTAGTAGATTGTTCGTACATTTCTCTTTTTCTCATGCAATGAACCATTCAATGTATTGTAGGCCCTTGCTGGTATTGTGTGGGGGCCCTGCATGCTGGAAGGAACTATTATAACTATAATAAGACTTTTTATAGGAAAGAAGCGCTATGACTTATAAAGAATGTGGTATTCAACTGTACATAATGCTGTTTAGTCGTGTTACTTTGTCACTCGCTGGACATTGTTACAGGTTTCCCACAAGAGAATTGTCCATGGTTAATCAGGAAAATTCATAGCACTTTATCTTGCTTCACTGAGAAATCTCACTAGGAAATGGGGTGAAGTCAGGTTTTCAGGACATTCTTAGTGCAGTGTCTTTCTGTGACTGAAAACATCAGTCAGAATTACAGCAACCCTTCTATACTTTCAAAACATTGGTAACTATATTGCCTGTATATTACAGCACTTCGAAACGGAGAGCGGTCCCATCGGAGTTCAATGCGCAGAGACCAGCTAATAAGTTGCATGATTGTTTTACCACTCACAATTTCCCCTTCCTGAACGGATTTTTGAATAACTCATATTCAGCAAGGCAGCAGGCGGACTTTGTGCATGGTTGGACGGGTTGGCAGTGCGTGCACCCGCCCTTTTTGTTCCCTAAATCCCTGTGGCATGTGTCAATGTGTGCATGATTATATTCTTGCTTCAGGCACAAACCTAACCTTACACCTAGTTTTGCCAGTCACTCTCTTTGTTAGAACAGATTCACAATTGCTTTATTAACCTTGCTGTGTTCTCAAATTAGCTTGAAAATGCACCATTTGTCCACTTTTTTAACAAAATTTTCTCCGGGGGGAGAACCCCCTGAACTCCTCATGGGTGGTTCGGGCTCGCTCGCCAGCAGGCGGACTTTGTGCATGGTTGAAAGGGTTGTCAGTGCGTGAACCAGCCCTCTTTGTGCCATAAATCCCTGGGGCATGTGTCAATGTGTGAATGATTATATTCTTCCTTCAGGCACAAACCTAACCTTACAACTAGTTTTGACAGTCACGGTCTTTGTTAGAATAGATTCACAAGTGCTTTAGTAACCTTTCTGCTTTCTCAAAATTTGCTTGAAAATGCACCATTTGCCCACTTTTATTTCAAAATTTTCTTCCGGGGTGAGGACCCCCCGAAACTCCCCTTAGGTTGTTCGGGCTCGCTACGCTCGCTCGCTACACTGCCTTACTGTGTCCCAAAATTATGTCTCTTCAAAAAGTGGGTCACCAACATGAAAAGTTTGGAAAGCTGTGATGTAGATGTTAAATTAAGTGGGGCTCAGGGAGGAGCTCTGTAGCACTCCGCAGCTGATCTCTGTGAGTTGAGAGTGGAACGGTGGTAGTCTGGCTCTGTGTTCAGCCTGTGAGAAATGAGCGGATCCATTCCAAGGCTTTATCGTGGATGCCGGCGTCATGGAGTCTTGTGCATAGGATGCGGTGACAGACGTTATAGTAGGCGGCTGAGAGGCCCAGGAGAATGACGGCTACAGTTTTACCTCAGTTGAGGAGGGTGCGGAAGTTGTCTGTGGCAGCGAGGAGGGCGGTCTTGGTGCTGTGGTTGCTTCGGAAGCCAGACTGGGAGAAGTCCAGGGTGTGGTACGCCTCGATGAACTCAGAAAGTTGGGTGTTGATGGCCTTCTCGATGACCTTGGCTGGGAAGGGGAGCAGAGATATGGGTCTGAAAGTCTTGAGGTACATTGGGTTGGCAAAGGGTTTCTTCAGCAAGGATTTGATCTTTGCATGTTTCAAGTCTTCCAGGAAGGTGGCGGATTTGATGGAGCAGTTGATGGTGACACAGAATTCGGGGGTGATAGTGGTGTTGACTCTGTTGAAGATGTGGTGCTGGCAGGGGCCCGAGGGCAATCTGGAGTGGATGCTCTTCATGATCTTGAGGGAGTTGTCAGCGGTGAGGGGAGTCAAGCTGAGTAGGGACTTTTGGGGTCCAGTGTCTTTTGGTACGGTGGTTGTGGGTGTAGTGGGGTTTGAGGGTCTTGGGTATCAAGGCTGTTAAAGCTGGAGTATATTACTGACACTGATGCATTTCGGCCTCACACAGCCTTGTTCACATAACGACAGGGATGGTTTACACAGTATATATAGTATTATGTACAACTACATAAGAGACAGACTTTGCTCAAAATAAACAGCAGCGCTATTTAGAAAGAGGAGAGGTCACCTGAAAACTGTGCAAAAGGAAACACAAAAGTGAAGAAAAAAGAAAAATTGTGTTTGAAATGGTGTACCTAATAGTGAAATCAAACACTGGGACAAGGGGAACAAACAAACAAAGTATTCTACTCTTAAAATCGTTTGGTATGAAAGAACAAGTTACTTACCTTCAGTAACGATATATCTGTAAGAAACATAGTTTAGTTATAGATTCCTTACCTTAGAATTACCCCCAGGCGTCAGACTGGATACGGAAAGTTTTTTTGTCAGCAGTACCGCTGCGCGTCGGAAGGTGGCGTCGGTGGACTCCGCATTCTTCGTCAGCGTCGTGGTCGCCTGGATGCTGTTGTGGTAGCTACATAGATGCCGCCCTCGCGTGCTGACGTCAGTTCTGTACACGACTTTCCATGGCAGAAGCGCAGAGCCATGCAAGACACTTACCACTGGTGCACAAAACTATGGCCCTGAAAGGAAGTCCCTAACCCTGGAAGTCAGTTCGCAGAGCGTGGAGGATAGGTGGGGCGGTAAGGAATCTATAACTAACCTATGTTTCTTACAGATATATCGTTACCGAAGGTAAGTAACTTGTTCACCTGAAAGAAACAGTTAGTTATAGATTCCTTACCTTAAAATAGATACCCCAGCAATACCAACCCCAGAGGTGGGTCTGTGAACTAAGTTCACACCAGAAAGTCCAGGAGAACAGAACGGCCAAAGAAGCCGTCGCTCCGGTCTTGGCTGTGCAGGCAGTAGTGTTTGGTGAATGCGTGCCGCGATGCCCACGTAGCTGCCTGACAGTTGTCACTTAGGGGGACTCAACGTCCCAAAGAAGTGGCAGTGGTTGAATGGGCGCGCAGGTCCACTAGAGGCTCCTTCTTAGCCAGAGAATAGCAGGCTTTGATGCACAAATTGACCCATCTGGAGATGGTCCGTTTGTGCACGGCCCGAGCTTTCTTAGCGCTCATGTAACCAACAAAGAGCTGGTCGTCCACCGGAATTGCTTTGTGCGATCCAGGTAGAAGGAAGGTGCACCTTTTGGATCCAGAAGGTGGAGCCTCTCTTCCTCTTTTGAAGGATGCAGAGGTGGAAAGAAAGTGGGCAAAGTGATGGTTTGGCCACTGTAGAAAAAAGTAACCATCTTGGGATGAAAGGAAGGTCTAGTTCTAAGAACGACCTTGTCCGATGGATAGCCAGAAAGGGAGGCCTGGAAGAAAGAGCTTGTAGCTCACTCACTCTGCGTGCAGAGGTGATGGCCACCAGCAAGGCAGTTTTCAAAGTGAGAAGCCTGAGAGGACAGTTATGTAGCGGCTCAAAGGGAGAGCACAGAAGATAGGTAAGAGCCAAGTTCAAGTCACACTGGGGCATTATGAATAGAACAGGAGGAAAAAGATGAGTAATGCACTTAAGGAGTCTATTTACAACAGGGAACTTGAAAAGAGAAGGCTAATCAGGAAGCTTAAGGAAGGCTCAAATGGCTGAGAGGTAGCCTTTTATAGTGCCCAGAGCAGAGCCGTGCTGGGCCAAAGAAAGGAGGAACAAGAGAACCTCAGAAGAGGGGTGGAAATGGTATCCACAGCCTTTGCTGTGCACCATGCCACAAATTTGTTCTATCTGCAGACGTATACTGTCTTAGTGGAGGGATGCATGGCTGCCAAGATAACATCGCAGACTTCGGGAGGCAGGTCAAAGGACGTCAACTACCGCCGCTCAATCTCCACACCAGGAGCTGGAGGCTGGACAGGTTCGGGTGAAGGACCGCTCCCTGCTGCTGCAATAGAAGATCCTCCAGAAGAGGCAGTCGGATCGGAGGATCGATGGCCATGTTGAACAGCTCAGTATACCAGACTCTTCGTGCCCAATCCGGAGCCACAAGAATGACTTGGGCCCGGTCGCGCTTGATCTTCTTCAGCACACTGGGCATAAGTGGTATAGGCGGAAAGGCGTATAGAAGACCGCAACTCCACTCGCGACAAAAAAGAATCTCTTAGCGAGTGCCGCCTTGGAAACTTCAATGTGCAAAACTGCTGACATTGTGCGTTCTCTTTGGTGGCGAATAGGTCTAACCAAGACTCTCCCCACTGCAGAAGAGACCTCGCACCACCTCCGAGTGAAGACGCCATGCATGATCCATCATGCACCTGCGGCTGAGCGCATCCGCTCTGGCGTTCAGGGAACCTGCCAGGTGTTGAACCACCAGAGATATACCTTGATGTTCCAGCCATGTCCAGAGGTGGAGGTCCTCCTGACATAGCGTCCACGACCCCACCCCGCCTTGTTTGTTGCAGTACCACTTGGCGGTGGTGTTGTCTGTGAACACCTGCACCACTCTTACCCGGACAGAGGGATGGAATACTTTGAGTGCAAGATGAATCACCCGAAGCTCCAGAAGGTTGATGTGGAGCCCGGACTCCGCCGGAGACCAGAGGCTTCCGATCTCCGCCTCCCCATGTGGCGGCCCCATCCCAGAAGTGATGCATCGGTCACCACTGTGAACTCTGGTTGAGGAAGGGAGATGGATCTGCCGTCACCCAAACCTGGTTCGTAAGCCACCACTGCAATTGGTGTGCAGTGCCCTCCGAGATCTGGATGCAATCGGACAGATTCCCCTGATGTTGTGCTTATTGGAACTCCCCCTGGCGTTTGGGGGCCCTGAAAGGTCGGACTAGGAGGGTTTGGAGGCTGCTGAAGAGGGGGCTGTGGTGGACTGGCCCGCCCGCTGGCCCCCAGAAACACGCCGCTGGTTCCCATGTCCCTGGCCGTGCAGAGGCTGAACAGCTTGCGCCGGCCTGTGGCTCTGAGCAGGACGTGGCGGGGCAACGCTTCCGTAGCCACGAAAGGGGCGAAAAGGCAGACTGTGCAGGGCGGTTGGTGGTACGTCCCAAGGACCAGGCCGTAGCCCGAGAGTCCTTAAAGCACTCCAGTGCGTTGTCTGCCTTGTCGCCGAAAAGGGGACAGCCATCAAAGGGCATGTCCATAAGTGCGGATTGGACATCCCCGGAAAAACCAGTCGGCCTCAACTAGGCATAGCGTTGAAGGGCTACTGATTGTGGAAATTGTCCTGCCCAGTGAGTCGGCGGTATCCAGTCCACATCGGATGGTAAACTTCGCTGCTTCTCTCCCTTTGGCAACTGCTCAAGAGAGTATGGCCTGGGCCTCCTCCGGGCACTGAGGCTGCACTTGCACAACCGTGTCCCACACGATGGGTGTAACAGCCCAACAGACATGCAGTGTTTACCGACCGCAGTCCCAAGCTAGCGGGAAGAAAACATCTTCTTCCCAAGATGATCCAGCTTTTTGGATTCCCTGTCCAGTGGAGCAGTAGGGAATGCACCCTTGGAGGTGGAGGCTTGGACCACCAAGCTCTCAGGGGTGGGGTGTTGGGAGAGGTAAGTGGGGTCGCCCGATGCCGGGCAGTGGCATCCAACAATCATCCTGTTCACAGGAGCCCCAGTGTTAGGTTTGTACCAAGTGCCCAAAAAGATGTCCGTCAGGGCTTCATTAAACGACAGCAGGGGCTCTGATGAGGTCGCCACCGGTTGAAGCACCTCTGTCAGGAGGTTAGTCCTGACTGCCACCGTAGGTAGCTCGAGGTGGAGAGCCTCAGCTGCCCTACGCAACACCACTGTGTACAACGCTCCCTCCTCCGTAGCGACAGTAGGAGGAGACAACATGCCAAGGTCTGGTGAGGTATCCAGACCACTGGCTTCCCCCAGTTCCTCTCTCCAGTCCTGTTCATAAACTAACTGGTCAGTCAAAGGGTCCCCAGACACCTCCCAGTCCTGCTCACCCTCCTCTGGCTGCCAATCTGGTCTCAAGCAGCCAGGGTAGAACAGGGGCACAAAAGTAACCATCGGCGCCGGATCCGGCATCGGACAACGCTGGTCCAGCTCTGTGTCTACCTCAAAGTGGAGGCCGGGGTCGACCTCGACTGGGGACACAGCCGACACCGGCTACGGATGTGGTGCCGGTGGAATCGGCGCGGGGGGAGGCATAACAAGGTCAACCGGCGCTGATCCGGATCCAGGCCTGGATCAAGGTGGGCCTGCGGTGCCAAGGACGAAGCCGCCGGCCTTGCCGGCGGAGTCGGGCTGCCCAAAGATGGCGTGCATCGCTTCTTAAAAATGACGAAGCTGGGCAGGGGTCGCTCCAGGTCCCGGGAAGAGGGGTAAACCCGGAGCCGACCCGCGGGGCACCACTAGCATCCCTCATCGCACCGGCCGACGGACGGGGAGAAGTTGAAAAGCGACAATGCTTCTTCGACTTGTTCTTGTGCTTTGACTTACCTGACCGCGAGTGCGAAGACTTGGACCAACAATGGTAGTGGCTCCCCGACCAGTCCCTCGACCTCCTACGCGACCGGGACCTCGAACGGCACAGAGCCGACTGCTGGGCCTCGAGAAGCTTTTGAGACCGCTCCCGCAAAGACTTCGGATTCATGGTCCAGCAGTCGGAGCATGACTTGGAGTTGTGGTCGCGTGCCAGGCAGAAGAGGCACACGCGGTGCGGATCAGTCACCGACATCAGTCGGTTACAGGAACCGTAAGCCTTGAAGCCAGGCATCCCTCATGCACCAGTCATACTCAAAAAACGGTGTTGACAAAAGTCGAGAAAAAAGTCAGTCAAAAATGAGTGGGGGTACCGCTCTCCAGATCTGCGCTGGCTGGCGCTAAAAAAGAAAGAACTGACATGAGGGCTGCATCTATGTAGCTACCGCGATGTCATCCTGGCGACCATGACGCCGAAGACGAATGCGGAGTAGACCGACGCCACCTTCCGACGCGCAGGGGTACTGCTGATGAAAAAACGTCCCAGATCCAGTCTGACGCCTGGGGGTAAGTCTAAGGTAAGTAATCTATAACAAACTGTTTCTTACAGATGTACATTAATGAAAGGTTGTTCTACAAACAATTTATTTCTAATAGTATATAAATTCCATCATAATTTCTAAATACGTCTTATGAATAGACACAACAACATTCATTTACGAACTCGTGTTAGATACTGTAAATTTTGGCTAACCTATGTCCTTTCCATATATTGCAGTGACAATCACAGTGCCTAAACAAAAGGTTAAAAAACATCCCCCCTCATAACCCTACGCTGCTTTCACGTGTTTTACCTATTGGTCCATAGAGATATAGTCTGGATTACTGACATGTTTCAAACGACTTCTCAAATATTCACCCAAGTGGGCTTATCTTTTTATTGTAATAGCAAAATGGGGGATTTAGGATTAAGACCAAAGAATTTCATAAGTTTAACCAGAAAATCTACAAAAAATTACTATATATCCTGTGTAAACCATCCCTGTCATTATGTGAACAAGGCCTGTGTGAGGCTGAAATGCATCAGTGGGAGTAATAAATTTGTTTTGGGACTGCGATTCCTGAGTGAGCATCCTTCCCACTATGGAGTAGGGCATTTTTGTTGGATATTGACACACTATGAGGCGCTACCTTGAGACAAGGTACTGGCAGTATTAGAAAATCACAGAGCTTGAAACTGCATGGAACTAAGGACCTTCATAAGTTTCAGAAGTTGTGTTGTTTATAGTGCAGAGCATTATCCGAGAAGGGCTAATTTACAAATCAGGTTCATTTTTGTCACCCTTTGCATGTCAAAGCTTATCTAAATTGAAGGGCACTAACACAAAGTGATATCTACTGTCACATCATACTCCTCATTCAATGTAATCAAGCCATAGGGAGATAGATAAACTGGAAATGCATACAAAGACATAACTCTGCCGACTTTTAAACAGCAACAGTACCAGAAAACAGTTTTAGCAATGTGCATGAATTTATGCTTTTGTTTAAGTCTAGAAATGTTTAACTATTTGCATATAAATGTTATGTACTTGATTACCAAATTAAATCTTGAAAGTAATTTTCATACAAAATTATTATTATTAAAAAAGTAGTAACATTACATGTTAATTTTCCCAGTCTGTGCAAGGCAAGCTCTCTTCTTCATCTTCAGACTCTGGGGACGCCTCTTTAATTCGCCTAAGTGCTTCGTGGATGCTGCGAGTCAAGGGATCTGTGTCAGGTAGGAGTGTGAACGATTCTCTCAAAACCTCAGTTTGCACCTTTTTCAATTTCACTCCCTTTCGAATCTGTGCCAGAATGTTATTGCTGTCATCTTCATCTTGGTAAGGAGGTAGAGACCGCTGCTCGGCTTTTCTCAAATGAAAACTGCCACGCTTCAAGGAGGCTAGAACTTCATCCATAGGTGAGCTCGCTGCAGAGAATTAAAAGTAACATCTCACCATTTTCATAATAGCTTTTTTAATTTTGAAGAAAGAACAACTGTATGATGCCGTTAAATCTGCCTCTTCATTTCTACTTTAAAAAGTTGAGAGGAAAAACTTACTTTCATAACAATATTTCTTGTGGATAAATGATCTTCCAGCAGATTCATCCCCTTATACTTTAATACTTTTTCCAGCCTTCTGACTGGTCCAGAAAAACCCAACCCACCCAGCAATGACTATCCAGCTTTCAATGGTGATGGCACACTTCACTTCGGGACAGAACTTTACCAAAGTTTATTAAGCGTCAACCTGCGTCAGCTCCTGGTATTTTGTCCATCCCCCATCAAGACATACAGAAAGGAGCATAGAAATCCATGACAAAGACAAATACAGCAAATAAAATGTTTGCATACCAATGGATCTTGCAGTATACCTCCCTGGGAAGTGGGACTGGGTAGTGCAGTTTAGCCAAGGAAATCATGCAACACAGCTCAGACAAAGTACACATCACTGTGTGCTAGAGAAGGAAGCAGTAGAGCTTTACCAAAGTATAATAAAGATAACCACGTAGTTGCTCAGCAGATGTTAACAACCAGGATGCCTCTGGAAAGAGCTGTAAAAGCAGCAGTCACCAAGGTGGAATGAACACAAATACCCTCTGGAGGGTCTTTCATGGTTTGTGAATAGCAAATCTTGATACAAGAATGACCCAATGTGAAACAGTTTTCAGAGTCATCCCTTTGACCATTTTGGGTCCACCAAACCCACAAAAATCTGGGTATTAACTCTATCCTGCTGTATGCATACAACGAGGCATGCCTGAAATCCAGCTAATGCAGATGGTCTCTCATCTCTGGCTAATGTAAAGGAGGGAAGAAAGATGGAATACTAACAGTCTGAGACATGCTAAATGCAGACATAACTTGGGGTAAGGAAAATGAGTAAGTGCAAAGAATCACTTATTTCAGTAGAAAACAGAAGGGTGGATGAAATGAGATGCCATTGTCAAAGCTAGACCCAAATGCCACTGCAGAACAATAAACGGAAGGAGAGGGAACAATAAGGCAAACCTTTCAGAAAACACTCCCTTATTGACGTTCTAAACAGGGGAGGTTGATCAGGCAACCACATTACAGTAGAACGGACAGGTTGATAGCCTCAACTGTAGCCACCTCCAGACCCTACTCAGTGAGGCACCACACCAATCATTAGAGGTTGGAAAGATTGGGTTTAAAGAGGTTGATGCCTTGCAATTTTGTATCACTGTATGAGAACGAGTGGATCGCATACACAAAACTAGTAGCAGGTTTCTGTTCAGTAAGACAACGTCAACAACCTCATCAGGAAGGTAAAATACATTAAAAGTCCCTCAATTTCCATATGTGCAGACACGTTATCTGGGGATAGGGGTGGAGGAACGAACTATTCTGCTGTGAGAGCAAGTCCCCTCTGCACCATAGAGGGTGGGGAATTCAGTCTTCACCACGTGGATCACATGGATGGCATACTCCTTTATCGACCTCTCAGCTGGAGTTGTAGTAAGCTCCATGGGTGGCAGTGTTTAGACTTCTAGGTAAGTAGCAGAGATGTCCCAAAACGAACTAGGGATAGCTTCCTAACCACATTCTACTGACTTTGCTTTAGGTGCTGGAGCATCTGGAGGTGCAGTGTCTGAAGGTGTCGGGGTCAGGATCACCAGAGTCGCCAAAGAACACAGGAATTAACTCCCACCTTAGGGTAGAGCCCAAGGGTTGCAAAGTCATTCTGAACAGATCAAGCATCATTAGCCAGAACACCCACCCTGATCAGGGTTGGCCAAAGGACCGGGAAACTTGGGTCTCAATTTCTTAGTTGCAGAGAGATTGCCAAAAGAAAAGGAATCGAGGGTTGAGGAACAAAGTCAAGACACATAACAGTTCAGAGAATGGACCGCTAACTCAAGGAAGAATAGGACTTCTTGTTCCTATGCCACTTTTTGTGCTCCTTGTGGGATGATCTCTTCAGAGAAAGTTCAATGGAATGTGACATACCTGTAGGAGAGGAAGTCTACTTGAGAGTCTTTTCTGCAGACCGTACACAAAAATAACTTGGCCTCCTACTCACTGTGGCCTTCAGGTCCATGGAGGAGAAAGAGCCGCAAACCGTGGTGTCAGGCTCAGAACAGTCATCATAGGGGTTGATAAGGAACATCTTGCAGGACTGTCTTCTAGGTGTAAAGCCCAAAGTCCCTGACCTTATTGCTGAGGAATTTTTCAGTGAGGCACCGTGAAAGAGCTCCTAACCGTGTTGATGAGTCAAGGAAAACAGGAACTGATATCAGCAACAAATTGGCACCTAATATACTCCAGTGATTTAATGTCTGGAAGTGTAGTTAGGGCAGGAGAGACGCAGCACGAGAATCATTGGTGGAGTTAAGTTTTCAGGACTAGTCTGATGCCTGGAAGAAGTATTCTTAAGAGGAGGCATCTGCGGGAAGCTGTAGTCATCAGAATTGAGAACATTGCTTTTCACCAAATATGATAACACACCATTGTTATGACATTAATGGCCACTGTATGCAAGGACTGTCAAACTGTGTAATGCCATGTAAATATGACCACATTAATCCCCTCATAAGAATTTAAGTGATGTTAGTTGTATGCACAATTCAGAGGGTCACAAGGAACTACTGTACAAAGATATGGTTATAGTGGTATCTGGCACTACCTTCAAATAAGGAGTGTTTGACAGCACTATTACGATAAAACACCGGCACTACTTTAAGGATGTCATGTACAAGGAGTTCATCATAATTTAATACCAACTGTTAACTGCTGCAGAAATAAAGAGTAGGAGTAAATGTTTATTATGAACATGCTAGCACTAAGTATGAACAATCAACAGGGCAAGGATCCTCTTAAACATAAAAATCTACCACTGCTTCCTAGACCTACAAGTAAACTGTACTGCAAAAACAGAGGTTGAAGTTGTATTTCCAGCGCTTTGTGATCGCGTTTTGTGATTATGTCTGTCCCTCAAGGTGCTAGCAACTTTATTAATAGTGTACACCTCTTTAATCAAATAATAAATTACTTTACCAAGCTAAGTGCTGATTCCATTACCCCACTTTGGTAAGGTGATCATTTACTGTACTACCATGAAAGATTTACAAATGATAGTATCGGTAAAAGCACATCTTCTGTGCCATTGTGTCCCTAGAGGAACAGAGAACGAATACAGTAACAAAGATCAAAAGAAAAACCGAGCATCTTGCACTTAATTGTAGCACCGGAAATATGTCATTCTGAGATGCAGTGCAAAGGGATTAATAATATTGTGTCTAACAAAAGAGCACAAAAAGCACCTTGCCTGAGTGAGAGCAATAGAATTAGATTGTACAATGAAAAAAGTACCAACTGTATATGTCTTTGGTGTGTTGTGTATTTGCGTTTTGGTGGTACAAGTCATCTTTAGAAATCAAATATCGCTCAATAAAAGATGTAGTTTCAGTCGCTTGCACCATCGGGAGTGGCTTTGTTTAAACTGGATAGCTGGAAGCTTTTTAAGCCCTAACCTCCACAGTCGACTACTGTTACTAAAACTCTTTGTCCCCAATGCAGATTCCAATGCAATAGGAACTGAGGCTGAAATGGTATTTGTGGTATTTATGTTTTCGGAGGAAGGTCTGAGCAGATTTTTGCACAATTTTGTGTATTATGGCAGTATTTTTAGTACTCATGAAATCAACAAAGGAGTGTACCATCAAAATAAAAGAAGAGCAAGCATGTTGAAAATACCAGTTAGGTTTTACTGTAGAGAAAGACCCATTAGGTTTCTAAAAAAGCCCTCACTCACCAACCTGGTTGGTGACATGCTTCAGCATCGGGCCCCACCAGGAGTGGCCGAATGCCACCCTAGTGTGCTGCGACGCCAGTTTACAGCGTAGCTGGTAATAGGTGTTTGGTGAAGAGTGAATGGTGAGTTTTAAAAAGGTCTAGACTGTCAAAAAAATCATTGTATTAGTTTTGCCAATCAGACATGAATAAAATATATATCGTGTGGGATAAAGAACTAGATTAAAAGTTAAGTTTTATCCCTGGGGGTGTGGTCAACATGGTTCTGCCTATGTGTGATTGCTAATTAGGCTTTCATCAGGACCAACGTGTAGTGATGAACCCCGGCGGTATGGGCGCGCTAAGGCCCACCCTAACCAGGGGTTGCTAGGGTGAAAAATTTGATCGTAGTCCTTTATGTGCACGAGTTTACTAATAGTATCACATGTGAACTTGATACTACTTATGAAGTGCACCACGAAGAGCACGTTTGCATGGTTTCTCAATTGTGACAATCTCTAGGAGCATACTGACAAAACTCTTCTTTGTCTTTTTTTGTTCTTTTTGTTTGTTTGTCAATGTCTGTCACATTCTTAACCAGAATAAACTCGGTTCCTCTCTAAACCCGAGGGAATCTGAACTCTTAGTGTTTAATATTTCTCACACTAGCAACCCCTGGTTAGGGTGGGCCTTAGCACGCCCATACCGCCGGGGTTCATCACTACACCTTGGTCCTGATGAAAGCCTGATTAGCAATCACACATAGGCAGAAACATGTTGACCACACCCCCAGGGATACAACTGAACTTCTAATCTAGTTCTTTATCCCACATGATATATATTTTATTCATGTCTGATTGGCAAAACTAATAAAATGATTTTTTGACACAGTCTAGATATTTTTAAAACTCACCATTCACTCTCCACCAAACACCTATTACCAGCTCTGCAGTAAACTGTCGTCGCAGCACACTAGGGTGGCATTCGGCCACTCCTGGTGGGGCCCGTGATGAAGCACGTCACTAACCAGGTTGGTGAGTGAGGGCTTTTTTAGAAACCTAATGGGTCTTTCCCTACAGCAAAACCTAACTGTTATTTTCAACATGCTTGCTCTTCTTTTATTTTGATGGTACACTCCTTTGTTGATTTCATGATTTGAGTCGAGGGGTGTAGGAGTGCTCCTGAGTTGTTTTTCCCTTCCTCTCTCATTGATTCCTATATAAGTATATTTAGAACATCGTGACAGTGGTTTTGTACTTGATCTTTGTCTCGACTTTGATTAAGAATGACATTGGAGGCCAATATCTGGATATTTCTTTTTAATAAAAATGTTTTGTAGTTCACTCATTCATGTGCCTTTTTATTGGGAAAGGAGGCATATTCGGAATTAGAACGACAAGAATGAGTTATTTTCTTTATAATAACTATCAATCTGTGAAACATATAATAATAATAATAAAAAACTAATTTCATCATAAAATTTGAGCTATTAACAGTTGGACCAGAAACCAAACATAGTAATACAGAATAGGGTATTTTGCTAGGGTTCATGTCAGTTGATAGTGCCTCAATAATCGAAATCATAATAATTCAACTTTAATTAACCGCATAACTGGTTAACTTATTCAACTGATTACAGCAACTATGACGCAAAAATTCATGACTCCTTAGCGAAACCAGCATCTTCCATGGATTGGCGGATCCTTTAATCTCTACTTTTAGGCAATCAGCGCCAGACTTGCCACCTGAGAGCCAAAAAAGAGAACCTTTCTGTACTGCTTTGGAGGGGGCATGCTAAGGATGACAGTACAGCAGAGATATTGAGATGTCTCTCGCAATACTGAGCCTCAAAAACTTCCCACGCCAAAAAGTCCTCATAATAAATGATAATTCCAGAGCATATGGGACACAGTTCTCTTCAGCCATGTGGCATCTTGTGAACTTACTAGGGTTTCTTTCAGAGATTGTATTTAGCCTGGAATCTATAAATAAACTAGAATTGTACCCTTATTAAATTGGAGTTTATTTGTAAGGCGCCGATTTCCACATTCAACCTCTTCCATTTTGTATCTGAAAAGTGGAGACCCAAGTCCTCAGCCCATCTGGGTCTGATATTGTACTCTGTTATTTCTGTATGGTAGTTTATCTCTGCATAAATTCGTGATATCTGCCCCATACACTCTAGCTGGGTGATTGCTAATCTAAAGGATTATATAATACACAAAGCACCACCCATAGTGCAAGCTTTTGAGGAAAGCAAATGTAACAATAATATTCTGAATTTCAATTGTTTCAGCTTTATTTTCTACATGAGAATGCAAATAGGAAACATGAACTTTGTAGCACTACACATCATAAAAATGATTCCAGAGGAAAGAGTCTAAATTATATCAAGCACAGTCAACGCCAACAGGTCCAGCCTTGGCAGTGAAAGTGAATAATGTGCACATGCTTTGTACAGTCGTTCAAAGTGAAGGCAGCAAATGGATAAAGTAGGCTGACACACTGCTCCATGCTATATGCTATGGCGGGGGAAGTAAAATGCGAATGACTAACAGACCACCAAATATAGGCTGCAGACCAAAAGCCACTAAGAGTATGCACATTATGTAATAATTTTATGGAGAGACTGCTAAAGCGGTCTCAAAGGCTAGATCCAATGAAAACTATGCAAATATAGCCCTAAAGTCAATTACTCTCCTTTTGCAATAGCGATTACCTTTCCTTTTCATTAACTGTTAGTTTCTTTCCCTTCAAAATGGAGTTATGATATAGCTTATAGCCTGCCGTAGCAAGTTATACAGGCTGTTGAGAGGGAAAAATCCTCTGAATGGTAATAGATGCACATCCCTGTCCTGAGTGCCTAAATGTACTGATGTGCACCATGACATAGGCCTGACTCAAGAATTCTGGTCTTGTTGGATGAATAGGGGCCCCCAAAGTGCTGTGGTTGCAGCATACTATGTAGCGATCAGTAGGAATAAACAGGTCCTTTTTAACATGTGTCCTTGGAGTGTGCCTACAGGTTCACTCACTTAAAATTCCACTGCTGTGTGCTTAATACACCCTTGGCCTACATCAGATTGGGGTGAAGTGATGTACAATGCAGAGGTGGTGTATCTGCGCTGGGTGCATGTGTGCCTAGGAAGGGTACAATACAGTGATGATGCAGTATTGAGCAATGCATGCATGGGGAATCATGTACTGGATATTTAGGTGCCTATGAGTGATACAGTACCTGAAGGATGTAGTGCTGTACAGTGTGTGCATGTTAAATGCATATGCTGAACGTATTTATGCCTATGAGTAGTACAATACAGGAAGAGTGCAGTGTGTGCATGTTAAATGCATATGCTTGATGTATGTGTGCCCATGAGTGGTAGAGTACATGGAGGATACAGTACTGTGCAATGCGTGTATGTTGTATACATGCACTGGGTGTATGTGTGCCTGTGGGTGGTACAATCCACGGAGGGCCCTGGGTTCCATTTTGCGAGACACAGGCCTTCATGGCAAAACATAGAGCGTAAGTAGAGGGATCCCCCAGACAGTTTTGTATTTCTGCATTCCTGTAAACTGGGTGGGACACACACTGGAGAGGAGAGAGCAAGGCTTTACCTGTACACTTCAAAGAGTGCTCTTAAGATTGAGTGAGAGGTCACAAGCAAGGGGGCTGATAAGAGAACTATAAAGGGTAGGACAAGGGGCACTTGGCTAATCTTTTGATGCACATATCACTGTGGCTGACATCCAGATGTGAACTCTAGTCACTCCCATGGCCAGTGTTGTGGGATTAACAGCTTGGGAGACACTCCTGCTGTGACAGATTGCTTTTTAAGAGGAAGAGGGATAGGTAGGAGAGGACACTTCAAAAGAAGCAGACCCCAACATAAAATCTCAAAGACTCAGACCCCGAATCACATTTGGTGTCTGGAAATGAACTATAAAAAGGGGAATTTGAGACCCCAACAATTGTCATCTGCCAAGCAGCCAGATGGGCTGTGAGAGGAGCGGAAGCTCTGTAAAACTTCTCCCTGTGACCATGGCTGGGGGCCAAGGCCTGCCAGTCTCCCTGCTGCATGAGTGTCATCACCCAGGGAATTCAAGACCACTTGCCCTGGACCACCAGCGACTTCCTGCATGCCAAGACCAGTGTGCCCTGCGAGGAAGAGGAGAGTGTTGCAGGGAGCAAGGTCCTCTCCATCTTGGTTTGAATGGATTGCCTCCCAAAATTTTGTAGCCACCAGAAATCATGCTCATTGATCCAACATGTCTTCTCACAAATCTCTCTAATGAAGAGACGTCAGCTGCTCTTTATTCAGTGAAAACATAGACCAATGTTTAATTTGTATGTATTGCAATCTACCTATTTCTTGCAGTTTGAATTTTTTATTGCAGTTTTCAAATGTTTTAATTTGATTTCTGTGGAGTAAGTCGGAGTTAGTTAAGCAGTCTCCCTCCCTCCACCTCTCTAAGTCTTCCTTCTATAGGCCTGGGGTGAAGAGAGAATTGTTGTGGAGTGGAGAAGTAGGCGATAGAAAGTAGGTTAATCCTTCTCTTTTAATGCTTTTGTCCTTTTTCTAGCACTGTCCTGGTAGGTTTGGCAGGGTATGCAGTCTTTTCTCATTAGATAGTCATGCCAGGTGTCACTGGATTCTGACCAATGCTGCCTGAGCCACTGCGGCCCACTTATAATTCGAATGTCTTGCTAACCATTTTACAATGACGTGAAGGAGAGATGCATGGTAATATTTATTGATCATATCAGGGCACAGCAAGCCTCCCTTTCAGACCATGCTCCCAGTCCAAATGAAATCAATCAATTTCCTCTCCAATTTCTATAGTTTGTCTATTGTGAGGAGGGGCTCAGAGATTACTTGAAAAAGACAGCAGTCTGGGTAAAATATTAATTTTAAAGACAATGATTCTACCTATCTAGGAGATGTACATTGTGCGCCATTTCGTGAGGTCTTCTAGGATTCGATCACTCAATGTAGGCCATTTTCTTGCTAATCATTCCTTTAGGTCACTTATAAGTTGTTCCCTAGATATTTAATCAACTCCAAGGCCCACCAAAACATACTCACTTCACTTAAACGTCGGTTCAGGTGTTCTGGCACTGTGATGCCAAGCATCTCAGAATGCTGTTTTGTTAATTTGTAAATGCTGTGACTTTCTCAAAATGCTCTTGCTTGGCTACAATTGTGGGGTATGGAGCTCCCTGGTTATATCCGAGTTAGTACCACGTGGTCTGATAAGAGACATACAAGCCGAAAAGTACACATTGAGTAAGCATTTAACTGCTGGCCTCCTTCAGGTTCTGTATGCTACCGTTCCAAGGCTATTGCAAGTAAGGAGCAGGGAGAGAGGCCCACTTTCCAATACAAACCACTACGACCACGCCATTATCGCTAACACTTGCCACTCTATGTCCTTCTACCATCCTTTTTTTCAAACCAGGTCTACATCCATTTGTTAAAGGACTTCCTTTAGGTATTTCCACCTTATGTGATCAAATCCATTCAAACTTAGTAAGATTACTGCTATCTTTTCTCTGGTCCATTTCTCCACTAGATGCACAGTTTGGCGGATGTAACAGGATCTCGGTAATTTGTTTACGAAGCCCACATATAAGAGTTAATCAAGTAAGACACCCACTTATAACCTTTAGAATCATAGTGAATATTTTCACATCTGAATTTATTAGGGCAATTAGCCTACATGAGGTGCATTTGGTTGGGTACTTCCCTAGCTTTGAGAGCAGGAAGATTTATGCTTCTCTCCAGGTTGGCATTACAGCATCACATTTCTCAAAGTGATTAAAGAGGTCAGCTTTCTAATCCGTGGGAGAAATATTTTATAAAATATACCGGTACACAATCTGCTCTGTTGTTTATATTTCTCAAAAAAATGTTATACCCAAGTTTTACAGCTTTATTGAACAAGTTACTTACCTTTGGTATAGCCTTATCTGGTAGAGACTATATCGAGTTGCCGATTCCTTACCTTTCAATTTCCCCAGGTATCAGATTGGATCCGGAAGATTTTTTGTGAGCAGTACCCCTGCGCGTGGCATAAATGACATCTGTGTCAACTATACAGACACCACCTCGGCACGCTGATATCAGTTACTTTTCGCAACTTTCCACACCAGAAGCGTGGAGCCATGAAGAGCACAGACATTGGTGTTTCCAAACTAGGGCCTTAAAAGGGATCAGTCCTGACCCTAGAGATCTGTCCGC
Source organism: Triturus cristatus (assembly GCF_964204655.1). Taxonomy (NCBI): domain Eukaryota; kingdom Metazoa; phylum Chordata; class Amphibia; order Caudata; family Salamandridae; genus Triturus; species Triturus cristatus. The sequence continues at coordinate 444,027,499 of NC_140581.1, forward strand.
AAGCAACGAGGATGGGTGGGTCGGTAAGGAATCTGCAGCTAGATTTAGTCTCTACCAGATAAGGCTTTACCGAAGGTTAAGTACTTTGTTCATTTGATAGAGACTTCTATCTGCAGATTTCCTACCTTTGAATAGATATCCAAGCAATACCATAGGTGGTGGTGGGTCTGCAGACAAATTAGTTTAGGAAGTCCTGCAGGACAGAACGGGCGTAATGCCCTTCCCTGTGGACCTAACTCTCCAGGACGCAATGCTTTGTAAACGTGTGCAGGGAAGCCCATGTTTCTGCCTGGCTGATGTCCAGGACTGGAACTCCACGTGCCAACACAGTGGTAGCAGCCTTAGCTCTGGTGGAATGAGCCTGTAGGCCTTCAGGAGTCTGCTTCTTTGCTAGTGGGTAGCAGATCTTGATACAGAGAACAACCCATTGAGAGATGGTCCGCTACTGCGCCGACAACCCTTTCTTTGCATCAATATACCCCAGGAAGACATGGTCGTCCACCCAGAACTCTTGTGTGCGGTCAAGGTAGAACAACAACGCTCTTTTTGGGTCCAGATGGTGGAGTCGCTCCTCTTCCTTAGAGGGATGTGGAGGAGCGTAGAATGTGGGCAAGGCAACAGATTGACCCACATGAAATGGTGTTACCACTTTTGCAGGAATGAGGCCCTAGTGTGAAGCACCAGTTTGTCTAGATAAACGGAGAAGAATGGAGGCTTGGAAGACAAAGCCTGCAGCTCACTCGTCGTTTGGGCCGATGTAATTGCCACGAGGAAGGCTAATTTAATCGTGAGCAGCCAGAAGGGACAATTGTGAAGAGGCTCAAAAGGAGTACACATCAAGAAGGTGAGGACCAGATTAAGGTCCCCACTGAGGCATGATAAAAGGAGTAGGAGGAAACATATGTACAAGGCCCTTCAAACATCTATTTACCAGTGGAGGCTGGTGTATTTTAAATATGGTGAGATGGAAAGTGTAGCCCTGAAGAAAATGTGTGAGCGCTGCGAGTGTGACTAATTCAAAATGAGTTATGCGGGGATTTTCCCATACACCCCCCACACAGAAAATTTTAAAACAAAGCAGATTCAAATGGTAGATTTTACAGCGCACTACCGGTCATCGAAAACTTTGCATTACATAGTAAATAATGCATAGAGCAGTAACACAGTGCACATTATTTTCACCTAGACACAATTACAAGTATGCACTTACTTAAGAACAATTAAGATCACAGCAGAAAACTTGAATTTGTGTACAATACTTTCTGCCAGCAGTCCCTTTCTACAATTCTATTGTCTATTTAGGCCTTTATGCAACACAAAAGCGATCAAGGCCGGAATCAGACAAGCAAGCTTCCCTCATACTAAGCTCATGTCCCAGTTATAGAGAACACTTACTGTTGGCAATACATATGTATTGCACACTCAATGTTTTGTACCATTCATTTTTTTTTTTTAAACGTATTTTTATTGCAGAATTAAGTGTGAGAACTCCATAATAGCTTCCCATGCCCACAATATGTCCCAAGGGCTCGCATCATTGTGACACTTTACACAGCCATTCAGCCCACATCCCGGAGGCTGGGCGGCACAACATTACCGGCCCCTGAATATCATAACCAGTCTGACCCCATAGAGCAGGTAAATTTCCCATGGCAACAGCTGCTTTTCTCCCATCCGCCTCAGTCCCCAGCTGTCCGTCAATATATTAATACAACACCCCGAGAACTCCCCCCCTCCCTACCCTCCCGCCCACCCATTACTGCTGACGGGGGTCCCTATCATGAAATCTAGCTTACTATTGCTACTGCTACCGGATATTCGCCTGTAGCCTCCAGGCCTCATGGTGCCCTTCCCTCTCGGTCCTCCTGCTCAGTGCTCTCCAGCCGGTAATCTTTCAGAGCCTGTACTATCTGCTCCCATGCCCTCACCCAATCCAGCCCCTTCTCATCCCCTGCCCTGGTCGCCTGACGCCTCCTAAGCACGCTTTCACAGCTCGCCCACTTCAGCAACTCAGCCATCCATCTCCCATATGACGGGCCCTCCCGCGATGTCCAGTGCCACGTAATTTCTTTCTGGGCCAGCAGGAGGCCCAAGTCAATGAACCTACTGGACACTTTCGTCTTCGCCGTGTGTGGGAACCAGAGCAATAAACAGGCCGCCATATCAAACTCCACCTCCCGGTCTGTGACAGCATTCAGCAGCTCCCCCACCTCAGCCCAATACGTCCCTAGCCGGGGGCACCCCCATAAGAGGTGGTCGAGCTCCGCTCCAAGTTCCAGACATCTCGGGCATGCCGCATCCTGTACCTTAAAATACCGTTTTATCCTTCCCGGGGTCAGATAAGCCCTATGCAGTACAAAGAAATGCACCTGCTGGAAGCGGGCATTCCTACTCCCTTTCCATGTTCTCCGTAGAATATGACTCCATACCGTGTCCGGGATGGGTTTTCCTATACTACTCTCCCACTTCTCCTTCAACGCCGCGAGCGGTTCCAACCCCTCTCGTAGCAGCCGGGAATGGATGCAGGTGACCGCCTTAACTCTCCCTGCCGCCATCACCACATACTGGCAGGTCTGAACCACCGCGGGCTCCACCAGGCCCTCCCTCCAGTACAGCTGTACCGCCGCGCACACCGCCGCGTGTAACAGGTAACTCCCATCCGGGAGGCCAAACTGTTCCTGCAGCACCCCAAATGGCGCCAACGCCCCGTCCACATACAGGTCTCCCACCATTTGCAATCCCAGCTCTTCCCACTCCGCGAGCGGCGACCAGTCGCCACCATGCGGCAACGCCGTCAGCATCCCCAGCGGGATCTCTGGCGCGTACGGGTGCACCGCCTTCGCTCTCCTCATGCTCGTGCGCCAACACTGTCGGAGTGTCCTCTCCTCTATGGTGAGGTCTCGTAAGTCCAGCGGCTGTTGCAGGACCATGTAGGATAAAACGTGTCTCTGGATCCCGGCGTCCCTCTCGTGCTCAGGGCCTCTAAAGACTCTAGTGACATTTTGCGTCAGTACCTGTAGCTGCGCCGCCAGGTAGTACAATTCAAAATCGGGGACCGCCAATCCGCCGTCAGGTTTGGGTCGCACCAGGGTCTCCAAGGCCACCCGCCGCCGTCCGCCCCCCCACAGGAAGCCGACCACCAGCGATCTCAGCTCCGCAAAGACGCGCTGGGGGATCCAGATCGGCAGGGTGCGGAAATAATAAAGCAACCGCGGCAGGGCCACCATCTTCAACAGGGCCACCCGGCCCAGTACCGACAACGGGAGGGAGGCCCAAAAGGACATGCATCCCTTCAGGGCCCGTACGCCTCGACCTATGTTGCCCTCCAACAGGTCCCCAACGTCCCGGTAAATCCTGACCCCCAAGTAAGTGAAGCACGTGGCCTCCCACGCCACCTCCTCCGTGAGTGGGGTATGGGACATCTGCCCGCAGCGGGAAGACACAAGTTTTATTCCAATTTACCCGGAGGCCCGACAGTTCCCCAAAGCCCGACAGCAGTTCCATAGCCCTCCCCAGGGCGTCCTCGGAGTTCTCGAGATACAGCATAAGATTGTCTGCGTACAATGAGATATAGTGCGTCGTCTCCCCGCTCCGGACCCCGCCAAAACTTGCCCCCGTCCTTGCCCGCATTGCCAACGGTTCCATCGCCAGGGCAAACAACAGGGGAGACAACGAACAGCCCTGTCTCGTACCCCTGCTCACCGGGTACTCCGAGGAAACCACCGATCCCAGTCGCACCCGGGCCGAAGCTGAGGAATAAAGGACCCTCGTCCACCGCCCAAATCCATCCCCCAGGCCCATTCGCTCCAGCACCGCATCGAGGTAGCCCCACTCTAAGCAGTCGAAGGCCTTCTCGATATCTACGGAAAGCACTGCCGGCTTCTGGGCAGGGTCCCAGACACTGTCCACTATGCGGACCAGGCGCCGAATATTCATGGCTGTGCTCCTAGTGGGGATAAATCCAGCCTGGTCCTCATGCACCAGCCGGGTCATGTGCGGTAGCAATCTAGTAGCCAAGATGCGGCTCAATATTTTATAGTCGACCGTCAGCATGGATAGCGGCCTATACGAGGTCACATCCGAGGCGTCCCGGCCCGGCTTCAGCAGCGGTATCACGAGCGCCTCCCGCAGCGACTTAGGTAATCTCCCCAGCGTCAAGGCCTCCGCATAGACCTGCAATAGCCTGGGCGCTAGTACATCGACATATTGCGCATAAAATTCAATCGGCAGCCCATCCACCCCCGGCGTTTTGTTTCTGGCCATATGTTTGATAGCCACCCTGATTTCCGAGAGCGTGATGGGTTCACCCAGTTCCTTCGCCGTCTCGGCCTCCAGCCTCGGAAGAGGAGTAGTCCCCAGGAAGTCAGCCACTGGGGGGCTCTCTGCCCCCCGCCGGCTCTCATAAAGGCCCGTATAATAAGCCCGAAAGCGCTCCAGGACCGCCGTTTGCGTGTAAACTACCTCCCCCGTCTCAGTGCCTATACTCATTACCGGGCAACCTCTGGGTTCGGGATTAGCAATCCTGGCCAGGAGCGCCCCCACCTTGTCCCTCTCCGCATGCACTCTCGCAGCATACAACTTGTAATCGAAACACCTCAGGCGCTCCGTTTCAGTCGCCACCAGCTCCTTCGCCTCTAGCAGTCTGTCTTGTAACTCTGGTCGCTCAGGCCTGCGCCGCTCCAAATCCCTCAACAACCCCTCCGCCTTCGCCAGGTCAGCCAGGACAGTCGCCCTCACATTCAGAAACCGGCCCATGCAAACTCCTCTGATCACCACCTTCATGGCATCCCATTCAATCGCTCTCGTGGCAGTCGATCCTTCATTCTCTCTAAAGTACCGGTCAATGCCCTGCAGGACCGCATCCCTAAACACCGGATCTTCTAATGTTTCTGGACGCAACCTCCACGTCGGTATTGCCGACCTCTGCCTCTGCCATTGCAGCGTCAGCAACAACGGATTATGATCGGAGACAGTTCTAGTTAAGTACTCCGTATGTGCCATTTTGGAAGCCAACGACCCACTACACAGAATGGAGTCTATCCTGACGTGTAGCGCGTGTAAAGCGGAAAAAAAGGAATAGTCCCTATAGCCAGGATGCTGCTCCCGACACACATCAACCAGTCCCCACCTCTCCTGCCAGTCCGCCCTGTGCGCCGCTAACCGGCGCACCGGGGAGTCCGCCAGCGGCGGATGCGATCTATCTAACTCCACATCCGTTATCGAATTAAAGTCCCCTCCCATCAGAATGGGGCCCGCCAGGAAGTGCGCCAGCGTTCCCGACAGGCCGGCAAAGAAGCGCGCCTGATCCACATTAGGTGCATAGATGCTACACAGTACCACATCCTGGCCATACAACCTCCCCTCCACCACCACATATCTACCCTCAGGGTCTACCAACTGATTCGTAGCCTGGAATGGGACCCCCGCTCTCACCCACACCAACACTCCCCTGGCAAACGCCGAGTACGTGGTGCCAAACACCTGACCATGCCATCTCCTCTGCAGCGCGGCATGTTCTTGCTTAGTTAAATGCGTTTCCTGCAAGAAGGCTATTTGGATGCCTCGCCTCACTAGCTGGGCATGCACCTTATACCTCCTCGTCATGGTCCGGAGCCCACGGACATTCCACGTGAGGCATTTCAGATTAGGTAACGTCCCCATTGTAGCCAATTCTCAGCCAATGACCCAGCGCCCAGTGGGCACCCCCAACCAAGCAGTATAACCCCTTAACCAGAACACCCCAACAAACTCCCCCCTCCCCTCTCCCCAGAACAGGACCCAATAACACCATATCAGCCCCCATCCAAACCAGCAACCCACCAAACATTCCCAACTCTGTGGTCGTCACCACAGAAAGCCTTAAGGGCCACAAGGGGCTGCCTCAGAGCCGACCCAGACCGGGCCCAGCCCTCGCCCCCAGCCCATGACCCCACACATGTCCATCAGCACAGTACCTTCCAGTTCGCAGAACACCCGGGCGCTCCGCCGGGGTCAGAGCCCCCAGAAAGGCACCCCCTCCCAGTGTCAGCCATTGAAGAGTCCATCCACCGTCTGTGGGGTGACCGCCGGCCTTCCCGAGCTCTCCACCTCCGAAAGTTCACCGCCTGATTGTCCACCATCGTCACCAGTGTCCGAACCCACCGACATCCGTTCTTGCGGGGAGCCCGTGAGGATCGCTGTTGCCGCCAGCGCCCCCCGCCTGTCCTCCGCCAGTTGGTCCTCTCGCAGCCCTCTCCTGAGGTTATCACGTTTGCGGATGCGTTGGGATTTCCGCACTTGAGTCGGCCGGCGCCTCTCCCTCGCGCCTTTCCCCGTGCGGTCCGTGCCAGCGCGATGCAACTCGAGCCATGCCCCCGCTTCATCCGGAGTCTGAAAGAAGTGAGTCGCATCGCCCACAATCACCCTTAGTTTCGCCGGGAAAAGCAGGGAGTACTGTAGCCCCTCGGCCTTCAATTCCTTCTTCACTGCCAGAAAAGAAGCCCTATGCTTCTGGACCTCCTGCGTGTAGTCGGGGAACACCGTCACCGGGCTATTCGCCACCTGAAAGGGGCCCTCCGATCGTGCCCTCTGGATCAGCAAGTCTCTGTCCCTGTAATGCAAGAGTCTGACCAGCATCGGCCGGGGCGGGCGGCCCGGCGGCGGCGGGCGGGCCGGAACCCTGTGCGCCCGTTCCAGGGAGAAGAAGGGGGAGAGCCCCTCCGGGGCCACCACTGTTTTGAACCAATTCTCCATGTACGCCACCGCATCCTTCCCTTCGCTGTTTTCCGGTAGGCCCACCACCCGTACATTGTTCCTGCGATTGCGGCCTTCGGCGTCCTCCGCCCGTCTCTCCAGCATTGCCAAACGGCCCAGGACGTCGGCGAGCTTGTGGTCCGCGGCCGCCACTGCAGGGCCGAGCTCCTGTAGCTTCATCTCATTGTCCTTGACTCGGTCCGACAATTTGGCATGGTCCGCCCGCAAGAGACCCAGTCCAGTGGCGACCTGCGCAATGTCGTTGTGCAGGGCCTCCTTAGTGGCCGTGATCGCCTCAAGAATACCGTCCAGCCGTTTATTCAGGTGCCGTTCCTGCGCCGAGCCCTCCGATTCGTCCCGGGCCCCGCCATCCGCGGCCGACTCCGCGCCCCGGCCGTGCCCCACTGGCATCTGTGGCGCGGCACCCTTAGTCGCCATCTGCTCGGCGGGGATCCCCACTCAAGAGGGTCGCTGGGGGGGCCCCCCACCCAACCGCTCCAAAGTCCGCCGCCGATGGCCGCCGCAATCGCAGCCCGTGTGCTTCCTTTGGACTGCCAGAGGGCCCCTCCACTCCCGGCTCCCCTCGCTCCCGCTTCGGCAGCTCTGTTCGGGGGCCGTTGTCCGCCACTCCAGACCCCTCCGTCTGATGTCCCACTTCGAGTCAGGCCAGAGCTAGCCGCCCTGCGGGGTCAACACTGTGGTCCCGGGGGGCCCCCCCCTCGCTCACCGGCAGCACTCCGCCGTCATCCCCGCCGTCTCTGCTCTCCGTCGGGCGCCGCGCCAGCCCAGGCGGTCGTCGCTCTCCACGTGGGGGGAGGGGCAGCTCCGTCACCTCGTTCCTCACTCGGGACCGGGGGCCCAGCCCCCAGCTCTCAGTCCCAGGGGCACCTGAAAGCCGCCGGCGTCCCGCACAGCCGAGGCCGTCCCCGTCGCCCTCCTGTCACGTTCCTCCGTCGTCCTCCTCAGGGCTCCGAGGTCGGGGCCGCCGCCATCTTGCCTGCTGAGCACTGCGCTCCGGATCTGCGGCCTCGGGCTCTACACCGCTCCCGGTCCTCCGCAGTCTCCCTGCTTGCAGCCCCAGCAGCCCCGGCGCTCCGCATCGGCAGTCCGTCCAGCCGATAGCCCCTCTCGGCAGATTATCAGGAGTATTGTCGGGATCAGGCTCGGAGCTGCAGGCTCACGCCGCCATCCCGATCGGCGTCCAAGCCACGCCCCATGTTTTGTACCATTCATACTAACCATTTCCCACAGAGATCCTCAATACAATCTAACTTTGCCAATACATGCTTCTCCCTGTCTGCAGAAGCCACCTGGGCATTGCTGCTGTTGTGACCAGTGTTCATGGAGGCGATGAGGCCTAATGGCAACAGCTGCCAGCCATGCAACTCTACTCTATCCTTGCTACACTAGCCATCCTCACTCCTATGTAATCCTTCTATCCTTTCTTTGTTCTACAGTGGTCTGTCATCTCCCTTTCACCATTTATAATTGGTTTTGTTCCTCATCTTCATTCTATTCACTATTCGACCCTTCTATCCATCTCCCCTCACACAAAGCATTTTACTGTCTATACAGAAGACCTTAACAGCTCTCGCTCCACTTTACCTCTACTCTTCTGGATTTCCTCCCTACGCTTTCTCAGCTGTTTTGTTTTTCTCAGCTCCATTCCTGCTTTCGTTCCCCTATTATCACATCTATCCCTCTCACACCTGGTGTGCCTTCTTTCCCCGCTATATTTTGGTGGTTCTCGTCTCTCCCTTCTTCTCCACTCTCTCTCATCCTGTTGACATTTCTTTCACATTTTTCACTTCTGGGCCTGCTTTCCTTCGTTTCTCACCTTGACCACTGCTCTCTCTCCTTTTTCAGGTCTCCACATCTCATCTGGTCAAAAGACTAACACTCTGAGGGCCTGAATAGAAGAGGCCCAAAAAACAGTGCCCCTGTCAGCAGTATAAGTTAAGCACTAGTGCCATTGTCATTAGCTAAGGTTCTTGCACAGTAATCAGTTGAGGTTTAAAAGCTTACACTTTTGATAAAGTTCACAAAATCTGATGTATTTATAAAGTAGAAAATCTTCCGTGTGTAAAAGAAATAGGAAGTTTTGAATTTTGAAGATACCTTTTCATTTTCTCACCTGGTATTTGTTGCAAAATGTTCCCCCATCTAAAAAAAAATCAGCAGTTAGAAAAAGTGTGATGATGTTTCTGACCTGATTGCGTGCTGCCAGTTGAAAGGCTGTGCTCGGTATCTGTCGCAGGCAGATTACACAGATCAGTGGGCCTTGATCAGTGGGCCTCCCGGGGATCTGTGTGTGTCAACACTTATTATATTGCCCACAGCTGGTTCCTTGTGTTCTCGGGCCTCTGTTACAATGAACGAGTTGAGGCACATTCCAGGCGCATTTTGAAGCGATAAGCGTCGTCACAGGCTGCGTTTTCGAAAGTGGTTTTCAAAACCGAAACCATGCAGTATGAAATTTGTGTTCCAGCAAACTAATCAAAAGCGAGGCAGTCCTCCTACAGCCCTTCCCCTCTCATGATGACCAACCCACTACCTCTTTGGCCTGCCCCGCCCCCGCTCAGTGAAATGAATGGAGTTTTGTTATCTCCTCCCAGGGCCACTGTCTGTATGCCCCAAATGCAACCTAATAGATGGCACTGGAGTTCACCACGCCCTCAAATATAACATCACTGCTGTAGCTCATGCCTGCAGGTCAAGCAATACCTTGCCCTTTTTTGACACATGCGCAGCAAGATATATCCAAAATTTGACTTGCGTCTTCTCTAGGAGAAAGACAAGGATTCGGCTCACTTTATTACCGAACACCAAGTGCTCATTTGTCTCTAGTTGCTCGTTTTTTTTTCTCGTCTTGCATCTCCCCTCAGGGTAGTAGGGCAACCACCAGCCGGCCCTGCTATTTACAATAGGGGACTTAAATAAATAGGGTTGGTCAGGCAGCTGTAAGAAGGCAGACAGAGTAGAAAGATAACCCTTGAGAATCCCCAAACTGGGCAAGGGTAGGCAGAGCCCTACAGGGCAAGGTTAAGAATAAAAAGCAAAATAGCAGAATGGGAGGCAGAAAGTGGGTTTATTGACTTTTCGGTACAATATGATATACATTGCTTCCAACAATAGGTGTATACCGTCTTGGTGGAGGGAAGCCTGGCTGCCAGAATAACATTGCCTACTTTGGGAGGAAGGTCTAAGGCCACTGCTAAATCTCCACACAAGAAGGCAGAGAGTCGACAGGTTCAATGGGAGAATCCTCCCCTGCTGCTGCAACAGAAGATCCTCTCGAAGGGGCAGCCGGATCGGATGATCGATGGCCATGCTTAGTATCTTGGGATACCAGACTCTCCATGCCCAATCTGAAGCCACAAGGATGACTTGGGGTCAGTCGTTCCTGATATTCCTAAGAACTCTGGGCAGGAATGGTATGGACAGAAAGGCGTTCAGGAGGCCTGAGCTCCACTCGAGACGAAAAGCGTCTCTGAGCGAGAGCCGCCTTGCAAACTCCAGCACACAAAACTGCTGACATTGCACATTCTTGGCTGAGCAAACGGATCTAACCAAGGGTCCCCCTGCTGCAAAAAGAGATCTCGCTTCACCTCTGGATGGAGACGCCATTCGTGATCCACTAGGCATCAACAGCTGAGTTCATCCTTCCTGGCGTTTAGGGAACCTGCCAGGTGTTCCAGCCATGTCCAGAGAAGTAGGGTCTCTAGACAAAAGGTTCCATGAACCCACCTCACCCTGTTTGTTGCAGTACCACATGGCGGTGGTGTTGTCTGATCACCTGCACTAGCATTCCCTTGGAGGGTAGACAGGCTTTCAACACCTGTCGGATCACACGGAGCTCCAGCATGTTGATGTGGAGTCTGGATTCCGCTGGAGACCAGAGTCCTCATCTCCATCTCCACTTCCACCTCTCCCAGATGGCCATCCCATTACAAGAGTGTGATCCATCTGTCACTACTGTGAAATCTGGTTGGGGAAGGGAGAAGGGTCTGCCTCTGACCCAATCGCAGTCCAGCCACCACTGCAGATCCTTTGCTGTTCCCTCTAAGATCTGGACCATGTCCGAGAGATTACCCCGATGCTGCACCCACTGGAACTTCAGGTCCCACTGCAGAGCCCGCATGTGCCATCTGGCATATGTCACCAGCAGGATTCAGGAAACCATGAGGCACAGCAGCCTCAGAGTCAGTCTCACCGAAACCTAGGTTAGAGGCTAAAACATCAGTATCATTGCCTAAATATCCTGGACTCGCCGCTCGGAAGGATAAGCCCAAAACTGCACTGTATCCAGAACAGCTCCGACGAAAGGGAGCGTCTGAGAGAGAGTCAGATGTGACTTCAGCATGTTGTAGCGCCTTAGTCTGGTGGTGGGAGATGACAGTCTAAGGCAAGCCTGCAATCAGCAGCCAGTCGTCGAGGTAGGGGAAGCCTGGTACCCCTGGCCTGTGTAGAGGAGCTGCGACCACCGCCATCACCTTGGTAAACACCCGAGGGGTGCTGGTAAGGTCAAAAGGGAACATGGTGAACAGAAAATGCTCATAGCCTACCGCAAACCGCAAGTAGTGCCGATGGGCAGACAAGACTGGGTTGTGAAACTAGGCGTCCTGCAAGTTCAACGCTACCGTCCAGTCTCCTGGGTCCAGGGCAGACAAGACCTAAGCCAATGCGAGAATCTTGGACTTCTCCTTTTTGAGGAAATAGTTGTGGGTTCGGAGATCTAGGACAGGGCTAAGACCCTTGTCCTATTTGGAGATGAGTAAGTAGCAAAGAGAGCCATGACTTCCTGTAGGAGCAGGGACAAGTGCTCCTCCGTCAGCAGGTTGGAAGATGGTGACATGGAGGGAGCGGTAACCTCGTAGACATAGAGTAGCCCTTCAGACGATCTGCAAATCCTACTGGTCGAATATTAGGACTGCCAGGTGTGGAGGTGATGGCAGATCCTGGCACCAACTGAACGTCCATGATCTAAACGGGCAAGATTAGGAAGGTTTGGAGGCTGCAGCTGGTGAGGCGGTTGTGTGTAGACCAGAGCGCTGGCTACCCGACCCACGAGGCTGGAAGGAACCGCACCCTTTTCCATGCAGAGGCTGCAAAGCTTGCGTGGCTGTGGCTGGGATAGGGTTTTCGTGTTTGAAAGCCTCTTCCAGGGCCACGAAAGGAGCGAAAGGCAGACAGGGGATGACATGGGGCAGTAGAGGCCTAAGGACTTGGTCATAGCCTGTGAGTCCTTAAAGCACTCCAGCGCCGAGTTTGCACTGTCTCTAAAGAGATGGGAGACATCGAAGGGAATGTCCGTGAGGGATGCTTGGACATCTCCCGAAAAACCATACTGGTCTGAGGGCCACTGTCGAAGAAACCACTCTTCCCAGTGAGTCAGTCTTGTCCAGTTCACAGTGAAGAATGAACACTGCTGCATCTTTTCCATCTGTGACCACTTGGACCTGCAGCAGCAACAACCGTTTACCACAGCGTGTGGGAGTAATGTACCAATAAGCATGCTGTGTTCACTGACCACAATGCAAGGCTGGCGGAAGAAAACATTTTCTTTCCCAAGCTGGCAAGCCTCCTGGATTCCCTGTCCGAGGGAGTGGGAGGGAACACGCCATGGGAAGTGGAGGCTTGGATCACCAAGCTCTCTGCGGTAGGGTGCTGGCTGAGAAAATGTGGGTTCCCTGTGGTGGGGCGGTGGTGGCGGGCAATCATCCTATTTTCAGGAGCACCTGTGCAAAGGTTTGGGCCAGGTCCCAGAAGGATGTTGGTGAGGGCTTTCGTTGAACAAGAGAGGTTCAAAAGGAGGAGACTCCCTGTTGCCGCACCTCTGTCAAGATGTTAGTCTTGACTGCCACAGAGGGCAACTGAAGGTCGAGGACCTCAGCCATCCTCCGCAACACCATTGAGTTTGTAGCTCCCTCCTCCGTAGTCACGGTCGGGTGAGAAAGCATCACTGTATTTGGAGATGTATCAGGTCTGCTGTCCTCACCCAGTTCCTCATAACAGTCCATTTCCTGATCATATGACTGGTCTTCTAAAGGGTCCAATGATCCTTCCTATTCCTACCTGAGGCCTAGCCCATCAGAATAGGGTTCAGGTTCAGATATAGAACGCAAGGATACTGTCGGCGCCAAAATCAGCATCTGTTGACGCGTTCCAGCTACGTGTTGGAATCAAGGATCACAATGGGGCTGCGGGAAGCATTGGTGTCGGACCGGCGACGGAGAAGGTAGAGGTAGATCGACCAGCGCCGGTCTGGATCCATGGGGGTCCATCGGAGCCGGGGCTGGAGCCACCAGCGCGAAACCAGATGGGGCGCCCTCGGATCCCATGGTGCCAGAAAACATGATGATGATAAATAACTTATATTTTTGATAAGTAAGGTATTTATGACTCTATATGTTTGTTTATTATCGCGATAGATATATACACACATACTAAGACTCCACAATGACTTGGTAAGCATCTTTAAAGTAAGGCATGATACTCCACCAACTAAACCTTTACAGGCAGTGTGTTTGCTTTTTCGGTACATGCCACAGGGTTTGAAACCTAATTTCCATGATGACATCCTCGAAAAGAGTCGATAAAACATCACCAAAATTCCTTCCAAAACTGACTGTGGGGTAGCTCTTCTCCCGGATCAGCGCTGATTGGCGCAGAAATATAAGAACTGATCAGCGTTTCGAGGTGGCACCTATGTAGGTGATGCAGACGTAATTTCTGGCGTGGACAACGCCATGCGGAGTTTGCCGACGCCACCTACCGGCATACTGCTCATGTAAAACCTTGCGGATGCGGTCTGACACCTGGGGAAATTCAAAGGTGAGGAATCTGCGGGTAGAAGTCTCGATCATATTCTTCTAATCTTATGTCTAATCTCTCTCTTGGAGTTTGCATTATCTTGCACCTCTACATTTCTTTTGTTTTCTGTCAGTAGTAAGAATACCAGTCCATGGCAGAAGAAGTGTCTTCTATTGTGCTATTCTCAAAACACTCTTTGATTGCTCCTATCATTTCTTCCTTATTCACTGGGCCTCTAAATAGTGTGTACCCACCTTTCAGGTATTTCTGTCCAGTGTATTCCCAACTGAACTTGACTCAATCTCTGTGTGAGCATAGTCAGATAGAAAGTCATCAGATATTTCCCCTTTGAGCAGTGAATGTTGAAGTCCCTGTGTAATGAATATGTAGTTTATTCGGTAGTAGGTCCAGTGCATATGTGAGTAACATGAGTAGGTCTTACTATGTGGGCGAAATGCTCTCTGAGTCAAGCAGCCCCCACTCCTTATATGAAGTCCTCTCTATAGCTCTTAGTCACAAAAACAACAAGCAACTTTGCAGGCTTTTTCTTCTGTCTGTCCTTCAGGGTGAGGGTCGAATCTCACACAGCAATCGGAAGTAAGTCAAATTGATCCGAAAAGGGGGGTAAGACACGTGTATTGTGTCTAACACACCCCCTGTAAAATTAGAAGCATTTAAAAGGTACGTTCTGGCGGCCCCAATACAATCAAGGATTGCTGTGTGAGATTCGACCCTATGTGGGACTCATATTTTACTGGCGTGACTCTTTCTTGATATCTATAAGTATTAAAGATTACCTTTTTTGCCCTTTGGATTTACGCGATCACTTTTGAAATGAACTATTTCTCGGAGTATGTAACAGTCTGTATTTGATATCAGTGATTTGTACCTGGCGGTAATTCATGTCCGCGTGCGATAGAGATTTCCGCTCATGACCGAGCAATGTTCTCTTAGATTTTGCTGCATTGGAATTAGTATACAGCCCTGAAGATTCAGAGACTCTTTTCTCTGATGAATCACGTGTCGGCTGCCTGTTTATGTACAACTTATTAAAGAAGACTTGATATCTCCGTTGGATTCAGCTCATCTCTGTTCTTACACTAGGTAGTTATAGTTAGGACCTATTTTCCAAAGGAAATCCGCAACATTCTATTTGGAATAACTTTGGCGCCCATTGATGAATCTTCGAAAAAATTTCAAAACTTTTGGCCAGCTCCGGTCTGCTCCTATCCTGAAAGTCTCGGGATGATTAGTGTAGCGGGGGCTCAGAAATAAGGGGGGGTCCCAAAACGTGTTTTCCCCATGCAATTTCCCATAGGATCTTTAGCCGTAGCTACAGCCCGAACTGGTGAACGGAATTACACCAAATTTGGCAGAGAGGTAGACCTTGGTTCAGAGTCGTGCCTTTTGCTTAAATGGTGTAAATCCCTTCAGTAGTTCCTGAGAAAATCAAAAGTAAAATCACATATATATCTGGGCGGAGCCTAACCACCTCATCATGAGATCTGATTGGCTGTCAGCACTTCATCCAAGAAGTGTTGGCAGCATCTTGGGACCAATATAAATGATAGCACCTCATTAAAAAGCATTGCAGTTAATAGAAGGTTTTAAGACTTTAGTTACATGATAAATCATTTGTTGATGGAACCATACTCATTTTAGGAATTGTGCTATGTTCTAAGGTGATTTTACCATGTGAAAAAGCCTTCTCCTGGGATATCATGAATCATGTTTGAGAGAAAATTATTTTTTCATGCTTTTCACACAGAGGTTTGGAAGGTGATCTATAAGCTAAACTGAGAGCATATTTTCTGTAAATTCACATTATCTTTCTCAGTCATGTAAGAATGAAGTCTGACATTCTTAGTAAAACATGTACATCCAACAAGGGCAGTGACTGTCAGTTGATTTCTTTGTGTTCCACTGCAGCTTCCCAGAGTGTTCCAAAGAACAACTAGAGCGCTAACAGTCCTACTTATGATAAACGTATGGCACACCTGAAGCCATCTTGATTGGAATAAAGTGGTAACTCTTAAAACATTTAATTTAAAAAGGAACAAAATGAGGGGGTTCATTTTGCCATAGAAATTATGATTAGTGCGGAAAAAAGAAAAATTAGGGCACATTTTGAGTGACTTCTCAAATCCTCTTCTATTTCATTAAAAAATTCTGACATGCAGACTGAAACATGCACTTTCAATACCAGCAGCAGACTTCCCTGGTGAGCAGTAGTTTTACTACAGTGATCTAATAAGCAACTAGAGTGCTAACATTCCGAATTTATGGCATATGTGTGACACATCTGAATGCCTTCTTGATGGAATGAAAGTAAAAAACCTGAAAGTATTTCCTACTGAGGAGACTGTAGTAAATGAGGAAATTAGGAAACTTCAAAACAAATAAGTCTCCCAAGATGGCCACCAGAGACAAAAGAGCCCAAATGTAGCACAAATATCCCCGAGATGTAGCCCAAGTATAGCCCAATGACAGAATGTCCCAGAGTGTTTTAAAGAACAACTAGAACGCTAACAGTCTTACTTATGACAAAAGTATTGCACACCTGATCTAATGAGCAACTAGAGTGCTACCATTCAGAATTCATGGCAAATGTGGGACACATCTGAATGCCTTCTTGATGGAACCAAAGTAAACAAGCATTGAAAATGCAATAGGTCTCGCCCTCGTTTAAGTTAAAGCAATTCTGTTTGTAATTAGGTGGCTTTTTAGCTTTGCTTTTATTAGTGTTTCTTCAAACTTTCCTGTACATAACATGCATATGTATGCATATATGTATATGTATGTATGCATTTATATTTATATAGATATATGATTATATATGTATGTATATATATGTATACACATACATATATAACTGCATATGCATATATATATGCATATATATGTGTGCATATGTGTGCGTGTAGAGAGGTAGAGGTGTAGAGGTAGAGGTGTAGAGGTAGAGG
Source organism: Triturus cristatus (assembly GCF_964204655.1). Classification (NCBI taxonomy): domain Eukaryota; kingdom Metazoa; phylum Chordata; class Amphibia; order Caudata; family Salamandridae; genus Triturus; species Triturus cristatus. Next base: position 444,044,007 of record NC_140581.1, read on the forward strand.
TAGAGAGTTGTAGAGAGAAAGGTAGAGAGTAGAGAGAGAGTAATAGAGAGTAGAGAGTGAGTAGTAGAGAGTAGTAGAGAGAGAGTAGTAGAGTGAGTAGTAGTGAGTAGTAGAGAGTGAGTAGTAGAGAGTAGTAGAGAGTGAGTAGTAGAGAGTAGTAGAGAGTGAGTAATAGAGAGTAGTGGAGAGTAGTAGAGAGAGTAGTAGAGTGAGTAGTAGAGTGAGTAGTAGAGTGAGTAGTAGAGTGAGTAGTAGAGAGTGAGTAGTAGAGAGAGAGTGGTAGGTAGAGAGTAGTAGAGAGTGAGTAGTAGAGAGTGAGTAGTAGAGAGTGAGTAGAGTGAGTAGTAGAGAGAGAGTAGTAGAGAGTAGTACAGTGAGTAGCAGAGAGTGAGTGGTAGAGAGTAGTAGAAAGTAGAGTGAGTAGTAGAGAGTAGTAGAGAGTGAGTAGTAGAGAGTAGTAGAGTGAGTAGCAGAGAGTGAGTGGTAGAGAGTAGTAGAAAGTAGAGTGAGTAGTAGAGAGTAGTAGAGAGTGAGTAGTAGAGAGTGAGTAGTAGAGAGTGAGTAGTAGAGAGAGTAGTAGAGTGAGTAGCAGAGAGTGAGTAGCAGAGAGTGAGTAGCAGAGAGTGAGTAGCAGAGAGTGAGTAGCAGAGAGTGAGTAGCAGAGAGTGAGTAGCAGAGAGTGAGTAGCAGAGAGTAGTGGAGAGTGAGTAGTAGAGAGAGAGTAGTAGAGTGAGTAGTAGAGAGTAGTAGAGAGTGAGTAGTAGAGTGAGTAGTAGAGTGAGTACTAGAGAGTAGTAGAGAGAAAGTAGTAAAGTGTGTAGTAGAGTGAGTAGTAGAGAGTGAGTAGTAGAGAGTAGTAGTGAGTGAGAAGTAGAGAGAGTAGTAGAGTATCATCATCAAAATATATTTATTCGGATATTGAAACATCCAAGAAAAGAACAATACATTTACACATTTCACAATACAATAATATGAGCGAATGATCTTAAAATATTTAAAATAAGTCATTTCTACAGGGTTTGTCCGGGGCCTTAATAACAGGATTACACGAGAACTTATAAAAAGGCTGTGAGTTCATAAAATTTTAAAGTGCAGGGTGCTAACAGCTATAGAGTACGAGATACCAACACAGTAAAATTCTTTAAAATGCATGATCATAGCCAGTTTAAAACAATACCTTATAAAATATGCTATGACATATTACAACATCATAAAACATCCCAAATACACTGTACCATACAATTCATAATTTACATACATCCTCGGTAATGTCTACTGTTGTGTGCAAAATATATATACAAGTTTTAAAAGGCAACTTTAGTCATAGAACCCAACCCTCTGTGCCCAACAAGCAAAGTTGCTTACACCTCTACAGTAGAGTAGCAGAGAGTGAGTAGTAGAGTGAGTAGTAGAGAGTAGTTGAGAGCGAGTAGTTGAGAATGAGTAGTGGAGAGTGAGTAGTAGAGAGTAGTAGAGTGAGTAGTAGAGTAGTAGAGAGTGAGTGGTAGAGAGTAGGAGAGAGTAGTAGAGTGAGTAGTAGAGAATAGTAGAGAGTGAGTAGTAGAGAGAGTAGTAGAGAGTAGTAGTAGAGAGTGAGTAGTAGAGAGAGTAGTAGAGTAGTAGAGAGTGAGTAGTAGAGAGCGAGTAGTAGAGAGCGAGTAGTAGAGAGCGAGTAGTAGAGAGCGAGTAGTAGGGAGTGAGTAGTAGAGAGCGAGTAGTAGGGTGTGAGTAGTAGAGAGCGAGTAGTAGGGAGTGAGTAGTAGAGAGTGAAAAGTAGAGTGAGAAGTCGAGAGAGAATAGTAGAGAGTGAGTAGTAGAGAGTAGTAGAGTGAGTAGTAGAGCGTGAGTAGTAGAGATTGAGTAGAAGAGAGAGAGTAGTAGAGTAGTAGAGAAAGAGTAGTAGAGTGTGAGTGGTAGAGAGTAGTAGAGTGGGAAGTAGAGAGTAGTAGAGAGTGAGTAGTCGAGAGAGAATAGTAGAGTAGTAGTAGAGTAGTAAAGAGAGTAGTAGAGAGAGTAGTAGAGAGTAGTACAGAGTGAGTAGTAGAGAGTGAGTAGGTGAGAGTGAGTAGAGTGAGTAGTAGAGAGAGTGTAGTAGAGAGAGAGTAGTAGAGAGTAGTAGAGTGAGTAGCAGAGCGTGAGTGGTAGAGAGTAGTAGAAAGTAGTAGAGTGAGTAGTAGAGAGTGAGTAGTAGAGAGTGAATAGTAGAGAGTGAGTAGTAGAGAGAGTAGTAGAGAGTGTAGTAGAGCGTGAGCAGTAGAGAGTGAGTAGTAGAGAGTGAGTAGTATCGAGTGAGTAGTGGAGAGTGAGTAGTATCGAGTGAGTAGTGGAGAGTGAGTAGTGGAGAGTGAGTAGTGGAGAGTGAGTAGTGGAGAGTGAGTAGTAGAGAGTGAGTAGTAGAGATTGAGTAGTAGAGATTGAGTAGTAGAGAGTGAGTAGTAGAGAGTAGTAGAGAGTGAGTAGTGGAGAGTGAGTAGCAGAGTAGTAGAGAGTGAGTGGTAGAGAGTAGTAGAGAGTAGTAGAGTGAGTAGTAGAGTGAGTAGTGTAGAGAGTAGTAGAGAGTGAGTAGTAGAGAGTAGTAGAGAGCGAGTAGTAGAGAGTGAGCAGTAGAGAGCGAGCAGTAGGGAGTGAGTAGTAGGGAGCGAGTAGTAGGGAGTGAGTAGTAGAGATTGAGTAGTAGAGAGTGAATAGTAGAGAGTGAATAGTAGAGTTAGTAGTCGAGAGAGAATAGTAGAGTGAGTAGTAGAGTAGTAGAGTGAGTAGTAGAGAGTGAGTAGTAGAGAGTGAGTAGAGAGAGTAATAGAAAGTAGTAGAGAGAGTAGTAGAGAGAGTAGTAGAGAGTGAGTAGTAGAGAGTAGTAGAGAGTGTGTAGTAGAGAGCAGTAGAGAGTGAGTAGTAGAGAGTGAGTAGTAGAGAGTAGTGGAGAGTAGTAGAGTGAGTAGTAGAGTGAGAAGTAGAGAGTGAGTAGTAGAGAGTAGTAGAGAGTAGTAGAGAGTAGTAGAGAGTGAGTAGTAGAGAGTGAGTAGAGTGAGTAGTAGAGAGTAGTAGAGAGTAGTAGAGTGAGTAGCAGAGAGTGAGTGGTAGAGAGTAGTAGAAAGTAGTAGAGTGAGTAGTAGAGAGTGAGTAGTAGAGAGTGAGTAGAGTGAGTAGTAGAGAGAGTAGTAGAGAGTAGTAGAGTGAGTAGCAGAGAGTGAGTGGTAGAGAGTAGTAGAAAGTAGTAGAGTGAGTAGTAGAGAGTGAGTAGTAGAGAGTGAGTAGTAGAGAGTAGTGGAGAGTAGTAGAGAGAGTAGTAGAGAGAGTAGTAGAGAGAGTAGTAGAGAGTGAGAAGTAGAGAGTGAGTAGCAGAGAGTGAGTAGCAGAGAGTGAGTAGCAGAGAGTGAGTAGTAGAGTGAGTAGTAGAGAGAGAGTAGTAGAGTGAGTAGTAGAGAGTAGTAGAGAGTGAGTAGAAGAGTATTAGAGAGTGAGTAGTAGAGAGTGAGTAGTAGAGAGTAGTAGAGAGTGAGTAGTAGAGTACTAGAGAGTAGTAGAGAGAAAGTAGTAAAGTGTGTAGTAGAGTGAGTAGTAGAGAGTGAGTAGTAGAGAGTAGTGGAGTAGTCGAGAGTGAGTAGTAGAGAGTACTAGAGAGTAGTAGAGAGAAAGTAGTAAAGTGTGTAGTAGAGTGAGTAGTAGAGAGTGAGTAGCAGAGAGTAGTAGAGTGAGAAGTAGTAGAGTAGTAGAGAGTGAGTAGTAGAGTGAGTAGTAGAGAGTAGTTGAGAGCGAGTAGTTGAGAATGAGTAGTGGAGAGTGAGCAGTAGAGAGTAGTAGAGAGTGAGTAGTACAGAGTGAGTAGTAGAGAGTGAGTAGTAGAGAGTAGTAGAGTGAGTAGTACAGAGTGAGAAGTAGAGTAGTAGTGAGTGAGTGGTAGAGAGTAGGAGAGAGTAGTAGAGTGAGTAGTAGAGAATAGTAGAGAGTGAGTAGTAGAGAGAGTAGTAGAGAGTAGTAGTAGAGAGTAGTAGAGAGAGTAGTAGAGAGCGAGTAGTAGAGAGCGAGTAGTAGGGAGTGAGTAGTAGGGAGTGAGTAGTAGAGAGCGAGTGGTAGGGAGCGAGTAGTAGGGAGTGAGTAGTAGGGAGCGAGTAGTAGAGAGCGAGTAGTAGAGAGTGAGTAGTAGAGAGTGAATAGTAGCGTGAGAAGTCGAGAGAGAATAGTAGAGAATGAGTAGTAGAGTGAGTAGTAGAGAGAGAGTAGTAGAGAAAGAGTAGTAGAGTGCGAGTGGTAGAGAGTAGTAGAGTGAGAAGTAGAGAGTAGTAGAGAGTGAGTAGTCGAGAGAGAATAGTAGAGTAGTAGTAGAGTAGTAGAGAAAGAGTAGTAGAGAGAGTAGTAGAGAGAGAGTAGTAGATAGAGAGTGAGTAGTAGAGAGAGTGTAGTAGAGAGAGAGTAGTAGAGTAGCAGAGCGTGAGTGGTAGAGAGTAGTAGAAAGTAGTAGAGTGAGTAGTAGAGAGTGAGTAGTAGAGAGTGAGTAGTAGAGAGTGAGTAGTAGAGAGTAGTGGAGAGTAGTAGAGAGAGTAGTAGAGTGAGTAGCAGAGAGAGTAGTAGAGAGTGAGAAGTAGAGAGTGAGTAGCAGAGAGTGAGTAGCAGAGAGTGAGTAGCAGAGAGTGAGTAGCAGAGAGAGTATTAGAGAGTAGTGGAGAGTGAGTAGTAGAGTGAGTAGTAGAGAGAGAGTAGTAGAGTGAGTAGTAGAGAGTAGTAGAGAGTGAGTAGAAGAGTATTAGAGAGTGAGTAGTAGAGAGTGAGTAGTAGAGAGTGAGTAGTAGAGTGAGTAGTAGAGAGTGAGTAGTAGAGAGTGAGTAGAGAGAGTAATAGAAAGTAGTAGAGAGAGTAGTAGAGAGAGTAGTAGAGAGTGAGTAGTAGAGAGTAGTAGAGAGTGTGTAGTAGAGAGCAGTAGAGAGTGAGTAGTAGAGAGTGAGTAGTAGAGAGTAGTGGAGAGTAGTAGAGAGAGTAGTAGAGTGAGTAGTAGAGTGAGTAGTAGAGAGTGAGTAGTAGAGAGTAGTAGAGAGTGAGTAGTAGAGAGTGAGTAGAGTGAGTAGTAGAGAGTAGTAGAGAGTAGTAGAGTGAGTAGCAGAGAGTGAGTGGTAGAGAGTAGTAGAAAGTAGTAGAGTGAGTAGTAGAGAGTGAGTAGTAGAGAGTGAGTAGAGTGAGTAGTAGAGAGAGTAGTAGAGAGTAGTAGAGTGAGTAGCAGAGAGTGAGTGATAGAGAGTAGTAGAAAGTAGTAGAGTGAGTAGTAGAGAGTGAGTAGTAGAGAGTGAGTAGTAGAGAGTAGTGGAGAGTAGTAGAGAGAGTAGTAGAGAGAGTAGTAGAGAGAGTAGTAGAGAGTGAGAAGTAGAGAGTGAGTAGCAGAGAGTGAGTAGCAGAGAGTGAGTAGCAGAGAGTGAGTAGTAGAGTGAGTAGTAGAGAGAGAGTAGTAGAGTGAGTAGTAGAGAGTAGTAGAGAGTGAGTAGAAGAGTATTAGAGAGTGAGTAGTAGAGAGTGAGTAGTAGAGAGTAGTAGAGAGTGAGTAGTAGAGTACTAGAGAGTAGTAGAGAGAAAGTAGTAAAGTGTGTAGTAGAGTGAGTAGTAGAGAGTGAGTAGTAGAGAGTAGTGGAGTAGTCGAGAGTGAGTAGTAGAGAGTACTAGAGAGTAGTAGAGAGAAAGTAGTAAAGTGTGTAGTAGAGTGAGTAGTAGAGAGTGAGTAGCAGAGAGTAGTAGAGTGAGAAGTAGTAGAGTAGTAGAGAGTGAGTAGTAGAGTGAGTAGTAGAGAGTAGTTGAGAGCGAGTAGTTGAGAATGAGTAGTGGAGAGTGAGCAGTAGAGAGTAGTAGAGAGTGAGTAGTACAGAGTGAGTAGTAGAGAGTGAGTAGTAGAGAGTAGTAGAGTGAGTAGTACAGAGTGAGAAGTAGAGTAGTAGTGAGTGAGTGGTAGAGAGTAGGAGAGAGTAGTAAAGTGAGTAGTAGAGAATAGTAGAGAGTGAGTAGTAGAGAGAGTAGTAGAGAGTAGTAGTAGAGAGTAGTAGAGAGAGTAGTAGAGAGCGAGTAGTAGAGAGCGAGTAGTAGGGAGTGAGTAGTAGGGAGTGAGTAGTAGAGAGCGAGTGGTAGGGAGCAAGTAGTAGGGAGTGAGTAGTAGGGAGCGAGTAGTAGAGAGCGAGTAGTAGAGAGTGAGTAGTAGAGAGTGAATAGTAGAGTGAGAAGTCGAGAGAGAATAGTAGAGAATGAGTAGTAGAGTGAGTAGTAGAGAGAGAGTAGTAGAGAAAGAGTAGTAGAGTGCGAGTGGTAGAGAGTAGTAGAGTGAGAAGTAGAGAGTAGTAGAGAGTGAGTAGTCGAGAGAGAATAGTAGAGTAGTAGTAGAGTAGTAGAGAAAGAGTAGTAGAGAGAGTAGTAGAGAGAGAGTAGTAGATAGAGAGTGAGTAGTAGAGAGAGTGTAGTAGAGAGAGAGTAGTAGAGTAGCAGAGCGTGAGTGGTAGAGAGTAGTAGAAAGTAGTAGAGTGAGTAGTAGAGAGTGAGTAGTAGAGAGTGAGTAGTAGAGAGTAGTGGAGAGTAGTAGAGAGAGTAGTAGAGTGAGTAGCAGAGAGAGTAGTAGAGAGTGAGAAGTAGAGAGTGAGTAGCAGAGAGTGAGTAGCAGAGAGTGAGTAGCAGAGAGTGAGTAGCAGAGAGAGAGAGTATTAGAGAGTAGTGGAGAGTGAGTAGTAGAGTGAGTAGTAGAGAGAGAGTAGTAGAGTGAGTAGTAGAGAGTAGTAGAGAGTGAGTAGAAGAGTATTAGAGAGTGAGTAGTAGAGAGTGAGTAGTAGAGAGTGAGTAGTAGAGAGTGAGTAGTAGAGAGTGAGTAGTAGAGAGTAGTAGAGAGTGAGTAGTAGAGTACTAGAGAGTAGTAGAGAGAAAGTAGTAAAGTGTGTAGTAGAGTGAGTAGTAGAGAGTGAGTAGTAGAGAGTAGTGGAGTAGTCGAGAGTGAGTAGTAGAGAGTACTAGAGAGTAGTAGAGAGAAAGTAGTAAAGTGTGTAGTAGAGTGAGTAGTAGAGAGTGAGTAGCAGAGAGTAGTAGAGAGTGAGAAGTAGTAGAGTAGTAGAGAGTGAGTAGTAGAGTGAGTAGTAGAGAGTAGTTGAGAGCGAGTAGTTGAGAATGAGTAGTGGAGAGTGAGCAGTAGAGAGTAGTAGAGAATGAGTAGTACAGAGTGAGTAGTAGAGAGTGAGTAGTAGAGAGTAGTAGAGTGAGTAGTACAGAGTGAGAAGTAGAGTAGTAGTGAGTGAGTGGTAGAGAGTAGGAGAGAGTAGTAGAGTGAGTAGTAGAGAATAGTAGAGAGTGAGTAGTAGAGAGAGTAGTAGAGAGTAGTAGTAGAGAGAGTAGTAGAGAGCGAGTAGTAGAGAGCGAGTAGTAGGGAGTGAGTAGTAGGGAGTGAGTAGTAGGGAGTGAGTGGTAGAGAGCGAGTAGTAGGGAGCGAGTAGTAGGGAGTGAGTAGTAGAGAGCGAGTAGTAGAGAGCGAGTAGTAGAGAGCGAGTAGTAGAGAGTGAGTAGTAGAGAGTGAATAGTAGAGTGAGAAGTCGAGAGAGAATAGTAGAGAGTGAGTAGTAGAGAGTAGTAGAGTGAGTAGTAGAGAGTGAGTAGTAGAGAGAGAGTAGTAGAGTAGTAGAGAAAGAGTAGTAGAGTGCGAGTGGTAGAGAGTAGTAGAGTGAGAAGTAGAGAGTAGTAGAGAGTGAGTAGTCGAGAGAGAATAGTAGAGTAGTAGTAGAGTAGTAGAGAAAGAGTAGTAGAGAGTAGTAGAGAGAGAGTAGTAGATAGTAGAGAGTGAGTAGTAGAGAGAGTGTAGTAGAGAGAGTAGTAGAGTAGCAGAGCGTGAGTGGTAGAGAGTAGTAGAAAGTAGTAGAGTGAGTAGTAGAGAGAGAGTAGTAGAGAGAGTGTAGTAGAGAGAGAGTAGTAGAGTAGCAGAGCGTGAGTGGTAGAGAGTAGGAGAGAGTAGTAGAGTGAGTAGTAGAGAATAGTAGAGAGTGAGTAGTAGAGAGAGTAGTAGAGAGTAGTAGTAGAGAGAGAGTAGTAGAGAGCGAGTAGTAGGGAGTGAGTAGTAGAGAGCGAGTGGTAGAGAGCGAGTGGTAGGGAGTGAGTAGTAGGGAGCGAGTAGTAGGGAGCGAGTAGTAGAGAGCGAGTAGTAGAGAGCGAGTAGTAGAGAGTGAGTAGTAGAGAGTGAGTAGTAGAGAGTGAATAGTAGAGTGAGAAGTCAAGAGAGAATAGTAGAGAGTGAGTAGTAGAGAGTAGTAGAGTGAGTAGTAGAGAGTGAGTAGTAGAGAGAGAGTAGTAGAGTAGTAGAGAAAGAGTAGTAGAGTGCGAGTGGTAGAGAGTAGTAGAGTGAGAAGTAGGGAGTAGTAGAGAGTGAGTAGTCGAGAGAGAATAGTAGAGTAGTAGTAGAGTAGTAGAGAAAGAGTAGTAGAGAGAGTAGTAGAGAGAGAGTAGTAGATAGTAGAGAGTGAGTAGTAGAGAGAGTGTAGTAGAGAGAGAGTAGTAGAGTAGCAGAGCGTGAGTGGTAGAGAGTAGTAGAAAGTAGTAGAGTGAGTAGTAGAGAGTGAGTAGTAGAGTGAATAGTAGAGTGAGTAGTAGAGAGTGAGTAGTAGAGAGTGAATAGTAGAGTGAGTAGTAGGGAGTGAGTAGTAGGGAGTGAGTAGTAGAGAGCGAGTAGTAGGGAGTGAGTAGTAGGGAGTGAGTAGTAGAGAGTGAGTAGTAGAGAGTGAGTAGTAGAGAGAATAGTAGAGTGAATAGTAGAGTGAGTAGTAGAGTGAGTAGTAGAGAGAGAGTAGTAGAGAGTGAGTAGTAGAGTGAGAGTAGTAGAGAGTAGTAGAGAGTAGTAGGGAGTGAGTAGTCGAGAGAGAATAGTAGAGTAGTAGTAGAGAGTAGTAGAGAAAGAGTAGTAGAGAGTAGTAGAGATTAGTAGAGTGAGTAGTGTAGAGAGTAGTAGAGAGTGAGTAGTAGAGAGTAGTAGAGAGCGAGTAGTAGAGAGTAGTAGAGAGCGAGTAGTAGGGAGTGAGTAGTAGAGAGCGAGTAGTAGGGAGTGAGTAGTAGAGAGCGAGTAGTAGAGAGCGAGTAGTAGGGAGTGAGTAGTAGGGAGTGAGTAGTAGGGAGTGAGTAGTAGAGAGTGAGTAGTAGAGAGTGAATAGTAGAGAGTGAATAGTAGAGAGAGAATAGTAGAGTGAGTAGTAGAGTAGAGTGAGTAGTAAAGAGTGAGTAGTAGAGAGTGAGTAGTAGAGTGAGAGTAGTAGAGAGTATTAGAGAGTGAGTAGTCGAGAGGGAATAGTAGAGTAGTAGAGAGAGAGTAGTAGAGAGTGAGTAGTAGAGTGAGTAGTAGAGAGTAGTAGCGAGTATGTAGTAGCGAATATGTAGTAGCGAGTGAGTAGTAGAGTGAGTAGTAGAGAGAGAGTAGTAGAGAGTGAGTAGCAGTGAGTGGTAGAGAGTAGTAGAAATTAGTAGAGTAGTAGAGTGAGTAGTAGAGAGTGAATAGTAGAGAGTGAGTAGTAGAGAGAGTAGTAGAGCGTGAGCAGTAGAGAGTGAGTAGTAGCGAGTGAGTAGTAGAGTGTGAGTAGTAGAGAGTGAGTAGTAGAGAGTGAGTAGTAGAGAGTAGTCAATCAGTGTCAGTCAGCGTCAGTCAGCCAGTCAGTCAGTGTCAGTCAGTCAGTGTCAGTCAATCAGTGACAGTCAATCAGTGACAGTCAATCAGTGACAGTCAATCAGTGACAGTCAGTGACAGTCATTGTCAGTCAATCAGTGGCAGTCAGTCAGTCAGTGTCAGTCAGTCAGTCAGTGTCAGTCAGTCAGTGTCAATCAGTCAGTGTCAATCAGTCAGTGTCAATCAGTCAGTGTCAGTCAGTCAGTGTCAGTCAGTGTCAGCTAGAGCAGCTCTGCTGACCTGGTTCTCCGGCTCTAAAGAAGCTCTGCTGACCTGGTTCTCTCTCTCTCTCTAAAGCAGCTCTGCTGACCTGGTTTCTCTGGCTCTAAAGCAGCTCTGCTGACCTGTTTCTATGGCTCTAAAGCAGCTCTGCTGACTTGGTTCTCTGGCTCTAGAGCAGCTCTGCTGACCTGGTTCTCTGGCTCTAGAGCAGCTCTGCTGACCTGGTTCTCTGGCTCTAGAGCAGCTCTGCTGACCTAGTTCTTAGGCTCTAGAGCAGCTCTGCTGACCTGGTTCTCTGGCTCTACAGCAGCTCTGCTGACCTGTTTTTCTGCACTCACAATGCACGCACCCGACTTCGCGAAAATATATTTAAAAATAATATACGTTTATTATAAGTACCAATATATCATTTTTATGAATATCTTACATAATCTCTTACCCTAATATGTATATTAAAGACACAGTAAAGTAAAAAGTGTTTTCCTTTTTGGGTAAAATATTTATTAACTCATTTAAACGTTCTATTCAATCAAACTCCCAAAATCAGGTTTCACAACTTACTCCCTATACTGGAACACTTAAATACAAAAAGCGTCAATTTATATCAAGGCAAACTGTTTATTTGCATCACAAGATTTCTTTTATCAGAATATAATCAATATAAAATATAAAATATGCATTTCATTTTTATAAAAAACGACGAAACTTAAAAACAAATTGAGTGATTGATACTAAACAAAAAAGGAGATTTAAAAGACAATGTATTTTGTCATAACACAGTTAATTCAGAAACCTCGTGGGCAACATTGACTAAGGATTCACTTCCTTATTTGACAAAGGTTTGTGTGCCCCTTTCCGAATTTAACACAAATATATTGCGTCGACGCGTTTCGGAGGCTATTCGCTGTTTGTGGCCTCCTTCTTCAGGACTATAAGTAATCGTATCTCCTTGTCCAGGAATGGTTGCCTGTGCGGAAACGCTCGTAGCTAATTTAGTCCAACGGCCAGCGTCCCCGGGCAGCTACTTCCGCGTCTGTGCGATCGCGGGCAACATCAATGATTGACTACGAGCAATTCTGACCCGGAGCAGTAAAAGAATCCCTCAAAGCCAACAACCCTTTTACTCAAAGGAACCAACCGAACAACACGGAGTTGCTTTGGCGAGTGTAAGATAGGACGTTTTATGTCTACCCCCACGAACAACCCAAAAAGCCTGGGGAAGTGAGATAAATTGAAAAAAACTCCCGCAAGATTTCAGCAAAACAAATAAGCAAGCCTAGTGCGTTTCCGCACAGGCAACCATTCCTGGACAAGGAGATACGATTACTTATAGTCCTGAAGAAGGAGGCCACAAACAGCGAATAGCCTCCGAAACGCGTCGACGCAATATATTTGTGTTAAATTCGGAAGGGGCACACAAACCTTTGTCAAATAAGGAAGTGAATCCTTAGTCAATGTTGCCCACGAGGTTTCTGAATTAACTGTGTTATGACAAAATACATTGTCTTTTAAATCTCCTTTTTTGTTTAGTATCAATCACTCAATTTGTTTTTAAGTTTCGTCGTTTTTTATAAAAATGAAATGCATATTTTATATTGATTATATTCTGATAAAAGAAATCTTGTGATGCAAATAAACAGTTTGCCTTGATATAAATTGACGCTTTTTGTATTTAAGTGTTCCAGTATAGGGAGTAAGTTGTGAAACCTGATTTTGGGAGTTTTGATTGAATAGAACGTTTAAATGAGTTAATAAATATTTTACCCAAAAAGGAAAACACTTTTTACTTTACAGTCCTTTGGTGCTCTATTTCCTTTTTGTGAACATTGAGCCCCTCTTTCACCTTGTTTAAAAATATTAAAGACACATACATATCATTTTGGACCATAATATTTTTTTGCGGGAGTCGTCCCCCCCAGTGCGCCCCAGCACGTATATGATGTCATGCAGGACCCGCAACCGCGCAAAAATGCACATGTGTCGCGAATGCGCGGGAGCAGGAGTCACGGACTGGTTGCATACCAATCGCGCACATCACGTGATATTAAATGTATATGATGTAACTGAAAAACACGCAGCCGTCGCACACCATACGCGGATCCTTCATGACTTTTCTAAAATGGCGGCTAGAACGCGCGCACCCACCTTGATGTGTACGCTTTGAGTGCGCGACTCCGAAAAAAAGTTGATTTTTTTTCTCAAAGAAAATAATATAAATATATTAAAATAAAAAATAAAAACAAGAAAATGAATCAATATTTCAGTTTAATTTTTTTTGCAATTTTCAGAAAAATATTTAATGTTATTTAATGAATAAAGTATTTGTAAATAAACAGTTAAAAAACTGTAGAAAATCAGTACAAAAAGATAAGTATAACTATTATCACACTTAAAAATTAGCATTTACAAAACCTTTGAAATTCACTAAAAAAAACATAGGTTTCAGAGACATTATAGTTAGAAATTAGCATTTAAAAAAGCTTTGAAATTCACTGAAAAAACCATAGGTTTCAGAGACGTTATAGTTAGAAATTAGCATTTAAAAAACCTTAGAAATTCACAGAAAAAAACATAGGTTTCAGGGGTGTTATAGTTAGCTGGCCATTTCACTCGTACAAAACCATAGAAATTCCTCCGTTATAGTTAGTTCTGCTAACTATAACTTGCGCGCCCGCAACGCACTGCTGTTGATGTCACATATTGCATCATTCATGACATGGTCAGTGACATCACTGATGACATATACATATATATATCTCTATATAAATGTTTTCATATATAATTTTTATATATTTTACGGGGTCCCCACACGTGGGCAGGAATATTCAAGTGTATATGACAATTGATAAGGATCCCCTGGAAGAGAAGATGGCGATGCATGAAGCCATCATGCAGAGGAGGCACATTACTATCCTGTTAGCTGGTAATCTGGCTGAAAAAGAGGCAGCAGAAGCAGGAAAGCTTGGACCTGTGCAGGGCTGGTATAAGCCTTCCCAGTGACAATGTGGAACTGCCCTTCCGAAAGGCTGTGTCTGAAGGCGTTGGAGGTGGGCCTTGCCCAAGCTGTGTAACTGAGATTGTAGGGAAGCACTTAGGTGATCTGGGTGTGGTCCAAGCACTGCTGTCCGTGTGCGCTCTTAATCAGCCAGTCGATGAGGTATGGGAAAACGTGGATGCAATCCCTCCTGAGATGAGCAGCTACCACTGCAAGGCATTCAGTAATGACTCTGGGAGCCGTACTTACCCTGCGGGGCAGACTTATGAGTTGATAGTGCTGTGCACTTACCATGAACCTGGTGTATAGACGGTGCGCAGGGTGGATCAGGATGTGGAAATAGGCATCCTTCAAGTCGAGGGAGGTCATCAAGTTGCTTTGCTGCTGCAGAGGAATGACATCTTGGAGCATAACCTTCTGGAAGTGCTCCGACAAGATATACTTGTTGAGGGGCCCGAGGTAGATTATAGGCCTTAGGCACCTGTCTTTCTTGGGGTTGAGAAAGTACAGGGAGTACAACCCTTTGCCATATTGGTGTGATGTGCACTGGCTCTATGGCCCCTTTGAGTGATAGCGCATCCAATTCCTCCTGGAGGAGGTGCTGGTGCTCTGTGGAGAGGGTTGCAGAGTGGATGCTAGATGGTTAAGTTGTGAGTTTCAGGCTGTAGCCCTATTCTACAATGGACAGAACCCATTGGTCTGAAGTGATGTTTTATCATTGTGCAAGGAACTTCTACAAGCGTACCCAGACAGGTGTAATGTGGTCGAGGGAAGGGAGAGTGAGTCATTACTTAGATTAGGAGACTCCCTTTTCTGCAACACCTCTGCCCCTGCTCTTGAGGCTACTTCCCCTAAACACACCACTAGAATAATCCTGGGAGGCTTACTGCTTCGGTTATCTCTGGTATGAGATTGAAGTCTCTAGAGAGGTCGCTTTAGCACTGCCATGGAACAGATAGTGACGAAAGGATCCACAGGTAGATGGAGACTGGAGCGACCCCATTGCCTTGACCGTGTTCTTCTTGATCTTTTATAGCATCTGATCAACTTGAGGCTTGAAGAGTTATTCCCCATCAAAGGGCATGTTGATCAGATGGGTTTGGACTTCTGGATTAAAGCCAGAGACCCAAACAGGCACACCGGCGGATGAGAAAGCTGGAGTTAATACCCCTTGCAGCGGTGTCGACCACATCCAAACTAAAGAGAGTGATGGATGAGGATTCCGAGGTTCCTAGCTTCGGACATGCAGTTAGTGAACGTGTTTTTTGTGTTGGGGGTCTTGTCCGAGAGGAAGAGTATGAGTTGCCTATTGTCAGCATAGAAGAAGACATTGATGATGTGTGCGATGATGTGTGCATGGATGACATTGGCCAGAGGGCTCACGTATGCATTGAAGAGGGTGGGGCTGAGCGATGAACCATGAGGCACTCCACAAATGAGTTTGTGGGCTTCCAAGGAGCAAGGTGCCAGGCCAACAGTTTGTGATCTAGCCGTTAAGAAGGAGTAGATTTAGTAGAAAGGGTTTCCCTGGATGTCAATCTTGTTCAGGCGTCTAATGAGAATGGGGTGAGGGACTGTGTCAAATGCAGCAGAGAAGTCCAGGAGAATGAGGGCTACCACTATGCTTCCTCTGTTATGGATCATGCAAGTATTATCTGTGGCGGCAATGAGTGCTGTTTCTATACTGCAGATGGGCCCGATTCTGGAGTGCGTGACGTCAAGGAGCTGGCAGTTGCTGAGGTGGTCGGTGAGGCATTGGTTGAGTAGCTTATCTAGGTTCTTTGCCAGGTATGGTAGGAGGGAGGTGTGTCCGTAGTTGGAAAGTGTGACAGGGTTAGCGTATGGTTTCTTGAGCAGGAGGGTGACTGCGGCATGCTTCTAGATGTCTTGTAATGTGGGTCAGTCGATGGAGGCCTTGAGGATGGGTCTTAGTGCTTCGCTGATTGGTAGGAGTCCTTTCATGAAGGCTTGGTGGGGGCAAGAGTTGGATGGGGCCACCAAGTGGATGGTGGTAATGGTAGGAGTGGTTTCTGACGGTGGCAACGGTAAGCTAACAATGGAGTCGATGCCCATGCGCACTATCACCTAAGGGAAGAGTCACCTACCTTGTGACTGAAAAGACTTCTCCGAAAAAAGACTAAGTGCAAACATCTGGATCCAACACTAGATGGCGATCTATGCACAAGTATATGATCTACAGATCATATGCCTCGAATAGTAATTTTAATGTGATGCTGGAGTGTGAGCTTTGCTGTTAGCTGGACAACCTGATTGGCAGCCAGGCCACCAAAATTGGTCATTTTAAATATAACTATCATTGTACAGAGAAGATTGCCAACAACTTGCAAATTGAATGGTTCCCAAACTACCATAGACAGAAAAATATCTACGATTGGCTAAAGCTGTTTTTCTTATAATGCTAAGTGAAAAATGGAAAATTCTGTAATCTGAAGTGGTCAGAGTGTCTAACAATGTCTATCCCATGTAAAGGCCCTGCCATGGTTCTGCCAAAGACACAGGGTTCTGGGCAGCACAAGGTCAGAGAGGAGAGGTTATTCGACAGCCATGGCTTGCATCCAGTACGTGTTATACACGACAAAGGGAATGCTCAGGTGGTTCTGGACGACAGCCGAAAGAGCTTAACTGCCCAAATTAAAGTTTGTGTGTAGTGAATTCTGGTGGCCCTGAGGATTAGGTGTAAGACATAGCATAGGGCCACAACTGTGACCAGAGTGCACCCAGAATGTTACACAAAGATTACCCAGAATTGGTCTATAATCCAGGAATTGTCTCACATTTGGATCTACTGTACCAAAAATAGACCTGTGATACATATATATGTATATATGCTTGTATGCTGGAATTATACCATTCTGTGATGAATGAATAGATTTCACACTGTATTTTTGCTCTCTAATTTTTATGTTTTTAGACATTGTTTATATGCTTTTTTGATTGTCTGTATGAATTTGAGTGCACAATCATTGATATGTGAACAAATTGTTATTAATAAATCACAATATTAATTTTTACTTTATTTGGTGTTTTGTCTTTGAGATATATGCGGCTATGAATGTGGGTATTTTAGACCTCTAGCAGAGTTGGTCTGAATGGTTGGAGTGAACTTGCTATGGTTGTAGTTTAGGTGGTCTGACATACCCAAGAGAAACTCTCTCTTTTTTACATATTTGTGGTTCTGGACGACAGCCGAAAGAGCTTAACTGCCCAAATTAAAGTTTGTGTGTAGTGAATTCTGGTGGCCCTGAGGATTAGGTGTAAGACATAGCATAGGGCCACAACTGTGACCAGAGTGCACCCAGAATGTTACACAAAGATGGAAGGATGAATGCAGCAAGTTCTGGAGGTGGCGGATGGAAGGGCATGGTGGGTGGCACGAGGTCTGGAGGCAGAGTCTGCTGTGCATAAGCAAAGGCTATGGCAGAAACACTTTATAATATTGATCAATATATATGTATATTGCGGAATATGTTTAAACAATAACAATTTTATAACACTATAGATATTGTCATTAGATAACTGAAATTAATATGTAGGTACAAATAAAGACATAGGCATACGTACATTTAGAGAAAAATTTAAACTCATAAAATGGCACTAACTCTGTTACATAGAATCAAGGTTAATTAGGTGTTTTAAGGCTGTGCACATTAGGTTCTGGGACAACAGCCAGTGTGAATGAAGGTCTTCCCCTGGACCCAAAACCAACTGTTCAGGGCCAAACGAACAAAGTATGAGCAATTTAAAAAAAAAAGACACCTTGCTAACGTCCTTTTAATTTTACACTGCTTTAAAAGAACAATGAAGGCACCAACAGTTTAAAAAGTCAGATTTGCAGTGCAAATACATTTTCATTGCCATAAGAATGTATGCAAAGACTATATGGGTGTGCCCTAGCATGGTATATATGTGCACATTCCCTACTTTGACAACTATTGTGTTTCTGGTAATGAGCTAAGCTTTTTTATTTATTTTTTAATAATATTTTGTAATTTTTGGGGGTAATTTTGTTAATCTTAATGGGTAACAAAACCGCTATCTGAAAGAAAAACAATCTCCAACATGGAGAAACTGCTAATAAATTCCAAATGGCAATATTCCAGATACTTTAACAGCAAGATTTTCCACATTACCATCAAGTAATCTCTTAACAAGTCCATGAAATTGCACATTCACTGCATTATAGGGATCTGCATACAAAAATGCTATCCAGCTCAATTCAAGAATCATGGAGCCCAAACCTAACCCAGTTGTAGGTGGATTGGGCGGGGGGGTGGCGCGGGTTAAGGGGTGGCGATGTTTCCACTAGTGTCCGAGATGCAGTTTTGACATCCAGCCACCATTAAATGTGTGGGCTTAAGGAGATAATGTCAAATCAACACTGGCCTTCATATCTACGACAAGAACATTTGAGGTTACAGATTTTGAACTTGTGGTTTGGGTGCTTGATGTTATAGTTGGGTCAAGCCATCTGATAAAGGTCTAAACTCAACACTGCTGTGCAAGAAGGCTGTGTTTCCACAGAAGAACACCATTCTTTGAATAAGGTGGATCTGGCTGTAGATGCGGAGGAGTAGGAGAAGGCATATTCCGAGGAACATTAACTTCCTCTTCAAGCTTAAAGTCTATTGATGCTCTTTAGAATGATAAATTTGAGAAACTCAAAAAAAGAAGGTCTGCTCATGAAAAAGTGTGAAGCTGGAATGAGCACTAGAAGTAGAGCCACACACAAAAGAAAGACCAAACCACAAAGCATGTGGTTCATTAATATACCACAAGCTTTACTAATGTGCATGTGCTCTTGATCCACTAGAAAAGTTGAGGGACTCCACGTACCGACAAATGCATCATGTTCTCAACAATCAGGTTTGCAAACCGCAGGAAAAGTGTGGGATCTAAACAAGTATATGACACTGTTCATTTGTGAATGAAAAACTGAATACTCATGCACATCCGTAAAAATAGTTTGATATGCCACTTTGTTCGCAAATGGGCATAAATGAGTCCATAAAATTAACAATGAAAGAATAGAAAAAGGAAAAAAAAGAGTACTTTATTATTTTGCAAATCCATAAGGTAAGAAATCAAATAAAAAATGTATTCCATCACTCCTGAATATACAAGCATACTACTGGACCACCCAACTTATCGTACTTAATCAATGGCTGCACGCCCCCCAGACAGAACCCGCATTCCATATAGATAGGCACGTCCTGGGAGAGGGAGGGGTCATTAGGGCGGCCCTTAATAATAAAGCTCACAAGGCAGACCTTAAGGGACCCAACTGCACATACGGTCCATGTCTGGTATACAGTATTCAAGAAATTGGGCTGGGAAGGGACTATAACGCAACTTACTCCACTCTGGGAGACTGGAAAGCTGGGAAGACTGAGCAGATATAAAGGTTTCCAGCAGTGGGATTTGATAGGAATATCAAATGTAGGTGACCTCTGGAACAAGGGAAAAGTCATCACATTCATACAACTGCAAGAGAAATATGACATGGTACCCACAGAGCAGTTTCGATCTCTTCAAATTAAACACGCACTTGAGACCATCATTAAACCGGGCATGACCCTCCTGGAAGCCTCCCCACTGGAGGATAGACTAACATATCGTATGGACAAACGAGCCATATAATTAACCTAGCGGAAAATAATTAACAACCAGCCAGACCCCACACACACTCTCTGTGAAAAATGGCAGTTTGAACTTGGAGAATTAGACGACACTGATTGGCAAGGGGAGCTTGAATCACCACGAGAAGTAGCAGTCTCCTCCAGACTACGATTGGTACAGCTTAAGGTGCTCCATAGAACATATTTGTCCAGGGTAGTACTAGCCAGAATAGGCAGAGCGGATAACCAGCTCTGTCTGCGTAACTGTGGAGATGTAGGTACCTTCTATCATATAATATGGGAATGCCGAAGGATCCAAGTGTACTGGGAGACAGTCATGGCTACAATAGTGCAGGTGGGCGGAGCTCCGGTACAGTCAGAGCTCAAGCGGTGTCTCCTAAATATATGGGAAGCCACGGATCTCAATCACAAGATCCAAGACTGAGCCACGCTGGGCATGATGATAGCGAAGCGCAATATAGCAAAATACTGGGGGACACAAACAACACCAACCTATGCAGAATGGTGCACGGACATGGATTGGGCAATAGTGGCCGAAAAACCAGTTAATGTAAATAGGGGGTGTCCTAAAAAATGGGAGCGGGTGTGGGGAGGGTGGAACAAATTTAGGGGAAACATTTGCACGCTGCCACTGGGAGATCCTTTGTCAGATGACAGATGAAATAGAAAGGTGATGAAACCGGGCAAATGCTTAGTGGCTATTACGAGGTAGTTGGACATGAACATTAGAGAATGCAGATAGGATGTGAAACAGGAACATTTTATGTATGTGTATTGTACTGTTTTTTTTGTTTTTCAACTGTTTTTGTGTGATGGCATCATAAGTCGTGTAACCAATAAAAAAAAAGATTTAAAAAAAAAAAAAATGTATTCCATGTTTCCTAACAATAGGATACAAATATGTTCACAAATCAAAAGTTTTAAATAAAAGCAGGAAATGAGTTAGTTTTCCATCTGTCTGAAAGACTTAACTACGTTCCTGGCAGCCAAAAATTCTGCGACTTTAAGTAAGACCTTTTTTTAAGTTTTATATAGAATTTTGTAAATACACTACATAACAATATACTCGGTAACATAACATTAGGCATCTAGCAGAAAATGTAAATTATAACTGGTATCACATAAGTATGCATAGCGGGTGATATATATATCTGTGGGTTCAGAGGTATTGTCCAGGAGGTGGAGGGGGTCGATATGTATAATGTCTAGTGCATACATCTTCTGTTGCAAGGCTGAATCTTTTTTATCTTGCTGGCATGTAGTTATTAAAAAACTGCACACATTTAAAGTGTTGTAGCCTAAGAGCCTCCTACGGTTATGTAAGGAGAGTTATTTTGTTTGTGCCCAACCGAAATTCCACAGGAAAGCTGGCAGGACCAGCCAAAATCTGCTTCCCAACAGCATGGAGAACCATAGGACACCAGGGGCCATATTACAGAAAGTGCCCCAGGGGCACTACGGGCATGTGTGCCCGCTTTTCACACCCCAAGGCACTTTGGTATTAAAGAAGGGGCTGAATATGCTTGTGCAGCCCCTTCTGTAATACTGATAGCGCTGGTGCATATGTAGCGCCAGGGTTATCATGACAGGGACTGTCCTCATTCGCATGGGGGCATAGCCCCATGCAAATAAGAGAATCACTTTGCCTCTGCGCCCGCGTCATATCACCCATGTGGGCGCAGAGTCAAACATGCCTTTAGGAAGCACACTGAAAATGAGTCACAAAAAGGTGGTGCATTTTCAATGCGCTTCCTAAAGGCAGCCCTCTGGAGGGAAGAAAAGAGGTTTCTCCCTGCAGCGTTGACGCCTGTACTGTGAAATACGGAGCGATTTTGAAGCAGCTGCTCAGTATTTCACTTAAATGTGCTGCCCCAAGGGCATCAGGAGTTTGCAGCTGCCCCCAGGGCAGTGCTTTCACCATAGTAGGATGCACTTTCCCCGTTAGCACCCGGCGTACCTCTTTTAAAGTGCGCCATGGTGCAAACAGGAAAAGTGCGCCCTTATGGTAATACGGTCCCAGATTTGCAACTTGGAGCAGCACTCGAGACTACGTTGTGTACTCGGAATTTGAGGGCTTGCATGGTGGCCTATTACACATCTATCACTGCACATTTATGCTGCATTCAATATTTTAACTACCTAATCTCTACAACTGAGCAGAGTCTTATTCCATGTGTTCATTTTTTATCACTCCATTTATTCAAATGAATGAATCTTAAATATTATCATAAGTGCACCCCTGTACCTCAATGCATTTTAGAGTGAACATTTCATCAGGGAGCACTACTATGCATTTCACAGTTCTGAAATTGGATAAAAACAGTAACAAAGCAAACCCAGTTAAAAAGATAATGTAGTACGACCACAGTATTCTAAAATCATAATGCTGAAAATGAGCATCATGCAAACTACAATGTTGCTTTCACTGATATTGGTCTGTATTAACAGATAGTAAAACGTTTAACACTAGATATCTGTGATTGATCGCGGGACAGTGCTGTGGGGGTTCCCTATTTACCACAATGACTTATGGTGAATCAGTCTATGATATGGTAACACAGTAAGGTAATCAGTTAAGACTTAATGCAAAGGTAGACACATGGGTGTATTGACCACTACGGAGCTCCATAGGGGTTTACAATAAGTGGTTACAAACTTGTCTTTGCTCATGTGCAACGTCTATGGAGTGTTATAAGGTTAATCTGTGGAGTATGAGAGATGTCACATATTTATCCCGATATGCATAGTCGTATAGAATTACCATGCAAGTGTATTTTGCATATCACAGCATGGTTTCTTGCAATAGTGAAGCCGGTCACACTGTTATAGCACACTCTGATCTGCTCAGGCGGAATGAGAAAGATGGTTGTTCACTGGGGTTTTAAAGAGGCAGGAATGGGTGTTCATGAAAGAGCAGCTACACTGTTAAGTCAGAAAAAGCTTGCGGGACTGGTGGCAATGCTCATGGAACAGGAAGTATCCTGCGGATGATGAGAAAATAAGAAACACTAAATAGGCAGGATGGCGTCCATACTGGGGGTAAGCTGTTCGTGTTTGGGCAGCTGCATTTGGATTGCAGGGTTTGGTCCAGGGTTTTAATCATGTTTGCATAAATAGGTCAACTAAACATGGCACACCCAATGTAGCTAACTGTTGCTTGGCCTTCAATCTAGTGAACTATTGTTTGGCCTTTAGTTATGTTGTCAGCTTGATCCAAGGATTCTTCTCTGTCTGCAAAAGAGGGAAACAGAGCCATGACAGGCACCGCCTTTGCACAACCTGACTCTTGTAGTGGACTGCTCTGAATCCATTCCACTTCTGGACCATGTAACAAGGAGTAGAATGGCAGTTTTAATAGAGAATAGTGAAGCTGCCTCCCTTTCTGCTTCAATTTGAGGGAGCTATCAGGGCTCAAAAGCATAATTCGAGGTCAAGAACTGAGAGGCGTACAACCTCGCAGGGCAATGTAAGGGCCCTATATTTCACTTTGTATTGCTTTTCCACCCATAATATTTTTATAACAAGAGTTTTTAGATTTTCTAAAAAGCATGAGTTCGGGTAATAGAACAATTGATAAAAAGATTTTTATAATGTCTATTCGACTGGCCAGGGAAGGCAGCAGTTTGATCCAGTACTTTACTCGTTCTGCCAAACTGTCCACTATCACCCCATAGCTGTGTCTCAATACATAAAAGTTTATTGGTTTATACTGTTCCTCAAATAATTAGTTAAGTCTTCTACCCACTGCAGAGGGAATTCCATTGTTCACTGGGATTACCAGATATTTATTACATTTGATTCTGAGATCCAAGAGACCACCAACGATAACAATTCACCAAAGCTTTGGGAAAAAGCTTGATTTCAGCGTCCCTCACATAAATCAAGATGTCATCCACGTATAGTGGAATTGTTATAAGCCACCCTGCAAATCTTAGGCCCCTCCTCGAGTGACAGTCCTGCATCATATTAGGCAGTTTATACATCGCTACTGTGTACACAGCGGGGAACCCTGGTATGTACCACTTCAGATTTTGAGCATTTGGGATAATGTACCATTTAGTTGGTAACCATGTTCGAATAGAGCAAGGAGATCTGATACTGACCCTCTCCCCAAACTTTTCATAACTGCATGTAGATCCTTTCAAACGAATTGAAAGTCTTGACAACATCTAGGAGTGCAGGAGATTTCATTCCTGGATTCAGATGATCAACAGTAACATAGAACGTGCGCTGAATCTACATTTACATTTGAAATGGGAAGCATTCTATCTGGCCACGTAAAACCAGCCTCAGCACGTATGGTATTAGTAGATTGGCATCAACTTTGAGAAAAAGCTTAGTGTCAGTGTTGAGTCGACACGGGCCTATGCAACGCACAGGAAGTCTCAGGCTTTTCCTGCTTAAGCAGAGTTACAATGATCGTTTCTCTAAGGGATAAAGGGAAATATCCTTGACCATATGCTTCCGCAAATATTTTCAAGCATATGCACAGCATCCCTTTGTAAATACTTTGCTCATAAATGTTTGCCCTTAGAGCATACACCGCAGGTGGTTATCTCCTTTGACAAATGCTTTCAGGTAACAATCTTTCTGGTGAATACTCTATCTAACCACTGATTCCTCACATTTCAAATATTCCCCAGGCATCAGTCTGGATCACGAGATTTTGTAGCAGTACTCCTGCAGGGCAGAAGGTGGCCTCGCACAGCTCTGTGCCAACATCACTCTGCTCCAGCAGTAATGATCGGAGCCACATTTAAGCACCAGCCATCCAGGCTGGTGTTAGTAGGTTTCTTAATCTGTCCATGCCCAAGATGTAGAGCCCATCAACAGAATGGCATGACCAGTGTGCAGATCATTTAAGTGGGACCTTTTTAGGTTGGAAGGTCAGTGAGGAATCTGCATGTAGACAGATAATCCACCAGTAAGATCGTTATCATAGGAAAGTAACTAGTTCTTCTGATGGATACTTTTAACTGCAGATTCCTCACCTTGTAAATACATACAACAGCAGTACCTCCCCGGGGGGTGGGTCTGTGAACTGGCTCAGATCAAAACATCCTGTACAACAAAGCGGGCAAAATACAGCGCTAGACAGATTTGACTGTTGAGGCAGTAGTGCTGCGTGAACGTATGCAGCAATAATCAAGTAGCCACTTTACATGTCCAGGACATGTACTCCACATACTAGTGCAGTGCTTGCAGCTTTACACTGGTGGAATAAACCCATAAACCCTCTAGAGGCTGCATTCTAGCGTATGCATAGCAAATCTTTATGCAGAGAACAATCCATCGAGAAAAGGACCGCTTTTGCACTGCCTTGCACTTCTTTGCCCCAGAAACCCACAAAGAGCTGACAGTTCACCCAATGTTCTTTGATGCAACCAATATAAAACATTAGTTCTCTCTTTGGGTTCAAACTATTAAGTCTCTTTTCCTTCTGAGAGGGATGAGGTGGGGGAAAGAATGCCAGAAGGATGAAAGCTTGCCCAGCATGAAATTGAGTAAACACTTTTGGTAGAAAGGAATCTCAGGTCCTCAACACCAACTTATCCCGAAAGAATGTTGCATAAGATGGTTTAACTGAAACAGCCTGTAGCTTGCTCACAAGCTTACTGATGTTATGGTAATGAGCAAGACAGTTTTCAACATCAAAAATCTGTGCAGCGGCTCAAAAGGAGTGCACATCATAAAAGTGAGAACTAAGTTCAAGCACCACTATGGCATCACAAAAGGAGTTGGTGGAAAAAATTATGCAAACCTTCCAAAAATCTCATCACAAAAGGTGACTTAAATAAAGAAGGCTCATCCATCAACTGTAAAAAAGCAGAAAGAGCTAATAAATAGCCTATAACAGTGCACAAAGCAAGTCCTTACTTGGCCTTGGACAAAACAAACAACAAACCTTCGGACAGCTTGGCTTATAGCAGGTCAATTTGTCGGGTGTTTCACTGAGAAATAAATCTGTTCCAATGACTGGTTACCCTGATTTTGTGGAAGGACGTCTTGTCGCCAAGATGACATCAATGTTCTCAGGAGGAAGGTCGAAGGAGGTCAACTGCCACCACTCAATCCCCAAATGTGAATATTAAATTGCGCAGGCCTGCTTGCAGTAACCTGACCCCCTGCTGCGACAGAAGATCCTCACGAACTGCAGCTTGATTAGGGGACAGATGCTCATGCCCTGGTTCCAGGTACCACACTCTCCTGACGCAATCCACTGTCACTATGATGACTTTAGTCTGGTAATTCCAGAACTTCTTTAGAACTTGCAGAAGGAGAGGTAGCTGCGCAAAGGCATACAGGAGTCTCAAGCTCTCCTCAAGATGGAATGCTTCTCCAAGAGACTGTCGCCTTTGAAACTCCAATGCACAAAAATGCTGACATTTTGCGTTCTCAGCAGTGGTGATAAGATTAAGAAAGGGTTGTGCCTATTGATGGAAGATGGCCTGTGCCACCTCTGGGTGCATCCATCATTTGTTCCAATAAGCGTCAGTGGCGGAGTTCATTTGCCCTGGCATTTAGAGATCCTGCCAGTTGGCCTAACACCAGAGAAATTCCCTGGGAGTCCAGCCGGCTCCGCCCCTATCCCCAAACTGTCAGTTAAAAATTTAGGCATTAAGATTGATCGGCTGTTGTCCATGAAAGACCATATTGCGACCACATCCTCCTCATGCTATTACAGTCTCCGTCTTCTGAGAAAAATCCTTCCATATATGCCTACCAGTTATCGCCGGACCTTAGTGCAAGCTTTGGTAACGAGTAGGCTGGATTACGGTAATGCACTACTGGCAGAAGTAGGTGAGACCCAACTAGCAAAGTTGCAGGTGGTACAGAATACAGCAGCCAGGATGATTTTAAACCAACCAGTAGGATCCCCCTCTCTGCCACTGCTTAGAGAATTGCACTGGCTAACTGTGAAGAAGAGATCTTTCTTCAAAATCTGTTGTCTCACCTATAACGCCGTGAACAACAGAGGTCCTCTCTATCTACAAAACAAACTTTTTAAATATTGTCCAACAAGGAGTCTTAGATCTAGTCTACAGGACCTTCTCCAGGTTCCACGTTTCCGTCTTAATCAGCTTCCCCAGACTCTGCGTTCAATTCCTAAGTATGAACTTTTTAGGAAAAAGTTGAAAGCTTTTTTGTTTTGAACTATTTACACCGGTTCCTCTGTTTTTCCCTCTGCTCAGGATGCTAGTCTGTCAGGTAGCGCCGAGATGCCCCAGGGTGATTTGAGCGCTTTACAAACTTCTTAACAGAGGCACAGACCCCATCTTTCCCTGCTTGTTGCAGTACCATATGGCTGTGGTGCTGTCAGTAAGCACCTACTCCAGCCTTCCATTGATGATGGACAGGTAGGCCGTCAATGCCAAGCAAATCTCCCTCAAGTTTAACAAATTGAGGTGGAGGAGAGTCGAGGCCTCTGATGGTCACCTCTCCCAGATGGTCTCTTCAACCCAGAAGGGATGCTTCAGTAATGACTGTCAAATCTGTTTCAGGTAGGAAGAGGAGTCCGTCACTGACCCAATAACATTCCGGTAGCCACCGCTTGCGATCTTCTGCACTCTCCTCTGAAATCTGGATACAATCCAACAGATACCCCTGGTGATGTGCCCACTGGTACTTGAGGTTACACTGCTGTGCCTGCATGTGCCATCTGGTATGTTTTACCATCAGGATACAGACGACAACAATTCCAGCAGTCTCAGAGTCATTTACAGTGAGAGTCAGGACAGAGGCTATGAAAATAAGGATCTTGCAGGTCCGACTCTAATATCCAGACTACGAAGTCTAAGGCAGACAGCACCCGGGCTAGTGTTAGCCTCTTGATTTCATCCTCCCTCAGGAAGGCATTGAGGGCGCGAAGATCTCAAATAGGATGAAGGCCTCCGCCGTTCTTCGGCACAAGGAGGTAGCAGGAATAACATCCTGTTCCTACTTTTGTGGTTGGCTGTGTGCAGACAAGGACACCCTAAAACAGTTTTGTGGATGCTAACGCATGAAGGGTGGGGATTGAGCTGCACAATGCATCTGCTGTCCTGGGTGTGCTTTGTGAACTGGCCCCGAAAAGGCTGCTGGGTTGGTGCTGGTGGAAATTAAAACCACAACCATAGCCATGGAGAGAGTAAAATTGCAAGTGGAACTGTTTGGTGGGGGCAGAAAGTCCAAAGGAACGTGCTGTGGCCTTGCTTTCTTTAAATTTTCACACTGCCGATTCCACCTTGTCGCCAAAGTGTTAAGAACCATCAAACGGCATGTTCATCAGGGGATGTTTGGACATCCCTGGAGAAGCCCACAAACCTTATCCAGACATAGCGCTGAAGTGCCACACTTCTACCCATCACCTGACCTAGGCAGATGTTGGAGACAAAGCTAGAGTAGATTACAAAGTTTGCCTAATCACAGTCATCCTGGTTAGCTTGGGTTAGGGATCCCACAGGTCGTCTAAAACTGATGGTACAATTTGGGCTACCATACCAATAGGGCATGAGAGTAGCGACCTAGAAGTCGGCTGGTGTTTATGGAGTGCAGAGCAAGGCTCATAGAGGAACACATATGCTTGCCAAATGTCTATTCCATTTGATTCAGGATCTTGTGGAGTTGTAGAGAAGGCATTGGGATTCACTGTAGGAGTGGATGCCTGTACCACCAAACTCTCGTGTCAGATGTTCTTTAAGAAGAGCTGGACCACGTGGTGCTGGATGATGGCATGTATTGACCTGTCTATTAACTGGTGATCCCGAACATGGATTCAGCCAAGTGCCCAAAAGGGTACCCGTGATGCCCACATTAAATGGCAACTGACGTTCGGTAGAGGCTTGACCAGGTAGGAGTACCTCTGTCAGAACATTTGTCATCACCTACATTGTTGGAAGCTGCTCCTCCTGGTTAGGGACCTGCTCTCCCCCCACAGCTCCGCAGTTAAGTGCAACCGCTCCGGGCACTGTGCTCTGCTCGCTCAGGTAGGTGTTCGAGGCCCTCCTCCACCCGCAGGCTCCTACCTGCGCCTCATCCCTGGTGGTCCAGTGGGAGAGCCTTGCTCTTCTGCTGGCCGCTGTTGTCTGTGTCTATCTTTGTGCTGTTTTTCTGTGACTGTATCTGTCTTTGTGCTATTTTTCTGTCTTTTTGGGCCCATTTTTCTTCTAGCCTCTTCAGTGTATCTCTATTGTGCTGGTGCTGTTTTTCTATCTTTCTGTGCCCGTTTTCTGTCTTCTTTCTGGCCTCCTCACTCTATTGTACCTGTCTTTATTTTGCAAGTAATTGTACCTGTGTCCTCTGTGTTATTTAGCCATTTTCTGTCTCCGTGCCCCTTTGCCTGCCGTGCCCTTCCTGCCGCTGCTGCCCCCGCAGCCCCCCACGCCTCCCAGCTGCGCTGCCCTCCCCTACTTAATGGCCGCCGCTGCGAGAGAGTGCGAGCAATACCTCTGACCTCTAGGTCAGGGACCTGCTCTCCCTCTGCAGCTCCGCTGTTAAGTGCCACTGCTCCAGGCACTGTGCTATGCTCGCTCAGGTAGGTGTTCGCGGCCCTCCTCCATCTGCAGGCTCCTGTCTGTGCCTCATCCCTGGTGGTCCAGTGGGAGAGCCTTGCAGTTCTGCTGGCCGCTGTTGTCTGTCCGTCTTTGTGCTGTTTTTCTGTCTTTCTGTGCCAGTTTTTCTTCCAGCCTCCTCACTGTATCTCTATAGTGCCTGTGCTGTTTTTCTGTCTTTTTGTGCCTGTTTTCTGTCTTCTTTCTAGCCTCCTCACTCTATCTCTATTGAACCTGTCTTATTGTGCCGGTAATTGTACCTGTGTCCTCTGTGTTGTTTAGCCGTTTTCTCTCCCCGTGCTCCCTTGCCCTTCCCGCTGCTGCTGCCCCCACAGCCCCTCTCCCCTGCCAGTTCCCGCTTCACGCCTCCCACCTGCGCTTGCCCCCCCCCCCCTCTAGTTGATGGCGGCTGCAATGCGGCCACACCGCCGGCGAAGGTAATCCCGTGTGCGCCCATCCGTGACCCGACCGCAGCCAGCGCCAGGAACCCTGGATCCACGACCTCCCACCGCTACAACTCCGCTACCCTCCTCGCACTCAACCCCGGAAGGAATGACAGCTGCCAGCGAGCGACGCCGAACACCACCCACAGCCAGTTATCCTGCCGACAATCCTTCACCATTGACAGCCCCCCCAGGTCCGCTGAACCCACGCCGGACGCCTGTACTACCTAAGCCCTGACGTGCATCTTCCTCCACGGCGCTGCTTACACAGACACGCCGTAGATATGTGGGACCAGCTCGACCCCCTCTCGCCAGACGTCGCCTTCTTCATGGAAACATAGATCAACACTACCTCCGCC
Source organism: Triturus cristatus (assembly GCF_964204655.1). Classification (NCBI taxonomy): domain Eukaryota; kingdom Metazoa; phylum Chordata; class Amphibia; order Caudata; family Salamandridae; genus Triturus; species Triturus cristatus. The sequence goes on from NC_140581.1 coordinate 444,072,859, forward strand.
CCCGACATGGCCACCTTCATCCCCGACTGATACAAGATCCAGAGAATAGGACCACCCAGAAGGAGGACTCGCCATTGCGCACAAGAGCTCCCTCTGACTCTCCACCTCCAGCACAAGCGACCCCCTCTCCAACACAGAGCAACTCCACTTCCAGATCCAGACCAGCCCTAGAACCATGCTGCGCGGGACCTTCGCCTAGAGACCTCCTGGGCCCGTGCCTCTTCCGCCACCAACATTGCCGACCTCGTCGCACCACACGCCATCGCCTCCACTATCTACATTCTCATCGGAGACCTGAACATTCACCTCGACAATCGCAGCGACCCAGACTCCACCACCCTCCTGGACAACTTTGCCAACCTCTGACTAAAGCAGCTCGTCACCAACCCCATCCACAAAGCCGGACACATCCATTTTTGCAGGAGGGACAAACATCCACTTCAGCCACACCATGCAGCCCCTCTCGTCAGACCACCACTGTGTACACTTCACCTTCAACTCCCCAACAGCACCCGCGCCCGCCCGCGCCCGCCACAAAGGAACTGGAGCTAGGTCACAGAGGAACACCTCAACACCACCCTCTTCCACGACCACCCCTCCGCCACTACCAATGCCAACTCTGCTGCCAAAGAACTACACCGCTGGATCACCAGCTGCGCAGACAAGCTCGCACCCCTCTGCCACCCCTTCAGACAATGCCCCCTGAAGGCAGCCTGGTTCACCACTGACCCCCAAGAAGCCAGGCGGTCCTGCAGACACCTCGAGAAACTCTGGAGGAACAGAAAAACCACCAAAGACCAGAACACATACAGGAACGCCATGACTGAAGTACACCAGCACATAAGAGCCACCAAGAGGACCTTTATCCAGAACAAAATTCACACCAACGCCAGTAACGCAAAATAACTCTTCAACATCATACAGCAGTTCACCAAACCCCCCTGCGAAGCCACGGACGTCCCACCATCCCAGGACCTCTGCAACAAGCTCAGCTCCTACTTACACCTGAAAATCAAGGCCCTCTGTAACAACTTCGGCGAACAGACTACAGACAGCACCCTTCTCTCCACCACTGACAACCAGCCCTCGATCAGTACCTGGAAACTGGCTACCACCGAAGACACCGCCACGACCATGAAGAAAACCCATCTCAGGAGCCCCCACGGACCCCTGCCCGCCACACATCTACCACAGAGTCGCCGCCGCAATAGCATCCGAACTATGCCGGACCATTAACACCTCCGAATCGGGCATCTTCCCCGAAGACTGGAAGCGGGCAGAGGTCAAGCCCCTCCTCAAGAAACCCTCGGCTGACCCGACAGACCTGAAAAACTACCGCCCCATCTCTTTCCTTCCCTTCGCAGCCAAAGTCACCGGGAGATTCGTCAACGCCCAGCTGACCACCTTCATCCAAGAGAACGCCAGCCTCGACTTCTTCCAGTCAGGACTCTGCAGCAACCACAGCACCAAGATCGCCCTCCTCGCCGCCACCGATGACATCCGCATGCTACTCGACCAGGGCCAAACAGCAGCCCTCAACCTACTAGACCTCTCCGCAGCCTTCGACACGTCTCCCATTGCACTCTTGCCGCCAGACTCCACGACGCCGGCATACGGGAAACCGCCCTCGACTGGATCCGCTCCTTTCTCGCTGGCAGAACCCAAAGGATCAGACTCTCACCCTTACTCTCCGAACCCACAGAGATCAACTGCAGAGTACCCCAAGAATCCGCGCTCAGCCCAACGTTCTTCAACGTCTACATGGCCCCCCTTGCCGCCATCGTCAGACAGCACAGGCTCAGCATAGTATCCTACGCTGACGACACCCAGCTCATCCTCTCCTTCACGAAGAACGCCGAAGACGTCGCAGCCTGGATGAACAACAGCTGCCTTAAGCTCAACTCGGAGAAGACAGAGGTCCTCGTCCTTGGACCCTCCTCCACCGCCTGGGACTACACCTGGTGGTCCCCCTCCCTCGGAGACCCACCCACTCCATCAGACCATGCCCAAAACCTCAGCATCCTTCTAGACTTCTCCCTCACCATGACCTGCCAGATCAACGCCGTCGCCTCCACCGGCTTCAACTCCCTTCGCATCCTCCGCAAGACCTTCAAATGGATCCCCCTCGAATGCAGAAAGATCGTCACCCACGTACTCATAACCAGAAGACTGCACTACGGTAACACCCTCTAAGCGGGAATCAACAAAACCCTGCTACACAAGCTCCAAACCACCCAGAACACCGCAGCTAGACTCGTCCTAGCAATGAGCACATGACCCTGCACCTACGAGACCTCCACTGGCTGCCCATCGAGAAGAGAGTAACCTTCAAGCTACTCACCCACGCCTACAAATCTCTCCACAACATCGGTCCCAAATACCTCAACGAAAGTCTCCTTCCATGTACCCAAAATGAACCTCCGCTCCGCTGACCTCGCCCTAGCAGATACCCCACGCAACCACAGAACCAGAGCAGGTAGAAGAGCCTTCTCCTACGTCGCAGTAAAGACCTGGATCGAGCTCCCAGTCAACATCAGACGCTCCCCCACTCTGCACACCTTTAGGAAGAGCCTCAAGACCTAGCTCTTCGACTGATCTGGAGCTGCCCCCCCCCCCCACCCCCCCTCCAGCGCCTTGAGACCCTCAAAGGTGAGTAGCTTGCGTAAAAAAAAAACCCTGGTGGATTGATTGAACCTTTAGGTATAATATTTCTGCCTCCCTTCGCTTAACGACAGTGAAGGTGCTTTTCTCAGTAGGAGGACCAGGAAAAGACACGGCCAAAGCGTGGAGAATTATCCAGGCCACTGGCATCTTAGAGTTCCTTATAGCAGATTCCTCAACATATTTTGGGAGACATAGCCCATTCATTAAAATTGTCAGTGTCCTAGTCAATGCTGAAAAGATTATGCAAAGTTTGGGCTCTATCGTGTGGTAAGGGCAAAGTTTCAGAATCGAAAGGATCGCCTCTTTGCTGCGTTCCGGTGGGAGCCAAGCATTGCCTTGGTCAAGATGATGTGGATCTTGCTCCAAGTTGGTAGCACAATAGACTGCAAATACTTTTCTGACATCGGCACAGGTATTGACGCAAAGGTAACTAGCTTAGGGGGTTGCAATGGAAACAAAGTCGGGCATGGCGCAAGTGCCAAACCTGGTGAAGGTTCAAGAGGAACAGATGGCGTCTAGGGTGGACTCACCTGTAGACGTCTGACTGGAGGCCCATACAGATCCTAGAGGCCCGAAAGCATGCAAGAGGGAGGGTAAGGTGCTGAAAATTCACAGTATGGCCTCCCTGAATGACTCTACTTATTGTGACATCACCGAAGTGCTGGGAAATTTGGGGATCATTGGAACCAGACTCTGGATCAGCTCCAATGGAGATCAGTCCGAGTGGCACACTGACATCCTCGTGCCCTTTCAGGAGTTGACGATTGGCGTGAAGGGAACAATTCTGACTTGGGCTATTGCGTTTCTTTTGCTATTTACCCAAAAACTTTGAATAAGCTGAGGACATGTCATGGAAACTACCTTGGGAGTGGGAATGCAATATTCCTTTCAATTTCGACCATTTACAGCATGGAGCTTTTCAATGTTTGACAACATACAACTTTACCTTGTTGTCCCGTATAGCCTTCCGATTCATATGAGCACAATCGCTGCATGCCCTGGAATTGTTCTTCACCCATGAGGCTCTGTAATGGACATCTGTTTGCAACAGTCCTTTCACAGCTTGAACTCTGTTGTTTTAAGCGGGGTAGAAACTTTGAGAAAGGACCTAAAGAACCAAGGAGGAGCTCCGGATCCAAGTCTGAAGGTGCAGAAAAAAAGGAACTGACGTTGGTCCCCATGGACGGCACTTATATGCGGCTTCACTTGTCCCTTCCGGAGTAAAATGACATAATTGGTGACCGACACGACACCACCTACCTACATGTCCGAATCTAGTCTGACACTGAGTCAGTATTCAGAAGGTGAGGAATCTGCGGTTAGAAGTATCTATCAGAAAGGCCTTTTGTTATTTCATCTGTCATTATAGTTTGCATAAATATTGCTTTGTCTGAGTTTTCAGGCCATGCTAGTGTCAAATATTCTGACACATTGTCTCGGAATAGGAAAGCTGACATAACGCTGGGAGAAACATACTATACACAAGCTTCCATGGCCTCAACAGCAATCATGTTTCCCGCTGCCCATGTCTACCACAGTGTCTTAGACAGCGTTCTTCTGGGGCACTCACCTTGAACCTATGTTCTGGCTGCATCATAGTTCCTAAGAAACATTTTTACACATTCTGCCAAGTTTTTGAATTCACCCAGCTTAGCTTGCATATCTGTAAGTAGTCTGTCATTTCCAGTAGATGCATGAAGAGCATCCAATCTCTGAAATTCTGTTTCTAGAGCATATAGAATGACTTGAATTAACCGAGGACCCCCACATTGTTTAGCAATACATATTCACCTTAAACGCATCCCATATAAACCACAGATAGATGCAGTAAACACAATTGCAAAAGAATTCTGGAATTGTCATTTGTATCTCAGCCCCGCACTCCTCTGATGGGAAATATCAGAAGCAAACAAAGTGTACTCGTAATGATAGGTCGGGTCCAGGTATAAACTTCAAGTATACACAGCAGGTGCATACAATCACAAACCCACAGAAAGACATGTTGCAAAGTAAACCAGTAATCCAAGAGGAAATCCATTCAATGCACCAAGGAGTAAAATATATATTACTTCACTAGCGGCAGGCTATGCCTCAATATAACCACAAGTTTTCATGATCCAGTTTTTGATGGATCTATTTTGCGGAGGCTGATACTCCCCAACGCACTTCCTGATCTAACTCTGCGTCTACCATAGTATTGAAACTCTCCTCCCCTGAATATTACAGTGCAAAGATTAAGGACACTTAGCTTAGGTTCCAACAGAACTGTGGCCAATGAATATATATATCACAACCACACACATTAACAACTATGACGTGTTTCTTTCAGCACTCCCTGCATTATAGCCTCTCCAAATTCCTCACTTTACCAGATGGAAAGGGGTGTCCCGCCTGATCTACATTATTACTCAGAAATATTGTGCTATAGGAAACAAATAGGCAAGACCTCCCCACCTGCCTAGTTCTAGTTTTCTCAATATGTGGGGTTAAGAGCATCTCCTGCATATATGCCATATCTAAATTTATAGGTATGCAAATAAGGACGATCCCTCTTACCTTGCAGGAAACACTTAGCCCCCTCACAGTTCACAAATCTAGTCTCAGAGATCATGTGCATTATTCAGTCTATGTGGTGTTGTTTCCGGAGTGTAAACCATGTGATGCCATATTATGTATGGGACGTCTTAGTCTGTGGCAAAGGAACCTTGGGTATCACACATGAACAAATAACTTACCTTCGGTAACGATGTATCTGTAAGAGACATAGGTTAGTTATAGATTCCTTACCTTAGAATTACTCCCAGGCATCCGACTGGATTCAGAGAATTTTTCTCTTAGCAGTAACCCTGCGCGTTGGTCGACTCCACGTCCATTGTTGGCGTCGTGGTCGCCGGTATGACATCGCGGTGTCTACTTAAATGCCGCTCCTGCGCACTGACGTCAGTTCTGACACGACTTTCCACGCCAGAAGCGCAGAGCCATGCAAGACACTGACCACTGGTGCGCCACAACTAGGGCCCTGTAAGGGAGTCCCTATCCCTAGAAGTCAGTTCACAGAGCGGGGAGGACGGTAAGGAATCTATAACTAACCTATGTCTCTTACAGATACATTGTTACCGAAGGTAAGTAACTTGTTCATCTGAAAGAGACAGTTAGTTATAGAATCCTTATCTTAGAATAGATACCCCAGTAATACTAACCGCAGAGGAGAGTTTGGGAACCAAGTTCACACCAGAAAGTCCTGGAGGACAGAACGGGCAAAGTAGCTATTCCTCTGGACTTGGCTATCCAGGTAGTAATGTCTGGTGAACATGTGCATAGACGCCCACGTGGCCGCCAGGCAGATGTCAATAAGTGGGACTCCATGTGATAAAGCAGTAGTTGCTGCCGTAGCTCTAGTGGAATGAGCCCGCAGTCCCACCGAAGGTTCTTTTTTAGATAAAGCTTAGAAAATCTTTATACAAAGGATAACCCATCTTGAGATGGTAAGCTTTTGGACAGCCCACCCTTTCTTGGCAGCCACATACCCAATGAAAAACTGATCTTCCACACGGAAATCTTTAGTGCAGTCAAGGTAGAAGGACAGCGCACATTTGGGGTCCAGACGGTGGAGTCTCTCCTCCTCCATGGAAGAGTGTGGAGGTGGGAAGAAGGTGGGCAAAATAACGAATATGCTACTTACCAGTATGCATCTGTTCCTGGCATGTAGGGCTGCTGACATTCATATCTGTGCATAGATCGCCGCCTAGTGTTGGGTCCGGATCCTATCTACAACACTTTGACAAGCGGAATCAACTTTAAAATCGAGAAATTTAAATATCCGATTAATGAGACGTATCCCGCATCATTATATGTGTGTCTCTAATTTCCGCCGCCATCCTAATTGTATATCCACTACCTACACGTTTTGCCGTATTCGAGTAGTTGACAGAATACCCTCTGCAACAATCAGTAATTTAAGAAACCAAAGGCACCACATAAAGAACAGGAAGAATCCATAATTCTGGTCGATTTTGCCCCCATAGACATATGTAATTTATCCTCCGTTATTTAAATACACAAATCTATTGTGGCTACTCCTGACGAAGGCACTCTGTGTCGAAACGCGCGTCGTGAAGACATTTTATGCTCTGCCACTACCCGTAATTGATATTATTGAATTGTACTATTGTAATTTTTAATCTTATTGTATATTGTCAATTCACTTTTTGTGATTTTTTACTCCCCTTTTTTAATTAAATTTGTGAACTACATTATTTGTTTGTCTTACTATTTCTGTGCTCATCAATTTATACTGTTATTGTGTATGTTTGCCTGGGAACTTTACTTTCCATTGGGTCCGGATTATTGCACATTGTTGTCCTGGAAGAGTCTTCGAAGTATCACGAGATAGGTGGCTCCTCCCCTGGACTACAGTGCGCATGGGCATCCTCTCCATCCTCAGATTGTTTTTCGCCATTGTGGCAGTGATGGAGTAGATACAGTAAGTGATGACCATGCTATACAGTAATTCTGAGTGCTGCAGCTGCTACAGGCGCCGGGGAGGAGGGTGGGCGATATGAATGTCAGCAGCCCTACATGCCAAGAACAGATGCATACTGGTAAGTAGCATATTCGGTTCGAGGCATGTGGGCTGCTGAATTCATATCTGTGCATAGAATATATAGCAGTCCCTCGATTAGCGGCGGCTGCCCGTGCCAGCTGCAGCAGTCTGAAAAAGAGCCTTGAGAACAGCCTGTCCTACAGCTGCCTGCTGTTTTGAGTGTACATCTACACAGTAGTGTTTGGTAAATGTATGTATAGTGGACCATGTGGCTGCTCTACATATTGCTTCTAACGGAATGTTTCCCAGGAAAGCCATGGATGCCCCTAACTTTCGTGTTGAGTGGGCTCTCGGAGGAATAGTTAACGTGCGTTTAGCTTTTTCATAACAAATTTGAATACATTTAACTATCCATCTGGCTATCCCTGCTTTGGAAATGGCGTTGCCCTTATGTTGTGGAGAAAAGGCAACGAATAGTTGTTTTGTTTTCCTAAAATCCTTGGTCCTGTCTATATAGTACATGAGGGCTCTCTTTACGTCTAGTGTCTGGAGCATTCTCTTTGCGACAGTTTCCGGATTTTGAAAGAAAACAGGCAGTTCAATAGTTTGATTCATGTGGAACTGTGTTATTACTTTAGGCATGAAGGTGGGGTTGGTACGTAGTACAACTCTGTTCGCATGAACCTGTATGAATGGCTCTTGATTGGTTAGTGCCTGGAGTTCACTAACTCGTCTCAGCGAAGTGATTGCCACCAGGAAGGCTACTTTCCAGGTGAGGAATTGAATCTCACATGAACGTAGAGGTTCAAAAGGTGGACCCATCAATCTGGTGAGGACCACATTTAGGTTCCACACCGGCGCCGGTGGGTGCCGTGGAGGAATTACTCGTTTAAGTCCCTCCAAGAATGCTTTGATGGCAGGCACTCTGAATAATGAGAGGTGTTGCCTGTTTTGAAGATAGGCTGCTATTGCGGTGAGATGTATGCGTATGGAACTGTATGCTAGACTGCATTGGTATAAGTGTAGCAGGTAACAGATGATATTCTGAGTAGATGCATCTAGCGGGTTGATGTCATTGTGTTGACAGTAGATGACAAACCTTTTCCATTTCGCCGCATAGCAAGCTCTGGTGGTGGGTCTCCTGGCCTCTTTGATGATGTTCATACATTCTGGAGGCAGGTTTAAGTATCCAAACTCTAAGACTTCAGGAGCCAGATCGCCAGGTGCAGCTGTTGCGGATCTGGGTGCTGAATTGCGCCATGGTTCTGCGTTAAAAGTTTGGGCGTTAGTCGCAGCGTTTGATGTGGCACCACGGAAAGTTCTAGAAACGTGGTGTACCATGGTTGGCATGCCCACGTTGGAGCAACCAGGATGAGCGTCATTGAGTGTTGCCTCAGTTTGCGTGCCACTAGCGGTATTAATGGCGCTGGGGGAAAAGCGTACGCAAATCTGCCTGACCAGTTCATCCATATCGCATTGCCCTGCGACTGTGGATGTGGGAACCTGGCGGCAAAGCTTTGGCATTTTGCGTTTTCCTTTGTGGCGAATAGGTCTATTTCTGGATGACCCCACTTTCGGAAGAACGGTTGGAGTACTGATGGATGTAGCTCCCACTCGTGCATTTGGTGGCTGTGTCTGCTGAGCAGATCTGCCATCTGTTGTCCTTGCCCGGGAGGTGTTCCGCCATGAGGAACATGTTCCTTTGAATGGCCCACTTCCACATGCTCTGAGCCAGATGAGACAACTGCGGAGAGTGTGTACCTCCCTGCTTCTGAATGTAGTACATGGCAGTCATGTCATCCGTCCGGATCAACACGACTTTGTTGCACAAGTGTACTTTGAACGCCTTCATGGCTAGGAAGATTGCAATCAGTTCCAGAATGTTGATGTGCATCTTTTTCTGCTGTGTCGTCCATAGTCCCTGCACTGTATAATTGAGTACATGAGCTCCCCATCCCTGGAGAGACGCGTCCGCCGTCAGTATTATTTGTGGAACAGGCTCTTGGAACGGTCGGCCCTTGCAAAGGTTTTGTGGATTCCACCAATGCAGAGAGTTGTATGCCCAACCGCTCACCAACACTAGGTCTTTTAACTGTCCTTGAACCTGATTCCATTGACGTGCTAAGCACTCTTGAAGCGGGCGCATATGGAGTCTCGCGTGCGGGACTATGAAGATGCAGGAGGCCATCATGCCTATCAACTGCATGAACACTCGCGCTGGGAGGGAGTGTTGAGGTCTGAACTTTTTTATTAGCAGCTGTATGCTGTTGATTCTAACTAAGGTTGGCTGAGCTGTGGCTGCCAGAGTGTCTATGGTCGCGTCTAGGTACTGTTGTACGTGGGCTGGTTGAAGGTGTGATTTGGGATAATTTAGTGAGAATCCCAGACTGTGAAGAAGGTGAATGGTGTGGGACATGTGGCTGGCGCATTGCTGGGCTGACTTTGCCTGAACAAGCCAGTCGTCCAGGTAAGGGAAGACGTGAATATGTTGTCTTCGCAAGTGAGCAGCCACCGTCGCTAGGCACTTGGTAAAGACCCTTGGAGCTGTTACTCCGAAAGGGAGTACCTTGAACTGATAATGTTGATTTTGAATAGTGAACCTGAGATATTTTCTGTGGGATGGGTGTATGGGAACGTGGAAATACGCATCCTTTAAATCTAGTGTTGCTAGGAAGTCTCCCTGACTGAGTAACGGCAGAACCTGCTGGAGGGTGATCATATGAAAATGTTCCGACAGAATGTACATGTTGAGAGGTCTTAGGTCCAGTATAGGCCTGAGAGAGCCGTCTTTTTTGGGGATTAAGAAGTACAGAGAGTACACCCCTAAATCGTGCTGTTGGATAGGCACGGGCTCTATGGCTCCTTTTTGCAGCATACTCAGTACTTCCTGCTGCAATAATGTCAAGTGCTCTGCGGACATAGGACGTTGTCTTGGTGGTATGTTGGGTGGAATGGATGTTAATTCTAGACAATAACCATACTGGACAATGTCTAAGACCCACCTGTCTGTGGTGACGGAACTCCAGACTGGCAGGAACTGTTGTAATCTCCCCCCGACCGGTGTTATGTGGACGGGGGGCAGTGACAAGATGTCACTGTTTGTTATTGGCAGAGGATCTGGTATTGTTGTTTCCTTTGCCTCTGCCCTTGGTGCTGGAGCCACGGTATCCACCCCTATTGTTTTTATTATAAGAACTTTGGGACCCTCCTTTATTGTACTGCTGCTGGGAGCCCTGACCTCTAGGTGCTCCTGAATTTCTGGGGCGACGAAAGGAGCCACTACGAAACTGCTGGAATTGTAGAGCCCCCATAGATTTAGCAGTCTCAGTGTCTTTTTTTAATCTTTTCGAGCGTGGTGTCAACTTCAGGACCAAATAAGAAGTCTGGGTTGACTGGCTGATGCAAGAAATTTGTTTGAATGTCTTGTTTAAAGCCCGATATTCTTAACCATGCATGTCTTCGTAACATCACACTAGTGTTGATGGCCCTGGCTGCTGTGTCTGCTGCATCCAGTGCGCATTTGATGGACGCATTGGTAACGAGTTGCCCCTCTCTAATGAGGAGCTCCGCCCCCTCCTTGTACTCATCTGGTAGGTGTTGTATTAGGGGTTTCAGGGTATCGTAGTGGGACCTGTTGTACCTGGCTAGAAGTGCCTGGGTGTTGGCAATGCGCCAGATGTTTGATGCTTGAGCTGCCACCCGTTTCCCAGAGTTTTCGAACACTTTGGACTCTTTGTCCGGAGGAGGAGCATCACCAGTAGTTTGAGAGTTCACTCTTTTGCGGGCGTTAGAAACAGCCAGGGAGTCCAATGGCAATTGACCCTTAATGTACGTAGGGTCTCCTGGGGCTGGTCTATACTTTTTCTCAATCCTGGGGTTTAACACTCGTGTTCTTGTTGGCTCCTTAAAGATGTCCTTAGCATGTTTAAGAACGCCTTTTAGCATCGGTAGTGTCTTAACCGTTGTTTCCGATGTGGCGAACGTGTCCACTAAGAAATCCTCTTCAACAGAGTCTGAATGAAGTTCAACCCCGTGATTGGCAGCCGCCCGTTCAATGAGGGCGTTAAAAGCAGCAGTGTCCTCAGCAGGGGATGGTTTTATATTGTAGATAGGGGTGTCAGGAGCATTGTGGACGTCACCTGGATCATGTGGGTCTCCCCATGATTGATCCTGGTCCTGTGGTTCATCCTGGTCATGATGTAGAGGATAAGTGGTATCCTCATAATAGGTGTCACCTGCATCCGTCTCCGAAGGTGTTGGAGAAAAATCAAGTGTGTGGTGAGTATAAGTTTGATAAGGTTCCACAGGCAGTGGAGTGGAGCCGGAATCCATTTTCTTCTTGAGCGGGATTTTATAGGACTCCAGAGTGTTCACCGTGACAATTTTTCTCTTCCGAAACACCAGTTTACCGGTTTCGAGGTCGATGACCCGCTCCTGTGAGTCGTCGACAGGTGGATCTGCAGGTGCAGGTTTTGCGGGTGCGAAGCCCTTCCGGAGTGCGAACATTTGAGGTGTCCCCGACGGCGGCAATCCTAAAGTGATCGGCGCCGGCGTCGATGTAGCCTTTGCGACCTTCTTCGGCTCGTGGCCCCGTTTCGGGTGGGTGTATCCCGTTCCCTGATGCGCGTCAGGGACTCAGACACCTGCTTCACCAGGGATGGCGATGGTGCACTGGAACCGACGTGCTCTTCGGGGACCGGCTTGGAGGCCGTCCCAGGTCCCTTTTCCGACTTAGGCTTTTCGATTTGAATTTTCGGGTCGACGCCCTGTGGAGCGGGGATCCTCGCACCATCGGCACTCTTTGCAGTCGATGCACGATCGGTCATCTGGGCTGTAGGCGTGCGCGCCCCAACTTTGGTTGTTGAAGGCATCTGCGGCTTCGGGGGACCGAGGGCCTTCTTGTGTTTCTCGGCGCCGAAAACCCTGTGTATTTCCTCGGCACCGACAGTGCCTTTAGGCTGTTCGGTTCCGATGTCCTTCTTTTGTGTTTGCGGATGTGAAGGGTTGGAAGCCTTTGATCCGACGAGGACGAGTTGCACTTTTAGTTTCGGTTTCACCTGTGCAGCTTTCAGTTTCGATTTTGAGGGATTGACTCGAGAGGTTTTACAAAGTTCCGACTCGTTGGAAATGTTCGAAGCCGAGCCCGGAGGCGGGGCTGTAGAACGCAGTGACTGGTCTTGGGTGAGGCCCGCAGGCGACCCCGCGACCCGAGCCATATGGACATTCTGTCCCTGGGCCTCCATATCGACGGATTGGCCTAGCTCCTCGCCTGAGCTATCTTCTTCGGCCCCAAGGGCCCGATTGTCGTCTCCTACCTCGTCGACGACTTCTTCGTCCTGGAATATCCCCTCGTCTTCGGCTTCATAGTTGGAGTCAGGTTCCGAAGCAGAATCAGATTCCACTTCCTCGACGCTCTCGACATCTTCGTCCTCGGTCCCGAATATGTTTACCGGGGTAGGCGCCGATTTGCTGGCCTCCAAGCGAGCTGCACGTCGATTCCGAAGTGTCTTCTTTGACCGGAATCGGGCGCAGGCCATACACTTGGATTCATCGTGATCCGGTGACAAACATTTGTTACACACCGGATGGACGTCGATGTGGGGATATTTGGCGTGACATAGAGGACATCTCTTGAAGGGAGTCCTCGATTCCATGTTCCTTTGTCGATTGAAGTTCGGTCCGAACTCGATCCGATGAGGTGAAAGAAGAAAGTTATCGATACCGAACGCGAACGATACCGACGATGTCTAAAGACAGTTTTCCTAACTTGAGCTAAGAAAAGCAAATCCGAACCCAATGGCGGAAAAAAACAATCTGAGGATGGAGAGGATGCCCATGCGCACTGTAGTCCAGGGGAGGAGCCACCTATCTCGTGATACTTCGAAGACTCTTCCAGGACAACAATGTGCAATCATCCGGACCCAACACTAGGCGGCGATCTATGCACAGATATGAATTCAGCAGCCCACATGCCTCGAACTGGTTTGTCCAATGTGAAAAGGTGTAAACACTTTTGAAAGGAACAAGGGTCTCATTCAAAGCACCACTTTGTCCGGATGCATAGAGAAGAAAGGGGGCTTAGAAGAAAGAGCCTGAAGCTCATTCACTCTGCGTGCAGAGGTGATGACAACAAGAAAAGCAGTCTTCAGAGTAAGGAGCCTGAGAGAACAGTTGTGAAGAGGCTCAAAGGGAGAACAAATAAGGTAAGTCAAGACAAGGTTCAAGTCCCACTGGGACATCATGAAAGCAGATGGAGGAAAGAGGTGAATAATGCCCTTAAACAACCTGTTAACAATAGGGGACTAGAACAAAAAGAGCTGATCTGGTTGCCGAATAAAAGCAGAAATGGCTGCCAGATAGCCTTTAAGAGTGCCTAGATCAGAGCCCTGCTGGGCCAAAGAAAGAAGGAACAAAAGAACCTCCGAAAGAGGGGTAGATAGGGGGTCCACCGCATTTGCTGTGCACCATGCTACATACTTGTTCCATCGACAGACGTATACCGTTTTAGTGGAGAAATGCCTGACTGCCAAGATCTCACTTCCTTTTTCTGTAATTTTGCCCTACTATTGTGCCATTGTTTTGCGCTCTGTATCCCCCGCCCCCTTGTTTTGCGTTCGGTTCCCCCACCCGCTCTACCCTTCGTTTTCCCGCCACTGCGTTCCCTGCGTCCCCGCTCCCCTACTCGCCCATTCGCCACTCTGCCCCGCCTCCCAGCTGCTCCTCCCTCCCACCTCCCCTCATATGGCGGCCGCGCCTAAGGCAAGGCCGTCTGCACCCGTCTGCGCCTGGACCGCACCCAGCGCCAGAACCTCTGGTCCCCGCGAACGCCAGGACGCCCGTCTCCGCTACGATGCCAGCACCCTCAACGCACTCAATACCGGACGATCACATCTTGCTTCCTGGTCGCTCCGAAGCGCACCCAAGGACCCTTCTCCTACCGGAACTGCAGCTTCACCAGCATCCGACCCACCAACCCACCCACCATGAAAGAACGCAACCACCTCAGATGCATTCTACTCAAAACCCGCTCCGCTCGCAAACATGCTGTGGAACTCTGGGACCTACTCGACTCATCCTCTCCAGACGTCGCCTTCCTGACTGACACCTGGATGAACCCCTCCTCGGCACCCGACATCGCCATAGCCATCCCAGACGGCTACAAGATCACCCGCAGGGACCGCACCAACGGAACAGGAGGAGGAATCGCCATCGTCCACAGGAACACTCTCAGAGTCACAACCAGCACCGATGACACCCTCAGCACCGCCGAACACCTGCACTTCCCGGTACACACCGATCCCAACACCACCCTCGTCTACAGACCCCCTGGCCACAGTTCAGCGACTCCATCGGCGACTTCGTCAGCACACACGCCGTCGTCTCCACAGATTACATCCTCATCGGGGACCTGAACTTCCACCTCGAGAACAACGATGACACCAACTCCACCACTTTGACAACCTCGCCAACCTTGGACTCAGACAGCTCGTCACAACACCCACCCACTCTGCCGGCCACACGCTTGACCCCATCTTCTCCGCAAGCTCTCACGTCTCCTTCAGCCACACCACCGAACTCCACTGGACCGACCATCGCTGCATCCACTTCACCTTCCAGTAACCCACCACGCACCACCGCACTCAACAGATCCCTCGCCGCTGCTGGAGCAAAGTCACCGAAGACCAGCTAACCACCACCCTCGCACGGAGCCCACCCACCGACCCCGACACCGCAGCCTCAGACAGTGGATCGATGACTGCGCCAACACTCTTGCCCCGATCAAGAAGCCCTCCAGCAGACATACCAACAAGTAAGCCAGCTGGTTCACCGAGGACCTCCAGGCCTCCAAGCAAACCTGCCGCAAACTAGAGAAGAAATGGCACCGCGAACAAACACCGGACAATTACGCAGCCCACAAGAACGCCACCCGCAGACAGCATCACCTCATCAGATCCGCCAAAAGGGCCTCCTTCAAAGACCGACTAGACAACAACGCACACAACAGCAAAGAGCTCTTCAACATCGTGAAGGAACTCTCGAACCCCAGCTCCAACACAATGACATCCCACCCTCGCAAGACCTGTGCGACTCCCTTGCCACCTTCTTCCATCGCAAGATCGCAGACATCCACAACAGCTTCTACGCCACGACCGCCCCAACAGCCACTGAGACCTTCGACCCCATGAACACCATCTGCACCGACCCCCTGCTCTCCTGGACCAACATAAACGACGACGACACCATCAAAGCCATGAACACCATCCACTCCGGTTCTCCGTCAGACCCATGCCCACACCACATCTTCAACAAAGCCAGCGCCACCATTGCACCCCATCTCCGCAAAGCCATCAACATCTCCTTCGAGACAGCGACCTTCCCGGAGAGCTGAAGCACGCCGATATCAATGCCTTACTCAAAAAACCCAAGGCGGACCCTAAGGACCTCAAGAACTTCCGACCCATCTCCCTGCTCCCGTTCAAGGTTATCGAGAAGACCGTCAACAGACAGCTGACCTGCCACCTCAAAGAGAACTGTATCCTGGACCCGTCCCAGTCCGGGTTCCGAAGCAACCACAGCACCGAAACTGCCCTCATCGCCGCCACCGACGACATCAGGGCCCTGCTGGACAACGGCGAAACCACAGCCCTCATCCTCCTGGACCTGTCTACAGCCTACGACACTATCTGCCACCGCACCCTACGCACATACCTCCACGAAGCTGGGATCTGAGACCAGGCTCTGGAATGGACCACCTCCTTCCTCTCCGGCAGAACCCAAAGTGTCCGCCTTCCCCCTTTCCGTTCCGAAGCCACAGAGATCATCTGTGGCGTACCCCAGGGCTCATCCCTCTGCCCCACACTGTTCAACATCTACATGGCACCGCTCGCCCACGTCGCCCGACTGCACAACCTCAACATCATCTCCTACGCCGATGACACCCAGCTGATCCTTTCCCTCACCAAGGACCCCCTCACCGCCAAAACCAACCTCCACGAAGAAATGAAAGCTGTCACCGAGTGGATGAAGAACAGCCATCTGAAGCTGAACTCAGACAAGACCGAAGTCCTCATCCTCGGCGCCACCAGCTCGGCCTGGGATGACTCCTGGTGGCCAACTACACTGGGAACAGCACCAACACCCACCGACCACGCACGCAACCTGGGGTTCATCCTCTACTCTACTCTCTCCATGACAAAGCAGGTCAACGCCGTCTCGTCCTCCTGCTTCAACACCCTCCGCATGCTCCACAAGATCTACAGGTGGATCCCCACCGAAACAAGAAAAACGGTCACCCAGGGCCTCGTCAGCAGCAGGTTGGACTACGGAAACGCCCTCTACGCACGAGCCTCAGCCAAACTTCTGAAACTACTACAACGCATAAGGAGCGCCTCGGCACGCCTGATACTCGACATCTCCCACCACAGCCACATCACACCCCACCTGAGAGACCTGCACTGGCTTCTCGTCAACAAGCGGATCACCTTCAAGCTCCTCACCCACGCACACAAGGCTCTCCACAACACCGGACTGGCATACCTCAACAGACGACTCACCGTCTACACCCCCAACTGCCAGCTTGGCTCCGCCGACCTCGCCCTCGCCACCGTTCCCCGCATCTGAAGAGCGACCTCCGACGGCAGATCGTTCTCCCATCTCGCCGCCAAGACCAGGAACACCCTCCCCATCCTCCTACGACAGACCCAGGACCTGCTAACCTTCAGGAGACTACTCAAGACCTGGGTATTTGAGTAGAACCACCATCCCCCTCCCCCCCCTGCGCCTTGAGACCCACACAGTGTGTAGTGTGCTTTACAAATGCTATGATTGATTACAGACTTTGGGAGGAAGGTCAAAAGCTGTCAACTGTCGCTGCTGCGACAAAAGATCCTCCCGAATGGGTAGTCTGATCATAGGATCGATAGCCATGCTCAGGAGCTCGGGGTGGCAGACTCTTTGTGATCAGTCTGGGGTCACAAGAATGACTTGGGCGCGGTGGTGCTTGATTTTCTTCAGCACTTGAGGCAGAAGTGGTACAGGCAGAAAGGCGTACACGAGGCCACAGTTCCACTCGAGACAAAAAGCGTCGCAGAGCGAGTGTCGCCTTGGAAACTCCAACGCGCAAAACTGCTGACATTGCGCGTTCTCTTCGGTGGAGAACAGATCTAACCAAGGCTCTCCCCACTGCTGAAAGAGACCTTGCACTACCTCTGAGTGAAGATGCCATTTGTGATCCACCAGGCACCAACAGCTGAGTTTGTCTGCTCTGGCGTTCAGGGAACCTGCCAGGTGTTGAACCACCACGGTCATGATCTGATGTTCCAGCCATGTCCAAAGGTGAAGTGCCTCTTGACAAAGGGTCCATGATCCCACCCGCTCTGTTTGTTGTAGTGCCACATGGCAGTGGTCTTGTCTGTGAACACCTGCACTGCCTTCCCCTTGAGGGAGGGGAGGAATGCCTTCAGTGCCAAGCAAATTGCCCGGAGCTTCAACCTGTTGATATGGAGACCAGACTCCTCTGATCCGCACCTCTCCCAGATGGTCGCCCCATACCAGGAGTGATGTATCGGTCACCACCGTGAGGTCTGGTTGGGAAAGGGAGCGGGATCTGCCTCTGACCCAATCCTGGTTCGTTAACCACCACTGCAGTTGTTGCACAGTTCCCTCCGAGATCTGGACATATTTGGAGAGATTTCCCTGATGCTCCACTCACAGGAACTTCAAGTCCCACTGCGGAGCCCGCATATGCCATCTGGCATGATCCATCAGCATGGAGGCCATGAGGCCCAGCAGCCTCAGGGTCATTCTCATCGAAATCCGGGATAGAGGCCGAAACATCTGTATCGTAGCCTGAATATCCTGGACTCGCTGTTCGGGGGGATAGGCCCAAAACTGCACTGTGTCCAGGACACCTCAGATGAAAATGAGCGACAGAGTGCAGGTGTGACTTTGGCACATTGATAGTGAACCCTAACAAATGCAGGAGGTCCGCCGTAGTCTGGAGGTGGGAAACAGCGGCCTGGAGGCAGCACTTGCACTACCGTATCCCAGATTGTATTGGAGTATTGGGCCAAGAGGCACGCGGTATTCACGGACCGCAGTGCCAAGCTTGAGGAAGAGAACATGTGCTTCTTAAGATGATGCAGCTTCTTGGATTCCCCGTCTGGGGAGCAGAAGAGAATGCGCCCTTGAAAGAAGAAGCTTGGACCACCAAGCTCTCGTCGGAAGGGTGTTAGGTGAGGAAAATCGTCCGTTCCACAGGAGCCCCTGTGCTAGGCTTGGATCAAGTGGACCAAGTGCCCAGAAGGACGTCCGCGAGGGGTTCATTGAAGGGCAACAGGGGTTCTGAGGAAGTTGCTGCAGGTTGAAGAACCTCTGTCAGGAGATTAGCCCTGACTGCCACTGTAGGGCCTTGGCTACCCTATGCACCATCACAGCATAGAACGCTCCCTCCTCTGTAGCCACGGTAGGGGGAGAAAGCATGCCACGGTCTGGGGAAGTGTCCAAACCACTGACCCAAGTCCTCTTTCCAGGCTGGTTTTTCCAGCTGGTCTGCCAAAGGGACCCCTCCCTGTACCCATCACCACCTTCAGGGCGAAAGGGAACACCTGGGACGAAAAAGGGAACCAAAGTACCCGGCGTCGCTGTCATGATTGCCGCCGGGGTAGGTCGATTAAGGTCGAACACCGCGATCTGGATCCAGGCCTGGATCCACGGGGCCATCGGTATTGAAGGCCCCGGGTTTCGGGCTGCCCAAACACATGGTGGAGGGCTTCTTAAAACGGGCAGGGGCAGCCCCGGCTCCAAGAAACGGGTGGGGAGGCCCGGAGTCGTCCCTGAATCATGCACCGGAGACAGAGCCTTAGAGCGACAATGCTCCAGTTCCCGCATCGCGTTGGCCGACCAATGGGGAGAAGGCGAAGAGCGATGGTGCTTCTTCGCCTTCTTCTTGTGCTTCGACTTACCAGAGTAGTGCGAAGATTGGGCGAGGTGTGGTGGCTCTGCAAACGGTCTCGAGACCTTCCCCTCGAGCGAGACCAGGAACGACGCGGAGCCGACTGCCGGGCCTCCAAAAGCTTTCGAAACCGCCCCTGCAAAGACTTCGGATTCATAACCCAGCACTTGGAGCACGACTACAGTTCGTGACTGCGCTCCAGACACCTGAGGCACACGAGGTACGGGTCCATCACAGACATCAGTTTGTGACAGACCCCGCAAGGCTTGAAGCCGCTCCAATGATGGTTCATCCCTCGTGCACCAAAAAAAGTCGACAAAAGTCAAAAAAAGCATAGTCGAAAAGTGACTAAAGGGGTAAGCTATCTCCGGATCTGCGCTAGGCTGGCACAGAAAAAGAAATAACTGACGTCAGCGTGCAGGGGCGGCATCTAAGAAGACATCTCGACTTTATTCCATTGACCACGACGTAGAGGACGGACCCAGAGTCGACCAATGCCACCTACCGACGTGCAGGGGATTCTGCTAAGAGAACAATTCTCTGGATCCAGTCTGGCAACTGGGGGTAATTCTAAGGTAAGGAATCTATAACTGTCTGTTTCAGATATGAACAACATCTGTACCCCCTCCCTACCCATTACCAGTACCCTCCCCAACTGGCAGCGAACTGTTCCTTCTCTTGCAACCCTGAATCGCACAGGTCAAGCTCTGTCATTGCTTGGGGCAAAGGATCCAGGGTCCATCTCAAATCACAGGTGTGTAGAGTTAGCCATTCAGATAAACGTACATTTTTGGTAGTTAAGCATATGTTACAGTAAGACTAACATTAATGGAAGCATTGAAAACAAAAAGGAGAAGTTTCAATGATACAATAAGGATCAATCCAGTCACTATACTTAGTCACTAAACAGCAGCCAACATTTTCAGTAATTACTGTTGATCGTTCCACACTAGCGACCCCTGCTTTACACACAGTGCTACAGATTTCTTCCCTGTGAATTTCGAGGATGGCATGTGCTGCATGTAGGTCGCTAAATATGCATTTTGCCTTCTAACGTTTAGCCAAGACATGTATAGCACCAAATAGATTATGTATATCACTTGCAGTTTTACGTTTGCACGACTCAACAATCTACAAGTCTCTTAGACTGCAATTATGAAGTCTTGAAAAAGTTTGATTAAGAATCCAGCTTAGTTTTAATCCCTTTCTTGAAATAAGCATCAATGCATCATCCTAATCTTTAAAATTAACTTGCCATGCAGTTATCAATCTTGCCAATGCTCTATGCATGGTGTTGGAGCAAACACCCTGGGGGCCCTTTTAGCAATAAGGGAGGAGTTGGTCCTTTCAAATAATTCAGTAAGGAGTGAATACACAAAAGATTTTATGTTGCCTGTAATTGTAGATGTTGGAATGCATGTTTTTCTGTGGCTTGAACGTGCTTCAAGGTCCTCCTTTTCATCTCCGATAACTTCTCCATCATGAGGCATTTTTTAATGCTCTCTGTCGCATCACCCTCAATATATGGTATATGATTCTCAGCCAAACCAAGTCTGATTGTATGATTATTGAGACACTTAGACATGCGGTCCATGTGTAAAGACAAAGTGTCAATCTTGCTACAATCAAAGTGTCAATCTTGCTGTTAATCATAGTAAGACGGTGCTTCATGTCACTCATAATGGATTTGATATCTTGACTATATGAGGAGTTGAGTGGTGGGGGTCAGCCAAGTCCTGCAAGGCACGGTCTCTATCTATGGTGCGAACGATTGCCCGGTGTCAAAGGAGAGCATTGATTGCCTCAGATCTGATTTACTCATACTGTGTAGCAGAGTGGGATGGCCCTCAAAGTGGGTAGCTTGAGTATCTAACATTGAGCAGGTGTCTGTCTGTTTTCGCCAGGCAGGAGGGAATAGAGGTCTGTGGACCTGCGCTCATAATGCACCACATGCACTCTGCAGTCTGGAGTCTATTACCCAGCCTTGCTAGGAGGTAACTATCAACAGTGCCACATTGCTAAAACAGCATGCTTCGACACTGTCCACTGGTACTTGAAACTAGACGTGCTACTGTACACCCACAGGGTCGCTAAAGTGCATGTCTCATAGTGGCTGTTCTACAGTGAAAGTTACTCTCAGGCTAGAGTTAGTGGCATAAGGTAGGCTGATCAGGCCTATATTATAATCCATTTCCCAACCAGCAGTTTCACTAAGAAGTCATAAAGGGGGTGCGATCATCAATGTGTTTCACTACTCCCCATTAAGATCGGGCTGCTCACAATTCAGGCTCAGTCTTTAGTGTCAGGCAGAGTCCTACGACGGACAGTTGTAACAGACGGTAGAGCCTTGTTTCTCTAGCCGCTCAAATTCACTGTTAGACCTGTCCAGCTGTTTATGGAGTGCACCCCCTGCCACCTCCATTGTGTAGCTCTTTTCAGTAAGGGAAGAACATTAGTGTGTTGCCAAGCCGCTGGGGTGTCTGCATCAGAAAGGAATATATTAAAAAGATCGGTCAGAGGGCCACTAAAAATATTGGTGCTTTTATATGTTGAAATATTTGTGGAGCTCAGGGATCATCGGGGAATCCTGAGCTTATCGTAAACATTGCTGTTCCACCTCTGACATTCTGAGCTGCTGAAACCTAACCAGAGAGCAAATTGAATTGGGATTGGGAGATCTATTGGAGGAGGGAGTGAGGAACAGTTTGGGTAGCAAAATCTGTGTAGATGTTCTTGATTTAATCATGGAAGAAAGTGGATAGTGCGCTACACAGTGTTTGCGATGCCGGGATGATTTGGTAAAACACAGTGGGATGCTAACTTTTTAATATTTTTAAAGATTTCACTAGAGTAATGCTTTGTGCCATTTAGCAACAGTAGAGCTCAATATTGGCAACTCAATCTCAAAGATGCTGTTTTCTCTAATAACAAAGCTGAAACTTACACATCCCTCCACTCACCAAGGGGTAGGGCAAAAGACTTTTGGGAACCATTCATAAAATACATGTTGCAAGTGATCGATGTGACTAAAGCCTCTGACAATACCGGACTAGTTAAGCAATATAAACCACTACATCCTATGATTTGTGAATTATGGAGGGAATTTCACCCTGTTACGCATTAACCTAGTACTATAACATGGAGAACGAACTGGCATTCGATGAGAGTACATATGCAAACATACTGAGAACTCCAGCCATACTAGCTGAAGCAGTAGTGTCACAAACCGTTAAACATTCAGATGAGTGGGAGTCTTTATCAGCAAAAAAGAAAGAACAGATCCGTACTGCCCTGCACGGGGCATTTATGACGGAGTACCCGAGAAAGAACGCGGCACCACGAGGCCTCGTGGTCACGAATGAGCCTAGGCTGTTCTTAAATAACAAAGAATTCAGGATCAACTGTTCCAGCATAGCCTGGAAATGCACCAAAGACCGGCTGGTATTGATTATCAGTACGGCCAGACAGCTAGCAGATGCCTTGTTGGTGGAAATACAACAGAGTGAAAGCAAGCTTAAGACCTCAGTTCATGTGACTGTTTTCAAGAAGAAACTTGAGGAAATAAACAACGATCACTCTGCATATAGGGAGTATCTCACACAATCTAAAATCACCAAATTACAAAAAGATGTCCAGAAATTCAAACGGGAGACAGTGTATCCCTACACAACTGATGAATACTACGATAAACCCCAACAACAACCAACACTGAAACGCCAACCACGCTTCAGACCTACACCCCAAAATTGGACCTACAGCTCAGGGGAGGAAAGGAGCGACAGCAGTAGTGACGAAAGCATGCGGGGACAACAGACCCGGAGGTATCAGAACCCCAACCAACCGATGTTTGCACCACCGATTCAGCCCTTTGGATTCTGGCCACAGCAATTCTACCCACCTGGTTTTGGGCTCCAACTAGGACAGCAGCCTTTTTTATTCAGGGGCCAAGGCAGAGGAAGAGGCAGACAGAAACCAAGAAGAACAACCAGGGTACGATGGGAGGACGAGGCAACCGTCAACGGGGCAGTGACAGAGCAGAGGCAGGGGCACCTCCCTAACAATGAGCAAAGAGTGACTAACGTCGTGAACCTGAGCAACCATACACTCAGTACAGAGGAAGAGGCCGTTCTTGCAAAAGGCTTAAGCTTCGTCCCTCACCCCAAATAATGATGCTTTCTTCCTTAACACAGAACTAGCCCAGTTCTTTAGGAAGATCAAGTTGAAAGACTTTTTCGGTGATGCAGAAGGATTGGACAACAACCAAACCAACAACGGTCTACGGAAAAAGTCTACTTCCTCCCCTCCAACCCAAAACATTTCTTGTAATGTTCTGGCTTTTGAACAGGCAGTCCTCAATGAGGTTGGAAAAATTGATTTCAAGAATTCAAGGGGTTTCCAAAACATGACCTGAGGCGAGAGGACGGCCCTCGAACAACTAAAAAACAACCGCGATGTGGTTGTGAAACCAGCAGACAAGGGAGGGGCAATAGTCCTGATGGATTACACCATGTATAGGGAAGAGTGCCTACGCCTCCTATCAGACATGACGAGCTATGAGGTATACCTAGAAGACCCCACACCCCGGATCATGAACAAAATCAAGAGTATGGTCAGTGAAGCAGAGACCTGTGACTGGAACACCAAACATGAAGCTGAGTTTCTCATCAACACCGAGCCAAGGACACCCAGGTTCTACACCCTTCCCAAAATCCACAAAAACAGGATGCCATCACCGGGAAGACCAATAGTGTCGGGAATAGGTTCGGCACTAGAACCCCTCTCTCATTTTGCGACTGGTTCTTGAAACCAATTGTTCAAAAATCCCGGTCTTATCTGTGAAACACCAAGGACGTACTTTGCCATCTGAGGGATCTGGAGACCGACATCACTGAAGATATGTTCATAAAAATGGACATCGAAGCGCTCTACACGAGCATCCCCCAAAGACGTACTTTGGAGGTAGTGGAACAAATCCTTCCAGACCAAGAGTGGACATACAGGACATCTACGCATTTCATCATGGAGTGCGCACAACTAGCCCTCACTGAGAACTTTTTCGAGTTTGATGACACACTATACCACCAGGTGAAGGGCACGTCTATGGGCAGCACTTTTGCGCCGAGCATGGCGTGCCTGTACGTCCATCAATTTGAAGAGGACTATATTTTCAATCCGGCAAATCCGTTTACAACTCAGATGAAAACATGGAAGCGGTATATAGATGATGTCCTGATCATCTGGAAGGGCACAACAGATGAAGCCGTGCAATTTGTGGAGTGGGTCAACAGTAAAGACCCCACCGGAGATTCACGCACACCATTGAAGAAAACCATGCGGTTTTCCTAGATCTGGATATTACCCTGACGACGGAAGGGATCTCCACCAAAGTACATATAAAACCTACAGAAAGGAACAGTCTCCTCCGCTACGAGAGCTACCACCCGAGGGCTCTTCGCGAAAATCTACCAGTCGGACAATTTCTCAGGGTACAAAAAAATTGCTCTGAGGTAGACACATTCCAAACACAGGCGGAACAATTAGAGAGCAAGCTCCTAGAAAGGCACTACCCAAGACGAATGGTCAAACGAGCGATGAAGAGGGCGAAGAACAATAGTCGGGAAGCCCTCCTGGAGACCACATCTAAGGAACAGAAAGACCGTCTGGTATGTGTAACCACGTACACTCCCGTTTCAAACAAAATCCAGAACATTATTAAGAAGAAATGGGCAATTTTGAACAGCGGAAACCGGAAGTGGGAACCCCCACTTTTCACGTTCAAACAATGACACTCAAATGACCCTATGGAGCCAACCTAAACCAACAGGTCACTACCCGTGCGGCAATTTTGTGTGTTTTGTCGCTTGACTACCACCACCAAGGACGTTGACATTGGCACTGACAACCCCTGGAGGCTAAAAGACTTTAGTAATTGCAATACGGAAAACGTAGTTTATCTACTGACCTGTCCATGCAATCTGAAGTACGTCGGGATGACAACAAGGAAGGTGAAAATACGGATCAGTGAACACAGCAGCACCATCCGGTGTAAACAAACAAACACAAAACTGACGAAACATTTCACGGAGAAAAACCGTAGTGATTCCGATCTACGTTGAGTCATCCTGGTGTAACGCCCTGAACGTCTCAGGATCGTTTAACAGACACGACAATGAGGACGCAACCACTTGTGAAGGGTTAGTTCTTTTAATGAAGGCAAATAAAATACAAAGAACAAACAAAAGTTATAGTCACTGGAATCCTCCAGGCTAAGTACGTTACCAGCCCACAGCACGGATGGTCCTAACCGACCTCTGCATATACGCCGATCCCGGCGTATGCCAACAGAGGGCAGAAATGAAATGGCCGACAATGCCAATCGGTAGGCTGTGAGGGGCACGAAGAGTGTTGGGGAGAATCGAGGAGTCAGGGAAACACCCAGCCGGGGTCTCTACCTGAAGGGAGCAGCCGCTCAACCTCTTCCTCAGACTGCACCGGGACGCGGAGTCACCTCCTGGTGATGCGTCACCGATACCCCACGCGCAAGCAAGAAGACTGAACCGAGAGCAGCCGCTCGATCGATCCTGTGGACTTCCGAGTCTGTAACGCGGCAAACACCT
Source organism: Triturus cristatus (assembly GCF_964204655.1). NCBI lineage: Eukaryota > Metazoa > Chordata > Amphibia > Caudata > Salamandridae > Triturus > Triturus cristatus. The sequence continues at coordinate 444,098,636 of NC_140581.1, forward strand.
CCTGGTGTGCGTTACAGCTGGCAGTCCCTGTGTCTCTGGTCGGGCTGGGAGTTACGACTCCAACCAGCAAAAGCGCCACTGCGCTTGGACTCAGCCGAGTCAAAAAGCGAAGCTCAATGGTTGACCGGTAGAGCTTCCGGGTCCTTCACAGGTGACGATGGGGCAAGACACGGCCCAGGGAGTAACGACTCGACCTACCTCCGTTCTTGCCTTACTGGAGCACCACTCCGGAACACTGCTCTTCACGAAGCAGGTACGTCGGTGTAAACACAATATCCGACAGCCTTGTACCTCCCGGTTCCTCCCTTTATAGGGCGTGTTTTCCTTGAGTTTATGTAACAGCTCTCCTGTTTACATAAGGGCGTGTTTCCCTTGAGTTATGTAACAGCTCTCCTGTTTACATAAGGGCGTGTTTCCCTTGAGTTATGTAACAGCTCTCCTGTTTACATAAGGGCGTGTTTCCCTTGAGTTATGTAACAGCTCTCCTGTTTACATAAGGGCGTGTTTCCCTTGTATGACAGGAATTCTTGACACCTGGAGGTAATGAAGAAGCAAAAAACCGACATTGGCAGACAACTGCACATCCGGGAACAACGCTGGGTGTACAGGTTACACACATGGGAGAGAGGCCTTAATGATGTGGTTACAGCTGGCGAAGTAACCAGGCCTTACCCAATGTACAGACTCATCATCTACTCATGCAATTGTGAACCGTCGCAGAGGGGTTCGAGGACCACGACACTAGAAATGGCCACACGTGGGCTGTCCACATAAATATAGGTTTAGATATCACCACAAGGCTCTTAACAGCTACCGGTAAAACTTATCAAACCTTTGAACTATCTAATATCTATTAGTCGGGGAGGTGTTCAGCACGATATGAGTGGGCTGAATATACCTTACTAGGTAACCTCGCGAGGCAAGGAAACTGTCTAAAAACACGGGACATGCAAACAAAGAGATCAATGCACCCAGGCCCCCACCTCTATAACCAGTGAGTGTCATGGGAGAAGATCACTTTTTAACTCCACGTTTTTACAACAGCGATGCGCTATTGCAGAACCCACCACACACAAACACAGTCAGTAGGACTTAGTAGCGATGAAAGCACATTAGCAAAAGTGAAACGGGCCATAATAGAGTAACGCGCATGCGCGAAGCATGGAAATTGACTGCAGCGCACAACGTTAAGTTAGGATCTGAAAATGGGATGCTGACTTTAAGAGAATAGCGCGCATGCGTGGATCATGAACATTAATCCTTGCGCATGGTCAGCCACGATATGAGACCCCGTAGTTACGACGGCCAGGTCATGTGTTCTCTATGTGTTGGCCTTTTGTGTTACAGCCCTGTGGATACACAAATAGACTCTGACCCACTGTACCTCTCCATTGCAGAAAGTCACAGTAGGCCCTTCCACCCTCGCCCTCCCATGGAGCAAGTAGGATAGTATTTTAGGGTAAGAAATGGTATGCTATCTTTTTATTGGTTGTATGATGACACGTTTACTTGCAACGTGTCTCAAAGACCGAACCACGTGCGCAATAGGTATGATGCCGCACAGAAGGTAAAGTGTGCCAATTGTACATATACTTACACGTCTGGTTTTATGTCTTTTTTTGTTTCCTTTTTTCCTACAGAGTCACTCACATTGGTACTACACCGAGCGGGGAACGTAAAGCCCACAGCCCCCGTCCCTCTAAGTGCAGGTTCTTTTTGCACGAGATGCAAGAAGACAGTGCCCATAGTTAGAAACCCTTTTGGTCCTGACGAATGCTATGTACCCTTCGGGGACACGAATGCAGAAACATGTTGACCACACTTCACGGTGAAGGGAGAATAACGTACCGGATCACCGCTCACCTCTTTTAATACCATACATTTGTTCCTTTAATAAACATAGTTTATTGACAAATGTTTTTAGACCACTTTTCACTTTTTCACGGCCATCACATAGCTTTAGAAGTGCATCCCTGTCTCCAGGTGTATGCCCGCCCTCTATCAAACGAAGTTTTTAGAGGGCGAGGACAGCCAATAATGAAGCATGACACCGGGCGGTGTGTGAGACAAGTCCGAAACATTTTATGAGATGCCCCCACTGGTGCTGCATTTCAAGATAACTCTGTAGGAAACTGTAGGAACCCATACTAGGGGCAACCCATTTTTGTGTATACAAAGCTGAAACTTACACATCCCTCCACTCACCAAGGGATAGGGCAAAATACTTTTGGGAACCATTCATAAAATACATGTTGCAAGTGATCGATGTGAATAAAGCCTCTGACAATGAGGGGGCGTGGCCGGCAGCCAAGCATGGCAATCGTCTTGTAACCGAGCTCCGGACCTGGGCCACCAATATCCTGAATAGTGCCCGCTAGTGATCGCCGGGCAGCCTCCTGTGAGACTGGGGAAGGCTGCGGTGGCAGGCAGGGAGACCTGGTGCGACCGGCGCAGCGGAAGGGCCGAGATCGGCGGCGGATTTGTCCCCGGAGGCCGGGCGGAGAAAAAGGCAGCCGCAACCGGTGGACCGGATCATGGTGCCGGCCTGCGCTCGGAGGAGCTGCTGTGCTTCCCAGACCCTGGCGCGGGACCGCGTAGCCCAAAGCGGCCAAGAATACGGGAGGAACCCAGAGGGAACGGGGGCGGCGGTCGTCGCGACCGGAGAATTGTGCGGAAACAGACAGGCGGGACCAGCAATCACACAAAACCGGGGCTGCGAGCGGCCTGCTGCCTCGCCGTTCTGATGCGGAACACGGTGGTGCCCTACTGAGACACGGATAGCCGGAACACTGCGCTTTGCCGGGTGAGTGTGGGAAACGCCAGCCTGGCGGTGGTGTGCTGTGGGTGCAGCGGCATGGCAGGAACTAACTGGGCGATACTTTGAAAATGGCGGCGCAGGAGGCCCTGGAACGGAAGGGGGAGACTCTGTAATGCCTGTCGCGGTGAAGAGGACAGCAAAAATCACCCGTGCAGATCCCTGGTCGTAATGCGCTAACATCGCAATCAAGGCGACGCGCACAGATCGTGAGTGGGCGATGTGGCACAGACAGGGAGAGGCTGTATGACGAGAGGCCCGCCGCATGCTCTGGGCGCCCGCTCCCTTCTCGGCAACCACGGCGTAGGCAGTGTGAAGCTATTGTACCGGTGCTCTGTGCGTGCCGCTGCGGGGACTACGGCGCCCACCACCGCCACGAGGTACAGAACGACTGCATGGTGGCACAGTTTGGCTGAGGGAATGACGGCATCGCGGGCAGGAGATAAGCAACCGACCTGAAAGGAGGGAAAAGCGCCGAACCCATATGTCAATGGCAATACCATAGCGGGCACACCGGATAGGGCAACTTGGAGTGGACTGGGGCCGCAGTGGAAGCACGCTACAACGCGGGAAGAGATCATTAACGTCACTGATCGCTGGACCGGCCTGCAGGATGGGGCGCCAGGGAATACGGCAGCATGACCAGGGCGGACAGGATTACGTCCCGGATACGGCGGATCCTACTGGTGGCACGACAGGACCTGAGTGTGCGGCATCATCTACGATGTCTGCCCCTGTGGATAAACTGGATCTCATTCTGCAAGAAGTGCGTGACTCTAGGAAGGCAATAGAGCTACAAATAGGGACACTGTCTACTGGCCTTGGGTTGCTCCGGGCGGACCACACTAAATTGGCAGACAAGGTGAAGACGCACACTGCGACGCTGGAAAATGTCATCCCGCGGCAGGCTCAGAACAAAACCGAGGTTGTGCGGCTGCAGGAGCAAGTAACCACCCTGCTGGAGCGTGTGGAGGATGCTGAGGGAAGAGCCCGGAGGAACAACATACGAGTCATTGGCCTACCGGAAAAAAGCAAAGGGAACGACGCGTCAATATATATGGAACAATGGTTCCGGGACCATGTCACCATGAAGGACTTTCCACGCAATATTGCATAGAGCGCGCGCACAGGATACCCATGGGGCGCCCAAAACCGGGCGCTCCACCTCGACCACTAATAGTGAAGCTGTTGAATTTTCGGGACAGGGACCTCGTACTGCAGAAAGCCCGCAAATTAACCCTGATAACTTTCGAAAACACGAAAATCTCACTATACCCGGACTACACGATGCTGGTTCAGAGACAGTGCTCTTCCTTCTTGGCAGTCAAGAAACAGCTCAGAGAACTGGGCCTGAAATATGCATTGCTTTTCCCGGCGCGGCTAAAGATCATATATGAACAAAAATCCTACTTTTTTGAAAGCCCAGGCGACGTAGAAGACTGGTTGGAAGTGATGGAACTAAAGAGCACGGCGCCGACTGGCTCACAGATCTAGGTGAAGAGCGGGAACAACACGGCGACCCCACCTGGGAAAAGACAGCGAAGAGCGGATAGAGCGCCTGCGAGGCAGTACATCACAAAACAACAGATGGAACAGACTAAAGCAAAGGCGCTGGTGGCGGCGGCCGCCCTGACGAACAGTCCGGGGGCGACGACTCGGCCCTCCTCGGAGGAGGAGGCCACGCACGAATCGGACTCTGAGAGCAGTGTCGCGCTGTTCCCCTCCGCGACCTCGCAATTCATCAAAGACTTATATGGCTGATTGTACCCGCAAGTATATTTTTTCTAATCTGTAACTGTAGAACGATCTTCTGTACCGTGCCCGTGATACTGGCGGGTCTACTCATAATATTCTATATCAAGTTGGCACAGGCTCCGTAGTAAGCTTAATAATATTCCTGCACGAGAGTAAGCCACATGTGGAGCGCTAGCAATGTCCCCCACATGGCAAAGGTGCTATACATGACCAATGAGTTCTCTTTTTTGTTTCAGTTCAGTTGTATGGTCCGGTATAGTTGGATGACCAGATCGATTATTGGGTTGTTAGGGGGGTGAGTCGGTCTCACGGTACGGGGGATGGGCTATTGCATTCGGAAGTTGCGTTGATCCTCCCGCAGACACAAAAGTATAGAAATGACATCGCAAGGTAAATACACCATAATAACATGGAACATACGGGGCATGGGAACAGTACAGAAGAGACATAGGATACATGCGCAGCTTCAATGCCGCAAAGCACAAATAGTATATCTACAAGAATCCCACATGACGGACAGCGAAGCGGTAAAGCTGCGCAAAAAATGGAGGGGACACATCTTCTCCACCTCCTACTCTAGTTATGCCAGGGGTACCACAATCTGGATGAGGCATGGAGTACCATTTCAGGCAACGGAGCAAAGAGTGGATAAGCTTGGCAGATACATATTTGTGAAAGGTACGCTAGGCGGTCAATCTGTGGTGCTTGGCACGGTATATGCTCCGAATATGGAACAAGACAAATACTGGGATGTGGTGAGCGGGGCGCTGGTGGGCTGGGAATCGCAGCCCTAGATACTGGGTGGGGACTGCAAAGCGGTGATGGATGTAGCACTGGATAGGTCGCACCCGCCGCTACATGGGGCGGGCGTGTTTAGGCAAGCCGAAGCGCTGGACAGATGGGCAAAGGGCTGGGAACTGTGTGATGTATGGAGAATGAGACACCCCACGCACATAGAATACTCCTATTACTCCGCAGTGCATGACCTGCACACAAGAATAGACAGGATGTACTGCTCCACCAGAATAGCAATGCAGACGCTCAACGCCACATACTTACCAAAAACTTTCTCAGATCATAACCCACTTGAGATAACCGTGGTATGGGGGAGGGTACCCACACCAGTCCCCACATGGAGACTATGGCCACAGATGCTGGAGGACCAAGTGCTCCGCAGCGACCTTTCTGGGATCATTGACCACTAATTTGCGATCAACAGCAATACGGCGTCAAGCAAATTGATAGAATGGGATGCTTTTAAAACAGTGATAAGGGGGAAAGCAATCAGTACGACAGTGGGTGTCAGGAAGGAAATACATAAGAAACTGAAGGGGATAGAAGACGAAATGGGTAAACTAGAGCAGGAAGCAGTTACGCGCGTCGACGACTGTAAGGGCCCGTTGTAGGAAGCGAGAATAAAACATGCAGAAACATTAGAGACACTACGGGTTATTGACTACCAGGCATACACGAGGAGAGCCCATGCAGAAGCGGACAGGTCCGGTGCACTGCTTGCCAAGTTGATACGGGATGCTCCCCCTACAGTGGTTATACACGAGCTAGTGACACTAGAAGGAGAAAAGGTGTATACCCAAGCAGACATTAACACAGCTTCCGCCATTACTATGCCACATTATACAGCGCCACTGATCACGACCTAGAGTCCCAAACAGCAGACTTCCTTTCTACTCTGACGTACCCAAGGCTCACAGCGGAGGCGCAGAAAGGCCTCACCGGGCCCATTACACAAGCGGAGATATGGGCTGCTATAAGGAGCCTCCCACAAAATAAAACCCCTGGCATGGACGGGCTCCCAAAAGAATTTTATAGTACATATGCGGATCTCATAGTCCCCCACTTGGAACTGTTGTACAAAACTGTATGGAAGGAGGGGCCCCTACCGCCCACAACAGCACAAGTTATATCACTTCCGAAGGCAGGCAGGGACCCTGCGGACATGGCAAACTACCGGCCGTTGTCCCTACTAAACTCGGAATACAAGATCTTAAGCAAAGTACTGGCTACTAGGTTGCTGCCCTCCCTGCCTAAGCTCATACACATTGATCAAACCGGGTTCTTGCCATCACGTAGCACGTCCTTGAACATTAGGAAATTGCACCACTTGATGTCGGAAGCCCCAAGCCGATACCCACACGCGGGCTGTCTCTCGCTGGACCTAAAACAAGCTTTCGATTCCATAAATTGGGAATACATGTTTCAAGCTCTGGGGAAATTTGGGATACCGGAGGGATACATTGCGTGGCTGCGTTTGCTATATAAAACCCCTGTGGCTAGAGCTCGCACGGGAAACCACATCTCCAGTGAATACATGATACATAAAGGGACTAGGCAGGGCTGTCCTCTGTCACCTCTAATATTTATACTGGCTCTGGAGCCGCTGGCCATAACCTGCGGAAAGAATTCTTGACACGTGGCATATTACTGGGACACACACAACACCTTTTTTCGGCATATGCAGACGACATTCTTCTATACCTACACGACCTCAGCATGCCTCTAACCGCAATACACGACACGTTCCGTCGCTTTGCCACGGTTTCGGGATTAGCCATTAACATAAGAAAATCACACGCTTTCTTTTTTACAGAGCACGCAGGGATTGAGCATATGGCCTTCGGAGACAAGCATATAGAAGTGGCCCCGGACACCTAAATACCTAGGTATACAAATATACAAGACACATGCAGATATGCTAGACGGTAACCTACACAAAGCAATCAGTGATGGGAAGAGCGGCCCTGGCAAAAATGGTGGTCTTACCGAGACTTTCATACTATTTTACTAACCTACCATTAATGGTACAGCACACCACGTTCAAATTATTGAACACGATGCTCATTGATCTGGTCTGGGGTAATGGCAGACGCCGCATCAGCCTTAAAAAGCTGCAAGTGGGTACATGTATGGGGGGACTGGGAGTCCCAGACCTGCGAGCCTATTACTACGCCTGTCAATTGCAGTGGCTGTCTTATTGGACGGCGGGCCGCAATTTGCAGGAAATTGGGTACACAGAGGCAGACATAGATAATGGTAAACTACATGCATTGCTGCTGCCTGGTGGTGGACCCCCGAGGAGCCTCCCCCCACTATTGGACATGGCGCTTCGGTGATGGAAGGCGGCGCTGCAATATACACAACCGACCAGGGCATACGCAGGGAACATTCCTTTAATGGAGATCCATCCCCCTGACGAGTGGTAAACTTACGAAGTGCAAATTAGCGCCGTGGCTGAATGCGGGAATCACCACGATGTCGGATTTGTCCGGAGATGGGATACTACTAGATCATGACACATTCGTTAACGAAACTGGGGCCTCGGAACAGTTGTATCTTGTACACGCTGCACTGACACAATACGTTAAAAGGCTCTGGGCCCCGAATATCCAGGAGCCCCCCACGAATGACCTGGTTAAAATGGTACATTATATGGGAAGGGGTAGGCATCTTATCAGATGGCTCTACACCGGCATCAGCACACATACTGCGGCCCCTTTGGACGCACTGAAGGCTGCGTGGGAGGGGGGATATCGAAAGGTCCCTCACAGATAAGGAATGGGCAAGGGTATTAGAACACCCACGGAAGGCATTGAGGAACACAAAATTCAAATTTATACAGACCATGGTATTGCACAGGGCCTACCTTACTCCGCATAGACTGGACAGAATGTTCCCCCAAACACAACATCACTGTCCGAGATGTTTGTTAGAAGGCGCTGACCTAATTCACATGTTATGGACCTGTCCAAGACTACGAGTATATTGGGACACCATAAGGCATAGAATAGGGGAAGCGGCAGAGCGGGAGGTGAGGAACACGGTGGAGGAGTGCATTTTAGGGTTGCGTACACAAATGCCTAAATATAAAGTACAATACCGATTTATGGATCTAGCACTTATATTAGCCATACGAAACATTACAATGAGATGGAAATCACGGAGACCTTCGGATGTACTGATATGGCACACAGAACTAATACGCTGGGGCACTGCAGAGAGCGCAACACTACATAGGGAAGAGCTTAGAGGGTTACGGAAAGTACCAATAGCATTAGAGTGGGATGCTCTATTGGAAGTTCTAAAGTCCATAGCTGCAGATGAAGCCCAGCCATAAGTGTGGTCACCTAGTGCATATAAGAATAACCAAGCCCAAATGTCGATGTATACGCAGGAGGTATCAAGGCACATGCAAACGACCAAGCAACAAGCCTAGACTGATGTTTACACATGCGCGACCGGAAGGAGAAGTACGCGTGAGACCGGGGAGGGTGGTGAGAGGGGAGTTTCCGGAAGATAGTAATAATATTGTGGGAATATGATTGTCACAAATGTTCACCTTCTTTTAGTTCCTTAATAGACAATGCAACAGCCACATTAAGATGTTATATATACCTGGATTGCAGCGGAGAGCTGCAATGGACTCATGTATACAGGATTGGATGTATAAAATGATGCAAGCTGTGCACATTGTAGTGATGCCAATGAAAATAAGAAATGCAATAAAATAGGTTTACACAAAAAAGCCTCTGACAATACCGGACTAGTTAAGCAATATAAACCACTACATCTTATGATTAGTGAATTATGGAGGGCATTTCCCTTTGAGTCTGATGTAATGATTAGTCCGGGTAGAATTTTTAATTATGCTCCCAGAATTGGAGGCATTTGGTGACTCCACGTTATACTTCAAGCAAAGTTCCAGCCACATTCCCACAATTGCTGTGTTGCGGAATTATTTTTCCAGTTTGAGCAAAACAATAACAGCAGGAACAACATGAGACTCCAGGAAGCAAGCGTGTGTTAAGATTTGACGTCCCCTAGCACAATTTCTGGTCACTAGGAAGTCTTCAGGCACCATTGCCTAATGTGGAGGTATGCAAGCTGTCGCAGACAGCAGAGCTGCTTTTTAACTAGATTTTCTACTCGAGAAGACAGCACAACCAACTTGAAAATAGGTTTTCGAGTGTGTATTCTACTTAAATGGACGGTTCAGGTAGTGTTTTCTAAGTGCACAATGCATTCTTTTTTATATTTTACTCATCTTTCACCAGGAAGGAAGTGCCATAGACACTCCAACTTCCTCTTCCTGTCCAGAAGGCTCCTCCCACTGCTTTGTCCATCCCTTGGTCACTTTTATATTGGATTTGGAGGAGAAAGGATCGCTCTCTTTGTCTGCAATCCATGCTGCATACACCCTTGGATTTTAAGGACTTTTTTGTGAGAAATTTAGAATAAGTTTGTTTGATGGAGGCTTTTTCTTTTCTTCTTACATTTTTTAATTTGATTGTGGGTGGCATGGAATTGCACTAGGGGCCTATTTTGCATTCACTTTCTTCTAAGGTGAAACGTTTGCACATTTTTGGGAGGGATGGGACTTGTCTTAAAGTACTTTTTCTCAATTTTCTTGTGTATGGTTGGTGAATTTTGCTAATTTACTGTCTGGGGCCAAGTCTGCCCACAAGCCACAGCCAGCAATAGGCATTGGGTATATATATTTTGAAAATGTTTCTGTGCTATAGGTTTTCTTAAAACATCTACTTATTTATGGATGACATTGGATTAAATGCAAAATGTGTTTTTTTGAGCACGGGTTTGCTCCGCCCTCCGTATCATCACTGGTATCTTGAATAAAGTCACGAAAGATGAAAGAACGCGCAAGCTTTGTTTGTCTGTCTGCCAAAGGCGCATACCAGCAAAAAAATGTTTTAAGGATTAATATTCCATTTCCCCCTGCATCTACCACGTGTTTCGTAGGCACACACTAGCAATAGTTTAAGGATCTATTATTTTTCCCTTGCACCCCCTGCCTGCCATAGGTGTCTCATAGCCCCTAGGCGCACACCAGCAATAATTTGTTTTAAGGATCATTTTATAATCCCCTGCCCCCCCGCCAGCCATAGATGTTTCATAGGCAATTGGTGCCCACCAGCAACTTTTTAAAGGATCATTTTTCCATTTTCCCCTGCACTCTAAGCCTGCCATAGGTGTCTCACAGGCACACACCACCATTTAATAGGCGCTCATCAGGAATAATTCTTTGAAGGATTATTCCATTTTACCCGGCACCCCCTGCCTCTTATATGTGTCTAATAGGCCTTAGAGGCACTTAAAGTAACCTTTTTAGTCTATATATTATGAAATATTATGTTTATATGCATGGTTTGGGATGGATACACTATTGTTAATTAGTTGTAATGACCTCACTAAATTATACTGTCTGTAGATTCAAACTGCAAATCTCACAATTGTTTTCTTGTTTTACTTTTAGGTGCAAAAGAAAAGAAATTGCACACAGTACTGCCAGATGGAAGCCTGGCACTGAATGACACCACCTGTGTCCTCTGCTGTCGCAAAAGGCAGCACTCCTGAAACACTGCATAACCCCAACCCAAGCCCATGCCAAAGTCCCGGTGAGGCAGCCACTGCGATTAGCAGTGAGTCTGAACTAGATTTGTCTCAGCAGTAAAGTACCCAATCATCGCAGGAAAGTGGACAACAGGAGCCGCAGCCAGAAACAGTTCCTCCTGAATTGGAGCAGAATAAGAGGCTGAGCTCTCTGCTGGGAAATATGTTGCTCTTCAACCACTGGCTTCACAATCTACAGCATGAACAAAAAGAAAGGGTGCTCAATCATAGTCTCCAAAACCCCCTTCTGATGATCTGGACATGGAAGGGACCCCAGCCGAGTCAGAGTTCCACCACGAAAGAAAAAGGAAAAGGGAAGTTCCTGAAAGCCTCAGAATTATCAAAAGTGACTGTGATGACAAGTCAGTAATTGCCAGTATGGTGGGTGGCTAAGAAGACACAGAGATGACCCCCACCTCCCATTCAACCAGCTCAGAGGGATGTGGTTCCTCCACCACCACTGCCGGCTTTCATATTTTTAAAACCCACCTGACACCTGCATCCACTACTATCACAGTTGAAGTATGCCCTAAAGAGGCAAAAAACACACCCACCTACCTCTAGTTCTTCAGGCTTTAAGTTGCTGACTAAAAAAAAAGTTATCCTACCCAGTTTGGGTCTTTTTTACGATTAGCAAGCAGAAGGGTAACATTGCAATATGCTCCATTTGCCATGCAAGTGTTCATCGAGGTAAGTGAGGTTTGCACTTCGGGACTAAAGGCCTAAAGTCCCATCTGAAAAAAAATCAGGCAATCTGGTGGAACAAGCACCTTAACCTCTTCTGTGCCCATGACGAGATAGTCTCGTCATGGAGCACGGTCGCGCTGTGCCCATGACAAGACTATCTCGTCATGAAACCCACCCGCGTGGGAAACGCCCGGCACAGGAGGGGGAAAGGGCGTGGCACCGAAGGGGTTAAAAAGATAGCTGCTGATGGTGGTTATGAGAAAGGACAAGCAACTCAGTTCACAGTGACTGAAGAAGTTGGTTATCAGGAAGAAGAGGATGATGGCATCACACAAGCATTCCTGACCCCTGTAGTGTGCTGGCGTCACCCGCATCAGCAACCTCCAATGGCACAAAACTCAGATGCAGACACCGCCGCATACAGTGTTTCCTGCAAGACACACATTAAATCTACCACCTCCTGGCTCTCTCCAGAAGTCGCCTATGTTAGTGACATGACAAAAAATAAAACTCCAAGCTACTATTAGAGGCATGTTTAGGCAGTATGGACCCTACAGACGCAACCACCCAACGGCATGTTTGTACAATGGGAAGCTGGCTCCCTTGTTGTTTTGTGACAGGAGTGGGATTTTTTTAATTTGGTGCAGCCGTCTGCCTAAAATTGAAGGTTCGCAGCCAGACCTATTTTGCCAGAGTTGCTGTTCCAGTGCTTCATCGTGATGTGCTGCAACTGGTTGCCCACGTTATGTAGCAGAGTGCTGTCCACACTATCAACCTGATGACAGAGATGTGGACCAGTTGTCATGTGACTGAATACAGGTGTATCACTGCACACTGTATGTTTTATGGGGGTTAGGCAACAGTTATCTGCAGGTCTCCGCATTGAAGAATGTTTTAAGGGCATTCAGCGGCATGCAACAGTAGCGATGTTCACCATGGAGAAATCCTGTACAGCTGTAAACATCTTTGAAGAGTTTAACAGCAAGGTGTTTGAATGGCTTCGGCCCAGAGATCTCAGAATTGGATTTGTTGCCATAGACAAAAGCAGTACTATAGCCAAAATATAGTCTTTTCACCGAAATGCGTTAACGTAACTTGGAACGCTGATCTGTGTGATCTGAGAACGGGGAGTTGAAATTCAGGATAACGCATAATCAGAGGGGAATTGGCTCATGGAGGCAAGCAGTGCTGGTCTGCTTCAATCCTGTGGACCCACAGCTGAACTGCAGACTGGTAAGATTCCTTATGCTTGCTGAACAAAAAATGCCACTAGTCTCCGACAGATGAAGAAGTCTGGACGCTCGAAGAAGACACACTAGGCCAACTACTGCGGGGACTTTGGAAAGGGTACCTACTCAAGCTTCAAACCAACACCTAATAGCAGCGTACACTCATGCATGTGAACTCAGCACCCTCACCTAACAAGCGAGATGTCGCCCCAAATGATATTTCAAATATGCAAACTTCAACTTGATGTACCTTAATGACTTTTATTTTGCTTGCTCAAAAGGCGCTGGGTTTTATTAATCACGCTTAAATCTATTTTAACTCAATCTATTACTGGGCAGTTTGCACTTTAGTGGGTGGCAGCCCCAAACATTTCACCTGGTCTCGACTGACTTCACCCAGGCTGAATGAATCACGCTGGGAGGGAAACCTGAGATCTGCACTTTAAAAACACTTTAAGCACTTTCTTCTCAGCGAGCAACTTGTAACCGCCCTGACACTAGGCCAAATGTGAAGAGTCTGGTTTTTAACTATAATGCTACCCTTTTTAATCATATCTAAGCAGCTAAAAAAGCTTTATGCTGATATACTTTTCAGCGGATTTAATTCTGCAAGGCGTCACTACCAGATATGCATGCGTAGTTTATTGTGTGTATTAATGGTTTTATTGGCTGTTTTATTGCATTGCTATGGTTTTCAGTGACTATGCAAATGAAGTAATCTTGAAACTTGAACATATAAAGGACTTTCCACCACAGATCTAACGGATCAGCTTGTTGATAGAAATGCATCAGTTTATGTTGCCTCTCTCCAGGTTTTTGTTTATTGTGGGGTCCTTTTCAAAACATTTGATCATTTGCGCTGTATAATTAAGATCAATTCTTCTTTTTAATGTGTTGGGATTTTCAAGAATTGTTTTTAAGTAGATGCCCTGCATGATTACTACTGAACTGTAGGTACATATACCTTGTAAATGTCTTTTAATACAACATAACATTACATTCTGCACCCGGATAACACTTAGGTGGTACTGGATTAAAGTGATTGTGTGATAAGTGAGGTGTGAATGGTAAGTGGAAAGTGAGCGTATCACTGTATGAGGGGAGAAAACCTCTTGGTTCTTACTGTTGTGCCCTGTCCCAGTCAGTGTGGGGCCATCTTTTTGTTTTTTGTATCAGTTATATAGTCAAAGCCATAGAAAATGGGGGATATTTCAGGGTCCTGTGCTTGGCACAGCGCATCAAACTGATTGTACAGGACTTACCAAAAGGACTTACCAAAAAAAAAAAAAAAAGTATACTTGGCAACATACTGGGAATCTGCCAAAGAATTTTCACTCACTTCAGTAATTGTTTTAAAGCTCTGAAGCAGTTGATGATCATTCAGCATGCTAATAGAGTATCTGTTAAAACCCTAATTCAGGAGGTGCCAAAACACTGGAACTCGACCTACTACATGGTGCAACATCTGTTTGAGCACCGATCACCGACTATGTCCTTCAAAGAGGAAGGGATAGAACTAGGAACAGCATGGCAATGAAGGTGGACAAATGGGGGCTAGTCAAGTGCCTGACACAAATGCTGCTTACTTTTAGGAAAGTCAGCAAGGAAGACCGTATGGTGAGTCAAGCAATCCAGTTGTTGCATCTGCTACAGGACCAGTTGAAAAAGGAGGCATAAAAGTTCGCTGTGTGAACGAAGAAGCATATGAGTTGGTTCAGAGATTGATCCTTCACTTGTTTGTTAATCCAAAGATGCAAAGAAGAATTGTGTCCTCAAAAAAGTACATATGTGCCACAATACTTAATCCATGGTACAAAAAAAAATACTAGCCACTTTCATTCCCTTTTCAGAAGGGGATGCTCCACTTTACAGGACTTGTATTGTTGTCCAAGTGACAGACCTGGAAGAAGAACGTCTGGAAGTTTGAAGCCCGGGCAGAAGTTCTGGCTGGCAGCCTTCAACTTCCAGGCAGTGCTGTATTCTCAAAGCTAACACCATTATCACCAACAACACCAGCAACAGAAGAATAAGACCCAACTACTGCAAAGGCTTTGTTTCAAGTGCAGAGACAATGGCAACAGAGATCAAGCAAGTAGCCTTACCAATTATCATTTTGAGGATGGTCCAAAACTATCTGGATAACCCAAAAGAGGTCTACCTGATCAAAACCCATTGGGCTATTGGTATGGGCAGATGTGACAATGCTCAGAGCTCAGCAGGCTGGCAAAAAATAATCTGGCTTGTCCGGTAGCCAATGTGTCTACTACCCTTGTGTATCGCTTTCATGGGAAAAGAGATACAATAGACAAATATGCACCACGCTTGGAACAGGTAACTGTTGCGCCAATGAGTGATATACTGAGTGATTGATGTGTTGGCTGGGAGAGATTTTTAATTAATTTGTAAATCTGATTTGTAATGGGGGCCTGGGCAAAGATTCTGCCTGAATGATTGCCTTGCTTTAACATTGCTTTAACATTAGCGACTTAGTGGCCATAAATCCAGAATGGGTCTTAGGGTTACATCTTTCTTTGGTATAAGAAAAATAAACAGAGTACACTCCTTTGTTTTGGTACTTGTGTGGGACTATTCTAATGACCCCCTTTTGTAGTAATGCCTTTACGCCTTCCTTGAGCAGATGTAGATGTTGTGAATTTAACACCTGCTTTTTTGGTGGAATATTTGGTGGTTGTTGACGTAATGTTCTGCTACAACAGATGGAAGTGTTGTAGTCTTCCCCCCCAAAACGTGTTTTATGGTTTGTGTGTGTGTGTGGGGGGGGGGGGGGGGGGGGAGGGGAGTGTGAGCAAGGTATTTTGTTGTGGGGTGAAGGTGCCCTTGTTGGGTGTGCCTCTCCCTCTGCCCTTATTATTTTTGTAGCATTCACAACGGTATCCGTGCCCCTGTAGAATGGTATTATTGCTGTTGACGCCAATAATAGGTATTTTTTATTGTAGAGGTTTCTGCAGCTCCTCTACCTAGGTACCTCCGAAAGGGCAGTATTTGTGCTGTAGTCTGTAAAGCAGCCATTGATTTGGCATTGTCGGTGTCTTTTATACATTTTGTTTAGTTCCGCATCTACTGTTGGACCAAAAATATGTTCTCCATCAAAAGGGACATTTAAAATATGCTGATGTACTTCGGTTTGAGCCCAGAAATGCGTAGCCACACATAGCTTCAGAGCATAATAGATGTGTTAATGCCACTAGCTGCAGTGTCTGCTCCATCTAAGGCACATTTGATGGTAGCGTTTGAAATGAATTTACCCTCATTAGGCAGATCTTCTCCCTTTATCCTATACTTCTCTGGAAGATGTTGCATGAGGTTCTGTATTTGATCCCAGGTTGCTCTGTTGTAACGTTAAAGCATGTGCACAGAATTTGCAATACCCCAATGATAAGCATGTCCTGTGGCAACTCTTTTTGCAGCTGCGTCAATTCTTCTCCTTTCTTTATCTGGAGGAGGTGCCTCTCCAGTGCCTTGTGCAGCTACTCTCTTCCTAGCAATGGTAACTACAAGGGAATCTGCCGGGGGAGGGCTTGGAATGTAGATTGGGTTGTTTGGTGAGGGTTTATATTTTTTCTCAATGCGTTGCGTTAGGACCCTTGATTTGACTGGGTCCTTGAACACCTCTTTCGAAACATTAACAATAGATCTAATCATAGGCAAATATTGGACAGTATGTTCTGTTTGTGAAAGTGTTTCAATGAGAAAGTCCCTTTCTTCTTCTGTTGAATGCATTGGGAGCTTATGATATGCAGCAGTTCTTTGTATGACGCTATGACAGGATGAAGTGTCATCTGGGGGAGAATGCTTTGTAGGCACAAGTGGTTCCATATCTGAATCTGGCAGAACCACATCTATGTCTTCCCATGGGTCAGGTGTGTCATCAGTATGTTGTGTGACCAGGGAATCAGTGTCCTATATTTCTCCCTCTTCTTCTCCTTATGGAAATGGTGATCGAGTTTGAGGTGAAACAGGTAAATTAAAAATTATTTGTCTTGTGGTCCTAGTTTCTTGTGGTACAATTGTTTTTACAAGATGAGGAAGTTGTTGTTCTTTTGCCTTTCTTTTTGCAGCCTCTTTTCTTACATAAAATGTTGCAGTCCCTCAAATACTAACCCTTGATCTTGAGTGGGTTTAGTACTTTGTGTTTTCTGTTTCTTGTGTGCTGAAAAAGGGTGTTTAGAAACAGTTTGAAGCTTTGAAATGGTAGATTCTTGGATTTTCTTCTGTTTAGAAGAGTGTCCATGGTGTTTGTCAGAACTCAGTTCTGAAACTGTCGACTTCATTCTACTCGATTCCGAAGGGTTTTTCTGCTCTGATGGATGTTTCGTAGAACTCTTAGGTGCCAATGTTTTTGTTGGTTCCGAGAGATACCTTGGTGTCAAAGGCTTGGTAGGCACTGATGCACACTTCGGAGTCGTAAGCGTTTCGGAACCGCCCCCTTATTGTTGCCTGCCCACCCGATCAGGATCGAGAATATTCTCATACCTTCTCGGCTCCGAGGCTTGGTCACGGTGTTGACATGAACCTGAAGGTTGTGGCGCACCATGGGGATGTATTCATGTGGTGGGTGTATTATTTTCTTTGTATGGAGGGGGTGGGGGGGAAGAGTAGTACTCCCGCTACGTGGCGTTGTCTTGGTCATCAGTCCCGAGTCGGTGATCGGCGCCGGTGAATTGGGCTGCATTAAAGCTTGTTCTTCCATAGAAGATATCTCAGACGGGGTGTAGTGTGGGCTGGCTATGATCATTTCTCTTTCTGTTGGATTGCTGGCCTCGCTGTACATGTCGCCGCTGAAATCTGCCTCAACTGCATGCTCCAAAGTGTGTGTGAGAAGCCAATCTCGTTGTTTTCGAAGAGTTTATTTATTTTTGAACAACGCACAAGCGGTGCACTGTTCTTCCTTGTGTTCCGGAGAGAGGCACAAGTTACGAACGTCGTGTGTGTTGGAATGTGCATACTTGGCTCTGCACCAAGGGCACCATCTGAAGAGTTATTTCTTTGAGTCCATCACCTGGAGACGATCATTCTCAACGGTTGACTATGTTTTGATTCCGGGAAGTTTTTCCCCAGTGTAGAAGTCAATTCTGATTGCCATCATTTTTCCGTAGGTGGTGTGGCGTCGAATTCTGAACAGCATAGACTTAGTCCGTCCAAGCCTGATGGAAGGAAAAAACTTCCTGATGGAACAAAGCGTTCGACATATGCAATACCTCATGGGGGAGGAGAAACGACGCATGACGTCGATCATAAAGCTTCCTCGAGAAAAACAACTTGCAAAGTGCAACACTAGATGGCAGAAAAATGCATTGCATGTGTATTTGCAGCCAACACATGCTACGAATGAAAATAAGTTACTTACCTGTAACTGTGTTTCTCCAGTATTGGTATCTTTCAAAGATTCACATGCTTGAATCATTCCCCGTCGTCGAAGTGGAGGTCCCACGGTACATATAAAGCAATAAGCAAGAACCTTAACATTGAAGTTAATGGAGAAAAAAAAAATCACTATAATAGCACGTCATTAGAAATGGCCCAAAGTCCAGCCAATCAGGTGACAGCACCCTTTAGAACCCTCACCACAGAGGCTCCAGGCTCTCAGATGTTCAAGCACAAGTGAGAATTCTAATTATGCAGGAGCTAGGGAGGCCTCTATGGGGAAGAGGGTGGGCAGCATGTGAATCTATGAAGGATACCAATACTGGAGAACCACAGTTACAGGTAAGTAACTTATTTTTTTCTCCAGTATTGGATCTTTCATAGATTCACAGGCGTAAATAAGAATAGTTAGCAGTTTCACAGTGGTAAAATATATATATGTTTATACACATCAAAAAAGATAAACATGTAACGAATATATTTATACATGAAGATATATAGAACTATATATTATAATGAAGCATATAGGAAGGTGGGAAGTATGAGGCTCACCTCATTGAAAGAGATTATGAAGAACCGCTAGTCCTACAGGAGCGTCAGCATTATCTGCAGCTTCCAGACAATAATGCTGGGTAAAAGTGTGCCTGTTAGACCAGGGTGCTGCTCGGTGGATTGGTTGTATGGGCACACTGGCAAAGAGAGCAGTTGAGGTGGAGACAGCTCTGGTAGAGTGGTCTTTAGCTGTAGTCGATAATGTTTTTCCTGCTTGCTGATGGCATAACTGTATGGCTGGTGATATCCATCATGTTATAGTCTGTTTTATAACAGGATATCCTTTCCTGATGTTAACATATGCCACAAACTGCTGGTCTGCTTTGCCTATTCTGACAGTCTTATGCAAATAGAACTTGATATATCTTTTCAGATCTTGAGAATGTAAGGACCTCTCTGCTGGTGTTTGGGGATAAGGAAAAAAGTCTTCAAAATGACCGGTTAATTTAAATGGAAGTCCAAAAGGACCTTTTGAATAAAAATTGGATTAGTACAAAAGATTACACAATCATCTCTGAACTGAAGGAAAGGCTGCTTAATAGTGAAAACTTGAATATCACTTACTAGTTTGGCTGATGTAAGCGCTAGGAGAAGAGATGTCTTCAACAAGATGCATTTCAACTCAGCCTTACAAATGGGCTTAAACGGTTGCTGAATTAATTGAGGTAATTCAATGTTGAGATGCCAAGATGGTGGTGGCAGTCTTATTGGCAGGAATATCCTAAATAATCCCTTAAGAAACTGTTTTGTGATTCTTGAGGATAAGAGAGATGGTGCAGGATTGTTTAGTTAAAATCTAGATAGTGCGGCAAGGTGCACCTTTTTAGAAGAATGAGAGACCAGATCTAGCCAGATGCAGGAGATGCAGAAGTATTTGCTCTGGTGATGATTGGATAGGATGAAGTTCAGAGTCAGAACACCAGTGACAAATTATTTTCCATTTAAATTTGTAGGTCTTGTTTGTGGATTGTGCTCTTGCACTAGGCAGGACTTCCCGACAATCTGGAGAGATGGCTAACCCAGCAAACTCATGGTATTCAGAAAACAGGCCAATAATATAAGAGACGTTGGATGTGGACAATGGACCTGGTCCTGATTTATTGTCAAACCTTTCGGTATTGGTCGCAACTGAATGGATTTTCACTCAGAGAAGGAGTTCTGTAAACAAAATCCTATGGAGCCACCTAGGCGCTATGAGAAGGATCCGACAAGGTTCCTTTTTTATTTTTCTAAGTGCTCTTGGGATTAAAAGAATATGAGAAAAATGTGTAAGCATACATCTTTGACCATTGTATCAAAAACACATTCCCCCACAATCCCTGTTGGGGTTACCAACTGGCAAAGTATTGGCAATTGCGGTTCTGGTTGGTCGCAAAGAGAGTCAAATTTGGCTTGCCCCAAAGATGAAAAAGGTGGCCCATAGTTGGTTGATGCAGCTTCCACTAGTGGCTGTGGGAGTTAGTCCTTGCTCAGAGAATCTGTGAAAGCATAGGAAATTCCTTGAACGTGTTACGCTGTCAAATTTATATTGTGTTGGATTGTCCATGTTCATATTTGTTGAGACAGTGCAGTCTATCTTGTCTCACCCTGCTTGTTAAGGTAGTGCATGCGTGTAGAGTTGTTGGTTCTTATTAGCACTGGTGCTTCTGATTTTTTTTAAAGTAAAGACCTTAGAGCAAGGTCTTGACCTCTAACTGGTTAATATGTAGAGATTTTTGTTGGGCGTCCCATTTGCCCCTGACTGTAAAGCCCTGTAGATCGGCTCCCCAACCCTTGAGGGAGACTTCTGCTGTAATTACATATTGCGGTAAGTCGAGTCAGAAATGAGAGCCCTGTGGAGACATTAGGTATGTGTGTCCACCATCTAAGAGGTTCTTTCATCAGTGATATGAACACCATCTTCGAAGAAGCCAGTGACCTGCAATTACTGGCAGTCCAGCTTCTCCTGTAGTTACCTCATGCATAACCGACAGTTGGGTATGAGGGGTATACATGAAGAAAGCATTCCCCGTATAGTATTGTACATTCGTACTGAAACAGGAGATTATGTGCTAGGTTGTGGACCTTCTCCTGCCTCACCTGTGATGAGATTTTTGATAGTTGATTGACAACCCTAGGGAATGGAATAGAGATAGGCACATCTGCGTATGTCTGTTTGCCATTGATAAAGTGGTTGCTTTCATTAAGACAATCGTCCAACTATAGGATAGGATAGGATAGGATATGAGTTTTTAAAGCGCTCGAATGCCGTAGCGTCTTGGCGCTGGTAAGTGTGGGGATGAGTCAGTCTTAAGCGAAAACTCCCCTAGAACAACCATGTCTTCAGGACCTTCCTGAAGCATTGATGGTCTGGTACAGATCTTAGGGAAAGAGGGAGCTTGTTCCAGAGTCCTGCAGCGCAGATTGAGAAGGCTCTTCCTCCCCACCTAACTCTCTTGATCTGCTCACCTGAAGAAGACTCAGGGTGCTAGATCTAAGGACACAGCCGGGAATGTAGGGAGTCAATATTTTCTGGATATCCTTGGCTCCTCCCCCAAAGACGGCTTTATGGACCAGGCATAACGCCTTGAATTCCACACGTTGTTGTATGGGGAGCCAATGTAAAGTTCTAATTCCCGCTGCAATAGATTGATCTCTAGGAATGTCCGAAAGCAGTCTCGCGGCGGCATTCTGCAAGGACTGTAACCTACTCAACAGAGCCTTGTTTATCCCTAGCAGTAGGGCATTACAGTAGTCCAGCTTGGGCAGCAGAAGCGCCACCACCACTGTCTTACGTAGCTCTGACGTAATAAAAGGGAAGATCTTTCTCAAGGTCTTTATTAAGAAAAAGCATGATGAGGCAAGGCTGTTCACCTGGGCCGAGAAATTTAGCTGACAGTCGAACAGCACGCCAAGGTTTCTCACCTTGGATACGGGGCGAGGGCATTCACCAACCTTCAGGGGCCACCAGGAGTTATTCCAAAGGGGGTTGCCCTTGGCCAAACTCAATGATCTCTGTTTTGTCTGTGTTGATCTTCAGGAAGCTCTGGTTCATCCAGGTCATAATTTCCAGCAGGCACGAGTGGAATCTGGCGGCTGTGTCATCTGATTGGTTGGTCGTCGATAATATGAGCTAGGAATCGTCCGCGTATGACACTAGGGCGAAACCATGCTTCCTGATGAGTCTGGCCAGAGGGGTAACATAGATGTTAAACAGCGTAGGTGATAACGATGATCTCTGAGGGACCCCACACAGGAGATGGAAACTGTCGGACTGAAGGCCATCCCAGTATAAGCTCTGCTCCCTTCCCTCCAGAAATGAAGAGAGAAGAGACAGCGCTGCGCCCTCAATACCGACCTCCCGCAGTCTCTGTATTAACACCGTGTGATTTACTGTATCGAAGGCGCCTATGGGAACTATGGGAATATTTGAACTCCTGCTCGTCTCAGATGAGTTTCAACCGGGGCTAATACCTTGGTAAATACTTGAGGTGCTAATCGAAGGCCGAAAGGCAAGTCTCAGAATTAATAATATGCGACGGTTCCCTGAAGCGCAAACATTTCCTGTGTTTGGGGTGAATGGGGATATGAAAATAGGCATCCTGGAGATCCAAGGTCGTCATATGATCCCCTTTATTCAAGAGCTGCAGCACCTCCTGAAGAGACAGTTCTGGGACACCCCCGCGCCGCACGGCCACCAGCTGCTGCGTGTGCCTCCCCGCCTTCTGCCTCGCTGCCCCGGCTCCGCCGCGTGACCACGCCCCCTGACATCGAGCGGCGTGGTCTGTGCCAGCTTCCTGTCTGTTGTTGCCATAGTGATCTGCTAATTTGTATTGTATTGCATTGTGCTGTTTGCTGTTGTTTTTCTTTCCCCACTTGTGCCTGATATCGCCTTCGTTTTTTCTTCACGCACCCGTCTCCCCGTTGTTGCCATAGTGATCTGCGAATTTGTATTGTGCTGTTTGCTGTTGATTTGTTTTCTTTCCCCACTTGTGCCTGACTTCACCTTCGTTTTTTTCACGTCCCCGTCTCATCCCTCCCCGCTCCCCGCTTCCCGCCATCACCGCTAGCCCCGCCCCTTTTCTTTGTGTACCCTCCCCGCTCCCGCCTCCCAGCTGCTCCGCCCCCCCCCGCGCACTTGGCCATATATGGCGACCGTGCGACGCAGGTGAGTGTGACCCAGTTCTGGGACACCCCCGCGCCGCACGGCCACCAGCTGCTGCGTGTGCCTCCCCGCCTTCTGCCTCGCTGCCCCGGCTCCGCCGCGTGACCACGCCCCCTGACATCGAGCGGCGTGGTCTGTGCCAGCTTCCTGTCTGTTGTTGCCATAGTGATCTGCTAATTTGTATTGTATTGCATTGTGCTGTTTGCTGTTGTTTTTCTTTCCCCACTTGTGCCTGATATCGCCTTCATTTTTTCTTCACGCACCCGTCTCCCCGTTGTTGCCATAGTGATCTGCTAATTTGTATTGTACTGTTTGCTGTTGATTTGTTTTCTTTCCCCACTTGTGCCTGACTTCACCTTCGTTTTTTTCACGCCCCCGTCTCATCCCTCCCCGCTCCCCGCTTCCCGCCATCACCGCTAGCCCCGCCCCTTTTCTTTGCGTACCCTCCTCGCTCCCGCCTCCCAGCTGCTCCGCCCCCCCCGCACACTTCGCCATATATGGCGACCGTGCGAACGCGCAGCGGGCGCGCCGATTGTGCGCCGAAGGCGCGCCAAAGGTAAGCCCGTCTACGCCCGTCCGCGCCTGGACCGCGCCCAGTGCCAGGACCCCTGGCCCTCGAAGACCCCGACCGACCCGCCTGACGTACACCGCCGCCAACCTCAGCGCACTCAACGCCGGTCGACTCCCAGGATGCTACCAAGCCACACCACGACGCACCCACGGACCCTTCAGCTGCCACGCCTGCAAGTTCACCTGCATCCGGACCTGCCCCGCACCAGCACCCGCCAAGTCGAACACCAGCAGCACCCACCTCAAGTGCATCCTGCTCAACACCCGCTCCGTCCACAGACACGCCATCGAACTCTGGAACCTCCTCGACACCACAGCCCCTGACGTTGCCTTCCTCACGGAGACCTGGATGAACGCCTCTTCAGCACCCGACATCGCCATCGCCATCCCAGAGGGCTACAAGATCACCCGGAGGGACCGCACCGCCAACCAGATGGGAGGAGGCATCGCCATCATCCACAGAAACACCATCCGTATCACGACCAGCACCGACAACACCCTTACCACCGCCGAACACCTGCATTTCCAGATCCACACCGACCCGAAGACCACCCTCAGAGGCACCCTGATCTACCGACCTCCGGGACCACGCACCCAATTCAGCGAGGACATCGCCGACTTCGTCAGCCCGCATGCCCTCCCCTCCGCTGACTACATCCTCCTGGGGGACCTCAACTTCCACCTGGAGAACAACAACGACCGCAACACCAGCACCCTGCTCGACAACCTCGCCAATCTTGGACTCAAGCAGCTGGTGTCCACCCCCACCCACCTCGCCGGACACACACTCGACGCAGTCTTCTCATCCAGCACAGACATCGCCTTCAGCCACGCCACAGAGCTTCAATGGACGGACCACAGCTGTGTCCACTTCACCTTCAAAAGAACGATGACCCACCACCACCAGCAACAGGTTGCCCGCAGAAGCTGGAACAAGATCACAGCCGACCAGCTCACCACCTCCTTGAGCCAGCACCCTCCTGCCAGCTCAGCGAACCCCAGCCAGGCCGCAGACAACCTCACGAAGTGGATCAGCAACTGCGCGGACGAGCTCGCCCCACTGAGGACCCCGCCCAGCAGACCCGGCAGCAAGAAAGCCCCATGGTTCACCGACGAACTCAAGAGCTCCAAGAAGAACTGCCGAGCCCTCGAGAAAGTCTGGAGAAGGGAACCAACACCGGACAACAGGACCACCTTCAAGCTTGCCACCCGGAAGCACCACCAGCTGATCCGCGCCGCCAAGAAAACTGCATTCAAGGACCGGCTGGACAACAACGCACACAACTGCAAGGAACTCTTCAACATCGTGAAAGAGCTTTCCAACCCCAGCGCAGGAAACAACGACATCACCCCATCGCAAGACCTCTGCAACTCCCTCGCCTCATACTTCCACAACAAGATCGCGGACATACACAACAGCTTCAACAACCAACCAACGCACACCACGACCGAACCACCACCCCCCACCACCACCCTCCGCGCCTGGACTCCGATCAGCACCGAAGACACCGTCCGCACGATGAACTCCATCCACTCAGGATCTCCGACCGACCCCTGCCCCCACCACGTCTTCAACAAAGCTGACGCTGTCATCGCACCCCACCTGCGAGACATCATCAACACATCCTTCGACACCGCCACCTTCCCTGACAGCTGGAAGCACGCCGAACTCAGCGCTCTACTCAAGAAACCCACAGCGGACCCCACCGAACTCAAGAATTACCGCCCCATTTCGCTCCTCCCGTTTCCAGCCAAAGTCATCGAGAAGACCGTCAACAAGCAGCTGGCCGCCTTCCTTGAGATGAATGGATCCCTCGACCCCTCACAGTCTGGCTTCCGAGCCAACCACAGCACCGAGACCGCCCTCATCGCCGCCACCGATGACATCCGAGCCCTGATGGACAACGGAGAAACAGCGGCCCTCATCCTCCTAGACCTCTCCGCGGCATTCGACACTGTCTGCCACCGCACCCTAGTACAGCGCCTCAGCAACGTAGGAATCCAGGAGAAGGCTCTGGAATGGATCATCTCCTTCCTCGACGGAAGAACACAGAGAGTCCGCCTACCACCGTACAAGTCAGAGGCCACCGAAGTCATCTGCGGCGTCCCTCAAGGATCCTCGCTGAGCCCCACCCTCTTCAACGTCTACATGAGCCCCCTCGCGGCCATCACACGCCAACACAACCTCAACATAATCTCCTACGCCGACGACACCCAGCTGATCCTCTCCCTGACCAACGACCCCGCCGCCGCCAGAGCCAATCTGCACGAAGGGATGAAAGAGGTAGCCGAGTGGATGACGACCAGCCGCCTGAAACTGAACTCAGACAAGACGGAGGTCCTCATCCTAGGCTCTTCACCCTCCGCCTGGGACGACTCCTGGTGGCCCCCCGCCCTGGGCACCGCACCCAAACCGACAGACCACGCACGCAACCTGGGCTTCATCCTGGACTCCTCTCTCTCCATGACCAGGCAAGTCAACACCGTCTCCTCGGCGTGCTTCAACATCCTACGCATGCTACGGAAGATCTTCTGGTGGATCCCCACCGAGACCAGGAAGACCGTCACCCAGGCCCTCGTCACCAGTCGACTGGACTACGGCAACGCCCTCTACGCCGGCACCACCGCCAAGCTCCAGAAGAGACTCCAGCGGATCCAGAACGCCTCAGCCAGACTCATCCTCGACATCCCGCGAACCAGCCACATCTCCGGACATCTCAGAGACCTGCATTGGCTCCCCGTCAACAAAAGAATCACCTTCCGCCTCCTCACCCACGCACACAAAGCCCTACACGACCAAGGCCCGAGCTACCTCAACAACCGAATCAACTTCTACGCTCCCAAACGCCACCTCCGCTCAGCCAACCACGCCCTCGCCGCCGTCCCCCGCATCCGAAGAGCGACAACAGGAGGAAGGTCCTTCTCCTACCTGGCCGCCGAGACCTGGAACTCCCTCCCGACCGACCTGTGCCTGACCCAAGACCACCTCTCCTTCAGGAAGAAGCTGAAGACCTGGCTGTTCGAGCAGTAACGGCACCCCCCTCCCCCCAGCGCCTTGAGACCCTATGGGTAGGTAGTGCGCTCTATAAATGTCCTTGATTGATTGATTGATTGACAGCATACAAAATGTTTGTTTCTTCAGGAATTTGTTGAGCGAGAGGCAAGAGAGCTGTCTGGCACCTTGTATTTCTTTTCAAGTTTAGGGAGCAGCACTTGAATGGAAGATGGGTTCTCCTTATCTTAAGGCCTTCCTCCCATATAAAATCTATAATAGGAATTGCACTCATTTGTCGTTTGGTCTGTTCTTTAAAATCGTATAAAAGCAGTCAGACTGCTTAATGACCATGGGGAGTTGAAATCTCTTTGCTGCTCTTTCCATTAGGGTATGAAACCCCCCAGATATCTTCCGGTGAGAAATCAACTGGAGTCGTAGGAGAAGGCGTCTGGATCTGATAATCGTCCAATTCACTGGGAAGAGACACTTCCTCAAGCTCTCTTTCTTCTCTTTCATCATAATTAATTTGTTGATTCTCCATAATTGGTTGAGGAGTTGTTGGATGCGAAGGTGGTGGTGATGAGGCCAGTAATGTCTGTCTAGGAGACCTTACTAGGGGAAACCATATAACAGGGGTTTGGGGAACCGAGGCAGCTGATTCTGAGGGTGGGAATCTGAGATAGTAGTCCTCTACCATATGCTGCAGGTTTGAAACTAGAGAAGCAGGCATTTGAATATCAGGTTCCTTCTGCCTATACTATTGGGCATGATCATGCGGTTTATAATTCTATTGAAACTAGTCATCCTCCTAATATTTGATATGAAGATCGGTAGGACTGTGTGCCACCCTAAACATGTCCTCAACATCACAACATTCAAGGGAAGAGGTGTGGCACCGCGGCCAGGGCGACTGACTCCGGAATCTGGGGATCACGGTTCGATCCCCGGCGCCGGCAGCAGATTAGCCCAGCACCATGTGACTCTGGGCAATAGCTTGCTTAATTTTCCCGACGGCCCCCAGCGCCTAGAGACCCTTACGGGTGATTGTTCGTGCTTTACAAATGTGGATTATTATCTTCCTCTTCATAATCAAAAAGTTCTTCTGGAGGACTAGGGGATACTTTACTTGGGGAAGAACGTGCAGACAATATTATTTCTTGAGAAGATCTGAGCTTGGAATGAGACATTGATGGAATGAAAGTGGTCTCCTAGACCTTTTGTAGCTCCGACAACGCTGACAATGTTTCTGTAGATGGATCAGAACTCAATGTAGCTTGAGTCAAATGTACCGTTGATGGGAGTACCCGCCGAAGGAGCATCCGCCAACGGACCGTCCGCCGACGTCTTTGGCTTCGTTGACCTTGGTGTCGTGCATTACAGCAAATGCATCTCTGCTGTCGTCGATATTGGATCTGCCTACATGGCCGCTGTTGATGACAAACTTGTCCGCTTGAGGGTTGTCGATGATTGTAAAAGAGACGGGCGAACCATCTTAGAGTCTCCTGACAACGAACAGACCCTTGATGATGAAGCATCCATCGACACTGACGGTTTAGATGTTTTCGTCGAAATTTTTTGACAATCTAGCCATCGGCACAGCAGGTCTCACTTTAACAGATACTAATGTCGATGGACACGTCGATGATTACATGATCAACTTAGACGGTGGAGATGAGAAAGTTGACATTGTCGTAGTTGTCCTGAAGACGAAGACCGCTGCCGGCGAGATAGCTGTTTTTAGTTTTTGTAGTGAGAGAATCGTCGACGTAGCCTCAGGTAGAAATTCAGGAGTCGTCTTAACTTTAGTGGTAGCAGCTGAAGGTGTAGAGGGCTAAGAATGTCCTTTATGAGATGAAGACTTCTTTCTATAGGTGGAAGGTTGGTCATCAGCCTTAGACGAATGGTGCTGCTTTTTAGCACCTTATGTGGCTTGCTCTCTTTAAGAGAGGTATCACTGTCCTCATCTGACAGAGGGTATTCTTAGGTTTTTAACTTCTGTAACCACAGAAGAAGTCTGCCCTTTCAACCTGAGAAAGTTCTACAAATTTTAAAATCTCTCACCTGATGGTCAAGATGAAGGCAGTAAATGCACTTTTTGTGAGGATCGTTCTGAATGCAGTCTCAGCTTGCCACAGAGATCTCTTAGTTGTAAACATGTTGAGGATCTGAAATCACTCTGTTTCTGAAGAACAATTTCTGTCAATTAGGCCAGAAATTAGGAATACTGAGCAGAGCTCAGGGAAACTCCCTTTACGCGACGTGCAGTAGAGCCTGGAGCCTCTATGATGAGGGTTTTAAAGGGTGCTGTCGCATGATTGGCTGGACTTTGGGCCATTTCTAATGACTATGACAAGCTATTAAAGTGAATGTTTTTTCCCCATTAACTTCAATGTAAAGGTTATTGCTTACTGTTTTATATGTACCGTGGGACTCACACTTCGACGGGGAATGATTCAAGCATGTGAATCTATGAAAGATCCAATAATGTAGAAAGTAAAGTTACTGATAGAAAAGTTACTAGTCATAAACTCACTCTGGTAGAGAAAAGTAACACCAAAATTGTAACTTACTTTGATTATTTTGTGAATTATGCGTAGTGTTGCTTACAAAAACAATGCAACATGGAGTAACCTTCTTCCAAGTCCTGGCTCCTGACACAAGGTTTTTGTAAGATTAGTTTTAATTTCTTTTTAATAAATTAAATACTAGCCCCCCAGATTGCTTACTACTGCTAGTTGTTGTTTATAGGACTTTGTTATCTTGGTGGTCTCAGCCTTGGATTATACACTAACACTTTCAGTCTAGTTGCCTGTGATAGATAATCCTTCTGAACAATTCTACAGTTGGAGCTCACCTCCAAGCACCATTCGGCATAGGTGGGACACTGTTTTGTGATGTCATCCCTGTTAGCGCTAGCCCACTACTACCACCAACATTAAGAAGGCTATTTGAGAAACCCTACAATAAGATTTGGGAATATTCAGAGCGGTAGCAGATATTGCTTTATCTATTCTGGTAAGAACTAGTTAAGAGCTTGCTTAATTTTCCCGACGGCCCCCAGCGCCTAGAGACCCTTACGGGTGATTGTTCGTGCTTTACAAATGTGGATTATTATCTTCCTCTTCATAATCAAAAAGTTCTTCTGGAGGACTAGGGGATACTTTACTTGGGGAAGAACGTGCAGACAATATTATTTCTTGAGAAGATCTGAGCTTGGAATGAGACATTGATGGAATGAAAGTGGTCTCCTAGACCTTTTGTAGCTCCGACAACGCTGACAATGTTTCTGTAGATGGATCAGAACTCAATGTAGCTTGAGTCAAATGTACCGTTGATGGGAGTACCCGCCGAAGGAGCATCCGCCAACGGACCGTCCGCCGACGTCTTTGGCTTCGTTGACCTTGGTGTCGTGCATTACAGCAAATGCATCTCTGCTGTCGTCGATATTGGATCTGCCTACATGGCCGCTGTTGATGACAAACTTGTCCGCTTGAGGGTTGTCGATGATTGTAAAAGAGACGGGCGAACCATCTTAGAGTCTCCTGACAACGAACAGACCCTTGATGATGAAGCATCCATCGACACTGACGGTTTAGATGTTTTCGTCGAAATTTTTTGACAATCTAGCCATCGGCACAGCAGGTCTCACTTTAACAGATACTAATGTCGATGGACACGTCGATGATTACATGATCAACTTAGACGGTGGAGATGAGAAAGTTGACATTGTCGTAGTTGTCCTGAAGACGAAGACCGCTGCCGGCGAGATAGCTGTTTTTAGTTTTTGTAGTGAGAGAATCGTCGACGTAGCCTCAGGTAGAAATTCAGGAGTCGTCTTAACTTTAGTGGTAGCAGCTGAAGGTGTAGAGGGCTAAGAATGTCCTTTATGAGATGAAGACTTCTTTCTATAGGTGGAAGGTTGGTCATCAGCCTTAGACGAATGGTGCTGCTTTTTAGCACCTTATGTGGCTTGCTCTCTTTAAGAGAGGTATCACTGTCCTCATCTGACAGAGGGTATTCTTAGGTTTTTAACTTCTGTAACCACAGAAGAAGTCTGCCCTTTCAACCTGAGAAAGTTCTACAAATTTTAAAATCTCTCACCTGATGGTCAAGATGAAGGCAGTAAATGCACTTTTTGTGAGGATCGTTCTGAATGCAGTCTCAGCTTGCCACAGAGATCTCTTAGTTGTAAACATGTTGAGGATCTGAAATCACTCTGTTTCTGAAGAACAATTTCTGTCAATTAGGCCAGAAATTAGGAATACTGAGCAGAGCTCAGGGAAACTCCCTTTACGCGACGTGCAGTAGAGCCTGGAGCCTCTATGATGAGGGTTTTAAAGGGTGCTGTCGCATGATTGGCTGGACTTTGGGCCATTTCTAATGACTATGACAAGCTATTAAAGTGAATGTTTTTTCCCCATTAACTTCAATGTAAAGGTTATTGCTTACTGTTTTATATGTACCGTGGGACTCACACTTCGACGGGGAATGATTCAAGCATGTGAATCTATGAAAGATCCAATAATGTAGAAAGTAAAGTTACTGATAGAAAAGTTACTAGTCATAAACTCACTCTGGTAGAGAAAAGTAACACCAAAATTGTAACTTACTTTGATTATTTTGTGAATTATGCGTAGTGTTGCTTACAAAAACAATGCAACATGGAGTAACCTTCTTCCAAGTCCTGGCTCCTGACACAAGGTTTTTGTAAGATTAGTTTTAATTTCTTTTTAATAAATTAAATACTAGCCCCCCAGATTGCTTACTACTGCTAGTTGTTGTTTATAGGACTTTGTTATCTTGGTGGTCTCAGCCTTGGATTATACACTAACACTTTCAGTCTAGTTGCCTGTGATAGATAATCCTTCTGAACAATTCTACAGTTGGAGCTCACCTCCAAGCACCATTCGGCATAGGTGGGACACTGTTTTGTGATGTCATCCCTGTTAGCGCTAGCCCACTACTACCACCAACATTAAGAAGGCTATTTGAGAAACCCTACAATAAGATTTGGGAATATTCAGAGCGGTAGCAGATATTGCTTTATCTATTCTGGTAAGAACTAGTTAAGAACTTAGTACTGAAGTTTATTCTCGGGAAGGAGAGATAAGATTAGGATTTTTGTGTATGTTGTTGACAGACCCCATTAGTGGTCAATACTAGTTGTCGAGGTAGGACAAGGGCAGTAACTAACTAATAAACAGTATCACTGATGGTGGCTGTGTGCTGCAAAACCCTATCAACCAATAAAGTCAAACATTATTAGCTAGATTTCCGTTCCCACTTTGGTAGCGGGGTATACTGGACTGCAGGAAGAGGTAAGTAACCTACTGAAGAATACATTCATGGCAAGGGCTTCAGGTTCGGAAAGTTTAGGTGGAAAGTGGAAGTACAGTATAATGTGTGACAATTTCAGAGGACAGCTTCTCGTCTCGCTCTTCTTACTAAACCACAATGCTACGCTAACTTGGGACCCAATGGTATTCCCCCAGATGTATATATTGCGAAAGTGTAAACTTGGGTACCTGTATTGACAGCAGTCATTAATGCCTCAGTCCAGGTTGCCTGCCCCGATTCATTGTTCCTGTGTTCACAAAAGGTGATAGGGCAAAGGGTGCTATCCCAATCTCTATTTTGGATTCTGAGGTGAAGGTAATGGGTCATATGGTTTTAGACCGTTTGGAAACCTGGAAAGATGACAATAATATTATATCCGCGGGACAATACGGTTTCTGTCCAAGGCGCTCCACTGTGGAACAATGTTTAAACTTAAATTTGGTATTGAACAAGTACACCATGGCGCGCACCGGTTCGATCCACCTTGCGTTTATGGAGCTATCCTCCGCTTTCGATTGGGTAAACAGATCGAAGCTATAACAGTTGATGTCCTCCATGGGTATTGACGGGGATATCATCCTGTTTTTAAGGGACCTCCACAGAGATACTAAAGTGGTTGTTCGCTATTCAAAACACCATAAGGTAACCCAGAAGCTTGACATTAGGAGAGGGGTGTGCCAAGGGTGCAGCTTGGCTCCATTTCTTTTTAATTTATATAACTCAACTCCCTAGAGAAGGTCCGCTTGGAGGTACGAGCAGATTGTCCACAGGTGGGAAAGCGTAGCTTGCCGGTCCTCCAATATGCAGATGATGCTGTCCTCATGGTGAGGAAAGCTAGGGGGGGGGTCACAGCTTTTGTTAAATTCCTTTGTCCACTTCATGGGAGACTTGGATCTGCTGGTCAATCACAGTAAATCATTTGTAATGCAGTTGGGCCCTTGTATACCCCAGCACTTCACTTTTAAGATAGGGCCTCTGACAATCCCAAAGATTAAAGTTTTTTGTTATCTGGGAGTAGTGTTTGACAACGCATTGAGTTGGTTCCCCCAGATTACTCGGAAGAAGGGGGACCAGGCAGAGCAACCGCAGCGGTTTTTAATTTTGCCTCCAGAGTGGGAGGAATCCATAGGGGCTCTACTGAAGATGTATAGAGCCAAGTGAATTGCAAAGGCTGGTTATGGGAGCGAGAGCTGGGGTTATGCCGGGCTAGAGGCCCTGTAAGTGACAGAAATTACTTTACAGAGAGGGGTACTTTTTTTTACCCCAAAATGCTTCGTTGTATGTGGTGCACCAAGAGTTGGGGTTGGCCTTTCTGTCTGACGAACTAGCATTCTGAACACAATCATTGTGGTTAAAGATTTGGGCCAAGAAAGAAGATGTTCTTGGTAAAGATATTTTAAAGGACTGCCTGTCTCTCGACAATGTTAATCGCATACATTGACTAAAGAATGTAAAAGATGGCCTTCATAGCTTGGGTAGGATGGACTTATTTAACAACCCAGAGGGCATATGTAAAAACGATCTTACCTGGGCAAAGGAATGTTTTTTTTAGTAGGCGCTGCTGCGATAGAGAAGCAGCAGAGCTGAGGAAGACAAGTGTGTGTATGTACATTGGATTAAAAACTGTACAAACCATTGAACCATACCTTTTGGGTATTAAAACCAATCATGATCGTTTTTTATTAACCAGATTTAGGTTCAATCTTTTCCATTACCTGTTGGCACAGCCTAGAGGCGCCCATATAGGCCAGTGCCTCATGCCCTGTGGCTGCGACAATCGGTCTCCACAGGACATGATACATTTTTTTTTAATGTTTTGCAGTTTCTACGAGATCCCTAGAAAGTCATTTATTATTCCTATTCTTAAAAAGGCTGGTTTTAGGAGGGTGAGGCCTGCTTTTATCTTTTTACAACTTTTATCTCACAAAACTATTTTGTATACTCTGTTTTTAAGTGCTTCCATCAGGCTGAGATCAAGTTGTGATTAATTTTGTCAGTATGTGCTTCTTCTTTCTTCCCTGTTTATCATCTTACTGTAATCATTTTATCATGGACACCTTGTCTATAGGTGGAGATTTATTGAGGTTTGTATGACTTTTATGGTTTTATTTGAAAGAACCGAATAAAGTTTTGTTGATGATGATGCTACACTAACTAGTAATGCAAAGACAGATACCAAAGAAAAAGAAAGGCCCATTTATTTCTTAACATACAACTACCCTCTCCACCCACAACAGGCCCACCCTCAAGCAAAAACCCCAAATGTCCCTTTGACCCTTACACTAACTTGCCTTCCCACCCTCTCCACCCCCACCCACACCATGCCCTCCTACCAAAAAGAAGTGTATAGTAAAAAAGGTCTTAAGAGAACCCAGTTCTTTTTTTTTATTTCCGGCACATCCCGGGCCAGGTTCTGTTGTCCCCCTCCCCCCCCCCCTGAGGAGTGCCAGCTCACGTAGGATGCGGGGGAGGAGTTGGCTGGATGATGACGATGGGAAGGAGGGGCTGATGGTGTTCCGGGTGCATGCAGCGCCGGCGAGGTCGAGTTGGAGGCGGGCCTGGCTGGCCACTCAGGGGACGGGAGGCTCATGCCGCTCCCTCTTCTTCCAAGGCCACCAGCAGATGGTATTCTGCAGCCTCCAACGTTTGGTACCGCAGTCAGGCTGCTATCTTCTTTCAGGATTGCTGCTTGCCAGCTTCAGCAGCATGAGTAGCTATATCAAGAAAAAAAGAAAAACACAAATTATGATGCTCAGCATAAACACTTGCTTATACTGTCTATAGTGGCACAGTAGCATAACAATGCTGGTCCCCTAGGACCACTGAAAAGTAAAAGATGTTCTCCGTACATGCATCACATAATGTAATGGCACTGACTGCAAGGAATGAAGCCAGACAAACAATCAAAACTTGATTTGAGCTTAAACGCTTCCACAGTAAAACAAAACACTTTATGTGTGCAAATAAATTAAATAGCTGCCATTAATGATTGAGGCATATACATGCGGCACAATTACGTGACATTAATAGAGCCATGCTGGTGGGCCTGCTATTCTGCAGCATGTTTTTGGGGCAGCTGTAATGTCATGTTAATATACTTCTCAATAATTCCAATGACCCTGCTCTTCTCCTACTCCCTTTGCAATTCTACCCAAACTTAGGGGCTTATAGAGTCTGGCAGATGGGATACTCCATCACACACGTTGTGGTTAATGGATATCCTGTCCGCCGCATTACAGTAGACAATGAATAGAATATAAATGATGCGCAGTAGTGTAGCCAACAGGATACATTTTATTAGTCATGCTTGTCACAGAGTACCCCATCCACCCAACTCTAAATCAGGCCCTTATACCCACATTACACCCTTGCCTCCACCACAAATTATTTTAAACAAATACTTTCACTTGGCAGCAGGAAGGTAAGTTTTAGGGATTTGGCTAGGTAGAGGCTTAGCTATCAATGGTTGGGTGTCACTGATCATGTACTATGCTTTTGCTTAGTCACATTATTTGACGGAAAAAAACATTTTTAACCATAAATCTGCAATGGAAGCCAGAAAATATGTCACTTCAGCAGAAAAATGTGCCATATGCCAAGATGAAATTTACATTTTTGGGTAGGCTGGGACAGAAAGAAACTGATTAAGTGAAGTATTAGTAGGTGAATGAGTGAGCACTGGGAAACACATTTTCTTCAGTTTGTATGCACTGCAGACTTCATGCCGGGCTGGACTGTTCCCATCGGGCGCAGGGTCAAGACTGATTTGCATATGGCTGGGTTCAAACTGGGATGACATAGGGAGCAAAAAAACTATGGATTTAGGCCCAGATCTCTGTACTGGGGTGAATGTATGAAATTGTTCTGCATTCTGTCCATTTAACAATTCTTTTTGCATTTGTCATCCTGACGGGTCTCGTGCTCTCCATGCCACTGGAGTCAAGCCTGGCTGATGAAGTGTGAAACCCCGAAACCGGTCCAGGGAGGACCTGGCCTGGCAGTTCAGGCTGGCCTATTCCCATTGGGTGCAGGGACAAGACTGATTTGCATATGGCTGGGTTCAAACTGGAATGGCATTTAGGCCCAGATCTCTGTACTGGGGTGAATGTATGACATTGTTCTGGATTCTGTCCATCTATTGTTCTTTTTGCATTTGTACTGTTAACTGAAGCAGACACACTTTTGCACATTTACTGCCTACACTGCAGCATAAATTAAGTTGAAAAAAAGTAAATGGAGAAAAGCAATAATTACAAGTGGGAATAGTTAAAAGTAGGAAATAATAATTAACATGACTTACTGGGGCCAGCAGAACCATCTGCTGCAGCTTTGTGCTGGTAGTCGTGGTGGTGGTCCCTCTCGACGGAGCGTTGGTAGTGGCGGCATGTGTTTTGCAGGATGCCCTCAACCCCTTGTTAAGGTTCCAGAAGGGTGCTGGAGGACTGACTCTTTTCAGACCTTCCATTAATGCCTTAATGACTGGGACTTTGAACAGTGAGATATGCTGTCTATTTTGAAGATATGCAGCCACTGCAGCGAGGTGTAACCTAATGGATGAGTAGGCTAAATTAGCCTTTTGCAAATGAAGTAGGTAGCAGATAATGTCTTGCACCGTGGCTTTCATAGGATCAATTTGTTTAGGTGGGCAGTAGTAAATAAAACATTTGCCTTTTTCAGCATAACATGTTCTAGTTGTTGATTTACGTGCATGATTATGAATATTCAACGGAATATATAAGGCAGAAATAAAAAGAGCCCAGGCTGCCTATTATGAGGAAAAGATCACATCCGCGGTGAACTCCTCAAGAGAAACCTTCCTCATAGCTAAAAAGCTACTTAAAGTTCCCAATCCTCAGACAGCACCTGATCCTTCGGGACACCGCTGCAACAAACTTGTGGAATACTTCTCTACTAAAGTACAAAACATTCTCAAGCGACTCCCCCAAAGAGACAGTGATATGATAACCGATCCTATGGATCTGGGTCAGTGCCAAAATGAACATCATTTGGAGACCTACGACCCGTTGACCCATGAGTCTTTTTTAGCTATTCTATCTTCAGATAAATCTGAGTCACCACTGGCCCTGCGCCACCCAATATTTTAAAATTGGTAGTACCCACAATTGCCCCCACTATTACTGGCCTGATTAACGCCTCCCTCACATCGGGTATAGTCCCCTCCGAGTGGAAAAAGGCAATGATAAAAGCATTACTAAAAAAAAACATTTGGATCCTGCGGATCTGGGCAATTACCGTCCAATTTCGCTGCTTCCAGGAATTAGCAAAATCGCAGAGAAACATGTGAATCGCACACTCTCCGCATGTCTCGAGTCCCACAACCTGCTCCACCCCTCACAAACGGGCTTCCGCCCCCGTCAGGATACAGAGACCGCTTTATTAGCGTTTGTGGAAGAATCGAGAAAGATCCTGGATGCAGGAGGTTCCACTGCCATAATCCTACTCTACCTGAGCGCAGCTTTTGACACAGTGAACCACCAAATCTTGATTCACCATCTCAGGAGCGTTGGTGTAACCGACACCGCCTTATTATGGCGCCAATCTTTTTTAGAAGATAGACTTGTCCAGGTTTTTAAAGGCGACACCTGCTCAAAACCCATCCCCCTTCAGTGTGGAGTACCCCAGGGCTCATCCATGAGACCTACTCTTTTTAATGTCTATATGTCTCCATTGGCGGATATTACCTCCCCCTTTGGGATTCATATAGTAACATATGCGGACGACACACAGCTGGTTGTCACACTGAACCAAATCGGCCAGACGCCCACTGATCTCCATTACTGCCTTGAAGCAGTGGCCAAATGGATGAGCTTATCCCATCTAAAAATTAATGGTGATAAAACCGAATTGTTACTGCTTGGCAACCATCTAAGCTTCAAATCAAACACCATGTGGCCAGCCTGTATGGGGCCGTCACCGTCCCCAAAAACAGAGATCAAAAGTCTAGGCATCTGGTTAGACCAAGACCTCTCATTCAAAACCTAAGCTAGGAAGACGGCAGCATCTGGTTATGGGCTGTTAAGAATGATACGTAAAGTGCTTCCTCTCCTACCCAGTCAAGCCAAAAAACTGCTGATTCAAGCTCTAATTCTGTCTCGGATAGATTATGGCAATGCCCCCTACTTGGGTGCCCCAAGCTCAGCTGTCACAAAACAGCAGATCATGCAGAATTCTGCTGCAAGGCTTCTTATGGGGACCCACAACCGGTGCTCTGCAAAGCCTGCCCTGCGCACTCTCCACTGGTTCCCGGTGCAAGAAAGAATCCGATTCAAGGCCCTGTGCGTTGTCCATAAGTCTCTGGGAGGGATCGGGCCACCTATTATCAAAAATGTGATCCGCCCTTACAAGGCCAACAGAAGACTACGCTCAGATGAGCTCCACCAGCAGTAATACCCAAGATCAAGAAGGCCAGAAGTGGAGGACGGCTCTTTTCATACAACGCCGCCAAACTCTGGAACGCCCTCCCGCTTCACCTCCGTAAAGCACCCAACTACCTCACATTCCGAAAACATCTAAAGACCTGTCTCTTTCCGTAGAGACTCACTCCAACTCTAATTACTGTCACAGCGCTAGGATGCCTCCGGGTAGCCATGCGCTTTATGAATACCATTTTCAATTCATTTAATTTCATTCATTCATTCTTGTGGTAAACTGCGATTGCCAAACTTTATGACCTCGGGAACCAAACTGCAAATTTGAGAGTTTTGGGGTCTGGGTGTCTCATTTGTCCCCGATTCTGACTTAGAAAGGAGCTTTTTGTGTGGAATTACTTAGAGATCTAGAAGTGTTGTGAAACAAGGCTCATGTGCGCAAGTGGGAGCTACTAGGATCCATAGGAGATCTGGTCTCCAAACCAGAAACAGAATGTGAGGGAGAGGTGGAAAAGTGTGGGAAAATATCCCTGACCAACTTATCCATAGTGCGTTACTCTTGGATAGTGGATGTGGGTACCTGGAGTCAAAGTTTGGGCATTGAGTGCTGTGGCAAAAAGGTCTATTTGAGGAGAGCCACAGCTTTGAAAGTAGGGAAGGAGGACTTGTGGGTGGAGTTTCCACTTGTGGGTCTGTTGCAGCATCCTGCTGAGTAGGTCTGCAAAAACGCCTGCTCCTTTCAGATATTCCACCAAGAGATGAATGTGGTGTTGAGAGCCCAATTCCATGTAGTTGAAACAGTTGAGAAGATCATGTCTTCAAGTTTTTGTAAATATACATGGCTGTCATACTGTTCGCCCGGACCAGGACAACCTTGTGAGATGGGTGAGGAAGGAAAACCTTTAGTGCTAGGAAGATTGCCTGAAGCTCCAAGTAGCTGATGTGTAGGGATTGATGTGACATCCCACAGACCTTGTACTGTGAAGTCTTGTAGATGGGCACCCCAACCCGTCTCCAATGCATCTGTAGTGAGAGTGAGGTGAGGAACAGAGTCCAGAAAAGGCCGCCCCTATAACAGGTTTTTGGTGTTCCACCATTGAAGAGAACGGTGAGTGCAGCGGTCATCAACACTAGATCTTCAAGGTGACCCTGTGATTGAGACCACTGGCGAGCTAGACATTGCTGCAGGGAATGCATGTGCAACCTCGAGTGGGAAACTATGGCAATGCAACACTGTCCGAACAGTGATAGTTTTGTTTGGTTGGAACTGTGGTATAGTTACCTGAAAGTTCTGAACTCGAGTGGGACTGGGATAAGCTATTCCTAACTGTGTTGAGAATTGCTCTTCAATAAGGTTGAATTTGGACAGGTTGAAGATTAGACTTGGGGAAATTTATTGTAAATCCAAGTCTGTGAAGTAGCTCCACTGTCAACTTAGTGTACTGTTGACACAGGAGGTGGGTTCTGGCTTTGATGAGTCAATCGTCCAGGTATGGGAATATGTGAAATTTTGTCTTCGCGGATGTACTGCAACTACTGCGGAACACTTTGCGAAAACTTGAGGTGCTGTCGTCACCCTGAACAGTAGTACTCTGAATTGGTAATGTTTGATTGTTATGACAAATCTGAGGTATTTGACGTGTGCATGTTGCATTTGTATATGGAAAAAAGTGTCCTGTAGGTCCAGTGTTATCATGTTGGAGAAGTGGAATAAACATAGGAAAATGTTCTGATAGACTCTAGGGGGTCGGAGATCGAAGATTGGTCTTAGTGACCAGTCTTCTTTGGGAATGAGAAAGTATAGAGAATATACCCCTGATCCCCGCTGTTGAAGCGGGACAGATTCTATAGCCCCTTTGAGAAGAAGGGCTTTGACTTCTTGCTTGAGAAGTGTTAGATGATCTTGTGATAACCTGTAAGTGCGAGGTGGGATGTTGGGTGGTGTGGTAATGAGCTCTTGACAAAAGCCATGTTGGATAATGGCTAGTAACCATTGGTCTGTGGTAATAGATTCCCAGATTGGGTGAAAATGTAGTGTGCCCCCGACATGTGTGGAGTGGTCAGGGGGGAAGGATTGGGTAGTCACTGCTTTGCAGTGGGTGTTGCTACACGTGCAATGGCACCCCTGCCCATTCCCTTGTTTCCGCCTCTGATGGAACCTCTAAAATAGTCCATACTGTAGACAGACTGGCATTGTTTTTGTTGGGAAAGGGAGGCGTCTGTATGGGTAGATTTATATGCGCCCCTGTAGCCTGTGTGACGAAAGGACCTCCTAGGAATTTTTGACTGTAATGCTCCCATGGCCTTAGCCGTGTGAGTGCACTTTTTCATTTTATGAAGCATAGTGTCTACATGTGGGCCAAAAAGGCACTCTTTGTCAAAAGGCATATTTAGTACTGCCTGCTGGACCTCTGGTTTTAAACTGGAACATCTAAGCCATGATTGTCATCTAAGAAGCAAGCTGGCATTAACATCCCTAGCAGCTGCATCCACCACATCTAGTGCACAGAGTTGTTTGTAAATGCCTGACCTTCTGTGACAATTTGTTGACCCCCTTTTAAGGTGTTCCTCTGGAAGGTACTGTAAGAGGTCCTCCATGTCATCCCAATGGGCTCTGTTATAGCGAGCCAGAAGCTCTTGGGAAGTGGCAATACACCAATGATTAGCTGCCTGTGCTGTGACTCTCTTCCCAGCTGCATCTATTCCCTTACTCTCCTTTTCAGGAGGCGGAGTATCTCCAGTAGCCTGGCTGTTAGCTTTCTCATGAGCCTTAGTGACAACTATGGAGTCAGCTGGAACTTGACCCCTGAGAAAGAGTGGGTCAGAAGGAGCAGCCTTGTATTTTTTCCCCCCAATGGGGTGATAACTCGGGCATGGAATGGCTCTTTAAAAATATCCTCAGCATGCCGCATCATGCAGGGGAGCATGGGTAAATACGGGGGAAGAGAGGGTGTCAAACAAAACGTCCTGTTCTAGGAACTCTTTGTCCTGCTCAACATTGTGGAAAGCAGCTGCCCTAGCAATTACTAGGGGAAGGACGAGCGGGATATAGATCCGGATTACTGAGGGTAAGAGGATCAGTGTTATATGCATCCCATGGGTCAGGATTCCCTAATGGCTTTTGTAATCCCCTATCATCTGTACCTGGTGAGCCTGGAAGTGAAGCATCAAGTGGGTCAGGTGGTGGAGAAGTAGGAGGGCAAGGAGGGTGTTGGTGGAGAAGGAGATGGTGGTGGAGGAAGAGGCTGGTATGTAGGACTGGTAGCTTTGTCCTTCATCTTCCTTTTTTGAGGGACAGGGATGTATAGTGCCTCTTGGAAGGACAGCCTCCTCTTCGGTGGCAGAGAAGCAAAGCTCTGTCGTGTACCTTCCTGGATCTGAATAGTCAGTTGTAGAATGTCCATTTTCTCAAGAATGGGCTCAACCAGAGACATGGATGCCGATAAGGATTTTGAGCCTTTCAGCTCTGTAATTTTCGGATTCTGAGGCTTTTGTGTGGAACAAAGTTTTTTTGATTGGCTCCAGAGGTAGATGTGGTTAGTTGCGGGCTCCATCCGGAAGGTCGGACTTGGTATGAAGAGGTCGGTACTGAAGGCTTGGCCTTGGTATCAGTTTTTGGTGCCAGGCCGAGGGTGGGGCATCTCAAACAGTCTTTCGGATCCAACCATGGCCAGGAAGCAGTGGTGGTGCGGCTACCTCGGTATGAGATGTTTTGAGGCCTGCTTGGGTACTGGAGCAGGGTCAGGGGCCATAGTACTCCATGCTGACCGGATGGGCGGCTACACATCTCCATATCGATCTCCACATAGGAGTCAGAGCTTTCATCGGGGGAGAAGACCCCTTGTTCGTCCTCTGAAGCTGGCTCCTCCTGAGCGTGCTTCTTGCCGAAAATGTCAAGGGTGTCATCTCTGCTTCTGGGAGACATTTTCAATCGACGAGCCCTTCAATCCCGAAGGGTTTTCTTGGACCGAAAGGATTTGCACACAGAGGTCAGCTTCACGATGGTCTGGCGAAAGACATAAGTTGCACACAAGATGCTGATTGGTGTGCAGCTATTTTGCGTGGCAACGCAGGCAAAATCTGAAGGGTGCATATAACAATAGAAGGGCATCTTCGATGGAAATTAATGGACGCGGGAGAAGGCCGGAGACAGGCGGCGCCCCTAAGAGCGTTCGATCGAAGCCTAAACCAATGAAATTCGAGACGAGTGCAGAAGTGAAAAGCGCGAACAATACCAATGAAGACAGTAAAAGAACCAAAGAATCGTGCCGAACAGAGTCAAAACAAAGACCAGAGGCATACATGTATAAACCCGACAGTGGAGAGAAAACAATTAACAAAGGTGTCAATGCCCATACGCAGTATCACCAAGAGAAAAAGTCACTCGGTCTCGTGACTCAAAAGACTTCTTTAAAGAAAAACAACTTGAAGAAACCCGGCGCTAGCACTATATGGCAGGAGTATGCTAAACATGTGTATCTACAGCTACATTCACCATCAAACTTTTATGTATACGTGTGTATGTAGTATGTATATATAAATACACAAATACAATTACTTAATTCACATATATGATTTACATTTTATAATAAATGAACACATTTATATAATATATAAATATATCATATTTAAATACACTTACATTGTGAATAATGAATATGCTCACTTATTAAACATAAAATATATTTGGTTTGAAAAATACAAAAAAGGATATACTATATAAATTATATAATCATCTCGTAAACCTAAGTTACCTGGGATCATGTTACCTGAAAAAAGCAAACAATATTAGAATTTTCAGAAAACAAAAAATTACTCACCAAGCCCCACAACCTTGACACCTAGCAGGTTGAGCAGGTCCTGTTCACGTTCAAGGATGTCCTC
The DNA here is from genome assembly GCF_964204655.1 of Triturus cristatus. Taxonomy (NCBI): domain Eukaryota; kingdom Metazoa; phylum Chordata; class Amphibia; order Caudata; family Salamandridae; genus Triturus; species Triturus cristatus. The sequence continues at coordinate 444,141,801 of NC_140581.1, forward strand.
CCAGCAGTGCATCAGCTGCTGCTGGGGGCACAGGACGCTGGTGGTGTGGCCCATACAGCGCCTTACTTGGCTCCAGAGCACCTGATGCTTTCGGAGGGTGTAACCCTTACCAGGTATGCCATCTGCCGCCAACATGCAACGGAGGTGGCACTGCACTGAATGCTGAGGAAAATGGCAGACTCTACCTTGTCTAAGGTAGGACAGGACTGCACCCATGATAGTCGGCCTCGTCCACAGGGAGTTTGGGTGGCGCGGCCTGCTGATGCCATTGGCACTGTCACGGGACAGAGTCGGGGGCCGGACAGGGATGGGAAGGGAAACAGGAGGAAAGAAGGGGCATGTCAGGAAAGGGAAACAAAAAAAGTACAAAATTGTCACAATAAAACACACAGAAACGTAAATACGCACAGGGAAAGTCAGACAGTAATAAAGTAAAGAAAAGGTTGGTGTGTTCAGATGGGTGATAAGATGGGGTGGATAGGGTTTGATGGAACAGGAAAGCTAGGCAGAAGAAGGCAAAACAAAATGGCCACATGCTTACGCACCACATGGGTCCCTTTGAGTTGATTTTTCAGTACAGAATACGCTTCCGGTGCTAAATCACACCATGAGCAGCGTAACATGCATTTTATGCCCATTTGAAGAACTCTGTGGAATCTCACTGAGTTTTTATGTAACTTGGCAGAAGCCTATGGAGTTAAATTCCGCTAGTTCCACTCACCCTTCGTAATGATCACCTATTTTAGGTTGACTTCATAATCATTTAGGCTCACCATGATTTTGATTGACATGGCCTTTCAATAGGTTTTGTTTTTTAAATTTAAATAGCTAGCTGTATATTGCTAGTATTTCGGCTTCCGTTCGTAGTGGTTCTTTGATGTTGTAATATTTAATGAAGATCTGCATGTTGGTGAGTGATAGGACCTGTGACATAAACAAGTGCTCAAATGTTTGATTGTGTTTGAAATTTGAACAAGTTTGTTACTCTTCTGTTTGCTCAGCTTAAATATAAAGATTATTAGAAGAATTCTGAACTTGTTCACCTTACATGCCAGCCAGAACATTTGAGAGAATGTTCACTGCACATGTACCTGTGGTCAACCAGCTGGAATAAATGTCACTTGCACTACTGGAACAAAAGTGACCCTGCAGCAGGGTTATATTGATTACTAGTGCAAATGGTCATACATTAACAGGATCCCTAACTGCTAACACCAGATCCCTTCTTTATTAGAATACCAACTTTCATGCGGGACATGAAAAAGAGTATACTTTGGAATGGACCTGAAGTCCAAAACACATGCATTAAAGTTGAATGTGCGGCATCTCATTATGCAGTTTAGTGTTTTAGCAGGTTTTCCAGGATAGGATTTTTCAGAGGAATGTATCTTTAAGCATACAGTGAGAAGAGTTTAGTTGATGCTCAGAGTATTTTGATGAATGCTGGAGAGGCCTGTCTTCAAAAAAACACTTTTCTACTGGAAGATTAAAGAAGGTGTTTTGTACCTACTTTTGAGACCACATTTTGATGATGATTAGACGAACCCTTCATGAGATCGTTTTGAAGACTCTAACATAGACTACTAGTTCAAGAATATCTGCTTTTATGAGGCACTTTTTTAAAACACTGCTTGTAAAGTTCTGCAACTATCAGCTATACTCTACCTTCCTTTACTAGCTGTTAAAAGCAGCTTGTGTTAGCAGCATTGAGTAGGCTTCATCAAAAATTATTAAAAATTTCAAACATCCCAGTGCCTCACCTCAGGTTCAAGTTAATAACATCCAAAATTGTGGAAACAGCTTCACTGGAGAATTTCCTGATGCTTTAACTGATATAATAGGATGCTTGAAAGGTTATAAAGAAAGCTCTAGAGCTCTAAGAAAGGTGCCACTGCCCTGTGAATTGTCATTTTAAACTGTCTAGAACTTTTAATCTGCTTAGAATTTTAACTGCTAGAATTTGTAAAATTGCACTGTTGTCCGAATTGAACTGAATTGGGGAAATTATTGGGTTACACAAACACTGCTATCGGCCCTGCTTGCTTCCGGGTGCTACGCCCATTCGGGGCGCCCATCAGATAGGAGGGGGAGGAGCTAAGGCGGACGACGGCTATAATGCCAGCACAGAGCGGGAGCGCAGCGGCAACCGCGCGCCATAGGCAAGCCCGTCTGCGTCTGTACGGTGCAAGAGGCAGGTTACTATGCCCAAAAATCTACGTATTCTTCGTCCGAATTGAAATTGCTCCTCTCGAATGACTTGGCATTGAATTCTTCCACACATATAGTGTTGATGAAGAACGGGATCATGGAAATTAGATCATCCTTCCTCGAATTCATACACACTAGCTATTCTCCGAGCTATACTTAGACCCAAGATAGAAATAAAAGTCAGCATTTAAAGGCTATTTATCTTAATACTCGTTCAATGGTAAAACACCGATTGGGCATACATCTTTTACTGGGGTCTGAACAACCGGACATCCAGTTGTTAACAGAAACCTGGCTATCTCAGGATTCCTCCCCCGATATCTTATCCTACAAGCTAATTGCCCACAGGGGAGGATGGGAGGCGGGGTAGCAGCCATAATACGTCATGATCTTAAATTCACAGCACTAACTTCTCTCAACCTACCATCAGTAGATAACCTGGTGATCAAGCTTGAATCTGACTTCGCCCTGATGGAATGCGTTTTACTTTACAGGCCACCCCAGAATATGTCACAGTCCCACAAATTTTGGGTGAACACTTAGCCCATCTTATAACAAGTCACGCACAAATTATGATGATTGGTGACTTTAATTATTGGGCCAATGAAACATCTGGTGGTCCCCAATCCGCTGAGCTCACTGATTTATATACAGGGCTCAGCCAACATGTGTCTGTTGCCACACATATTAAAGGTCATATACTTGACCAGGTATGGTCAACCAATTTGGCTATAACCAATCCAGTGGTTATCCCCTGTACATGGTCTGACCTCCACTTGATTAAATTTACTAGTAATAATCTAACTAGGACTAAAATCCCTATTCTTGATGGTGGATCAGCCAAGAGCTGGAACACCAACAATAAAAATCTATTTATTGAGACACTGACTAACAGTGTGCCGCTGGCCCAATCATCTATCAACCATAGTGAGAAAGATTTATTGGCTTGGCTGCTTACAGCCAGCAACAAACATGCCCCTTTAAAAAGAGTACCTCAAGCCCGACGTCATGAAGCTCAGAGATGGTTTTCCTCTGATCTAAAGACCTTAAAATTAGCCCTGCGACAAACCGAAAGGAAGTGGAGAAATAAATATTCACCTGACGATAACAAGATTTATCTGGTCGCACTAAGAAATTATTTTTTTTTAAATCCAGACCACAAAAAATGCTTATTTGTCCTCTAAAATTACAACTTCCACAGAAAAAAAGAAATTTACTTGATAGTCAACAAACTATCCAACCCCGATAGAGTGACATTAAAACCTGCGCCCTCTCAGTCTCTATGTGACGCCCTAAACATTTTTTTTACTGATAAAATCAAAGCCATCAAGGCCAGCATTCCCATATGTCGGAGTCCGGTACGTGTGATGGTACCTACGAATCCATGTTCCTTGAATCAGTTTCAAGCACTAAGCTATAATGCTTTTTTGGACCTGCTGACAAAAGTCAAATCAGGCTCTCCTAGAGACTGTTGTCCCCCTTGGATTTTAAGAGAGGTGTTTTCCACTCTCCCTGGTCCAGCTATATCTCTCCTGAACAAATCACTATCCCAGGGCTGTGCCCCCAACACCTTCAAGGAGGCTATTATCATTCCCCTCCTGAAAAAGTCAGAGGCAGATCCCGAAGTACAGTCTAACTATCGCCAGATATCCTTGCTGCCCTACCTGGCCAAGGTACTTGAAGCCTATGTGGCCAGATGCTTATCCTCCTTTTTGGAACAGTCCGAATGGCTGGACCCCCATCCGGCCAGCCCATTCCACAGAGTCAGTTGTATGAACGGTACTGGATACACTGCAGGGGGAGGCTGACAGGGGTTTTCCACAGGCCCTGGTACTTCTGGATCTCTCAGTGGCGTTTGACACGGTCGACCATAACATACTGGTCAACCGTGTCGAGGGCGCAGGAATCCAAGGTTCAGCTCTTAAATGGATTCGCTCTTTCTTGGGAAATCGATCTCAAGCAGTCTGCTTGGGCCAGTTCACAACCCCCATGACGAATACTACTTGTGGTTGCCACAGGGGTCCTCACTTTCCCCTCACCTGTTTAAACTTTACCTCTTTCCTCTGATCCATGCTCTTAAAGAAAAGAAAGTTTGTACTTTTAATTATGCAGATGATTTCCAACTTGTGTTTCTATTAGCAACACCCCCAGAATCCATCTCTGAATTTCAGACTACGATGCTGTTCATCCGTGATTGAATGAACAGCAATCATCTGAAGTTAAATCCAGATAAGACTGAGGTGATTCTAACAGGGGGCTTTTTGAATCCCTGGAGTACCCTTTTCTGGCCTCAGGAGCTGGGACAGCCTCCCATGCCCTCGGTTTCTGCCAAAACAACGGGGGTCATTATTAACAGCGACCTTACAATGAAGACTCAATTTGGCGCTGTGATCTCAACGTGTTTTTTCCAGCTAAGAAAAATAAGGAAACTCAGTAGGTTCCTTACACAGGAAGCTAAGATACAGGTGGTTTTAGCTATGGTGATCTCGCACATAGACTATACCAACTCTCTATACTTCGGCATTCCAGCTAATCTTCCCCACCGGCTCCAATTGGTACAGAATCAGGCAGCAAGACTGATCCTGCAGGAAAACAGGAGTCAACATTTCACCCCTCTTTTGAGGAAGTTACTTTGGCTCCCTATAACTCAGAGATGCGCCTTCAAGGTGTGATGTATCATCTTTAAATCCCTGAATGGCAAGAGCCCCAAATTTGTTGACAGAATTATTAAAAGATACATCCCTACTCGAAATCTGCGATCGGCCCACTTGCATCTTCGGGCCTCTCCATCATTCAGGTTGAAGCGTCTCGGTGGAACAAGGTTTGCTGTACTAGGCCCCAGATGAAAACAAGTTACTTACCTGTAACTGTAGTTCTCCAGTATTGGAGCTTTCATAGATTCACATGCCTGAATCATTCCCAGTCGTCGAGACGGGAGTCTCCCGTACATAAAAAAGCATTGCTTAGTAGTGTAGCACACTGAAAAGAGTCCTAGGTCTATTTCCCTTATGCAACCAATAACCTTCATTATGTAAAAAAGGACCAAACTTGTCTCTGAACCAATCAGAGCCTCTCACCCTCTAGAACACTCCTGAGAGAACCTCTTGCCCCTCAGATTTTCGTGCACTTGTGCCATAAGACCTTTTGTGCTAAATCCGAGGTGAGCCTCTCAGGGGAGGAGGGTGGGTTGCATGTGAATCTATGAAAGTTCCAATACTGGAGAACTACAGTTACAGGTAAGTAACTTGTTTTCTTACTCCAGTATTAGAGCTTTCATAGATTCACATGCCTGAATCAGAATAGCAAGCAGTAAATCATAGCACATTTTTTGTTACCCAAGACCTGGAACAAGGGAACATATGTAGTGTGATAAAAGCAGTCTTCCTATACCAATACACACATAAAAAATACTCTGCAAATTGCATCTAATACAATACACAACAATAAAATGTGCAAATGTAACCAATAAAGGAAGGAGGGATGGTAAAGAGGGCCTACCGTTACTGGATAATCTCTTCCTGTGGCTGCATCCAAGCAGTAATGCCTGGTGAAGGTGTGCGTACGTGTCCAGGTCGCTGCTCTGCAGATATGCTGGATTGGCACTCCCGCAAACAAAGCAGTGGAGGTGGACACTGCTCTTGTCGAATGGGCACGGACTCGTGCATTCAGAGGTCGTCCAGCCGCCTGATGACCATACTCTATCGCACTGGAAATCCATCTGGCAATTCCCCTTTTTGACAAAGGGAAACCCTTCCTGGGTGCGCTGAAGGCGACAAAAAGTTGTGAAGACTTGCGGAAAGGTTTAGTTTTCTGCAAATAGAACTTTAGACAGCATTGGACATCTAGCGAGTGGAGAGCTCTTTCCGCCATTGTTGTTGGTTGAGGAAAGAATCGTTTGAGAATTAGTGGCTCATTTAAATGAAAATCAGTTGGTACTTTTGGAATGAATTTGGATTAGTCCCGAGTATCATTCTGTCCTCTTTGAATTGTAAGAAAGGGTCTTGGACCGTGAGAGCCTGCTTTTCCCCCACTCTCCTGGCTGAAGTGAGCGCGATGAGAAGTGCAACTTTCCACGACAGGAATTTAAGATCTGCCTTGTGTATTGGCTCGAAGGGCTGTTTTATTAATTGGGAAAGAACAATATTCAATTGCTAAAGAGGTGGTGGAGGCTTTACTGGAGAAAAAACCTGGAACAATCCCTTCATGAATTGGTTGATGACTCTTGCGGACCACAGAGATGGTCCCGAGGAAGTCCTTCTGTAGCGTGATATTGCAGCTAGGTGTACCTTTATAGATGCATGAGCCAAACCAGACTTTGCCAAAAGCAAAATGTATGGAATAATCTCGTTTGCTGCCGAGTTCAGAGGATAAATGTTACATCTTTTGCACCATAAACAGAATCTCTTCCACTTCATCCTGTACGTTTTGTTCGTACTATCCGCTCTAGCTCTAGATAGTATCTCTTTGCACTTCGCTGAGATACTTAGATGCTAAATTTGCAGTGTTCAGGAGCCAGACCGCTAAGTGCAGTGATTTCAGGTCCGGATGAAGTACTTCCCCCCGGAACATCGTCACGAGTGATGGTATTGGCTGGAGGCGAATCGGGCGTTCCTCCGACAGTAGTAGAAGCTCCGCGAACCAGTGTTGCCTGGGCCACCATGGTGCTATCAGGATTATCTTGCATGGTTCTTTTTTGATCTTCATAAGAACACGTGGCAGAAGGGGAATTGGAGGAAAGGCGTAGGCAAAGACGCCTGACCATGCCATCAAAAACGCATTCCCCCAAGAACCCTGTTGGGGAAGCCAGCTTGCGAAGAACTGGCATTTTTTGTTCTCCACTGTTGCGAAGAGGTCTACTGTCGGTTTTCCCCATCTTTGGAAGATGCGGTTTAGACTCCCTTGGTCGATCTCCCATTCGTGGCAGGTGGATTTGAGCCTGCTGAGAGTATCCGCCTTGACGTTCTGGTCCCCTGGGAGATGTTCCGCTGTTATGGATATCTTGTGTTGCAGCGCCCATTCCCATACCTTTTGGGCTTCTTGAGACAGGGAGAGTGATCTTGTACCTCCCTGTTTGTTCAAATAGTGCATTGCTGTTGTGTTGTCCGTTCTTATTAACACAGCTGATCTCTGTATCCTTGGTAGGAACGCTAACAATGCTAAGCAGACTGCTCTGAGTTCCAAGAGGTTGATGTGCATTTGATGTTCGTGCAACTTCAAGTGACCGCTGACTTGGAGGTCCTGAAGGAACGCTCCCCAGCCTTCTAAGGACGCATCTGTCGTAATCACCTATGGTTAGAGAGTTGAAGATTAATTATTTTAAAGGAGCAAAAAAATTAATAATGTACATAGGGACATTAGTCAGATCATGTGAAACATTTATTTCCACAACAATAGAATTCAGGTGCTCACACAATAAGTGAAAGAGGCGTGAACTGACTTATGTCCCTATGTACATTATTAATTTTTTTGCTCCTTTAAAATAATTAATCTTCAACTCTCTAACCATAAGTGCTCTCCTTAGGATCACTTTATTATTAGACCTTTTGGCCACACCCGAACCATTGTTTTTTTACCGCATATTTCACCCCAGGTTCACGTATTGGGGTACCCTGGTTTTTCTTAAACTTGTAATCACCAGTGGGGCTGGTTGTGTAAGGAATGATAGACCCTGCAAGATATTCCGCTTTTAGGTCCACCACGTTGCAGAGTGGACCATGGTTGGCGTTACCCTGACTATATCGTCGAAGGATCCTTCCGCCTGATGCCATTGTAGATCCAGTTGCTCTTGCAACAGACGCATCCTTAGCCTGCAGAAAGGTACAAGGGGAATGCAAGATGAAATCGTTCCGAGCAACAATTTGTACTTGCGTACTGAAAGACACTTTCTTTTTATAAAACTCTGGGATAGAGATATTATTCCCAGCTGTCTTTCCTTGGAGGGGAACGCTTTGTTTACCTCTGTGTCTAGTATCGTTCCCAAGAAGGTGATGTTTCGTGTGGGCTGAAGAGATGATTTTTCTTTGTTTAAAGTCAGACCTAACCTGGCAAACAGTTCCACGCAAGCCGTTGTTGACGACCGGGCCGGTGCTGCTTTGACTAACCAGTCGTCGAGGTAAGGAAAAACTTGGTGTTTCTGTTTCCTTAGAACAGCTGCCACTGGGGCCAGGCATTTCGTAAACATTCTCGGGGCTGACTTCAGGCTGAAAGGCAGTACCTTGAATTGGTACTGCTCTCCGGCCACCATGAACCGAAGGTACTGCCTGTGGGAAGGATGGATGGGGATGTGAAAGTACGCATCCTGTAGGTCCAATTTGGTCATATGATCTCCTGGGTTTAAGAGCAGCAGAATATCTTGGAGGGAAACCATTCTGAAAGATTGTTTCTTGAGATAGGTGTTTAGGGACCTGAGGTCCAAAATAGGATGCCATTGGAGAACGTTTCTCTTGACTAGAAAAAAACGGGAATAAAATCCCCTTCCTCTCTGGGAGTTCAGTACTGGTTCTATTGCTCTCTTTCGGAGCATTGTCCGAATCTCCCGACGCATCTGATGTAAGTATTTGACCTCTTGATGTTTCGGCGGTGTATAAGGGGGCGTTTGCAGAAGTTCTAGAGTGTGTCCGAATTGTATTATGTACTGCCAATTTTGAAGATGATAAGAAATTTTTCCACCCAGGGGAACATGTGACGTAAGAGGAATAGGTGTAGCCTGAGTCAGAAAGTTGTCATTTTCGTTGGGTACTGTCCTTCCCCTGACGACCTCCTCGACCTCTAGGAGTAGATTTTGTGTAACTTCCTGTTTGTCGTTGTGTATACTGTTGACGGTAGGGCTGAGATGAGGTGGAGTAAGAAGTGTATCTGCCTTGTTGGTAACCTCCTCTATAGGAGGATTGGCCCCTTCCTCTAAAAGGCACCTTCCTATATTGCAGCGTTCCCAGTGATTTTGCGGTGTCGGTATCTTTTTTGATACTCTGCAAAGCTTTGTCGATGTGTTTCCCGAACAAATCCTCTCCATTGAAGGGAAGGTCCAAGATTTTATTCTGGACTTCAGGCCTAAACGCTGTTGCTCTCAGCCATCCTTGCCGCTCCTCCCAAAGATCTGAAGGCCGTGGTCGCAATGTCCATTGCGTAATCTATGACTTCAGCCGAAGTCCTTTCTCCTTCTTGGAGGATCTTTCTGGCCTCCTGTCTTATCAACTTCTGGAATGCTGTCTATGTAAGGCGAGAGGTCGCACCACATTTGTCTATCTTACCTGCCCAGAATGGCCAGGGCATTTGTCACCTTAACTAGAAGGGCAGACATGGAAGAAAATCTCTTCCCCGCATTAGCCAAGCGCCTGCCCTCTCTGTCGGGAAGCGTCATAATTGGAGCTGATGGATTCCTTGATTTCTGTTGAGCCGCCTGGGTTATAACTGAGTCCGGCTTGGGGTGGTCTAGTAGACAAGCTGGGGCATCCGAGGGCGCTTTATATTTCTTGTCCAGTCTGGCGAGTACTGGAGTAACCGTTGTTGGTGTCTCCATGACCTTGAGACCTTCTTCCCATATATGACTGACAATTGGGAGGGATCGAACTGCCTTGCGATATGGCTCCTTGAAATCGTACAAGAAACATTCCGTCTTGTCAGATGACATGGTGAGCGCAAATCTCTTTGTAGCTCTCTCCATTAAATTATGGAACCCCCCGATGTCCTCCGGAGGAGAATCAACAGGTTTCGGTGAAGGAGACGAAGGCGAACGGAATGAGATAAACGTCCCACTCTTTACTAGGGTCCGTTATCTCTCCCTCTTCATCATCAGAGGTCACTGGATCTTGTTGAGACCTTGGTAGAGGTGAAATAGGCAAGGACTCTGGTAAAAACTCTTGCCGTCACACTGGTGTACATGGAATAGAGCGTGGCTGAAATGTAGTCACCGGTATATTTTGAGAAGTATGAGTTACAGGATGCCTCCTTTTATAATCATCTAACAAACTGCAGATCCGTTAGCAATGAAGACGGAACGCTCACCATCTCTTCCTCGTATTCCTTGCGATAGTGTTGCTGGGGACGATCCTGAAACCCCTCATATTCGTCTTCCCAGTCATCCTCTTGGCACTTTACATGTAATTGGGACGGGCTACTGGCGTAGCCAAATGGGCCATCATCATCCTCCTCCTCCTGTGACTCTTCCTCCTCTAACAGGTGGGATGGTACTAGAGGTGTCACCTTGCCTGGAGAAGTAAGTTTTGGAGTAATTCTCCTCTTCCTGGCAAATTCCCGTTTTTCTGGAGTTTTTTCGCTCGTCGACGAGCCCGTCGACGAGATCGCCGTCGAAACCGCCGACGAAACTATCGTCGTCGATGCTGCCGTCGACGCTGCTGATACTGTCGTCGACGTGTCAAATCAAATTAGCTTTATTCGATTTAAGACATTTTAAAATCATAAAAGCTTGTTGACGAGTCTGTTGTCGCTGCCGTCGACGATCCCGTCGACGACGTAATCGTGGTCGTCATCGATGCCGTCGTCAAAGGTCTTGGCGTCGACATTGCCGTCGACGATGCCATCGTCAACGAAAATATAGCTTTAGAAGATAGTTTTACCTCAGTTTTCTTCGACGACGACGACGCTATTTTCTCCGTCGACGCTCCCGTCTACGACGTAGATTTTACCAATTTTTCCTCAGCAGGTGTGGAGGCCGGCTTCTTGAGAGAATGTTTGACTTTAGGGGGTGATTTTGAGGGCTCTGAGCGTGTCCTCTTTGTATGTTTTACCCCTGAAGCATGACCCTTGCTCTCCTTTTCCTTACGTGGAGGAGATTTTGAGGGACTGTGCCCTGAAGACCCAATAGTGGGTTTTTTAAGGGCCTTCTCAGGTCTTTCCCCAGAGGTATGAGCCTGAGGAGATCTGCTTCTTTTCTGAGATCTCCTAGAAGTTGTAGACGCCTCATCACTGTCAGTAGACATGACGTCTTTCCTGGTTTTAAGTTTTTTAAGCCATAGTAAAGCCTTCCTTCACGATCCCTCAGTGTTTTATTAGAAAGGTACGACATACCTTACAGTCCTTTGCCTGATGGTCTGGGTAAAGACAGTATATGCAATCTTTATGAGGGTCGTCTGTATATAGCCTTTTCTTTGAACAGGTAGCATAGGCTCTAAATAAACCTTTCTTCTCCTTGTCAGCCATTCTCAGGAGTTGGTGAAGAAAAAAGCAGTTGAAGAAACTCTCAAATCCAGAATGAAGCAGAAATAAACTGTAGAATTTGAGCAGAGCTCAAAGGAGACTCCCTAGCACAACGTGCGGTAGAAAATCTGAGGGGCAAGAGGTTCTCTCAGGAGTGTTCTACAGGGTGAGAGGCTCCGATTGGTTCAGAGACAAGTTCGGTCCTTTTTTACATAACAAAGGTTATGGGTTGCATAAGGGAAATGGGCCTAAGCCTCTTTTCAGTTTGCTATACTACTAAGCAATGCTTTTTTATGTACCGGAGACTCCCGTCTCGACGGCGGGGAATGATTCAGGCATGTGAATCTATGAAAGCTCCAATACTGGAGTAAATTGGAATTCCTTGCCCTTAGAAATTAGATCCTGCACGGATCTCATGTGATTTAGGAGACTTTTAAAAACATGGCTATTTAGACAGGCACACGAGTAACGTCCAGGACTATGGTATCTTTAGAGTAGCGCCATGAAACCAATCTGGTGTATGTGCGCTTTATAAGTGATATATAACATAACATAACGTAAACATTATATACAGCTAAAACAAAAATTGCCCTGTTTGTTTGTGAAGCAAGACTGATTCCGTATAGTGGTAGGGATGCGGTTAGGTGTGAACTTGATCAGTTATTTTGGAATGTATAATTGAAGAGGTAGAGGCCATTAACTAGTTATCTCCTGTTGTGTTGGCATGAAAGGCTGATAGAAGCAAAAGACTTTGCACAGATTTAAGTGAGCTGAACAAAAGGGTAGTGGAGGACAGATTTACTCTGCCCAATATACGTGAGATAGCAAGCATGTTAATGGGGCCAGAATACTTTACCCCTCTAACATCTGCATATTAACACGTGAGAATGAGTGAGGAGTCCAAAGACTTACATTTTTTTTGTCATGCCATATGGTTTGAGTTCAGCAGCCTCTGTTTCCAGAGATTGGTGACTAGTAAATGGGTAGATCCTACAGGTGTGGTATTTTCCCCAGAAAACATTTTGGTCTTAGCAAACTCTTGGGAGCAGCATCTATCCTCTTTTCTGGGGAAAAGAAGCTTCCAAGTAAGCGAGAAATCCTTTTTCTCTGACACTTTATCCCTGGAATATGGGGTACCTCAAGGATTCTCGTTAAGCCCCACTCAGTTTAATGTCTATGTGCAGCCCCTGGCAGACATTATAACACAGTATGGTTTTTCCACATAAGCTGATACTCAAATCATCCTCTCTTTATCTTCTAATACAGGAATATTTTCCTTCAAACGTAATGCCTGCATAAGAAATCCTACCAACTGGATGATCAGCCACAACTTAAAACTCAATGGAGACAAAACAGAGTTTTTGATAGATGGGAACACTCCCAATCTTTGAACTGAACTCCAGTGGCCCAACTATCTAGCCCACCCTCCTAAAACTTAAATTAAATGTTTGGGTTTTTGGATAGACAGTCCTCTAACCATGGAGGTCCAAGTAAGAAAACTCTCCGCCTCCTGCTTTGACATTTTCTGGGACCCTCCCCACCACTCAAAAAACCGTGGTCCAAGGCCTCATACAGTCCTGCCTTGACTACAGCAATTCAGTCTATTTGGGAAGCCCTCAGTACGTGGTTAAGTGCTCACATATGGTGCAGAGCGCCACAGCACGTGTTTTGTTGGAAATTCCAAAGCATCATTCAATCTTCTCATCCCTTGTTACCCTGCACTGGTTGCCTCTATGTAAAAGAATACAATTCAAATTCCTCAGTCTGGCCCACAAAATGATGCACACTAAAAGTCTCCCTTTAATTCAGAGATTGTTAATTCCTTACACTCCCAAAGATCATTGCACTCCACAGACCAGAGACTTTTCCAGACACCGAGAATCAAGAAAGTGAGAAGTTGTGGACCTTCCTTTGCCTTTCTGGCAGCTAAACTCTGGAACTCCCCCTCTCTATTCTTAAGATTGACCACCAAAGACACCAAATTCAGGAAGCTTCTCAAAACTCACCTCTTCAAGTGGTTCACCCACGGTGCCAGTTATAGGAAGGACATGACTTCAGCGCTGGTAAGCCTGTTGGGTAGCCATGCGCTTTAGAAATGCCTAGCATAACATAGCATCCAGAGTTAAGATGTGTCCTTAGTTTACTGAAAGAGCAAAGTCTGATGCTAAAGGCTAAGAAATGTAAACTTTGTTGTAGGGAACTGAATTATTTGGGCCACAACTTCTCGTCCAAAGAGTTAATCCCAAATGGGATTTGGTTTAAACTATACAAGATATGTCAAGTCCGGAGAAACAGGAAGAAGTGCACACATTTTTGGGAATAGCTGAACTCCATTACCGTTTTGTGGCAAATTTTACTAAGAAAACATTTGTCATGCTTAGTCTTCTAATTAAAGGTGTAGAATTTAACTGAGGCAAAGTGTGCGACAATTAAAAGAATTAAAAAAGATTGTGCGGGTGATCAGAGCTTTCAGAATTTCATTCAAGGATAACCTTGTTCAGTTTTCATTCATGCCAGTTAAAAAGGCTTTGGGTGCAGTGCTAAATCAGAAGCAGGGAGATGAATATGTCCCTAATGCACTAACCTAATTTTTTTTACAAGGAGCTGCATATACCTATTCTACTAAAAAAAAGGGAGCATTTTAGATCTATTGGGCCAAAAGAACATTCAAATAATCATTATGGAGAGGTGCAATTTTGGGTATATTCAAATCATAAACCACGTCAGGAAGTATTCTGTAGAGAGGGTTTAAATGCAATATCCTCAAGGATATTCAAATGGTTTGCGGCATTAAAAGAGTTTCATTTTACAGTCCATTATAATCCAGGTGTTGCAAAGAGAGTTGCTAATTGTCTTTGTAGATCGATCAATAAGGAGGTTGAACACGGAGGTACAGAAGATATTGAGGATGTATGGTGGGCTGATGACAGTGAAAGTTTGTAGGTAATTCAGGAAGATGAGTGGTTGGAAAAATTGAACAGGGATGTTTCTTTGACAAAATAAAAAGAAGATTTTGCATGCAAATTATTGGAACTGTTCGTGTGATGCCGGAAAATTAAAAGAGGTATTTTGTATCTACTTTAGACACCATAGAATCAATTACTCCTGTACAATAAGGACAGCTGCTAAAACGTTGCAGCACTGCATTTACGCACTTTATCCTACTAATGAAGGTTGAGTGTTTTAAATGTTGAAAGGAAAATTCCCAAGCCAAGTTTTGCTAACAGTGTCGTCTAAGAGAGGCAAACCTAAACTGGCCCTCAGCAAAATCTCTCATTAGGAAATTCACTCCCGTCAAGTCTTTGAAATGTTAGTTGGAAAGTACCCAATTCAAATACTGCCTTGAAAGCTAAACCCAAACTTATGCACACATACTGCAGGTTTCACAAAATGTCCTGTGTCTGTGGAGGGAAGATTAGGCAATGTGGAAGACAAACAATCCCAACTCCTGAAAGGAAATAGGAGCTCTGTAAAAAACACAAGCAACATTTCCCTTTGGAGGGAAGAAGCTGATGTGATAATATCAGATTCTCTTCAGATATAGAGGATATGCTAACGTTCCTGATACCTTTATCCCAGAATTGATAAAGCTAGAATGTTCCCATCTTACTGAATTTCAGAAAGCATAAACTGTATGCTCCTTGCAGACATTAGGAAAAGAAACACCCCCACCATGTTGCTATCCTTCTTTAGACACCCACAAACACAACAGGTCGTTATGGCAAAAACAAAGCCTGCATCAGTTTAGTAGCTGTAAAATGTACATCTTGCCAGACTTTTTATACAAACCCAACTTAAATCAAAAGATTTTCCCAGCCCTCCAGCAAGTGAAATTTGACTTCTGATACGGACTATTAAAACATGCCTCCATACTTCTTAAGATGGATGTAAAAACAAAAGAGTTCCAAGGAGAAACAAATTCTTGACTAGTTGGAAGGCTCAGCAAGGGAAAGAGCACAGATGATACATGCTAATCCTGCTGATGAGACCGAATCAGGTAAACAGACAGATGAAGAAAAAGAGAGGCTGGAGAGGGTTACAAAAAAATTAGTAGAGAAGGATAAACCACAAAGGGGAGTAGTGTCATCACAGCTAAAATCCGCTTCAACAATAAGGCCTGCAGTCTATCTAGATTCTCTAGGGCTGTGCCCTGATGACTGTAGCATAGTACATGTATTTGATTTACATTAGGCCCTATCATGCTTTCATGCACTGATGCGGATGTCTCTTGAGAAGGTTGAACCCCAAAAGTCTGGAAGGTTTACCTAGCACTTATTATTGCACTGCCCTTCTGGAGTCAAAATCTATCAATGTGATAAGGTAATTATAGTTCTATGCATATACCAAATGTATCTGGAACAGCAACACCATTTGTTGTCGAAGAACATATTGTCATGGATGTTCGGTTGGGGAATCCTTATCAATCCTAATGGCAGTATTCCTCATAGATGGGGTGAGCGCAGACCAGACTCAACTATTCTCTTCAGCAAGCTAGGGTCTGGAAAACTAGCTAAGAACAAGTTTAGACATTGAGAGACTGTGGATGGCTTTGAAAGATTGTTTTGCCCTTTGGTCTGAAAGCACATGCAACAGATTAACAATAATTAGTGACATGTACTTGAGAACTGGAAGTCTGATTTGCTGGTTGGTGAAACCGTTGAGGACAGAGATTCTTCTTGTCTGCTCTCTGGACCAAGAATATCCACCTCAAATTATCTCTCCCACAAACCAGTACAGAGAGTTACTTTGCTTTGTAGACATACCAAGTCTCGCTTTGTAGTGACCCTATTAGTTCTTTAATTATCATAGCCCTCCCCTCACTGTCCTTCATGTAAGTCATAATGGTCAGCATACACAGGACTCACTTTTAATACCCACAAGTCAGTGTGACCTGCTAGAAAATGTTGAGACCAGCTGGAAATTTAAATTTTCCCTAGAGCTATTATTAAATGTAATTGTTCTATCACATTCTCCTGTGATACACATTTTAGAGGTAGACAACATTGTCCTATCAACCAGTCATAGATACCTTTAAATCATCTCCATGTATATCAATGGACTCACATGTTACATAGAGTAAAGAAACAAAAAAACTATTTGTGCTCAAAAGATTTGAATACTGGTCCTTCAGGAAATGCCTCTGACCTCGTTTAAAACATCAAAGTTACAAAGAGACTGGATGATAAGTTCATCAATGTTAACTACTTCAAGGGCAACAACGGTGAGGTGTACACAGATTAATTCTTTGGCACATGAGAGATGGCTATAATACTTAAGTTTATTGCTCAACAATTGGAAAACACTTATCAGGACCCAATGAGAAATATATTTTTGTGAAAGTTTAAAAAAAAAAGTATTGATTCTTAGCAATAAGTATAGCTAGTTAAACAGGTAAATAACAGTCACATACTTATTTATATAAGTTTTATATAGCGCTAGCTAGACCCGAAGGGGTCAGAGCCCTTCACATGAACGTGAGCAAATTCAGTGAAACAGGAATGCAAAAAACATATGATGAGCAATACTGTAGATAATACACAGCACAATAACAAACAAGCAAATAGTCTACTATGACATAAGGTTCAGTCCTGAGCACAAGATAATAGACCAGGAACAGTAGTCTAAGAATTAAAGTATTTGTTGAGGAGGAGGAGGAGTTTCAGGTCTCTTCTGAATTCAAGGAAGGAGGGGTTGCATCGCAGATCGCTAGGTAGAGAGTAACATATGCCTATGCATTTCCAGAAAAAGAGCACAACTTGGTAGATGATTTTTTTGGGATTGGGAGGAAGGAGCAAAAGTGTGTTGGAGCTTCTCAACGAACTAGAAGTCCCTGCTTTCGTAAGTTTGTTTTCTAGGTAGTTTGGGAAATGTGAGTGGAATGCTTTCTGGATGGTACAGTCAGTCTTGTAAGAGTACCTTACTTCGATAGGAAACCAGTTGAGGCTCTTGAGAGCAGAAGTGATGTGTTCAAACCGTTGGACATCAGTAATGAGCTGGGCTGCCACGTTTAAAACTGATCTCAGGGGAGCGAGGTGAGATTTTGGAGTCCCAGTGATAATGACATTTACGTAGTCTAGTTTGGAGAGGACCAAAGATTGCACCACAATCTTGAAATCATCTACGTGATGAATGGTTTAAGCTTCTGGAGGTGTTTTAGAGCGTAAAGCGCTCCTTAAAACGAGTTACTAATGTGCTCTTTCATTAACATGTTGTTGTCCAAGCAGAAGATCAGGGTTATAGCGGAGTTGGATGGAGAGAGAGAGCAATTTAAGGCGTTCAGAACACTGATCCATTTGTGAATAGGAAGATGGTTGCATTTGGGGGAGAATAGGATTATTTCTGTTTTGTAGGGGTTTAGCTTAAGGTGATTAGATTGAAACCAAGAATGAATCTTGTTCAGAGCGACATTTAGGTGTTGAATGGCACTGGGTGATTTCATTTTGTAGTAAGTTCGAGTGTCTTCAGCGTAGAGTTGATATTTGATCCCTGCCTGCTACAAGATGACCGTAAGGGGTTTCATGAAGAGAATGAACAGGGAGGGGGGAGAGAATAGAGCCCTGTGGCACTATCAGGGTGAGCCGTGTGGGTTCTTATAGACATGAGTTGATTTTGATTTGTTGCGCACGGTGTTGTAGGAAGGATGTGAACCATTTGAGGACGGTGCCATTGATACCAAAGCGAAACTTCAGAGATTCAAGCAGGGCTGGGTGATTAACAGTATGGAAAGCAGAGATAGGTCAAGCAGTATAAGGCGGCAAGCCTCTTCCTTGTCTAAGGATCTGTGAATGCCATCTGTTATAGTGATCATGGCATTTTCAGTATTACAGCCTTTCCTGAAACCGGATTGGAAGGTGTCAAGGAGGGAGAATTTACATATATGATGATTAACTTATTGCAAGGCACATTTTTCCGTTTTGGCTAGGAACAGGAGGTTGGAGATAGGTTTGAGGTTGTTGAGATCATTAGGGTCAGCCTTGGGATTTTTGGGTATGGGTGTGATTTGACCTAGTTGTAGAGAGATTGGTACACAGCCCGTGGAGAGAGAAGAGTTGATGATTAGAGTCCAGAACAGGGCAATTACGTGGCTGAGATTTTTGACCATTGTGGATGGGAGGGGATTAATGGTGTGAGCCAAAGGTTTTAAAGTTGTGATTATATTGAACACTTCTGATTCAGTCAAGGGTTTGAATTCAGCCCAGTTGGCATTATTTTTCAGCTCGGAGTGACAAAGGTAGCCTTTTGTATCTTTAGGGGTTGTTTTGTCAAAAATGGGATAAGAGGTGGAGCTGCCGTGGGTTGCTGCAGGTGGTGAGGGCGTAGGGAAGAATGAAGACTTGTAAGATGGATTGCTCAATTGTGGCGACTGCATATCACACTACGCCTGAGTAGTATAGGGTAAACTTCATCATTTCATATCTCCCCATTCAGTTTCCACCCATCTTTGTAAAGGTTAAGATCCGTAAAAACAAATTGTCATTGGATCTGTCCCAAAATGTTAATTTCTGTCTAATCTCTCCGGGCTATTTACTGAGTTTGAGAAACTGAAAGAAGCAGTGGAGGGGGCTGCAAACAGATACTACACCCCATGCTAGACAGATCAGGCAAAGCTGATACCACCAATGGAATAGATTGTAGCCTCTTGAGTGATCTATCGGACCATGCTCTTGTAAAACTTAAAAGTGTGCTTTATCTTAGGGACACAAAACTATCCCTCCCACAAAGTTACTAGTAGCTGCAAAATCCTGGAGGAAGGATATTGGATCACTTCACCATACAATTACTCCTTAACTAGGGTATATCAAGTAATACAAAAAATCGGGTGGGACTCATTTAAGTCAAGAAACCTTATAAAGCAACTAGATGCTTCTAAACACCAATCGGAATTATAAGATATATTAACTTAATTAGTCAACAACAGTTGCAAGTATGCACTGTTGGAAGAACAATCATCATGACTTATTAATAACATAATAAATCAATAAAGTACTGGACCAAGTAAGCTTCAATTATATATGTATTATATTCATACACATATATACAGGAGTGATAGTGTGAACCCATAGTGCAGACAACGCAGTGTGCATAAAGTCGTACCACAGACAACAATCATTATAATACAAAGACAATGTGTGATCCCAATGGTTGTGTGTATATTCAAATTCACAAGAATAACAAGCATTTGCATTGCAATAGGTCTCGCATTTGCGAGCGTTTAAGCTATTGGCATTGTAAATGACAATGCCTTTTATTTATCTTTTTTGATAAAATAACAAGTAAATAAAAGGCATTGTCATTTACAATGCCAATAGCCCTAACTCTTGCAAATGCGAGACCTATTTCACTTTAAGGACAAGGCCGTCATTGTCACAGGCTGCTTAGAAAGTGAAAGCGTGCATGGCGCGCTGAATGTTGCAGGAAAGCAGGTCGTGCATGCAGTAAGGGAAACTCATTAAAGAAAACAGTGCTTAGAGACTAAATAAGATATATTGTGTAACAACAGAAGTAAAAGGGCCAGTCATCAAAGGAGTTAACAAATGAAGACAAGGCGGGACTAACAAGCCATTAACGAATCAGAAGCCATCATTTACAAATGACAATGACACAAGCCAATGAAAAATATGGGCGGAGATTAGGCGAAGCTTCAAGTTCATACTTGAATACTGCATACCTCGTAGAGCAGCGCATGCGCTGCCCAGGCTTGACCTAAAAAGAAGGCTCAAGGAGTTTGTCCACCCTTATGTTATAATGCCAGATATCAATCAATTGGGAATATTGTCATTGTTTCAACCCCAACCCATTTATAAGCGTTTCCTCAGGATGTCGTCATCAGACTACCATACCTATGTGAATAGAAACAGAGAAACTAGGTCACATCACAATTGCTTAATATGTAAGACCAAAGCAGTGGCAACTCTGATAAGCCCCCTCACCAATGATGATCTTGATGCATTCAATCAATTCCTGATATATACCAAGACAAAGTAAAAATAAGGTGGGCCAACCATCAGCCAAACCTTAAGAAATATCATCACAACTTCAAAATAACTTAGAATGTGCACCGAGTACCATGATATCATACCAAAAGTGCACCTTATGTCGTGGTGAAGTGGTCTAAAAACGGCACATTTATGTGTGCCTGAGGCAGCCGCGTCCACAAGAGGTGTCAGACTCTTGGGACACTGTTAAGAGACTACACCGGTCCCATGTCCAACTAGAAAGGCACACGGAAGTGCTCTATGTAATCTTAATATCTCAAGCACGTGGCAAAAGTAAAGTGCTTCCATAGTTGATAACAGGATCACCTCACAGTAAGAAATGCCTAAAAAGGCATGTAAGTGACAAACTACCACAGCACTAAAAAAGTTCAATGGGCGTGTGGGTCCGAACCACAGAATGATAAATTGTGAGCTAGGTATGTGATTATAACAATCCCAAGCATAGATCAAATGAATTTGTCACTGTACGTCCATTGAAACCGCATCCAAACGTGTTCCCGCAGAGTGTATGATAAATAAGTCATCGCCCCAGAGACTTAGCATGCAAAGTCTCCCAAAAGCTATATAAATGCTTCATTATAATGGTACAGAAACAGCATTTGAAAGGTCGCTGTGTCTGCTCTCAATGGGAAAAGCATAAAACGGCATGCAGAAGAATGAATAATGCCGTGCTGGTGCTGAAAAGTCGCCCCGTTTGTTCCAAACTAAGTGATAGAAAATACACAATAATGTCAACAAGTCTGTGGACACAGAAATTTATGGAATGGATCAAGCAGTAATTCTGAAATACTCAGAAGCAGGGAGCTCACATCCTCCTCTCCTCAACAGACTGCAAGCGTAAGCCATGGCCTGAGGAAGACGTGGCAGATGCTCCCCTTTTATCTACAGGACTATCCAGATAACAGGTAGAATGCTACCCAGATTGTCACTGTGTTGGGAGT
Organism: Triturus cristatus; assembly: GCF_964204655.1. Lineage (NCBI taxonomy): Eukaryota > Metazoa > Chordata > Amphibia > Caudata > Salamandridae > Triturus > Triturus cristatus. Next base: position 444,163,102 of record NC_140581.1, read on the forward strand.
GTAAGAGTGAGCCCAAAGGTGCCCTCATGCAGTGCATTGCATCAGGATAGGCTAACGTCCACGATACAAATGTTGCCAGACCACCAGGGCGTGTAACACGTGCATAAAACAATCCCCTGGGCAAGACACCTGAGAATCAGCCATCAAGCCCTAATTTGCATGACACTTGGTTAACACCACAATGCCCCAAGCACCATGGAGATGGCTGTACTTACGTTTCCACAGCTGCCAAGTCTAGTTTATCTTGACAATACATTTGAACTGTAATGTTATATGTCAGTGGGTGGGCAAATGAGCTGGGAGGTTGGGATTGGCATCTGGTTAGCATGTACGCTGACGCTTACAAGCAATATCTACTTGCTACAAGCACCAGAGGGGATCTAGATTGCGTTTACTTGTACTTTTGCAGTCTCCACCAGGTGCACAAAACAGTACAGCTGCTTAGCACTGAAAATAATCCTATCTAGAATTATGATCACACAAAATGCAGCAATTGATATAACCATTCAAATATGTGGTTGACGAGGAAGCAAGTGGAGTGCACAGTTGCTGGGATATATATCACAATAGGTAAAGGCAAGCACATTTCTTTTAAATTAAGTCTCAAGTGTTTCAGTGTGCTGAATCGTGCCCTTTTGCTAAAGATAACTAATCTGTCATTCATAATACTATGTGAATTAAATAATATTTTCTTACCTCTCCTACGTGGCCCACCTTCCAGAGCCCCTGTCTTCTTTAATTTTCTTCTAGCATTAAGAAGCTGACCACTGTCCAAATGATGTGCTGAGGGAAGACTAGTGGACTTTAGAACCACAGTGTCAACCTTTTCTTTTTCCACAGTACTGACCCTTTTCTCTACCAAATCAGTGGGGTCCTCCTTCACAGGAAGTGGAGGTGGAGGTGGGGGTGGGGGTGGTGCTGGAGGTGGAGGACCACTGCATGTTTCCCACTCTGGTTCAAATCTGTCCTCTTTAGGAAAAGAAAGTGGAGTCATTTCAGGATCCAATGAGGTAATGAAGGTAAGAGGTAATGCTGCATCTTCCAGCCGAGGCAGACACCCAAGTGACTGAACTTCCAAAGCACTGGCAACCTCTCTCGGTTGACTCCTTTCATTTGCTGGTTGCATATTCTTGGTTACTTGGAGAGACTGTGGTTCATCTGTGGAATATGCAAAACTTTTCCGTCTTGAATGAGCCAACCTCAACCTTGTTGATTTAAGTATCACCTGCCCTGGGTAACGCTAAAATAAAAAAATACATATATAGTTTTGAACATCTTTTTTTAATAAGACACAGCAACAGCATCCTGTAGATGGAAAACATTACATTATTTCACAATTCCTATGACTGGTTAGCATAATTTTTACATGAATGAGATTTTAGCACAGGAGACAAATAAAGTCAATTGAAAGAAAAAGCTACTAACCCATTACCCAAACACTGCAAATAACTACCAAAAATTAATCTATTTACCTTTTAATTTCACTTTAGTCAAGTATGTTGCATCAAACCTATAAATGCCTTTGAACTAAGGACATCTGCAATTTAGTTAGAGGGAGGGGAGCAGGTGTAGGAAACTAGACTGATAACCAAGGAGAGAAAAACCTCAGTCTTAACTGTTTTGGAGGATCAAGTGTTAAACATTTGTGAAGAAAAAAGAAAATATTATCCATAGAAGAAATGGAAACCTAAAAGACAAAATTATCCTAAGTGGCACAGCAGAACCGGACCCAAGCACCTTTTGTGGCTGACTGTGATCACAAGATCAGGTATGGTCTTGCAGCTCACCCCAGTTAACATTGTACACCTTTGTTCCTGGGTGCTCCAATTTAAAAGATTTATTTTTATAGATTTTGTTCGAATAACACAAACCATGTCAGAAATGATTGTGCTGCACCCTACAACACTTACCAAGTATCACCACATGAACCAAAAGAACAAGTTACTTACCTTCGGTAACGCTTTTTCTGGTGGATAAAGTATCTGCCTGTGGAATCCTCACCTTTAGAATACCCCCTGTGCTAGCATTCCGCAGAAATTCTTTCCTAGCTCTCCCACGTCGTCGAGGACGTCAAAATAGCACAGCTCCGCTCGAGACTCTGTATGATGTCATCGGAGCCATAAGAAGACCTCGTCGGCGTGCGGACGTCGGTTCCACCCATTTTTTCCGTGCCACCGAGGTAAACGGGCGGACTGACACATTTTCACACGTATACACAGTATACCAAATATATATATATATCTACAAATGCATAACCAATAAAAGCACGGAAAAAGGGCAACAGACCAAGCATTTCCCACTATTAAAACATAAGCTTGAAAAAGACATATTAAAAACATTCATGTCAAACAGTTATAGCATTTTTTGGTAGAAACAGGTGGACAACGGGGAGGCGGGTGGGACAGTGAGGAATCCACAGGCAGACACTGTATCCACCAGAAAAAGCATTACCAAAGGTAAGTAACTTGTTCGTCTGATGGATACTTCTGTCTGTAGATGCCTTTCATTCGCCCAACATAGCCCACAAAGAGCTGATCGTCCAGTCTTTGCTTTGTTCTGTCCAAATAAAAGCTGACAGCTCTCCTAGGGTCCAAACTATGAAGTCTCTCCTCCTCCTTGGAAGGGTAAGGGGGAGGATAGAAGGAAGGTAAGGTAACGGACTGTCTCAAATGGAAAGGATTAACCACCTTAGGAAGGAAAGCACCCTGGTCCTTAGAACCAACGTATCTGCATGAATGGTCAAGAATGGAGGTTTAGAACGAAGAGCCTGAAGCTCATTTACCCTCCTAGCCGAGGTAATGGCAATCAAGAAAACCGTTTGAGAGAAGCCTCAACGGACAACTATAAAGAGACTCAAATGGAGAACCCATTAAAAAGGTAAGAACAAGATTTAAATCCCACTGACGCATAATGAAAGGAGTGGGAGGAAACTTTTTTGTAAGGCCCTTAATGAACCTCATAACGACAGGAGATTTGAATAGAGAAGGCTGATCCGGTAAACAAATAAAAGCCGATAAAGCCGACAAATAACCTTTAACCGTAGCCACAGCATAACCCTGCTGGGCTAGGAAAAGAGAAAAACTCAATACTTCAGACAAACGAGCATTTAAAGGATCAATGGTCCTCTTTCCACACCACTTAACAAATTTGAACCACCTGGATGAATAGACAGATTTGGTGGAGTGCCTTCTGGAAGATAAAATGACATCCACCACATCCGGTGGGAGAGAGAAGTTACTCAGGTTGCCCTGTTCAATCTCCAGGCATGAAGGTGCAGGGGGTGGGGGTGTAGAACCTGCCCCTGCGACTGCGAGAGGAGATCTGCCCTGAGAGGAGGATGGAGCGGAGGGTGCGATGAGAGGCGAAGAAGATCTGTGTACCACACCCTTCTTGGCCAATCCGTAGCGATTAATATGACTTGGGTCCGGTCTTGGCGAATCTTCCTCAGAACTAGAGGAATAAAGGGTATGTGAGGAAACGTGTAAAGGAGTTGTGAACTCCAATCTAACTGAAACGCCTCCCCCAGCGCTCCCTGCATTGGATACTGGAGACTGCAGAACAACGGGCAGTGCGCGTTCTCGTGAGTGGCAAATAGGTCCAACCGAGAAAACTCCCACATCTAGAAGATGCGACGGACCACCTCCGGATGAAGCCACCACTCGTGATCGGCTGAGTAACGCCGACTGAGACTGTCCGCAGGAACATTCAGCACACTGGCTAGATGACTTGCAAACACACAAATCTGATCGCCCTGAGCCCAGGACCAGAGTCGCAGAGCCTCTCGACAGAGGCGATACGACCCTACACCTCCCTGTTTGTTGATGTACCACATCGCGGTAGTGTTGTCCGTCAGGACCTGAACTGACTGACCGCGAAGGGAAGGAAGGGACGCTTTCAGTGCCAAACATATCACCCGCAATTCCAGAAGGTTGATGTGAAGCAGCTTTTCCTCTGGAGACCAAAGACCTTTGACCTCCAGATCCCCCTGATGAGCAGCCCACCCTAGAGTGGAGGCATCCGTGATCACTGTGGCCACCGGCGGAGGTGGCTGAAAAGGCTTTCCCTGAGACAGGTTGCCCTGCACACCCCACCAAGTCAGCTCTGCTGCAGCGTCTCTGGAGATTCTGACCTACTCTCCGAGATCTCCGTTGTGTTGATACCACTGCCTGCGGAGGCACCACTGGAGTGCCCTCATGTGCCGGCGTGCATGACCAACAGAATGCAGGAAGCGAACAGACCGAGCAGATGAAGAACCTTCAGGATTGGAACAACTGCTCCATCGTGAAATAAAGGAATCATCTCCCGTATGTCGAGAATCCTCTGCGGAGGCGGGTATGCCCGACACACATGAGTGTCCAGTATTGCCCCTATGAACAGGCGGTGTTGACTAGGCACCAGGTGAGATTTGGGTACATTTAACGAGAACCCCAAGTTGAACAACAGTTGCGTTGTCGTTTGCAAGTGGCGCAAAACCAACTCCGGAGACTCCGCTTTCAACAGCCAGTCATCCAGATAGAGGAAAACAGGAACCCCTGACCTTCTGAGATGTGCCGCTACCACCGCCATCACCTTTGTAAAGACTCGAGGTGCGGAAGTCAGACCAAACGGAAGGACCGCAATCTGGTAGTGTTGCAATCCCACCGTGAACCGGAGATACTTCCGATGCGACTTAAGGATGGGAAGATGAAAATACGCATCCTGCAGATCGATGGACACCATCCAGTCTTCCTGTTGCAGCGCAAGAAGAACCTGAGCCAAGGTCAACATACTGAACTTTTCCTGCCTGAGGTAAAGATTCAAAATCCTGAGGTTCAAGATCGGCCTCAAACGACCGTCCTTTTTGGGGGATCAGGAAATACCGGGAGTAGCACCCCTGACCCCTTTCCTGCTCTGGAACCAACTCTATCGCACCTTTCTGTAACAAGGTAAGAACCTCCTGCTTCAAAAGAAGCAAGTGGTCCTCTGAACACCAACCCTGGTGAGGAGGGTAAGGAGGAGGAAACTCCAAAAAAGGGAGGGTGTACCCATTCTCTACAAGATTCAAAACCCAGCGGTCTGTAGTAATCTATTTGAAATCTTGTAGAAAGTGGGACACCCGACCCCCTACAGGACCAACATGCTCTAAGATGGGGGATCTAGAACTGCTTTCCTGAGGCACCAACGGTGGGGGGAGGAGAAGACGGCCCCTATTTTTACCCCTGTACGATTTGCACAAAGGATTCTGTTGCCGGCTCTGTTGAGGTTGTTGGCGGCCACGAAAGGAAGCAACCCTTCCAAATCCACAATACAGCTTGTAGCCATAGCCTCTAGACTGCGTTTGAAGGCCAAGAGATCTTGCAGTCGCTCTGCTATCCTCAAAGCGTTGTAAGGCAGAGTCAGCCTTAGTGCCAAACAGTCTCGAACCATCAAAGGGCAAATCCAACAGGGTTGCCTGAACATCAGGAGAAAATCCAGATGACCTCAATCAAGCTTGTCTTCTTGTTGCTACAGAATACCCCATTACATGAGCCACCGAGTCAGCTGTGTCTAAACCAGAGTGTATAACTTGACAGGCAGCGGCCTGAGAGTCAGAAAGAGCTTCCAGGAAATTATTGCGATCATTCTCAGGCAGCTTTGGAGCTAGCTGTTTGACAGAGTCCATAAGAGCATGGATATATCTCCCAAGTAAACAGGTAGCGTTAGTGGATTTTAATGCCATACTCGCTGATGAAAATACTTTCTTTGCCGCCTGCTCCATTTTTTTGAGAATCCCTATCCCCCGGGATGGTAGGGAAGGAACCAGAAGATTGTTTTGAGGAAGAAGCCTGGACCACCAAGCTTTCAGGTGACGGATGTAATGAAAGAAACGCAGGATCCCCAGGAGCTGGCCTGTACCTTCTTGCAATAGACCTGGAATCTGCTGGAGCAGTCAAAGGTTTTTGGCAGACTTCTAAAATAGGTTCTGTCAAGGCCTCATTGAAGGGCAGAAGAGGCACAGAAACTGCAGAAGATGTATTTAGAACCTCAGTTAGAATGTTAGATTTTATCTCAGCTGAAGGTAACTGCAGATCAAGTAACTCAGCTGCTTTCCTTATTACAACATAAGGAGCAACATCCTGTGATACCCCAGCCTTTGGAGAGGAGAGTTCATACTCAGGGGAAGTATCCAATCCACTGGGCTCCTGTAAACCTTCAAACTCGTCCACCGATTCAACAATTTCTCCCTCTTCCTGTCTATATTCTTTCTCTTCAAGTAGCTGCTGCGCACCCCTCTTAGAGTGCTGCTTCAGAATCAGCGTCGGTGGCGCCAGACGCGGCGCTGGTATCGGCATGGATGGAGGACCTTCAGTTTCAAACCTCTAAATCAATCGAATCCGAGGCGGCGCTGACTCGACAGCCGAAGGAGTCCAAGGAACTGGAGTGGAAGACCTCGGTGCCGGAAAATGCCAAGCTGGAGTCGTCGGCAAGAATGGCACGAAGGGCGCCTGGGCATACTGATGAGGTACACCCAAATTAAAGGCCCATGGTCCCACAGGGCCCTAAGGCACACCAGTCGGATTGGAGGCCCTGGCAAACACGCCAAACATTGCATTTAAAAAATGCGTAGCGTTCACTTCCAGGACCAGGAAAAGGAGGATATTGATCAGTGCCTTCCTGAACGGGTATCAACTGAGGCTGATCTGGAATTTGCGGAGCCGGTGAAGATGGTGCCCGCACAGGCAAAGCCACATGAACAGGCGACGACTCCCTGGACGTCGGAGACTTACTGGGAGCCGGAGAACCTTTAGGCGTCAAAGAGTCCCTCGACGCCAGCGACCTCGGAGCCGGAAATTGAATCGGTGCGCCCGTGGAGAAGGAGTAGGAGATGGAGACACAAAGTCTTTCTTCCAAAGCCACTAAGCTGGAGAAGGTGACCTTGTAGCCTTGTTCTTCAATGAACGGTGCCGAGAACCATACCTCTTCTTCGACTTCTTGCGTTTTTTTTACCTCGAAGTGTGAGAAGGTGACGACTTTGCATGCTTTCCACCCCTCTTCTCCTTTTTGGCTTTGACCATAAAGAGTTCAGCCTCATGTTCTTTTAGAGCTTTCGGATTCACCTTCCTGCAACTTAGACACCCTTCAACGTCGTGATCGGAAGATAAGCACCAAAGGCAATTATCATGGGGATCAGTTATCGACCTGTGATAGCCACACTTACCTGCAGGACTTGAATCGGACTTCTTAGAAGTAGCCATATCTGAATTCTTCAAGGAAACAAAGTAATCACCAAGAAAATGTAGAGTCCCTAGAAAAACCGTTACGCGACGACAGCACGGAAAAAAAGGGAACTGACGTCAGCACGCCGACGAGGTCTTCTATTGACTCCGATGACGTTATATGGAGTCGCGAGCGGAGCCGTGCTATTATGACGTCCTCGTCGACGTGGGAGAGATAGGAAAGAATTTCTGCGGAATGCTGGCTCAGGGGGTTTTCAAAATGTGAGGAATCCACAGGCAGAATTATCCATCAGAAACAAACATTGTTCAGTATCAGAGGTAAATATTTCAGTCTATGAAGTTCCCATTACAGAGGGTAGGACTGGAGAGACCACACATGTCCAGTTCTATGTCCTTCCTTCTTGGGTCGGGGTCAAGATAATCCTCCTACAGCAATCAAGAGCCCTAGCCACAACAGAGCCAGTATATACCTTTTTGTGCCCAGGCCAAAGTTCATGAGCAGAAGCACCAGCTTTGGGTCTATCTCCTCCTCCTGCTTCTTCATCCTCCACATGCTCCGTAAGATATTCAAATAGCTACCCCAAAGCTCAAGACGCACCATCAACCAGGCCCTCATCTCTAGCCGACTGCACTATGGCAATGCTCTCTATGGAGGGATCACAGCTCACCTTCAACTACTACAGACCATACAGAACACCACAGCCAGACTTGTCCTGGAGGTCCCAAGATGAACCCAGATCACCCCTTACCTTAGGGAACTCCACTGGCTCCTTGTACAGAAAATATGCCAGTTCAAGCTCTTGACCCATGCTTACAAGGACCCCACCTACTTGAACCACTGGATGAAGTTCCATCAGCCCACCAGATACCTCTCCAGCCCCTTCTCTAACCCTCACCCCAATATCCGATGTAGTAGATGCAGAGGCCGCTCCTTTTCCTACCTAGCAGCAAAGACATGGAACAAGCTAGCCTTTCAACTACGGACCTCCCTATCTCTTTCAGAGTTCGAAAAGTTCCTGAAGTCCCGATTATTCGGCTAATCAACTGGTGTACCCTGCCATTGCCTGGATACCCTCAAGGGTGACAAGAAGTGCCCTAAAAATCTACAGATTGATTTTTGGTAGTGCCTATTCCAGTATCCTCCTTAAGGATGCTTAAGACTTCTTCCAGAAGGGAGTGATTTTACAACAATCACATACTGTATGCATGAGGTCTCCCTTATTGAACCATACCTCAAGTAAAGTGGAGAGGAAATCATTTCACTTCGCTGCAATCTTTGTCTTGTATAGCATATTCCGTACAAGTATTTTAACTGTACAAATCGAAATCTAGAGGCAATGGTTGATTCATGTGTGGAAGCCAATGCCTCACGCCAGTCTTCATCCAAAAGCAAGCCTGATTCTCGCTCACAAGCTTAACAAAGGTGTCTGGGGATTTATAACCAGAGTGCGATATATTTGAGATATTTTAGAATCCATAAAATCTGCCATCAGCAGTTTTGCTTCTGGGGGCTGAAATCTGATATCATTTCTAGGCCAGCTATATATGGTGTTATTGCATGCCGCAACTGGAGGTAGCGAAAGTATTTTGTCTTGTGAAGTTCAAATTCCTATTGTAGATCTGTGGAGGATTTAAGTACTCCTCCCAAAAACATGTCTCCCAAACGGGATATACCTACTATATCCCACTGTGAGAAACCCTGCAGAGCAAACACTTGTTTTAGGGTTGTTTCAACCTAAATGGCTTGTCTTTTTGGTGAGTTTCTGTCCCCACCTTAAGTCTCTAGACACATCTTTCCAAGTTTTAAAAATTAATTGAGTTGCTGGAGGGACTGTAGGATCAATCTTACCTCCATAAAGCAGATGTATAGTTTACATTGCCCATTTCTCCGGGTGAAAGACGGATCCTTCTGAGCACCATAATACCATTAATTCAAGATGAATAGATGACAAGCCCTGTAGTATAACTGGATAATGGGTCCTACAATTTCCCCATCATAAGTGGACTGAAAAGACTTGGAGAGCGCTATTCTTGCATGCCATCATTCCATAGAAAACCTCTAAGGACTGTATTAATATCTGGAAAAGATTTTTGGAAGATCTCAAAGGGGAGGTTTTGATGCTGGTACAGACTTTGCAGTAAAACTACCATCTTAATGGTTGCAGCTCTACCAAGCAATGTCAAGGGAAGCTTGGACCAGACTTTATTGTCTTCAATCAAAGTTGTCAAGGATAATCTGGAGGATACTGGCCCATGCACTGTGTGTATCTTGGGTGATGTACACCCCAAGTATTTGAACCACCCTATGATAACTGTAAAGTACATGCCCATTTGAGGAGCAGAGGTGGATCGCTAGTCGAAAAATGAGGGACTTAGCCTTCCCAAAACCACAAAAAAATGTGTAGAGCTCTGCGGCAAGATAATTCAGGATTTGATAGAAAAATCAACAACATATAGGGCCACTCTGACGGACAATCCCTCCGCCTATGCGAAACCATGTATCTGTGCATCTATTGTGGCCTATTTTGCGAGTTGTCAAATAGTAAGAGTAAGGGAGAGACAGCAGATACCCCGACATGTGCCCCGGTGTATTGTTATTTCGATGTTTCTAGCCCTACCCGGACCCGTGCTGATAAGTCTGTACACAGAAGACAAAGGGGCTTAAGGAATACAGGACCATGAGTAATTTTGTGCAAGAGCTTCAACCCATCTAACTAAATCAACATATTTTTACAAATCAGCCTAGACCAATGCAGGACCACAAAGCCTTACTGCCAATGCAAGAACATTGCGGAGAAGTTGAAAGTTAAGTTGAGTGGCCCTTTGTGGGATAAATACCAATTAACCCTCTGAATCACAGAGTTAATAATATAAAAAAAATTATTGGCCAGGGCTTTTAGTAGAATCTGGACATCTACATTCAATAAAGAGATCGGTCAATATGATGTACATTGGTCGGGGGTCCCTACCTGGTTTATGTCTAAACATGTTTGCCCTGCGCAAGTCTGGCAGAAATCAGCCGGATGCCATAGACTACACCAACACAGTCAATGATGGATTTACGAGCTTGGCCAAAAAGAATATGAAAAATTCAGCTGGGAATACCTTGGGTCCTAGAGCTTTTCCCACTTGTAATTGGCCTAAAACCTCTGCTAGTGCCTCTTTAATACATTTCTCCCCTCTAAAGAGGCCCAGTACTATTTCTATTGCGTGGCAGGATCTGCTTTAACCCGTTCCATGGGTCAGATGGCCAGGAGCCTTCCGACGTCACGGTGGGCGTGTGCGTGGGACGGCTCCCGGCCGTCCTAGCACCCACCCACGGGGGAAGCGCTCCCCCCCTGGGCTGCCCTTTCAGCGGCCCCCCCCCAAACCTCCCTCCATGACATCTAATGACATCAGCGCGCGAGCCGCGCTGTCGTCATTAGAGGATACGGGATGCACTGGAAGCCATTTGCTTTCAGTGCATCCAGAGAAGAGGAGGTAAGTTTCTCCTCGGGGAGGGTGGGGGGGGGGTGTTTAAATAGGCATCAGAGGAAAGGAAAGGGTTTTCCTTTCCTTCGATGTCTTTTTAAGCATTCCTGGTGCACGATCGCGCATGGGGTGCCATCGTGCACCAGGAATGCCTGTTTTTAAAATGCCCTGAGTTTTGGGGAGCGGCCTCTTGGGCAAGGGTTGCTCCCCTTGGGAGTGTAAATTTTGGAGATGGGTCTGCACCCCTTGGGGGCAAGGAGGGGGGGCAGATTGATAAAAAAACAAATTTAAAAAAAAGAAATTTAAGGCCACTAGGGATTTTTTTTTTAAACGGCCTTTGTGTATGGGAGTGGGGTGCAATTTCTTAAGATCTTTAAAAAAAAATCAATTAGAATCTGAGCCCACTACACTACCAGGGATTTTCTTATTTTTTTTTTTTTAAAGGGCCTTTGTGTCGGGGAGCGGCCCCTTGGACAAGGGTCGCTCCCCTTAGGGGAGGTACCATTTTTATCGGGAGACCAGGGGGAACGCTGGGTGGGAGGAAATTTGTGGATCCACACAGATTCCAGAACTTTCTCACACAGAAATTTGAGGAAAAAGTAAATTTTTCAGCTACATTTGAGGTTTGCAGGGGATTCTGGGTAGGAAAATGTTGGGGGACCCATGCCAGCCATAACTCACTGGACTCCCCCGGGTGTCTAGTTTTCAGAAATGTGTGGTTGGTAGGTTTCCCTGGATGGCCGCCGAGCCCGGGGCCAAAACCTCATGGGACCCCCCCTTGCAAAACCAGGTTGTTTTGCGATAGGTAATTTTGATGTCGCCTCAATAGGTTTTGGCCCTTGCCTGTCACAGGTACTTGACCCACCCACACAAGTGAGGTACCATTTTTCTCTGAAGACTTTGGGGAACGCGGGGTGGGTGGAATTTTGTGGATTCACGCACAGAAATGTGACGAAAATGCATTTTTTGTTTTTTTTATTTTAGGTTTGCAAGGGATTCTGGGTAACAGAACCTGGTGGGAGCCAGTCAAGTTACCCCATCCTGGATTCCCCTGGGTGTCTAGTTTTCAAAAATGTATAGGTTTGCTAGGTTTACCTAGGTGCCGGCAGAGCTAGGATTCAAAATCTACATCTTGGAACTTTGCAAAAAAAGGGTCAGTTTTCACTGTGAAAATGTGGTGTGTCCACATTGCGTTTTGGGCGGTTTCCTGTTGTGACCACTAGGTCTACCCACACAAGTGAGGTACCAATTGTTCGGAAGACTTTGTGGAACGCGGGGCGGGTGGAATATTGTGGATGCACTCAGATTTAGCCTAGCAGCGAAAGGGTGGTTAAACCTATCTAAAATGTCAGAGCCTAGAATATCCGCCCACGAGTATAAATCAGTGTAGTACATTGCAAAGCTATGTACAATATTTTTCTCTCCAGTTACAAAATCTCCATTATCAACTGTTATGCCTGTAATTGAGTCATGGCTAGCTATAGTAGGGCAGAGGGGATGTAGGGTTTTACTGGTCTTACCACCCCAGTTGTAGAAGCGACTCTGCATTGGTAGCCATCTTTCTTCCATCATCCAGTAAAATTTGTGGCAAAAATGTTTTAGTATGCAAAAGATCCCCAAGTGTGGATGACGTGGGGAGAGACTGTATGCTGCCTGTTCTAATTAGAGGATATGTGCTTCCAATTCTAACACCTCCTCTTGTCGCTCAAGCTTCTTCCCAGAAAGCTGATAATATCCCCCCGAAGGTTGGCTATAAATCCTACTCAGAACAAACCAGGAGATGTCACCATTCCTTGGTTTACTGGGTGATATACCTCAATAACATCTACAATGTAATCTTTACAGTGTGCATCTTGTAACCACTACGCTCTCAAGCGTAATGTGGGCACGGTCCATCTCGGACCCCACCATAAGGTTGACTCCAACGTGGGCATGGTCGGACAAACCTCAGACCAGTATTTGGGTTCCCGCCACTACCGGTAGACCAGAATTAGGGATTAAAAATACAATCAACACAAAAAATGTGCCGCGAGCACCAGAATAAAAGGTGAATCGCTGTTCTTGCCAATGAAGGTCGCCACACGGAGTCGGAACCAATGCTCTCAAGAATTTTGCTAATATTGCCGCTGATCGCATTTATTGTCTATCACCCCATTACAATCCCCTCCAAACACACAGTGGCCTCCTGGTAATCTTTCTAAGAGCCCACTAACAGGCTAATAGTTTCTACAAAAGATGGGGTGTGTATTCACTGATCAAAGAAATCGATTTGCCATATAGTAGCCCAGCCACCACCACATAGCGGCAAAAGTTATCAAGCCAAGTGCGTCTGAATTAGATTGTTAGGCTGTGTGCAGGTGAATAGCCACAACTCTAAACCCCTTCACTAACCCTGAGTGGTACACCTGAGTGAAACCAAAACACCCAAGGAAGGGACGATCGATCCCCAATTAGTAGGTCTCCTAAGGAATAGTATGTTTGGATTATGGCGTTTATCCGCCTTCAAAACTGCACCTCTTTTAACCTTCCCTAATAAAGCATTTACATTGCACGTTAGGATATGTAGTAGTCCCGCTGTCGTTTTTATGTCTCAACTATAGTCAGGAACCCCAAACCTTGTGCTTAATACATGGAGTGTTCTGAATTACCAAATTAGCTTTCACAATCAATCTGTACCCCACCCTCACCCTATACTTCATGAGCATGCACTATCTGTTGTGGGAACGAACCAAGACAGCCACCAACAGGGCGAAACACATTCTTTGTCTTGTGGTCGCATATCCCAACTGCATCGCCCTCCCCATAGTCCCTCAACAGGAATTGCAATTAACTAACTGAGGAAAGGAAAGTAAGATAGAAGAAAGGAACACTCATTCATTCCGCCTTCCAGCCTCTCCTCCCTCACACCTTCCCTACTCAATGGCGGCGGCTGCGCAGTCGCGAAGCGGCCGCGCCGCTGGCGCCGAGAAGGCTCGCCGAAGGTAAGCCCGTCTGCGCCTGACCACGGCCAGCGCCAGGAACCCTGGACCTCCCACTACCCATCGCTACGATACCACCACCCTCCTCGCACTCAACCCTGGAAGACTTAGAGAATGCCAACAAGCCTCGCCCAACACGACCCATGGCCAGTTCTCCTGCCTCCACTGCCACCAGACCCTCACCGCCACCTCGGCCTCCAACAACGCCGACGCCAGCACCGTCGACACCCTAAAATGCATCCTCCTCAATGTACGCTCTGTCCACAAACACGCCATAGAAATCTGGAACCTACTCAACACTCTCCCGCCCGACATCGCCTTCTTCACAGAGACCTGGAACAACGCATCCTCCACCCCTGACATCAGCACCGCCATCCCAGACGGATACAAGATCCAGAGGAAAGACCGCCCCAACCACCCAGGAGGGGGCCTCGCCATCGCCCACAAGAGCACCCTCCGCCTCACCACCTCCAGCTAAACCTTCCCCTCCGCCGAACACCTGCACTTTCAGATCCAGATCACCCCCAAAGCCACACTCCGAGGAACCCTCGTCTACAGACCCCCCAGTCACCGAACACCCTTCGCCACCACCATCACCGACTTCATCACACCCCACGCCATTGCCTCAACAAACTACATACTCATTGGAGACCTGAACTTCCACCTCGACAACCCCAGCGACCCCAACTCCACTATCCTTCATGACAACTTCACCAGCATCGGACTTAAACAACTCGTCAGCACATCGAACCACAGAGCAGGACACACCCTCGACCCCATCTTCGCGGCAGCAAACAGCATCCAATTCAGCCACACAAGGCAGCCGCCATGCACCGACCACCACTGCGTACACTTCGCCATCAACAAACCCAAGACACCCAAACCAACCCCACGCTCACCACGAAGGAACCGGAGCAAGGTTACAGATGAGCAACTTAACTCCACCCTCACCCGAGACAACCACACCTGGGCACCCGACGCAAACGACGCAGCCAGAGAACTCCACATATGGATATCCTACTGCGCAGATAAGCTTGCCCCGCTACGCAACCCCGACAGACAAGGCCCCAGGAAAGCCGCCTGGTTCACCACTGCTCTCCGAGAAGCCAGACGCACCTGCAGACGCCTGGAGAAGAACTGGAGAAACACCAAGACAACTGAAAACCACAACACCTACAAGTACGCCATGACGGACTACCACAACTAGATCAGAGCCGCCAACAGGAACTTCATCCACAACAAAATCCTGGCGAACTCCACCAACTCCAAGGAACTTTTCAGTGTCATTCAAGAATTCACCAACCCACGCAGCGAAGCCACAGACATCACCCTATCCCAAGACCTCTGTGACAAGCTTGGAACCTATTTCCACCCCAAGACCAAAAACCTCTACGACAACTTCATCGACCAGGTGCCACAGACGGCCCCCGCCCCCCAGAAACACCAGCCAGCCCACCATCTCCAACTGGACACCGATCACGGCCGAAGACACCGCCTCGACCATGAAAAGCATCGATTCCGGGGCCCCCACCGACCCCTGCTCCCCTCAAATCTACCACACAGCCGCCGCTGCCATTGCACCCGAACTACAACGCACCATCAACACCACCTTTAAAACAGGCACCTTCCCAGACGACTGGAAGCACGCAGAAGTCAGACCTCTGCTCAAGAAGCCCACAGCTGACTCCGCCGACCTCAAGAACTATCATCCCATCTCGCTCCTCTCCTTCGCAGCCAAATTTGCAGAGAAAACAGGAAACTGAGACGATTCATTGAAGAGAACGCTGTCCTCGACTAGTCCCAATCCAGATTCCGAAGCAACCACAGCACAGAGACCGCCCTACTCGCCGCCACAGATGACATCCGCACCCTCCTGGACCAAAGCCACTCCGCAGCCCTCATCCTACCCGACCTATCAGCGGTCTTCGACACCGTCTCCCACCGCACACTAGTTGCCAGACTACAAGACGCAGGCATACAGGAATAGCCCTGGACTGGATCCGATCATTCCTCACTGGAAGAAGACAAAGGATCAGACTCCCACCCTTCCCTTCCGGCCTCATGAAAATCACCTGCGGAGTCCCACAGGGTTCATCCCTGAGCCTCACCCTCTTCCACATCTACATGGCCCCCCTCGCAGCCATCGTCTGACACCACAGCCTCAACATCGTATCCTATGCCGACGACACCCAGCTCATCCTCTCCCTCACCGAAGACCCCACCACTACCAAACTGAACTTCCCGAAAGGAATGCAAGACGTCACAGTCTGAATGACCAACAGCTGCCTGAAGCTCAACACCGAAAAGAAAGAAGTCTTCGTCCTCGGTACCACCCCTTCTGCATGGGACAGCACCTGTTGGCCGACCACCCTTGGAAGCCCACCTACCCCCTCAGACCACGCCAAGAACCTCGGCATCGTACTCGACTCATCACTCACCATGAACCGACAGGTCAATGCCGTCACCTGCAGCTGCTTCATCACCCTCCGCATCTGCCGCAAGACCTTCAAGTGGATCCCCCCTGAGTCAAGGAAGACAGTCACCCACGCACTCATCGCAAGCAGACTGGACTATGGAAACCCACTCTACGCCGGCATCAACAAGTCCCTACTCCGAAAACTCCAGACAATACAGAACACCGCCACCAGACTCGTCCTCGGCATTCCCCGACACAAACATATCAGTCAACACCTACGAAGTCTCCACTGGCTCCCCGTGGAGAAAAAAGTCACTTTCAAAATCCTCACTCACGCCTACAAATGCCTACACAACAATGGACCCAAATACCTCAACGACAGAATCAACTTCCACGTACCCAAAAGAAACCTCCGATCTTCCAACCTCGCACTGGCCGAAACCCCGCGCAGCCAGAGAGCTAGAGCAGGCGGAAGATCCGTCTCCCACATTGCAGCCAAGACCTGAAACGACCTACCAGCAGACTTCAGATGCTCCCCTTCCCTGAACACCTTCAGGAAGACCCTCAAGACCTGGCTCTTCGGCTAAACAGATCTGCGCCCCCCCTCCCCTCCCAGCGCCTTGAGACCCTCACGGGTGAGTAGCGCGCTTACAATTCCTTGATTGAGTGATTCAGAAGGGTTGCAGCAGACACCCAGAATGGTATAATAGGTGTTTCCTCTGGGCCTTTGGAGGCACTGACCTTTTTCTCAAGGCCTGGGAGGAGGGGGGGCGTTTTGCCCCACCATCTGTAACAGAGGAGTTCATTTTGTGGACGGCGCTGTGGCCCTTTGGGCTCCTCCCATTTTACCGGCATCAGTGTCATTGACAGGAGCATCAGTGGCAGACAGCACCCTCATCCAACCAAAGGGCTTTGGAGGTCCCTACTGAGGCATTGGCTTGGGAAACAACATTCAGTGTAAGTGAAAGCATCTCTTCGATGCACTCAAGCCCTGTCTGGATGGCCAAAGATTAGGGCTTTCCCAACAAAAAGGACTTTCAATTTGACTGGGCACAGCAAGATAATTTTGCAACCCAGTGCTCATAATTTTTACTTCATCAGTTCAAAGGATTTTCTCTGAGTTAGAATTAGCTTGGTGTGGTCCAGGAAGATGAGGATTTTTTTGTGAGCCATGCTTGACTTCGCACTATCCAGGCACTGCCTGCAGGACATGATCTCTATCTCAATAGTTCAGGAAACAGGCGATGATAGGTCTGAGGGTAGCCCCAGGCAGAAGCTGTTTAGTAGGTCCTTAAAGAGCCTGTTCAATCAGGAAACAAGCAGAGATTTGACCCACCAGGAAAAACCACAAGGCCAGAATTCCCCAAATTGTTCTGTTTGGGTTCCCTCGATGTCTTCAGGAAATCTCAGCAAATGCAAACTGTTATACCTTGTGCATCCTTCCGCATATTCAATTCTAGCTGCCATGTCCCCTGTTGAACTTTGGTATTTCCAGGCAGTCTGTTGCAGGGTGATCACTGTATCCTCAAGATTTGATACAAAGCCTTCTGCTTCAGTGACACAGTCAAACACAAGGAAATGATGGATGGAGTGCTGAAACTGACACTCACCCTCATTCACAGATCTGGGTTGAATCCATCATCGTTCTTTAGCTCATTTCACCACCCCTGTTCAGACACAGCTATATGCAAATCAGTATTGACTTTGTGCCTCATGGGAACAGGGCAGCCCGAACTGCCAAGCAATGTCTTCCCTGGACCGGAAGAAAGCATCCCGGGACCGGTTTCGGGGTTACACCCCTCATCAGCCAGTCTAGTTTGAATCCGGTGGCAAAGAGAGCAAGGGACCCACGTCTGGGCATACCCTGCCAACTTAGGTCATACCCTGCCAACTTAGGGCGAACAAAGCAAAAGCAACGAGATAATGGACGGAGTGCTGAAACTTTTCAAACACTCACCCCCAGATCTGAGTTGAATCCATCATCGTTCTTTAGCTCACTTCATCACCCCAGTTCAAATTGTTGTTTTTGTCAGTGACACAGTAGGTCGTGTTGTGCAGGTCCTGTCCGAGTAGTGTGACATCCGCCTACACCTCCCTAATCTTCGTCTCAAGAGCTAGCTTCAAGGTGTGCACTCCTTGTAGGATGACCAGAGTACTAGAGCACAACCCTTCTGTGGGGTCCTGTGCATTTGCAGAGTTGTTGCCATCGTCTAATTTGGAGCCGCCATTTTGTGGAAGGGACTTACTTTTTGTTATCATAGTGCTCCACCCAATAAAGGCTGAACCTTAATTTCATCTCAATGAACATAAATAGACTCAGATGTTATATAAAGTGAAGAGAAAATAAATTGTGCTCAAAACATCTGAATACTGTTCCTTCAGGAAATGCCTCTGACTACGTCTGAAGCAGAAAAGTTACAAAGAGACTGGATGATAAGATTGTGGATGTTAACTAGTTAAAGGGCAACAAGGGTGAGGTGTACACAGATTCATTTTTTGGCAAATGAGGGATGGCTATAATACTTAATAAGTTCAATGCTCAACAAATGGAAAAAAACGCATCAAGACCAAATGGGAGATGATATTTTTGTAAAGGTTTAAAAAATACATATATTGATTTTTAGCAATAAGTACAGCTACTTACTCAGGAAAATTAAAGCCATGTATCACACAACGCCTAAGTAGTGTACGGTAAAATGCATAATTCCATGCCTTCCCTTCCCATTCAGTTTCCCACTTACTTGCAAAGGTGAAGATCTAGACCTAGATAAATGGTGATTGGATCCGTCCCAAAGTGTTAATTTCTATCTAATCTCTCCTGGCTATTTACTGAGTTTGAGAAACTGAAAGAAGCTGTGGAGGGGGCTGCAATCAGATACTACACTCCATGCTAGACAGATCAGGGAACGCTAATACTGCCAATGCGATCGATTGCAGCCTCTTGAGTGATCTATCAGACCATGCTCTTGTGGGAGCCTAAAAGAGTGCTTTATCTTAGGGACAGAGACTATCTTAGGGACAGAGACTATACCGCCCACAAAGTTACTAGCAGCTGCAGCATCCTAGAGGGAAGTATATTGAATCACTTAACCGTACAAATACTGCTTAACTATGGTATATCAAGTATCCTGGAGAGGAGTTGGCCTAACGGGTAGGGCGCTCAACATCGGACCTGGGGAACTGGGTTCGAGTCTCGGTAATGCTGCTGAACATCCTGTGATTCTGGGCAAATCACTTCATCTCGCCGTGCCTAACAAAAAAAAAAAAAATGAATGTGTGTCCTCATGTAACGTAACTGGTGCTATGTTAAGCGCTCTGATACCCGATTCAGGTCAAGTTTGCGCTATATAAAACTCTGCAACAAGTAACACAAAAGGATTTGTGTGGGACTCATTTGAGTCAAGAAACCTCATAAAGCAACTAGAGGCCTCGAAACACCAATCAGAATTATTAGATATCTTAACTTAATTAGTGAAAAAACAGTTCTAAGTATGCACTGTTGGAAGAAAAATCATCGTGACGCTTTAATAAAGGAATACATCAATAAAATACTGGACCAAGTAAGCTTCAATTATATATGTACCACCATAGTGGTCAACCTGCCAGGTCTCCCAGTCAGGAGTGACAAGCACAGTCAGACCTCAACAGGCTCAATGACAAGTTAGTGCTGGGGGTAAAAGTCCACGCATGAGGGAGACTCCATTCCCCAAGACAACCTACACAAAGTGAGAAAAAGTGGGGGAAGGGGTGACCGGTAACAGCACAGGAGAAGAAGTCTATCAGCGGCTGAAGCACTATGTTTATACAAGAACTTGGCCTATCCTTCCAGTGAAGTGTATTGTTACCTCCAACACACCTAGGAAGGGGAGAGGTCACCCCACGAGGCCTCATTGACACCTCTGGGGTCCTCCATGTATCTTAACAGGCTCAACTCAATTCCTCATGTGGGATCTCACTGTCTATGAGGCTACTCCAGGAATACAGGCCTCAGGGACACATTTGTAGCCTCTGCTAATGCCGATCGGGCCCTCCTCCACCGCAACCATCTGGCCCGACAACCACACGGACAATACTCTCAATGCACGCTCTGTGAAGCATCCTTGCAGCCGCCAGGACCCATGATGGATGATGTTAGGTCCGTGTCTCCCCTAATTAGCGCATTCATAAAAGTCTTTTCCTGAGCCTGTCACATTTGGATTTTGGGACTGACAGACTAGCAGCTCAATGAGGCTCGCTGTACCTCCAGGTGGTAGCTATCTGCGTCTGGGCTGTGTTTTTATATCCGCCACACCTCTGCAGAGTCAGTCACAGAGAGGGTCTGTCTTCTGCCACTTCCGCTATGCCTCTCCCCAGTCGCCTCAATTCATTTCTCCGCACCTTTCAGGCTACATCCGGCCTCAAGACAGGCATCCCTCAACGCACACCACCACCCTGGTGTTGTGTAGTTCCTAGGAATCCCCCAGGACCTGCGCATTTTTAATGACCTTGGGCTTGGTGGCCCTACAGCTTCGGGACAACCCCAAAGGACATGTCAGCCGTTAGACCAGCTAGTTCTACAGTGCCACTACCACTCCCCTATATTCTACAGTAGTGTAGGTAGTTTCTGGCAACCACTGAACAAGACAACCCTGATTCCTCAGGAAACGTGGAAAACAGTACAGTATGTTTCACTCAGACAATCGTGCTTGCTTACTCTCAGAAAATACACAGGATGGCAATTAGGACGTTTCAAAACCATATGTGTTGCGACAATCAGGGGACAGAAGCATACAAGAGATTGCTGGTACCAATATAATAAGATGAACATAAGCGGTTCAGATAAAGACAGTAGCACTTGCATATTCCTAAAATGCGTGCCCTTAGAAATTTGCCTAAATGTACCTAGCCTAGATCTGTACATGTAGCATGTATATGCGTGTAGCTATGTGTATCTGTAGCCAAGAAACCCTAAGGAAGAAGGAGTAGTTTCTTTTCTGTAACTCCAGTTCTGTAGTAGGGGTATCTCTGTTATAGTCATAATCTAGTGAATAGTCCCGCCCATGTGCGTGGACCCCGGAGCAATAAAAAATAATCTCTAAAGGTGACAAATCATGCAGACCTGCATACACCTTTAAGAGAGAATTTAATTTAAAGACAGATAATGCAGCCTATACCCACAGGCTACACTATCCAGTACTCCAACTAGCATTCCACCAACATCCACAAACAGCACTGCCTGTCCAGCTTTTCTCCACATAGGAAAAAACCCTGCCTATACCAGCAAAAGCCTCTGGAATGATAGAGAGGAAGGAGTGGACAGACAAGCCCCATAGGCTGCCATTATGTGGCTTAGAACAGGATACTGTGCCTTTAAGAAAACTTTCCAGATTTCCAGAACTTTCCCCAGTATCCCAGAATGCCCAGCAGGTCCCATTTACTTTCAGTTCTTTTTGAAGGCGTAGCACGCCAGACCTGTAGCATTCTTCATATGAATAATAATCTCTCCACCGGGGAGGAGGGCGGGCGCTTATGACTATAACAGAGATACCCCTACTACAGAACTGGAGTTACAGAAAAGAAACTACTCCTTCTGTAGTAGGGGATCTCTGTGTATAGTCATAATCTAGTGAATAGAATGGCAAGCCCATCCCCACACAACAACAGCGGTGGAGAACTACAAGACAAAACCACTACTGTGCGAACAAATTTCGCAGCGAAGCCTGCCAAACCTGAGCATCTGCCCTGGCATCCGAGTCCAGACAGTAATGCGCAGCAAAGGTATGGACCGACTTCCAAGTGGCCGCCTTGCAGATTTCCGCAATAGGAACATTACGCAGCAAAGCCGTCGTGGCAGCTTTGCCCCTGGTGGAATAAGCCTTAGGTTTACCCCCTAAGGTCTTATTAGCCTTTTGATAACACAATTGTATGCAGGACACAATCCACCGAGAAATGGACTGTTTAGAGGTCGCAAGACCAGTCCTGACTGATCCATAATTAACAAACAATTGGTCAGACCTACGAATATCCTTGGTCTTATCCAGATAAAATTTCAACACCCTCCGAACATCCAGGGAATGGAGAGACCTTTCCGCTGGCGAAGAGGGATTCTGAAAGAACGTAGGCAAAGTTATGGTCTGGTTGACATGAAAGTCAGAGATAACCTTAGGAAGAAATTTAGGGTGAGTACGCATCACAACCTTAGCAGCATGAAATACAGTATAAGGTTCTTGACAACATAATGCCTGAAGTTCACTCACCCTGCGGGCCGATGTAATGGCCACTAGGAACGCCGCCTTCCAGGATAGGTGCTGCAATGAAGCCTTGAGAATGGGTTCAAAAGGCTCCTTCATCAGTCTGGACAGCACCACATTCAAGTCCCAGGAAGGCGAGGGAAGTCTGACAGGAGGAAACACTTTCTTCAAGCCTTCCAAAAAATCCTTGACCACAGGGATCTGAAAGAAGGAAGTCTGTGAAGGGCATTTCCTGTAAGCAGTCAAAGCAGCCAGATGAACCTTAATGGAATGGAAATTAAGGCCAGACTGCGCCAGATGTAAAAGGTACGGAAGGATGACATCTTCCTTACATGTCGTCGGATCAAAGTTCTTGGACTTACACCAGATACAGAACCTCTTCCACTTGTAAGCATAGGATGTCCTAGTGGAAGGTCGTTTAGACTCCTTCAGTATGTCCATACAATCGTCTGGTAGATTCAGATGGCCATATTGCACTATTTCAGGAGCCATGCCGCCAAACTCAAAGACGAGAGGTTGGGGTGCACCAGCCGCCCCCCGAACTTCGTGAGAAGGTCCGGCCTGCACGGCAACCGCATGTGAGGAAGGAGAGACCGGTGAAGTAGGTCGTGAACCACCACTGCCTGGGCAACTCCGGGGCGATCAGGATCATCCGCGCCCTGGACTGGGACAGCTTGATGAGCACTGCCGGAATCAGGGGAATGGGTGGAAAAGCATACAGAAAGCTGTTCGACCAATCGATCCATAGCGCATTCCCCAGCGTCCCCCGCTGGTAGTACCTGGATGCGAAGTCTCGGCATTTGCTGTTTTCGGCGGTGGCGAACAGATCTACGTCTGGAGTCCCCCACCTTGCGAAGACTTCTCCTAGTACTTCATCGTTTATGACCCATTCGTGGTTTTCCTGAATCAGCCTGCTCAAGGCGTCCGCCTGAGCATTCTGCACCCCTGGCAGATGCGTGGCCGTAATCGTCAGTCCTCGGGCCAGCAGCCAGCGCCAGATCGCCTGCGCCTCCTGCGACAGAGTGCGCGATCTCGACCCCCCCTGCTTGTTGAGGTAATACATCGTGGTTGTATTGTCCGTCTGTATCAGCAGCGAGTTGGTCTGGAAGGACGGAAGGAAGGCTTTCAGTGCCAGGAAGACAGATCTGAGTTCCAGGAAATTGATGTGGTACGTCGATTCCAAAGGAGACCACTTTCCTTGAATCTGCAAGTCCCCGGAATGCGCTCCCCAGCCCTGGAGAGACGCATCCGTCACGACACTCGTCGTGGGAATGTCCTTGTGGAAGGGAACCCCCTTGAGGAGGTTTTCCGCCGAACACCACCACTTCAGAGACTGAAGAGCATGCAGCGACAGTCGTATCTTGTCGTCCCAAGAGCCTGTCCTCTGATCCCACTGATCCTCCAAGCACTCCTGCAGTGGCCTCATGTGTAGCCGTGCGTGAGGCGTGAGGAAGATACAGGAGGCCATCGATCCCAGTAGAGAAGACACCTTCCTCACTGTCGTCGATGGAGCAGTCCTGAGGTCCTGAGCCTTCCGAAGGAGTGATAACCGTCTCTCCTCCGAAGGAGACACGCTTGCTGACCGCGTATCGATGGAGGCTCCCAGGTACTGTATGCACTGGACCGGAGTCGTGACCGATTTGGACATGTTGACGTGGAACCCCAGCTTATGCAAGAGAGCGCACGTCCATCGGAAGTGATCTTGCGCTTCCGAGAAGGATGAAGCCTTGATCAGCCAATCGTCCAGATACGGGTAGACAAACACCTTGTTCCTTCGCAGATGTGCCGCCACCACCGCCATGCACTTCGAGAAGGTCCTGGGCGCAGACTTTAGCCCGAATGGCAGTACTGTGTATTGATAGTGATTGGCGCCGACTTGGAATCGCAGGAACTTCCTGTGCTTCCGTGCTATGGGCACATGGAAGTACGCATCCTGTAGATCTATGGCACAGAGCCAGTCTCCCCGTTGCAGCTAAGGGTAAATCTGGTGCAACGATAGCATGCGAAACTTCTCTCTGCGAATCCATTTGTTTGCCTGTCGCAAATCCTGAATGGGCCTGAACTCGTTCTTGTCCTTCTTGCGAACGAGGAAGAACCGAGAGTACAGACCTCTTCCCCTTTGAGACAGAGGTACCTCTTCTACCGCCTTTTTTCTCAACAAGATGTCTGCCTCCATCTGGAGCTCTCTCAGCTGGAACTGAGAGCTGACCGGCGGAATCGCTGGAGGCGGGCTGATAAACCGAAGACTGTATCCATTGCAAACAATATTCAGCACCCACTTGTCCTGAGTAATTTTTCTCCACTCTGCCGGAAAAAGTTGAATGCTTCCCCCCACTGGAGTGGGTAACGGTTGAGGGGGAAGTAGCCGCTCAGGGCCGAGACACGGCCGGGCCCTTGGTAGTGGTAGTCGCCTGCTGGCCTCCTCTACCCCTCTGGCGTTTCTGGAAGGGCTTCCGGAACTGCTGCTGTTGGTGCTGCTGCTGTCCCGAACCCTGCCCACGCCCTCTGCCCGAAGACCCGAACCGCCTCTGGAACGGGCGCTTCTTCTTCTCGGCCTTCTCCAACCCGACGGCCGTCAGGGTTTCCGCCTCCGCCTTCATGCGGGCCATCTCATCATCCGCATGTTTTCCGAACAGGGTTTCCCCCGAGAAGGGCAGGTTGGCCACTCTGTGCTGCGCCTCTGGTTTGAGGGATGTCAGGCGCAGCCACGAATGCCGCCTCTGGTGGACACCATGACAGTAGGCGTGGGCGGCCAACAAGGAGACATCCGCCGCCGCGCCGATCACCTGATTAGAAACCAGCATGCCTTCGCGCACTGTTTCCAAGAAGTCCTCCTTCCTGTCCCGGGGCAGCAGGTCCGCATACTGCTGCAGGGACTCCCACAGGGCCCGGTCGTACCGGCCCAACAAAGCCCCTGCACTCGCCTTCATGGTGGTGGCGGCGGTCCCACACACCTTCCTGCCCGCAGAATCCAGCCAGCGGCTTTCTTTGTCAGGCGGGACCGTCGATGAAGGGGCGGTCGCTTGTTGTTTCCTCGCCGCCGTCACGATGACCGAATCCGGCTTCGGGTCCACCCTCAAAAAGGTAGGGTCCGACTCCGGGGCCCTATACTTTTTCATGAGCCTGGAGGGGGCAGCCTTCGTCATCGCGGGAGTGAGGAACAGCTCCAACGCGGGTTCCACCAGTCCTGGTACAAGGGGCAGTAGAGGGCGAGACAGATGTTTCTTATGAAGTGTCTCGAATATCACGGACGTCGTGGG
The DNA here is from genome assembly GCF_964204655.1 of Triturus cristatus. Lineage (NCBI taxonomy): Eukaryota > Metazoa > Chordata > Amphibia > Caudata > Salamandridae > Triturus > Triturus cristatus. Next base: position 444,188,653 of record NC_140581.1, read on the forward strand.
TGTTGGAACCGTCACCGTGATACCCAACTTTGCTGCCCCTCTCAACAGCACCTCTTGGAAAGAGACCAAATCGTCCACCGGAGACACCCTAGTCCCCGGCGAGTCCGACAGCGTCGGGGAAAAGTCTCTGTTCGAGGATCGCGTGTGCGACCTGGACCTGTGCCTCCTACGGCGTCATCCTGAGTCCGACGATGACCGTCCATGGCTCCGTGATCTTCTCCTCCTGAGAGAGCGGGAGCGCGACCTCTTCGGCTTCGGTCTGCCCGGGCGTCGCGGCTTCGGAGTCCCCTGCGGCGGAGTCGGGTACCTCGGAAGGGAAACCGACCGCGGGGGAACCGCCGGCAGCCCCAATGGAGTGCGTGGTAACGACTGAGGTGGGGGCGGCGGAGGCAGTGGCCGCGGATGTGGAGGCGGTGGTGGAGGTGGTGGCGGTGGTGTTGGCGGTGGTGGTGGTGAAGGCGGAGTCGGAGGAGGCGGTGACGTAGGCATCCGAGGAGGCATATACACCACAGAGTACACCGATCCCGATGACTCTCTCTTCTTCTTCGCCTCGACGTCGATCTTCGCCTCGACGTCGATCTTCGCCTCGACGTCGATCTTCGCCTCGGACGGCGACCTTCGCCTCGACGGCGACGTTCGCCTCGACGGCGATCTTCGTCTCGACGGCGATCTTCTTGACCTCGAGCGTCTCGACGTCGAACTTCTCCTCGACGGCGACGTCGACCGTCTCCTCTTCACCGACGGCGAACGGCGATCTCCCCTCGACGGCGAGCGCCGACGCCGGGTCCGATCTCGACGCCGACCGCTGGACGGCGACGTCGACGGCGTCGTCGCTGAAGATGCCGATGTAGTCGACGGCGGCCTGTTCAGGTCCCTCGACGTCGACCGTCGACGCCGCTTCTCCCCAGAGCCCTGGGGAGACGGCGAACAGATGGTAGTCATCCTCCTCGACGCCGCCGTCGACGCCCTCGACGTCGACGGGGAGTGGGGACGCTTACTGGTCTTCCTGCCCCTGGGGAGCCCCCCAGAGGCCTCAGTATGGGCCAAATCAGCCCCTCCAGACCCACCTGGTGCCTTCAGCCTTCTCTCCTCCAGGACTTGAAGCCTGATTTTCATTCTGTCCCTCAGGGTCCTGGCTGAGAACGAGTGGCAGATATCACAGTCTTCAGGCACGTGGGACTGGGGAAGGCAACCTATACACACCTCGTGTGGATCTGTTTTAGCCTTCTTTCTACCACATTCAGGGCACTTGTCGAACAAGCCAGGCATGTTGACAGTACCAGCCACTAAGCACTTGAAAAAGTGACAAAAGTTGACAAAAATTGACAAAAACTACAATAAACCCTTGAAAAGGGGAGAGCTCAATGCTCCAGGGTCCTGCTAGCAGGAGCCGGAAAAAAGAACTGAAAGTAAATGGGACCTGCTGGGCATTCTGGGATACTGGGGAAAGTTCTGGAAATCTGGAAAGTTTTCTTAAAGGCACAGTATCCTGTTCTAAGCCACATAATGGCAGCCTATGGGGCTTGTCTGTCCACTCCTTCCTCTCTATCATTCCAGAGGCTTTTGCTGGTAGAGGCAGGGTTTTTTCCTATGTGGAGAAAAGCTGGACAGGCAGTGCTGTTTGTGGATGTTGGTGGAATTCTAGTTGAAGTACTGGACAGTGTAGCCTGTGGGTATAGGCTGCATTATCTGTCTTTAAATTAAATTCTCTCTTAAAGGTGTATGCAGGTCTGCATGATTTGTCACCTTTAGAGATTATTTTTTATTGCTCCGGGGTCCACGCACATGGGCGGGACTATTCACTAGATTATGACTATACACAGAGATCCCCTACTACAGAACCAGCCCCCTCACCTGATGGTTGAGAGCGAAGGACCCTGTCTCTGCTTCGAGGATGAGACCCCGCAAGGGATCTCAGACCGCTGTGTAAAAACAACAGTCAATGGACAGAATGCAGAACAATGTCATACATTCACCTCAGTACAGAGATCTGGGCCTAAATCCATCGTTTTTTTGCTCACCATGCCATTCCGGTTTGAACCTAGCCATATGCAAATCAGTCTTGACCCTGTGCCTCATGGGAACTGTCCAGACAGAATTGCCAAGCCAGGTCCTCCCTGGACAGGAAACAAGCATCCTAGGCCTGGTTTCGGGGTTTCACCCCTCTTCAGCCAGGATAGCTTGATTCCAGTGGCATGGAGAGCACGGGACTCACGTCTGAGCATACCCGTCCCACTCGGGTTGACAAATGCAAAAACAACAGTTGATGGACAGAATGCAGAACAATGTCATACATGCACCCCAATACAGTACAGTGTGTCGAAGATTCAGCATGCAGGTCCTCATATCAGCTTGGAAGGAATTCTCCTCTAATTTCTAGGGGGGAGTGAGGGTCTTTTATACTAGAGTGTGTTTTTTTAGAATCGATATGCTTTTAATACAATCATAGATGCTTTGAAAACAATCATAAATGTTTTGAAAACAATCATCAATGTTTTTCTAAACAAATGCAATCATGCAAAGCTGGCTGTTGGCCAAGGATGAAAAAAAGTGGTGACCCTTATACAGAATAATTCTGCTGTGCCTGGGGATATGTTTATGTATGTTAGGTACAGGGATTATAATAGAATACTAAGAGCCTGGTGTTGAAGAGACAGGAGCAAGCTACTAGGTAAAAGGTCACCTGTGTATAATCTTTATTGCCATGTGGATGGGACAAATGTATGTAATAGGGGTATACATAACAGAACTAGCCTAAAGGACATGACACCGGGACCGTCCCTCCAGCCTGCAATGTGGGCCACTGTGGATGAGTTGCCTCAGAGGCACCCAACACTCCCACCAAAGCAATTTGGCTCAGACACTGGATCCGGCAGTCACAATTTTCTCTTCCAATCATGGCCAGAGGGAATTAAATGTACTGCCCCCCACAGGCATGTACAGCCCAGGGGCACAGATTATCAGGGTTGCACCAATTCAGGCTGCCATCTCTGCTACAGGGCAGCCAGCAAGTGGTGTTAAGAGGCACAAGGTTACAGGATATTGGGCGCTGGGTAGCACAACACTAAAGATTACCTCCCCTCACACCCGGTGCTACAAACTTTCAGTAACTTGTCTTGGGATATTAGGTCAAGGATTTCTGTAGATTTTAGGAACGCAAACCATAGTGCAGTTCCTACTGGTCCTGAAGTTTTCCTTCAGGTCAGAGTTGTACACTGGCACTGAGAATAAATTATAGAACAAGGGAACAAAATGATGCCTGAAGTCAATCACGTAATCGCCCTCTTCCTCTCATAAATCTTTTTTTTTGTTTTTCTATTTGGGTATTTTGGCATGTAGGTTGTGGGAGCGTTATTTTAGAGAAATAATATACTAGTGATTGGTGTGGGTCCTTAGGCTTTTCAAAGTAAAATTGCCTCGCAAACCAGACTAGCTTTTTGCAGTACTTCCTTTGCTTTATGGAAAAGGCTGTATCTTACAGCACTCCTGTTTGGTTTTTCAAAGTGGCAGCAGACATCAATAGTATGGTCCCTCTCCTTCAGTTCACTAGGTCCACCAAAGTTAAGCATATCCATCTATCTGTTATTCTCAATGTATTGTGGTGCCTGCTTGTCTATGGGAAGACCTCCTTCAAAACTAATTCCCTGAAGTGTTTTTCCTTTTGACTTTTTGGGGAAGACAGAAGGCTAGGGCTGCTTTGGGAGGCTAAATTGACACATTTTTACAAGAGTTTGTTAAGCACAGGGTTGGCCTAACCTGGCACTATGAAATGCTCGAATTATGGCCATCTGCCATTGCAAAAGCCTGCACAAGGTGTGTGGGGAGTGGGGAGAAGGGGTCAACAGATCATAACCTTTTGTCTCTGGAAGAGGACTGACTTTGCAGGAAGTTCATGCCTATCAAAGTTGGGACGCTGCAAGTAAACTAATTACAACATTTCTGCAATGTCACAGTAACCAAACTTGATTTAAAACCAGCTTAGTGTAAGATAGTAATTAATATTTATAAAAATCATAACTCTGGTATGTGTACATAAAATCTAACTTTGCCAAACAATTAGAGAGCAATCTACAATGACATTTTTGGCTGATGTACGTTTATGGCAATCATAACTCTGGTATGTGTACATAAAATCTAACTTTGCCAAACAATTAGAGAGCAATCTACAATGACATTTTTGGGTGATGTACGTTTATGGCCAAAAATAACCACATTTATGCCTGCCAGGAAATCACAAAAGGATTCCTGGCAGGCATAAAAGCAGGTATTTTTGGATCTCAAACTATTCCTGGCAGTGTAAATGGATACATAAACACCAATTTCTCTGCCACGATTATGGTGAAATGCAGTAGAAAATATCAAGCATGGTGTGTGGAGTGGTCATTACAAGCTATGAATACCATTGGAAGTTTGTGAATGCCCACAGAACTCTAGGTTTGTGAATATTTACCTACTGAAATCCGACATTTTCTCATTCGGTAATTCAGTCTTGGGAGTGGAGTAACTGCCCTTCTAGTATGTGAAGGGGAAAAGGTCAAACCCAAATATACTGGGGGTGAATGGGAAGGCCTTTCGCCAAGGGAAAAAAAAAAATATAGCACAAAGTTTCGACAAAATAAGACAAAGCGTTTGCACAGGATGCTCCCTTCGCCGCTTACTTAAATCTAGGTTATGTAAATTCCTGCACAGGAGAAATAGGTGCCCGTGGGAGATGTTACAAGATTCCCAATAGACATTCCCATTACTATTCCAGCAAGTTTTCCAGGCGTAACACTGGGAAAGTAAGTCAATTCCCAAAAGTAGTGAATATGCACCCATACATAGGCATACTTCAATGGGTGCAGAGTTACTAATTTTTTTGTGAATAGGGCCATTAGATGTGAAAGAATTAGTTCAAAGTTACAAGAATGGCGTTTCTAACTGGTTACAAGCCAAAGCTGAAGAATTGCCTTCTTAAAACACTCTGCAGCATTCTACATATGTGCTGCAACATATTCAATGTCAACAGAACCTTTTGAAACATTCAACTGGCACATATCTCGTGTTTTAAGTCTGAGCATTGGGCAAATGGACCCTGTTGTTTGCTTGATATGGGGGCACCCAGGCCTAGCGTTTATTTCCTGGCTAGACTTTAGGAGGATTTAACGAGAAAGTCCGTTATGGCCCCAGGGGGGAATGCACCAATACCTTTGCAGTTAAGAAAGGCATTCGGCAAGGATTTGTATTAGCACCTCTGTTTACTTTTTCTTTTGTTAATGGGGTAGATGAGACCTTACAAGCAGTGCCTGCCGATGCCCCCCCCTCCCCCAAGTGGCTGGGCACCCCATACCTGTGCTTTTGTATGCGGATGACGCAATTCTGCTGGCTAGGTCTCCAGTGGGAATGCAACGCTTGATGGATGCTTTTAGCGATTTTATTACTGCAAGGAAATTAATTATCAACAAAAGCAAAACTTATACTATGGCCTGTGGGCCACGGGACAAACTAAGCAGAATGTTCTGCATGGATAAATTGCCCTTGGCCCCAGTTGATACTTTCTGCTACCTGGGCATTACCTTTTCAGGTAACGGGTCGTGGACCCGAGAAATTACTAATGTCAAGAGCAAAATGGCCAGAAGCACCCATGGTATTTTTAGGTTTTCCACAATGCTGGGATCCAGGCCTGTTAAAGAGATGACATATAGGGCAAGGGTTTTATCGATTGCAACATATTGGGCCGGTATTTGAGGTTATCATGATAGCTCTACATTGCAGACCGAGGAAAATGGTTTCTTTAAACGCCTCCTCAGTTTACCCACTTTGGCTTCTTCAGAGATTATACACAAGGAAGTGGGGCTAGAGTATCTCACAGACATAGTTGCATCTCACCCATTACTGCTCTGGCACTCCATATTGTCTAAGGAGGAAACTAATTTTACCAAATCAATCATTTTAGACTGTTTTACTTTAGATAATGCCATGAACATCCCTTGGATAAGCTATATTAACTCGCAGTACAGCAAATTATTTAAGATCTCAGTACGGATTAATCCCCCTCAGGTATCATTAATAAGGAAGTCGTCCATTAAAGAAATTTTTATAAACCAGAGGAGTGAAACTCGGCTTGTCTGCAAACGCAGGAAACCAATTGTAAAATTTTATTTAACACTTACCTCTAATGTGGGCTGTCAAGATTACTTAATATAGATTCCCAATCTTATGCATCGTTTTGTATCAGTTAGATTTAGATAGGGAAAGCCACTAAATGGTGGATAATTCCCAAACATGAAAATGTGCCCTTCAGCCACGATTCCCTGCCCATGCGATGGACAGAGCAGACAGAGCGCCGTGCACTTCATGCTGTTTTGCGGGTTTTATTCAGGTTTTAGAAATTTTTATTTAAAACCACTTTTGCTTGCTTATGGTAGTGGTTCACACCTTGCTGCAATAAAATACCTGTCTGAACTTGATGATTTGTCTTAATGTGGCACTTTATATTGTAAATGCTTTTAATACGCAAAAGTATTGGTGTATCGATATAGCAATGACCCTCTGAAGTCTTTTATGAATTTGTATTGCTTTTTTATAACATTTTATGTGTTTTAAATGGGATTAATTTTGGCCCCATGTCACAGACCTTGCGCCATCTGCTCCGTTTTACTTGATCAATTCTATATGTAATGCACTTGGTTTTAATGTATGTGATTAGTTTTGGACCTATGATGCACATCAGATGTTATCTGCTTTAACGTATGTATACTTATATGGTTGTTTTATGCATATCGAATAAAGTTTTTCGAACGACCCTGTTGTTTCATTGCACACTCACAGTTGACATATTCAATGCCCTATTTACACATCAACTATCAAAATACAGCTTAGATTGACATTTAACCCTTCAATCTTGTCTAAAGAGTTACAGACCTATCTAGCAGCTATTTATCCTATTTTCAATCGAATATGCAGGTGGCATAAAGTCCTGCCAAGTTCCACACTGAGAATTTGACTTTTATGACACATATGTAGCCTTCTACGTTTTCATCATGGGATTACAGAAGAGTCAAATATGCCTATTAAGAGTTTTTTTTAACCAGCCACATTTTAGTTAAAAAGCTTAGGGTTTCAATGCTCACAGGAGCTGGCAAATATAATGGGTAAAACATTCATAAAAGGTAGTTTCCTAGAAATGGTATAGAAGGGTATCAGCATATTAAATTATTTAACAATTTTATTTCAAGTCCACTGTCCCTGTGATCTAGTTCTGTTTCTATTATTTGATGTTTCAGTGTTTTGTTTGAAATTAGTGTATTGATTTTTGTATTTTTAATTTACTTGTGATTAGCATTGGATATGGAGGATTTAGTATATCGTTCTATATTTTCAAAATGGCTCACAGGATGTGGAACGCCTCACTAATGAACCCAACCGCAAAGCCCACTTGCTCAGCAGCTTTGCCTGTAAGGTTAGAAATATCTCCTTCAGTATCAAAGGTGAGATCTTAACTGAGATTCATTCGCAGTCCATCTCTGAATCTCTTGATCATAGTCTTCTGTATCCTGAATAGCAATTGCAGCAACACATTTTGAAGTTGCATATTCATAATCTGTCATAACAGATTAAGTGTAAACTCTGTAATTTCAGATTTATTCTGATATGCATACACTAAATTTTCAGGAGTAAATATGTCATATAATTAGTGCTAGACAGCATCTCCATGTGTGATGAAGGTGACATATATATTCACTGAAAAAACAAAAGTTACCGGAACGTTATAGGTAGGTTCAGATTTTACACGCACAAATCCATAGAAATTCAGCAGTTATTGTTACCTCAGCTAACTATAACGTTCACCCCCTGCAATGCACTGCTTATGAGTTTACATATTACATTACTGATGACATCACTGAAGGCATCTCAAATGACATCACTGATGACACCATCCAGTGAGTGTTTCATAACAGTTTCTAACACTGAAAGATATATACTGAGCTACAGCATAAGTTAAATTACTATTCTTTCTGTACTACTGAGTGTTAGTATTTTTAACATATATCATCTGAACTATAATCTCGTTTTAAAAGTAGGTGTACTATTTATGAGTGAACCAGCCTCTACGCTGACATCGTCTCCAGCAGATGTATGTGCATGGCAGTGCTTTGCAACAGTCTAAGCTGTTCACTGAGACTTCACTCCACAGTGAGTATTGTTGTGTTTTACAACATACTAACCACTTTGCCTAAACCTCTCTCTTTTGTGATGGATGAGTGTAGTAGTAGTTTGCAATAAATTCATCTGTTCACTAAGACCTTTTCTCTCTATGGTGATAGCTCAGTGCAGTAGTGATTTGCAACAGACTGACCTCTCTGCGGACACCTTTCTCTAGGATCAAGAATAATTTGATAAGTGGTTTGTGACAAAGTGGCCTGTCCGCCAAGACCTCTCTACCGGGTGTGTGTTGTAGTGGTTTTTGTAAAACAGACGTCTGCACTAAAACCTATTTCCAGGTTGACGATTGGTGTTGTGGTTTGAGATAGACTATCCTGTACGGCTAGATGTCTGATTTGGTCGTTAGTGTTTAGAGTAGTGGTTTAGGAGAAACAGGACTATCCACTGAGAACCCTCTCATGAGTGATAAGTGAGTGAATTAGTTGATAAGGTTACAATGAGCTCTCTGCTGTACGTCTCTCATCTGTTTCCTTTTCTTATTATAAAAAAGAAATTAAATGGTATTTTATAAAGTATATTGAAGTTTACATTGTTTAGTGAGGTCTTAAGTGATGTCATTTGAGATGTCATCTGTGATGTCACTGCCCCTGTCATGAGTAATGTAACATGTGAGGTCAAAAGCAGTGCATTGCGGGGAGCATTAGTTATAGTTAGCTCAGGTAATTATAACTGCTGAATTTCTAGGGATTTGAGTGTGTAAATCTGAACCTAACTATAACGTCTCTGTACCCTTTGTTTTTTCCACTGAATTTCTATGGTTTTTTAATTCTACTTCTTACTATATTTGTCCCTGTAAGCTTTGGATTTTTCTGTGAATGTCACTGTTTTTTAATGGTATTTCCTAACTATAACGTCCCTGTTAGTTTTTTTGTGTGAATTTCACAGTTTCTTTAAATATAAATGGTACAACAATTTGACTCATAAGTTCAATTTACTAATATACATTTTCACAAGTTTATACATATATTTTATTCACATTCATTCTTAATAAATATTTTAAAACTACAAAATTAAAAAATTAAGGCAAGGTAACTTAAATAGTCTTTCCATAAATGTAATGCACTAAGCCTTTCTTTTTTTAAATTAACTTTATGGATCCGCGGATCTGTTAGCAACCAAAAGCACACATTCAATACTAAACATATTTGACACTAACATATGCTATTACAATTTCCATATGCGTATCATTACCAGTGTGTGTGTGTGTGTGTGTGTGTGTGTGTGTGTGTGTGTGTGTGGGAGTGGCTGTGTAGGTGTGTGAGTGGTTTTGTAAGTATGTGAAAGGTTGTGTCTGATTGTGAGTGGGTCTGCGAGTGGGTTTGTGACTGACTGTGGGTGAGTGTGTGAGTGTGTAGGTGGGTGTGTGAGTGTGTAGGTGGGTGTGTGAGTGTGTAGGTGGGTGTGTGAGTGTGTAGGTGGGTGTGTGAGTGTGTAGGTGGGTGTGTGAGTGTGTAGGTGGGTGTGTGAGTGTGTGCAGGTGGGTGTGTGAGTGTGTGCAGGTGGGTGTGTGAGTGTGTATATGGGTGTGTGAGTGTGTAGGTGGGTGTGTGAGTGTGAATGAGTGACTGTGTGGGTCTTGAGTGGGCGTGTGGGTGGTTTTGTAGGTCTGCGAGAGGGTTTGTGAGTGTCTGTATGGATGTGTGAGTGGTTGTGTGGGTAGGTAAGTGTGTGTGGGGTGTGTGTGTGTGGCTCTATGAGTGGGCGTGTGAGTGGTTTTGGGGGTCTGAGTGGGCATGAATGTTTTGGGGGTCTGTGAGTGGGTGTGTGAGTAGGTGTTTGGGTATGTGTGGGTGTATGTATTTTTTTAATTGGGGTCTGGAACCACTAAAGAGCACACAGGGGATTGCGCTGAGCGCCGTAGTGAATCCGTGGAAACTCGTGCCAAAAACCCCCCCAGAAAAACACATTTTTGGGCAATTTCTTGCCCATGAGCGGTCCCACACCGACCTTTTCATCAGTCACATGGGGTCAAGGTACCTCTACCCTGATCCCTTCTATCCCTGTGCACAGAGTCCAGAATAACAAAATGGCAGCTGCAACTTTTAACTCAGGTTGCGGCCAGCCAATCACGGAATTGCTGTTGGTACGTGGCTCAACAGATCCGCCGCAGTGGATCTTCCTCTCCAGATATACATAAATCATTTTACTTTAATAACTCCAAAACTACTGAACAGATTTGCACCAAATTATAACAAGCACTGGCATAGCCAATAGGTCTCGCCTTTGGGACCTTATAAGTGTTTAGCCATGCAACAGTTGCATAACTATACACTTATAAGGTCCCAAAAGCGAGACCTATTGGCTATGCCAATGCTTGTTTTAACTGCTGCAATCTATTGAAGCCTTACGGAGAACATCAAAGCGGCCGTGCGGCCGCGAAAGTGAAAGTAATCGCGACCAAGCGCGGCGTGCGCGCCCGCGCACCTGCACTGTAGCTCTAGGCTGGCCTGGTAGCACTTTTTGGAGCCCTCACAAAATGTCTCGCCAGACCAGCGCATGCACTGGGTCAGGCGAGACCTAAAAAGCACTATTTCTGGACTAAGATCTAACTTTCTGCCAAACGTGGCATAATTCCGTTCAACGGTTCGGGCTATAGCAGTGTCTAAAATCTCAATGGGAATTGCATGAGAATAACGAGTTTCCCCTCCACACCCCCCCCCCCCCAATTTTTCCTCGGCCCCTGCTAGACAGAGCACTCTGAAACCTTCTAGGCAGCAGCTGAAGTGACTGGCAAACTAGTTTTGAATTTTTTTTTACTTATTAGCAAAACAAGAAATGCTTTTCCTATAGAATCTACGCCCTAACTATAATTAAATATATTCACAAAAAAAACATAGGTAACAGGGATTTCCTGAGCAATACCCCTTGCGCGCTCCTTTGGGTGGCTCCATTCGGCTCTGCGTGATGTTGTCAGCATCGTTAGCGTCGGTTATGACGTTGCAGTACCTAAATAGGCGCCACCCAGGCATGCGGACGTCAGTAATTTTAGTTTTTTCCACACCAGAAGGGCAGAGCCACAAAGTAACTGACGCAGTGGTGTGCAAAACAAGGATCCTGAAAGGGGGAGTAACCCTAGCCCTACAACATTAGTCCACAAGGCATGTGGGGCTGGATGGATTCTGCAGCTAGATAGTCTCTACCAGATAATGGGTTACTGAAGGTAAGTAACTTGTTCATCTGATAGAGACTTCTAGCTGCAGATTGCTTACCTTTGAATTAGATACCCAAGCCATACCATTCCGAGGGTGGGTTGCGGACCAATACCTCAAACTAGGAAGTCCTGCAGGACCGAACGGGCAAAATGCCCGTCCCTGTGGACCTGACTGTCCAGGCAGTAGTGTTTGGCAAACGTGTACAAAGATGCCCACGTTGCTGCCGGACAGATGTGCAGGACTGGGACACCCAAGGTGGAATGGCCTCTTAATACCTCGGAGGCTGCTTCTTTGCCAGAGCATAGCAGATCTTGATGCAGAGAACAACTCAGTGATAGATGGTCCTTTTCTGCACTGCCCTTCCCTTCTTAGCTCCCACATACCCAACAACGAGATGTTTGTCCACCCAGAACTCTTTAGTGTGGACAAGGTAGAATGACAATGTTCTTTTTGGGTCCAGTTTGTGGAGACCCTCCTCCTCTTTAGAGGGATGCGGAGGAGCAAAGAAGGTGGGCAATGTGATGGATTGACCCAGATGGAATGGGGTCACAACCTTTGGTAAAAAGGAAGCCTGGGTGCGAAGCACCATTTTGTCTGGAAAAAACATCAGATAGGGAGGAGTGCAAGATAACACCTGCAACTCCCTCACCCCCCGGGCAGATCTAATCGCCACTAAAAAGGCTGTTTTGATGGTCAGCAGCCAGAAGGGACAATTATGTAAAGGCTCGAAGGGAGCACACATTAGGTAGGTGAGGACCAAATTAAGGTCCCACTGTGGCAGAACAAAGGGTGTGGATGGAAACAAGTGAGCCAACCCTTTAAGAAACCTATGGTCTGTTTCTTCCTGAAAAGGGCAATACAATGTAACTTTGTTATACAAGGCAGCAGCAAGAAAGACTGGGATAACATTCTGCTTGAGTTTTGTTATTTAGGGATGTCACTAAAGGAAAACGCTACTTACCCAGTAAGCATATGAATCTACAGCTCTACATGCCAAGAACAGATGATTACTGGGTAAGTAGTATTTTCCATTCGAGACATGTGAGCTGTAGATCACGTGTTTTGCATAAACTATACAGCAGTAATCTCCCACAGCGGTGGCTAACCTGTAGCTGATGCAGTCGTTTGAAAAAGTGTACGAAGAACTGCCTGGTCTAATTTAGCTTGTTGTCTGGCTAATACATCTACACAATGGTGTTTTGTAAATGTGTGTGGTGTAGACCATTTTGCAGCTTTACAGATGTCAGCTATAAGGATGTTTCTGAGAAAAGCCATACAAGCACCTAGTTTGCGGTTGGAATGTGCTCTAGGGGTAATTGGTAAAGTCCTCTTTGCTTTTGCATAGCATGTCCGAATACATTTAACTATCCACCGTGCAATACCCGATTTTGAAATGGGATTGCCTTTGTGTGGTGGAGCAAAAGCAACAAAGAGTTGTTTAGTGTTGGGAAAAGGTTTTGTTCTTTCTATGTAATATACCAGAGCTTGTTTAGCATCTAAAGTGTGTAGAGCTCGTTCTGCCACTGAATCTGGTTGAGGAAAGAACACCGGTAACGCAACAGATTGATTGATGTGAAAGGCAGATAACACTTTGGGTATGAATTTGGGGTTAGTGCGAAGAACTACATTTTTTCGTGGACCTGAAAAAAATGGTTCTTCTATGGTTAATGCCTGAAGCTCACCCACTCTCGTCAGTGAAGTAATAGCAATTTGGAAAGCAACTCTCCAAGTGAGAAATTGCAGTTCGTGTTTATGCACTGGCTCAAAGGATAGACCCATTAGTCTTGTAAGGACAATATTAGGGTTCCATGCTGGGGCAGGTGGAAGTCTTGGTGGAATAACTCTTTTGAGTCCCTCCATGAATGCTTTGATAACAGATTCTCTGAAAAAGGACAGATGCTTTTTATTAGGTATCCAGCTATTGCAGTGAGATGTAAGCGTATGGATGTGTATGCTAAACCCGTTTGCAATACATGATGTAAATAACAAATAATGTTTTGAACGGAGGCATCTAAAGGGTTGATATTGCCGTGATTACAATATATAACAAACTGTTTTGCTGCATAGCAAGTTCTTGTAGTAGGTCTTCTGGCCTCTTTAATGATATTCATACAGTCTGGTGGAAGAATGAGATAACCAAACTATGATTTTAGGTACCAGATCGCAAGGTTGAGATGTTTGGAATCTGGTTATCTTAGCTCTCCATGGCTCTGCGTAAGGAGACTGGATGTGAGAAGTAGTTTTTGATGAGGAACTACTGAGAGTTCCAACAGGGTAGGGTTGACGGACCTATGTGGGAGCTACCAGGATTAGCCTGAGGGACGTTTGCCTGAGCTTCCGAACCACTAGTGGAATGAGTGGGAGAGACGGAAACGCATAGGCAAATACTCCTGACCAGTTCATCCGTAGTGCATTGCTTTTGGATAATGGGTGTGGATACCTGGAGGCGAAGCTTAGGCATTTTGCGTTTTGGTGTGTGGCGAACAGATCTATCTCTGGGACGCCCCACATTTGAAAGAACAGGAGGAGAACTTGAGGGTGAAGTTCCCACTCGTGAATCTGTTGTGTTTGCCTGCTGAGCAGATCTGCGATCTGATTGTTTACTCCTGGGAGGTGTTCCAGTAGGACATAAATCTCGTGATGTATAGCTCACTTCCAAATGGCTTGTGCAAGGTGTGACAGGTGGAGTGTCCCCTCCCCCTGTTTCTGTATGAAATACATGGCTGTCATGTTGTTGGTGTGTATCAGGACAGCTTTGCCTACAAGGTGAGTCTGGAAGGCTTTGAGCAAGAAATATTGCTAGCACCTCTAGAGGATTAAGTGAAGTTGCTTTTGACTTCACAGGCCTTGAACTGTGTGAGTTTGGAAATGAGCTGCCCAACCAGAGAGTGACGAGTCTGCTGTCAGCACTGTCTGTGGAACAGGGTCTATGAAGGGGCGCCCTTTGGATAGGTTTTGTGGATTCCACCACTGCAGAGAGCGATGAGTGAGGCCGTCCAACAACACTAGATCGGACAATTGACCCTGAGATTGATTCCATGGACTTGCTAAACATTCCTGAGGGGGACGCATTTGAAGTCTTGCATGGGGAATTATCATGATTCAAGACGCCATCATTCCTAGTAGCTGCATAAATACTCGAGCTGGTAAAGAGTGGGGGGGCTGAAACTGGGAAATTAGAGCCTGAATATTGTGGATCCTGACAGGATTGGGACAGGCTAGAGCTTTCTGTGAATCGAGTGTCTCCCAAGTAAGTTTGTGTGTTGGAGGGTTGGAGATGGGACTTCAACAGATTTACTGTAAACCCCAGATCATGCAGTAATTGTATTGTTCTCTGAGTGTGCTGTAGACAATTTGTGAGAGAACTGTCTTTGATGAGCCAGTCGTCCAAGTATGGGAAGACGGAATATGTTGTCTTCGCAGATGAGAAGTGACTACTGCCAGGCATTTGGTGAATACTCTGGGAGCGGTGGTGACTCCGATTAGAAGCACTTTGAACTGGTATTGTTTGACAAAATGCAGATGCCCTGGTAACATTTTGTGTCATCGTGGAGGAATGTTTGGGGGATTGTCGGTAAGCTCCAGGCAATAATCAGAGTGGATAATTTCTAGGACCCATCTGTCTGAAATGATTGTATTCCAGACAGGAAGAAATTGTGAAAGACGCCCCCCGACAGGTGTGGAACGATCGGGGGAAGAGGAGGCAAGCCACTGTTTGTTTGCTTCAGGGGAATTTCGGGTGTGTTACCTTTACCTCTTCCCTTGCCATTATTGCCTCGAAATCCTCCTCTAAAGTAACCTCTTGAAGAGGGTGATTGATTGCTACCTCTATACGAAGCAGAGGTATTGTCCGTGGATATATTCTTTGAACCCCCCCCCTGTAGAGGGAGCGGCAAAAGGAACTCAGATTGGATGGGGACTGCAAAGCTCCCATGGATTTTGCGACATCTGTGTCTTTCTTAATTTTTTCCAAAGAAGTGTCTACCACAGGTCCAAGTAGGTGTTCCTTATCAAAGGGTAGGTTTAAAATAGAGCCTGGACTTCGGGTTTGAACCCTGAAATTCTGAGCCAGGCGTGCATTCTTAAAAGAACACTAGTGTTAACAGCGCGAGCAGCAGTGTCAACTGCGTCTACAGCGCACCTAATGGAAGTGTTGGAAATGAGTTCGCCCTTCCCAAATTAAGTCATGCGCCTTAGTTTTGTGTTCATCTGGGAAGAACTGGAGCAATTGTTCCAATTCGTCATAGTCAGCCCTGTCATATCTTGTAAAAGAGCCTGGGTGTTGGCAATACACCAGTGATTGGCTGCTTGCACAGCTACTCTTTTGCCAGAGGCATATATGAGTTTGGATTCCTTGTCAGGAGGAGGGGCATCATTTGTTGTTTGTGCATTGGCCCTTTTGCGAGCGTTAGAAACCACTAGGGAGTCTAAGGGAATTGACTCTTGATGTAGACGGGGCCTGTAGGTGCAGGTTTATATTTCTTATCTACCTTTGGTGTTAAAATTCTCGCACGCACTGGGTCCTTAAAAATGTTGTCTGCGTGTTTAAGCATACCCTTAAGCATGGGCAGTGTATGAGTTGTTCTTTGAGAAAAACTTAAAGTCTCAAAGAGAAAATCCTCTTCAAGAGCCTCTTTGTGAAGCTGAACGCAGTGATGTTGATCAGCCCTTTTTATTAATTCTATGTACCCTACATTGTCATCAGGTGGAGAGGGTTTTGAAGGTTATAGATCTGGGTCATTATCAGTGTTAGGAACTGTATTTTAATCAATCAATGGATCAGGACTATTGCCATCTGGTGCATCCCCATTCCCATCATCCTAGTGGTCAGGTGACAGTGGTTTTGGTAAATTTGTAGGTGTAATCAGCAAATTCGGCTCAAGTGGGGAAGGAGGTGTAAGAGGAGGAGGTGAAGGATTAGTACCCACATTTTTCTTTTTAAGGGGAATGTGGTAAGCTTCCTCAGTTTCTGGCTTGCATTTAAGTGGCAGTTTTCCATGAATATGTCCAGTTTTGGGGTCCGTGTTGGAAGGTGGTACGTCGAAACGAAGCTCCTTGTATGGAGGAGGAGCTGTTTTGTCTTTCGGTGCCAGAATATTCGGTGCCAAAGGTTTTGGTGCAGAGATGTTGGGATCCGAAGATGTAGGTATATTGCTGGTGCATTTCATGACGTCGAGCCTGACGGTCACGGAGTGTCTTCTTGGATCGAAATGGTTGGCACGTGTTGCAGTCCTGTTCATCGTGTTCCAGGGACATGCACAAGTTGTGCACTTCGTGCAAGTCGGTGCGCAGATACTTGGTGTGACACCTGGGACAGATTTTAAATGGAGTCCGTTCCATCGACTGCAAGCTGACTCGATGCGGCTAGGCCCAATGGCCTTCCACGAAGCTTCTGATCAAAGATTTCTGAGTCGATACGATACGCGGAGAATGGGAAACGTGATCGAAAAATAATACCGTAGAGGGCAGTGGATTGCGCACCGAGGGGAACCCGAGAAAACAGTGTCGATCCGGAGCGTCACAATTCACGTCCGAAACAGATGGCAGAAAAAAACAATATAACAATGGAGTCGATGCACATGCTCACCATCACCAAAAGGAGGAGTCACCTACCTCGTGACTGGAAAGACTTCTTTGAAGGAAAACAACTTGCAAACATCTGGACCCAACACTAGATGGCTGGAGTACACAAAGCATAGGATCTACAGCTCACATGCCTCAAACATATTGTTCCTTCTTCCTCTTGCTTTTTTCAGTTTGTGATCTTTGGTCTAAAGATGCGGGGTTTAGAAGCATGTTTTACGTCTTATTTAATTATTTTCGAAACTGTAGAGAAGCAGGAAATATCAAAACCATATTTGATATTTTAGCTACATTTGATTCTTTCACTAATAGATTAAATGGCTGGTTTCATAAGATTCTTTCCCAATATGTAGCATCACATTTGCCCACAGAGAATGGGTAAAACCCTTTGATACATCAGCCCCCTAGTAGGTAAACTGCTGAACACCACAGGCTTTAAACATTCAGTGCAAAGTATAGTGACAGGTATATGTGAAAAGAGTGCTGTCACCAAGCCTCTGAGATAGTAGTGAAAACATGACACCAGATGTTTGGAAAACAACGAACGCAGTGTCATTTGTTATGCTGCTGCAAAAATGTCTTACCAAGTTCAACAAAGATTGGAGTAATATTGTTTGTATTTGTAGTAATTCAGCTACGTATATGAAAACGTTGTGTGACGACCTATCAAAATTGATCTCCGAGCTGAAGTACTTCCCTGAAAGAGATCCTTGCCGCAAGCTAGATGGTATGCTGAAAGCATCTTTACAATCTTCAGAGTTAATGAAGAATTCTATTGACTTTGTAGTCCATTCTGGTGCACTGTTTCGTTATGCGCGGGAATTAAAACGCAAATATTTCTCATTTAGTGCTTTGTGTGGCATCATAGAGAGGCATCCCAATTGTGTCATTTAGCCAGTGCATCACATTCCTAGAGGCCATGAATGCTACATTATCCATGTGTCGACAGTTTACAGAATGTTTGCTTATTGATAAAGCCAAAGGCAAGAAATGCGAGGGTCTTTGGTCGCATATTGATAGTGATGTGAATAAAGGTACACTCTACTGCATACTTAGATTTTTACAGGAAAATAGGACTGCTGAAGTGGACACAAGAAAAAAAACTAGAGTCTGAAAACACCCTTTTTTATTTGTCCTCATCTCACCAAAAGACATCTGCAGATTTAACAAGCCGTCTTACTTTACACCTGGGCGCCTCTCGGCTAACTGCATTCGCCTAGGCCATCCTGACCTGCCTCGGTAGTAGAGGCTTGGTGTAATCATAGGACCCGAGGGGGAGACCATCACTTAAAAAATGACCAATCGCAAGCGCCGTCCCCAGCATAACAGCGGATGCCAGATGTTATGCGAGGTTTCCTTGCTGCCTTCTTGTTCTAGGCATGCCATGCGAAATGCAGCTTTGAGCCAGCCCTCTCTGTTCGTGGGAATCAAGTCTTTCCACTTTATACAAATCTCCCTCCGGGCTAGCAGTATAAGATATAACAGCAGCCCCTTGTGAATCTGTGGTAACGCCCCGTTAGTAAAATCATTACCCCCAAAGAACACCAGATGAAGATTAGTCTCGATATTAATTTAAAAAATGAACGATAGAGAGTCCCCCACGTCTTTCCAGAAAGATCTTAACTTTGGGCATTCGAAAAAGATGTGTATATCGTCCGCATTGGGAAATTTACATCTAGGGCGGAGCAAACTTAGTTATCTTAGCCAGGGTGTAGTAAAGTCTGATAAGCCCAAAGAAATGATTCTTTTTTAAACTGGCTGGTTTGATGTATTTATAAAGTAATTTAAAGGATGGCTCAAAAAAGTCTTCAATGTCTGAAAATACCCTTGTCTACCAAGTGTAATTGGTGTAAGATGTGAAACATCTCCTTGAGAGTAGGCTGGGTGATACTTTTAGAGACTTTGGCACAGCAAAATGTTCCATGTTAGAATTCATGCCACTTAGAAAGCAAACAAATGTTGAGGAACAATTCAGGACATTTTATTTTACAGTGCATGACAAATGGCTTGCAATTTTGCATAGAAATGTCCCTTCACCAACAATTGCATTTGAAGTCAATGAAGCCTCAACTGAGGTACTGTGCACAAGTTCTAGATCCCCTCCGTGAAGGGGAATTTTCACAGGTCTTTGAAAAGTACTGCTTCATTTTTGACTGCTTCAGTAACTGAGGGCATATGCGCCTAGTTCAACACATATGTTGCAGAACCTGTCCCAAAGAATCGCAATCTTCAGGTGCACCAGTATTGGCATGGAAAACTATGTCAGTGACGAGAGATGGCAAATTGTATACTTTGGTGTTTACAGGTGCCAATGTTGACAGGGCCTTTTCACAGATAAACTTTTGCATCGGAAGCAAAGAGTGAGTGTGCATGACCAACGACTCACTAAAGAAGTATTGTATGGTATACTACAGTAAGTTTGATTTGTAAAAATGTATTTGGACCTCATATACCCTGTATGCACACTGTCTATACACATGCACAATCAGTGCAGAAAGCAAGCAATAATAAAAGCAAAACATTCCATAAACACCAGAAAAACACTATTCTTTTTTTTTTATTGGCACAAAAATGTGTAACCACTGAGAACCACTGTTCTTTAAGGTATTAAAAACACTGAAAACCCCCCACAGAATTGACAAAAAATAGAAACTGACAATAGGAAAGCCTAAAAATAATAAAAATTTCTGCCAACGGCAGGAGTACACCATCTTAATGGAGGACTGCCTGGCCGCCAAAATAACGTTACATACTTCGGGAGGAAGATCAAAAGCTATCAACTGCTGCCGCTCAATTTCGACGCATGGAGGCTCGGAGTTGACAGGTTCGCGTCGAGAACACTCCCCCTGCTACCGTGACAGAAGATCCTCCCGAAGGGGCAGCCTGATTGGAGGATCAATGCTCATTTTCAGAAGCTCAGGATACCAGACTCTCCTCGCCCAGTCCAGAGCCACAAGAATGACTTGGGCCCGGTCGCTCCTGATCTTGTTCAGAATCCTGAGTAGGAATGGTATGGCCGGAAAGGCGACAGAAGGTCTGAGCTCCACATGCGATGAAAAGCGGCACCGATCGATAGCCGCCTTGGAAACTCCAGCACGCAGTACTGCTGATACTGCGCGTTCTCTTCGGAGGCAAACAAATCTATACAAGGTACTCCCCGCTGCTGAAAGAGACCTTGCGCAACCTCTGACTGGAGACACCATTTGTGATCCGTTAGGCATCGAAGGCTGAGTTTGTCCACCCTGGCGTTCAGGTGTTGAACCACCAAGGTTATGCCCTGCTGTTCCAGCCATGTCCAGAGACACAAGGCCTCCGACAGAGGGTCCATGACCCCAACCCGCCCTTCTTGTTGCAGTTCCACATGGCAGTGGTGTTGTCTATGAACACCTGCACCAACTTCCCTTTGACAGAGGAAAGAAATGCTTTCAATTCTAATCAAATTGCTCGGAGCTCCAACAAATTTATGTGGAACCCCGACTCCTGTGGTGGATACCAGTGCCGCCTGATCTCCACCTCTCTCAGATGGCCGCCCCATCCCAGAAGTGAGGCATCTGTCACAACTGTGAGATCTGGTTGGGGAAGGGGAGGAGTGTGCCGTTGACCCAATTGCGGTTCATCAACCACCACTGCAGATCTTTGGCAATTCCTTTTGAGATCTGAACCACATCAGTGATATTTCCCTGATGCTGTGCCCACTGGAATTTCAAGTCCCACTGCAGGGCCCGCATATGCCACCTGGCATGCTTTTTTTAAAAACATATTTTTATTGGTATTTCATAGTACAGTGAGCAGTACACATTTATCTTGCGATATAAACTTTTACAATTTTTTTACAAGTGGTGTGTTTAGAGTTTAGTGTTGCTGTCAAACGCTCAACGTTCTAAGCATGTCGTCAAAAAGAAGCCCAGTGGTCGTGTACCATGTTAAGAAGCAGTACACAGTTCGACCAGTACAGAAGTATATTTTCATGGTAACAGTTCCTGAGTCTATGTACCCTCAAAGAAAATCTTAACATATCTGCCACTTAGGTTGATGATATCTGGGTACATGGAGTCTATGCCACATCCGTATCTTATGTACAGCAATGTTACTAACAGGGTAATAAAACAGGGTAACAAACTGCCTGTCTAGGTTTGGTGAAGTGCTATCTACAAATAAAGTGCCCTGTATGCCTCTAAGCGCCCGGGGGAGGGCCAAAGGGGGCAAGCGGGGCAGCGGGGTGCAGGAAGAAAAGAAGAGGGCAACTCATCTTATCAGGACAGCGAAGGGATCCATGATCGCCCAGCCTAGCCTCAGACACATATCCCTCCATCGGTCAATCTTTAGGTTCCTGTCATGTGACATACAGGGGATGCCACCTGGCATGCTTTACCAACAGGATGCAGGAGGCCATGAGGCCCAACAGCCTCAGAGTCAGTCCTACCAAAATACAGTAAAGAGGCTGAAACATCGGAATCATAAACTGAATATCCTGGCCTCGCTGCTCGGGAGGATAGACCCAAAACAGCACTGTGTCCAGAACAGCTCTGATGAAAGGGAGACTCTGAGAAGGAGTCAGGTGTGACTTTGGTATGTTTGTAGAGAACCCCAGTGAATGCAGGAAGTTCCCCCTAGTCTGAAGGTGGGAGATGACAGCCTGGGGCGAGGACGCCTTCAACAGCCAGTCGTCGAGGTAGGGAAAGAATGACACCCCTAACCTGCGCAGATGAGCTGCGACCACCGCCATCACCTTGGTGAACACCCGAGGGGCACTGGTAAGGCCGAAGGGACGCACGGTAAACTAAAAGTGCTCGTGGCCTACCTTGAACTGCAGGTAACGCCTGTGGCCCAGCAGGATGGGGATGTGAAAATACGAATGCTACCATCCAGTCTTCTAGGTCTAGGGCAGACAAGACCTGAGCTAGAGTGAGCATCTTGAATTTTTCCTTCTTGAGGAAGAGATTGATGGCCCTAAGATCTAAAATGGGCTGCAATCCTTTCTTCTTCTTTGGAATCAGAAATTAGCGGAAATAACAGGCACCACCTACCTCTGAAACTGGGACCCTTGCTATAGCTCCCTTGGTCAACTTCCTCCTGGAGCAAATTTAAATGATCCTCCGTCTGCCGTTCCTCATTTGGCAGAATGGGAGGAGGAAAAGATAAGAAGGGCAGAGAATAGCCCTTCTGAAGACCCACTTGTCCGATGTTAGGGACCTCAAGTAGGGGAGATGATGGATTTTCCCGCCAAGTGAAATGGTGTGGTCTTGCAGAGGCTGCAACTGCCAAGGGCAGGGTGGCCGACGACTTCTGGCTTCCATTCCTAGTCAGGAACGAACCGCGTCCACGTACCCACCCGGCTTGGGAATCCTGTGCAGAATGGTGGCTGGATAGGGGTGATGCGGATGGAAAACCCTTCCATTGCCATGAAAGGGGCCAAAAAGTAGACTGGCCACAAGGAGTTGAAGAGAGGCTGAAGGATCTGGCTGCATCTCAAGAGTCCTTGAACCTCACTAGGGCCGAATCTGCCTTTCCCCCAAAAAGACAGGTTCCATCAAAGGACATGTCCTTTAGATTTGCCTGAACATTACTCGAGAAGCCAGTTGTCCTAAGCAAGGCGTGGCGTCTCAAGGCCACTGTTGTGGAAATCGATCGCTCCAGCAAATCCGTTGCATAGAGTCCACACCTTATGGTGAATTTTGCTGCATCTCTCCCATCTTTAACTGCCTGAGAGAGCACAGCCTGGGTCTCCTCCGAGACTTGTGGCAGCACTTGCACAACCGTCTCCCAAAGGGAGTGGGAGAAACGGCTAAATAAGCACGTGGTATTCACCAACCGCAATGCCAGGCTGGAGGAAGAAAACAATTTCTTTCCAAATGAATCCAGCCTCTTGGATTTTATGTCTAGAGAGCGGAAGGGAACGCGCCCTGTGACATGGAGGCCTGCACAACCAAGCTTTCTGGGTTGGCGTGTTGGCTGAGGAACTTTGGGTCGCCCAGAGCTGGGCGATGGTGGCAGCCGATTGTCCTATTCACAGAACCCAGTGTGCTAGGCTTGGACCATGTGCCTAGAAGAACATCAGTAAGCGCTTCATAAAAGGGCAAAAGGGATTCTGAGGTGGAAGCCCCAGGCTGAAGCACTTTAGTCATGAGATTAGTCCTGACCTCCACTGAGGGCAGCTCCGGCCCAAGGACCTACGCTGCCCTCTTACCAACATGGCATAAGATACCACCCAACTACGTAGCCACCGTTTGTGGAAACAGCATTCCAGTATCTGAAGAAGTGTCCAGTGCACTAGATTCCCCAAGTTCCCTATTCCAGTCCAACTGCTTTGCAGAGTAATCCTAGTGTTCAGAGAGTCCAAAGACCTCTCCCATTCCTCTCCCGAGCCTGACACATCCACAAAGTGTTAAGGTGACAACATAGAACCCCTGGGTTCAATTGACATCGGAATCGGCATCGAGCAACGTCGTTCCGACTCCGTGTCGTCAGGGATAAGGATGGGGCTGGCACCCACTTCTGGTCCGACACCGGGGGAGGTTGCAGTGGCACGACCGACGTCAACCCAAATTCGTTATCGGATCTGAGGCCCCACCGGCGCTGTGGGTGGAGCCGATGGCAATGAATCAGACGGGTCACTTCTTACCCTGAATGGCCCGAATGCTCACCTGAGGGATCGGCCTGCTCAAATACACGGCACGTGGTCTTGTAGAACTCCTTGATCTGAGAGGGGTCGCTCCGGCTCCTGGAAAAGGAGGGAAGTGCAAGACTGCTCCGTGGAACCATGCCCCCTTACCTGCTTCGTCGACGGACGAAAGTTGTGGTGAAGATGAAGTCTGCTTGGACTTCTTCTTCTTGTGCCTCTTCCCCGAGTGTCCCAACGACCTCGAGTGGGACAAAGAGGACTTTGGGTCCAAGAGCGGTCCTGCGAACTCTTCATCTTCGATCAGGGACTGGGACCTCTGCGGAATCTCGCTTGACGGTGTCAGCTGTTGGGCCGCAACGAGCTTCAAAGCCCGCTCCCGTAAAGTCTTAGGAGCCATGGCCTAACCATTAGAGTATGACTTCCAATTGTGGTTGCGCTTGAGACACCAGAGGCAGACAAGGTGAGGATTTTCCGAAATTGTTCGGGGACAGGCCCCGCATGGCCTAAATCCTGTCTTCCTCGATGACATCCTTCTACACGATGAAAAAAGTCTTTGAAGTCCACAAAAAGTAGAAAAAAAGCCTGTCAAAAAGCGACATAGGGGTAGCTCTTACCGGAACGGCGCTTAACTAGCGCCGAAAGAAAAGAACTGACGTCTGAGCGCCTGGGTGGCCCCTCTATAGGTACTGTGACGTCATAACTGAAGCTAACGATGCCAGCATGCGAAGCCGAATGGAGCCACCCAATGGCGCGTGCAAGGGGTATTGCTCAGCAAAAGTTTCCGGATCCAGCCTGAAGCCTGGGAAGTTAAGAGGTAAGGAATCTGCACCTAAAAGTCTGTATAGGATACAAAAAATAAATACCCTGAGCGGATGGTGGGTAATATTATATATATATTTACATTAGAAAAGGGTCCGACACAGCCAGGGTGCATTCTCACAGTAAAGTCCATAAAGAAGTGAACCTATAGGCAGACGCGTTTCAGCATTAATCAGCTTTCCTCAGTGCCGGTTCACCAGTGAGTCATTTTCACCTGAGGTCCATTTGAATGTTACTGCCGCTACTCCCACTAGTGATGACTCTGCTCTATCTCGCTCTTAAGGGCACACAGCCTCTTTCTTATGGCTCCACAGGGCGCAATACCTCGACCAGCTGCAGTGCGGTATGCCACATCCGAAAGGAAAGCCCATTAAGTAATCGGCTTGTCGATCACACAGTGGTGTCCCAACTTGATGCTGGCTCACGGATAGCACACTCGTCACTGCAGCCACACATGCATACAAATCCACCTGAGAAGCACTGTAGCACACCAGAGTAAAGTCACTATAGAAGTTATTTGAACAATTCAATCATTATCAATGCAAAGATGTTCACTGTTGTTCTGTCCATTCAAAAAGTGTGCTAAATGACACAGAAAACTCCACAAAGTGATCCAAATCCACGTCGAGATTTCAATCTTTATTCCAAATTCACACAGCAGCCAGAATTTGGAAATCTCAACGTGGATTTGGATCACTTTGTGGAGTTTTCTGTGTCATTTAGCACACTTTTTGAATGTGTGGTGGAGCAAAAGCAACAAAAAGCAGATTTGTGTTACGGAAAGGTTTTATAGAACAATGCTCTTTTCACATCTAATGTGTGTAGTGCAGGTTCTACCACTGAATCTGGTTGAGGGAAGAACAGGGCTAACTCAACAGATTGATTGATGTGAAAAGCAGAAATTACTTTACGAATGAATTTAGGATTAGTCCGAAGAAGCACTTTCTTTTGTTGCATTTGTAAAAAAGGTTCTTTTATAGTCTATGCCTGAAGTTCACCCACTCGTCTGAGTGATGTGATAGCAACTTTCCATGTGAGAAATTGCAGATCACATCTGTGTAAGGGTTCAAAGGGTGGAGCCATTAGTCTGGTGAGAACAATGTTGAGATTCCACACTGGAGCAGGTGGACTTCTCGGGGGAATAACCCTTTTTTTTTTGTATTTTTATTTTATTAGAAACCGTTAGCATACAATAAAAGACATACAAGGGCCTACAACCACCAGGGCCGGCCGCTATAGAGCCCGAGGGCCCGCAGTGTTAACGCCATACATTCAAATGAACCAGCGGCAAAGTACCCGGCAGTAAGCACCTATAACAGACCATGGCCATAGGCCAGGAGCGGTTTAAGACAACGATTTCATTTTTTATTAAACATAACACACACTCAAGGCAATGAGAGTCCGAGATAGCAGCGTGCTCTTCCCAGGACGGGGAACAACATACAGTGTCCAAAACGATTCTGGTCCAGAAGCGGTGAAGGGGGGCAATGGGAAAACAAAGCATGGAACACACATTACACACTCCCGCAGAATGCGCCGCTAGGGGGTCAAAGCAATATCGACCTCTAATGGCAAAGGCGGGGCGCAGATACGGCCTCGATATAAATTCCACGGACCCCATACCCTACTCCATTTCCCTGGCTTACCTCTCGCCACATACACCGTCTTTTCCCTAAACATACACCAGTCCATATTCTCCTTCCATACATCAACCGTGGGCGGCCTCGGGGAGCCCCATAGCTGTGCAATGTTACGCTTAGCCACCATATACCCCAAGGTCACCCACTGCGTCTGTGCCGCATTGCAATCATTCGGTTCCCAGACATTCAACAAACACCTCCTAGCCTCTGGCAACAGGGCCACGTGCGTGACCCCCTCCAGTACAGTATGGAGACCGTTCCAGAATCGCACAATCTCCGGACATTCCCACAATATATGAAGGAACGTGCCCGGCAGGCCACATCCACGCTTACACAATCCATCCATCGAATAACCCATACGCAGCAAACCGGGCCCTGTGACATACACTCTATGGAGGATCTTCAGCTGTACAAACCGGAGGCGGGCCGGGATCGCCACCTCCTTCGGGGAGGCCACCGCGACACCCAGTCCTCATCATCCAGCTCTAAGCCATCGCCTGTCCATGCCTCTCTCAGACGGAGCAGCAAGTCCGCGCGATCGTTGATGAGTTTCTTGTAAATCAAAGAAATAGTGCTGTCGGGCAGATAGCCATCCAACACTCTATCCTCCAGTGGAGAATACTCGGGGATGGCAGCAGCGTCCGGAAAAAGCGAACACAGCGCATGGTGGACTTGAGCATATCGGAAATAATCTTTATCGTTCAATTTATATTCTTTTTTTAGCATTTCAAACGTTTTGAAAGCTCCCTTCACCCAAAGATCACCCACCTTCCATATACCAATCATGTCCCATTTCTCAAAGCCTTTCGATCTCCACAAACAGCCCAACCACCCAGAGGCATACAGCGGCGTCGCCCGAGTCAAGCGATCCCTCCACCCCATCGCAGCATTCGCCGCGTGCCACACACGCACCGCCACACGCGTGGGTCCCGTCAGCCGCGTGTCCGGGGTCATCGAGTACAGCGCCCTATTATAATCCCCACCTGGAAGCAGGAATTTATCCATCTCGAACGCCGGGTTTAAGGCAGGACCATATATCCCGTGGTTCACAGCCGCCAACTGAGACGCCCAATAGTATCGTTTGATATCAGGGAGTGCAACCCCCCCATCGTACCAAGGAAGCATTAACTTGGCGAGAGCAATCCGCGGCCGCCCGTCCCAAAACAGTTGACGCTGAAGACCCTCAACCTCCCGGAAATAGCGGGCCGGTACGACATCCAGAGTATTTTGCAAGGCGTACAAAAAGCGAGGCAGCGACATCATTTTGAACAATGCCGCCCGTCCAAGCGGTGAAAGCGGAAGTCGTCGCCATCTTGCGACGTCGGCCTTCAGCCGCTGGAGGGGAGGGAGAAGGTTTTGCTCATAGCGGACCGCGGGATCCAGTGAGATAAAGATTCCCAAATATTTGAACCCCAGGGTAGCAACCTGAACAGGGCAGTCTTGCGGCAGGAGGGGGGCTTCCCCGGAGAGGACGTAGACGCACGATTTGGCCCAGTTGATAACCAGGCCGGAGTTGCGGCCAAAGGAAGTCAACACGTCCACCAATACCATTAGTGACTGTCGGGGGTAAGTGAGATATAGAAGGATGTCGTCCGCGTAAAGGGAGACACGGTCTTCGAATTCCGGCGTCCATCTAATGCCTCGCAACGACGGCTCCCAATGCAGCCAGGCGGCGAGAGGCTCCAAAGAAAGTGCAAAGAGAAGGGGTGATAGCGGACATCCCTGTCGCGTACCCCTCCCCAGGGCGAAGGGAGCCGACACCCTACCATTCACCACCACCTGAGCAAGTGGGTCAGCGTATAACAATTTTACCCAACCAATAAACTCAGGGCCGAATCCAAATTTCGCCAAAACGGCCCAAATATATGGCCACTCCAAAGTGTCGAACGCCATTGTAGCATCTAGAGATGCCAAGATGGCCGGCTCCCGTATAAACTCGGCTCTAGCCAGCACACCGTGTAACCGCCTCAAATTTAGGGCGGTATTCCGATGGGGTATAAAACCGGACTGTTCCTGATGAATTAAGTCGCCCGCGACCCGAACCAGTCGGTTAGCCAACACCTTAGCCAGAATTTTGGGTTCTGCGTTCAACAGCGAAATGGGCCTATAGGAGGCGCAGCGGTCTCGCGGCTTCCCATCTTTGTGTATCACCACTATGGTGGCGAGGCGTTGGTCAGGGGGAAGGAAGCCCGCCGCACGTGCCGCCGAAAACATGTCACGAAGATACGGCGCTATCTTATCAGGACGTAACTTATATAGTTCAATGGGAAGACCATTAGGACCACCCGCCTTACCAGACGCGATCGAGCGAGTGGCCAAAGCAATCTCATCCGACGACAACTTCGCCTCCATCAATGTTGCATCCGCCTCCGATAAGGTTGGCAGTGCGATGTCTCGAAGCAACAGATGAGAATCCTCCTCCGAACGCACGGAAACCGGAGAGTATACCCCGCGGAAGTGATCCGCGAAGCAGTCAACAATCTCAACTGGGTCAGTCACACGAACTCCATCCATTCTCTCCACAACGGGCACCACCCTGCTCGCTCTCTCCTTCTTATTCAACCAAGCAATCAACTTCCCGGCCTTATCCCCCACGTCATACAGACGCCCTTGCTGTTCTCTATACATCCCTTTAGCAGCTTCCGTGACTAGCGCTCTATAATCTGACTGTTTGAGGCTGAGAACATGCAATTTCTCATCAGTAACTCCACGCTCCAAGTCCTCCTCCATTTCAGCTATTTCAGTCTCCTGGCGAACCACCTCAGCTCTCTCGCACCGCTTAGTATGGGAGATAAGAGACAAGGCCTGCCCCCTGACCACCACCTTATAAGCCTCCCATAGGGAGACGGCCGACGACACCGACCCCACATTATCAGTGAAGTAGTGATCAGTGGACTTGACCAACTCCGCGCGGATCTTAGGGTTACGAAGATACCAGGGGCCAATAGGTGCCACTCTTCCCTCTGTGCCAGGGTCAACCCTCAGTTGCAACCATATAGGGGAATGGTCAGAAATACCTCTGGCTACGTGGCGCACCTCCCCAATCATCCCCGCTTGGGTCGCCGGCATGAGCATATAGTCGAGTCTCGAGAGACTCCCATGGGCCCCCGAGTGAAAGGTATACTGCGCTTGTCCCGGGTGCATCATTCTCCAGCAATCTACCAGTCCCAGAGTGTCCAAAAAACTCCCCAACCAGGCCTGAGCCCTAGGGAGATCCCTGGGGGGGTGACGGTCCTCCAATCCAGAGACCACGGCATTAAAGTCTCCACCCAGCACCAAAACCCCCCCAGGAAGCCCCAGAACCAAACGCCCCAAGTCAGCAAATGTAGTCGTCTGCAACCCCGGGGGCACATACACAGCCACCAGTGAGATGGTTCTACCCTCCCATCTTCCCACCAGTGCCACACATCGCCCCCTATCATCGTGAAGCACCTCGTCCACTGCCAGTGGGAGGGAGGTCCTAACTAAGATGCCCACTCCCCTAGAGCCAGAAGTGAAGCCAGAGTGAGCGGCCAGGCAATAGCCCCTCCTATTTAGGGCCTGGAAGGAGTTCCCAACCAAATGTGTCTCCTGCAGGAAAACGATGTCGGGCGAGAGTCGCTTCAAGAACTGTAACACCACCCCGCGCTTGATCCTGTCCCCCAGACCATTCACATTCCACGAAAGGATTCGCAATCCCCTATCCCCCATCCCACTCCCGCACATGAATACCACATCCCGGAGAGCACAACCCGGAGAAATCAGCAAACAACTTCACATTGCCCTGCAAAACGAAAAAACAACAACCATCCCCAACAACCCCCCTCCCCCACAGACCCAAAACCACAACTCCCCCCTCCCTGCACCCCTGCTTGAGCCCGAACAGCCCCCCCAACTTGCAGTGTGCCTGTCGCCCTAACATTTACCACAAAAGAACCCCAGAAGGAGGAAAGGACCCCAAAAAGCTCCCCGCAACCCCCAGACATTTGAAGGGCATGATGTGCCGGATTAGAGTGTAATTGAGCCAAGGTGCAATGAATAGTCAATCTAGTCCATCGCCAGGAACCAAGTTCTAGTCCTGCTCCACCACATCCCGTCCGCTCTCCTCCGCCCGATCGTCTCGATCCTGTCCCCGCGGTAGGGCATCCAACCAGTCACCAACCGCCTCCGGTCGGTCAAAAAAGTGGGAACGACCCTGGAACTCAACCCGCAACCTCGCAGGGAATAACATCGCGTATTTCAGCTCCATGTCCCTCAGGCGCCGCTTGACACCCAAAAATCCCAGCCGCTGTTTCTGGACCGCTTGCGTGAAGTCCGGATAAAAGCTGACATTGGAGTTCTCAAACTTCAGCGGCCCAGCCACCCGCGACGCCTGAAGGATAGCATCTCTATCCCGAAAGTTAAAAAGTCGAGCGATTATAGGCCGCGGGGGAGCACCCACTTTGGGCGCACCACCCGGAATCCTGTGGGCCCGCTCCACCGCAAAGAACTTGCTCAATCCCTTGGGCGCGAGACGGTTGATCACCAGATCCTCCACAAAAAGATCAGCAGCAGATTCCTCCGATCTTTCCGGCACTCCGATGATACGGACATTGTTCCGTCTAGCCCTGCTTTCCGAATCCTCAAGTCGACGATCAGTCTGGTCACTGGCTAGCCGCAACCGACGGACCTCCGTCTGCAGGGCGGCCACGTCCACAGTTAGGCTCGACGCCGCATGTGACAAGGAGTCGACCCGCTCGTTGGTTTTGGACAGATCTGCCCTGACCAAATTCACATCGATCAGTACCGCGTCCAACTTATGTGCCAGGGTATCAAATCGCTGACCCACAGCAGCCTTCATCTCCTCAATGGCGCCCATAACGTCCTGCAGGGTAAACTCCGACGCCGGGCCCGCCAGCTCTTTAGACCGCTCAGGCGATTTATGCAGGCCAGCGAGGGATCCCTTTAGCTGCGCGTAACGGTCCATGTTGTTGGCCTGAGCATAGGATCCCCTCCGGGTTGACTTAGATTTCGACTTGTCCCCTTCGAGTCTCGCCGCCATCGTCCGGAGGCCACCAAGGTTGGCACCCGCCAGCGCCAGGGACAGGGACCCGTTGGCTTAGTTAAGCGGACACTGCGATCGCAGGCAGGACGTCCGTGGATAGTCCGAAGATCGGGCCAGACACTCCGTTGTCCGCGCTCCTCTGAAACACCAGGGTCCCTCAGCCGATCTCAAACAGCAGACTTGAAAACAAAAGTGAAAGTGCGGGGTACGGGGCAGGTCAAGCCCTGCATGCCGCTGTTGTTCACTTCGTACCCGGGCACCTCACCAACTCGAGACCGGGACCTAGGCACCAGCAGGCCGCAAACTTCGGAGGGCAACCATTCGGGTTCCCGGCGTCCGATCAGAATTCGGAAAACGGGTGGCACCTCAGCGCGAATGCATCAGCAAAAGCCCGTCAAATTTACCAGGATTTAGTCAGGATAGACGTGGGAGGTTGCGGAGGCCCTCGAGAGCCTTAAACCTATGCGGCCATCTTGGTTGCGCGCTAGGCTCCTCACCGGGAATAACCCTTTTGAGTCCCTCCACAAACGCTTTAATGACGGGTACTCCAAAAAGAGATAGATGCGGTCTATTTTGGAGGTATGCAGCTATAGCAGCTAGATGTAAACGTATGGACGTGTATGCTAAATTGGCACGTTGTAGATGTAACAAATAGCATATAATGTTTTGGACAGACGCCTCAAGCTGGTTGATGTGGTTATTACAGTAAATCACAAACTGCTTCCACTTTGCTGCATAGCAGGGTCTTGTGGTAGGACGTCTAGCCTCTTTGATAATATTCATGCAGTCTGGCGGTAGATTAATATAGCCAAATTCTAGGACTTCAGGTGCCAGATCGCCAGATTAAGTTGACTGGGGTCCGGGTGTGCGCTGTGTGAGGATTTTTTATTTTTTTTGCAGAGTTTTATATAGCGCGAACTTGACCCAAATCCAATCAAGTATCAGAGCGCTTTACATAGCACCAGTTACACTACATGAGGACACACATTCATTTTTTGTTAGGCACAGGGAGATTAAGTGATTTGCCCAGAATCACAGAATGTTCAGCGTCGTTACCGAGACTCGAACCCAGTTCCCCAGGTCCGAGGTCGAGCGCCCTAGCCGTTAGGCCAACTCCTCTCCCTTTGGTTTGATTGGGTGTAAGACGTAGTTTTTGATGAGGAACTACCGACAGTTCCAATAGGGTTGTGAACCATGGTTGACGTGCCCATGTGGGAGCAACTAGGATTAGTGTTAGGGACGCTGGTTTGAGTTTCCGAACCACTAATGGAATGAGTGGGAGAGGCGTGACCAGTTCATTCATAGTGCATTGCCTTTGGACGATGGGTGTGGATACCTGGACGCAAACTTTGGGCATTTTGCTTTTATTTGAGTGGCGAACAGGTCTATGTCTGGGAAGCCCCACATTTGAAAGAATGGGAGGAGAACTTGAGGGTGTAGTTCCCATTCGTCGATTTGCTGTGTCTGACGACTTAGCAGATCTGCCATCTGATTGTTTACTCTTGGGAGGTGTTCTGCTAGGAGATACATTTTGTGATGAATGGTCCACCTCCAGATGTCCTGAGCTAGGTGGGACAGTTGGAGGGAGTGTGTCCTCCCCGTTTTTGAATGTAGTAAATGGCTGTCATGTTGTCTGTACAAACTAGCTCAGTCTTGCGTACTAGCTGAGCTTGGAAAGCTTTCAAAGCCAGAAAAAACACTAAGAGTTCTAGATGATTTATATGAACCTGTTTTTGTTGCAAGCTCCACATGCCTTGAATTGTGTGGGTTTGGAGATGCGCTCCCCAACCAGTCAGTGATGCGTCTGCTGTCAGTACTATCTGTGGAACCGGGTTGCTGAAGGGCCACCCTTTTGAAAGGGTTTTGGGTGTTCCACCACCTCGGAGAGCGATGGGTGCGGCCGTCTACCAAAACGAGATCTGAAAATTGACCTTGAGCCTGGTTCCACTGACATGCAAAGCATTCCTGTAGGGGGCGCATCTGAAGTCTTGCATAGGGAACCATGAAAGTGCAAGACACCATCATTCCCAGTAACTGAACAGTCGCGCTTGTAAGGAGTGTTGAGCCTGGAACTGAGACATCAGGTTTTGAATATTCCTGATTCTGGCTGGGGTTGGGTATGCTAGAGCTTTTTGTGTGTCTATAGTAGCTCCTAGATAGTCTTGAGACATGGATGGTTAGAGATGGGATTTGGTTTGACTTACTGTGAATTCTAGTTGGTGAAGCAGTTGCACAGTTTTTTGTGTGTGGCGTAGACAGCTCTTGTGCGAGCTGGCCTTTATGAGCCAGTCGTCCAAGTATGGGAAGACGTGAACATGTTGTCTTCTCAGGTGGGCTGTGACTACTGCCAGGCATTTTGTGAAAACCCTGGGAGCGGTTGTTACTCCAAAGGGAATAACTTTGAATTGATAATGTTGGCCTGCTACCACAAACCTGAGGTATTTGCGGTGCGCAGTGTGTATTGGAATATGAAAATAAACGTCCTTTAAATTTAGAGTGGACACATAGTCGCCTTGCTGAGGGAGGAGAAGCACTTATTGGAGAGTTACCATATGAAAATGGTCCGACTGGATGTATAGGGTTAGTTCTCTGAGGTCCAATACAGGCCTCAGAGAGCCGTCCTTTTTGGGAATGAGGAAGTATAGGGAGTACACTCCTGTTCCTTGGTATTGTAAAGGGACTGGTTCTATTGCACCCTTTTGCAACAAAGAAAGAACCTCTTGCTTTAAAAGGATGAAATGTTCTTGTGACATGAGGTGTGACCTTGGGAGGAATACTCGGAGTGCTTGTAAGTTCCGGGCAATAACCAGATTAGATCATTTGTAGAATCCATTTGTCTGATGTAATCGTAATCCAAATGGGTAGAAATTGTGAAAGACGTCCCCCGACAGGAGTGGAATGATCGGGGGTATGGGAAATAAGTTACTGCCTGTTGTTTGTAGGGGAGGTGTGTGTTGAATTACCTCTGCCTCTTCCCTTGCCGTTGTTTCCTCTATATCCTCCTCTAAAATAACCTCTTGAAGAGGGCGACTGATTATTGCCCTTGTAAGAGGAGGAGTCTTTGTAGATACATTTTTAGAGCGCCCCTATCGAAAGAGACGAAAGGAACCACTATTAGAAGGTGATTGTAGGGCCCCCATGGACTTAGCAACTTTGCTATCTTTTTTCATCTTTTCCAGTGATACATCAAGAAATGTTCTTTATCAAAAGGTTGATTAAGAATAGAGGCTTTTACTTCAGGCTTGAACCCTGAAATCCTTAGCCAATCATGTCTACGGAGTAGTAAACTAGTGTTTATTGCCCGAGCTACTGTATCTGCCTGATGTAACGCACACCTGATAGAGGTATTAGTTATTCATTTACCTTCCTGAATAAGGTCACTGGCTTTAGCCTTATGCTCATCAGGTAGAAATTCAATGAGCTTTTCGAGTTCGTCATAATGAGCTCTATCATACCTTGCCAACAATGCTTGGGCATTGGCAGTGCACCAATTATTAGCTGCTTGTGAGGCTATCCTTTTTCCCGAAGCATCTAATAATTTGGACTACTTATCAGGAGGAGGGGCGTCCCCAGTTGTTTGAGAGTTAGCTGGAAACGCGTAGAGATTCTAAGGGTAACTAGCCTTTGATATACAAAGGGTCATTTGGTGAAGCTTTGTATTTTTTCTCTACCCTGGGAGTGATGATCCTAGCTCTTACATGGTCTTTAAAGATATCCTCAGTGTGTTTGAGCATCGCTTTTAACATTGGCAATGTGTGTGTAGCCTTTTGAGATGAACTCATTGTCTCTAACAAAAAAATCCTCCTCTAAACTTTCTTTATGATGCTCTACTCCATGATATTGTGCTCTATTATGGAGCGTAATGTACCCAATGTTGTCATCTGGGGGCGAAGGCCTCGATAGATATAGGTCAGGGTCATTATCTGCTTGAGGGACATTATAATGATCCCATGGATCAGGATCCTGTAGTGCACCTTGTGGTGCATATTCATCCATGTCCCCATCCTCATCCCCTGTGTCTTGTGGGTCAGGTGATGGTGGTGTAGGGGAATGTGTAGGTGTAATCAGTAAATTTGGATCAGTGGGTCAAGAATGTGGGATATATGGTGGAGAAGGGTTAGTGTCCACATTTTTCTTCTTCAGAGGAATGTGGTAGTCCTCTGGTAGGCCCATTTTCCTTTACTCTGGAAGTTTGGTATGAATACGTCCAGTTTCTGGGTTAATAACGATCTCCTTCTGTTTCGGATCCCAAGGTGGATTATCGGTCCGAGGCTCTTTAGTTGCAGTACTTTCCTTTGATGCCGGTTTTGGCGTCGACCGTTTCGGCTCCGAGGGTTTCGGTTCCGAACATTTCGGCTCTGAAGGTTTAGGTTTATGCAACAGTGGCATGGAAACCAGAAGGTGTTTTGTTTTCGACGCCGAAGGTGTTGGGTTGGCACCGGCATGGGAACGGGTAGATCCTGAGCTGGAAGGCTGTTGTTCATGTTTCGGCGCCGTGCCTGATGGAGGGCACTCGAAACCTTTTCTCGGTGCCGACCTTGGGCCCGAAGGCACAGGAGGGACCGGAGCCTTTTTATGAAGGAGATGGTAGGGGAACGAAGTCTCTTTACTCGCAATCCATTGTCCCGGTGTGAGGTCTTTGGCATCGGTGTCGGCTTCGGACACAAAGATGCTTCTTCCATTTCAGCTTCATGCACTTGCGTTTCTTCGTGTTCGGACTCTTCTTCGAGGAGGTCGAACCCGACGATAACAGAGGGTTTTCTTCGACCGGAACGACCATCACGATCCGTAGTCTTTCTCATTGTGTTCCGGGGATAGACAAAGGTTGCACACCTCGTGCAAGTCGGTGCACGAAACTTAGCACAACACCCTAGGCATAACTTGAATGGAGTCCGTTCCATCAGCCGCTACCGATCCCGGTGCGGGTAGGCCCAACGGCCTTCCACGAACGTTCCAATTGAAGGTTTTGGAGAGCAAATGATATGCGGAGACCGGGAATGCGATCGATAAACAATACCGTCAAGGGTAGCGGATTGCGCGTCGAAGGGAAGGGGGGGAGCAAAGACGGTGCCAAACCAGAGCGCAACAATTCACATCCGAACCCGATGGCAGACCAATCTATCAATGGAGTCCATGACCATGCCCACTATCACCGAAAGGAGGAGTCATCTACTTTGTGACTGGAAAGACCTCTTCGAAGAAAAACAAAGTGCAAACATCCGGACTCAACACTAGATGGCGATCTATAAAAAAAGCATATGATCTACAGCTCATATGCCTCGAACAATGGTGTTTTGCCTTTCTGCGGACATGAATGCCTTGTTTTGGAGGATATCCAAAGTAGCTCTGAGAAACGTTTACTGTTGAGAGGGTGGGAGAACGGACTTCTGGTAGTTGACTGAAAGCCCCAGAGAGAGAAACATTTGTATATGGATATTTTCTCCGAAGCCCAGTGAAGAGAAGAAGCCTATGTTAGCCAATTGTCGAGATACAGGAAAATACGCAGGCCCTGTAATAGTATATGTGCTGCCACGGGAGCAAGACATTTGGTAAAGCGGAGCGGAGGCTGAAGGGGAGGACCTTGAATTGATAGTGCACGCATGCCAGTGAAACGGAGAAACCTTTGGTGTTTGGGATGGATCGAAATATGGAAATATGCATCCTGAAAATCAAAGAAGAACAGAAAATCCAAATGGATTAGAAGTTGCAAAATCTCCCGGAGAGTTACCATGCAGAAGGATTTGTGTTGAGCTTTCTGAGGTCCAGAATGGGACGCCATTCTCCCAACTTTTTCTTCACAAGAAAAAAGAGGGAGTAGAAACCTATCTCCCCCCCCCCCCTTTTCTATGGCTCCTTTTTGTAGCACGACGAATGCCTCCTTCCTGAGTAACTGAGGATGAGATGGAAGAGATGTTTGTGGTGCAGGAGGAGGTGACACTGTAACAGACTCCAGGGTATGGCCATACTTTATTACATCCAGGACCAATTTGTTTGTGGTGATTTTTGCCACTGACTCAAATAACGTGTGATGCGTGTTCCTCTGGATGGTATGATAGGGGAGGGTGCAGCAGGCGCCAAGACATTGTAACTGTTTTCTAACAGCATTTCTGGACTGTACCGGTTGTTTACATCTGGGTTGCCTGAAGTATGCAGCATGTGGTGGTGCCTGATAGGTCTGTTGCTGCTGGTAGCTAGGGCGAAATGACTGATAGGTCTGAGGTTGATATCTCTAGTAGCCACTACGAAATGAATAGGCTCCTCTACCACGAGATCCACGAAAGGGGGTCTTCCTGTATTGGAGCGTTTTCAAAGCTTTAGCAGAC
Source organism: Triturus cristatus (assembly GCF_964204655.1). NCBI lineage: Eukaryota > Metazoa > Chordata > Amphibia > Caudata > Salamandridae > Triturus > Triturus cristatus. Next base: position 444,226,020 of record NC_140581.1, read on the forward strand.
TCTGTGTCCGCCTTAATGTCCTGTGGGGCGTCATCAAAACGCTTACCAAAAAGTGAATCGCCATCAAAAGGCATGTCTAGGACCTTACTTTGCACCTCAGGGCGGAATGTTGCTGCCCTCAACCAACCCTGACTTATATAAGGACAGCTGCTCCAGCGAGCTGAAGAAGGGCCAGGGAAACCACATCCATGGATGCATCAATGGTCTTCGATACAGCTCTTTCTCCCTCTAAAAGAATCTTTCTCGCCTGTTGCCTTATCTTTTGGAAGAATATCCACGTATGGGGTGATATCAGACCACATTTGGCAGTCGTATCTGCTTAATATCTCCAGCGCGTTGGCCGCATGCACTGTGGTACCTGAGGTGGTGGTAAACCTCTTGCCGATGTTATCAAGGCGCCTACCTTCTTTATGTGGTGGAGCAGTGAAAGGTGATTAAGGATTCCTTGACTGCCGTTGTGCAGCTTGAGTAATTACCGAGTCGGTTTCGGATGTCCTACCAGACAGACTCGCTCATCATCAGGAGCTTTGTATTTCTTGTCTGTTCTAGGCAAAACTGCGATCACTGTAGCAGGTGTTCTCATGACTTTCACACCTTCCTCCCAAATATGGTCTATTATAGGGATTGCTCTCAACGTCTTCCTAGATTGGTCTTTAAAATCGTAAAGAAAGCAGTCAGACTGCTTGACTGTCATTGGCAACTGAAACACAGAGGCTGCTCTCTCTATCAATGTGTGGAATCCGTAAAATGTCCTCCGGTGCAGAATCCGCAGTTTGAGGAGATGGGGAAGCAGGTGTTGAGATTATGTATTCTTCCAACTCATTGCCAGCTGGTCTAGCACCTTGAATTTCACCTTCCTCTACATCATCATCATCAGAGGTGTCATGTTATTGCAGAGGTAGAACACTGTCTGTTCCTGGCGACATTCTAGGTGAGGGTTCCGACATGCGTGGAGGAGATGCCTGCGGAGGAGGAGGTGGAGGTGCACTCATCGATGAAGAAAAACAAGTATGATAATCCTGCAACATGTTTTCCAAATCCTGAACTAATGCAACAGGAAGGTGGACCCTGGGCTCAAGAACAGGTTCTACTTTTTGTAGTTTAGCATGTGGAGTGTGAAAATCCTGTTGATAATAGCCCACATAGTCATCTCCATCATTGTCTTGATACTTGACATGATGCTGAGAAGGACTGTGAGCAGGGCCAAAGATGTCATCCTCATTTGACTCTTCCAAAAGGAAAGGAAGGAAAGGTGAAATCACCGAAGGATTTTGAAGAAAACGCCTCGTCGACGAGAACGTCATCTATAAAGAGAAGTAAGCTGTTACGTCGCCGGTCTTTTAAGGTTGGGTGTAGCATGTATCGTCGACAGCGGCAGAAGTGTCTGTGTCGTCGACGAGGAGGTAATGGGAATGGACGACGGAATTATCGCCGTCGATGCACACACTGTTGTCGTAGACGAAGAGGTGGTCGTTGACGAGGATATAGTCATCGTCGACTGTGACGGGATCGTCGATAAAGAAGTAGTCGCCAGAGAGGGTATCCTCACCGATGGTATAGGCATCGTTGATGGAGCCGCCGACGACTGTGCATCAGAAACCTTAGGCGACGTTTTTTCCAACAACGAGGTTGTCGATGGAGGGGAAACATGCCCCGGTGGTGATTTCTGGGTTGACGGGGACCCAGAAGATGGTGCCATCGATGACACAAGCTTTTTAGAGGCAGTGATCTTTATGCTAGATGGCTCAGAAGAGGGTTCCTCATACGTTCTCTCTCCTTTTAGATTTTTACAGAGAGGTATGAGAGGCAGAGCTTTCCTCATCCTCAGGGACATCAGATTTACTTTTAAGCCTCTACAGCCAAATCAACAACCTACCCTCTCTATCTTTAAGGGTTTTGGTTGAGAAAGTTCTACAAATCTTGCATTCCTTTACTTTATGCTGGGCATAGAAACAGTAAATACAGTTCTTATGGGGATCTTGAGCATCGAGCCTCTTTTTACCGCATGCTCCACACGACCTGAAGAGACCTTTCTTTGAAGAATCTGACATTTTCTAGAAGAAATCTGAAATTTGAAGGATAAAACTGAGCAGAGCTCAGGAGACTCTCTGTCACACGACATGCGGTAGAAAATCTGAGGAACTCAGCCTCTCTTGGGAGTGTTCTACAGGGAGCTGTCACCTATTGGTTCTTTTTTTACAAAAGCAGATAGGCTATTGCAGTGACTTCATTGCATTGTAGTCTATGACAGTTTTATCTACTGCTTTTATAATGATACCGTGAGACTCCCACTACGACAACGGGCTGATTCAAGTATGTGAATCTATGAAAGATCCAATACTGGAGAATATGTATTTGCAGCAATGTTTCAACCTGGGAGAAAACCATTCAGATGGCCATGGTAATATGATCCGGAAGTTCAGGAAAACCAGATGTGATGTATACACTGTCCTGAGACATGTACCACATACTATACGGATGCTACAATACTTCCCACACGGTGGAAAGCGTACCACATATGACTGTCTGTTGTTATTGATGTGTACTTGGCTGGAATTAATTTGTTTAATAAAGAGAAATTTAAAAAAAAAAATAAAGAGTGACTGAAACATATATTTTGTTTATTCCCAGCACTCCTCGACATATGCAGAAACTACATAAGGACAACCTTATGTATTTTGACGCTATCTCTTTTTGATTTGACTGCATTTTGCCCAAACAATGTAGGAAATAATTACAACATTTTTAGAATTGACATTAACATTTTATGAGACAAAAATTAATGGGTACGTTTTAGTATTATTTGAACATACTAAAATGTACCTTCTTTTCATTGTTACATGTTTTAACATACTTACTGTCTATAGTTTTATTGAAAACTTCAAGAAATTTTCACCAGATATGACTAGAGTTCTAATGAGTCTTTACCTTAGTTTAAGAAACTAACAATCACCCCTGCACCAAAAGAGGAAGGAAGTTTTCCTCCAAATGATATGTTATTGAAATGTTCAGTCCAGGGAAGAAAATCTTATAGAATTAATTCACTTGTATGCTCACCCTTTCCTGGAGATTTCCCATTAGCCAACTGAGTAATAGCTATTTTAAATTCCTCATCATGAATAGGCTTGGAGATTTTTGCAATTTCCTCAAAAGACTGTAGGTACTGGGGAGCTAGGGACAGAAAAAGTTAGTCTTCTACTGATGAGAGGTGATCTTGTTAGTACATTGATTGACAGTGTTTTTAGAATAATGAACTTTAGTTGTTTCAACATATATTTGACTTTTTGTATTGGGATCACTAATTATAGTAATTAGATTTCTACTAGCCAACTCCCTTATAGACTATACTAGGAAATTACCTATTTTCTCACCTTCTTTCTAGACCTGGTCGATATAAGACTGTTCATTCGTTTTAACTTTTGGAATTAATGCTCCCTCAAAGTTTCTTTCACAGATTCCGAAATAGATGAGGTAGTCCGTGTAAGAAAGTGCCCTCTTTTTGCATGGTTGCCCCCACTTTTTGCCAAACTGCTGATGTACTTTGAGTGTGTCCTGCGTTCCTGCCAAACAGGTACCCAGGGCCTATGTTATTTCCCTAAACTGCATTAAAAACAAAATCCAATTGGCACTCTTTGGCCACAGGTCAGTCCCTTAGGTACCAAGGGCACTGTGGCCAGGGAAGGACTCTAAGGACTGCAGCACTTATTACGCCAACCTTAGAGGCCCTGTACCTTTACACACACACACCCTGCCATTGCAGGCTGCGTGTTTTAGTGCAGAACAAAGTCAAGAGTTGACATGGCACACATCCCTATGTGCCATACCTACAACCCACTGCCCTGGCATAGGTCAGCACCCCTCTAGCTGGGTGCACTATACCAGCGGTGAGGGTACAGGTGCATGATCCCTGTACCCCTACAGTCTCGAAGCCAATTCTTAGACATTGTAAGTGCAGTAATGCCGTTAAGAGTATATGGTGATGGAAGTTTGTCATCATGAATTCCACAGCACCATAATGACTTTAATGAAAACTGGGATGTTTGGTATCAAACGTCTCAGCACATTAAACCCACACTGATGCCAGTGTGGAATTTCAAGAAAAATGCACTCAGAGGGCATCTTAGAGACACCCCCTGAAAAAAGACCTAACACTAGTGTCCAGGCTGAGTGGCTGCTCGCCAGCTGCCACCGCCAGACATGTTTTTGGACCCCTGGGTTGAGAGCCTGCTGCTCTCAGGGGTCTGAAACAATGCACATCCTGGGACGAGGTGCTAAGCCTTCTCCCACAGGATGGGCAGGGTCTACGAAGGGGAAGCTTCAAAGACTTGCTGCCTTTGTGAGCTACCCCAGGCCTTTGCTACTTCCAGCAACTGGCCCCCACCGGTTCTGACCCCCACTTTGGGAGAATCAGCGGGAAAACAAAGTGAGGAAGAGAGGTATGCCCACCTTTGCCAACCCCACGGGGCGCGAGGTGAAGCACAACTCTCAGTCTCCGCCATCTTGCAGATGGGGGGACCCAGCCATCCAGAGCAAGGCATATGCCCCTTTCCCACTGGAGGGTGGCAAAACAGGGGGTGTACCCAACCCAAGGAAGGGTCCAATTGGTCCCAACCTTTACTTACATGTAACACCCCTAAATCTAGTATTTATGGGCAAACCTGAACCTTGCCTCCTCAGACAAGAAGTAGAGAAGATGAAGGACTGAAGAAGCAGTGCTGAAATTAAGAAGAGGAGGACGCCCACTGACTTAGCCCCAGCCTTACCGGCCTGTCCCCACCTCGAACCTGCACCAGCGAAATCCCGGTGTCATGCAGCCATCAGCCTCAAGAACCCGAAGGACCTGCCCTGCCTTCCAAACCAAAGACATTGTTTCCTGTGAGCACCGGATTTGCTCACCCTCCTTCTCAGGCCCCAGCCAAAACCACGAGCCTGCACTACTCTGCACCCAATGCCTACGGGCCGAGTTAGAGTGGCCCTACACCACGAGAAGGTCTTCCCAGCTATCCTGACCTGAGATCTGGTGATTTCTGACCTGCCTCAAATCTCCAAGCGAAGCCTACAGCCCCTTTCTGGAGCATCCCCCCTGACCACGACCGGAGCTGGTAAGAAAAACCCGACGCCAAAAGACACCCTTGCCGCCGACGTCCCACGGCCTTGGGTGGCCCAACCGACGGTGTCCCAGCATCTCCAGGCATCCCAACTTACCTCTCCAACCGGTGGTCACCTCCAGAAAATCTTCATCCCCGAGCCTTCAGTCTTTGTTGCAACCGGAAATCCCCATTGAAAACAACAGGGCTCCCGACGCCAAAACAGCCAATTGCATCCAGCCGCCCCAGCGGGTGTACTTTGGGTACTAACTCGGATCCCCCTTTGTCCTGAGCCTAACACCAGGAGCTTTGCTCCCACAACCTTGTGGCCTGCTCGTGAGCCTCCACCAACCGGAGGCCCCCTAACCCGCATTGGATAACATTGGGCCTCAGGCTCTGTACCCAGCTGTCCTAGTGCCGGTGAGGGTGTTTCAAGAGTGCATCCTTGACCCTGGGGGAACCCTGGTTCTAACACCAGAATACCAACTCCCACAAACTTGTACTTACTCGCAAACCGTTAACTTCATTTTTCTCCATAGGAATACATTGACTGTTTTTCTTTGAAAATTGTTCTGTGTGTGGAGTTGGTTTGTATGGAACACTGAAACACTGAAAATGTTCAAAAACTGATTTAGCTACCTTTTCTCTAGGAAATATCCCAGTAGGATATCTAGACATATCACACAGAGTAGAAAAAGTAACTTAAAAAGTAATCTAAAAAGTAACGTATAAAGTAGTCTGTAAAGTACTGAAAAGCAATTTCGAAACATTGACTTACCTGTAATTCAATCAACTGCATTTAAACCTGCATTCAACTGTAAAACATTGCAGAAGATTTTGCAAAGCATTTATTTCACTTACCTGCACCAAGCTTGGCTTGGTTCTAGAAATAAAATAACTTGATAATATTTTTGATACAGACAAATTGGTCTGAGTTCAGTCTTTGAGTGTGTGACATCATTTGCTGCCTGAGTGTGTACAACAAATGCTTAACACTACCCACTGATAAAGCCTTACTGCTCGCCCACACTACCACAAATAGAGAGTAAGGTATTATCTACTTTTACCTCTGCCTACCTTTGGGGTTCCACTGGACTCTGTGCACACTATACCTCATTTTGGTGTAGTATATACAGAGCCAGTTTTCTACAGTACGTGATGGTGGTCTTACAAATTATTGTGCGGCCTGGGATAGCTGTTGTTGAATATGCAGCATCTATTGGGTTTCAAGCTTAAGCAGGTATAATTTTTTTGATATAAATAATACATAAATAGTGATTTTAAAATCATCCCATACAACAGCAGGCTTTCCTGCGTTATTGTAGGAACACAAACGGAAAATCTAAATGTTAATGTAAAAAGCAAAAGAGTGATCAAGGATCAGCGCTATATTAAGTCTTCATCGTAAAATACTTGTGAAGTCAATTTTCACAATGTAACATTGTACAACTATTAGAGGGCGATCTCAGAAAGGGGTTTCATAACAGCAATAGGGCAGGGATTGACAAAATAAGCAATAGCAGATGCAGATTCAAATCTATCACAAAAGCATGAATAAACGTAATTATTTGTAGCGTCTCTGCAAAAAAAAAAACATATGTGAGCAAGGCATGTTATTAAACCAAGAAAGTCTTTCTTAGTCTTCTATTAGGCTTGTAAATGTGATGGGTTAGAATAACCTAAATCTAGATTGGGCAAATAGTTCAAGTTACCCCTAATATAAAACCCTCCATAGAGTCAAGCTAATTGTAAACCTAATTCTTGCATAGAAAAAAGGATCATCTAATGCAGATCCAGAATATGAAACTATATTAATCTACTGAAAACCCAATTTTACTGGAACAGTAGCCCACCATTTCTGAGCAACTACCATAGTCCTTTTGCTTGGCATTTTCACTAATTAATATCGCCATTGTGCAATCAATGGTGGATGCTTTACAAAAGTATGTATGTTCATGTCAAAAGAGTTATCATCAGTTTTTACTTTCCATGAAAAAGGTAAGTTTCCTAAAGTAAAATGAAAGCATGTTTCTTGCTTCCTAATTGTCAAACAGCCAAACACTTATGTCTAATATTGGCATTGGCATCAACAATTAAACATATTGAAGCTTGCAAAACAAAAACTATACTTCCTTTATTCAATGCAACAGAATATGCATAGATGAACAGAGATGTAGTTTTAGATTTACCATTTTTAGTAAACACCCAAGCACCCTATTTGAAGTCTATACTCACACCCAGCTTTCAGCCCCTACAGTGACTTCTAAATCTAAGCCATCTTGTAACTTGGTTTCTAATGTGACCCAACCCGCAGACATTTCAGCAACTGAAAGATTGGTTTCCCATAACGACAAATAAGTGCTTTGTAATTGCATCTTAAAGGGCCTATTTGATTTGAGTAACTGTTACAGTAATTGAAATTTAAGGTCCATACACACATATATACATATGTATCAGGGGTGTGGAAGTTAATAAAATATCTACTTGTCCATGGGACAGGTTGCTTCATAAATCTACTTGTCCTGTAACAAAATCCACTTGTCCCTTTGGTGCCATGTAGTGCGGCGACAAATTATGGCTGCAATAATTATATAAGAGCTCTGATATAGCCTCTCTGATTATGCCAGGGCTCATACCATAATAGTGTTTGAATACTTGCAATCCCCTTATGTTTCCGCAGATCTACATACTGGGACTGAAGGTAGTGGTAAGCAATAGTTTCAGGGTTAGAATGCCCTTTTGAGTCTGTGCCAACCAACTAACTTGCATGTTTTAAGGGTTTTCAACAACTCATCTCTAATCTTTTCCCTTACTGAGAAATGTTGGAAATTTACTCCTGACAATGGCAGACGTAAACCTTCTTCCAGAGTTGGGAAAACATTTGGTCGGAGGGAACTTAAACTTGCAAACACTCAGATTTTCGCATGAGCAAATCTACGCATGCAGATTTGCTCATGCTAAAATGCAGTTCACAAATATTTTCTAGGAGTACTATTTCTTGGCCTACTTCTGCAAATTCCTGAGAATTCACGAAAGCCGTATAGCTGCACTTAATGCAAGGACATATACCATGGGTGCACTTTTGAGACTTTTATAATTGGGCCCCTAATTTGGTCTGGTGTTGACCATGACCTTTTGCGTTTATTAAAATTCTGTTTCTCTCTCTGTATCGGCTGGCTTCACGAGGAGCATATTGGCACACAAAGTAGTTTTGTTCAATGTCAGTATGTGCTGTTTGAGACCAAAACATTTTTTGCTTTAGCCAATGTTTGTTATAATGGTGAGGACCCGGCAGCTGCCACACCAATAAGGTTTTCCAAAACCATGCCAAAACAATTCACACATTGGCAAAACTAAAAAGCTGACCACCAATTTCAGACCCTACTGGCCTTGCCAAAGCTTGTTTATTTTTGTTTCCCATAATCTTGTTGAAACTGGTTACACTGATTTTCCATTATGAATATTTTTGGGAAATACTAGAATGCATTAACACATGTTATTAAATGATGCGGCAAAGAAATGGTACCTGAAATTTTGCAGTAGCTTAATGAAATGCTTTTTTTCTTGCTTTCATTTTTTTATGAACATTTTATTTTGAAAGCAAAGAATCATCAATCTTGCTTTCAAGCTTCTGCAAATATTTGCATCAAATCAAGAGCATTCTGTGAGCATTATACATAGCCTATTATTGCTAAACTTTGAAAACATTTGTACACATTTTTATACTGGAACCACTGTCAGTAGTGCAGTCAGAGCTTACAACATTTACTTAGAGCGCTCACCCTAAAAATAAAGGCTTTCAATTAATGAACCATAAATACAAGTTTGAACAGTATTAACATATGGACAAAAATATTACCTTAACTGCAGGCAGTGCCCTTTCCTGATCCATAATGTGGTACTGCAAACTGGCAGCCAAAGTGTTTGTGCAGCAGGGGGTTGGGCCTACTTGTCCCACAGACAAAACACACATGAAAACTTGTTGCCCTTGATCCCAAACAATATGTCCTAGGCCCCGGGCTACAGGAATTCCACATCCCTGATGTATATGTATGTATATATATATATATATATATATATATATATATATATATATATATATATATATATATATATATATATATATATATATATATACACACACATACACACAAATATATATGTGTGTGTGTGTGTGTGTGTATATATATATATATATATTCACTGAAAAAACCATAGGTTTCACACACGTTATAGTTAGCTGGACATTTCACTCGTAAAAAACCAATGAAATTCCCCCGTTATAGTTAGTTCAGCTAACTATAACTCGCGCGCCCGCAATCCACTGCTGATGACGTCACATATTACATCACTCATGACATGGTCAGTGACATCACTCATGACATCACTGATGACATCTCAAATGACATCACTGATGACATCACTGATGACGTCATCCATGTGATAAATTACCACATCTTCTCACACCCTAATATAACCTTTGATACACCAAAATTTCAGAGTTCCATTCTCAAAACCATACATACTCCAATACCAATAACTACATACCCACTTATTAACTGTTAGATCTACATACACCTCCACTCATTCACCTGTACAATCACTCATACTTCCAATCACTCCATACAAGAATATGATATGCATTTATACACGTATATAGACACTCACACACCACCAATCATCCATAGAGGTACTCTCACACCTAGTCAGTCATGCAAATAATTACACTCCCATTTACTCACCTATGCGGTTATACACACTCAAGTTCACTTAATCATAAAATTAGTACCACATTCTTACGCTCTTATAGAATCATTGATTCAAGCACACACTCATCCATACAGTCACTCTCACAATCACACACTATCACATCTACCCACTTATATACTCTTACACGCATATATACTGCCTTTCACATATGTAGTTAGTCACAAATGTACCAGAGATATACATTCAATCCCTAACACACCCATACATACACTCACTCAACCATACAGTCCATCACAGATGCACTCTTAAAACCATGCACCCATAGAATCACCCACTCACACATCTATGCATAGAGTCACACACACCCTACCCACACAAACACTCAGGAACCCATACAGATACTGAGACAAGCAATCAACAACTAATATAGACACTCATATAGCTATTCACAAAACCATGCAGCCACTTATACACCAACATACAGACACATACAGACATTTACACAGTTTAGTCACCAGTCTGCAGTAAGATACATTTAATGACTCACTTATAGAGTCAGTTACGCACCACAGAAAATCATCCATTTACACACTTGTACACCCACTCATTCTTCAACAGGCCTTTCTCTATATATATTAAACATATTAAAATTGTTCAGAAACACATACTCAATGGATGACGTCATCAGTGATGTCATTTGAGATGTCATCAGTGATGTCACTGACCATGTCATGAGTGATGTAATATGTGACGTCATCAGCAGTGGATTGCGGGCGCGCGAGTTATAGTTAGCTGAACTAACTATAACGGGGGAATTTCATTGGTTGTTTACGAGTGAAATGTCCAGCTAACTATAACATGTGTGAAACCTATGGTTTTTTAAGTGAATTTGCAAGGTTTTTTAAATGCTAATTCCTAACTATAACGTGTGTGAAACCTATGGTTTTTTCAGTAAATATATATATGCATATGTCCATTCATATATAAATATACACACATATATATATTCACTGAAAAAACCATAGGTTTCACACATGTTATAGTTAGCGGAAATTTTACTGATAAAAAAACCAATGAAATTGCCCCGTTATAGTTAGTGCTGGCAACTATAACTCACGCGACCGCAATCCTCTGCTGATGCTAATACTGTATTTAGACACTTATTTGCCCATGTCTTCTTCCATACATTTTTAGCTATACATATATTACAAATATTTTTTTTTATAAAGACACATATGTCATCAGCAGAAGATTGCGGTCGCGTGAGTTATAGTTGCCAGCACTAACTATAACGGGGCAATTTCATTGGTTTTTTATCAGTAAAATTTCCGCTAACTATAACATGTGTGAAACCTATGGTTTTTTCAGTGAATTTGCAAGGTTTTTTAAATGCTAATTCCTAACTATAACGTGGGTGAAACCTATGGTTTTTTCAGTGAATTTGTACGGTTTTTTAAATGCTAAGTTACTTTACGCCATTCGAGGCGTGCGCGCCCACTTAACGCAGTGCGTTCCGTGCACGGTTTTTATCAACTTTAATAAGCCCTGTACATTTGGTGGCCTTCGGCCACCAAAAGCACAGGGGGTGGGGTCAATGTGGATAGTGTTTTTTTTATTTCGATTTTATAATTTCATGTTGCCAAAATATAGTTTTTTTACTGATGTAATAAGCCCTGTACATTTGGTGGCCTACGGCCACCAAAAGCACAGGGGGTGGGGTAAGTGTGGATAGTGTTTTTTTTATTTCTATTTTTTACCGTACGCTTACGGTAAGCGTACGGTAAGCGTACTCGTCGAAATTGCCGAAAAAAAAATAAAACCGTTTTTGCTCTTGGGGGATGTTTGGGGACTCCCCCAACATGACTATGTGGGAGGGAGTTGTCAAAACAGCCCCGTAACATGTTTTTGGGCATCATGTTTGATAAATAACACTCAGTGCGAGAGACAAAATGGCGGACGCCGCTTCCTGGTTTCGGCCGATTCGAATGTTTACTAAGATCTAAGAGCCAATCAGAATCGCGCTCGCGCACGCCACCGTACGCGTACGGTAAGCGTACGGTAAGCGTACCGTAAGCGGGCTCAGATATATATATTGATTTAAAGGCTATTTTCTCAGAATCTACTGAACAGATTTACACCAAACCTACAAAAGGCACTTCCTTGACATAGGGACTACCTCTCTGCCAAATTTCTAGTAATTCTGTTCAGCCGTTCGGGCTGTAGCTCCGTCTAAAGGTCCTATGGAAAAATGCATGGGAAAAACGCGTTTTGGGACCCCCCTTTTATCTCAGCCCCCGCTTGACGAATCCCCCCGAGACTTTCAGGGTAGGAGCGGAGCGTAGCGCCCCACCTATTTTGAGAAATTCGCGAGGATTCATCGACCGGCGCCAAAGTTATTCAAAATAGAATGTTGCGGATTTCCTATGGAAAAGGGGTCCTAACTATAACTACCTACTGGCGACCGCCAGTAGGTAATATATATATATATATATATATATATATATATATATGAATGTAAATTCGTCTATAGTGCTGCCTTAATTAGGAAGACGAAGAACGGACCCAAACTCCGGTGCCATCACTGAGATTTTTATTTTAAATTTCTCTGAACCAGTCCGACATGACGCGTTTCAGCCCCCACTTGGGCCTTGATCACATAATATATATATGATTAATTGGATTTAGGAACTTCAATCAGTAAAGTTCGATCAGAATACAAATCTATAAGACTATGGAACTATTAGTTTTACAGTTTGAAAAAGCCAAGAATGTACACAATGGTCTTAAAGTTACTGTATTATTTGTTTAATTTCCTAATTGTTCTTGATATTTCAAAAAACAGATCCACGTAGATTAAAATATGGAATTCATTGGGAACTTGAATTGTTTTTTTCTGGATAGCCTTTGACAAAATTAATTATTACATTTGAAAGTCCATAATATAATCAATATTATACGTGGGCGTGCACCTGGTTTGGATTTACTAAATAGAAATGTATGAGCTGTGAGGATAAGATCTTCAGGTGCTTCAGGAACAAGTTACGTTTTAATTAGGTTAGTGGTGAACATAATCATGCCCTGCCCATCTTCTGTAGCTTCGGAGAGAACATTTGATCTATGAACTCAGAGTCCTCAAATTCTAATTTTAAACTAGATAGTTCTTTGTATATGTAGGAGTTCTGATCTTGGGTTTGTGAACAGAAAATCTTCTACATTTGAAAATATTTGTGATTCCAATGCATCTACGTGACAAGAGACATTTTCAAATTGTTCAAGTATATCTTCACTCTTAGTGTGTTTCACTGAAAGATTTAGTTTGACATGGTACAAACCATGTGTGAAAATACAACATGGCACAAAGTCACTGCATGTATGCAAGTCACCCCTAGCGCAGGCCTTTCTACACCTAAGGCAGGATGCATTACTTTACACATGAGGACATATCTGCATGTGCAGCTATGCCCCTGTGCTGTCTAGTTCAATTACTAGATGGTACAAGTAAGCAGGGAAGAGATCTTAAGTATATGTACTAGGCACTGGTCATTACATGTTCCCCAGCTACATGATGGCTTAACTGAAACCTATGGTGTTTGGCATCAAACACCTTGTCTTAACAACTCTGTACTGTTACCAGTACTAGATTTATTATGGCATACACCCACAGGGTGCCTTAGGAGTGTCACCTGAAACACATACAGTATCTAGTGTGCTGTATCATCCAGCCTGCCACCACAGACCAGTTTCTGACCCCCTGCAGGTGAGAGCTGCGCTCTCTGAGGTCAAAAACAATGCCTGCTCCAGAGGAAGGTGTTTGCAGCTTCTTTAGCAAGACAACTAGTGCATATCAAGGTCTGGGGCTTCAAAGCCCCTGCCGCCTTTGATATGCGAACCCAGCTTCCCCCAGACCTGAGAGATGCAACTTCCATCCCTGAGGTCTGTTTGGCACCAGGACAGGTGGGAAATTAGCTATGCAGGAGGCATGTTGCACCTACAGGCTAGTCAGACCCCTAAGGTGGGATACCTGAAGTGCTCCACAAAAGATGGGTTCCACCATCTTGTTTTTAGTTGACTTGGGAACACTGGGAGAGGGTTATGCCCACAGAAAGCTTTAATATAGAGGGTGTAGTGACCTCAGGGGTAAGTAACCAAATGGCTACTAACCTTCAATCCCCTTAACACCTTTAAATGTAGCACTTAGGTGACACCAGGAACTTAGATTTGTCTACATGAAAGAAGAAGAAAGACAAAGAATAGCCGAAGATATGAGGACTATGTTGCAACATCTAACTTTACGCAAAAACCTGCCAGGCTGCTGCTCTGCCCACAATCACTGGCACCAACTCGTTCAGAAGTGGAACAGCCTCCCGAAATCCTTGGAAGTCTGCCCAGCACTTCACTGACCCAGTAACATCTCACTGGGAGGAGTCACTTCCATGCACCAGCAGGCAACAACTGCATCTGCCTGGTACAATGTTTTGTTGACCCCGGGCCCACCGAAGGAGCAGCATTCCAGAAAGAGGTATTTTTTGCTCCAGGAGGTCAGATCCAGCTCCTTGCCAAGTTTAAATACACCAGGACCACCAGGCGCCGCCAAGCGCCAATACCCGAGGTACTAGAGTCAGTTGCAACCACCAAGGCTTGTTTGTGTTCAATCAGAACACCACCACTGAAAAAACTCACTTGCACGTCGAGGGTCTTCAAGAGAGGCCAGCTTCGACCAAGAGTGGCCCTGCTGTGTTTCTTTTCCCTCTTCTGCAGGTACACCAAGAACCTTGAGAACCTCATACTCACCGAACCGTTGGACAACACACATCTGCACCCGTGCTCCCCAGCCCGGGCTCTGGTCCGGAGACCCTCAAGACCCAATTTCCCCCCCTCTACCACCCACCCTCCCCGGTTCTGTCAGACTGGTCCCCCAGTTCCCACTGCCAGCCTTTTTCTTACATGTACTTTTCCACTTGACTCTAGAGGGTAACATTCAAGACTACCACAGCGTACAGCACCTCTGCACCCAAACACCCCAGGGCAGGTACACTTGAACTGTTTGTGCTTTCTTGACCTTGCCACTACTTACCTTGAGTCCTGAAGAACAGTCCTGCAAGTCACCTAAGTGTACCTATGCAGTGAATGTTTCACATAGGATAACATTACCACGTTTGAAGGCTCATGGCACAAATCAGACAGCTGCCATTTTCGGCTGTTTTACTATAAAAATTGGTAAAGTCTAAACTACTTACCTGATTACGATGATATTTGTGTCTAAAATTGCATACAAATCTGTGTTATTTTTCTAAATTGGGCTCGAGTTGCTTCTGGAGAGTGAGTCTTATTTCCTGACTGTGTGTACAACAAATGCCTAACACTACCTTATGATAAGCCTAATCTGCTCGCCCACACTTCTACAAAGAGGGCATTTGGTATTATTATCTTAAGCCCTGTAGGACAATAAGGGTTGCCTGCACTTTCTACATAGTGTAAATTATTTTGGTACACTACCTGAAAAGCTTGATTCCAACGCAGTTTGTCCAGATAGTAAGGTTTGGTAAATATGTGCAGGGAAGCCCTGATGTTGCCTGGCAGATATCCAGAACTGGAACTTCCTGAGCTAACGCAGTGGTCACAGCTTTAGCTCTGGCGGAATGAGCTCACAAGTCTTAAGGAGGTTGCTTCTCCAATGCTTAGCAGAATTTGATGCAGAGCAGGAGGAAGATCCTTCTACCTCGCAACAAAGTCCAGGAACAAATTCCCCCTTCACCTCCGAAAAAGTCAAGACACTGCACCAATTTAGAAAGTACCTGAAGACCTGGCTCTTCAGTTGACCCCAACGGAGCTGCTCACCCCGCCCCCTCCTTTCACGCCTTGAGACCCTCATGGGTGAGTAGTGCAGTACCCTGATTGATTGAGCACGACCCAGCTAGAGATGGTTCGGTTCTGCACCGTCCAACCTTTCTTTGCACCAATATACCCCACGAAGAGTTGGTCGTCCACCCGGAACTCACTTGTGCGGTCAAGGTAGGAAAGCAATGCTCTTTTTGGGTCCAGACGGTGGAGTCACTCCTCTTCTTTAGAGGGATGCAGACTAGAGTAGAATGTAGGCAGGGTGACTGACTGGCTTATATGGAATGGGGTGACCCCTTTCGGCAGAAAGGAGACCTGTGTGCAAAGCACCACTTTGTCAGGATAGTCTGAGAGGTAAGGCGGCTTTGATGATAAGGCCTGCATCTCACTCACTCAATGGACAGATGTAATTGCCACCAGAAAGGCCATTTGGAACGTGAGGAGCCTGAGTGGACAGTTGTGTAGAGGCTCAAACGAATCACACATCAAAAATGTCTGAACCCAAAAAGGTCCATATGAGGTATCATGAATGGTGAAGGGGAGAAAAGGTGGACAAGACCTTTCAAAAACCTATGTACAATAGGAGATTTAAACAAGGAGGGTTGGTCAGGCATTCGAAAGCCAGCAGATAGAGAAGAAAGCTATCCCCTAATGGTGCCTAGTGGAGGGCCCTTCTGGGCAAGAAAAAGAACAAAAATCATAACTTCAGAAAAAGGGGCAGAAAGGGGATCAATGGACTTTTCTGCACACCGTGCCATAATTTATTTTCAATGGCAGGCGTAAACGGTCTTGTTGGAGGAACACCTGGCTGCCAGAATCACAACATACTTCAGGAGAAAGATCAACTGCTGCCGCTCATTCTTCATTGAAGAATGCGGAGAGTGGATAGGTTCGATGGAGACCCCTCCACTGCTGCTGCGACAGAAGAGCCTCCCAAAGGAGCAGCCTGATCGGAGGATTGATAGCTATGCTCGGCAGTTTGGGATACGAAACTTTCCATGCCCAGCCCAGAGCCACAAGGATGACTTGGGCCCAGTCATTCCTGATGTTCTTGAGAACTCTTGACAGCAGTGGTATGGGCAGAAAGCCGTCTCCGAGCAAGAGCTGCCTTGGAAACTCGAGTGTGCAAAACTGCTGACATTGCGTGTTCTTGACAGAGGCAAACAGGTCTAACCAAGGCTCCCCCCACTGCTGAAAGAGACCATGTACCACCTCTGAATAGAGATGCCATTTGAGATCTGCTAGGCATCGATGGCCGAGTTTGTCAGCCCTGGTGTTCAGCAAACCTGACAGGTATTGAACCACCAGTAAAATGCCCGGCTGTTCCAGCCATATCAGTAGACGCAGGGCCTCTTGATGAAGGGTCCACCACCCCACCCCGCCCTGTTTGTTGCAGTAACATATGGCAGTGGTGTTGTCTGTAAACACCTGCACAAGCCTTTCCATGATGGAAGGTAAAAGGACTTTCGGATCGCACAGACCACTAGCATGTTGATGTGGAGTCCGGATTCTGCCAGATACAAGAGTCTTCTGATCTCCACCTCTCACAGATGGCTGCCTCATCCCAGAAGTGACACACTTCACTCATGTCAGATTTGGTTAGGGAAGGGAGAGGGGTCTGCCACTGACCCCACCGTGGTTGGTTAGCCACCACTGCAGATTTTTTGCAGTTTCCTCCGAGATCTGGACTAGGTCAGAGAGAATCCCCTGATAGTACACTCACTGGAACTTCAAACCCTACAGCAATGCCTGCATATGCTATCTGGCATGTGTCACCAGCAGCATGCAGGAGTCCATGAGGCCCAGCAGTCTCGGAGTCAGTCTCACCGAAACCCAGGAAGAGGCATTAACATCAGTATCCTAGCCTGAATTTCCTGGACTCGCCGCTCTGGAGGATAAGCCCGAAACTGTGTCCAGAACAGCTCTGGTAAAAGGGAAGCATCTGAGAGGAGTCAGGTCTGACTTTGGCAAGTTGATAGTGAACGCAAGCGAGGCCAGAGGTTTTGCCATAGTTTCAGGATAGGGGAAGACTGGCACACCTGATCTCCGCAGATGAGCTGTAACCACAGCTATCACCTTGGTGAACAACCGAGGGGCACTGGTAAGGCCAAAGCAGAGCATGGTTAACTGAAAATGCTCATGTCCTACAGTAAACCGCAGATTGCGCCGGTGGGCAGGCAGGGCGAGAAAATGAAAATAAGCATCCTGCAAGTCTAACACTACCATCCGGTCTCATGGGTCCATGGCAGCCAAAACCTGAGCTAGCATGAGCATCTTGAATTTCTCTTTCTTGAGTAAGGAGTTGAGGGCTCAGAGCTCTAGGATAGGATGAAGGCCCTTGTCCTTTTTGGGGACCAGAAAGTAGTGGAAATATCAACTACAAACTACTTCTGGCCCCGGAACCCTCTCTATACTTCCCTTGGCCAAGAGAGCCATGACTTTCTCGCGAAGTAAGGACAAATGATCCTTCATCAGCCGGTCTTCAGATAGTGGCACTGAGGGAGGGGTAGTCTCGAAGTGAGGCAGTAGCCCTTTCTGACAATCTTCAAGACCCACCTGCCTGATCTTATGGACTGCCAGTGAGCAGGTGATGGCGAATACTGCCATTAACTGGATGTCCATGGTGGTAAAGGAATTCAAATAAACACTTGCTTACCCCCCGGGAGTAAGCTTGAGAGCACAAGCCCATTCAGAATGTCTCTCATAGGGGATAACTACTTTAAACACCATATTTGCGAGGGAGGAGCCTAGCGCGCATCCAAGATGGTCGCGTGAGCACAGGGCTCCCCGGACCCTCGCTGCTCCTCGGAATTTATCCTGACTCTATCCTGACTTGGTTGATGGAATCTGGGAGACGAATGCTGGCTGAACACTAAACTCCTTTCGGAAATCAAGTCGGACCTGGCAATCCGGAGTTATGGTGGTTTGAACTTTTGAGGCCCACCCGACGGCTGTGCCCGATGCGAGGGTGATCTGTGGAGCCGGGGCGTAGTTGAACAACAACGGCAGCGGGGCTGTGCCAGTGGCCGTCACATTACTTTCGGTTTCACTTTTGGTCTTTGAGGGGCTGGACTGTGGACTTGCTTGGTGCGACTGGGCTCTCATTTTGCCTTCGCTTGATGCCGGTGGCTTCGTCTGCTGCCAGCGTGCTCATTGACGGGGGTCCCTTCGCTCCGCCATATTGCGGCCTGTGGTGCGACACGCGTCTGCCTGGCCTGTGCCACCTCGACGCTTCCTCGGTGGTCCCCTTCGGCGATCGAGGTTCTCATGGGAGGCAAGGGGGACCCCGAGAGGCGTAAGACCAAAACATCCCTACGTGGGGGACCGGTCCAGACGAACAACATGGACCGCTACACTCAGGGTAAAGGATCCCCCGGGACGGCCACTGTCCCCCCGGAGGACACCAGTGGTGGCCCGTCCGTTTCTCCGGATCTGTCCCTGCAGGACATCATGGGCGCCATTGAGGGCATCAGAGAGACCATCGCTACGCAGTACGAGGCCTTGGCCCGTAAAATCGACACGGTGGCCATTGACATTACGCTAATCCGGGCGGATCTCTCTAAGACTAACAAGAGGGTTCAATCGCTGGATGTGCGGACGTCCTCCCTTGGTACGGACGTGTCGGACCTGCAGGCCACTCTTGGCGATCTCAAGTCGGCCAATGATCTGATGGCCCGGCGGCTGGAAGACTTCGAGGGACGGGCCCGCCGCAATAACATCGGCGTCATAGGCGTTCCGGAGACCTCCGATAACCGCCCGGTTGATCTCCTGGTCGAGGAGCTCATCCTCGAACACCTTGCTCCCGCTGGCCTGAGTAAGTTTTTCGCTGTGGAGCGGGCCCATCGAGTCCCAGGTGGCCGGCCGCGACCGGGTGCCCCCCCGAGGCCTATCGTTGCGAGACTTTTCCATTACAGAGACCGAGACGCGATTCTGCAGGCCTCACGGGTCCATGGCCCGGTCCGACATGAGAACTCGTCCATTAACTTTTTCCCGGACTTCACCCAACTTGTCCAGAAACAGCGGATGGGCTTCCAGGGGGTGAAGCGGCGTCTCCGGGACCTCGGTCTCAAGTACTCTATGCTTTATCCTGCAAGGCTCCGAGTGGAACATGAAGATCGGACTACCTTTTTTGACTCTCCTGCGACTGTGAGTGACTGGCTGGATTCGCTGCCGGACCGGGGTGACCGGACTGGGCCCTCTGCCGGTACCGAGGGTGGCGGGTCTCCTTTGGAGTGACTTATGGTCCCGGACTCTGCCATGTTGTACTGTTCGGCTGGGTTCTACTTCTTTTGTGCATTTTGTTTCACTATGTTGTGTGCGGGGAGCGGGCGGGGACGGGTCCCTTCCCTCCTCCGGGGTCTTTTCGTAGAATGGGGTTTGTAGGGCGACAGGCACACTGCAAGTTGGGGTGGTTTTTTGGACCGCAGGGGTGCAGGGTGGGGGGTGTTGGAGTTGGGGGGGGGGGTTGGTGGGTGGGTGGGGTTGTTTGGATTTGTGTTTTTTGTTTTCAAGGCGAAGTATTGGCTATGGTTCATCCTTGGGTGTTGAGCTCTTTGCTAGGGGGCCC
This sequence comes from Triturus cristatus, assembly GCF_964204655.1. Classification (NCBI taxonomy): domain Eukaryota; kingdom Metazoa; phylum Chordata; class Amphibia; order Caudata; family Salamandridae; genus Triturus; species Triturus cristatus. Next base: position 444,246,222 of record NC_140581.1, read on the forward strand.
TTGATCTACTGGAGGGGATGGGGGGGGACGGGTTGAGATTGATGTCTTGGAACGTCAATGGATTGGGGGACCATATCAAACGGGGTGTTGTGCTGCAATATCTGCGTCGTCTGACTCCCGATGTGGTGTTCTTACAGGAGACGCATCTGGTTGGCAATGTTTGTCGGGCCATGAACAGGGGGGGATATCGACTTGTGGCCCACTCTGGTTTCACCACTGGTTCGAGAGGGGTGGGCATTCTCTTGCGAGTTTCACTTCCGTTGGAGATCACCAGGGTGGTCCCAGACGATAGAGGGCGCTATGTGGCTCTGACTGGGAGGTGGGAGGGGCAGTCCCTTTCCTTGATCTCGGTCTATGTTCCCCCGGGCCTCCAGAACTCCACCTTCTCAGACTTGGGTCGGATGTTGCTTGGGCTTCCTGACAGTCTTTTGCTTATGGGTGGGGACTTTAATTCGGTTGTCTCGGGTGACCTGGACCGTCATCCGCCCAGGGCCCTCCCTGCTGCCCAGGCGTGGCTGGGCGGGCTCCTGGAGACCTTCGGTCTGGTGGACTGTTGGAGGTTAATGCATCCGACACAGTGTCAGTACACCTTTCACTCTGAGGCCCATGGGAGTCTCTCCAGACTGGATTATTTCCTTATGCCCGCGGCCCAGGCTACTCGGATTCGAGAGGTCAAACACCTGGCCAGGGGTATTTCTGATCATTCCCCACTGTGGTTGCTTTTTGACACCAGGTCGCGGTCCGCCGGGCGGATCGCTCCTATTAACCCTTGGTACCTGCGAGACCCCAAGATCCGTGATAGCCTGATTAAGTCGATTGATCAATATTTTTCTGAGAATGAGGGGTCGGTGTTGTCCTCGGTGTCCCTGTGGGAAGCTTTCAAAGCAGTGCTCCGCGGGCATGCCCTGTCCCAGATAGTGGAGGCCAAGAGGGTTAAGAGAGAGGCGGTTGTGACGCTGGAGACTGAAATATCGGGGCTGGAGGCAGCCTTGGAGGCGGGCGTCACCCCGGATGGGCTGCATGCCCTCAGCCTGAAGCAGTTTGAATATAAATCTCTCGTCACTGATGCTGCCAAGACTATGTATAGGGAGCAGCAGGGTAGGTTGTATGACGCCGGAGACAAGGCGGGTAAGCTGATTGCCTGGTTGGACAAGAAGGAGAGAGTGAATCGTGTGGTCCCGGAGCTTCGGGTGTCGGATGGAGTGTGTGTGACTGAGCCTGGTGAGATTGTTGAGTGTTTTGCTGACCACCTCCGTGCAGTGTACTCCCCGGTGTCTGATAGAGATGAGGACGACTCTCGTCTTCTGCTTCGGGATATTGCCCTGCCCGGCTTATCCGTCGAGGACCGCGAGCTGATGGATGCCCCTTTGTCTGTCTTAGAGATAGCTACTGCGATTCGCTCCCTCCGCTCGGGCAAGGCTATGGGCCCCAACGGTCTGCCGATTGAACTATATATGTTGCGCCCGGATAAAATCGCGCCTTTCCTCCGTCATATGTTTCAGGAATCGCTCGAGAGGGGTTCCCTTCCTGACGACCAGCGTCTGGCTACTATAGTGGTGATTCCCAAGGAGGGTAAGCCACGTGACCGCTGTGCCTCCTATAGGCCTATTTCCCTGCTAAATGCCGAACCCAAAATCCTTGCTAAGGTCCTCGCCAATCGCCTGCTGAGCGTTATATGTGACTTGATACATCCGGATCAATGTGGCTTCATCCCACATCGTAATACCGCTCTCAATTTACGGCGTCTGCATGGCGTCCTCGCTAGGGCTGAGTACTTCGCTGAACCGGCCATATTGGTTTCCCTAGACGCCACGATGGCCTTTGATACCATTGAATGGCCATTTCTTTGGGCCGTCTTGGCGAAGTTTGGTTTTGGGGAGGGGTTCCTTAGCTGGGTGAAGCTCCTCTATGCTGGACCAATGGCTCAGGTGGTTGTCAATGGGCGGGTTTCTCGGCCTTTCGCTCTCGGGAGGGGAACTAGGCAGGGGTGCCCGTTGTCCCCGCTGCTCTTTGCTCTCGCCCTGGAACCGCTCGCTGCCTGGCTCCGTTGGGAGCCCTCGATTAGAGGGCTCCGGTGGGCCCCGGGCTTCGAGGATCGGGTTTCATTGTACGCGGATGATATTCTCTTGTATCTCACCTCACCGCGGAAGTCGCTCAATGTTCTCTTTGATGTCCTTATTTCCTTCGGGAAAAACTCGGGTCTGATAATTAACTGGTCCAAATCTTGTGTGTATCCTATCTCTGGTGGTCTTCCTTTCTTGCCACCTCGGCTTCCGCTCCAAATATCTCAGTCCGGCTTTAAATACCTGGGGATGTACGTTTCGTTGGATCCGGCGGTCCGCTATGAGCAGAATCTCCTGTCTCCGCTCCGGCGTTTGAGGGCAGATACGGCGCGGTGGTGTAAACTGCCCTTGTCTCCGCTTGGTCGCGCGGCGCTGTTTAAAATGATGTCCCTTCCCAGATTCCTTTATGCACTCCAGAACTCCTTTGATGTCATTCCTGCGGCCTACTTTAGGGAGGTGGAGAGTTTGCAGAGAAGACTGGTTTGGGACGGGCGATCGCGTATCGCTTTGGCCAAGCTGACTCTTTCCTGGTATGACGGGGGCATCGCGCTTCCTGATATTAGACGGTACTATTGGGCCTCCCAGCTGTCTGCCATTAATCATGCTACGTACGCTCCTGGTTCGAACCCGGCATATGAGATGGATAAGTTCCTGCTCCCCGGCGGTAACTATAACAGAGCGCTTTACTCGCGGTCTGCTGGTAGGGCCCTTACGGGCCCTACCAGGATTGCGGTCCGTGTATGGAAGGCGGCTAACGTAGCGATGGGCTGGAGTGAGCGTTTAACGTGCGCCACTCCTCTATTCGACTCAGACTGCTTGGGAAGCCTCTGGCTTCGAGCGCTGGGATACGATCGGCATCAGCAGAGTGGGGGACCTGTGGGTTAAAGGTGCGGTTAAATCCTTCGCGGCGCTTCAGCGCGAGTATGAGCTTAGTGACAGAGAGTTCTTCCGTTATGCACAGGTTCGGCACGCCCTGCTTTCGGTCTTTGAGGAGGGGACCGCGGTCCCTTCTTCTTCGCCTCTCGAGGACCGCATACTCGATGGTCACGTCCCCGACAGTACTATCTCCCTGATTTACAAAAAACTGATAAACAATCGGGCTGACCTCTTGGTGCGTCTTCGGGAGGCATGGACGGGAGATGGGGTGGAGCTGGACGATGAGGACTGGCAGACTGCACTGTCATCCCCTAAGGAGGTGGCCATCCCGGCCCGTCTCCGCCTGGTCCAGCTTAAGATTCTCCATCGTGTATATGTGACGGGCCCCCGCCTGGTCTCGATGGGGTTTTCAGACGACGGACTCTGTAAGCGTGGCTGCGGGCTCAGTGCTACCTTTCTCCATATCCTATGGGAATGCCGCGAGGTGGCGGAATACTGGCGCCGGGTGCATGATATTATGAGACGAGTCACCGGGGTCGCTCTGCTGCCGGAGGTGCGTCGTTGTGTGCTGAATGTATGGGAGCCCAATGACTGCAATGCGGCTCAGGCTCGGTGGGCGGCCTTGGGGAACATGATTGCAAAGAGAGATATTGCACAGCTTTGGGGTTCCCAGCGGCCTCCCACCATATCCGTCTGGAAGGAGAACATGGACTGGTGCATGTTCAGGGAGAAAACGGTGTATGTGGCTCGTGGTAAACCGGGGGCTTGGGGTAGAATTTGGGGGCAGTGGAACGCGTATCGTGGGTCTATCTGTGCTCCCCCTTTGGTGGATACGTCCGGGGTTGCCTCGTCCCCCTGATCCTTGAGGGTTCCTTGTGTATCTCGTACTTTGGAGTACAGATTTGGTTCTCTCGTGGCCCCCCCCTCCCTCTCAGGTCTTCTTTTATTGACCGCCCTCGGGTGGTTGGGTGTTGACTCCCCCGGCTGGTGTTCGCCGCCCTTCATAAGTCGTTTCGCCTTGTTTGTTGTATTTTTGTATTTTTCTTTTTTGTTGTTATTTATACTAAAAGCGTGTATTCTGATTTCTCTTATGTGCAGTCTGATCTACTGTGATAGTGCGGAGCCCCTGTGGGCCAGTCATTGTTTTCTGATATGCTGGAACACTTCGACTACTAGCGGCCGGCCCTGGTGGTTGTAGGCCCGTGTTTGTAACCCTTTTTGTGCACAATAAAATCTTTTAAAAATAAATAAATAAATAAATAAACACCATATTTGCAGCTGGGCTGTTTTTCTAAATACTTGTAAGGTGCCACTTCCCTTAAGTAAGCTGTATTGCTAATTATGGAGCTGTGAGTCTGCTTGGAATTTCATTCTAAATTCTCTCCTCTTTGCCCCCAGACTACAGAAGTCAGTGGGTTGCATGCCTGTCACTGAGTTTATCAGCACATGGACATAATATGTGTGTATAGCACACATCGGCCTTTTGCTTTAATTCCATTGAAGTACTCAAGTGATTGAGCGCTTCTGTTTTAAGTTTGGGTGACATTCGTTCCACTAAGTCCTGAAGAGGCCATAAAGCAGAAAGAGGCCGAAACGCATCAACCCACATTTTTCAGGATCAATGCCTAATAATAAAGGCAAACACAGAATTCAAAATGTTGTGCTAGACCATTGTTAGACCTGTCAGCCCTTTGGCAGTTTCCTCCTCATTTTATTATTTTTGTCCCTTTTCCCCTTCTCATTTTTTCTGTCTACCAAACTTTTTGGGGTTCTGATGTAGAGGTTCTGGGCGCTTCACCCTCACTACCTGAGGGAGAGGCGCAAGGTGCTCCACTGAGGTAAATAGGTGAGATTCGCAAAATGGTGGCTCCAACTGTCACCTCAGCACCTGGGCCATGACTGCCATGAGAGGTTCCGGAACCTTCTGGGCCCTTCTGGCAAGTCAGGCCCAAGGTGATAAATAGAGGTGGCAGGAGGGCAGCCATTTTGAGATAGGTGGGGACTGCGGAAGGTTCAGGAGTAAGGCGCCTGTGTGAGGAGGTGGTTGTATTTAGAGGGGAACGGACAGGTCCAAGGGTCTGCACAGAGTCCTAACCCTAGTAACATCACCCCTCACCCTGTGACCGGTCCCTGAGCGCAGCCCGTGACTTTTGGGATCCTTGTACCTGAGGAGGTCTCCAGGTAGTTTGAACCCCTGACCCACTGGACCTTGGAGTGAGCCAGCGCCTGGGCCATCTTCTCCCCAAATCCGTTGTTATCTGGTATTTCTGGATGGATCCGGTGTGTCACCCTCTCTGACGAAGAGGAGAGGTGGTTGTGCCCCAGCCCCAGGAGTCTGGTTGCCTCACTTCCTGTGTGAAATCCGGCATCTTGTATTTCACCCATCCCCTCCACGAGACCCATTTTCGGAACCCTGGCCGCCACTCCCCCCCCCCCGCCCCCCCTGAAGTCGAGAGGTTACCTAGGGGCCCTTGGCAGGAGACGTTGTCATCGTGAGGCCGAAGGCGGGGAATTTGCTCCAGGTGTATGTCAGCTGTGAGGGAGCGACGCGACCGTCAGACAGAGGATCTCCCCAGTCAGGAAGTGAGTCAGTGAAGCCGCGGCCCTAATCACATGAGAGGGGCTTGAGCGCCGCCCTCTTGTTGTGGAAGGGAGGCGGAGGCCGCGCCCACGCAGGACGCACAATTCCGGATATCGGCCGAGGAAGGAGCGACTGCCGATAACGAAGCTTCCCGGTAAAAGGGTCCCGTGTGGTGGTAGTCAGCCTCAGTGAAGCGGAGAGGCGTCCGTCATCATTAGGGAGAGTGCACCCGGGGGAATCCCTTGTGGGAGGTGGCCTGAGGGTGCATGCTGAAACGTTCCCCTACTTATGGGAGGACTCCCTTGCTGTTTACCCCCCCGAGCTCCGCGCCAGAGGTGAGAGACCGCGTCACCCAGCACCGAGAACTATCCTGGAGGAGGACATCCCTGACAGACAGTAAGCTGGGTAACACAGCGCGGGGCAGGGGAGAGAACTGGGAGCTGATGGATCGTTTACCAAGGCTTGAGGGGGAAGGCCATGAGAGGTCGTGGTAGTTACCGGCAGCCTAGCATAACCAGGCACGTGTCCAGGGTTAGTTACTGGCAGGCTCACGTCTGGTGAGGAAGGTAACAAGTTGAGCCCTAGCCTCAGAGAGCGCCTAGATGTATGGAGTAACGGGGACGGAGTAGACCCAGGGTTATGGGAGTCTACCAGTAAACTGTCTGGAGGTAGCCATTGTCTTATGAAATGGTTTAACTTGAAATGTGGTGAAATGTTCTACCTGAAACGTACGAAGTGTTAATTTTAGAATGTGATGAAAAATTATTCTGAGTTGTTATGCCATGTTTTATTCCTAAATGAAGGGAGATGTTTAACCTGTAATGTAATGAAATGCTTCACTCCAAAGTGTAAATTCGAATAACCCAGTTGGTTAGGAAAAGATAAAGATTTCTAGTATTCCTCAAATTTAATCAGTGTAGTGTCCTTCTTGAGTGAAGTAACGTTAAATTGTGAGCTGGGTGTGATGCAAGCACGTGACGCTGTGTTGGGAGGAAAGCCTGTGGGCCTGAGCCAAGCTACCAAAGGACGCTAGGTCCAACAACCATGATATACTAACAGTTTTATACAAATCAGATGTTCACTGTATTAACAGGTCTATTAATATTAGGTGTTCCTACATAAAGATGGTTACTATTTGGTCACTGTTAACGAAGGTCGATTGTCTGTCATTGCAGATACATAGTCTACCTTGACAACTGCTTTCTCATAACATTTGTGCTCTTCTATGAATACAAATAACCTTTATAAGAAGACTATGTTTTATAAATCTGCTTATCAGTTGTCGCTTCTTCCTCCCTTTTTGTAAAGTATGTAAACAAAACATATAATAAGTAAATATTGCTGTGAGAATAATCTATTGTTTCCAGTGGTTTTCTTTACTGCAGTACAGCAATGACTCCAAGTTTAATCATACATAGAATATTAGAATAACATTGATTTTATCCCTATGGGTGCTTTTTTGCACCATTGAGGCGATAATTAATAAGTTAACCTTATATTTGCATGAACGGGCCACCACTGGCTACCTGACCCATGAGATCTGTGGGTACTGTGCCCTCGTCAACAAAGACGCTGGGCAGCATGGGTGCTTCAGTGGCTGGCAGGGTATTGGCGTGGTTGGAAGCCCCTTCCGTAGCCACGAAAGAGCGAAATGCAGACTCGGGTGACGTGTGGCAGCTGAGAGGCCCAAGGATTTGGCAATAGCCTGTGAGTCCTTAAAGCACTCTAGCACCGAGTCTGCCTTATTTCCGAAGAGACGGCTGCCATCGAAGGGCATGTCCATAGGTGAAGCTTGGACATCCCCCGCAAATACAGTTGTCCTCAACCAGATGTGGCGCCTGAGGGCCACTGTCAACTAAATCGCTTTGCCCAGTGAGTCGGTCATGTCCAATCCACAACAAATTGTGAACTTTGCTGTGTCTCTCTCGTTTGCAACAGCCAGACAGAGTACGGCACTGGCCTCCTCCAGAACCTGTGGCAGCACTTGCGGAACTGTGTATCACAGAGTGTGGGAGTAACAGCCCAAAAGCCATACGGTGTTCACAGACCAAAATGCAGTGTTCACAGACCGCAATGCTAGGCTGGCAGGAGGAAACAAAATTCTTCCACATAGAGTTCAGTCTTTTGAATTCCCTGTCCGTGGAAGCGGCAGGGAATGTGCACTTGAAAGTCAAGACTTGGGGTAGAGTAATGGATGAGGAAGTTTGGGCCCCCTGGCACGGGGCGATGGGCAATGGTCCAATTTACAGGAGCCTTGTTTTGGTTTGGACCAGGTCCCCAACAGGACGTCATTGAGGGAATCATTGAACGGTTCCGATGAGGAGACTCCCGGTTCCAGCACCTCTGTCAAGATGTTGGTCTTGACTGCCACTGAAGGCAACTGAAGGTCAAGGATCAAGCCTCAGCCGCCCTCTGGGCCACAACTGTATACGAGGCTCCCTCCTATGTAGCCATGGTAGGGGGGAGAAAGCATACCAGTATCAGGAGAGGTATCCAGTCCACTGGCGTCACCCAGTTTCTCAGTCCAGTCCACATTAGGGTCTTCTATGTAATGCTGGTATTCTTCAGGGTCCAGCGACTCCTTCCATTCCTACCCGAGTCCCAATCCATAGGAATGTGGCTCAGGTTCCGATCTAGGAAGTGTGGTTCCTGGAGGTGTCGGAGTCAGCGACACCCATCTGGCTCCGGGGGTTCAAAGGGGATGGTGCCACGGTGGGTGCCGGCGCCGCTGGGAGCACCGGCCCATAGACTGGCACTGGGCAAGGTCAAGATGGTATGACCAGTGTCAGTCCGGATCCAGGAATGGGTCCCTGAGGGCCCAGTGGAGAGGGGCTGGAGCTGCCGGCAGAAAATCAGATGGGGCTGTCCCCGACCCTGCAAGGTCTGAAGACGCATTAATGGGGTTTGCCCGCCCTAAATTGAGACACATGGTCTCATAAAACTCTTTGAGTTGGGCAGCGGCTGCTCCAGCCCCCGGAAAGTCGCTCGGAGTCGGCCCGCGCACAAGCTACGAAGAACCATGCCTTGAGAACCAATGCTCTCTCATCTCAATGACTAACAGATGAGAAGTCAACGAGTATTTTGACTTCTTTCTTTTTTTCTAGTACCTCTTACCTGAGTGTCCGGAGAACTTCGAATGGGACATAGAGGATTTCGGGCTCTGTGAACGTACCTGGGACCATTCCCTCGACCGAGATTTGCAAGCCAGGCCGCAAGCAGCTTTAATGAACGTTCGCAGCCTTCGGGGCAAGGCCTGGCAATCGGAGCAGGATTTGGTGTCATGCTGCACTCTGAAACCACAGACAGATGAGGAGGGTGTCCGTCACCGACATTGACTGGTGACAGGTGCTGAAAGGCTTAAAACCTGTCTTGCAAAATGACATATCAACACACCGGAGGTAATACCTTGGAAAACAGTTGACAAAACAGTGGAAAAATTCTGTCAAAAAACAACAGAGGGGGAGCTCTTCTTCAGAAAAGCGCTAGCTGGAGCAAAAAGAAAGTAACCGACTTCAGTGAGCCTATATTGGTGCCGCAGATATCCCTTCCGGCACAGACGACTCCACGCAGGCAGATTGCCGCCACCTACCGGCGCGCGCAGGGGTACTGCTCATATCTAATCTTCAAGATCCAGACTGACACCTGGGGAAATTCACAGGTAAGGAATCTGTGGCTAGAAGTCTCTATCAGATAAAATATTTTACAGCCACCAACCAATGTTGCTTCTGAGATTATATATGAAATTTTCACTGTTGATAGTACCCTTAGTTTGGAATGCAAACAAAACACTGACAACAAGAGCACACTAGAGTAAACAATCGTCTAGACAAGTTTAGCAACTGGAATGCAGATACGATGCATGATTTTAAGAAGATAAAATGATCATAGTAGCTTCAAGTCATAATAGATCCTGCAATTGAGATTGCTGGTTAGGTATCACTTACAAGCAGTTAGTGAAGGACTCAAAATGGTAGAAGGTAGCATGATTACCTAGCCAAATCGATAAACCAAAAACTGAGTAATGATGAAACAAGACATTCAATGAAGAAAATGGTGGAGTTGCACAATACCTGCTTAAACATGCGAAGCCGGTCCAATGTTTTCTGTCTTTCTTGACTGAACAACGATGTTTTCTTTTCTTCATCATCTTGCAACTGATCTCGTTTCTAATGGAACCCATATAACAATTAGCTCATCAAAATGTGTATACTAACCAAAACAGCAACAATTTAACATTAATAATATGAACAGCCTATAGGCACAAATATTGTTCTCTCAAGTTTGTTTTAACCCCTTCAGCGCAGCGCGGATTTCCGCGCCACGCTGAAGGTTCCGTGCGCGGGCGCGGCCATGACGGAACGGTTCCGTCATGCGCACAGCGCAACCGACGTGCATGACGGAACCGTTCCGTCATGCGCGTCGAAGGGGTTAATTAAATATGTAATGCCAGAATTATAAGGTCATGTGGAAGAAAAGTATAAGTGCAAAAACAAATGACTTTCTTCTTACAGTAAATATCCTTTTGGTGAAACTATTTGAAAACTGTCACTATACCAATCAGCTGACCCCAAAAATAATGGGGCTGGAGTTAGAAATAAGTCACTGAAAATGCTGGAAAATGGACGCTTTCAATATTCTTAAAAAGCTGATATAGAATTGTACATTTCATTTATTTCTGGGGATGCAGTATGTGTAAGCACGTCATTGTACCATCTCTATGGTGGAGGAAATTTCACCGGTTGATTCTTCACAGGATTCAGCACTTCCTTCAGAAATCAGGGTATTTATATTTACAACCCAAATCTAAGCCGGGCCCAAAGAGGTAATTCAAAATATTTCCATCAATCATAGTCTCAAATATGTTCTTTTAATTAGGACATCTACAGCCCTTCTATCCGTCCTTCTTAATAAAATGATTATGAGCTGCTGAAGGCCCCAAAACTATCCACCAAGAATTATTAATTTTAGCTACAGCCCTGCCCTTCATAGTTAAATAGCACACAGCATATATTCTTACAAAATACTTAAGTTTTGATGAGATCACCAGAACTGTGCCAAAATATTTTAAGAATTGTGTAATAACCTGTGAAACTTATTTGTCAAGCACTGTGCCACCAAAGCAGCAGGTTGACATGCTAAAGAATAATACTGCATGATTGTTTCACTGCCCTCCCTGATTTCTAGACCCCACCAGCAAGTAACTATTGATATGAATTTAGTTTGAGGTGGCAGAAAGCTAGGAACTTCCTTTCAGTCATCTAATTTAAAGTGCATGCTGATTTCCAATAGGGACACTTTTGGTTGTTAACAGGAGACAGAAATAACAGAGTTTATACAGTAGGGTAAACTCATTACTGAGGAAGGTTTATCAGCTCAGTACAGATATCTTTTTAACTTTATTTTCAGTTTATATATTATAAACAATAACACACAACTGGCATAAAATCAGTGCAGTACAGATATCTTAAGAGAAAGAAAGGAGCAGCATAGGTGCATTGCTTTTTACCAGTTCTAGGTCAACTAGTGTGTTGTCAGTAACATATTTTGTTATATATTTATCAAATGATAATGTCAGAATATTCTGACAACAGCAAATTAGAAGGGTCTGATAACTAGCTGCCATTTTTTACATTTTCTGAGTAATACTAACATTGTGCCTCACATGCTACAGAGAACTAAATATGTTTGAGGAAGTGATTTGCTGCTATTTTCACTACATTATACTCCCATGAATGACACATGAAATAAAGAACTCAAAATGGAAACGACTGCCATGATCCAAACAATAGACTCATGCAACTCTACAGCATTCAAGCAGGTAATAAATGAATCTCAGCTTCCAAATATATTCGCCAAACCTAATACATATATACACACATACATACATATTACCTACTGGTGGTCTCTAGTAGGTAGTTATAGTTAGGACCATGTTTCCATAGGTAAAGCAATGTTTGACTTGCCTGCATCTTTGGTGCTGTATGATGAATCTTTTCGAAATGTTCCAAAAAATTCGACACTCACTTCACCTACACAACCACTCACACAGGATAGGAAATAAAAACATGTAAAAACTTAGAAATAAACTGAAAAAACACAGCGGTGACAGGGACGTTCTAGTTAGGTTCAGATTTCACTCATACAAAACCATACAAATTCAGCAGTTATAGTTATCTCAAGTAACTATAACTCGTGCCCTAAGGTAACTATAACTCACACAGTCGCCAAGCACTGCAAATTACCCACCATATTACATCACTCACAACATCTTCTACGACATCACAGATATTATCACTGCAACATTTGCAGTGAAATTATTGATGAGAAAACTGTGAATGGCGGGGTGTGAATTATAGCTACCTTACGGCACAAGTTATAGTTACTTGAGATAACTATAACTGCTGAACTGCTGAATATGAACATATATATATATATATACCCGAGGAGCAATTGAATAAAAGATCTTTATGCCAAAGATTCCTGTGGTTCGTGGTTTCTCTGTTCGCCCGTAGGTGTGGAGGTGCGGAGAAATCAAGTTTGTTCATTGATATATATATATATATATATATATATATATATATATATATATATATGAAAAATATTGGTAATTCACTTAAAGAAACAAGGGCTACAGGGACTTTATAGTTGGGAAATAACATTACAAAACGTAGAAATTCACATAAGATACCAACGGTTACAGGGATGTTATAACTGGACTCAGATTTCATTCATACAAAACCACAGAAATTCAGCAGTTATAGTTACCTGAGCGAACTATAACTTAACCCTCGCAATGTGCAGCTTATGACCTCACATATTTATAACTCTTGACATGATAATATTACAAATTTGCTCTTTTTTAACATTCACAATACTTGACAGATTTTATATTTGAAATTGCAAAGCATTTCAGCATATCATGCCTCACAAGGATGGTGTGTGGTCATAAAGAAGTCCCCACAGGGATGGTGTATGACCATCTTGTAGTCCCTAAAGAGATGATTTGTGATCCTATAGAGGTTATGAATGGGATACAGAGTCGTCATATTGAAGTCCACACAGGGAAGATAGGTGACTGAATTAAAATACTCCCAGGTTAGTGTTAGATCATATTAAGGTGCACAACAATCATGTGTAATCATGTGAGGTAATCACTGGATTATTGTGTGATCACATTGAAGCCTTTATAGGGATAGTCCACTTTTTTAATGAAGTCCTCATAGGGATAGTGTGTGATCATAGTGACAGCCTCACAGGCATAGTGTATGTACACACTGAAACCTTAACATGGATATTGTGGATTCATACCGATATCTTCACAGGGTTGAGGTGTGATCATATTGAAGCCCTCTGATAAATGGCTAGTAATCTAATAGATATATCCACATGGATGCAGGGATAGCGTGTGATCATACTGAAGGACTCACATGATGTGACGTAACGGATAGAACTGCCGACTTTGAAGCTGGGGAACCAGGTTCGAGTCTCAGTGTCAGCTCAACACCCTGTGATTTGGGGCAAATCACTTAAACTCCCCATTCCCACCACAAAAAATTAATGTGTCCTTGTAAAATGTAGCTGGTGCTTATGTAAAGTACTCCAATTCCTTTGGGGTGAGTTCGTACTATATAAAACTACAAAGAAAAAAAACTGAACTGCTAACAGGGTTCTTTGTTGTCATCTTGAATTCCCCATCTAGATAGCGGATGACCATATTAAGATCCAAAAAGGAACAATGTGTGAATGTTTTGACGTCACTGGGATGTTGTATGATTATATAGAAGTCCTCAAATGCTGTGAAGTTATTTTATTGAAGCCTGCACAGTGGTGGTGTGTCAGAAAAAACACAAAATGAAGATGTGTAATCATATTGACGGTCTCAGTAGCATTTTGTCTGATTATACTGAGATCCTCTCAGGGTTCTGTGTTATTATCTTCAAGTCCCCACAGAGCTGCTGTGTGATCATATTGAATTCCTCAAACGGATGGTATGTGATCATATAGAAATCCCCACAGGGATGCTGTGTGATCAAAGTGAAGCCTTCACATGGATGCTGTGTCATCATACTGTCTCCACAGAGATGCTGGTTGAGTATATAGAAGTCCCCATAGGGATGGTGTGTGATCATTTAGAAGTCCCCACAGGGATGGTGTGTGATCATATAGAAGTCCCCACAGGGATGGTGTGTGATCATATGGCAGTCCCCACAGGGATGGTGTGTGATCATATGGAAGTCCCAACAGGGATGGTGTGTGATCATATAGAAGTCCCCACATGGATGGTGTGTGATCATATAGAAGTCCCCACATGGATGGTGTGTGATCATATAGAAGTCCCCACATGGATAGTGTATGATCAAACTGAAACCTGCCCAGGGATGCCATGTTTATATTGAAGCCCCCCAGGGTTGGTGTGTGATCATATTGAAGTCTTCCGAGGCTTTTTGTGTTATAGTAATAATATCCTCACAGGGATGGTTTATGTTCACACTGAAGTGCCTGCAGGATTCTATGTTATCATTTTGAATTCCCCACAGAGATAGGGTGTGATCATATTAAGGCCCAAACAGGGATGAGGTGTGAATATATTGACTTTGTCACTGGGATGTTATTTGATTATAGTAAAATCATCACAGGCATGGTATGTTATATAGTGATGATGTGTAATTAATCTGAAGCTACCACAGACATGGTGTCCAATTATACTGAGATTCTCTCAGGATTCTCTGTTACCATCTTGAAGTCCTCACAGAGAGGCTGTGTGATCATTCTGTGTTCCTCACAGGAATGGTGAGTGATAATATAGAAGTCCCCACAGGGATGGAGTGCGATCATGTTAAGGTCCAAGCAGGGACAAGGTGGGCATGTATTGATGTTGTCACTTGGATGTTGTGTAATCATATTGACGTTTTCACAGGCATGGTGTGTTAGTGTATTGAGGTCTGCACAGTGGTGGTGTTTCATAGTGAATACCCCATATGGGTATTCACTCTCTGCAGTCTCACCTTCCAAATAAATAACATAAATGAATCCACTTCACAAATTGCTCTCAAAAGCATTTGGCAAATGTATTCCTTTCAAATTTCCACATAGAAACCATCTACATGAGAACGACTAGCAGAACAAAAAGATTAAGATGAAAACATAAATCACTTAATCTCAAGGGAAATGGATGAAATCCATCATCTCTGTGATAAAGCCCATCTCTACTTTATTTTGCTTGATCCTTTGATTGTGCCTTAATTCGATCTACAAAGCACTCTACCTCCTTGGGATCCCTGATATTGTACATCTTGTTTTCCCACATTATTCTCAACGAGGCTGGGAAGCGCCTTTGTACTGTTGCTCCTAGTGATTTCAATTGTTGCATATATTGGCCTAGCTGCCACTGCCTATCTTGTGTCGTTTTTGAAATATCAGATCTAATTCTGCATGACCAGTTGCTTTTGGGAAATGACCCCGCTTTTAAACCCTCGCTTAAAATCCTCTCTTTAAGCGTGTAAGTTTTAAAGTTCATGAGGATTTTCCTTGGATTTTTCCTAACTTTGTTTCTCCCATATGGGTCACGGTGAATTATTTGAATGTCTTCTGCGAGGTGTATTAACTTCGTCCAGGGAATAAGCTCCTCTAATTGTTTTATTGTGAAGCTTTTGATATCTTCCCCTTCCAAACCTTCTGGGACATTTAGAATTCTTAGGTTATTTCTCCTGGCCTGATTTTCCATGGACTCCAGCCCGTCTCTTATCTCATCATATGTGGTTTTAAGCAGATCAATTTCTTTCCTATTCTCTTCTACTTTTTTGTTAAGCACCACTACTTCCAATTAACTGTCTCCATGAGCATGTTTATTTTTTGGTCCAATACTTCGCATGCTTCCTGAATTTTTGTCTGATTTTTCTCCGATGTGACAAAATTAGCCCTCATTTCCTTCATCAAGGTGACCATCATCTTTTCCATACTGTCTTGGGGATGTAGACTATCATTGGTAGGTTTAGCGCTAGTGGCGTCTGCACCCGCGTCTGCTTCTGTGGCTAGCTCTTGTTGGTCTAATGTCATTAAGGGACTATACCTGTTACTGTCCATTGACATTTATTTTATTGCTTCCTCTCTACGAGCGTCTGTTTCATCTTTTTTCAGGTCCTTATTGTTGCGATAATCTACCTTCTCTTTTTCCTGCACTTTAAAAAAGGACCTTAAGGACGGTGTTATTTTTTGTTTTGTGGAGTCCAAAGCTTTTAATTTAACCTGACTTACTCTAGACAGAGGAGGCTATGATTTCACTACAGCAGTATGTCTTTACTTTTTTCTTGTACTTTTTGGAATCACTGGAGAAATCATTGGAGGAGATACATCTGACGTGGAAGAGAAGGGTTTAGCCTTCGTATTCAGCTTTCTAGTTTTGGGGTAGTAATCTACCTCCACTTCTTCAGATGGTAATTTTTTGCTCCTCAGACAATAACCTGTTTGCTCCCTGGGTTGCCTGTTCTGAGCTGTTTCCAATGCTTCTATCTCTGTGAAATGGGAGGGGTAGTCTATCACTATTTTCTTTTTCTGCGCTCTCTTTAGTAGTCCCCTACTTCCTCCAGCTCCGAAATTTGTCCCTGTGACTGCACAGTATACTTAATGTCAGGAGCACTTTTACGTAGTTCACCAGCTTTAGCACCCCGCCCCCTCACTGTATTTCCCTGCCCTTTCCCCCTCTCACTTACCAGACACTCCTCTGCCACAAATGCTTCGTATGCCGCTGTTCCGTCCTCCACAGAGCACGCCAGATTACCACGATTCCCTCCTTTCGGCAAGATCTGCAACCCTGGTGTCTTTCCCCTATGCGGCACTCTTGCTGCAGCTCTCCTAGCATTTCGATGCGCCGTGGCCGCCTCAGCCCACCTTCCGCCTGGTGAAATCGTGCAGCACCGGCGCGGTGCCCCCTTCACCTCCACTTTCGTCAGTTTCGTTTGTATCACCTTCCTGTGCCTGCTTCTGCGTTTTCTCCTGCTCCTGCCTTCACTGCTTACGACGTCGGCACGTTGTAGGTGATTCATCGGCTCACTGTAATGCTCCGCCCCTTGTGCTCGCCTTGCTCCAGCTTCTCCGCCTCCAACTTCGGCTCAACGGGTATTTATTACGTTTTACTTGCTATGTTTGCCTTGTCTAACCCCGCTTTTTTGTGCTATCAACAAGTGCTCGAGTCCTTCATGTTCAGAAATCCCTCTTCAGCACTTCTCGGCACAATCATTCTATGTGTGTTTTCATGAAAAGAGTTACGAGCTCACGACTGAGCTCTCTAGCCGGCCGCCATCTTCTCCAGTAGAACAATGAAGTAAATTTGAAACAGGACGGAACAAATCAGTTAGGAGCTCCGAAAAAGGGCTAAGAAAATGCCCCGAAGAAAGTCAAGGGAGGCTTCTCCTGGGAGGGGAAAGAGGGGAAAAAAAAATCGCACAGAAATTTTTGTAAAAATTTTTTTTTTAAAAATGCAGAAGGTGGGGAGCAAAATAGGGAAAAAAAGAAAAAATGTCGAAAATAAGCAATGTGAGGGTGAGGGGGCCCAGGCTACTTCCATAGGATGCAAAAAGGTTTCACAAAAAGGATGCGCACCAAAGGGGATGGGGTACATGGCTGTTAATATAATGACATGGAACGTGAATGGGCTTCGGATAAGGAAATGAAGGGCAAAGATTCTTGAATATTTAAAAATTGTGGACTGTGAAATAATGATATTGCAGGAGACACATCTACTGAAAGGAAAATGGGAGAAAATCCTTAAAAATCAGAAATGGGTAGAGACATGTGTCTGCACTAATCAAGATTGTACCGTGAAAGGGGTGGCGATCCTATTAAACAAATCTCTGAGAGCTAGGATCGAAACCACAGAGGTGGATAAGAAAGGAAGATGGGTGATGGTGAAAGCGAGGATAAAAAAAGAATCCTTATACAGTGGTTGGGTACTACGGTCCCAATCTGGATGACCCAGAGCCGCTCCAGAAAATCTATTCACAACGCCTATCTGCGCAAGCACCTATAATAATAGGGGGGGATTTTAATATCATACTAGACCCAAAGAAAGACAGGTTCCCAACCAAGGATGGTCCCAACCTAGCTAAAATGAGGAAGTGGGTGAGCCTTTGTATTAAGACTTAGGGATCATGGATATATGGAGAGAAAAAGGTGACAAGACCCATAAATTCACGCTGCATAACAAGAGATTGGGGCATGCTTCAAGAATAGATAATTTCCTGATAGATAGGGGTCTACTAAATTCCACGCAAGGGGTAAAACACATTCCAGCACATTTATCGGACCATTCCGCAGTGATCTTTCACCTTAAGTTAAAGTGCCCCATGTTCAGTCCTAGATGGACAGTAGATAAGTCATTTTTCAAGACAAGAACTGCATAGAAGAATTAACAAAAGAGACTGAGGAGTTCTTCCATATAAACAAAGAAGGGACCACAAAACAAATTGCCTGGGAGGCTTATAAGGCAGTTATCAGGGGAAAAAGAGCTAATCTTGCGGCACATAAGAACAAATTAAAAAGAAATAAAATTCATGAATTAGAAAAAGATATAGCCTTATTGGAGACGGAATTAGATAAAAATACCAATACCACGCAACAGAAACTGGATACTGAGAGAGGAGAATGCAGAAAAAAAACGAATTGGCTGATACTCTCGAAATAATAATATAAGAAAAATGGGAAGCTAGCAAGATATCACATTACGAGTATGGGGAAGGATGTGGGAAACTATTGGCGTGGAAACTGTAAACAGAAGCAACTCGAAACAGGATAATAAAAATTCAGAAAGAAGATCAGTAGTACACCACAGAAAAAGGAAGAAATCAGGAAGGAGTTTACAAAATGTTTCAACAACCTGTACTCGGAAGAAGCGGTAGCCACGGAAAAGCAGATCAAATCATTCTTGGAAGAAATATAATTACCAAAACTTTCACAAGCACAAATGGCAGAACTTAACCAAGGTATTAGTAGAGAGGAATTACTAAAGACATTGAAGGGACTTTAAAAAAAGCAAGGCGGCAGGGCCCGATGCACTCCCAAATGAGATTTATATCCATCTACGAGAAGTATTAGTCACGCCTCTGACAGAACTTTTAAATGAAGTATTTATAGGGAAAGGGACCCTCCCAGCCTCATGGAATGATGCAATTATTAGTGTCCTACTTAAAACAGGGAAGGACCACTCAAAATGTGAATCTTATAGGCCAATTACACTTTTAAATACAGATTATAAGGTCTAAACGCAAATTTTAGCGAGAAGGCTAGGAAAGGTTGTGGGGTCAGAGGTGCACACAAACCAAAACGGTTTTATCAGGGGAAGATACATACAAGAACTTACACACGAACTCATAAGCGCAATCGATATAGCAATTCACCATGAAATTCCTTTATCAATTTTAACCCTGGACGCCGCTAAAGCATTCGACAGAGTGAGTTGGCTCTTTTTAAATGCAACTGTTAATAAATTCAACCTGGGAGATACTTTTCAGAATACACAAGCCCTCAGCCAAGGTTCTTGTGAACAAAACATTAACAGAAAATATTATGATACAACGGGGTACAAGACAGGGATGCCCGCTATCTCCCCTACTGTTTGATCTATATATATAGAGCCACTAGCGGGATTATTAAGGGAAGATAAGGGAATAATACCATTTAAACATCAGGGTTGGGAGAAGAAGGTTGCACTTTTTGCGGATGACCTGATGGTCTTTACTAGCAACCTAGTGGTATCCCTTCCAAAAATAGAAGAAATGGTGAAAACATTTGGAAAGGTATCAGGATATCTCGCAAATCAATCAAAGACCGAAATCCTACAATGGAACAACGACTCTCAAGACCCTAGAGTAAAAAACTAAATAAAATACCTGGGCATAGAACTCACAACAGACATAAAGGAAATAGCAGCCCTGAACTTTGAGAGAATTCACACAGAAGTAAGGAAATTGCTAAAAGTTTGGGGGGTCTACCGCTCTTGTTTATTGGAAGTTCCAATATAATAAAGATGAATATACTCCCAAAATTCACGTACTTATTCAGCACTATCACATTGGAATTTAATTTGGACTTGATAAAAAAACTACAAGGAGAACTAAGTAGTTTCATCTGGGCAGCAAAAGGAGCAAGGATAGCCTGGAGAAAGATAAGGAGGAACAAGGCACAAGGAAGGATCGCTAGCCCAGACATCCTACAATATTGTAGAGCTTTCCAATTCAAATACATCAGGAAATTGCTAGGGGACTTTGAGTTATATCCTGAACATTTAAAGGCGGCAGCCGACAAGGAAGGTAGCCACTACCTATATAAATGTGGTCACCCAAAGTACTTCAAGAAAATAAAACTAAAGACACTGAAGGCGGCAGCTGTACTCTGGTACCAAATGAGAAGAACTCTTAAAATCCAATACTATAGTAGGTATGCGCCAATTTGGGATTCCCCTGGAACCCCAGAATGCCTAAAAGAAAAGCTAGCGAATCCCTTGAAGGAAAATAACATTACCAGATGGGGTGAATTAATAACACAGCACACCGTCATAGAATGGGAAGTGCTGAGTGAAAGGACTTGGGGCACAATCTCACGATTCAAGTATTATCAACTAACCAGCTGGGTCAAGAATTTAAAAGATTGCCAAGATGGAAATGGGAAAGTGGAAGAAATGCTAAAGGGAAACAAGATTAGCAAAAAAGAAATAGCATACTGGTACCGGGCACTGATACAGGAAGGGGAGGAAGACGACCAAATTCCATGCGAGTTCTGGGAAGGAGTACTGCCGGAGCTTGATATCCAACATGAATGGCAAGTATCTATGGCTACTTGTTGGAAAATTGTGACATCTGCACCACTAAGAAGGAACAACTTATTCAGTATCCATAGAGCGTACTGGACGCCAAAGAGGCTATCAAAGATCAAAGGCCAAGGGGAGAGAAGCTGCCCCAAATGCAGTGAGATGGGTGCAGACGACCTTCAAATGTTTCGGCAGTGCCCCCAATGCGAGGAAGTTTGGAAGGAGACGGGTAAGACCTTGTCCAAAGTGCTGGGATGGCAGGTGGAGGAGAGTATAGACTTGGTTATTTTTGGGACAAGTCCGAACAATGAAATCAGATCGAAGCTGAGTAAAGATCAAGAGAAAATTCTCTTCTTTTTGATACTTTTAGCAAGGAGAGAAATATGCATCAAGTGGGTGAAAAGTATACCTCCAACACATAAAGAATAGTTCGTTTCAGTACAAAGAACACAAACTAGACAGGTGTGGAAACAGGGGAAGGAGAAATACATTTTGGAACATCTGGGAAAGTTATTACCTTACAAATTAGAATGGTGAAATGCATTGTATGGTCCAATGATTAAGCAATGCAATAAAGCTTCAGGTGGAAACTTGAATGAGTAGTCAAAATGACTAGCTTAATCCAGAATCGATTTGCGATGGAAACTGACAAAAAGGGGCCCAAGCACAGAGGGGAATCAGAAACTCTCCACGCACACATCGCGTTTACCCAGGAGAAGCCCCGGAGGGTCGGAATAGAATGGAAAATGGGCCCGACACCTCCAATTCCAAAATATTGCTGTATGAGGACAAAAACAAAACACAAAAAAAAGTAAAGCCCATCTCAAGTGTTTTAACAGGTTCTACATATCCTCTATTAGGAAAGTGAAAATTATATATTGTTCTAATCAGTTCTACAGATCACAGGAGCCTAACAGAATTCCACAGTCCTGAGTGCAACACCACGTAGATTACCTAATTGCTTGGTTTCTATATTTTCTTTGCAGCTAAACTTTGTGCAAAAGGACAGGTACAGGAGCATCACCTCTGGAAGAGAACACTAGCTAAGCAGTCCACCAGTACCCAGATTATGAATACATTGAATGATAGACATCGGTCTTTCGCCTTCTTAAAACAACTCCCAGACTCTTAATTCTATGATCAAATGGAGGATCTGCAGCTCACTGTCAGACAAGCTTTGAAGGACACCTTAACTGTTACCGTAAACCAAGCGATAACTATTGTAAACAACTTCCTATCTTATCGCACCTTCCTGTCAGCCTTTAAGGCATCATACATGTAAACACTCATAAGAATAATATTCTAGATACATAAAACCTGAAATATAATGCTTTGTTTTCAGGTAAACTGATGAAAAGAGCAGTGCTCACTCAGATCTGAAACTTCTTGCAAGAAAAAAGTTACTTTTAGATCAATATTTAGATTTCACCCTTGCAGAGGCACCAACTCTACCCAGATTTCTATTTGAGACAGTGTGAAAACCACTATGAACAGCAACAGAGTTGATGCATTTCTACTGAAGTGTACTATGGTGCTATATCAGTGGATTGAAGCACTATATACATGTAACTATAACATATCACCAAAACATCCTGTGACACACATTCAACCGAGTAGCTCAAGAAATTCCCATAAAGCCCCAAAATATGATATATACTTATATACTCAGTTATCTCAAAGCTTCTTTTAATACATTCCCCTTTTTCAAGTTCCCCGAGCATGCCCTACATTGACTCTATTTTTCTTTGAAAACTGCCTTACTGTGGCTAGGACAAGATGAGCATGAAGTGAAGATTACAGTGTGTCCCCTCTACATGGACTTTTCAGCACCAGGTCCCACCCGGCTCAATCTCAACCCCCTTCTCCAGTTGGTTTTAGATGGAACTAGAGGGTGATTGCAGCGAGCAGCGAGCAGCTTTGCAGTGATGAATGGCCCCGGAGTTGGAATTCCGTGCTAGGAAATCTTTGACTCAGGCAGCACCCGACTGAGCAAGATTGCAACCAGCAATTGAGAGTCACTAGGCAGCTGCATGGAGGAGGAGCAGGGCCTCCAGCTTGATTCGGGGACCCAACGGAGCAGTGGAGGTCGAGTGTATAGAGCAGTGGCATAGCAGTGTGTTATGGGCCCTATTGCAAGGAAGGAAATGGGCCCACTGGCTGTTGTATGAACTTTGAAATACAGTAGTAACCAGGGTTCAGTGGGCCCCCCAGGGATCTGGGCCCACGCAACTGCACCTGCAGCACCAATGGAAGCTACCCCCCTGATAAGGAGCCCCCATGCCCAAATATAGTGGCAGTTCATGGTGAGCAATGCTGAGGGGGCCTTGATGGGAATGACATTGGCAGGCAGCTCAGGTCTCATCAGGAAGGGTTTAGGTTGCTCCCCTCTTTGGAATCCTGATGGAGGCAGCATGGATTCCTGCAGCCCGGCACAGAAGACCTGCTGAGTGGGACAGGCAGCCCCTTTACAGTACACTGCCAGGAAAATAATGACAAGGAAGAAGAGAGTCTAGCCTTCAATGGAGACCATACACAGAGAGCTGCAATCTTTCACTGAGGAATTGACTTTTTGCAAGGAGATTAGAGGGGGGTCACCTGCAGTTATCGTTGGCAGAGAGAAAGGGTTCCATGGGTGATGGGTCCAAAACAATTGTGTGAACTGAGGGGTGGCTGGGGGAGAATGAGAGGGAGAGATGAGGGATTGCTCGTGTTTAAATGGTCATGTAATAGTTCTGTAAAGTTTTTTTAATGACATTCATACACACATCCTTTATGATTCTTGAGTTTTACCTGGTAGGGGCAAGTTAAGAAAGTTAATTATGCTACTGTTACACAACTTACCTGGAGAGGCAAATGTGCAGTTAGGAGTAGTTATTGTTAGATGTTCATGTGAAAGGAGTACTTTCCACAAGTACACAATTTGAGGTGAAGAGAGGAATAGTGCAAGTTAGGAGAAAATTGAAACCAGTGGGGGCTGATGGATCTGTACCGGAGCATAATCTTGAATGTAAGAGGGTACAATACCAAGCAAAAATGTTATGATACTTTCATCATAAGAAAACATGTAGGACATGCATGTCCAAAAATACAATATAACTTTTGTAAATGATTTGTTTTGCATCCCCAATGAATGTAAGCAAAATGTTCTATTGCATAGATGTTCAGTTTTTCTCTTGATGGACATTAGTTTCTCACACAGGAGACAGTGCACCGGGCTTACTGTGACTATTTCACAGAGAGGACTAGGCATCGATGGGAAACATTTTCCTTTCTTACTGCAATAGCCAGATTGCAGTCCAGTGATCAGCTCCAGTTTCAGCTCAGTTCAGTTGCAGGTCTGTGCACAGGCCAGACTTCAGGCCTAGCCCACCGAGTGCAGATTGCAATTGCATGCCCAACTGAAACAGCAAATCTACACCTGAGACTGCAGACTTGAGCCAGCCTAAGATTGCATGCCTGTGTTCCCAGGTCAGATTTCATGCCTGTTCCCAGCTCCAACTACAGGCATGTGCCCACATAGGAATGCAGTGCTGTGCTCACCTGGCAGGAACATGCCTGCAGTTTAGGACATAGGGCTGCATTCTCATTTGGGCAAAGGACTGCTTTGAGATCTGGGCATAGGGGTGCAGCCTCGGATGGGCAGATGCCTGCATTCAAAGATAGGCACCTGCAGTCAGAGCTTGGCACATGTCTGCAGACTGAGCTTGGCACTTTTAAAGTTTCAGGTAGTGTAGTGCAAGGCTCAGACAGAAGTTCTGTGGCAAGTTCATATCTAAGCACTCGGAAATCAAAAGTTAAATGCATTTATAACATACGAGATGCATTAGGGCGTCTTTGGGTGTCTGAGTATTAGTCACATCTGCAGGCCTGACTACAAAGAAAAAAACAAAACCAAATGGAGCCTCTTATTGAAATTCTAAGCTTATAGACATGTTAATTCTAAGAGATTAAGTCACCGAAATTGCAGACGCTCAACTTGTGTTTTTTATTTTTTTGCATTCAGATGCTTAAAGTCATACATTGGCAAACAGAAAAGCTAAACTACAGAGTATAAAAAATAAAGTTCAGAATGTTGGAGCTTTTAAGTGCTAAAGATCCTAGTTAGCTAGTGGAAACCAGCGCACAGAAACCACGTCTGCAGCATGTAATGGAACAT
This sequence comes from Triturus cristatus, assembly GCF_964204655.1. NCBI lineage: Eukaryota > Metazoa > Chordata > Amphibia > Caudata > Salamandridae > Triturus > Triturus cristatus. Next base: position 444,270,698 of record NC_140581.1, read on the forward strand.
ATTCATAGTCAGACATTTTACAGATAAACTTCTGAAATATCAGACACATCAAAAGCCCTGTGTGTTTTTCAGAAATATCCAGTGGCTAATGCAGGTCTACAGATTGTATTATTCAATTTTTTTTTAAATGTCAAGGATTTCAAATGCAACATTTTGCAATTTTTTTTTTCTATGGATGTGTTCGGAATTATTTCCCTCAAAATTGACTCATGTCTATTTTTAGGGCGAGCATGTTAGTGTGCTGAAATGCTCCTACTCATGGGTCTGAGAATCGAAGCCCCCTATCCCCGTGGCTGCAAACCTAAGGGAATTTCAGAAGGTGCCCCATTCTACTTGGCGCCCATCCCCCCTCCTGCAGATATGCCAGGCGAGGTCTTACTTTGTCTTGCATCCGGCCGAGGAACAGGAGTGAATGGACGATTGCCCAGGCAACTCTGCATGAAAACGGGCCTAGACCTAGACACTCCAGGTGAGTCGCTTCCACCCCCTCGTACAGGTGTCTCCAAGTGAACTTCAGTCTGCAGTTTCAATAAACACAGTCACCCCGACAAAAGCACTGCATACAGGGAATGTCCTGCACTGAAAAAAAACGTTATCAGAGCTGTACCCCTCCACCATCCTTTCACTCGTGTAGAAAAGCGCAACTTGCGTTGGAAGGAGATGTCCTAAGAAAGGAATTATATTGCAATTCAACGTCAAAACGTATTTCCAGAAACAGTGATAGTGTCAGTAAAATTGTCTTAAATTCGTGTTCATACACAAATGCTGACTGCATGCCAACGTTTGTGTGTTTTTGGAGCTTGGCCTTTCCAATTAAATGTTAGCATCTTTCAAAAAAGAACTCTTTAAAAGAGCACTCCCACAAGCAGCATTTCTTTTAGTAAAATACTTTCAGTGAGCTGGTCTTTACATTACTAATGGTGTTCTACCACAAAGTCGATCTCCTATAATCAGAGCCATAACAATATTGTGCTTTTTGGCCCCGGCTTTTTCCGCATATATTTAAAGATTTGCAGCATTTGTAACATAATATGCCTAAGCAGCAGCTTTTAACAAAAACATTTGTTTCTAGCTCAAATGGATTCAAAGTTACTAAAAACTCAGATGCATGTTGCCGCACAGTGGAGGACCCTTCACAAAGATTGACTGGTCACCTTTCCTTTGCTTGTTTCCATCTTTGTGTTAAACTGGTGCTTATGAGATTTATACACAAAAGGCTATTGAAAAACGATTTTCATTTGCCAAAAGGGTGGAGAGGATTCTAGGTCAGAGTAATGCCTCCCTATATAATCAATGTCACTATAAATTTACTCCAACTGACCAATAACCGGTCAACATCAATATACGTTGATGGAATATTATGAAGAAGCTACTGAGGGAAAATGTTAACTTCACCAATAGGTGAGCAAGGAAGCAATTCCTTTTGGTTTAGGTACCCTCACACACCCTAGTGGTGTCATGCTTCATCATCGGGTCACCCCGACGCCTAAAAGTCGGGGTGGGCTCAACCACAATGTTGGGAGCTCTTTGAAGATGTTATAGACCAGGGGGGCTAGAAAATTAAAAAACCTCAGACAGATCCCCAGTATCCCTTTATTTACGGGTCTGTCTGTCTCCCTCACACTCGGGGGTTCCTACGATAGAGTGTGACTACAGTGCTACTCCCAAATAGCCCTACGATCCCCTGAGAAACGGATCCCATTAGAAAATCGGGTAAGAGAGAGTGCATGTGTATAAAATGTCACAGCAATAGCACACACTGTTCTATTAGTAATCACGCATGGTTAAGACAGTACCATGTTGAATCACAGATATGGTGAGAATGTTGAGTGTGAGTGGAACATAGGAGAGTGTTTTTATGTTGATAGTGAACACTAACTGGCATGAAGATACAGTTAGGATGCGAGCAATTTCGCCACCACACAATATATCTGGCACGCTGACTAAGTGTACAGATACAGGTATGAGTGGCACATGGATGGACATAGTTGTACACCACCTGGCCTTATGATCACCTGACACATGTAGGTGTTATACATCCTAAACACGAATATGGGAACGACTACTAAGAAAACCCACAAGTACAAGTTGTTTGTTGTTTGTTTTCTTTTGTTCTCTTTTTCAGATGGAATACAAAGCATGACAGATTAATTAATCAGTCTCTTATTCAAGGAGCAGCTACTCTGCCCTTGCGTTAATAAACAGGTTAGGGAATCCCTTTCTCTGTTATCCAGGGTGGCCTTCTGTTTGCCCTGAAGAAAGTCCTGGACCTTTACGGCCGCACACGGACTGAAACATGTTGGCAATAGGGTCATAGGACCATAATTATCCTATAAAGACCCTTTTTGAAATATTTTAGTATCCCAGACAGACCCGTAAATAAAGGGATACTGGGGATCTGTCTGAGGTTTTTTAATTTTCTAGCCCCCCTGGTCTATAACATCTTCAAAGAGCTCCCAGCATTATGGTTGAGCCCACCCCGACTTTTAGGCGTCGGGGTGACCCGATGATGAAGCATGACACCACTAGGGTGTGTGAGGGTACCTAAACCAAAAGGAATTGCTTCCTTGCTCACCTATTGGTGAAGTTAACATTTTCCCTCAGTAGCTTCTTCATAATATTCCATCAACGTATATTGATGCTTATGAGATTTAACCTTTGTCAGTAGTAAAGTGCAAAAATTAGAAAATTATGAAGTAATATTGTTTCAAAATGTGCTGCATTATGCCGCAAAAATTTGCCTTTTCTTGCCACATAATTTAGTCAACCATGCTGGATAATTTGGTCATCCTCTGCCTCACAATTCCATCCAGTGGCCCTGCCTATAATGATGCGAAAGGGATCTATGCATGTCTCCCTTTAGGCAACTCATAATATGAGCTACTCCAATACATTAGATTTTAGGTAACTATGCACCAAGATGTTTGTGGTGCATGTAACTGGGGCGATTGTTTAGAAATAAAAATATTGGAAATTGGGGGCAAATATTTTTGAGGTTTGCAGTAGGATTTCGAATCAAGTGTTGGAAATCTTTCACAATGTGTTATATCTATGAAACCGATAAATAATCCTATGTATTTGAATGAGTTATACATTGTATTCAGCATATAAATAGTACAATTGTATTTAACACAGTTCCGGATACAATGTAGATTGGTGCCCCAGTCATCAGACTAACATTCTTAGATGTCTAGTTTTTATGTGACGTCTATGGTACAGTGTGGGCAACCCTTAAATTTAATTGAAAGATTACTGTAGACTTGACCATAGCCATGCCAGCATGAGACAGGGCTGTCCATTTTTCACTTTCTTTTTAATATATACATAAGTGAACTTGCAAAGCCGGGTGGTTTGTCCTCCAAAGTTTAGGAACAAGCATATCTCATTCCTGTATTAAGCTGACCATTTGGTACTTCTTGAAAGGACTACAGTGGGTCTGCAAAGCTTGCAGACAGCAATTAAGGTACGGCCTCCTGGGGTATTTCCTCCATTAGCTGCTTGCTCCCTCTCCCCTCCGTGCAGGGACTTCGGATCGTTCAGCATTTCAGGCCCTACCAGCTAATACGAGACGACGCCTTGAACATCTATCTGAAGGCTTGCCTGCCTTGTGATGCTTGGGTATCAATGGATACACAGACTCTCTCCTGCCTGAATTCCACTTGTTTGACCTCCTCCTGATAATATGCTGAGGGGCAAGCCCTAAAGAGACAGCTGTGTTGTTTCCTTATAGTCCATGTCTTTCTCAGCGAACCTGTCTACTAAGGGGGAAACATCTAAGCATTCCCTGGGAGCTTCTTTGGCTCATTCAGTCACCCAGGACTATACGGACAAATTCTAAAATTACCTTAAGCATGAAATTAGTTCCCCTGTAAGTGGATTTCAAAAGCTGCATGCTGGACTTTTGCAGGGACATCACACAGTTGAGCACGCGAGCGGACTACCTACAGCGCAACATGGACTCTTGCATGGAGCATCAAGAAATTCTTCGGTGCCGCGTAACTGCTCTGGAGGACAGACAGATCAAACTCCAGCCTATGCAGGAAAATTTGGAGCCACAGCAGCAGGAATAACATACGCATCCAGGGAATCCCTCGGGATGCGAAGGGGGAGGACATCATGACCTTTATAAGAGGCTTACTCCAGACCATTTGGGGGGTGCGGAAGACCAACCCCTGATCCTAGATGGAGCCCATCACATTGCGGCTATGGCAGATACCCCACACACAGCCACCGACATTCTAACCAGAGTCCACTTTTATCGGGGGAAAGAAGCTATCCTTAGAGTGGCTCAGGGTAAGGCAGACCTAGTCTTGTGCAGTCACACCCTAAAAATCTTTAAGGACCTCTGTTCAGTAAAGCTTAAGAAGCGGAGAAACTTCAGACTGATCACAGAGACACTGTGGTAACAGGGCCTCAATTAGCAATGGACTCAGTCCTTTGGTCTCCTCTTCCAGTGGAAAGGCAAACAACTGCTAGTGCGCTCCCCCTACCGAAGCCAAATGCATACTGGCCTTGCCTGAGAGGTCCTCGGACCGGGAATCCTCACTTGCTGATCCGGTGGATCAGGATGGATGGTGCCCGACTTGGAGCATGGGTGGCAGACGCGTTTAAGACTGTATTGGTAAGGTGAAGGCCCTATGAGCTGCAAAAGATGACATTAAATCCCACTTGCAAAATAAGAAGCAGGAATCCACCCAGCCCTTCGTGAAGGAGGATTGACTGCCTTTGCTGCTGTTTGCATAGAACTTACATCTTCTGCTGGAACTCATTGCCATGGTAACCTTACATTTTCTTTTGCAGCACTCACGGCCTCAGGCCTGCACTCACTAGTTTCTCTTTTTGTTGAATTTTGGTCTGGATGAACAATTGTGTTACATAGGCATCCACCATGGAATATACCACTTACACCTCCTTGCACAGTCTTTTCACCACATTTGGGGCTATTCTCCATCTGAGCTGCCACCTTTTTGGATTTTGATCGGGTTTCTCATCAATCCGTTGATGGAGAGCCTCACAATGTTGGAGCCTGTTGACTAACCCCGGGTGATGTACTCTGCTCCGCCAGCGGAGTTTGGGGAGTTTTACTGCTGGGAACGCAAAGTTGAGGTTAAACTCCGACTCCGGAGAGGAGTATGCCTCTCAGCCCCCTACGCCACATCTGGAAAAAGTATTAAAAAATGCACTTACCTTGTCTTCTAAGTCATCTGTGGGCTGTCCTCTCATCGCTGCGGTGTTTCCTGGCTCTCCTCCTTGCCGTCCTCCTCCTCCCCCTACATTTTACATCTTGCTTGAACTACGCATGCGCAGTTCACGCAAGACATAAAATGCAGGGGGAGGAGGAGGATGGCAAGGAGGAGACCCAGGAGAGAGGAGACACCGCGAGGAAGAGGGCAGCCCACAGACGACAATGTAAGTGTGGTTTTTTTGCCTTTTTTTAAAAATTGTTTGTGGGGCTGGGGTGGAGTTTTTTTTTTATTTTATTTTTTTTTAACTCCATGAAACTCCGTGGAGTGCCACTCCACATAGTCCACCTAGGGTTGCTGTTGATCCAGTGGTTTTGTTTGGGGTTCAGGTCCACTTAACACATTCTTCTATATGTTCACCAGAGAGGCATGGCACTGGGCGGGGTTTTTTTCTCCCCTTGGACCTGCCTGCATGCCTGCAGGTTATGGGGACCCCGGCTAAAACTAAACTCTTCTCCCTCAATATGAAGGGGCTTAATTCTACCATTAAGAGGAAACAGAAATGTCGCTACCTTCTCCAACAGGACCCCCTACATAATTTGTTTTACAGGAGATCCACTTACTCAAGGAGGGCTGTCACTGAACCTCACATCCAAGATATCCATCCCAATAATGGACGCACACAGAAACACATTAGGTGCCACTGTCCTTTTTAAGCGGAGTTTCCTTACTTAGTTGACATGTGCAGTCAGAGACCTGGGAGGGCGTTTCTTGATTGTGATAATAGAGAGAGGCCATTCTGCCCTGACCTTCCTCAATCTATATGCCACAAACCAAGCCCAAGACTCCTTCCTTCGTAAATTACTCAAGGATCAGCTTAGCGTGTTCCAGGGGAGGTGCTGATGGAAGGAAACTTGAAATTAGTCTGGGATCCTGCACCTGATAGGAACACTTCCCATTTCCAGGGCATGGGGACCATGTTAGGTCAGCTTAAGAGGTAACTCCCTGACACCAGCTTAGTAGATGCTTGGCAGTACCTCCATGCCGATGTGCAGGATTATTCTTATGTCTACTTTTAGAAATGGGGGTCTCTCATTGGCAGGTTATAATTTATATTAAAAATTTACTTAAATTTAAAAAGTATTCTGTATAATTTAATTAACTTCCCACCCTATACCCATCAAACCAAAATACAAAAAGAATTACTAATGAAATAAAAAATAAAATAAAGTACATGCTTAAAATTATTTTTAAATGTATATCTCTGGGACCAGCCCAATAAATGGTGTGTGCCCTGGGGCTAACGCTGGTCACCCACTTTATATTTAAAAGGAGGAGGGGGCACACTGCCCCCCTCCCCAGGCCGAAATTAACCCTGGGGATCCTATCTTCCAGGGCCCACATTTATTCTTAAGGGGGATGGGGTCATGCAGCCCCCCTTCCCACACCAATATTAGCCCCAAGGACCCCATCCCTGGGACCTGGAGCAAAATCACTAGCAGCTACACTCTCAAAAGCGATTCCCCCACCACCTCGACTGACGCCAACCTCGCAGCCAAACAACTCCACAGATGGATCTCCAACTGTGCAGACGAGATCGCCCACCTACGCAATTCTGACAGACAGCGCCCCAGGAAGGCCACTTGCAGACGTGTCGAGAAGAACTGGAGAAACAGCAAAACGTCAGAAGATCGCACCAACTACAAGAACGCCATGACAGAATACCACAATGTGTCAGATCCACCAAAAGGATCTTCATCCAAAACAAGTTCCTCGCCAACTCCAGCAACCCCAAGGAACTCTTCAGTGTCATCCAGGAATTCACCAAGTCCCCCAGCGAAACCACGGACATCACCCCCTCCCAGGACCTCTGCGACAAGCTTAGATCCTTTTTCCATCTGAAAATCAAGAGCCTCTAGGACCACTTGAACGACCAGACACCCGACTCCGAAACCACCTCCCTCTCCAGCAACGCCATCCTCTCCTGGCCCCCAGTCACCACCGAAGACATTACCTCGACCATGAAAGGCATCCACTCAGGGGCCCCCATGGACCCCTGCCCGCCGCACATCTACCACAGAGCTGCCATCGCTCCACAACTACGACGCACCATCAGCACCACCTTCAAGACCAGCATCTTTCTCGAAGACTGGAAATGCGCAGAATTCAGACCCCTCCTCAAGAATCCCTCAGCAGAACCCATAGACCTTAAAAACTAACAACCCATCTTCCTCCTCCCCTTCGCGGTAAAAGTCAGAGAAGATCGTCAACACCCAGCTAACAAAATTAATTGAAGAAAACTCGCTCCTCGACCCCTCCCAATCCGGATTCCGAAGCAACCACAGCACCGAGACCACTTTTCCTCACCGCCACAGACGACATTCACACCCTCCTCGACCAAGGACACACCGCAGCCCTGATACTACTCCCTCCTTCTGCCTAGCTGTTGAGTTAAGCCGGATCAATATGGACTACAGAAACAATCTCTTCATAACGCAGACTCAAGCATTCTGATTCTTAGAAACCCTAAGGGCTTCAAGTCCTTCTATATGCTGTGAAGAAGTACTGCGCAATAAATGTCTTAATAATAAACATCAAGAAATCATGATCTTTAGAAGACAGAGGGGTATTAGGAGTTTTACCTTGGGATTGCTAAACTGAAGGAAGTACATGCTTTCCCGTATCTGGGAAGAACACTATACTCCTTTCTACAATAATGATTGTGTTGAAACCAGCGTAGGGTCCGCCCCGTCTTCATAAATTGGTGGTATTGAAAGCTGCATTTTCTGGTAGGTTTTCACCTATGCTGCTACGAGGTGGGCTCCATCGACTCTTTATTCCCTGGTTATTTATGGAACCTACATATTCCAGTGAATTGCACCCATGCTGCTTCTATGGAGACTTCACAGACTCCTAATTCTGTCCTGAGATCTGGAAGCTGCATCAGTGGCACCTGCACTACTTGAGGTTTTATTAGACATGTTTCTGGTAGTTTTGGAAGGTGTGTATTTCTGTGGGTGTATCTCTGCGACCTAGGTGGACTCTATAACCTCAAAACTCCCCGATGGTTTAGAAGTCAAGTCTTTCCGCTGGTTTTCCTATCACCACTTCTTGATGGCCCATAGACAACTAAAAAATCAGTTCCATGGTTGTTTTTGGAAACTACATCTTTCACTGGATTGCACCCATGCTTCTTCTAAGGAAACTTCATAGACTTAATTCTGTGATGATTTTTAGAAGCTATGTCTTCTGATGGGATCAGTTGCACCTGCACCACTTGGGAGTTAATTAGACATTTTTTCTGGTGATTTTGGAAGGAGTGTTTTCTGTTTGTGTATTACTGCAACTCAATAGACCTATAACTCTGGGGGGTTTGGAGACTAAGTCTTCCAACGAATTTCCTGTCACTACTTCTTGAGGGCAGATAGAAAACTAAATAGCCTGTGTTTTTGTGAGCCAAGTATACCCTGGTGGTTGTAAAACTGCATCTTCATGGGGGTTACACCCATATACTCTTAATTCCCTGAGATTTGAAAGCTGAGTCTTCCTCTGCATTTCAACAATGCTTGCTTATTCATCAGGAGTCTCCACACTTCCTGTAATGAGAGCTACTTCTGAGTACTGAAAACAATCCTGAGCTACCATCCCATTTTATAGCTGTTACAGTAGTGACTACATCTGAGTTGACCGTTTTAGTGACCATCCTATTCACAGTAGTGACCGCCATCGATCATCAGACGAGGTGACCAACATTAATGTCAGAAAATGTCTCAGCTAAGTGAAATTCCTACACTTGTCCGAGGAAATACCAGCCATAGCAGCCTTTTAGAAAAAAAGTAAATAAAAGCAGCAATAGGTCTTCCCCAGAGAGCTAGCTTTATCATTCAAATATCAACTTTCAATACGTTATGAAAACACAATTATTTTGTCCTCAAACATAATCATATCAGTTTGGGTCAATTCCTTTTGTTCTAGCAAATAAATGCTTTCAACTTGGGAGATACAAACTCAATTCCCCAAGGAATATTTTTCTGAAAAGAAAGACACAATCCTTGCCTCAAAATACAAGCATGCTTTATAAAATCAGTCTTTCATTTCCTTTAGATACTCAAATGTACAAACCCCTTGCATGAACAGATTCTGTCTTAAGTGTCGAGTTACTGCCATTACTTCTCAGTGATGTTCAGCACAATGACAAGGATGCTTAAAATATAGCAAGCAATGCCACCACTGTGCAACAATGCAGTGACTGGCCACGAAGTCACAAAATATGTGGATCGTAGCCATTATTATGCCGGGGGTCAACCACAATGCCAGGGTTGGCCACCATTGGGGAGGCACCAACTGAATTCTGATTTCCATTTCAGACCATGTGAAGACCACCATCGACAGGACCAGAGTTGCTGAATTCGCACTGCTGGTTCTACCTGCTTCTTTTGACACAGTTCACCACCACTCCGTTCTACCTGCTTCTTTTGACACAGTTCACCACCACTCCCTCATAGTAAGCCCAGGCAAACTTAGCATCATTACAAGTGTTTGTGACTGCCTCTCCTCCTACCTTTATATTTAATGCCGCATATTCTTGCTGCTCAATTCACATCACCAAATGTCAACATTAATGATGCTGTTCCTTAAAACTCATTCATCACATTATTGCCCTTTAATGCCAACGCTAGTCCGCCACCTAAATTCATCAATTCCCTAAACCCAACATGCTACAAGTGCACTGACCTCCATGTAGGTCATCTTAAAGTTGAAACTACAGAGGGACCTGGAAACCTCAGGACTAGACCACTGACTTAAGTCTATACCAATGAATACTGAGGGACTTATTTACACGCCCCTTGCGCCTCCGGTGCATCACTTTTAACATGGGGAAAAAGTGACGTACCAGTGGGGCAAGGGGCTTGTAAATAAGCCCCTAAGTATTCACGTTAAACTAAACTGGTCCAAAACAGAGATTTTATCCTAACATGAAGCAATTGGTAGAACTACTGGCCTACAAGCATTTGAAATCAGGAATTTAGTGCAGCACCACCCATATTGATAAAAGTGAGAAAGCTTGGAGTGACTATTAATTGTAGCCTTTCACTGGTTCCCTAAATGAACCAATTTACAAGAAATGCTTTATACACCACTCTACTATGAATTCTTCTGCATTTCACATTTACCTCACATGCACCTTGCTGCTATCTCACTCACCCTTTCTCCTCTTGATGATGCAAAGACACTAGTCCGGGCCTTGTTCTTTCTGCTCTGAAGACTGCAATGAATCCATCTACATGACCACATCTACCCTGTCCTCCAGCGCTCTGTTGACTTCCAATTGCCAGATGCTCTGACTTTAAGACTTAACTTCATTACCTACAGAGCCATCTATAGGAACAGCCACTCAGAAATTAGAGCGATTAGGGGAATCAAAAACACCACAACCAATTGCTCGTAATTCCTCATGCCACAGAGTATCAGGGGGGACTTCCCCTGCTTTCAGCAGGCAAAGTCGCTTGGGGGAAACTCCAGGTCTTTGGAGGTATTGCAGAACCCATATTTCCGATGCTGAACGGTAACGTAAATTGCAGTTCCCATCGGAAATAATGAGGCTACTCATAATGAGGGCCTCACTGTCCCTTCTCTCCTTTTGCTTCACTACATGCCAAGGCACAGCAACAATAAAAAAGATAAAAATACAACTGTGCATGACATTGAAACACTACTCAACCAAGCCACTTGACACCCACACTTCCATTAAGTAGCATGCTACCCCACTTAAAATGCACCTTGGTGCCTGATAAGTGTATTGAAACACTTTATAAATGCAACTGCAACACATTACCAAAAACAGCCAATACACAAAATAAACACAGTAGCTAACAAAATTCTTATGCAACCCACAAATATGCAATACTCAACTATCACAGTGCTTCTTTTGATAGCACTCACTTTTTTCAAGTCACTCAGCACTTCCTCTATTGATTCTGTTTTCTTTCTAAACTGCACTACTGTGGCTTTGAACAAGGTGAGCATGGAGTGAGGATTGAAGTGAATCTCCTGCATGTGGGTCTGCCAGTGTCAGGCACTGCCTCACTTGATTTTGATATGATTGTCAGAGTGGTGTTAGATGAGAGAGGAGGGTGACTGTGGTGAACTGCCAAGAATTGATGATTGATCAAAGCGCTGGAAATGTTGGGCAAAGAAACCTTCGGGCCAGGCAGCTACTGACTGAGCAAGATAGCGACCAGCAATTGTGGGTCACCATTCACCTTTACTGATGAGGAGCAGGACCTCTGGCATGATTCCATGAACTAACATAGCAGAACCTCTCTGGATGTTTCCCACTGCCTGTGGGAGGAGGTAAAACTGAGGAAGTCCAATGTAAGGAGACCCTTACCCCAAATATGGTGGTGGTTCCTGGTGATCAGTGCTGATGGCCCTTGGTGGAAAAGGCAGAGCTGAAGACTTGGAGGCAGCTCAGGTCCCATAAGAGAACATTTGGGTTTCCATGGGTTAATGTTGCTCTCATCTTTGGAGTCTTTGCCATCCTGAGGGAGGCAGCATGCATGCCTGCAGGTGCACATAAGAAACCTGCTGATTGGGAAAGGCAGCCCCTGAACACTGACACAGCCTGGAAGATAGTGATCAGAAAGGAGACAGTCAAGTCTTCATTGGTGTCCATATACATGTAGCATAAGACTGCCATGCAGCAAGCTATGACGAATGTACATCCTCTAACAAGGACATAAGGGGGGGGACTTTCCTGCTGCTGATAGTGACAGAGAGCATGGAGCACATGGCTGACCGGTCATCAACAACTGTGTTAGCCGAGGGGTGGCGTGGGAGAGTGAGGCAGGGTGGTGGGTGTTTAAAAGGTCATGCAAGAGTCCTTTAAGGCTTTGACTGGGGTTGACACGTAAGTCCTGGGTTTTGCCAAGTAGGGCAAAGTTGGGAAAGTTAATTTTGTGCCTGCTACAAAAGTTACATGGAGAGGCAAGCTTGCAATTAGGGAGGAGCTTTTGTTAGACATTCATGTGGCTTGAGTAATTTCCACAAGTACACAATTTGAGATGGAAGAGAGGAGGAGGAGTACTGCAACTTAGATAGGAGAAAGAGCTCAAATCAGCAAGGGACTGCTGGATTAAGAAATGAGTGTAATCTCCTTTAATGTATGAGTGTTGTAATGCCCCAAAAGCCCAATGACACTTTCAATGTAAGAAAATATGTAGGGGCCACAAGTCAAACAGTAAAATAGAATTTTTTTTGTAACTGATTTGTTTTGTTTCGTATCCCCAATGGCCTGCAAGAGAAATGTTTTTTTGTCATAGATACTGGCTTTTGGCTCTAATGAACATTAGTTTCAGACATAGGAGACAGTGCCCCCGGCCTACTCTTTCCTTGAATGAGATAATTTGAGAGTTTATTGTAACAAAAATACATTGGGTAAGATTTACAAGCCCCTTGCGACACTTTTACGCCGCCATTGTGTCACTTTGCGGCCAATTTACAACATGACACATCTAGGGAGATACGTCACGTTGTAAAGCCCTGCGTCACATTATACCTGCGTCAGGTATAATGAATGCAGGGTGGGCATTCCTACACAGGAAAGCCTAGTAAAAGTGACGCAGTGAAATCTACAAGATTTCACTGCGTCACTTCTAGGAGGCCACTGCGTCAAAACCTTATGCCTGCTTGAAGCAGGCGTAAGGAGTGACGCAGTGTAGTGGGAATAGGTCTCAAAATCCATTGCTGGAGTTGCGTTGTGCTTGCGACACGACACCAGCAATGCGTGACTTTTGACCCAACAGATGCCTCAGAATTTCTGATGCATTTGTCATTCCTTGCGCCATGGTGCGCCGTATTGTAAATACGGCGCATCCTTGGTAGCGCAAGGGTTTCTCAGGGTCGCACAGGGAAAATGACGCATCTCTATAGATGTGTCACTTTCTTGTAAATCTGCCTCTGTATTTTTTGTGATTTTATTGCTTTATGGATTTCTAAAAGGGGTTAATTTAACCAAATATAGCATCTTTTTGGTGTTTTGAACTGAGAAGCATGTGGATTATGAGCGATCATGTTATCTATTAGCAGGCGCTGGCCGTGTGCTATATTTTGCATTCGGCTTGTAGTCTTAAATCAGAAAAGCTAAACTACAAGCTACAGAATACAAAGAGTAAAACTTGAACTTGAACTGAGCCGCCACCGCCAAGAGTCCGTGCAGTCCACGCTTCAACGCCGCCACCGCCAAGAGTCTCTTCCAGCTAGAATCTGCGCCGCCGCTCGGGACTACGAATCCCGGCAGCACTCGCGGCGGCGCACAACAACGCACGCACGCGCCAACAGCGCCAGGAGGCGCATAAAATCAGCGTCAGGCCCGCTCCGCGGGACGCGTGCGGGACGCCCGGAGCGAAGCCCGGGCAAAGGGCGGGCCCTCTGTGGCCCTCAGTGACCGAGGTAGGCCGGGCCGGGCCCGGTCCCTTACTTTTTATTTTTATTATACTTTGTTACTTCTTGAGTGTTTGTTTGCAATCGTGCCCAATAGAGTAGTAGGGTTATGTGATGCAAACACTGTGATAGTTATACTGCACCCTTCCTGCTGCGCCAGTGTCTGAATCAACTCCAGATTTTATCTATTTTACATTGCTATATTTCTTACCAATTACTGTGGAAAATGTCTAAAACTTTACGCTCAGGAAGAGTAGTGGGAGAAAATCCTGCCCAGACTACAACTACCTTCCATATAAAAGACAAGGATGCAACCATTCCAATTTTAAAAAGACAATGTTTGTTACCTGAACTTTGGATGCTATCTGGTATTAAAAAGTCAAAATGCGCAACTCCACACGACCTTGATACTAAAGCCTTGGAAGTATATGCTCCAACTACCTCTGTGCCTCGATCTTTCCAGGTCCAGCAGGGGGCCCCCCAAATTATGGTAGAAGGGTCTCCCGTGCGGGACTCTACAGATGGGAAGTTGTTGAAGATAAGTGACCCAGTGCACATACCATCGACCCCTCAGCTCTCAATGAATGACAGGCAGGGGGATGACCTGTCTGCACTATCCATTGATTTGGAACTTTGGGGACGTTACGTAAGCCCTGCCAAAGTGGAATCCCTGGAGCAATTTAAAGGTCAGGGGGGAGCCACCCCATCAGGGTTAATGCTGTATAGCAGCACCCCGTTGCTAAATAGCCATGAGATTTCTGACTTGTTAAACTCGTCCAAGAGCCCTGACCTCAACCTCCTGGATAACATCCGTACTGCAGAAGCACGAGAAAAGCCGATCTCCGAGTCTATGATCGCGCTGGAACAACTCCTTGCTTCCATCCTGCTGCTTTTAGGGAAGTTTGTTGGCAGCTCGGACTGCGTCCTTGATTCAGTTACCCAGATTTTAAAGGTATTGCTGCAGAAAGTCCCGGATGCGAGTAAGGTCGTTCCCCCTAAGTCTGAACAAGCTGCATCTGAGAGGAAACTTAAAGATAATAAAAGCGAACTAAATAAAAAAAATGAAGAGTCTTCTATGGTCCCTCATAAGGAGTTGACCTATACTGCAGCCTCTAACTGTATTAAGAATTTAGTCCTGGAGATAGAGGAGGAGGATGAAGTTTTGCCAGGACCCAAACCGGTTCAGGAACTATTCCCAATCTTTGTCTCGGATGGTGGAAAAGACCTCCTGGTTGATAAATTGGAGGTCAACAAAGAAAAGAGAACATATGGTAAACAAAAAAGTACCAAAGCCAGCAAGAGGAAACCCACACGAAAGTATAGAAAGAAGAAGCAACGAAGGATCATTTTCCAAAAAAGCCCAGAGACAAGGGAGAATGAAATAAAGAAGGGGGAATCCTTCTCTACTGCTTTAAAAGTGGACATTGGTGTGAATTTACCCTCTTCAGCTTTGGTGGAGGAGGAATTTGAACAAAGCAACTTGCTTCCCCTGGAGGATTTACCACTTATTGGGGGCTCCCTCCCTGGCTCTCCTTCTCGGAGTGCTTGTGTAGGTCCAACTTCTAACTTATCTGGGTTTTTAAACCCTTTGGCCCCCCCCTTTGTGGTAACTATTGACTCTGAAAAGACTTGTCCTCCAGCCCGGTCTGCAAGTATGTTTAAGGCTCCTGTGGATGTGCGTGTATTAGACTTTGTCCCATTATTTGATACTGACCTCTTATTGAATAGAGCCTGGCTTCTTAAGTGTTTTGGTGAAATTGAATGTCTCTATCACATCCAGTCTAGAGACATTGAACTGGTAACTTTGTTGGGTAGTAGTCGGGTTCTGAGTACTCGGGTGAAATTTTACTCTCCCATTATAGCAAATCTGGTACTAGAACAGGCCGAAAACTTTCAACGCTTAGGTATTGATATACTACCTATATCTACCCCAGGCAAGCCAAATTTTTTCGATAAGCAGGGGTTGAGGGGGGGTGAACTAAACGGGGTAACCTCTCCTCCTCTGAGAGACCTGAAAATTTGGGTAACCAGGGGAAAACGTATAGTATCGCACGTGAAGCCTCTTCCACTAATTGAGAATTCTATACACAATGACGATAATAATCGGTGGAATTGGCTACATAGTGCACTCTCAACAAAAAATAAGGATAACCCCAATTTGTTCCACCATCTTTAACCCAGCCTTAAATATAATTTCCTGGAATGCGGCCGGATTCCATAGCAGCCCGGAGAAAATGACTTTTTTATCTACTCTGGAGGCGGATATACTATGCATTCAGGAAACATGGTGCACAGATAGGTTAACGCCTTTAAAAGATTTTTACGTTCTGGAAGTTCCGGCTGCGCCCTCAAAGAAAGGGCATGCTAGGGGGGGGCTTGCCTGTTTACTATCAAATAAGTTTCAATGGAGATTTGCACATTATATTGATCCCAGTGGACTCTTCCACACAATAACTTTAGAAAATATGTTCTATGATAATATAAAACATTCCATGGTAATTTTTAACGTGTATATTCCGCCTGAGGAATGTTTTAATGATAATTTGCAGCGGGTTCTCCTGTACATGGATAAGATAAAAAATTCGCCTCCTTTTCCTGTAACTTTGCTTATCGGTGACTTGAACTGTAAAGTTTCAAACGCTAGTCTAAACCTTTTCAGGGATAAAGCTAAGGAGGAAGCATATGGCATCCCCCAGACGCTTTTCCCTGAAAATTTAAAGACAAATAAAAGGGGGAAGATTTTGTTAAAAGAATTAGTGATCGGGGATGGCATTATTTTAAATGGTAGATTTCCATCCGACGCCCCCGCAAGCCATACCCATAAATCCCCCTTTGGGTCATCAATATTGGACTATGCTATCGCCAGCTATAGTCTTTTCCCCCAGATTCTTGACTTAGAGATTATACCCACGACCCTGAGCGACCATAGTATATTGTCATTATTAATTACATTAAACTCTATGAATACGGCGTCCTGGTCGCTAAACGGCAGGGAGGCTACCTTCCAATCGTCAACTGGAAGATGCTTCTGGAATAATGCTGCCATTAATGGGGTCCAGGAGTTACTGACCGATACCCTTAGGGAATTAGAAGAGTGGAACGGAAATGAAATAGTTTGTTTTGAGGAACTCATGGCAAAAATCTTATTGAATGCTAATAAAACCATTCCCCCCAAGAAAAAAGGAGAGGTAGTTCCTCTAACTCTCCGTAAGCTGAATAGGGAATTAAACAAACTTATCCGGGCACAGTACCTTGAGAGGATATTGGAACGTGGGAAAGATATCGCTAGGTTAAAAAGAAAGAGAAGCAGACTTAAGAGAAAAATTAAAAGGGACAGGGAGGATGAAGTATGGATTAAATTAAGGGAATCCGCTGCTCATGGCAACAGTAAAGATTTTTGGGCAATAATCGGGAAAGGATGTGGTACGCGTCACTCTCCTACTCCCGTAGCTATATCAGAAGATCTATGGTCCTCTCATATTCGAGAATTGTATGCAGGAATTGGGACCATGGGTGTGGATAACTTCATGCATGTCGCACCTGAGGCCTCAGTCTTTTCTCCCTCTGAGAAGGACATTGAGTTGGCTATAAAAAACATGAGAACCTCTGGGGCTATGGGACCGGATGAGCTCCCGATGACGGTTCTAAAACAAGACCCTTCAACCTGGAGTAAAATCTTGTATCCCCTGTTTAGGGCATGCCATTTCTCTAAATGTGTCCCTGCATCGTGGAGGGGAAGCATTCTGGTCCCTATCTTCAAAAAGGGAGCAAGGGACAATCCCAGTAATTATCGTATGATTGCGCTCCTCGACTCCATCGGAAAGGTCTTTGCTAAATGCCTCTTGAGATCTCTCTCCGATTGGGTCGAGGAGCACAACATTTTGCCTCTGGAACAGACTGGCTTCCGCAGGGAACATGGCACTCTGGATAACCTTACAACCCTTCAGGTTATCACTGACAAATATGTCCAGGTCAGAGGGGGTGTTGTATATGCCGCTTTTATAGACTTCTCCACAGCGTTCGATAAAGTGGATCGGGGCACGCTGTGGAGAAAATTGATGGGGATGGGTGTCCCTCCTCCCCTACTGGACTTAGTACGGGCTTTACACACTGAGACCTGGTGTAGGGTCTTAATGGGGGGTGAAAGGGGGTTGTCGGCTAAAATACCATCTCAGAATGGCCTTAAACAGGGCTGCTTATTGGCGCCCCTGTTGTTCTCCCTATATACAACTGACCTCCCTGCAGCTGTGTCCCGTAGTGTGGGGATCGCACCGTTGATAGGAGGGGTGCCAATAGCCTGTCTGATGTATGCCGATGATGTTTTATTGCTCGATTTAACTCCTGCGGGTCTGGCCAACAGGCTTCAGGCTCTTCAGGATTTTGCTGGCGAGCATTACATGAAGATCAATATTAATAAAAGTAAAGTGATGTGTATTGCGGGTAGGAAGAAATGTCGCTCTACAAATTTCGGTTGGGCCATCGGAGGGCTTAGATTGGAGGTCGTAACTTGTTATACGTTTTTAGGGAAAATATTCTCATCCAACATGAGCGAGAATCCTCATATAGAGCATTGCTCCTGCAAAGCTCTTGCCCAAGGTAATGGGTTAAAGTCCCTATACCTGGCAACGGGGAAAAGACATTTTTCTAGTCTTTTAGAAGCATTTAGAGCTAAAATCCCCGCTACCATCTTGTACGGTATAGAAATAATTGAGATAAAATATTGGGACTTTTGCAATAAGATCGAGGGAAAACTCCTAAGATCCCTCTCGAATTTTAATAATGCTTGTTCACTGGCTGCGTGTAGGCTGGACTTCGGACTCAGGAGTGCCTGGGTTCAGGGGCTGTGCGCCTTAATAAGGTGGGTCGCCAACTTAGCCAGAGCGAGAGAAGGAACCCTGCGAGTCCTACTCAAAAATGAACTTTTGGGCAATTTTAAGGAGTTCTCTAAACTTGTTAACAATTTTAGAAGGGCTGTGAATATCCTTAGATTGGATGAAAGCGTGCTTTTCTCCTACTCTCCCACGCAGTTAAAACAGGTCCTTAGGGAGGCCTCGTGGGAGTATTGTTTTCAATCCGATAAAAAAACAGTTGGAGATAAAAGGAATGTGGAGCTGCTGGTCTCCTCCTATAGGTTGAAACAGCCCCAACCGTATGCCCAGTGGAATCTGCCACACGGGATTCGTAGGTTTTGGTTTTTATTACGTTATGACTTAATCCCTCTTAATGTGTTGTTGTCTAAATGGTACGGCACTTCACCGTTGTGCAACCTATGTAAATTAAATAATCAGGACTGTATACATGTACTTTTGATTTGTCCTATGTTACGAAGCCTGCGCAAGAGATGGCTTAAAGTAATTTGTCTTCGCCTTAGCATTGTCACTTTACAAGATTTTCTTCATGCACTTTATTGCCCACCAAATGAAATGTTTTGTGCCTATGTTTTTAACTTTTTTAAAGGATTTTTAGATATTTATTAAATTTTCTGGAACATTGTGCCGGCCTGGCTATGTGGGACTAAGGATTTGCAGTGTACCTATTACGATATGAATACCATGCCTTATATTTTTGTATTGTTGTAGATTGTGTTGTTTTGTTTGTATATGCTTATGTGGCCCTCTCGAGAGCCAAAACATAATAAATAAAATTTAAAAAAAATTTACAAAGAGTAAAACCAAAATGTTTGAGATTCCAGCTTCTAAGGGCTAATCTTCCGAATTAAAAAGCAAAGACTTGCTATTTAAATCACCTATAATGCACTGAAAAGGATCTGTGCACTTCCCACTAGGCAACTTAAAGCATGGGCAACTGCATCTATGGATGGCTATGGATCTAAACACATGCTGTACATGTAACTGGAACACAGTTTTCAATAAGATTTCAAATCAAGTTTTGGAATTCTAAAAGGCAGGAAAGAAAACCAAATGCGATGTGTCAAAAAGGACAGTCATTTAACTTGTGCTGTTCTCAAATTTTTAAAGAATTCTGCACATTTAAAAGTATGGTGTTCAGGATGGGCAACTTTACATTTCACATCACAGGACACTTTGTATGTGTAGAGAGACATCAGAAAATATTTACTGGGCAGCAGGGATACTATGAGTCACATAGCTACTATGGTGCATTTTGAGGTTTTAATTAGAAATCCCCTCCTCGAAATCAGGTCATGTTAAAAGATATAACGCAGTCTGAGATTGAGTTTATGTGTGTGATTATAATTCATAGTGTTTTTTAGTTCTAATCTCTTTAAAATATTCTGAAGTAAGCCTTGACTACTCGCTCCTGGAACCTTTGAGACAAGTTTAGAAAATGAACATCTAGTCTCCAAATTTAATGAAATAGTTGGAAGTTTTAAAACAGTGGTGGTAAATTTCAGTATCTATCATGAATACTTCCCAGTAGTCACCTACTACCACGGGACCTGATCCATTTGGTACATTTTAGTCAAGTAGCGAGGATTCTTGGCATCTATTTTCAGCTTTATTGTAAGAGATCTCTGGTACCGAGTTTTCGATGTATTGCATAATATGGGTTCATGAGTAGAATGGCAACTAAGAATTGGGGGCTTATTTACAAGCCTTGTGCACCACTGGAGCGTCATTTATTTTGATGCTCCAGTGGTGCAGAGTGCAAACCAATATCTACAAGGCCACGCAAAGCTACCCTGAATGGCTTTTCATGGCCTCATAGATATGGTGTAAGGCAGCGCAAGTTGCGTTGCCTCAACTCGCATCAGGGAGGGGTGCCATGGACGTTTTGGTGGGTGTCCCCGATGGATTTTGACACATTCCCAGATTTACAACATAGCGTAAATCGGAGAATGCGTCAAAAACATATGCCTCCCCAGGGGTGGCATAAAGAGCAGACCACATAGAAAGAGCAATACACTTCCATTGATTGTTTTTGTGCAGGGCGGTATACATTCCTGCACAAAAATAATTCTTACAATGCACAAACCATGGTGCAAGGGGGTATACATTGGCACAAGGCAGCCATTTGTGTGCCAGCGCAATGAAAGAGGACAGGCATGCACCATATCTTCTAGATACTGCGTATTCATGCCCTTTTCTTTTGACACAGAGCAGCACAGCAACAAGCCTTGCACCGCTGCCCTACACCAAAAAGTTAAATGAGACCCCTGGTATTTAATGTATGGCTTACAGATATGTGAAGCTGTTCATTTAGGATATAATCCCTGGTAGCACCATACATTTTACGGTTTTTATGCATTATCTGAATTTTAATAGTTTGAGTTATTTTATTTACTGTATCAGATATTTCATTTTCATAATGCGATATCCATGTGTGATGCGTAAATATGTATGAAAATAGATGTTTCTAATAACATAATATCCAGAAAATGCTTGTATCACACATAATATTTTCAACAACATAAGATAGAACTTTTCTATTAAGCATTTGTGGAGTTTTCAAAGCCTGGCATGCAGGTATGTCATTACCCTTTTCTTTTGTGGGATGGAGGAATATTCTGCTGCAACGTGTTATCATATTAGAGCAGCAGAATATGAACTCTCCTTTAACGCATATTTGCTCAGCAGGCCATTTCAAAGAGTTTGCAGGTGGCACAACAATTTTGGTTAAGGGGCCTAATGTGTACTTTCGTTATTAACTGACAGCAGGGCCACTTTGCATATCAGTAAAGGCCTTCTGTCCCAGTGTCTTGTGAACGTGGTGCAATGTTCCCCTGACATGAATAATAATCAATGGCTGTCATTGAAACACTGGGTACACTTGACTCAAAAACTATACCTTGGTGAATGTTTTAGAACAAAATAGGTGTTCTTTGGAATACTTTAATACCCTTATTATGAGTGGCTCAATACATTCCTGTATGAGCAGTAACTCTTGCTACCACAACTACTGGAATGATGGGGTATATGGATAACATCACACCCCAACAATTGTAGCCACAATACCTATGGCAACCGACTAAGACCCTGATTATGAGTCACGTGGAGAGGAATTACTGTATGGAATTCTACCCTGTCTGATAATGAGCGGGCCGATGTTCCTACATCAAATCCGATTTTAGTGGGTGGTAATTCCACAAGAAAATAATACACAAGGCTATCTCATGCCTCTTTGATCCAGTACTAGAAACTCTCTTGTCATGGTTTTTCAGTCTTTCTCTTCCTCCATTTTTCCACTTTGTTTGTTTCCCCCCCTCTTGCTGTCAATAAGTGACAGTCTCCAAAAATGAGTACTGATGGCACCTATTGGCAACTACAGGCTCAAAGTAATATAAGGAATATGCTACTTACCAGTATGCATCTGTTCTTGGCATGTAGAGCTGCAGAGTTGTACACTTAGCATAGATCGCCATCTGGTGTTGGGCCCGGATGTTTGCAGTTTGTTTTTCTTCTTGGACAGTCTTTGGAAGTCACGAGTTTGGTGACTCCTCCTTCGGTCCGTACTGCGCATGGGCTTCGGCTCCATCCTCAGATTGTTTTTCGCCAACAGGGAAATGATGGAGCTTGGTAATCACAGTGAGAAACCCATGTGTGTAGTATCTAAATAAGATGTACTGGAACGGATACAGGTAGCCGGGGAGGCGGGTGGGCGTGTACAACTCTGCAGCTCTACATGCCAAGAACAGATGCATACTGGTAAGTAGCATATTCCGTTCGAGGCATATGAGCTGCAGATTGTACACTTAGCATAGATTATATAGCAGTACCCAACCCTAGCGGCGACCACCGGTATCCGTTGCAGTGGTTTGAAATAGTGTCTTTAGTACAGCCTGGCCCACTCTAGCTTGCTGCTTGGAATGCACATCTACACAGTAATGTTTTGTGAAGGTGTGCGGTGTAGATTAATATCAAAAAGGGAAACAGTTCCTCTCTATGGGCCTGGGTAGAGGGTTACAATGACCTACTACACTGCTACGAATGGTATCCGGGGGGATCTGCAAATCCAGATCGTAATGCCCTCACACACCTGTTAGGGTGTCATGCTTCATCATTGGGCGCTCCTCGTCGGACCGGCGCTGCAATGTCCGACGGGCCTGGTGGCATCTTTATCGGAGATCTTTTGATCTGTGAACGCCGTATGGTGAGTGCGGTGTGTGGGGCTATAGGAGAAACATTGTTTGGTGAAGGTGTAGATTGTGATTATTAAAAAAGGCCCCTAACCTTTTTAGTTCACTTTATTGAATGGTCAAGGATGGGACTTTGTTAAAAACAGTGAGGCTACGTGTGATAATTAAAGGTATTCTAGTAGCCATTGGTGGACTAAGTCAGGTCAACATGTTTCGTGTCATGTGCTTCAAAGTCAAGCGACACTTCTTCAGGACCGGAATAACATGACCGCTTAGTAAACAGTCATGGGTGGTGAGTACCCTTTCAGAGGGATAGGATCCTCAACTTGGGGTTATCCTAAAGGCATTCTTCCTGTGTAGATAAGGCCAAGGAGAAAAGAAAGGGATATGGATACCATCAGAATTCATGACTGTGATCTAATCAGCTGAGACAGAAAACAGGATCTCATCCAGACAAGAGACAGTATATCATCCAGACTAGGCCAAATATGGCCGGTATCTATTAATAACAAGGGGATAATAAAAGAACTAACGCTAGGAGAACAATTAAAAAGAACATGGCATGAAAGAGTTCACAGCATGATATGACTAAAGTGACACAAATGTGGTAGGACCAAACAGTTACGGGGGGTAACGTTGTCAAGGACGAGAAAATAATCTTACCTCCTCAAGGTAGGATGTGGAGCCTCATAGATGAGGGAAGACGACCCGACCAATTGAGCGGGTGTACTATATGACAGGAAGTAAAGGAGACATCAAGCCTACAACATGATACTGTCAGCGGTGAAATTGCTGAATAAAACATATAAGTATATACTGATACAGGAAGGAAAACTGTTAGATTGTTCGATTCTAATATGTATCATCATTAACCATTGTACAACAATAATTTGAACAAAAAACTTTATCAACAAGTGCTCCCCTCAGAACATACTGATCTGTCGATAATAGGGGGTTATATTGAAGACAATTATGCATGGTTGCAAAATTTGTTCATTAACGGACAAGCGACGGCATCCCACAAACCCCTGGTGCCACGTTCGTGCCAGCGTGAGTGGGAAGACCGGTGCATAGATAACTAAAGGTCCAGTGAGGGAGGGGTGAGTGTAATGCGGGTCCCGCTTGGTATCGACTGTGCGTGTCGTGCCGGCGGGGTGAGATCACTGATCGTACTCGTGAAGTAGTATGACAACGTATTCGAAATACGAGAAAGGGCGTGATACCGGGGGGGGGGGGGGTTGGTTTTGGCAGACTCGCCGTGAACGGGTTAAAAGTAAAGGCACTGGTGTGCCGTGCCAACGAGAAAGTCAAGGTCTAGTTGTGCTCATATGATCCGGAGCCCGTAAGTAATGGGAACCGTGGATCTTAACGGACTTTCGTGATATATAAAAGCAGAGTTACGGTTTCAGGATATGTGGACGTGACCGTGCCGGGAAATAGCGGGCCGACATGCTGCGGCTAGGCTACATGCACTCGCGTCTCGGGGAGTGAAGGAGGGTGGGGGAGTCAGACTTACCCTGAACGAGACGTGGGCTCGTCTTAGAACCTACTCGTCTCCATCTCACCATGGTGTTACCGTAGGCGGTAGGATCCGGGTTATGAACCTTCAACCGGCGATCTAAATCTCGTGAGATTAAGCCGCCATTTTGTCACAAGACGAGATGCCTGACCCTGAATGGAATCTAAGGTATCGATCACAGAGATTATAAACAGGCGGAAACTACTATTAAAGAGCAGTTGGAGCAACATATTCTATTTTGCAAAGGGGTCCTGATAATAACATGGTATATAGTTGTAGACATCAACGGTCTAGACCCCACGGTCGTGTAGATTAACAATTATGATTGGAGCAGATGTGCAAATCTAATTCGACGTGGAAGATGAATTTTATCGTTTTGCTGTGGTATTAACTTCTGTCCAAGGGATATCATCGTTAAGACCTTGTCTGTGTGTAGAAAGGCGGAAAATCCACCTTTGTTCAGTTTCGAAGAGTTTTTGACTGGACCAAGCAGGGTTATTTTCAAGTACTGTCCAGTGTAATTCGTTAGCTCCATGTTGGTTGGCAATGAAGTGGGTACTCATCTTTGTGGTGGTTCTCCCGCATCGTATATTACTCCGATGCTCCATGATCCTTGTTTTTACTGGACGTGTGGTCATGCCTATGTAACGAAGGTTGCACGGGCATGTGATCATGTAGACACAGTTCCTAGAGTTGCAATTCGTGTGGTTTTTTTGCGTCCAAACTTTGCCTGCCTCTAGGGTGAGTTCTTTTGTTGCCTTAGTCAGGTTACATACTCCGCAATCTCCACATGGGTAGTGGCCCCTGACTGGAGTAGAACTCCAAAGGGTACCTTGAGCTGTTGTTTTAGTGGTTTTAGGGCGTGTGTGTACCAAGATGTCTCTGAGGTTACTTGTACGTTTATTAGCAAACCTTGGTTTAGGTAAAGATAAAGTACCTGTGGTCAAGATCTTCCAGTTTTTTGTGATGATTCTTTGTATTTTGTTGGATTTTGGTGTGTAAGTAGTAACACAGGTTATGATGTCCTCCGTCTCCTTCATTATTGGTTCTAACAATGCCTCCCGGTTGTTGTTGAGAGCTCTTTTGTTAGATTTGTTGATGATGGTGGTGGGATAGTTGCGTGCCTTTAGATGGTCGCTAAGGATGGAGGCCTCCTTTTTATAGTCACTGGTCTTGTCGCAGTTCCTTCGGAGGCGTAGGAACTGGCCAAAGGGGAGATTATCCCTGAGGGTCTTAGGGTGGTGACTTTCATACTGTAACAGACTATTCCGGTCCGTTGGTTTTCTGTAAGTGTGGGTCGATAGGGTCCCATTGTGCAATGTGATTGTCAAGTCCAGGAAATGTATTTCGGTTGGAGAAACCGATCTGGTGAATTTCAAATAGGGGTCCAAAGAATTCACCCAAGTGAAAAAGTTGTCACAAGTTTCTAGATCCCCTTTCCACATGATCAGGATGTCGTCAATATAACGCCTCCAAAGAATGATGTTGTTGGAATAGGGGTTGGTCTTTTCAACATTGAGGCTTTCAAATTCTGCGACGTAGAGGCATGCCAAGCTCGGCGCAAAGGTACTGCCCATAGAAGTTCCTTGGGTCTGGTGGAAATATTGGTCTTTGAATATGAAGTAGTTCTCACACATGGCGATGGTGGCACATTCCATTATGAAGGAGACTGGGGTGTGTGATGTCCACTCTTCTTTCAGAAGGAGCTCTTCAATAACCCTCAGTGTCTCCATTTGGGGAATATTCGTGTAGAGAGCTTCTACATCCAGTGTCATTATGAGATCGATCTCTCCACTCATGGTAGTATCGGCCAATAGATTGAGGACGTCCCTGCTGTCTTTCAGATATGAGGGTATCCGTTGGACCAATGGACGAAGGAAATGGTCACAAAACTTGCTGAGGGGTTCCAGTAGTGACCCTATGCCCGAGACTATAGGGCGACCGGGGGGTGGATTAACTCCCTTATGAATTTTTGGTAAGGTGTAGAAGGCAGGCGTTCTGGGTTGCGTGTTCACCAGAAATTGTGCTTCATTCCTGGTGATCCAGCCCTGCGTTTCGGCTGATTCTACGATGGACTTAATCTTGGTCATCAGCCTTCCTGTCGGATCTCCATCAATCTTAGTATAGTACTTGACTTGGGAGAGTTGTCGTAGGCATTCCTGATCGTAATCTGGTGTGTCCATGATGACGATCGCACCTCCCTTATCTGCTGCTTTGATTGTAATGGTTGAATCTTCGTTAAGGGCTTTCAATGCTGTCCTCTCGACTGTTGATAGGTTATTAAACTGTGTCGGTCTGGTGACATTCTCCACTTCTTTTGATACTGCTTGCTCGAAAGTCAAAATCTCATTCGGGGTGATGCCATCATGTGGGGTGAAAGTTGAGGGAGGACGCAGGCCTGTATCCGTGGTTTCCTCGGATGGCTTGTCTTGAAAGTACGCTCGCAGTCGTATCTTCCGAAAGAAGTTATGAAGTTCTTTGTGCAAAAGGAATCGATCCAGTTGTGGGGTAGGAACAAAACCCAGACCTCTGTTTAGTACTTTCTTTTCCGTCGGGGTGAGTACTCTTGAGGATAGATTGACCACTAGGTCCTGTTGTTCTTCCTGGATCTCAGTTCCATCCGGTCTTGTTGCTGTGGTGCCGGAGGGTCTTGCCACTGGACTTGCTTGAATACTCCGTCTCGTCTTCTGCCTCTTGCCCTGCCCCGGCCTCTTCCTAAAAAAGGTTGTTGTTGTTGGTTGTAGTGGTACATTGGTGGGGGCATTTGGTACATGGGATTCCAAGGTGCTTGTTGCCCATAGTAGGGATTCATAGGGAAGCCAAGGAGCGGAGGTGGTGGTGGTCCCCAGTTTTTTCTGAAATTGGACCTACTCTCGTTGCTGGAACCACTGCTGTTTGAATAGGTGCGAGATCTATTCTCCACTGAGCTCCCGTCGGATGAATCTTCACCTGTTGGTATCTGGTAGTCATCCTTGGTATAGGGATACACCTTTTCTTTATCAAATTTCTTGATATCTTTTTGCAATTTCGTTATTTTTTGTCGCATCAGATGATTTTTATGGTCATCCATCTCTGTATTGATTTCAGCAAGTCTGCTTTTGAATGCCGTGATGTTAATTGAGGCTTTTAGATTGTTCTCTGCAATTGTTATTTCGACCAAAAGTTTGTCAGCTAAGCGTTTTGCTGTATTTATAATCAGTATCAGCCAGTCCCTGGTACACTTCCACGCCACAAGAGACCATTCCTTCCTAAAGCCAATATCCTCCAGAAAGATTCTCGGTGCATTCGTAACTAAGAGTCCATTTGGGGCTATGTTTGCCCTAAGGTATTCTGTCATCATTGCACCGTGGAGTGCTATTTTCGTCTGTAATTTCTTCTGGTTAGCTAAGGAATTCCAATCGTCTGTGGTACTGCAAGATGGAATACTGCCATCGTTTTGTAGCAGGGAGGGGGTGCGTAAGATTTCTGACACCATGTCATCTGAAAAACTAAGACCTTGGTTGTCCATGGTGTGCGGTGTAGACCATGTGGCTGCTTTGCAGATGTCATCTAAGGGTATATTCCCTAGAAAGGCCATAGAAGCCCCTAACTTTCTTGTAGAATGGGCTTTAGGCGGAACAGATAATGTTCTTTTAGCCTTTTGGTAACAAATCTGTATGCATTTTACAATCCACCTAGCTATCCCTGATTTAGAAATGGGGTTGCCTTTATGTGGTGGAGAGAAGGAGACGAACAATTGTTTAGTCTTCCTGAAGGGTTGCGTTCTTTGTATGTAGTATAGCAAGGCCCTTTTTACATCGAGTGTGTGTAAGGCTCTTTCTGCAACAGATTGAGGTTGCGAGAAGAAGACAGGTAATTCCACCGATTGATTGAGATGGAAGGGGGAAATGACCTTGGGCAGGAACTTCGGATTTGTGCGAAGTATGACCTTGCTGTGATGTATTTGTATGAAGGGTTCCTGTATAGTGAACGCTTGTATTTCACCAACCCTTCTAAGGGAAGTGATAGCTACGAGAAAAGCTGTTTTCCAGGTGAGAAACTGTAGCTCGCATTTATGCATTGGTTCGAAGGGCGGACCCATTAGTCGTGTAAGAACTAAATTTAGATTCCATACAGGGGAAGGTGGTGCCCTGGGAGGAATTACTCGTTTAAGGCCTTCCATGAAGGCTTTAATAGCGGGCACTCTGAAGAGTGATAAATGCTGTCTGTTTTGTAGATAAGCAGCGATCGCTGCTAGGTGTAGGCGTATGGATGAATATGCCAGGTTACACCTGTGAAGATGGAGCAGATAGCATATGATGTGCTGTATGGATGCATCTAAAGGGTTGATTGTATTGTTACGGCAGTAAATAACAAATCTTTTCCACTTTGCGGCATAACATGCTCTAGTGGTAGGACGTCTGGCTTCCATGATGATGTTCATGCAATCAGGGGGAAGGTTAAGGTATCCGAATTCTAGGATTTCAGGAGCCAGATCGCTAGGTTGAGCTGAGCTGGGTCCGGGTGCCTGATTTCTCCATGGTTCTGGGTTAGGAGGCATGGGGATAGGTGCAGTTTTTGATGTGGTACCACTGATAGTTGTAGTAGCGTGGTGTACCACGGCTGCCTGGCCCACGTCGGAGCTACCAGAATGAGTGTGAGGGAGTGCTGTTGTAGCTTCCTGACCACTAATGGAATTAGTGGGAGAGGTGGAAAGGCGTATGCAAATCTGCCTGACCAGTTCATCCATATCGCATTGCCCTTGGACAATGGGTGTGGGTATCTGGCGGCGAAGCTTGGGCATTTTTTGTTTTCGTGGGTGGCGAAGAGGTCTATCTGAGGATGCCCCCACTGTTGGAAGAATGGCTGAAGAACTTGCGGATGCAGTTCCCATTCGTGTAGTTGTTGCGTTTGTCTGCTGAGCAGATCTGCCATGGTGTTTTGTACGCCTGGAACGTGTTGTGCCAGGAGAAAGATGTTTTGGGGAATTGCCAATCTCCATATGCTCTGGGCTAAGCGGGAGAGTGTGTCCCCCCCTGTTTTTGGATATAATACATTGCAGTCATGTTGTCTGTGCGAATGAGGACTGCTTTGCCCGAAATCTGTTTTTGGAAAGATTTTAGGGCTAGAAAGATCGCCAAGAGCTCCAGATGGTTGATGTGGAGCAATTTTTGCTGTGGCGTCCATAGACCTTGCATTGTGAGGTGTAGGAGGTGCGCTCCCCAGCCGGAGAGCGATGCGTCCGCTGTTAGAATCACCTGAGGATCCGGGTCCAGGAACGGCCGCCCTTTGGAAAGGTTTGTGGTGTTCCACCACTGCAGAGAGTGATGTGTGCGGCCGTCCACCAACACCAGATCCGTCAGCTGACCCTGGGCCTGGTTCCACTGTTGTGCTAGGCACTCTTGAAGTGGACGCATGTGTAGTCTTGCATGGGGCACTATGAAGATGCAAGACGCCATCATTCCTATGAGCTTCATGAACACTCTTGCTGGAAGAGAGTGTTGGGGAAGGAATGTTTTGCGTAAGGCTTGAATGCTTGAGATTCTGGCTGTGTTTGGATAGGCAATACCTTTGGAGGTGTCTATAGTGGCCCCGAGATATTGCTTTGTGTGAGATGGTATGAGGTGGGACTTTTGGTAGTTCACCGTGAAGCCTAGCTGGTGGAGCAGTTGGATGGTGCTGTTTGTGTGCTGCATGCATTGGTGGTAAGACGCGGCTTTTATCAGCCAGTCGTCTAAGTAAGGGAAGACCTGAATGTGTTGACGTCTGAGGTGTGCTGCTACTACCGCTAGGCATTTGGTAAACACTCGTGGTGCGGTGGTGACCCCGAAGGGGAGAACCGTGAATTGGTAATGTTGCCCGTCCACCACGAACCTGAGGTATTTCCTGTGAGAGGGGTGTATTGGAATGTGAAAGTATGCGTCTTTCAGATCCAAGGTTGTGAGAAAGTCTCCCTGACAGAGGAGCGGGAGGACTTGTTGTAGGGTGACCATATGGAAATGGTCTGAATGTATGTAGGCATTTAGAGGCCGGAGGTCCAGAATGGGCTTGAGGGTACCGTCTTTCTTTGGTATTAGGAAATATAGGGAGTAAACCCCTAGATTTTGCTGATTGATGGGGACCTGCTCTATAGCGTGTTTTTGGAGGAGGGAGAGTACCTCCTGTTTGAGCAGTGTGGAATGTTCTTGAGACATTGGACGGTGCCTTGGTGGGATATTGGGCGGGGTAGATGTTAGCTCGAGACAGTACCCTGACCGAATGATTTGGGTCACCCATTTGTCCGATGTTATGGACTCCCATGCGTGGATAAAGTTTTGTAGTCTGCCCCCGACCGGAGTGGAATGGTCTGGGGGAGCGGAGGGAAGTCATTGTGTGGGCGGGGTGGCAGAACGGGTGTTGTTAGTTTTGCCCCTGCCCTTATTGTTGTTGCCTCTGTATCCACCTCTTTGGTTGCCCTTTGAAAAGGTATTTTGAGGAGGGGATTTGTAGGAGGTAGAGGTGCTATCGGTGGAGAAGCCTCTGCCTGTGCCACGAAAGGAGGAGCGTCGAAAGGAACGTTTAGAGGCTTGTGTTTGGAGTGCCCCCATAGATTTTGCTGTGTCTGTGTCCTTTTTCATCTTTTCCAACGCTTCGTCTACCTTGGGCCCAAAGAGAGTTTGTTGGTCAAAGGGGTGATTGAGTATGGACGCCTGGACTTCAGGCTTAAACCCTGAGATCCTGAGCCAGGCATGGCGACGAAGCAGGACACTGGTATTTATGGCTCTAGAAGCAGTGTCGGCTGCATCGAGGGCACATTTAATGGAGGTGTTTGTAATGAGTTTACCCTCCTGTATTAGCTCATGAGCCCTACGCTTGTGTTTCTCGGGGAGGTGCTGCATAAGAGCCTCAAGTTCGTCGTAGTGTGCTCTGTCATAGCGCGCAAGTAGCGCTTGTGTGTTTGCAATGCGCCACATGTTTGCAGCTTGAGAGGCGGTGCGCTTGCCAGACGCGTCTAGGAGTTTGGATTCCTTGTCTGGCGGTGGGGCTTTTCCTGAGGACTGGGAGTTAGCCCGCTTTCTAGCTGTAGAGACAACTAGGGAATCTAAGGGAGCAGGGCCCTTAATGTATGCAGGGTCTGTGGGTGCCGCCTTATACTTTTTCTCTATTCTAGGGTTTAGTACCCTGGCCCTGACAGGGTCTTTGAACACCTCTGCGGCATGCTTGGTGACACCCTTAAGCATGGGTAAGATAGAGGTGGATTTGTCCTGTATGTCGAATGTATCCAGTAAGAAGTCGTCTTCCACTGGTTCAGTGTGCATGTCCACCCCATGGTAGTGTGCTGCTCGCTGCACTAAATGATGGAACCCTAAGGAGTCCTCTGGAGGAGACGGCCTGGATGGGTATAGGTCGTCCTGAGGAATATCGGGTACATCAGGGTTATTGTAATCCTCCCACGGGTCTGGGGTCCCTGGTGGAGTGGGATCCATTGGGGCGTCCGCCGGATAATTGTCCGGGTCCCCGTCATCCGGATCTGGAGACGGGGCCGGAGAGTAGTGAGGTAAAGGTGGCGGAGACCTGGGAGGGGGAGGGGGTGGAGGAGGTGGAGGAGGTAGGGGAGGTGGTAGTGGGGAGGGTACTCTGAGGGGAGAAGTAGCAGAGTCCTTCCGTTTGGGTGGTGGAGGAGGAGCAGGAGTATCAAGGCGTCTTTTCTTGATAATTAAAGTAAATAGCCCAGTCTTTGGATCTTTGGACAGAGTCTTTTGTAAAGGGTCTGGTGTAAACAGAGCCAATGGCGCCGAATCGTCCGTCGGCACCGGTGATTTCGGAACCGAGGACTTCGATGGTTTGTGTGCGCCATGCTTTTTTGGGGCCTCCGGTTTTTTCGGCGTCGAAGGAGTTTTCGGCGCCGGAGCGTCGGTGCCGACAGATTTGTGTTTGTGTTTGGTCGGCACCGAGAGTCCAGGCTTCGGCACCGGTGGCTTCGGAGTCGAGCTGGATATTGCTTTCTTCGGTGCCGGATGCTGTTTTTCGGCACCGGGCGTCGGCTGGCTCGATCCCAAGCTGCCGTGAGACTTTGGAGGCTTCGACACCGGGCCCGAAGGTGGGGTGATCGAAGCTTTGGTCTTGGTTTTGCCCAGGCCGGCAGGCGAGGGAGTAACCTGAGTCTCTTTGGTTTTGGGCGCGGGGGTGGGAGGGGGCACAGTACTCACGGCCCGCTGCGCCGGTGTGATATCCTCCACGTCGGAGTCGTCGGCCTCGGAAGCGCTGACGACGTCTTCTTCCTGCTCGGTGTGTGTTTGCCCCGAAGCTTCGGCGCCGTCTCCGAAGATGTCCGGTGGAGCTGCAGACGATGAGTGCGCCATGGTGCGTCGAGCTTTTCGATCCCGGATGGTTTTCTTCGATCGAAAAGACTTACAGGCGGGGCAGTCTCTGGCCTCGTGTTCTGGAGAGAGGCAAAGATTACACACCTGATGGAGGTCGGTGTGGGGAAATTTAGACCCACATTTTGGGCACTTTTTGAACGGAGTCCTTTCCATCGGCCGGGACCGGAGTCAAGGAGGGCCCGAAGGCCGGTGTCGATGTACGGGATGGAGAAAAGTGCCGCTTCGAGAGATGAAGATGATGATGAAGAAACTCGAAGAGACGAGGATTTTCCGTCGAGGCTGGAACCGTAGAAGTTCGAAGCCGGAGCACGAAGTATCACATCCGAGCCCGATGGCGGAAAAAAACAATCTGAGGATGGAGCCGAAGCCCATGCGCAGTACGGACCGAAGGAGGAGTCACCAAACTCGTGACTTCCAAAGACTGTCCAAGAAGAAAAACAAACTGCAAACATCCGGGCCCAACACCAGATGGCGATCTATGCTAAGTGTACAATCTGCAGCTCATATGCCTCGAACATATAGATATATGTATAACACTTACCTTAATAATACTTACCTTAAATGGAATTTCCATGCATGGTAAAAGTATGCATGGTAAATGCATATGCGTGGTAAATATTTGTGTGGGAAAGGCATGCGTAGTAATTGGCAGCGTTGTAATGTCAAACAAGCGTGCTGCGTTGTGCTCGTGGAAGAGAAGCACAGAGCCATATGTACTAAGATACGTTGCTTCTACTTTATTCCCAGTGCAAAGTATCTACCATAGGTTTTGTACTTGAAGGTGATCCTTCCAGTATTCACCTAGACATACATTTAAATTTTTCACAGATTGGATGAATTGCAGAAGATATGGTTTTGAAACAAAAACCATGAGTGGTTGTGTGGGAACACCCATGGCCACCCACTTGTAGCAAAGTGGTGCAAAGCGCTATCTGTGTTACTTTAAGGACTACTTTCCAGAAAAAAAATATACTATATACAAATGTACCTCGTATGCAACAATTTAGGGACCCCAGCCTTCTTTTGAAACCCCCTTCCATGTTTTAGTTTTTTTGGCTTGTACCAGACTAAGGGCCATATGTAGGTAAATTACATTTACCGATTCTTAAATACCGAATTTTACCGATTCGGTATTTATGAATCGGTAAATGTAATGGAGGTAAATAATTACCGATTCGGTAAATATCGGTATTTAAGAATCGGTATTTACCGATTCGGTAATGGCAACTGGCTTCCCATTCATTCCTATGGGCCTGGAGGCCCATAGGAATGAATGGGAAGCCAGTTGCCATTACCGATTCGGTAAATACCGAATCGGTAATAGGGGAGGCATTATCATGGGTGGCAGGGTGTCACATTGACACCCTGTTGCACCCCTGATTCGTGCATGTGTGCACATGTGGCGCACATACATGCCCTAAGGGCATGTATGTCTGCCACATTGCACACTTCAAATAGCACAATAATTATTTTTTACAGGTATTCGTCATTTACCATCAACTTTTAGTTGGTGGTAAATAACGAATCCACACACCGACGAGACACTCCCCCTACATATCATTTCAGGATTCGGTATTTACTGAATCGGTAATTTTACCGATTCGGTAAATTACCGAATCCTGAAATATGCCCCCTACATAGCAAAAGCCTAAATACCGGTCGGTAACGGGATATTTACCAAAAATCGGCCGTTACCGACCGGTATTTGGCTTCCTACATATGGCCCATAGTGAGTTACAGTAGGCTCTGCATCTCTTAATGTATGTTATTTACATTTTAACAATATTTGTGCTACTTGTCTTCAATAACTGAAGTAAACAATTCCTGTTAGGAATAAAGCATGGTTAAAATGATTTAATCCCACTGCCCCTGCTCTGTCTTTGTTTAAAAACTGAGAACAAATTTGTTAACTTGTGGAGTATTTTTCAGGTCCAAAATCAGTGAAGTGGAAGCAGCACAATGGCAGAAATATACGTACTATTTACTAATATGTGAATGTACATGGTATACGCATGTGGAAAGTACTGCAGAAGTGCATTTTCACTTTAAAACCTTTTTGAGAAAACCTTCCCTACCAACCTTACCAATTTTGGGGTGTCCTTTCCATATTTCCACTGACTGTACATTTACTCTAGTCCTTAAAAGGAATAAAGTGTCGGAGCTGACCTAGGTTTACAGTTCTTCTCTTCCATAAACACCCACAAGCCACCCTGGCCCAATTTGACATGTGAGTACATCTGCACAACTGCAGAGACCTCTTAGGAGCAGTTGCCGATTCCAGGAGGAGTTGCAGATTGTTTGTGAAATCCAAAGTAGTGGAAATGTACTAGAAGACTATAATTTTTTGAGGGGGGGTTCGGGGCCTTGACATGCCCACTCTGGGCAACCCCCACCTCAACCTATATAAAAAAAAAATCCCTGGCGCTTAGTGGGCTTTCTGCCGCCCCCTCCCCCCGCGGTGCAGATCAGGGGCTATTGCCCCCATATTCCTCCTGGAGGGGCAGCAAGTCTTTAGCATTCTCGGCAGCCCCCACCCGGGCCTATAAAAAAATGATCCCTGGTGTCTAGCGGTGCTTTCTGTGGGGGGGGGGGAGGGGGAGGTGTGGGGGCATTGGCATGCCCATCTTTGGGAGCCCCCACCCCTAAATTAATCGTTAAAAAAATTACCCTGGCATCTAGTGGGCTTTCTGCCCCCCCTCCCAGGGGGCAGATTGGGGGCTACTGCTCCATTTGCCCCCCCAGGGGGGGGCAGAAAGACAAAATTTGCCCAAAATAATATGAGGGGAACAAAGGCCCTTGCCCAAGGGGTCGCTCCCCCCTCCCCCCTCCCTGGTGATCCACTAGGGAGGGGTACGATTGGAAAGGGGAGATTCCGTCATGAGCACCGAAGGGGTTAAAATAAAAGAAATACAAAGAAACGTAAAAATGATAAATCTAATATACACTTGTTTATAAATATTACGTATTAGTTCTTACATAGGGGCCGATTACGATATTAGTCGTAAAGACTCTGATCTTAGGTCGGATTACGATACAGCCAGTCGGAATTGAAACCAGCCAGTCATTCCGGCTGGCTTCCGACGCGCACAAGGAGCATGTCGGCCAGTCAGAACCAGCCCGTAATCCATATGGACAGTGGTTTACGCCATCTGGATTACGATGCATGGTTTCCAAGCCAGCCTTTCCGATATGGAAACCCTGCCAGAAAGCGTGTTTGGGGCTACTAGCAGGGCCCGCTTTTTCGAGCGGCCTCCGAATGTGGGCCGAGGGGGCACCTAAGGTGCCCCACTGTTAATCCCTGCAGCTTGTGGCAGGGACCTGAAGGTGCCTGCCACGGGCTGCAAGGATTAACACAATCTTCCATTTCTCTATGGGGGCTTGTGCTACGGCCAGTTTATGGCCATAACACAAGCTCCCATAGTGAATTGGGAGAATGTAACTGCACCATGTGCGGTCGCATCATCATTAGGCAGGCGGTCCCATTTCCGCCACGGTGTCGGTTGGAGGAAACTCCGACGGCATCGTAATAGGCTCCTAGTCTAAGTAAAACAGCAATTTTACATTTAAATAATCAAGAACATAATGATATGATGATTTATAAATTAAATATTTAAATAAGATAAAAATAAAGAAACCTATTTTAATTTAAGAAATTTCCCTCCCTATTACCCTACAAACCATACAACACGCTACTAAATTTTACATGGCTAATTATACTATACAAATTATAACTTAAAAATCCCAAACTAAACCCATATAAATGAAAGAACAATCATTTTTTTAAAGATTTACATAATAACCAATTAAATATTTAATTTTCCTCATATCACTTGACATTAAAAAACTATTATTTTGAATGTATTTAACTTCCCACCTTATTCCCCGACAAACTCAATGTCCGGCTACGAATTATTAAACTACTAATTAAATGTAAAAAATATGTTTTCTCAATGAAAATTACAAACTATATTCAAAAAATGACAATTATACTAATATTATTAGTTTATACATAGATATATTTAATTAAAATCAATGTTTATTACACCTATATTAAAGTACAGAAAATTACAAAACTTTTCTTCATAACGATAATGTATACGATAAAACCTGTAGTCTCACTTTTGATATTCTGTTCCACTATATTTTTGTACAGGTGATATTTTTGACAACATGTTTGTCACATGATATTTTGGAATCAATATGTGTTTCATTGACCATATTTAAAATGTGCCCATTTTGAAAATTTCCCTTTTCACATAAAAAGGGTAGTTACACAACGGTAAATGATTTTCTTTACTTCCGCACAAAGGGACCTTAAACCTAATTGAAAATGTTGTGTTTAAGACTCTATGTTCAAAATGCCCACTGCTGAAAACATTTTTTTCAACTTTGCGAAGGACCCCTATCTTTAACAGGGGCAAATTTTAAGGATTCTTTTCGCACAAAAACAGCTAGTGCATGACTATCAAACTATTTTTCTCTATTCTTGAACAAAGGATTCACCAGCCCCTTTCAGGAAGCCTAGTTGTATACCCTACACACACCGATGTACAACATTTGGCCTCACTTCTCAAAAATGTTTTTGCTAACATTGCAAAAGACTCCTATAGTTAAAGTAGGAGCATTACAAGATTTTTATTCCCATGAAAAAGACCGCTGTACATCAGCCAAAGTGACTTTCTCTACTCTTACACAAGTCGCATACCATTTAAGTTCAGGAATACAATTTGTAAGACTCTTGTATATGATTTGGCCTTCAAATAATAAGACCTTAAACCCAGAGAACGTTTTTTCTAGTTGATTTGAGTACTCCTGAGAAGGTGCCTTTTTCCAGGAAGAAGGCTGTTGCACCACACGGCCAAACTACGTTTCCCTACTCTTGTACAAAAAAAACACAAGCCTTGCTTAAGCATTTCTATTCTACACTCCAAATATAAAAGGTTGGTTCAATTTTGTGAAAGTTTCCTATGCTTCACATGGGCACTTTTTCAGAATGTGTCTTTTCCCATAAAAAGGTGGATGTACCACTGCCAATGTGATTTTTTTCTACTTTTGCACAAAGGACAACTAGCCCCAATCAGGAAAACCACTTACAGAATTTGTGCTGCCAAACACAGTAAATGTTTTAAGTTTTTTAAACAAGGTTTATGTACATATATACAAGTATTTATAGAGTATGAACCTGGGTAGCTAGAAGGAGCAGGAAGAAGAAATACTTTGAGAGAAACAAGAGCTTTAAGAGGGAAGTACCATTACATTCTCAAATTATAAAGAAAGAATTTAGAAAGATATGCCAGTTCCTAAATCTATTTCTCTATTGTAATAATCCCAAAGGGTCAGAATGAATTAGCATGGTGAGTTTGTTGCAATCAGATCAGAAATACAGTTTTATCTTCCTGATGGAGACTAGATTGCATAAGATGGCGGCTAGAAAAGAAAATGAGAACTCAGATACTTGGATTTTTAAGGAAGAGTGGCCCTTCCTGGAGGGACACAGTTTAAATAAGATAACTCTTTGTTTGAGGTGGAATTAATAGATATGGGATCATTCCAGTCTATCTCTGATCGTGGCTTGAGTAACACTATTATCACATCATCTTGTGCATTTATAAAGTACACATTCACACCTACGGGTATCTTGGTGTTGACTGCCATATGTTTATTGTTATCCAAGTAAATGTTACTTACTTTATGAACATTGCAAGAATGAAAGATTGAGTGGAAGCACAAGGATTCATGCATGCGAGAGAGAGGTGAAACTCATATCCCTCAAGAGGATTAATTTGTTTAATAAGCCACCAGACTAAAATAATCCGTATGGATCCTTCAACGTCACTATCATTACACAGATCACAGTGGAGACTTGAGCATGACTATAATCACACCCTATATCTGTTCACTCTCCTTGTGCATACCTATAACCACACACTATCTCTCTGGGGACATGAACATCTCTATAATCAAACACTATCTCTGTGGGGACCGGGGCATGTCTATAATCACACATCTCTGTGGGGACCTGGGCATGTGTATAATCACACACTATCTCTGTGGGGACCAGGGCATGTCTATAATCACACACTATCTCTGTGGCAACCTGGGCATGTCTATAATCACACACTATAGACATGTCCAGGTCCCCACAGAGATAGTGTGTGATTATAGAGATGTCCAGGTCCCCACAGAGATGGTGTGTGATTATAGTATTACCATGGTTGCCAAATAGAATGTATGTGATTATGGACATGCCCAGGTTCCTGTAGAGATAGTGTGCGATTATAGACATGTCCAGGTCCCCACAGAGATAGGGGGTGATTATAGACATGTCCAGGTCCCCACAGAGATAATCAATCAGATATGATATCAATCAGATATGATAATTGAATCAGATATGAAAGTTTTTGAGTAAGTCCCCGCAAGGATGGTAACACATGTTCAAGTCCCCACAAAGATGGTTCTGGGTGCACGATTAAATAACAATATATTTGCAGCAGGATCCTATATAATTAATTTTTTCTTAACAATTTTCTGTTATTGGGATATTTTTAAAACATTGGCAAAGGTTAGTCCCCACAAGGAACGAAGGTGGTGGGGGTGTGTGGGGCAGGGTGGGGTGGGTGTGTGTGTGTGGTTTTTTTTTAAATATATGGTAAATGCTACTTACCAGTATGCATCTGTTCTTGGCATGTAGAGCTGTAGATTCATATACTTGTGCATAGATCGCCATCTGGTGTTGGGTTCGGATGTTTGCACTTTGTTGGAGGGAGGGAGTCTTTTGTAGTCACGAGGTGGGTGACTTTTCCTTAGGACGATAGTGCGCATGGGCATCGACTCCATCTCCAGATTGTTTTGCCATGGAGGGTCATGATGGAGTTAGTAAAAAATAGAAAAGGATGTCCATGTGTAATGAATCTAAGTAGGATAGTACTGGAACAGATAGAGGTATCCGGGTGAGCATATACAAATCTACAGCTCTACATGCCAAGAACAGATGCATACTGGTAAGTAGCATTTTCCGTTCAAGGCATATCAGCTGTAAATCTTATACCTGTGCGTAGACTATACAGCAGTTACCACCTTAGCGGTGGCTACCTGTATCTGTTGCAGTGGTTTGAAAAAGTGTTCTTAATACAGCCTGGCCCACACTAGCTTGCTGTTTTGCTTGCACGTCTACACACTAGTGTTTTGTGAACGTGTGTGGTGTAGACCAAGTTGCTGCTTTGCAGATATCATCTAGGGGAATGTTCCCTAAGAATGCCATAGATGCCCCTAGTTTATGTGTGGAGTGAGCTCTAGGGAGAATTGTTAAGGTGCATTTGGGTTTAGCATAGAATAGTTGGATGCATTTAACAATCCACCTTGCAATTCCTGTTTTTGAGCTAGGATTTCCTTTATGAGGTGGGGAGAAAGCCACAAAAGTTGTTTAGTCTTTCTAAAGGATTTTGTTCTTTCAATGTAGTAAAGGATCACTCTTTTTACGTCTAGCGTGTGAAGAGCCCATTCTGCTACTGAGTCTGGTAGAGGGAAAAACACTGGGAGTTCTACAGACTGGTTAAGGTGGAAAGCAGAGACGGCTTTGGGGAGGAATTTTGGGTTAGTCCTAAGAACCACTTTGGTATGATGGGTTTGGAGAAATAGTTCTTGTATGGTTAATGCCTGGAGTTCACTGACTCTTCTGAGAGATGTGATTGCAACCAGGAAAGCTACTTTCCAGGTGAGAAATTGTAATACGCATTTATCAATGGGTTCAAATGGGGGACCCATGAGCTTGGTAAGTACCACATTTAGGTTCCATACTGGAGAGGGTGGAATTCTAGGTGGAATTATTCTTTTAAGTCCTTCCATAAATGCCTTGATAGCTGGTACCCTAAACAAAGGCAAGTGTTGTCTGTTTTGGAGATAGGCTGCTATTGCCGCGAGATGTAGTCTAATGGATGTATACACTAGGTTACCGTGTTGTAGATGCAAAAGCTAACAGATGATGTCTTGAATAGAAGCATCTAGTGGGTTGATTGTTATTTGTACAGTAAATTACAAATCTTTTCCACTTTGTGGCATAACAAGTTTTAGTGGTAAGACGTCTAGCCTCTTTAATGATGTTCATGCAGTCTGGCGGGATATTAAAGTAGCCAAACTCCTAAGACTTCAAGTGCCAGATCGCAAGGTTGAGTTGACTGGGATCTGGATGCCTTATCTCTCCATGGTTCGAGTGAGAAGCTTGGGTGAGAGGAGTAACTTTTGGTGAGGAACTACTGATAGTTCCAAGAGGGTTGTGAACCATGGCTGCCGGGCCCATGTTGGAGCAACCAGGATCATTGTGAGGGAATGCTGTTTGAGTTTACGAACCAGTAGCGGAATGAGTGGGAGAGGCGGAAAAGCGTAAGCAAATTTGCCTGACCAGTTCATCCATAGTGCATTGCCTTTGGACAATGGGTGTGGAGATCTGGAAGCGAAGCTAGGGCATTTTGCGTTTTGGTGTGTGGCGAACAGGTCTATTTCTGGGTGGCCCCGTATTTGAAAGAATGGAAACAGAACTTGAGGATGAAGTTCCCATTTATGAATCTGTTGTGTTTGGCGACTGAGCAGATCCGCATTTTCATTGTGTACTCCTGGGAGGTGTTCTGCAAGTAGATATATATTTTGGGGAATGGCCCATCTCCATATACTTTGAGCTAGGTGTGAAAGCTGCAGAGAGTGTGTCACCCTCCTTCTTTTGTATGTAATACATTGCTATCATGTTTTCTGTACGGACCAGGACAGCTTTGTTTTCGATGTGGGGTTGAAAAGATTTAAACGCTAGGAAGATCGCCAACAATTCCAGGTAATTTATGTGGAATTGTTTTTGTTGAGAGGTCCATATGCCCTGAATGGTATAGATTTGAAGATGAGGTCTCCAGCCGGTGAGTGATATGTCCGCTGTTAGCACTATTTGTGGAACCGGGTCAAGGAACGGTTCGCCCTTTGGAAAGCTTTTGTGTGCACCACCACTGCAGAGAGCGATGGGTGCGATCGTCTACCAACACCGGATCTGTTAGCAGACCTTGAGCCTGGTTCCACTGATGTGCCAAACACTCCTGTAAGGGACGCATTTGGAGTCGTGCATACGGGACGATGAGAATGCAAGAAGCCATCATCCCGATTAGTTGCATGAACACTCGCGCTGGTAGTGAGTGTTGAGGCTGAAACTTTGCTATTAGAGCTTGTATGGTGCTTATCCTGACTGGGTTGGGCAATGCTGGAGCTTTTGAAGTGTCTATTGTAGCCCCCAGATACTGTTGTTTGTTGGATGGTTGGAGATGGGATTTGGTGAGGTTTACTGTGAATCCCAAGTCGTGAAGCAGTTGAATTGCTTTATATATGTGTTACACACAGTTGCTGTGTGAGTTGGCTTTTATGAGCCAGTCGTACAGATAAAAGAAGACATGAATGTGCTGGCTTCTTAAGCGGGCCGCAACTACTGCGAGGCACTTGGTGAAGACTCTGGGCGCTGTAGTCACTCCGAATGGGAGGACCTTGAATTGGTAGTGTTGACCATCTACCACGAACCTGAGATATTTCCCGTGAGCGGGGTGAATGGGAATATGATAGAAGGCGTCCTTTAAATCAAGAGTGGAGAGAAAGTTGCCCTGTTGAAGTAGTGGGAGCACCTGTTGGAAAGTGACCATATGGAAGTGATCCGACTGAATGTAGAGGTTTAGCGGTCTGAGGTCCAATATGGGCCTAAGAGATCCGTCCTTTTTTGGAATTAGGAAATAGAAGGAGTAAACCCCTGTGCCTTGGTGAGGCAAGGAGACTGGTTCTGTTGCATGTTTTTGTAATAGGGAGAGAACCTCTTGTTTGAGAAGTGTTAGATGTTCCGAGGACATTGGACATTGTTTGGGAGGAATGTTTGAGGGGGGGTAGAGGTGAGTTCCAGGCAGTAATCATACTGGATAATTTGTCTTACCCACTTGTCTGTTGTGATTGAATTCCAGAGAGGTAGGAACTGTGAGAGACGTCCCCCGACAGGAGTGGGATGATCGGGGGGTAAGTGCAGGGAAGTCACTGTTTGGTGGTAGGGGAGGTGCAGTTATTGTTGCCGCGACCTCTTCCCTTTCCATTGTTGCCTCTGTAGCCTCTGCAAAAGTATCCTTTGGAGGACGTTTGAGTGGGGCTCTTATACGATGAAGAGGGGTGTTCTGAGCCAATGGTTTTTGAGCCAGCTCTGTAGAAGGACCAGCAAAATGAGCCTCTAGGGGAAGGGAATTGTAAGGCCCCCATGGACTTAGCCGTTTCCGTATCTTTTTTCATCTTTTCTAAAGATGTGTCCACTGAGGGTTCGAAAAGATGCTCTTGATCAAACGGGTGATTTAGAATAGCAGATTGTACCTCTTGTTTGAATCCGGAGACTCGGAGCCAAGCGTGCCTGCGCAACAAAACCCTAGTGTTAATGGTGCGAGATGCGTATCAGCCGTGTCAAGCGCACATTTAATTGAGGCGTTTGTGATTAATTTCCCCTCTTGTATAAGGTCGTTGGCCTTTTGTTTGTACTGGTCAGGAAGCTTGTTCCATAAGCTTTTCAAGCTCGTCATAGTGAGCCCTGTCGTACCTGGCCAATAAAGCTTGTGCATTGGCAATCTGCCAATGATTTGCAGCCTGTGACGCAATGCGTTTACCAGATGCGTCTATTAGCTTGGACTCCTTATCAGGAGGGGAGGGGGGGGGGGAGTGTCGCCTGTACTCTGCGAGTTTGCCCTCTTGCGTGCATTAGACACCACAATAGAATCCAAAGGGACCTGGCCTTTAAAGTAAATGGGGTCATTGGGAGCTGCCTTACACTTTTTATCTATCCTGGTGTTTTGAATACAGGCTCGGACAGGGTCCTTAAAAACTTTGGGGGCATGTTTGAGCATGCCTTTTAACATTGGCATGGTGAGAGTGGACTTTTGCGAGGGTG
This sequence comes from Triturus cristatus, assembly GCF_964204655.1. Classification (NCBI taxonomy): domain Eukaryota; kingdom Metazoa; phylum Chordata; class Amphibia; order Caudata; family Salamandridae; genus Triturus; species Triturus cristatus. The sequence goes on from NC_140581.1 coordinate 444,314,175, forward strand.
CAAATGTTTCGAGTAAGAAATCATCCTCTAAGGGATCTGAATGTAACTGTACCCCATGGTATTGGGCAGCCCTATTGATAAGTTGCGCAAACCCAATATTGTCATCTGGTTGTGATGGCCTAGATGGATAGAGGTCCGGGTCATTATATGGGTCGGGATCCGTGTTGTAGTCATCCCAAGGGTCTACATTGTGTGGATCTATATTCCCACCCCCATCGGTATGATCCTCCTCAGTATCTGGTGTTTAAGGTGAAACAATGTGTGGGGAGTGTGGTGGAGAAATCAGAAGAATTTGATCAGCTGGAAGGAGGAGAAGGGGGTGGGGAGGTGTTAGTATTCATCTCCTTTCTTTTTAGGGGTATTGCGGATTCCTCTGAAGTGTCAATTTTTCTCTTTTTTGGAGGCTTGGTGTCAACTTTGCCAGTCTCTGGATCAATGGAAAGAGTTTTTTGTTTGGGATCCAAATAATCAGGTACAGGTTGCATGGGTAAAATGTATTTTTTCGGTGCCGAAGATTTTGGGTCAAAATGTTCTTTGGCCCGAGTCTCTTGAGGTTTTCTGAAGGGTCTTGGCCTCCTTAGGTTGTATTCTAGGAGTTTGCGACTCTAAGACTTTTTTAGTCTCCAACGGTTTTTTCGTCTCCGAAGCCTTTTTCGTCTCCAAAGATTTTTTCAGTTCCGAAGGTTTGTCTTTGGTATGTTTCGACGCCGAGGGCTAGGGCGTCAAAGCTGTCTTCGGTGTCGATGAAGAAGGGTGTGGCACATCTGTGGTTTTGTGCTTCGGTGCCGAAGGTGACTTTTCGGCACCAGAATAGGGTTAGCTCGAGCCTGAGCCAAAAGGCTTATGTTTAGATCTCATAGGAGGATCTGAGGGTGGGGTGTCTGAGACATGTTACCGGAGCCTTAGGTTTGGTTTTGGTTGGGAGAGGGTTTTCGGTACTCACAGACCGTTGAGCCGGGGTGACTGTTTCCTCTTCGACGTCGGAGTCGTCGGCTTCGGAGACGCAGATGTCTTCATCATCACCTTGTTGCTCTGGCTGGACATTGGGATCTGCTCCGAAAATGTCCGGAATCAAGCTGTTTCCGCGAGACATTTCGTGACGTCGAGCCCGGCATTCACGGATGGTTTTCTTCGACCTGAAAGATGAACAGGCCTCACAGTTCTTGTCTTCGTGCTCCGGGGAGAGGAAGAGGTTACAGACCTCGTGCAAGTCTGTGTGTGGGAACTTAGCACCACACCCTGGGCATTTTTTGAAAGGAGTACTTTCCATTGACTGTAGGTGTGGTCGTTGCGGATAGGCCCAATGGCCCACATTGAGGAGCTGGTTTTTAACGATGCGTGTGGAAAGGGTAACGCGATTAAAACAATACCGTTGAGTGGAGAGGGATTGCGCGTCGAAGGGAGATTCAAAACCAATTTCGACCCGGAGCGCAGCAAGTCACATCCGAACCCAATGGTGAAAAAAACCAATCTGGAGATGGAGTCAATGCCCATGCGCACTATCGTCCTAAGAAGAAGTCACCTACCTCGTGACTACAAAAGACTTCCTCCAAGACAAAAACAAAGTGCACACATCCGAGCCCAACACCAGATGGCGATCTATGCACAAGTATACGAATCTACAGCTCATATGCCTCGAAAACACAATCTCTCTCTCTCTCTCACTCACTCACTCACCACTGGTTAGTTAAAGTTAGGTCAGCTGTTCCATTGGAAAAGGGTTTTTGAGTTGCTAATAACTTTGTCACCATTCGAAGAATCTCCATGAAACTTTAAAAGCGATGCAACTTTTTTACTAGCTTGTGCATTGAAAGTTTCGGGGATATCTGTCAAGCAGGGGCTGAGAAAAAAGGGGGTCCCAAAAATGAAAAATCCTAATGCATTTTCTATAGGCTTCTTTAGACAAGGCTACAGCAAAAACTGCTGAACGGAATGACAACAAATTTGCAAGAAGCAAGATCTTGGTCCACAGATTGTGCTTTTTGTGAACTGGTGTAAATTCATTCAGTAGTCCTTGAGAAATTGAGGTTTAAAACCAATTAAATATCTGAAAGGTTGGGTTTGTAAGAGACTCGAGAGATTCTCGCAGGAGCACCAGTTTAAAAATAGACTGTTCTGAGCTGACCAGGGAGCTTTATTTCCCTTGGGCCATCTCGCTCCAGTGGGTGTCACTCCTGCGGGATCAAGCGCTCTGATTGGCTGCCAGCAACATCAGAAACATGTTGCTGGGGCCATCACAGGACCCCGCCCTGAAATAAACAATTAAACGTAATATAAGGGGGCAGGGTAGGGATCTCCTGGCCCCCATTGGGGAGATCCACAGGGGACACCCTTGGGCCCACACCCTCCCCACCAAAAAAATCTGCAAAAATTACTGCAATCCCAAGCTGACTCCGGCTGACCTAAAAACAAACAAAATGGAATCCAAGGCCACATTCATGAAGTTAAGGCCCACGGAGCACCCCCCAACCTGGCAGTATTCAATAAGGGCAGGGGGCATGCGTAGCCTCCTGCCCGAGCAATTTTAAGTAGTGGTCCTGTGAAATGGAGTCCCCAGTACCTAATAATACCCCGTCCCCTTTAATTAAAAAAAATAAAATGGCCTTGGGGGGATGGGGTGCACAAGGCCTAACAAGGCTTTTGGAAGGGGGGCTGCCCCCCCCCCCCCCCCCCCAGAGTTTTGCACTTTCAGAAGTTGCAAACAGGTCTATGGTCAGAGGAGTTGAGTTCCTACTTATTGACTTGTTGATGCAGCCTGCTGAGCAGATAGGCAAAATCTTTCTCCACTCCAAGCAAATTCTCCGCCAACAGGTGAATGTATGCTTTCATTTGCCTATTTCCAGACCTCCTGAGCCAGTAAAAACAGCTAGTGGAGTGGGCCCCCTCCTTGCTTCTGGATATTATCAATGGCCACCATGTTGTCCATCTTTATGAGGACTGTCTTGCCGTGAATGAGCTGGAGGGTACGGAGGAGTCCAGGTGCCTTGTACGGTCATTTCATGGAGGTGAGGACTCCATCCCACGAGGGACACGTCAGCGGTGATGGTCACACAGAAGGGGGGTTTAGAAAGGGCCTGCCAAGCAACAGATTGCTGCTTTTCCACCACAGAGTGAGTGCTAAGCCATGGTCATCAGCACCACTAAATCTTCTTAGTGCCTTTCTGCTTGTGCTCATTGCTTCGAGAGGCACTCCGGGTGTTATCGCATGTGTAAAGTGAAGTGTGGCACAATCTCTATGTATGATGCCACCATCCAACAGCTTCATCACCTTTGTTACAGCGAGGGCAAGTTGTGTCTGAAAAAGAACCCACAGCTATTGGACTAGTAGCACTCTTTTCTTTGGCGTATGAAATTCCTGTCGCTGCATTTAGAACAGAACCCAAGAGGGCTGGGTCAGCTGGGGTTGAAGGTCTCACTTTTTCATGTTGGGGGTGAACCATAACTTGTGGAGGAGGGACACTACTCTTTGCATTGTCAATCTCTATCAGCCAGTCATCCAGGTATGGTAAGACACATATGGCATTTCAGCGGAAGTGCACTGCTACTACCGTTAAGCATTTTATTAACAACTTGGAGCCGTAATGATTCTGAATTGCAATACCTTGATCTACGTAATGTTGACCACTGTTGGTACTGGTGATTCCCTGGGTGGATTGGGATGTGAATGAATGCATCTTTCAAATCTACTGATAACATGAAGTTACCTTAACCGAGCAGCACGATGACTCCCTGCTGAGTGACCATGTGAAAGGGTTTGGAGTTGATGAATCAATGGTTGGAGGTCTAGGATTTGCTTTACGGAACTGTCATTTTGGGGATGACAAAGTAGATGGAGTATACACCTTTCCGGTACTGGTGTGCAAGTATCAGTTTGAGCGAGAAGCTCCTGAGCCTCTCTCTTTAAGAGCAGGAGTTGGTCTAAGCTTAGGACGTGGTGGCAGAGTGTGATGTTAGGTGGAATGATGTGAAATGCAACGCAAATGCTCTTCTAGCACAATGCAGAGCAAAGAGATGTCTTTTCACATAGGGGAGGTACCCAAGTTCTCCCTAAACAGGTGACACATGATTTAGGAGATGGGAAGGGTTTGAGGGATAGGGAGTCACTATTTGTCGGGTGAAGTGGCTCCTCTGCCACAGCCAATACTCTTATAGGTCCTCTGATGAAAGGTTTTAGTTTGCTGAGGGTCTTGAAAGGGCTATTGGTGTCAACATTGTCGCTTGCCTGAGACCGCTGCCTTGACACCTTCCAAGATTTGTCTACGAAATCAAATCTGGACTAGGTACTGCAGAGCACCTGAGCACTTGACGGTGTCAGTATCCTTTTACATTTTTTCAAGCATCTGGCTTACCTGAGGGAGGAGAGGGTTCAAAGAGATGCTCACTATAAAAAGGGACATTTAGGAGGTGCAGTTGAGCCTCGGGCTAAAACCCAGAAATCCTAAGCCAGGCATGCCTGAGGAGAATGCTGGTGTTAATCCCTCTAGCAGCAGTATCTACCACGCCGAAAGCACATCTATTCGAGCTGCTGACAATTGTACTCTGAGCAACGAGCTCCTGGGGCCGCTTCCAGTGGGCTTCTGGGAAGTGCCTGACTAGCAACTCCAGCTCCTCCCAGTGGTAATAGTCGTAGCGGGAGAAGAGAACGACAGAATGATCTAGGGACCAATTTGCCTGCATACTTGCCTGCAGCATCTATGCGTCTGGACTCCTTGTCAAGGGAGGGCTCTCCTCATTGCCTGAGCTGATGCCCTTTTATGTGCCACATCCATGAAAAAGTAATCAGGAGCAAACTGCCACAGATACATACTGTGTCATCAGAAACAACTTTAAACTTTGATTTCAACCCTAGTTGTGACCACCTTTGCCTTTATTGGCTCTTTAAACTTCTCAGAGGTTGACCACAACTTTTCATCTACATAGGGAGTGTAGGAAAGTAGTATCTGCTTTCATGGTCACCCCCACTTTTTGGTGGTGTCTTCAAGTTTTTCTGACTAGTCTGACTGGGATCCTACTAATTAGGACCCCAGTCTCTGTGCTTCTTCCCTAAATTGAACATGGTGAGAACTCAGGTATGCTCCAGATTGGCTACTGGTGTACCCTGATAAGTCTCTAGTACATGGTACTAAGGTGACCAGGAGCCTCCCATGGGCTGAAGCATGCATTATGCCATCCATGAGAGACAACTCAAATTGTGACTACAGGCCTGTCATTGCAGACTGTGTAAGCTGGTGCTAGTACCGCTTACGACAGATATAGGTTTCCTTATATCTGGGGGCACTGCACTTAAAAACTATAAGTCATCCCTAAAGCAAGCATTTCAATCCTGAAGGCAGGGTGCTCGGTTCCAAGTGTGAGCGTGCCCCTGCATGAGCGGGGCACCCCTACAACCTTCGGAGTCCATTCTCCCGGGTTGTAAGTACATCAGCCTTTACGACATATAGAGTTGACATGCGTCATTATGCGATGACCATCTCTAAACTAGCTACAACTAACCCGGTCATGTTTGGTATCAAACATGTTGGAATAATACCCCACACCGTAAACTGATCAGGAGGTATGATTACATGCACTGTGAAGCTTCTCCAGGAGACTCTCAGTGCTCCCGGTGCCAGTCTTCCAGAACCGGACAGCAGTCTATGGCTGCTGCTAACCAGAGATACGATTCTTCCCTCCTGTTGCTGAGCCAAGCTTGAGCAGGGGAAGGCAGAACAATAGGTATCCTGTCACAGGGAGGTGTGACCACCTCCCAGACAGGACTTAGTGTATTGGGACAGGGTGGGAGCGCTGGCGCTGAGACATCTTGTTGGTTACATTTGGTGCCCTCCTTGCATACTCCAGTTCAAACCAGTAAAGGGAGCCGTTGGCTCCCACTCTGGTGCGAAATTGTACAAAGGACATGGGAGTATCCTTCCCAATGTCCAGCCCCTTCTCTGGGCGAGACCCCTGAATCGTCCCAAACCTATCCTAAGGGTACTTAAGGGCTTACCTGTGGGTGGGTCCCTAGATTCATTGTGGGACAAAATTCAGATCAAACACCACTTCAACTTCGATCATCAGGACACTCTGTTTTTCTCTTTGGGAACCAAGACTGCAACGGGGGAAATTCTTGCTGCTCCTGGTCTCATCGTCCTGCCAGTCTTCTGCAACGTCTGTGCATGTGCTTCATACAGGTTCTTCTCAGGGCCTGTGGACGTCCAAGACACCCAAAGGAATATCCCTTCAAGTGAAGGAGCCACTCCCTGCATCTGCAGGCACCGCAACGCAGCTGACCGGTCTGCTGATCCTAGGTTCCCATGACTCCAAAAGGCACAGCAACACGGGTGGTGGCTCTGAAACTCTCGAGGCCTGCAGTGACTTCATAACAAGTTTGAGGCCAGTATCCCTCGTCAGAACCGCTGGAACAAAACCCCTGTGCACCACGTCGACTTGTTGTTGCGAAGGCTTGTTGACTCTCTCCTCCAGAGATCTTCGATCTCCAAGAAGCTCCAACCTCAAGCAACTCCTGCAGCCAAGATCCTCGCCCTCACCATTTCCTATGCACCGGGGGCCGTCTTCATTGGTAAGCTGCTCGAGGTCCTCTTGCAAATCTTGTGCTTCCGGCCCGTGGGTCCTCTTGAGGGTCTTCTTTGGCTCCAGTGGGCTCCCCTGCTTGCTCAGTGCCTACTCTGACTTACTTGCTCATGGTGAGTCACTTTGATCTTGCTGGTCCCCACACTGCACCCTTTTCGTCGACTACGTTGTTTGCTGCTGCCAAGGCTTGTTGGTGCCCCTGCCGGACACTGACCTCTTGGCTCTCAACATCCGACGTGGGACAGCTCGTGAACGGTTCCTGGTCTCCTACAGTGTCACCTATTCAGCACAGCTGCAATTTCAAGGGTACTGTCAACCTCTCCTGCATCTCCGACATCGGTGGGGATTCGTCAAATGTGCCTCCTTGTCACTCCTGAGTGGTATAGAGACTGTCCCCTCTGCTTGCATGTACCTCTCTTCTTGAATCCACCTTTGGTATCCAACGGACTCATCTTCTTCTCCAGCTGCATCTTTCCTGAAGTTCTCCATTGGTGTCTACGGCTGTTTCCGACGTCACCCAACACCTATGCACATGGCTTCCCTGGTGTAGGTATCCTGGTTCCTGGGGTACCCATGGGTGGGGTGACTCTCCAACTATCCATCTTCCACGGGCTTTCTTCAGGGTCCACTGGGAAGGGTCCTTCTTTAAAATTGCAACTGTGACTTCTCTACTGACTAACATTGAGCATGCGGTCGTGTTCCCACTCTGTAAACAACCTCCGTGGGGTTTCTAGATACTCACCTAGGGTGGTGCCTTGGGTCCCCAGCTCTTCTACGTCTTCTGGGACCTTTCTTGACTTGAGTCATGGTACGCATTCCACTATTTTAGTATATGATTTGGTCTCCCCCTGGAGACCCCAGTGTATATGTGTGCTACTTACGTGTTCTATTCCTTAAGTATTGTGTTTATATATCCTGGTAGGAGAAAATACAATGTGTTAGTGAGTGTTTGATATAAAATACATATTTTTATAACTACACTGTGGGTTTCTTTTTCACTTAACCAATATGATTAAGTACTGGTAAAACAAGCTGCTTTACACTCCTTCTGGACTAAGCCTGAAGGCTGCTCTTCACAGCTACCACTTAGAGCTTTCAAGGGTTGTCTAAGACCACTAAAATCACCATAAGGGTTGTCTGGTTTAGTGCAGGGTGCTACACTTCCATAAGTGAGCACCATATACTAAGCCAGCCTCTTACCAGGAGGTATTGGACGGCCCTCTCCGTTTTGGAAAGGGTCTTAACAAGGAAGTCAACCTCATCTTAGATGGTGTGCACTTTCCCCTGATGGTGCTCGGTGGCCTGTTGAATTACTGCAGGGTAGGAGGTGGTGCCATTGGTGGCAAAGGTTTAGCAGGGTGAGTTTTTAAGTCTGGGTCCCCTTGGGGATCGACCATTGGAACAGAAACTCAAATGGTCTCAATCGGAGTCAGTGTCCCATGGGGCGAGGGAAGAGAAGTGTGTAGGGAGAGGTAGGAGAAGAGGGGTTACGCGTAATGGTGGAAAGTGTTGGTGTATGGTAGTTGAATCCCTTAGCAATATAGTTAGGAAATATAATTGAAAATAACTTAGAGATGTACTGAAAAATCCCAAAGGTTACTGGGACGTTTCATTTCATTTCATTTGTACAAGAACACAGAAAATCAGCAGTTATGGTTACTTGAGCCAACTATAACTTACGCCCCCATAATGCACAGCTTAAGGACCTCACATATTACATCACTGATGACCTGGCCTGTGACATCACTGATGACATCATCCTGTGATGCAAGTGTTTCGTAAACGTTTCTGAGACTTAAAGATATACACTAAGCTACAGCATAAGTTAAATTACTATTCTTTCTGTGCTAATAATCAGTCATACTATTTCTAACAAATCGTGGCCGTGTGGCTGTCTGTATCAGTGTGTGATTGGGTGTTTGAGTAGCTGTATGGATGTGTTATCTTCCGGGGTCTGCCCAATGTCTTAAGGGGGAGGAGGGCACAAAACCCCCCTACCCAGGCCAATATTGGCCCCAGGGACCCCATCCCCTGGGTCTCGGCCATTAAATGGTGGGTGCCCTGGAGCACACCCCAGGCACCGACTGTGTGTGGGTGTGTTTGGGGTTGCGGGTGAGCCACAATGACCTCGCAGTCACAGCCAGCTCACTGCCTCCAGCGGGAGCCGGATTACTCCCACCCGCAGGAAGCAACTAAAAAAGTTGCTCCCTGCAGGCAGGAACAATCTTTTCATCCGTTTCCCTGCCTGCTTAAAGGCTGCTCCCAATGGGCAGGAGCATTTTTCAAGCTCCCGCCCGCTGGGAACGGACTTATTATTTGCTCTCGCTTGGCTGGTAGATTTAGTAGATTTAAAATTGCTCTTGCCAAGCGAGAGCAAACACAGGTTTTCCTGCCCGCACCAGTGCAGGCAGGGAAATAGCTAGGTCCTGGCGGTGTGCACGCCGAGACACAGCTGAGCAGGCTCTGAGGGATGGGCTACCCAGGGCCATTAACGGCTTTAGGAGGCGGGGCCATCTGACCCCTCCCCATTTTGCCCGGTCCCCGGGGTACGAGGTCCCAGGGGCTGAAATTAGCCTGGGAGCGGGGGCTGCTTGGCCCCTTCCCCATTTGTGAGAGCGGCAGGGCCCTGGGGGATGGAGTCCCCTGGACTGAAATCAGCCTGCGGAGAGGGGGGGGGGGGGGCATACGCCTCCTCCCCCTTAATATAAAAGGTGTTTCTGCCCAGCACCTGGCTTATCCAGGAGGCAAGCATCGAAGAGTGCTTTTTTGTTTTCAATTTTGCAGCAGATTAGTGGAACCTCTGAATTTGCAGCACAATTGGAAAATAAATAATGTTTTTGGTTTCTGACGGAGTCCCTGTGGGACCCCACCACCAGGCCCAGGGGGTAAGAGTATTCCTACCCTGCCCACTTTTGTTTATGTTTGCTTTTTTGGGGGGACTGAGTCCCAAGATGGTTGCAACACTTCCTGTTTGGATTGCTGGCAGCCAATCAGATCTGACCATTAGATCTGTCGGATTCGTGGAGAATTTGCATCCCTAGATATCTATATTTCAATTTTCTTTAATAACTGTAAAATTACTGAACGGATTTACACCAAATCACAAAATGACTCTTTCTAGATCAAGAATTAGCCTTCTGACAGCTTTGGTGTAATTCCGTTCAACGGTTTGGGCTGTAGTCATTTCAAAAATGTATATGGAAAACTGCATGGAGGAAATGCTTTTTTTGACCCCCCTTTTTCTTGGCCCCCGCTTGACGGATCAACCTGAAACTTTCAAGACAGCAGCTGAACTGAAAAGTTTGTGAAGATTTATCAAACAGCGACAAAATTATTAGCAAAAGAAAAAATGCTTTGTCTATGGAAACTAGGTCCTAGCTAGAACTGATGTCACTGACCATGTCATGAGTGATTTAATATGTGAGGTCATAAGCAGTGCATTGCAGGGGCGTACGTTATAGTTAGCTCAGCTAGCTATAACTGCTGAATTTCTCTGGTGTTGTACAAGTGAAATTTATTTATTGCAGATTTATAATGCACATGGCTGCCCCAGCAACGAGGCGTCCCAGCGCAATGTGAGCCTAACTAGAACGTCCTTGTAACCTTGTTTTTGAGAAATAAAATATATATATATCTAGTAGTGCGCCAGGAGGCACTTTTCCAGAGTGGTAGAGAAAAGGTGTGGGCCACTAAGACCTCTCAGCAAACCAGCAGTATGGGACTTACTGAAGGCAACAGGAGGGGTATTTGGCCCACAGGACGTCTTGCCCAAGAGAGATGGTGGTCATGAAGCTGTGGTGGTGGGGGCGGGGGGACCACCCTCATTATTAAAACATTTGCCCTGGGGAGGTGGCGGTACCCAGGGCACGGGGTTGCCATGAGGGTAACCCCACATCAGTTATGAAGAATGCCCCGGGGAGGTGGCAGTCCCCGGGGCTTCATCGTAGGAGGGGGGTCCCTTGCCCCCAGGACTTGGCCAACTTCGGGACCCCCCCCTTTTTCTCAGCCCCCACTTGACGGATCACCACTAAACATTCAATACAGCAGCTGAAGTGAGCGTAACTAGTTTAGAAAATTTTGGGAAGATTCATCAAATGACGCAAAAGTTATTGCCAAAACAAAAACTGCTCTTCCTATGGAAACTACCTCCTATCTATAACTACCTACTAGCAACTGCCAGTAGTTTGATTAAAACTACCTTGCCTTTTAGGTGAGGAAGGATTGATTTTATTGCTGGATGAACTGCTAAGAGTTCTAGGTGATTGATGTGTAGAAGGGATTGACAGTATGTCCAATGGCCTTGCACAGTTATGTCCTGTAAGTGTGCTCCCCAACCTATCATTGATGTATCCGCTGTTATGGTTGTTTGCAGAATTGGGTCTATTGAAGGCCGTCTCTGTACTAGTTTGTTTGAGTTCCAACATTGTAGAGATTGACAAACTTGACAGCTGATCAACACTAGATCGTCCAAATGACCCCACGATTGAGACCACTGTTGTGCTAAGCATTGTTGTAGAGGGCGCATATTTAGTTTGGCATGAGGTACTATGGCTATGTATGAAGCCATGGTTCCTAGGAGACACATAACTGTCCTCACAGATATTTGTTTTTGAGGCTGAAATACTGGCACCAGAGTTGTGAAAGTTTGAATTCTGGCTCTATTTGGGTAAGCTACCCATGTTTGACAATTTAGAATTGCTCTTGAACAAGGCTGCACTTGTAGCGGCTTGAGGTGTGATTTTACTGCGTTTATTGTAAAACCTAGTTTGTGCAGTAAATGTATTTTTTTTTTGCGTGCTTTGTAAATATGTCCAATTTGTTTTGCTTTTGATAAGCCAATCGTCTAGATATGGAAATACGTGTACATTGTCTTTTTAAATGGGCTGTTACAACTGCCAGACATATGGTAAATACTCTGGGGGCTGTGGTAACCCCGAATGGTGGCACTTTGAATCGAAAGTGCTGTTCATTGAAGGCAAACCTGAGATATTGCTTATATGCTCGTAAATTGAGAGGTGGAAATATGCATCCTTTAGATCCAATGCTGTCATGAAATCTCCTTTTTGGAGAAATGGAAATATATCTTGAAGCGTGACCATATGAAAATATTCTGATGGGATATACCTGTTTAGAAGTTTGAGATCTATTATGGGTCTTAAAGTTCCATCCTTTTTGGGAATTAGAAAGTAAAGGGAGTAAACCCCCTTGCCCTGTTGTACTGGTACTGATTCTTTTGCTTCTTTTTTTAACAGAGCTTGAATCTCTTCCTCTAACAGGTCTTGATGTTGTGTGGACAACCTATGAATGTGAGGTGGAATGTTTGGAGGAGTTGATGTAAGCTCCAGACCATATAACATCCAACACCCATTGATCTGATGTGATGTTTACTTATTGTAGAAACAACTGTTGTAGTCTTCCCCCAACAGGTGTTTTGTAATAGGGGGAATGATAGCTGAGTCACTGTTTGGTTGCAGGGAAAGAAGTGGTTTTGTTAAAACCTCCTCTACCTCGACACCTATTCTTTTCCCTGTGGGACCCTCTATTGTATCCCTTAGGGGGAACCTATTTGAGTCTGTCTTTTGTTAAAAGAGGTGGATAAGTCAGTGGTTGCTGTTTTCAATCCTTCGCGATATATGGAGCGACAAAAAGTACCCCTTTGAGAGTGCACCTCGAGTGCTCCCATTGATTTCACAGTCTTTTTGTCTTTCTTGATTTTTTTCTAGGAAAGTGTCCTCTTGTGGTCCAAAAAGATGTTCTCCATTGAAAGGGAGACCTATTATATTTTGTTGCACTTCTGGTTTAAAACCAGATACTCTTAACCATACATGTCTTCTTAACACAAGGCTGGTATTTATTCCCCTAACTGCTGTATCAGCGGCATCACGGACGCATCTTATGTTTGTGTTGGATATAAGTTTGTCCTCTAACGTAATTTGGTATGCTCTTTTTTTGTACATTTCTGGCCGATTGTTGTCAAATGTCTTCCATTTCGCCCCAGTGCCCTGTGTCATATCTTGATAAGAGACCTGTAGAGTTAGCAATTCTCCAGTGATAAGAGGATTGTGCGCTCACCCTTTTTCCTGCCGCATCTATTTGTTTACTATCTTTATCAGGTGGTGGAGCATCACCAGTTGCCTAAAAGTTTACTCTTTTGCGTGCAGTCGCAACTACTAAAGAATCCAGTGTAAGCGGAGTCCTACTGTAAGTAGGGTTTGAGGGGGAAGGTTTATATTTTTTGTCCACTCTTGGAGTGATAATTCTTAGAGGTTCTTTAAAAATGTCAGAAGAAATTCGAAGCATTCCTTTTAACATTGGTAAATATTGAGTTGACTTTTGTGTGGAGGAAAGAGTTTCAAATAGGAAGTCTTCCTCTATTTCCTCAGTGTGTAAAGGTACCTTATGAAAGATTGCTGCTCTATTTATAAGGTCATAATATGTGGTGGTATCATCTGGTGTGGAGGGTTTGGAGGAATTAAGGTCTGGAACCGTGTCATCGGGAGGATCTGTATCAAATGTGTCCCAATCATCTTATGGAGGTAGTGTTTGTTGATCATCATCCCCTCCTTCCCCTGTAAAAAAAATACTGACCCCTCTGAATGCATGTCCTCATATTCTGGAGAATATAGAGGTAATGGTGTATGTGGTGTTGGAGGAGGAGTAACCCTAAGTGGACTGGTGGCTTTATCCTCCTGTTTACTTTTCTTTGTAGAAATTAAATGTTCTTGAGGGAGTCTAATAAGTATTCTTCCAGTGTCAGGATGAATTACTAAATGCTTCCGTTTATTATCCAGTTGCTGTTGCTATTTCTCAAATACTGGCTGTACATCCTTTGGCGAACGCGCAGCAGTATGCGTTCTAGACTCTGATTTTTCTCCTGTATGCCTCGGTGACAAATGTTTCAGATCCGAGGCTTTAGATTTTGAGCTAGAGTCCTTACGCTTTTTCGGATCCGAAGGTTTCAGTACCGAAGATGTGGCTGAGTCTGCTTTCGATGTTTTCGGATCCGAAGATTTTTTCAATTCGGAGGTGGAATGTTTCAGATCGATAGTCTTTGACTGCCTTTTCGGTGCTGAGCAGAGGCCAGACTTTACGGGATCAGTCGGCGGTGCCGACCATGATCCGAAGTCAGCGGAGGCCCAACAGCAGATGTTAGTAACACTCATCTCCAGCACACGTATCTGCCTCCCTTTCAGTTTCCGGTTCCTCTGAACCGAAAATGCTTGGTGTATCATCTATGCTGCGTCGGGACATTTGCATTCATCCTGCTTTACCATCTTGTATAGTCTTCTTTGACGTGAAGGATTTACAGGCATTGCAGTTTTGTTCTTGATGATCCACAGAGGCAAGAATGACACACTGTGTAAATCTGTATGTGGGAATTTTGAATGACACGAAGGGCAGAATTTAAAAGGTGTCTGTTCCATACACATACACACATATATATATATATATATATATATATATATATATATTTAAAGAGAGAGAGGAAATACATAATGGAGGACTATGTATTTTGGGCCTTTTTTTTGCCATTGATGAGTTTTGGTAACATCATAAACCATGAGGCTGAAGGCAGTGATAATGGGCTAATATTTACAATGTGTTTCCATGCAAAAATGTGCAATATTATAAGTCAAATTATAAATTGTTAACAGCATTGCAAGGAAGCATAAAATATGAATTCTAGGCTTGTCACGACTGAAAATGTAAAAATAAACAGCAGCACGGGTGTCAGGAATCCTAGAGTTTACACTCTCCAGGGATCATCCAGTCAGTGCATTGCAAACCAAAGGTCTTTAACGCACATCTTCCACTAGCCCATGCGCCTGAAGTCAGAAGGGATGAGATGCTTCCTGAGTGTTTCTTTTCTCTATATATCCCTTTCCTATCTTCCCATTGTAAAGTCACTTCAGAATCTGGAGTTTATTACAGATCATATAAAAATGAATAGGTTAGGAGTGAGGATAGCACTGGAGTCAGTGGTCTGAATCCAAGTGAAATCCTAACAGTGTGATTGTGTATTTAACTTTTGCTGACAATGATTTCTGTTTGCAATGTTTATTTTACACACTAGTGAGGATTTGTTGCTAGATGCAAGAGTGAGCTTGTTGGGCATGCTAATTAATGCTCTGAGAGCAGGACTGTTATGAAAGATTTTTTTTATTAACTAGCACTGAAAGAAAGGAGAAATTCAGTTTAAACGACCCATTTAACTTTTTTATTTGAATTGCGGAAAATAATTCATACTGAAGACCTCTTTTCTGTGAAAAAACGAGCTTTAAAAACACTAACAAACATTCAATAAAAAGGTTTACTGACACATTATCTATTTACACACTAACACCAACACACACACTTACATGTGCAGAACCAGATATCCACAGTTGGTGCTTTGCGCCTTTTGGCATGATTTACACTGCAACCTTTAAGCTTGCATATTTCCAGTTCTACTGACAAGATTGTTGTCATTTTGGTCTTGCTTTATTTATTAAAACTACGTCCTTTTTTTAAAATTTGGTGTTGGATTTTTCTCAAATAGTTTTTTTACATTATTATAAGTATATGTAGTGTTGCACCAAACTTTACACATTGCCTCCAAGTTAAGCCTGACTACTCTGTGCCAAGCTATCAGAGGGTTGAGCAAAGGTTAATTTGGGGTCACTTCACCCTGACAAGGATTGTGGGTGCTGCTTGAACAGGGTTCCACTCCCTCAACCAGTAACCCAATACCTTACATCAGAGTTCTTCAAACTGTGGGGCACGCCCCCCTGGGGGGGCGCGACACAATCCTAGGGGGGGCACGCACTCCACTCTAATTTACCTTTGTTCCCTGTCCCAGGTCTTCTTAGAGAACTCTGGTATGGTTGGAGGGAGGGGAAATCGACGGGGCACGAAGTGCCCATGCTTTTATTATGTTCACCATCATAGGGGGTTAATTCATTCAGCTTCAGCTGCAGTGAGGAGACAGGAAGTCTCCTCTGCTAAAACCGAAGGTAAAGGAACAGACCGCCTTCACATTCCATATTATAGTAGAGGAGACTCCTAGCCTCGCACTGCAGCTGAAACTGAAATGCCTGTCTGTTCGTTTGCTTTCAGTTTAAGCAGAGGAGACGTCCTGCCTCTCACTGCAGCTGAAGCATTTGAATTAACCCCCTCCTGGGAGGGTTAGCGCTTCCCAGAAAGGAGACAAATTATCTTTTAAAACTACACAGGCAGGTGTGCAAAATGCCAGCCAGCCATGTGTTCTTTTAAACAGACTGCAAATTGCTTGTCTGTAAATAAGGAAGCATGTTCCCTTTTATCAGCCATAGATTATTCAGGCAGCCCTAGAGCACAAGTAAAAGTTATTTCTACTTATATTTGCTGTTCAAAGTATGCATGGACAAGTACTGACAAAACATCTTTAGGTGGCTGCTTATTTTTGTACCGCCTGGGACATCAAAATAATGAGCTGGCAACCCTAATCACAAGACTGGGAGTTTGTTGCAGGATCACCACATTATTTATTTCCTCTACCCTGATCCCTGGTTACTGCCATATTAGCAATAGTTTAACACTTTTGAAACCCTACGCTGCCGTCAATAACATTCTGAGTTCCTTGCATTCAGACAACTTGCTTCTCATTCTCGCCCTTCACTTTCACACTCACACTGATCCCGATACACTCACACCATTCACCCACTTACCCTGCACTCAGTGATCACTCTGCACTCACAATGCACTTGCATTGTTCACCCTGTACCTCACCCTGCAATCACACAAGCACACTACTCAACCTGCGCTCAAGTGACACTTCACTCACCTGTCCCCCTCACTGCTCAATCTGCAATCTCACTCAAATAAGCCCACCACTAACCATACATTAATTCGTCCCACTCTGCACATATATCTGCACCCAAATTCACATGGTCACCTCGCTCACCCTGCAATCACTCCTCTTACCCTACTCGCAAACTGTCGCATGGCTCCCCGTGCACTCGCATGAGCACTCCTGCCAACCACACAGCACAGCGGGTTAATGTGCCTGCTCCATAGAATGTGTACCATGCAGATCACAGAACTGAGTGTGAGTAAACAAAGAGTAGCACTATAACAAAATAAAGAGAGATGAGGTGCATCGTTGGTGAGTGGTAGTGAGGGAATTCATGGAGAAGTAGGAAATGTGGGAGGAGGTACCAAAAAAGACTGTTGCACTGTGTGCAACAAGTGCTTGGGCCGTCCCTGGCTGGGAGTGTTAGCCCGCACCCGAAGTTCGGGTCTAGTTGCGCCCCTGTACACGAGTATGGGCATGTCGTCCTAAATTAAAAAAGGATACATTTACATGCACTGCAATCCAGCCTTCTAGGGGTCCCCTTGATAGAGACAGCTCTGTTTTTGCCCTGATGGCCTGGAATAATTTCTAAACAGACTCTTGTAAATACCGTTTTGTTTAATTTCTTTTTAATGTGATTGATGTAAGGAGTCTATTACTATTTGCAGAGAAATGTGTTTGTTTCAAGCAACAACCATAAAAAAGTTTATTTTAGATCCAAGAGGGGTCCTCACTTATGAGACATTGGAGGATATCACAGATATTATTCACTGTAAAATTAGTGGGCTGCTGCTTTGTTACAACAGTGAAAACACACATCACTATCTATGAATATTAGATGTAAACGCTTATAGAATTTCAACCAGAGTGCCTGTGCACCGTTAGTAGCCTGGCTAAAGAGGGTATGGCAGAGCTGAAAGTAAATCATTTAGACTGAAAGCTGTACTGAACAGGGGCCCCCAAAATAGTTTTGGCCCAGGGCACCCAAAATCCTTAACATGTCCCTGTCACCACAAAGTCTGTCAGACAACATTGCTCTGAAGTAAAATAGACAACATCATTCATTTATTATTAGTTCTAATTTTTTTTTAAACATAAGCCCAACGTGTCCTTAACCCCAACTGCTTCAGGCAAGCAACTTATCATACTACTAAGGAATTCTCAATTAGGTGTTCGTTCAACGCCCTGTCTGTGGACTTTCAACTTTGTCTTCGGGTCCATAACAGGTTGGTGGGCAATTATCCCATTATAATGCTGCCTAAAACGGTTGTTAATGATTTCCAGAGAAGATTTGTTTCTCGTGTACCAGCTCTGAGCTAGGGAGTGCTCGAAAAATCAGACAACACTGTCTCCCTTACAGTCCCTGTCTTGGCTGAAAATATCTGCAGAATATTCAGCTTTGAGAGAAACTGCTATCAAAACTCTCTTGCTTTTCAGCTCGTCCTATTTATGTGAGATTGGGTTCTCAGCACTTGCGGTATTAAAGACTAGGGGGCAGAATTACAAGCACCCTGCGCCACCAGTACGTCACTTTTCGTGACGTACTGGTGGTGCAGGGGGCTCCTCCATATTTACAAGGACGGGAAAAGCCACCCTGCATGACTTTTCCTCTCCTCGTAAATACGGCCCCTTCACACGCAGCACTTTGTGTTGAAGGGTTGTTTCATGGGTATTGCTGTGGGTGTTCCCACGCAACACCCATGGAACAAGATACATCTCCAGATTTACAAGGAATCGTAAATCTGGAAATGCGTCTGAATGCTACGCCACCCTAGAGGTGGCTAGGTGAGGCGCAATGAGGAGAAATGTTTTCATTTCTCCTCGTTTTTCCCTCTTTCAATGCGTGCTGCATTCTACAGCATGCATTGAAAGAGGGAAATGCCTGTAGTGATTGTTTTTGTGCAGGAAGGGGCACCTTCCTGCACATAAACAATCTCCCCACGACGCAGGCATCCTTGCACCATGGTGCAAGGATGCCTATGCCAGCACATGGATGCAGTTTGTGCGCCAGCGCAGGGGGAAGTACACCGATGCGTCATATTCTTGTAAATATGTTGCATCCCTGTGCTTTGGAAGTGCCGCAGCGTGAATTGCGGTGGCACGCTGCGGCACTTCCTTGTAAATCTGCCCCTAAATGTAGAGCACTACCTGGGGATGGCAGTAGCAAAAATCCATCCACAGATTGACCGTCTCTGAAAAACAGGCACACCTGTCATATTTATCTTGGTGGTATTATTACCAATCTATGTCATGTGTAAAACAAAGCATCCTAGTAAAAACAATTTGCGCACATTTTATCTTGAAAATTGGTGTTTTGAGCTGTGTAGTAAGCCTCTGTCATTTCACCACACCCACTCACAAACCTGCAGTTTACTAAACACTCTTATTGTATTGAACATTATTTGCTGGTTATGCCCGGAATATGCGTGTGGCGTCGAATCCAGAAACTTCTGTCAGGTGGTGGGGGACCCAACATCTAAAAAAATTCAGCTGGGGGGGCTCAACCTACAAAAGTTTGAAGACCTCTGCCTTACATAGACTCATAAGGTAGGGCATGGTTGGGTTTTATTTCCTTCAATGTCACTGATGATGCATGGAACTCCAATTAGGCATGCAGATTGTTCTGGGCCTTTGGTTGGGAAATGTTCCAAGGGTTGGCAGATGATGCCCTTGGCTAATGTACTGCTTACAACAAGATCAGAGGCAAAAGGAGTCTTCCCAGTTGCAGTCTCGGTTCCCAACGTGAAGTCCAGCGAGGTCCAGAGTGCCCAGACAGTCTAAGATGAAGTGGTATGTGATCTAAATCTTGTCCTATGACAAATTTAGGGGCACACCCATAGGTAAGCCCTTAAGTACCCTAAGGAAAGGGTTGAAATGATTCAGGGGTCTGTCCCAGAGGAGGGGCTGGACAGTGGGGAGGATACTCCTATGTCCTTTGTCCAGTTTCGCGCCAGAGCGGGAGCCAACAGCTGCCTGAACTGGTTTGGACTGAAGTATGCAAGGAGGGCACCAAATGTGCCCTTCAAGCAGGCTGAGTGGCGCTGGTAAGCACCCCCACCCTGTCCCAACAGAGTAAGTACTGTCTGGGAGGTGGTCACAACTCCCTGTGACAGGATACCTATTGTCCTGCCTTCCTCTGCTCGAGCTTGGCTCAGCAGCAGCAGGGAAGAATCGTATCTCTGGTCAGCAGCAGCCAAGGTTTGCTGTCCGGGTCTAGAAGACTGGTACAAGGAGCACTGAGGGACTCTTGGAGGAGCTTTAGAGTGCATGGAATCTTACCTCCCCACCGTTTACGGAGGGGGGGGTGGGGAAATGGGGTATGATTCCAACATGTTTTGATACCAAACACAACAAGGTTCGTTCCAGCCAGCTTAGAGATGGTTGTCACGTAATGAAGCAGGCCACTCTATATATTGTAATGGCTGATGCACTTATAACCCAGGAGTATGGACTCCGAAGGTTGTAGAGGTGTTCCGCTCATACAGGGACACCTCCACACTTAGAACCAGGCACCCTTTCTTCAGGATTGAAAGGCCTTCCTTAGGGATGACATAGGTTTTAAGCGCAGTGCCTTCAGATATAAGCAAACGTTTCTGTCGTAAGTGGTGCTAGCACCAGCTTACACAGGGTGCAATTGCAGGCCTTTAGACGCAGTTTGAGTGGTCTCCCATGGGTGGCATAATACATGCTTCAGCCCATGGAGGACACCTGGTGTACCTATGCCCTGGGTATCTCAGTACCATATACTAGGGACGTTCAAGGGTACACCAGTGGCCAACCTGAGACTATGGTCCGGATTAACTGGATCCCAGTCAGACTAGTCAAAAACAGCATACCACCAGGCAAAAAGTGGGGGTCACCATAAAAGCAGATACTACTTTCCAACACTCTATGTATAGAAGGTTTTTTGTTATCCAATGCTTCGAACCACAAAGAGATAGAGGTTTCATCAGGACACTTTTGATATAGGGACATTTGTGGTGGCCAGACTCCTCCTATCAATGGTATAATAATATGATCTAGCAACACAAAGTGTACACTGGTGTATGCGGAAAAAAATACTTAGTTGGGGTAGTGAGGAAACCCCCAAGCATGTGGCAAGACTTAATGCTCTCAGAGGTAGCACAAGCACAGATCATGGCTGTCTCTCGCAGCCATCTTACCAGCACAATGATGCTGTGCTGAAACTAAGAGCCCTGGTTTCTTAAGCACTCATGAATTTAAATTTCTCAATACCTAATTCCCTAGGACACCTGTCCTCTATACCTTGCCAAAAGTCCATAAAGGTTTATCTAACCACCCTGGAAGACCTATTGTTTCGGGGTGTGGTTCAGTTCTTGATCCCTGTGCAAGTACATAGATGTTTTCATTAAAGAGCTGGTGATTAATACTAAGAGCTATGTACGCGACAGTGGAGATATGATTGTACAACTTGAAGACATGGACTTCAATCCTGAGGAGGAATTGTTGGTGTGCTTGGACATTGACACCAACATCCCTCAGTTGTAGGGGATTGAGGTTATTGAGGGTGTTCTCAATTCTAGATCTTGCCCGGTTACTGTCTCTACTAAGTTTATTATTGATCGCTTGACAATTTCCCTTACACAACTAAATTTGGAGCACCATGGCTATCCTCGACGATTAGTGTAAAGATCATTAAAACGAGCCTGGTATAACAATCATTATTTTTTGCTTACACCTTCTGTCAAAAAAAGACAATGGAGAGGATTCCCTATGTGACCATTTTTGGCACACAGAGCTATGCTATTACTAAAATTATCAAAAAGCATTGGCCTTTGATTTGATCTCTGGCATTTCCCAAAGGGAAGCATTATGTGCGACCATCTGGTATGTGCTGCTTTGGCCAAATCCTCCTCTGCGGACTTGGTCTCGATTGGGGACCTAATAATGATGTAGGTCACCATAAACATGGTAGTTGTATAATGAGTGACTCGACAGTTAACGCTAAACAATTTCAAGATGATAATGTAGTACACAACCTAAAGTACCACACTAATTGGAATCCACAAAATGTGATTTATGCATTATGGTGCACATGTAATCTAATCTATTTTGGCCAAACAACTCAAAAGGTTAAAACCCGCCTCTCACAGCATAAGAGCCGGATTAGATGCAGGAATGAACATGCTCCCATGGTATCACATTTTCTTGAGCACAATCATTCCTGTGACAGAAAAAATGACAAGTGATTGAACAAATACGTAAACCATGCCATGGTGGTGATATCCAGCAAATACTGAATAAGACAGAATGGTGTTGGATCTTGAGATGTGATGCATCAATAAAGGTCTCGATACGCTTGAGGAAAGCAGTTCTTCAATTACAAACTGAGAACTTAATGATATCTATTCTTCATTTAAATTACATTTTGATGTAGTATGATAACTTCTATCTACACGTAGGTACATAAATGCAGATATAGTACTGTATAATATCTTTGAATTCTGCTGTTTGCTATGTATTTTGATTACCCTTTTTTAATGTGAAGATACAATAATTGTTTATTCATAGTGAAATCTATGCATTCAGGAGCCGCTCCTCCCACATTGTTTCTGACCTTTCTACAAATTCCTTTTCTTACTAATTCCTATAATCTGGGAATTTATTCATTTTTTTGACATATTAATTAATTGATATATATACTTTATTATTCCTTTTTGGTTTTCTTTTGGTTTTTAAATGGCTGTGCTTGTAGCCCGATTTAAGTTTTTTAGTCTTTCGTTTAGCTCTACTCGCGAGTAGTGCTATTTGAGACACCATGATTTCTCACGCTCACACCGTATTGTCAGGAAGTCAGATGTAATCTC
The DNA here is from genome assembly GCF_964204655.1 of Triturus cristatus. Taxonomy (NCBI): domain Eukaryota; kingdom Metazoa; phylum Chordata; class Amphibia; order Caudata; family Salamandridae; genus Triturus; species Triturus cristatus. The sequence continues at coordinate 444,336,384 of NC_140581.1, forward strand.
TGTGTGATTCATCCTAGCAGTAACGGTGCTCAAGCTCACTCGTTATGAAGCTTTAATTTTTTCAAATTCTTTCACTTTAAAATTGTAATGACATAATCTTTGTTCTTTATAGCGTTCAGATACTTCGTGCTCCGAACCCTCATTGAGCCGGGTTGGAAAATCGCACCGATCCTTAGCTCGGCACGTAATTGTGGTCTGTGCCTTATTCTGATTTTCCTCTTTTTCGGTAAGCTTTTATTTTATCATATAAGCTGGTTTATACTCTTTGCATTTGGCGACTATACGTAAATAACTCTTTTTTGTCCCTCCCTCCCACTTTTTCTCACATCAGGGATATGGAATTCCTATAGCCCGACGCCAGGACATATTATTTGGGGTCAAGGGCAACAGGTTTTCATGGTTATTTTGTCCTTGGGACAAGTAGGCCCAACCCCTTGCAGCACAAACCCTTTGGCTGCCAGTTTGCAGAACCACATTATGGATCAGGGAAGGCACTGTCTGCAGTTAAGGTAATATTTGTGTCCATATATTAATGCTGTTCAAACTTGTATTTATGGTTCATTAATTGAAAGCCTTTAATATTAGGGCGAGCGCTCTAAGTAAATGTAGTAAGCTCTGACTGCACTACTGACCAATGGTTCCAGTATAAAAATGTGTACACATGTTTTCAAAGTTTAGCAATATGAGGCTATGTATAATGTTCCCAGAATGCTCTCTGATTTGATGCAAATATTTGCAGAAGCTCAAAAGCATTGATGATTCTTCGCTTTAAAAATAAAATGTTGATTAAAAAATGAAAGGAGGAAAAACAAATAACTAAAACAATGTAAAATTTCAGGTACCATTTCTTTGCAGCATGCTACAAGAGAGAGAAAGACAGAATTTTATTAAGTCCAAAAGGTCATTGTCAACACCAGACCAAATTAGGGGCCCAATTATTAAAGAAAGTCTCAAAAGTGCACCCATGGTATATGTCCTTGCATTAAGTGCAGCTATACGGCTTTAGTGAAATCCCAAGAATTTACAGAAGTAGGACAAGAAATAGAACTCCTAGAAAATATTTGTTAACTGCATTTTAGCATGAGCAAATATGCATGAGTGTTTGCAAGTTCACTTTCCTTCCAACCACATTTTTCCCCCAACTCTGGAAGAAGGTTTACGTCTACCATTGTCAGGAGTAGATTTCCAACATTTCTCAGTATGGAAAATAATTAGAGAAGAGTTGTTGAAACCCCTTAAAACATGCAAGCTAGTAGGTTTGCACAGACTCAATAGGGCATTCTAACCCTGGATTTATTGCTTACTACTACCTTCAGCCCCAGTATGTAGATCTGCGGAAATGTGGCAACATAAGGGGATTTCAAGTATTCAAACACTACTATTGTATGTGACCTGGTGTAATCAAAGGGGCTGTGTCAGAGCTCTGATATAATGAGATTGCGGCCATAATCTGTCACCACACTACATGGCATTAAAGGGACAAGTGGATTTTGTTACAGGACAAGTAGAGTTGTGAAGCAACTTGCCCCATGGACAACTAGATATTTTCTTAAATTCCACACCTCTGTCACATGGTTGGTGTTGGACGTTTTGAAATATATACTCCCAAGTGAATTTTATCCCTGGATCTTTACTTAATTTTCCACTTTGGATTTATCTCACGGTGGTTGATTCTGTAATATACCACTTTGTTTTTTTTTCTTCTGACTTCTATTAATGATATATCTTGCATTGTGTTATGTTCCCATTCACTGAGGCAGCAGTCTATGGTTGTAGTACCTGTCTATAATTAGATTTTTTACCTTTTTTCAGATTCCTTTCTTTTGGATGCTCCCATAACTATGTATTTGTCCTGATGATAACCGTAAAATAATATAGGTCAAAACGCTGTCGATGCCAACCCTTGGCTTATAATTATAAGAAAGCATGGACTGCTATTTTCTGCTGTTGTTATTTGTTGGAATGATTTACGTTTAAAAATGTTGTTTCCTTTTCGCCATTGTTTTTTGTCTTACACTGTATATTATGTTATGAATGATGTTTTCTGTGTTATTATGAGAGCTGTGTAGTTCCTACAGGGTGGGAAGTCGAAGGGGAATAAAGTATTCCGAACCCAGACTTTCACCTAGTGAATGTAGGTGCACAAGGGAAGGGAATCCCTTAAGGGTGGAACTGAAACCCTCACACACCCAGCAAGCTAGGTGTCATGCTTCATCATCTGGGTTTTGCTCCTCGTCGGGTCGGCGGTGCAATACCCGACGGGCACCCAAACAGGGGCTCTTTGTCGGAGATCTTTTGTTCCCTGCCGTATGGTGCATGCGTGTGAGGGCCCGGGAGTGTAGATGTAAGTGAATTTAAAAAGGTTGGTTAATCTGAAATGTAATTTTATTGGCTCAGTCAACCACCTAGTTAAAAGGGGGGTGAGTGGCGTCAAAGCTATATTTGCTCACAAAGGAGGAGTGGCTAGCTACGCTCTACTCTTCTGGTCAACATGTTTCGCGCCCAGTCAGTCAGAGGGATCTCATGGCGCTTCGTCAGGACCTATAATACTAAAGTGAAATGTGCTCAAAAACTATCTACAGTGTGGTGTGAAAAACAAGGGTGAAAACTAATATGTTAGTCAGCCCTTAATAGGTGCCCCTACCTTATGTTTTGTTTTTAAAAGGGGTCACCATTTCTTTTTAAAAAGCTCATCATCAGGTGCATGGCGCGTCAACAGGGGGAGAAACACATTCGTTCCTTGGCAAAGTTCCCCTGGAGGTGAGTAAACCTGCCCGCGTCGCCGAACCCGGAATGTGTTTCTCCCCCTGTTGACGCGCCATGCACCTGATGATGAGCTTTTTATAAAAAGAAATGGTGACCCCTTTTAAAAACAAAACATAAGGTAGGGGCGCCTATTAAGGGCTGACTAACATATTAGTTTTCACCCTTGTTTTTCACACCACACTGTAGATAGTTTTTGAGCACATTTCACTTTAGTATTATAGGTCCTGACGAAGCGCCATGAGATCCCTCTGACTGACTGGGCGCGAAACATGTTGACCAGAAGAGTAGAGCGTAGCTAGCCACTCCTCCTTTGTGAGCAAATATAGCTTTGACGCCACTCACCCCCCTTTTAACTAGGTGGTTGACTGAGCCAATAAAATTACATTTCAGATTAACCAACCTTTTTAAATTCACTTACATCTACACTCCCGGGCCCTCACACGCATGCACCATACGGCAGGGAACAAAAGATCTCCGACAAAGAGCCCCTGTTTGGGTGCCCGTCGGGTATTGCACCGCCGACCCGACGAGGAGCAAAACCCAGATGATGAAGCATGACACCTAGCTTGCTGGGTGTGTGAGGGTTTCAGTTCCACCCTTAAGGGATTCCCTTCCCTTGTGCACCTACATTCACTAGGTGAAAGTCTGGGTTCGGAATACTTTATTCCCCTTCGACTTCCCACCCTGTAGGAACTACACATCTCTCGTTGATATCGCTACTTAGGGCCTATGTGTAGGACCTCTATAAAAATAGCCCACCTTTTACTCTCCTTCTCTTTGTCGAACTTATTATGAGAGCACCATATTCTTGTAATTGTCTTTTCGTATCTTGTTATTGTAGTAAAGAATATACTTTTGTAATAGTTTTTGTGTTGAATACCCCAAAATATCTCTTGTTTTTTTGTCCTGTTTTCATGTCATTTATTTGTATGTTTTGTTGATTAAAAATTAATTATTATTTTTTCCGACATTTTTCTCGAACCATTTTAGCTTTAATATTGTCTACTTACCCCAGGTTTGGGAAATAGGGTTTTCCCCTGTTTGTTGTAATCTATCTGCTCAAACAACAGACTCATAGCTTGAGTGAGGCAGGACAAATGACAATTTTTTTGTGGAAATTGGCATTGCAAAAACGCATGTAAAAGGAAGAAAAAAGAAATCTCCACAGGAGATAAAAAACACAAATGGTGACTCCCACACTCTTGCAATGAGAGTACATTAAAAGATCACCTTTGGAATTCTTATCAAAAACTATACGCAGGGAATAGGAGCATTTTCATCATTGTATATAAAGTTTAGGAAAAATGTAATATGAGGCTTTCACCAGGTCACATGCAATGGTGCGCGTTCTAAAAAGGACAATATCAAAACGTTTTAATAGCTAAATAAGGCAGAAAAGAAAATGCCACTTACCCTCTAAGCATCTATTTTTAGAGTGTACTGCAGTAGATTCAAATGCATAGCATACTCCTGCGATATAGTGTTTGGTTCAGATGTTTGCAAATTGTTTTTCTTTGAAGAAGGGTATCCAGTCATGAGATATAGTGTGGCTCCTCCTCTTGGTGTACATTGCGCATGGGCACCGACTCCATTTTAAGCTGTTTTCGCACAGCGGGTGACAATGTATGGAGTGTCAGAGTACGTCTAGTGCATCACTCGCAATGTCCATTGAATACCGTAATCAGAGATCTGTAAAAGACACAGGCTTCCAGGATAAAGGGGATGAATTTGAATGTACAGCAGTACAAGCTACGAACAGATGCTTACACTCTACAAGTAGAATTTTCCATTCGTAGCATGTGTGGCTGTAGATGCACACGCTTAGCATAGACTGTAAAGTAGCCCCATGCAGAACCAAGGTCTGGTCCACTATGGCCTGTTGACGGGCTAGGATGCCTACACAGTAGTGCTTGGTAAAGGTGTGTGGTGTTGACAAGGTGGGTGACTTCCAAATATCTACTAGCTGGATATTTCCTAAGCTAATATAGCTAAGAGAGGTAATGCCACCAGGAAGGCTACCTTCCAAGATTGGAATTGAAGGGGACATTAATGTAGAGGTTCAAATGGTGGGCTCATGAGTATGGTGAAAACTACATTGAGTTGGAGGTGCTCTCAGGACTGAGCCCGTTTCTATCACGCCAGCAATTTTCACGGAGGCAGCCAGGGGACTGCATCCCCGACGACCCTTGCGCTTGGAGGCGCCCGCGCCACTTTCAACACGCCGGAGGAGCATAAAAGCACTCTCGGGCTCCCGCAGCACTGGACGCGCGCAGGCGTGCTCAGGCCGCGCCCGTCAAAGCCCGAGGAGGCTGGGCTGGGCCACCTCTCTTTCGTTTTGACAGCGTAGGTATTCATCTCTGCCTGCTCTAGTTTGCCGCTGTGGGGAGTCTGGAATCACTCGCTCCAGTCTGAAGAGGACACTAAAGCCAACAAAGAAATCAAGGTCTAAGTCTATTAATTCCCTCTTTCCATCATCTGAAATTACTGTGCACTTTCTCCTTCTATTAGCTATTAACAGTAACATTAAAGTCTTTTTAGAAATGGGTAAACGTAAATTGTCACCGCCATTGGGAAAAGGGGGTTCAAAAGCGCCCACCTCCACCAACTCAATAGCAAACTATTTGACGAACGCTATGGGTATATTGAACAGTAAAATTAGTAACTGGGAAGTAAGACTGGCCGCTACAAAATCTGCCCTGCACAGCGCTATGGATAAGGTGTCAGAGACAGATTGTCCGATAGTAAAGGAGAACTCGCCAACAGTCACAAAATCTGGGATTAGTGAGGATCCTGCACACGGGGATTGGTATTCCTCTCCGGCAAAGAAACTGTGCCAGCCGGCAGATACACCCCTGAACAATCTAAAAAAAGAGGAAGCTAACTACAGGAGGGAAAGGAAATAATCCTAAAACCAAGACATCTAGACTGAATCCTAAAGAGAAATTAACAAAGCCCGCTAAAACAACAGATCCTTCTCTAAAGAAAAGAAGGAGCTGGACACCTTAAAAACTGGGATTTGTCTCCTTGAGGCAACTCTCAAGGAAGTTCTGGTCTACGTACAAGCACTCACTGGAATGCCCAGCTTAACCAAAGCCACACAAGGAAACAAAGTCCCTCCCATATTGACACCTGCAGCCACAGAATTTATTTTACACAGAATTCGGATACTTTGCCCTCAAATGATGAATGCCAACAATACCAAAATGCCAATCTTTCAATAAATTTACATCTTCTGCCCAAATCAACCCCCTTTGTAATTATACTAATAAATGTACTCACCCTAAGGCCAAATGTAACGGAAAGTTGGCACGAGCTAAAAGACAAGGTGATATATTGGCGGTCTAAGAAATTCTGGAGCACTAACTGCCCGGCTAAAGAAATTATAATGGTAGGAAGAGTCAGACGGATAGGACCCTCAAAGAAATCTGGTAAAGATGACTGCAATGTGGTGAATTTCCGCACCCCCTTTGTGGTAAGAACCCTCCTCTCTGACCTTGTAAACATAGTCTACATAGGTGGCTCTTTACTTTAGTCTAGGATGGTGCTCTAGGACCTCTTGTTTTTTTCTTCTCTGCGTGCCGCCTACTGCCAGAGCCCTGGGACACCTCTTTTTGAGGTAGCTGTTCGCGCTTTATAAATGACGGTATTATTATTATTGATGATAACAATACTACCAGGAATATCAGAGTCGAGCCTCTAGGGTATTTTTATAGGCCTGACAGGTTTATGGATAAAACTCAAAACTTCACACAAACTGCCCACTGGCGGAGGGACAGGATAAGGTTAAAAACCTGCAGAGTAAGGATTCGAGCCCGGCAAATAGCCAAATTATGAAAAAAAACCACAACTATACTGAACATTTGGAACATCGCTGGAATAAGAAATAACTTACTGAATCCAAAGTGGCTTGAGATTATTAATCAAGCTCGGCTAGCTTCTCTTCAAGAGACATGGGCAATAGACTTTTTTTGTAGAGGGCTTCATATCATTCTTAACTCCAGCAACTCCCTCAGAGATGGGTCGGGCCAAGGGAGGTTTGGCCACCTTAATATCAATAACCTCCCATATGAAAGTTTTAAGGTCCTATCTGTCTTCGTCCTACTTCCAGCTTATCCACCTAATCACAGAAGAAAGGATTAATCTATTTGTAATTAACTTTTATAATAATGTTTTTGATTCAACTAAAGTGACAGTTATAATGGACTTAAGTAAAGAAGTTGATATATTCTTAGCTAAAATTAAAGTTGACTAGGTTTTATTATGGGTAGGAGATTTTAATATTAGCAAATGTCATAGACAAGGTCTTGTAAATTGTGGATACGTAAAAACAAATGGTGATGATATGCCACGTTTTTTGCACAATCCTTATGGAGAAGTTATAAATGAACTAATTTATATGTATAATCTGACTCTTATGGCACAATGTATTGGGGAAGGTGAGAGTGAAATACCTATGTTTTATGGGAATGGTAAAAATGTTGTCATTGATCATGTATTGGTGGCAGAAAAAGTTGAATGTTTATTAGACTCCCTTATTGCAATCCCGAATGCTCTTAGCGACCATGCTATCTTGAATCTAGCCCTTAACATAAATACTAAAAAGTCAAATAGCCCACTATGTTTGAATCAAGCTAGACTACATGGTAAAAATGGCCTTACTCTAAGATGGGCAAAGATAGATGGCATAGCAAAAACCCAGGAAATTATGGCAGACTCCCTAAATGATTTTTATACTAGTACAGATCTTATGTCCCCCCTGATGATTAATATCAAAGATTTTTGTAAAATTATGGTTCGAATTGCTGAGAAACTGAAGTTCCAGCCCAGAGGGACAAATAACAAAAACAGGGGATGGTTCAATACAAAATGTTCATTGATAAATAGAAAATTGAGGAAAGCCCTGCGGGTGTCGCCAAGAGATAGATAAAAATTAGCAGATCGAGATCCATGTATAAAAATGCCCTTGATAAAAGAAAAAGTGAGCTGAAAGGGAAAATATGGGAAGATTTGCTCCAGGCTGCTGATCTGAAGGATAACACTCTTCTGGAAAATAATAAACCACCCTTTCTTAAAAGAGAAAGAAGATCCAAAGATCGAGATATTTATTCATCAGGGGGATTGGCTAGAACATTTTAATACTATTTTTTAACCCAGGGAGCAGCATTTTTAATTTGCCTTTAACACATTTTTATCAAATCGAACCATCAAATATTTCTGACATATAACTAGAAGGTCACCAACGCCCTAAATAAAGCAGCTAGTGGTAAGGCCTCTGGCCCTGATGGGGTTCCAATAGATATTTTTGAAGCACACGTTACTTTATGGGCCCCAATGCTGACCCAAGTATGTAATTGGACAGTAGGAGGGCGGAGCTTGCCGCGCTGGGAAATGGCCGTGCACTAGGTGAGCTCTCCCGATCACGCTGCAATCCTGAAGTAATCCTGAGTAACAAACCAAGTAAATCCGTCAAAAACGAAGGAGTCATGCCACTGACCTATCTGCGATGAGACGTGGGCGAGTCTACCTCTTTCAAGAAGCGCTGAGCCGGAACGGAATGAGCTGAGGCCTCAGCGGGGCGGTGACGCTGCTCCTGACGCTGCCTCCGACGGGACGCACCCTCTACGAGAGCCCGGGGAGCTGCGGACTGGCACAGGCCTTGGGATGCGGTCGGGGCAGTGATCGACGAGAGACGTGAGGGCGGCACTGAGGCACTGTTGGTGACGAACGGCGGACTGCCAAATTATCCTGCTGCGCGGACCCTACGACGCTGGACGGGGAGTAAATGTCGAGCTGCAGTAACAGAATGAGGCCCTGGTGCGACGTCGGAGGCATGCGGACCCCGGGGAGATGCGGCGTTGTGGCATGGTAGGGAGCCATCCGCTGAGACGCTGTTCTGCGGTATGCCTCTTGGCACTGAAACGCCCTGTCCAGGCCACGCAGCGAGAGGGGGGAGTATCATCCGGTGCGGGCTGCAGCGTGAGTGACCTACCACAAGCCTATTTGCCCTGAAGCGCCCTTACCGTGCTGCCCCGAGAGAGAGGGGAGCGCTGCTAGGAGATACTTGCAGTGTAAGTGGCGGCCCAGGGGCATTTAATGAACTACAACAGCCTGACGACGTATCCCCCTGCAGGAGAGGCCTGCAAGGGCAATACTGGAGTGAAGACGCTACACATGCGGTGCGACAATTAGCGGTAATATAGAGGAGACGCTGGGTGCCGCAGTTGAGATTGATGAGGGCATGTCCCCAGCGGAGTGGAGCTAGATACTTGTGTCATCACCGGAAAGGCCACGGAGAGGAGAAACAACCCGCTGGTAGAGAAGGGAATCTGCTCAGAGACCACGACGATCTGTATCGTGCGCAGATCTGCGGGGGGTGCTGCGTGTGGCACTGCGCGTCTCTTCAACTGCGCCAGATACCATAAACTCTGTTTATTGCTCCACCCGAGGGATCACCCTGCGCACTCAGGGACAAAAACCTACCCTAACGAAAGTAAAGATACCCTCCCTGATGAGATCGTGCTTAAGCTGGATCTGCTGCGTGTATATCTACGATAAAGCGAGCCAAGCTCTGGCCCCACCTTGTACATTTGCCATTGAATCAGGGGGGTGCAGAACTGCTGGGCTGGGGGCGTTTCACCCCTGGGTCTGTGCCGGAGAGAGAGACCCCTGATCTGTGCGTTGTGACTTGACCGTTGGCGTCTACAGTTACCGTGGGCCTATACTGCTGTAACTGAACCACTTCCTTGATACGCTGGGGCAGTGATGGGGAAACAGGATAGAAATCAGCCTAAGCTGCACTTTGAACAACGCCGAAAGACTGGGGATATGGGTAACGAGCCACAAGATCCGGACCCCGCTAGTAATACTGCGGCAGGATCCGACTCCACAGTAGATTTCCAGGCAATGTTCACCACAATACAGGCAACCCTGTCCAACATTGATGGGAAAATAGACTCCTTAACATATCGGGTTGACCGGATGTCAGAAAGGCTGGACAAACACACAGAGCGCATAGCTGAGGCGGAGCGCCGCATATCGGAGGCAGAAGATTCGCACAATCAAATTAAGCAGAGACAAACTAAAGCTGACATGGTTATACAGTCACTCCTTATGAAGACCGAGGACTTGGAGGCCCGCTCGTGCAGAAGTAATCTGCGTATAATGGGTGTGGCGGAATCAACACGAACGGGAAACATGGAGAGGTACATTGAAACGCTCCTAACCACTTTACTGGGCAGAGAGATCTTCTCTGAGGTTTTCATCATAGAAAGAGCTCATAGGTCTCTCGCACCTCCTCCGATACCTGGAGCACGACCCCGTCCTATTATAGCAAAGATACTAAATTATAGAGACAGAGATGCGGCCCTTCGTAAAGCGTGAGAGATAGGAACACTAACTTATGAGGGAATGAATATCTCCATCTACCCGGACTTTACTTCGCAGGTACAAGAAGCTCGCAAGAAATTCCTGGAGGTAAAGAAAAAATTAAGAGACATGAACATTCCCAATGCTATGCTGTACCCGGCGCGTCTGAAAATCACAGATGATGGCAAAAGCGTAATTTGTAATGACCCTAAGGAAATACTACGATACCTGCAGCTCAAGCACCCTCAGACCCAGCATCGTAAATCTTCAAGGGGTGTGAGCGCTGAACAAGATCATGCGTCGGATGTAGAATGACAGCGCTACCCAAACTAAAATGATGCTCACTGTCTGGAGGTGAATATGACAGACTTATAGAACGCACAGTTATCTTGTAAGTCAAGCTGCGCCCCCCTTTGTATAATGAAGGATATGTAAGTGTGGTTCTGGGACTTCTTATGTAATTTCTCGATACTGTATAATTTTGATTTGCGTATTGTGAGAAATGTTTACTTAATTTTCAGATCTCGGTTGTTCCATGATATCCCATGATGTCTAAATGATTATGGGGTTGTGTCGTGGTCCCCCATCCGTTCTCTGGGTGAGGTAGTTAGCCGGCGGTGACCGTCCCCCCTGTGTATAACACAACCTTTCTTTTTGAACGCGTTTGAATTGGGGACAGTATTGTAGGGTGGGATTTCTAGTGGCAGTTATGGGGACATGTCTTTGCCATGATTGGGATGGTGAAGTGGGTGGGGGGTACGGGAAGGGAATTTGTTATGTTGACGGTCGTAAACATACTAGGACACCATACTCACACGCACAATTGCGTAGTACAACCCAAGATGACACACACAGGCACATATTGCTTTAGAACAAAGCACACGCAGGCAGCTTAAGGAGGACAAATGGCAATGTCTAGCACAAACACAAAGACTAAAGCAACACCTTTGCAAATCATAACATGGAACGTGAGGGGCCTAAATAATCCTAAAAAGATTAGGCAAGTGTTTGCCCATCTTGACAGACACCGTATTGACATTGCGCTGCTTCAAGAAACACATCTAATTAAACGTAAGGCTGATACACTAGGTAGTAGATGGACAGAAGTAGTGATATCTGTGACATATTCCTCCTACGCCAGGGGGGTTACTACAATTATACGTAAAGGGACACATTTTCTTTTGCACCAATCAATAGTTGACCCAAAAGGTAGATACGTCATAGTTACAAGTGTCCTGAGAGGAACCAAAATTGGCATCATTAATGTATATGGGCCGAACACTGATGACCCTGCCTTTTATACGCAACTCTGGGCGCAGATTCGTGCGTTGCCGGACATGGAATTTTTGTGGGGTGAGGACATGAATGTTGCGCTGGATGCTAAGTTGGATAGATCCCAGAACATCGCGGAGCGACACATAAGGGCTGCCTCCACTATTCTGAAAGGCATGGAGGAATTCTGTATGCTGGATGTATGGCGAGCCCGCAATCCGACAACTCAAGATAGCACCCACTCCTCAACAGCAAACAATAGTTGGTTGAGACTGGATTACTGGTTGCTCACGAGGCATGCTTCCACGTGGGCTATAGATATAACACACCTCCCAAAAACACTCTCTGACCACAAGCCTGTCCTACTAGCATTACAAATTCCGACTTGTATACCTCCTCCATTTATATGGCGATTTAATGCGACGGCGCTTCTTGACCCCATATATAAAGATACAATACAAAAGGCGATCAAAGATTACTTCGCTGACAACGCAAAATCAGTAGACAGCGCAGGTACCCTGTGGGAGGCCTTTAAGGCCACACTGAGAGGTATTTGCATAAGCACGAATGCCGGTATCCTGAAGGATGTAAGAACACAACTGAAGTTGTGTGAGGACCGCATAAGGGGCCTAGAAGTAGAATACGACACGTCTCACAGCACTAGCACCCTCAGTGACATCCGGGAAGAATTAAATAGATATAATGCGCTAACGGAGGACGAAATAAAATACATTTCCCGTCGCCAGGTAGCGCGCAGATTGGGGGAGGGTGGTTGGCCAGGTAGGGTACTAGCCCATAAGGTACGTGCGGAACGCAAGCAACAAACGGTCACCCAGATAGAGGATGACAGCGGGCAACTGGATTATGACACTCAGGGTATACTTAACACGTTTGTAGAAACATACAGGGATTTTTATAGATCAGACAACGGCACAAGCGGCCGATATTTTAGAATATATTGAAGATATCGCCCTGGTGTGGCTATCTGATACGCATCGGGAATACCTCGCTCAACACATATCGGAGGGGGACGTCTTGTTGGCAATCAAATCGCTCCCCAACGGTAAATCGCCTGGACCTGACGGGTACACTGCGGAATTCTACAAAGCATTCCCAGACCTACTAATTCCACCGTTACTGGAGATGTATGATGAAGCCTATCACAACAAGCTTCTCCCCCCTACGTTGCGGGAAGAGCTCATTGTAGCCCTACTAAAACCAGACAAAAACCCGGACAAGGCGGAATCGTACAGACCTCTATCACTGATAAACACAGATGCAAAGATACTGGCAACAATTCTCGCCACGAGAATGCAGCCACTCATGCCTACGATAGTTTTGCCTGATCAATCCGGCTTTATACCAGCGAGGTCCACAACACATAACCTACGCACTATATTTGCCCTACTACATCAGTTGAATCCGGAGTTGCAAGCGGTGGCGGTGCTCCTTGATGCAGCCAAGGCCTTCGACTCTGTCGAATGGCCTTATCTGTTTGCAATATTACGAGCGATAGGATTACCACCTAGGCTCATTGACTGGATCGCTCTACTCTATAACAAACCGACCGCCCGGGTCAAGGTAAAGATGCATATATCGAACACACAAGCAATACAACGTGGCACCAGACAGGGCTGCCCGTTATCTCCCATACTTTTTTCCATTGCATTGGAACCTTTAGCTTGTAAAATACGTCAGAAATATGCGCATGCGGCATTACGATTCAGTCAGAGACCCATTATAATACCATTATACGCAGATTATATGGTACTATACCTGTGTAACCCGGATGAAACCCTATCACCAATACTGCGGGAGTATATAAAATACGGTCGTATCTCAGGTCTACTAATTAACTGGAGTAAGTCGGCCGTAATGCCACTAATGGCAAACACTAAAGCGCCACAAATGGAGTTCCCCCTTTTCTGGCATGACGACCCAATCAAATATCTAGGGATCTGGGTGCACCGAGATGCGGAATTAGTGCGGAGATACAATTATCGAGCCACAATAGACCGCATAGAAACACAAATAACAAGATGGATCGCATTGCCATTATCCCTAGCGGATAGAATATCATTAATGATAAGATGATACTGTTACCCAAGCTACTATATCTTTTCATTAATATACCAATAAAACCACCCACCCCAATCTTTAAACTGATACGATCTAATTTCAGCAGGTTGATATGGGCCGGAAAACGAGCCCGCATCGGTCTTAGCATCATGTCTCTTCCATATGAATCGGGTGGTTTCGAAGTCCCGGATATCCATATATACTATTGATGCGCACAAGCACAATACGCACATTATTGGTATCACCCGGTGAGATATTTGCCACACTTAGCGGTGGAGGGTGACGCAGAACCAATACCACTATCTAGCGTAGTTACGCACACTCGACAGCACCTATCACCGCGAGAAATAAACACAGTGCGGACGACATCGGAAGCCTGGCACAGCATTAGCCAAAAAGCAGGCAAAACCCCGATATATACCCCAAATATGACACTGGCTCACCACCCTACACTATCAGTCACACAGGAAAAAAATAGTATGAGGATCCTAGAAGAAATAGGGATAACAAGGATGGGTGATCTATACCAAGACGGTCTTTTCCTCTCTTTAGATGACTTGTCTTATATTAGCAACTCGACATTGCTTATCAGATTTACTTATCACAGACTGAGGGCAGCCATAAAGGAGCTATACCCTACATTTCCAGCAGAGCCCCCAGTGCTGAAGCCATTGCAGACGTTAATAGCTACGCCCACTCATACCAACAGTTCAAACCGAAATTGGGACACAGACACATAAGGCCCGGGATAACTGGAACAAACTCTTGGACTCCCCCCTAACCGATGCAGACTGGGCGTCATGCTGTGCGCTAATCACGCTCCTTACACCTAACGGTAATCTCCGTATTATTCACTACAAATATATCCATCAAGCCTACTACACTCCAGCCAAATTACATAAATATGGGCTGCTGGATGATGCGCGATGTAGGAGGTGTGGTGCGGACCGGGCGGACTTCGCACACCTAGCATGGAATTGTGATAAGATAAAAACATATTGGGAGCTTGTGACTCATCATTTGGGTATGTTATCCTCCTGTACATTGGTGTGTACAGCGCAGTTATGTTTGTTGGGGCTGAATATACCAATGAAATCGAAGAAAAAGAAGTTGACTGCTATATTGCTGCTCCTGGCCAAACGTAGGGTGGCTATGAACTGGGACAGTAAACTAACCCCCACTTTGGCGAATTGGATACAAGATGCTACATACTGCAGAGACAATTTTATATTATACGCTGAAGACCTGCCAATTATGTCGAAGCCATCAGATATTTGGGAGCCTTTTACGGTATACCTGCGTGATCACTCTAACTTGCTCCAAGAGAACTGCTAACTTGGCTATTACATTGTAAATATGATATTTCTGTTCTGCTGACCACTCCACTGTGCGTTACTGGGTAAAGTGCTGTATAGATCCTTACAATGTACTATTTCTGTGAAATGTCCTGGATGAGACGACCATAATGTAAGTTTATCAGAAAATTCAATAAAAATAAAAAAGTATGTAATTGGACAGTAAAGGGTTTCCTCCCAACCTCGTGGACAGAAAACACAACCGGCCCTATTTTTTAAAAAGGCAATCGAGGTGACCCGAAATGCTATCGCCAAATACCTCTTCTAGATTCCAGTGCCAAACTAATGGGCAGAATCCTTCTAGGAAGGCTAGAACAATAGGCGGAGGAAAAACATATACTCTCCGACACTCAATTCAGATTTAGACCCGACATTGAAACAATAAAACAATGCGTCAACTTACTCCTGCTAATAAATAAATACACTGTAGCTAGGACAGGGCAAATGCATTTATGCTTAGCTGATATGAGCAGTGCGCTCGATTTGGTGAATCATAATAAACTCTGGAAAACACTTGTGGAACTAGAAGCACCACGGGGCATCATTATTTTTTTATCCCAATGGTATTCCCATCTTACAGCAAAGGTACGATATGGCCCAAGTAGGGAGAGTACAGGCAACTTCAAGGTCACCCGCGGTATTAGACAGGGGTGTGTTCTTGCTCCCCTGCTCTTCTCACTCTATATAAAAGGGGTGCTTGCATGCCTGCATGAAACCAAAGCTTATGTCCCCGTGGTTGGCACCCGCCCTTTTCCTATCTTACTCTATGCAGACGATGCGGTCCTGCTTTCAAGAAAAGCTAATGGGCTGCAGCTGCTGATAGATAAATTTGTAGATTTTATGGATGTTAAGGACATGAAAGTGAATTTAAAGAAAACTGTCACCTTGGTAGCAGGAAAAGGTAGGACAAAAAAAGAGGACACATTTTATTAAGGAGGGGGAGGTTAGAGGAGACACAAACCTTTACATACCTGGGTATACAATTCACTGCACCGGGCTCTTCGGAAAGTCAATTAGATATATCACAAATGAAATTTTTAAGTGTAACAGAAACGATTTTTAGATTCTCTAGTAAAATAGGCCAAAAACCAATAAGAGAAATGTTGTTGCTGTATAAAGCTAAATGTTTACCAAATGCTGCCTTTGGTGCCCCCCCAGTGGGGTTATACAAACTGCGCAAAACTGCAGACACTATAAAATTTGTTCTTGGTGCGCTTATTGGCAATACCAAAATCTAGCTCTACTTACATAACACAAAAAAAGCACTGGCCGTCCCCTTTTTTAGAAGATGAATTATATATTAGGCCTACTATCTGGTGGCACAGCATACAGAGCAAAATAGGGACACAGTTTACGAAGGAGATTATTCAAGACGGTCTCCACAGTTTGGTCGTGAGAAGTTCAATCGTTGTACCCAGTATTGGGATTTATCTGTATTGTTTTTAATGGTGCCGCATATTCTGATGAGGGTCTCGGGGGTGGGGGGATTGATGGGGTGGAGGTGGAGCGGGAGTGCTCTTTTGAATCATAGCTAACCATGTTGGTTGGAGAATGTCGTATACTGTTATATCCTGGAATGTCCGGGGGATGGGGTCAGTCCAGAAGAGGCACAGAATAGTTGCTCAGCTACAAGGCTCAAATTGCATATCTTCAAGAGACGCATTTAATACCATTGGAATCGAGTAAATTGCAGAAAAGATGGAGAGGTCAATTCTATGCAACGATGTACTCTGCCTTTTCTAGAGGGGCCGCAATATGGAAAAGGGCAGGAGTCCCCTTTGCCCATAGTGAACCTAGAATTGATGACCAAGGCAGGTATGTTTTGATATGGGGGCCCTAGATAGCAAGCAGGTATTTATGGGCTCCATCTATGCTTCAAATGTGGATCAAGATGCATATTTATCTCGGTTAACTCAGGCACTCTCAGACTGGGCGCGGTACCCGTGGATATTGGGTGGGGACTTTAACACGGTGTTTGACGCGCACTAGGACTGCTCCCAGCCCCCATTTCTTAACACCAGTGCTGTATCGCAGGCTGCCGCACTGACTAGATAGGCACGGGGGTGGAATCTTTTGGATGTATGGCGATAACAACACACAAATATGCGGGAATACACCTTTCACTCCCAACCACACAAACTACATACCTGATTGGACCATTTTCTATGTACCGCGGACTTAGCCATTCATCAAAGTACTTTCCTGGGCAAAACCATATCTTACCATAACCCAATAGAACTGACATTAAACTGGGAACCGGTCCCCACGCTTATACCAACATGGCGGATGCAACCTTTGAACTTAGAAGACCAGGTATTTCGCACCACGCTAGCTGAGACCATCACTACGTATTTTGCTGAAAATGAAGGCACAACCAGATCGGTAGAGTGGGAAGCCTTCAAAATAACAATAAGGGGGGCCTGTATGGGAATCTTGATGGGAGCCAGAAGGAAAGTGACAAGGGACCTAGCGGAGTTAGAAGACAAGTTTCAAGCATTAGAAGTGACAGCCCAAACGGACGAGACGGAAGCGGAACGCTTACAAGAAGCTAGGATCAAGTACGCTGAACTGTTGGAGCGACTGCGGAATGCTTGATTTCCATGCTTACACAATGCCCACACACGCCGAAGCAGACAGGGCTGGCACGCTACTAGCGCGACTGATCACACCCCAATTGACTCCCCCAATTGACTCCCACTCCTACTCTAGCGATATATTATATACAACACATGCTGGTTACTTCTCAAATTGACATAAACAGGACGTTCTAGGAACAATACACTAATCTATATATGGCTCCTCCCCTAGACATGACGGACGCGACTACGCAATTTCTGGAGGGAATAGACCTTCCCACTATATCGGACTCGACTGCTGAGGTACTGGCAGCCCGATTACCGCAGTGGAGATCCGCGTTGCAATAAAAGCATTGGCACGTAATAAGACCCCAGGTTCAGACGGTCTACCCCACTACTAAAGAGGCAATAGTCACATCCCTATTGAAACCTGATAAGGCCCCCACTGACTTGGCATCTAACCGACCCTTATCAATACTCAACACAGAATATAAAATACTTAGTAAAATTCTAGCGTCCAGAGTACTTCCTCTGTTGCCCAAATTAATACACATGGACCAATGCGGATTTATACCCAAGCGTAGGACTTCTCTTAAGATCAGTCGGTTACATGCCCTGATGCATGCAGTTGCGGGGACAGTACCATTAACGGGATGCTTGTCACTCGACATACGACAGGCGTTCGACACATTGAGTTGGCAATACATGCTCGCAGTACTAACAAAGTTTGGAATACCCCCCCGAATATTGTAAATGAATTAAATTGCTTTAAACTAATCCTACAGCCCACGCTAAGACGGGTGCAATTATATCCCCCGCATATGATATTTCTCGGGGAACTCGCCAGGGGTGCCCCTTGTCGCCCCTATTGTTTGTGCTGGCATTGGAGCCTCTGGCACAACAACTACGTTGTGTCATGGCCCCACATGGCATCCTAATACATCCAGTAACCCACTTAGTATCACTCTATGCAGATGATATGTTGTTGTATTTTAAAGGCCTTGGCATGAATATGCAGCCCATAGCTACAGTGTTCTCACACTTCGGTGATATTTTTGGCTTACATCTCAACGCCACAAAGTCAGTAGCGTACTCCTTTTCTGACACTTACGAGGGAGCCCACCTGCGAGGGAGCCCACCTGCAATTTGGTCATATACAGATCAGGGTAGAACCCACGACTTTTAAGTACCTTGGAATACAAATGTATAGGTCCTTGACAGATACTATAGACGGGAATGTAGTAAGGACTGTGAATTCTCTTCGCTCCCAGGTGACATTTTGGAACATTCCGCCGTTATCAATGGCAGGGCGCTTAGCGGTGTCCAAAATGGTCATGTTACTTCGTGAATATTCCTGTCGCTCTGCCGGCCTGGATTGTTAGGACATTAGACACCTCGCTGACATCCTCGTTGTGGTGAAAAGGGAGACACAGACTAGTCCTGCTTAAGATGCAACTTCCAAGCACCGTGGGCAGTATGGGGGCACCTGATTTTAAGGCATACTGTATTGTAGGGCAATTACAGTGGTTGGCAGGACACAACTTGTTTGAAATTGATTACACCCCTGCACTTTTACAGCGCAGAACAATACATGCATCGCTGTACCCTGGGCCCGACAGGATACGAAACCCTCCCTTTCTCTTGCATATTGCGTTACACTATTGGAAACAAGCTCAAAAATATGCAAAAGTGCTGAATCAATATGCCTCTAACATTCCCCTTTGTGGCTTGCCTACCCGCTGTGGCATTTTGACTACTGTTCGGGTGCGGGCTGGACACAGGAAGGGACGACCACAGTAGGGTACCTCTTTTTAGTTGGTAACTTGATGCCCCATGACGAGTTTGTACACGCCAACGCGGAGCCGGACACTCTGTTTCTCATACATGCAACAATCACACAATATATCCGGAAGTACTGGCTAGTAGATCAGAAAGAACGAATATGCCACCTTATTTCGCATGCGTTTACAATGCATGGCGTTACAACGCGGTCGTTACACTGACCGTGTTGTTCGTTCGCATACCGTTACAACGCAAGTCGAAACAATGACTTACGTTGCAAGGGGCGCTGGATGTTGGAATGGTATAATTTACTATTCCAACTCCAGTCTGTGCGGACAGTAGGGAAGGTGTTGGATTTTAAATCCAACACCTTCTGCCCCTTACAACGCAAGTCGTTGTTCCGACTTGCGTTGTAACAGTATGCGAACTAACAACGTGGTCGTTGTAACAACCGCGTTGTAATGCCATGCGTTGGTTCGCATGCGTTGTTAACGCTGTTTACCAAAAGAACCCCCTACATTTCAATTGTTGCAGTCCCTTGACATAATGGGACATGGGCGCCATCTTGTTCGATGGCTGTACCAAGGACTGAGAGAGCACTTAAATATACTGCTATTTTCTCTACGGCAGAAATGGGAAGTGGCCCTGACAAAGGAATTAGAGGATATAACATCCCGACGGGTGTCCTGTAATTTTAAACTTAAGATGATACAACTCTGCATTATGCCCCAGATGTTCCCACCAACCCGCTGATTTTACACACGTTATGGTCGTGCTCTACATTGGGGAGGTTTTGGTCAGAGGTTACCCGAGGTCTATCCCAGCTAACTTAAAGCTCCCCTAGGGATATTATGGAGGCGTGTTTGTTAGGTCTTAGGTCTTTTCCCGCTCCCGAAGAAGACGAAACTGCTACGCTGATTTGCGGGATTCGCCCTGATGCTCGCCAAACGATTAATAACAGCACTGGAAATCTTGCACGGTGCCATGGGAAGGCAAATGGAGGGAGGAGGTCATCAGATGGACGGTGGCGGAAGGGGAAGTGCTTCGACGCGAAGAATATAGAGGTCTGACAAAGAGGCCGATTTCTCTTGAGTGGGCTCAGCTAATAGAGCGGTTTAAAGCATAAACAGACAGGGAAGCAGTAGAGCCGCTGGATCTGCTGACAGACTAGATAAATAATGCCTGGTTCTTGAGTGGGTTGTAGCCTAGACATAGAGGGGTCCCCCCCTTGCTTTTCTCTCCATTCCTGTCCTGTACCCCCCCCCCCCCACTTCCGCCACCCCAGAGTTCTCTCGCTCACTATTAGTATGATTGGCCCACGGGGCACTTGCCCCGGAAGGGGATGTTTGGAAAAGAAGCGGCTAAGTTTACAATTAACTGTTGGGAGTTAGTTGGGTGGGTTAATTAGGGTGGATGTTTGGGGAGTATAAAGGACAATGGACTGATATATCTGGGTGTACAGTTCCAAGCATAATGGGATATCTATGCTTGGTTCACCTAACTGAATGTTGATGTATCATGCGATCTCAATTAGTAAATGCATAAGAATGCAGCCACGGATATGGATGTACACTCTATTTGAACAACAAACTATGAACAAAAACTGTCGGAATGCATAATGTATTTACATACCATTGAACGCTAATAGAAATTGTGTTAAAAAAAATAATTTCACAACTGTCACTCTAGATGCCTGGGAAGAAATAAAATGGCTTTCCCATCTAGATACTTTCCTGAGAATACTGGCCCCTGACATAGCCGTAACAGATACAGTTAAAATTCTTACCTACTCTAAAAAATAGGTCAGGACTATACTTATGGAACAAAGAGAAAAGGAGAGAGAATTAAAAGAGTAAAAAACGTACGCTAGCTAGTTACCGACCACACCACATGTGTGAGGGCCAGCCTAACTATCTGAAAATTGTTATAAACAGCCAAAAAAAATGTATTGTACTAGATTGAGTTTAGACATACTCCATGTACAGTTTGCCTTCCCAAAAAACAGGGCATGGTCTAAAAACCTTCCAAACTGTCCATGTGATGGTAAATCATGACCGAGCACAATGTACTTTATTTTATTTTGCAGTTTCTATAAAGATCTTAGGAAACAGTTTTTTGCCCCCCTTTTTAAAAGAGGTAAATATGGTTTTTATCAGGATACTTTTAATTATTTATACTCTTTGGGAAAAAGTAAGATCTGCCTGTTTGTTATAACTTATATCACAATGGCCATAGGAAGAAATAAATATTTGGCACACCTGGAGGATTTAACTGATGAGTATCCAGAACAACCCGATATCCCATAGATATTGACTTCATAATATGACTCCAATGACTCTTTGCTCGGAAACCGGGAAGGGCTGGAGTCATACGAATAGCATTGGTTATTAAAACGCTTACCAAAGTCTTTTTTCCCGGTTAACAAAAGCAGGATTTATGATCCTATCAACGGGAATGTTCTTTTAAGTGCGTGTTAAATGAATTGTATATAATCTATCTTGTGATTATAATGTACATTGTATACTTTCATGGTTGTATATCAAGACGAATAAAGTTTGTTGAATTGAATGGAATTTAATTGAATTGACTATCACTCTCTTGAGACCCTCTATAAATGGCTTGATCGCAAAAGTTCCGAAGAGGGATGAGTGTTCCCTATTCTGCATGTAGGCTGCAAATGCAGTTAAGTGTGAACAGATGGGGGTGTAGACAAGTACTGCTATTAGTAAATGCAAAAAGTGGTTGCTAATACCTTGTACCATAGGCTATAAAAGAATGAGCTTCTTAGAAACACAGTGGTAAATTAACCTTTTCCCTTTTGCTATGTAACAAGCCCCTGTTGTGACCAGTCTGGTTTGCTTTAAGATGGACATATATTCCTGAGGAAAGCTAAGGTACCTGAATTCTAGGACATCAGGTACCAAACTGCAAGGTGAGCTTTCTTGGATGGACTTGACCTTGCATCGTGGGAGAAAGGTTGGTCTGAGCAGCAGACTTTTGTGAGGGCTGACTGATATCTTCAGGGGAGTGGAGTACCATGGGTGTCTTACCCCAGTTTGGGCTACCAGAATGAGGATTAGTGATGTTTGCCTCAGTTGTCTCACCATGTAGGAAAGCTTTGAGAGAGTTGGAAAAGAGTAGGTAAATATCACTGAGCAATTTATCAATACTGCACTGGACCATGGACTGTGGGTACCTGGAGGCAAAGATTGGGCATTCAGATTTCCTGAGATGGAGAACAGGGCCAAATGTAGGGTGCTCCAGCATTGGAAACGATGCATCGTCGTTCTCCGCCACCAGGAGATAGTCCGCCATAAGGTGAATGTTGTAGTGGAATGCCCAATGACAAATCCTCTGGGTTAACTAGGACAAATGATGGGAGTGTGAGCCATCCTACTTCTGTATGTGTCATGTTATCTGCCTCAATGAGGACTACTTTGTTCTCAATGTCTTGTAAGGTTTGGAAGGCTAAGGGAATGGCAAGCAGTTCCAAGTAGTTGATGAGTGACCCTGTTGTTGAAAGGGCCACGTTTCCTGGTCAGTCATAATGTTGCGATATAAACCCCACCCTGTGAAAGAGGCAACTGTGGTGATGGTCACTTTCGGTACTAGGTCTGCAAAAGGCCAGCCTTGCAACAAGTTGGTGCTGTTTCATCATTGAAGAGAACAGAACATCTTAGCTTGTATCAACAGTAGATCTTTCCAGTTACCCTCCGCTTGGGAACACAACCACAAGGCGCTTTTGGCGGGACATTGTGTGGGAAAAATGTAACAGTCTGCATTGTGAACTGACATCCATGCTGGAAAAGAAGTAGCAGATGCTGATAGGCTGGGATTATCTAATGGCTGGGGTAGGCTTTCCCTGAGATGGAGTCTATTACTGGCTCTAGGAAGGGTTGGATCTGTAGAGGCTATACGTGGAACTTTGGTGGAGTTTATGGTGAACCGCAGTCCGTGGAGCTATACACTAGTTTTCTGCTGCTCTTGATCAGCCAATTGTTGAGGTAAGGAAAGATGTAAATGCCTTCCATTTACAAACGCACAGCCACCATGGCTATACACTTCGTAAACATCCTTGGAGCAGTGGTGACCCCAAAAGGAAGTACTTTGAATTGGTAGTGCGTGCACTTACCACAAAGCAAAGGTTGATGAGTATGTGGAAAAAGGTATCTTTTAGATCAAGCGCTGTCATGAAATCGCCCTGTTGAGGGAGGGTGATGCCATCTGCTGAGCTGTCATGGCAAAATGTATTGACAGGATGCAGCAGTTGAGGGACCTCAGGTCAAGGATGAGCATGAGAGAGCAGTCCTTAGGGGTAAGGAAGTAGAGAGAGAGAACAGATGCTGCTCCCTTGGTTTTGTGGGGCATCTCCTTTATAGTGCATTCTGTAGGAGAGCGAGCACTTCTTTCGGAATGATGGAGTGTTCGTTCTTGAGAGATAGTGTGTAGGAGTTGGATGTTGGGAGAGGTTGTGTGCAGTTCAAGGCAATAGTCATGATGAACCGTTACTGGGGCCCACTTATCCGGTTTGATTTCTTCCTATCAAGAAAGAAAATTATGCATCCTCCCCCCTACAAGTGATGTGTGCTGGGGAGGTGGGGCAAGTTATTGTTTGGACGTGGCAGCTCCTTTGCTGGAGGCACCTTTTCCCCTACCAGTGCTATTACCACTGTAGAAGCTTCCATTGTACCATAAGCCAGGTTTCCAGTGAAAGGACTGCTGCTGACTCTGGTAAGAGTACAACTGCTTGGGCAAGGTTGACTGGAAGAGGAGCGCTAGCGGCCAGTGGGGACCATCAGAGAATAAGGTAGAGTCTGCCCGTTGATGTATGCTGTACAAATGTCTTTTCGGCCCTCGGGGTCACCAATCTCACCTTGACAGGCTCCTTAAAATTATTTGTAGAAGATTTTAACATGTCCCTAAAAATGGTCAGGAAGTGGACAGTGCGCTAGAATTTGAAGAGCATATTCACAAAGAAGCTGCCCTCACCCTGGGTGACTTGCATGCCTACTTTGTGAAAAGTTCCAGCCATTTCAAACACCTCATGATAGGTTGAGGTGTCATCAGGGGGTGAAGACCTTACTGGGTAATGGTCTATACCAGGGTCACCTAGGGAATTAACATTATAGTCATTGTTGTTAACATCAGTGGGGACTTGGCCTAAGGGCTGGTTATGAGGGTCAAATGGGGCATAGAGGCGGCCTGGCTTTGAATATCAAAGAGGAGCCCCCTCTGGCAGAACCACTGTAGATGGATAGCATTGGTATGGTGGGGGTGGGGATGGTGGTAGAGGTAACGGTGGGTTCTAAGGCTGAGGAATAGAAGTCGTGGCTTTTTCCTAGTGTTTCTTTGGTGGTGGCTTGGAAGACTGTTCCTGCTTGAAGGCCAGTCTCTTCTTTCAAGAAAGAGGTTCTAGAGGCAGCCGTTTTGTCATGATTTATATATAACTAGGTGGATAAACAGGTGCATCTGCCTGGTGTCCAGTTCCTGTCGGAACCTCTTGAGGATCATCGCCTTGACATTCCTCATCTGTGGGCTTCGACGGAAGCAATGAGGTCAGAATTGGTGTCAAGTCGGATTTCGGTATCAACAGGATGTTGTGCACCGGTTTAGATGGAACCTAGCCTTCGGAGCTTGCTTAGGGTGGAACCAATGATGCTCAGCATCTCGGAGTGGAGCGGACTTGACAGCTTATGGGGGTCGACACCCTTGGGTAGAGGTCTGTTCTGCTACAAAGAGTTTGGTGAGCTGGCTTAGTGGTATAGGCTTAGTGATATAGGCCTCAGGACCCGAAGGTATAATCACAACTCTGGGCATGGTCTTGGTGAGCGGGCCGATCTACGGTGACAAGTCAATGTCCTTCATCTCTTTGTGGTCAGAGTCGCTCAAGGACACTGTTTCAGGCCAGGGTGTTGGTTGCATGGCCAGGAGACTCAACGGGCCAGCAACTTCCTGTTCCTGAATGTCAAGGGTATCTTCTTCCACAAAGATGTCTGGGGTCTCTGAGGTACTTTGCTAGTTCATCCTCCAGTGTGGTAAGAACTGCTGCCTTCTGTCCCCATGCATCTAAATGGGAGGTACCGGGGAGGGGAGGCATGGTCATGGTCAGGGGAAAGGCACATGTTAAACATCTCCTGGTGATCCACCCACAAATATTTTGAATGACAGTGCACGCAATTCTGATAGAGTTTCTTTTCCATCACTCACACATCATTCTCTGCTGAAGAAGGCCTGGGGGTGGGTCCCTGTCCCCGAGGGGCTCAATGCCCTCAATACCATATGGTATTGCCAATGGTCTTCAATGCTGCTGAGGGTGTTAAGGCATCAGGGAGACAAAGTCCATTGCTTCATCTAATCCAATGCAGTAGGATTGAGCAGAGGCTGAACGGGACACATCTAACTTGATGTTACTTGGTGCATGTCCAAACCCGTTGGTGAAAAAAGCAAACTAGTAGAATCCATGACCATGCGAAATGCACACCAAGAGGTGCAGCTGTAACATATCTCCTGACTTGACAGACTTCTTCGAAGAAAAAACTGTACACGTTCAGGCCCAACACTAAATTGCAGAAGTATGCTAAGCATGTGTTTCTACAACCACACATGTTACAAACAATTTAGTTTGACGATTATTTTCACTAGAAGACTTTCACTTACTATCTGCACAGAATGATGCTTTCTGTACCCCTCATCACTCTGAAGACGCTGCTTGGTCTTTTCACTGTGTTTTGCAATGCATATGTCCTGCAGATACACAAAATAAACAGTAAGACATTAACAAACAAGAGCCAATTGGAAACGTACATATATCAAAAGCAAACATTTTTAGTATGGAGCACAATATCAAATGAACAATTTGCACACCTCCAGGGTATCTTATGACACTCCCTTTAGTCATGTTTTACCACATACTGTGGTGTTAGTGCCCACTGCTCAGTAGTTTGCCACGGAATATACTTGGATGATGGGTTATTATACATTGTCAGAAATTTGCCTAGTCATATTTGTATAAAACGGTTTTTTATTTGCAAATGACGCAACATCAATGAACCATAGAGAATCTTCCATGTCTAGGAAAATAATTGAAATCCAAATGGTGTTACAAAGGTAAGAAGATCAGACTCATGGAAAGCTTTCATCTAACAACTTAAGACACTTGATTTATGCTTCTGCACCAGCTATTACTGATAACATGTTAACATAGGTCTAAAGTTAGGCATGGTTCAATAAATCAGTTAATCATTGCAAATTTCTCTTTTGGGCACACATTTCTTGAATCACGCTTCAATCTGTAAAAATGATCATTCAATAATAATCTGTAATTGGTGGTCAAAAATCCTTAATAAAATATCTGGTTTATGCTATAACTTGTGGAAATGTACCTTTTTAGGGGTACACTGGTGCAGGGTCACCCTCTCGTCCACAGGTTCCAAAGACTAACAAAAGGAGATTGGCACGGGAGTTGAAATAAAAAAACAAGTTTATTAATCACTCATGAGTGGGACCACGTCCAAACAACACTCTCAAGTGTTGCAGGAGGTAGTACACTTGAACTCACGGACCATCGTCCTTATATTCTCTTTTTCTGCAATGTAAGCATGTGGACAGAAATGGAAAGAACAAGTTTAGAAATAGCTATCAGAAAACAAGGGCAGTTGGATAACCACTTGGTCAGCAAATAGGGAGGGGGAGCAGGAATGCTTATGGCAGCAGTAAACAGTCAGCAGATAACATCTAAGACCAGGTGCACTGGCAGCTACAAACCCCCAGCACGTACAATGCTTAGCCATGTCAGGAGGTCAACTAAAATAGATGACACAAGCAGAGTAAAAAAGGCAAACAGCAGAGTATGAAAGAATTACAAAGGAAACGAAATGGATACCACAGCTAAAATTGCTGTTGCTTATGCTAATGCTACATATTACATGTTTCCACAATTTGGCCCAGCATTTTTCCCTGAATGTTTAAACAAGGGCGATGTATAAACCTCAAAAGCCTTAATACACCAATGTTTAAGAGCAGTATCTTTTCTCTGCATTACCTTTAAATTAATGTAATAGATGAAGTATTTTCCCATGCTTATGAAGGCCAGTTCCATTGTGCTCAAACATGTTCACTGGCACACTGTCTCAGTGAGCTCAAAAGATTGT
The DNA here is from genome assembly GCF_964204655.1 of Triturus cristatus. NCBI lineage: Eukaryota > Metazoa > Chordata > Amphibia > Caudata > Salamandridae > Triturus > Triturus cristatus. The sequence continues at coordinate 444,363,729 of NC_140581.1, forward strand.
TCTGAAGGCCTGAAATCTAGGATAATGCTCTAAGGCAAGCACTTTGCCTCTTAGCTGATTTACTACTTTTAGGTATACATGTTGAATCTCAGTAAACATTTATATAAACATATCTTTCTACATCTGTGCCATTTGTTAAAATGGTAAAACACCACTGGTTTTATTGCAACAATTAAATATGTGTCAAAAACAACCATTTTTAGTGCTCTTCCTGTTTATGATGCTGTGGTTTCTGACGATTATGAAGCTCAGTCCTAAAAAGCACTTAACGAACACTTATTTTGGCTGGATTATATGCATACGAAATGAAATGCTGATGATCTCACAATATCAACAAGTTACAACACTTCTCTTTCCTTGTTTTAAGGGTAATGTGGTATGTCATCTCATCTGTAAGATTATTAACATTTTTAATTTCATCAGTCACATCAAGGGTGCGATCTTGAGACCTGCATTTGGTGTGCGAGGTACGGTTTGCATGGTTGTTATGTGAGTTATGAACTGTCGTCCGAACCATAAGATGCCAATTTTTGTATTTTCTCTGTTTTTATTCGTAACCAAACATGCACTAAAATTGTTGGTTTTTACAGTGAATGTTACAGTGAATGTTAAGGTTTTTTTTTTATTATTTAGACTTAGGAATTATAACCAAATCTAACCATAATGTCACTTTGACCTTTATTTTTTTATAGGCGTTTCAAAGGGGTACCCCCAGGAGTGGTGGGGGGTGGCAGGCACTTCTCCCACATCCAGGCTGCACATTATACTTTATGTCTAAAAAAAACATAGGAATTCACTGAAAAAAACAAAGGCTAAAGTGATGTTACAGTTAGGTGAAAATGTCAATTAGAACATACTGTTTAAATTAACAAAGCCACAGAAACGCCCTTGCCATGCACTGCTAATTACCTCACATATTACATCACTTATGGCATGTTCTACGGCACCATTGACAACATCACTGCAACATCCAAATGACATCCTTTTACATCATTGATACAACACACTGCACGACTAGGGCACGAGTTATAGTATAAAACAATATAATTTAATTGGCACATAACCTTACTATAACGTGCCCAATAACTTTTTTCAATGAAGAGTGTGTGTGTGTGTGTATGTAAAATGTAATTTACCCTGTGATGTAGTACTGCAGATTCACATGCTGGGCATACTCCTGCCATCTAGTTTTGGGCTCAGACATGTGAAAGTTGGTTTATCTTCAAAGAAATCTTTTGAATCAAGAAGGTATAGTGACTCCACCTATTACTTTGACAGCTCATGGGCATCAGTTCCATTATTAAGATTGTTTTTTCTGCCCAAAGGGTGAGGGTGTAGTTGGAACACTGAGCTAAAGAAAAGATGACCATGCAAAAGAATAGTAAATGTAAAAGCTATAATAAAAGAATGTCTGCAACACTGAAAGGTTTCTGGGGAGAAGTGAGGGCGAACGTGAATCTACAGCACTGCATGCCACAAACAGATGCTTACAGGGTAAGTTACATTTTCAGTTTGTGACATGTATAGCTGTAGGTAAACATGCTGTGCACAGAGTGTAAAGCAATGCTCCCTTAAAGAGGTAGCTAGCTCGAGGATGTTGCATAAGACTGCAAAGAGTGCATGCAAGTCAGCCTGGCCAATTGTAGCTTGTTGGCGAACTAAAAATTCACAAAGTAATGTTTAGAAAAAGTGTGGGGAGCAGACCAAGTAGCTGCCTTACAGATGTCAACTATGGGAATATTGTGCAAGATAGCCACAGAATCTCAATTTGTATGGTTGAGTGGGGTCTTCGAGGGACAGGAAAAAGGTCTTTAGGCTTTTATATAACAGGTCTGTATACACTTGACCAACCAGCATGCTATACCTGCCTTAGAGAGAGCACGGCCTTCTGTAGTTTGGAGAAAGAGACAAAAAGCTGTTATGTTTTCTAGAAGGGTTCTGTCAATTTAATACATAAGCACTCTTTTGTGTTCTAGGGTGTGAAGAGCGTTTTCTGCTACTGGCTTTGGGAAGAACACTGGAAGTTCTGTAGTTTGATTGAGGTGGAAACTAGAGACCACGTGAGGAAGGCACTTGGGGCTTGTCCTGAGGACTACCCTATCATAGTGAAATTGGAAAAAAGGATTTTTCATAGTAAAAGCCTGAAGCTCACTGACAAGCCTGAGAGAAGTCATAGCTACCATGAAAGCTACCTTTCACGAGAGGAACATTAAAGTACATGAGTGGAGTAGCTCAAAAGTTGGGCCCATACGTCTTGTAAGGGTAATATTGAGACTTCACACAGGAGCTGGCAGGACACTTGCAGGGATAGTCCTTTTGATTCCCTCCATAAAAGCTTTGATAACCGGAATTCTAAAAAGGAAAGTGTGTCCTGTTTTGAAGGTAAGCGGTGACAGCCACCAGATGAAGCCTGATAGAAGTAGAGGCAAAGCCTGACTTCTGCAAATGGACTAGATAACAGACAATGTACTGGACTGCTGTTTGAAGAGGGTCAATATGTGTAGGAAGACACGAGTATACAAATCTTTTCAATTTAGAGGCATACCAGAGCCGGGTTGCAGACATGCAGGCCTCTTTAAGGATGGTCATGCATTCTTCAGGCAGATTGAGGTGCCTCCTGTAACGTGTGCTAGTGTAATCTGGCATGTGGGACTATAGCAATGCAAGAGGCCATCATGCCGAAGAGGCTTATGACCTTTCTGACTTACCTGATGACCTGGTTGAAAAAGAGGGAGCACCACATGGAATGCTGGGACTCCTGCAGGGCTGGGGTATTCTTTCCCTGAGCAAGAGTCAAGAATGCCCCGAGGAAAGGCTGTATCTGGAGATGAGATTTGATGGTAAATCCTAGTCTGTGCAAGAGATGTATGATGGCTTGAGGGTGCACTAGGCATTGCTGTTCCAGTGCACTTTGGATCAGTCAATCGTCTTTAGGAAGGGAAAGCCGCACCTTTTGAGGTGAGCAGCTACCACTGCAAGACACTTTGTAAACACTCTAGTAGCTGTGGTCACTTGGAAGGGCAGCACTTTGAACTGCTAATGCTTACCACAAACCGGTGAAACAGTTGATCTGCAGGGTGGATGGGGATGTGGAAATAGGTGTCTTTCAGGTTAAGGGTGGTCATGAAGTCAATGAAGTAGATGAATGACATCCTGGAGTGTCATCATGTGGAAGCGTTCTGACAGGATGTATTTGTTTAAGGGCCTGAGGTCAAGAATGGGCCTTAGTGACCCATTATTCTTGGAAATGGGGAAATATATGCAGTATGCTCCTTTGCCGCGGTGTCGTGGTGGCACGTTCTCTATGGCCCCTTATCTGAGAAATGCGCACGTCTCTTGAAGCAGGCTCTGATGTTCCGGGGAGAGTTTGTGTCTTCAGGGGGGAGGGTGTTAGGTGGTGTTTGTGTGAGTTCTTGACAGTACGCCTCTGCTGCGATGTTAAAAAACCACTGGTCCGAGGTGATCTCTGTCCAGTGGGCCAGAAATCCTTGTTGTCTTCCCCCGACAGGTGTTATATGGTCATGGGTAAGAGACTCGCTTCTTGGGAGGTGGACCCAGAGAGGATGTTTGCTGCTGCTGTTGCCTGGGAAAGGAAGTGGAAGTGCCTTGGAGGTGGGGGTTTTAGCCCTTCCACAATACTGAGAGTGGCGCAAGGAGTCGCGAGCAGATGGGGTCTGTAGGGCACCCATGGCTTTAGCCGTCTCAGTATTCTTTTTGATCTTTCCCAGCATCTGGTCAACTTGTGGGCCGAACAGATGCGCCATCGAAGGGCAAGTTTACCAGATGCTGCTGGACCTCTGGTTTAAAGCTGGAAACACAAAACCAGCAAGTCTATGGAGGAGATTACTGGTGTTTACTCCATAAGCAGCGGTGTCTGCTGCATCTAGGGCACATTGAATGCTCGTGGTCGATATGACCTTACCCTCGGCTACAAATTCCTGGCCCTTATTCTTAAACTGGTCCCGGAGGTGTTGCAGCAACTCCTCCATCTCATCCCAGTGGGCCTCATCGTACCGGGAGAGTAAACCCACTGAGATGGCGATATGTCAATGCGCAGCAGACTAGGAAGCAATGTGTTTTCCTGCTGCGTCCATCTTCTTACTCTTACGGTGTGAGGCATCCCCCGTGACCCGAGAAATGCCATATTGGCAGGCCACGTGCACAACTAGAGTGTCGTGTGACAGTTGACCCCTGATGTAGGGTGGGTCGGAAGGAGAAGGTTTATATTGCTTGTCAACTCTAGGCATGATGACTCGAACCTTGACCAGCTACTTAAAGATGTCAGAGGCTGGCTTTAGCATCCCCCTTAGCATGGGCAAGTATTGCATGGACCTCTGGGATGGTGGTGAGTGTCTCCATGAGGAAGTCTTCATCTGCTGGTTGCTTGTGCATCTACACCTTGTGGAATGTGGCTGCCCTTTGTAATACCACATGGTATGGAGGTGCGTCGTCTGGTGATTAAGGCTTGGCCGGATAAAGGGAAGCGTCAGTGTCACCCAGGGGTTCAAAATTGTAATCATCTCATGGGTTGTTGTGGGGTGTCATATGGTGTATCGTATGGATAGAGAGACCTTGGGCTATCACCCTCCAAACCCAGAAATAGGGTAACCCTGAGGTGATGTTGGCAAAGGGTCCACTGGTAGCAGCGGGGAGGATCGGCATGGAGAAGTTGGAGCAGAAGACAATGGAGGATAAGGGCGAGGAAGGTAAGCGAGGCAAAGGAGGTGGTGGGGAGGTGCCTTTATCATGGTGCCAAGGCTTTTTAGGCACCAACTCCGAGGGTGGATTCAAGGCTTCCTCTAAAGTCAGTCTCCTCTTGGGAATGGGCCTGGCTAGAATCCGTCTGGTCTCAAGATGGATGTGGATGTGCTGCATTGAAGGCACTGGAAAATGAATTGGTCTGGATACTCGGAAACAACAGAAGACGCAGCCCTGGACGCCATTTTTTTTCCAGAGTCGAGGATGTCATTAGGCCTGCTGGAACTGAGCCTGACTTCAGCTCCCAAGGTCTGGACTCCAAGTCTGACTTCGAAGGTGTCTTTTTTTTGCAAACAAACTTTATTGGGAATTTGTGAAACACGTACTTGTACATTACAGACATTTGTATGGTTGTGCAAACAATCCTAATCACACTCTTGACATATATATAACTCAGTGCTACGGTATTAGCATCCATATTTACTTAATTGTCCTCAAGAGCTTCAATATCAGGTAGTTGCAAATTACATGTCAAGTATTGATGCAGTGGTTAATTCCGCTCCCGACCCTCAGGCAGAGCATCCATCACCCTGCTGCACTGTTCCCCAACTCTGGCTTGCCACCAATTTCGTCAGCCACTGCAATTGAGATGTAACATAATAGTATTCAATGACTGGCACCACCAGCCCCCCTTCTGCTTTGGGCCTCAGTAAGGTTGTCAAAGCTACTCTCCGCCTTCCTGCCCCCCACAGAAATTGCATCACCATTGTTCAGAGCTGCTTGAACCTCTCCACTGGGACCCATATTGGCAGAACTCCGAAGACGTAAAGGAGCCTTGGGAGAGTCACCATCTTTAATAAGGACATCCTACCAGATAGCGACGGGGGGGTTGAGGGGGGGGTTTGAGGGATACGGGGGTTTCATGTCCAAACCCGGTCTGTGGAGTCTCTATATAACAGGGATGTCCATGCTTCAAACTCCCGTCCTAATCCGAAAGCTCGCTACACTCTGAGTAAGTAAGGCCATTCGAGACTATCAAACACCTTTTCAATACAATTGTCAAAATAGCTGCCTCCTCTTTACAGTAGGAGTCAGTTCCCAACACTCATACCAATCTACGCACATTTATCGCCGTATTTCGTGCCGGTATGAAACCAGCCTGGTCCCAATGTATGAGGTTCGTCATGTGAGGCAGGAGTCGTGTGGCCAAAATTCTGCTCACGATCTTATAATTAAGGTTAAGCATTGACAATGGTCTCTATGCTGTCTTGTTCTGCGTCTGCTTACCTGGTTTTAAAAAAGGAACTATCAGTGCCTCCCCAGTGGTCTTCGGGAGTTTCCCCTCACGTTTTGCTTGACTATAGTGCTACCAGTTGGGGGCCTAACAGGTCTATGCACGTAGCGTAAAATTCTATGGGTCAGTCCCTGGAGTCTTCTTCTTGGCCATGGACTTAACAGCGCTTTTGACCTCTCTCAGCTCTATCTCCCTTCCTAGTTCTTCTGCCTCCTCCTCGCTGATTGTTGGCAACTCAACACTTCCCATGTACTCATCAAGTTCTGCAACTGTGGGGGAAGCTTTGCTTTTATAAAGTTCAGTATAATAGTCACAGAAGTGTTGATTAATATCCTGGTGGTGGTATCATGTCTCCCCTGGTCATCCCTCAGCTCCAAAAATACTGATCCCCCTCTTGGCCGGATTGGCCGACCAAGCCAACAGGGCCCCAGGTTTATCCCTCTCAGCATGAGCCCTTGTCATATAGTTCTTATAATCAAAACAGCGCAGCCTCGCTGCGTGTCCCGCCATCTCCTCCCTTGTCTCCAGTAGTTCCCTCTGCATTTCCAGGCCTGTAACGTTCAATATTTCGTAACCTCTGCTCTGTATCCCTTAGAAGAGTTCTCCACACTCCTACCGCTTCAGCTATACATCGACCCCTGAGCATCACCTTAAACGCCTCTCACTCAACCATGAAATTTGAGGCTGTTCCTGTGTTTTCCACAAAGTATTGTTCGATGGCTGTATGGATCTCAAGCCTGATATACCTGATCCTCTATGGTCTCTGATTTAAGACACCATGTGGGAATATTTGTTCTGACCCTGGACCACCGGAGGCAGTCTAGCAAGGGATTGTGGTCCAAAACCGTGCATGCTAGGTATTCACTAGTCTGCACGTACCCAAGTACATAATGAGTGCACAAAATGGCATCTAGTCTGACATGTAACTCATGCATAGGGTAGAAGAATGAGTAGTCCTGTTTCCCAGGTTGTTGAGCCCTCCAAGAATCTATCAATCCCCTCTGCTGTTGCTAGTCTCTTCTTGCCTTTGTAGCCCTGTGAGCAGTTGCGTCATGGAGGGGTGGGGAGGGGGTGAAATTGATCAAGCTCTACATCTTCAACACTATTGTAGTCTCCTCCCAGGAGTGTCGCCCCAGTCAGTGCATGTGCCAATGTCCTAGAGAGGTCTGCCATGAATAAAGCTTGTTCTATATTCGGGCGTATATGCTTCCGATCTATATATCTCTCCCATCCAGCTTACCCATTACCACCACATATCTCACCTCCGGGTCTACAAACTCCCTGGTGCATTGGAAAGAGGTCCCTGCTCTCACCCAGATCAACACTCCTCTGGCGAACGCTGAGTAATTCATATAAAATAATTGTCCTCGCCAACGGCGTTTCAAAGCAGCCCCCTCTTTTGCATTTATGCTTCTCTTGTAATAATGCAATTTGCACCCCCCTGCGCACCAGGAATGAGTGTACTTTATGCCGCTTTATTATGGAGTGCATCCCACGTACATTCCAGGGGATACACTTGTAGTCTATGTTGGGTCCCATTGAAAAACAAGCATTGGCATAGCCAATAGGTCTCGCCTTTGGGACCCTATAAGTGTTTAGCCATGCACCAAGGATAACTAAACACTTATAAGGTCCCACAGGTGAGACCTATTGGCTATGCCAATGCTTGTTCATTTTGAGAGGGAGAGTACCGGCACATCTCAAGAGAAATGCTATACTTTTAATTGGAGAGTACCGGCACTTCTCAGAAACAAAGAGGTAGTACCTGCACTTCCATTTTTCCATTTCAAGCACTGCACATGGCCCTATCAGTGCAAACATTCTAAACCAGCATCAGCCCAAGCGTGCCTACCAGCCATTCCAACCTGACGCATGTCGTCATCCTAATATAGAAAAGTAAGGTAGTGTATCAGGCAACATAAGAGAAACGGAGAAAGGACTGAGGGCAACAACAGCTGCTTTTGTCTGCCCCACCCCCTAATGCCCCAGGGGTGGCTGCTTTCCATTCCAGCCCCGCCTGCGTCACTTTCCCAGCCTGTAAAACAGTCTCGAAGTACTGCTGTTGGTGGGTGGTAAGGAAGGGGAGCTCCTGTACTATTATTCCTAGTCAATTAATCTCGTATAAAAATTAATGACTTTCCAGGCTACCACAAGACATCAATCACAAGCCTGAAGCCTTCCTCAGTAGGGTGGGCTGCAGCCTGCTGGGAACTCCCCCGCATTGCGGGCCTCTCACACGTCATCCACCAGAGATTTATTTCACTTCATCACTGGGGTTTCCGGGAAGACACAAGGCCTGGGCCTGAGGGGCGAACCTGTTACGACTTCTGTACACATTCGGGGATCGAGTGGGGACACATGTGTGCAAGAACAGGCTGGAAAAACAGCGGTATAAACGTAATTCTGCATCTCTATCAATCATGCTAATTTGGCGATTTAATACATAGGCATTTAATAACTGAGGTATCTCTGATTTAACTTGCTTAATTTAGATTTGTTGTGAATAGCGGCACCAGATGACTCTGCGCCAGCAGTGACGCAATTTCCTGTACTGGACTTTCAATGTAAAATAATTTTTTCAGAGGTGTTACTTCAATTAGATTAAGTGAAGCGAACCAGAACTCAAACTCCCAGAATACACATAATATTGTAACTAAACAAGAACAATCGCCCTCGGTACTCGTGGCGTGTAATCATCTGATTTGAAATTATTTGTATTGTTTTGGAAGTGAAATGAATTGACTCAATCTGTTTATTATTGGAAAGGCTTTGACTTCTGAAGCGCTTTTGTAATACCAAAAATCCTTAATTCAATTAAATGAACCAAGCCTGAGACAGGGAGGGAAAGAACGGTTGAAAACACTAGTAGAAAGAGAGATAGCTTACTACAATGACAAAACCCAGACTAGAAGAGAGAAAAGTCTCTTCTTGTATATTTATGATACGAGTACGTTTACGATTTTTGTGTACCTCACAAAGAATTCCAGGATTACTCTCGGAAATAAATGACAGTCAAACCTTGCAGGAGTACTCCAATTTTCAAAAAAGTACGAACAAAACTTGTTTTCTTGTGAAGTTCGCCCGCTTAACCCTATTAAATATAAGGGGGTCCCCTTCCATCTCCCGCCCTCAAAGGCCACCTACTCCTGCCTACTACCTACAAAGTGTTTGTGAATATTTGTGTGAAAGTCAGGGGTTTGTGTGTTTTATCTGCATTTTGGAAGGACTCCCTTTTGCAATGTTCTCTTTCCTACTCCCAGCCAGTGTTCATTTGTTATTTTCCCTCATCATACTTTGGCCCACAGCAAGGGAGAGAAAAGAGGGAAAAAAGTTGCCTTTTTACCAGTGTATGAGGACCATGCCAGCAAGCAAAATGCTATTTCTTCTCAAGAACTGGAAAAGCGTTGCGATATCTTCTGGAAAGGCCTGTGCCTTAGAAACACTTACGTGAAGATTAGCACCTTCCTGTCAAAGTGTATTTCACAGTAATTCTGCGTATTTCAGAGTTTAATTTTTGCAACGTGGGACCCCGGTTCATGCTTCCGAAGCAGAGCAAAGCTCCGTGTTAGAGTGTTTACTTTCCTCAAATGAAGAATGTTCTGTTCCCCCGGGTAAGTAGAGGCTTTGACTAAATGAACTGTCGGAAGCGCGCCAGTAAATATTGGCTTTCCACCACACACAGTCATAGCTGCATGATCGCATGTGGGGACAGCTTTGGAATGATGACAAGAACTGCAACACCTCTCCTGCGCGCGCGGGAGTCTGTACGCCTCGCACTTCATGACTTGATATTGCTTCAAAAATACCTGAAGAACAGCCAAAAAAAGAAATAAATGCGGCGCGAAAGTTAAAGCGACCGCTCTAATTAGACAAGCAGTGTCAGGAATGCACCTGGCACCCGGCCGCGCTGCTGCTCGCTCCCAAGCTTCCTAGGCCAGGGGAGTTAACTTTTAGAGAGAAGGCGGGACATGCAATTGCCAATTGGCCAATTGCGGGCTTTCAATTTTTGAAAGCCACACGCAAAGACCAATAGAATTTGACAAGCAGACGCACAAGCTTTCAGAAAGCTTTGTGAATGTCTGCAGTGATTACAAGAGGCCCTTTCCAAAAGCAGCGCATGCGCGATGCGCTAGGCGAGACCTAAACATTGTCCGAGCACTGATAACAGTTTCCCCAGACACGCCTGGTCCCTATTAAACATTCCCAAAACAACTGAACTACCCAACTCCCCTTCCCCAGGACAGGTGGAAGTAACCCCCCTCCCATCCAAACTCTTCTAACTATGTTGATTATGTGGGTGTAGTGGCTGTCGCCCAGCCTCGGAAACTCCTCAGTCCAGGCCTCACCTCAATTGAGAACTATTGGTCCCCCCCACCCAGCTCCTCATCCCTTGTGTCTTTGATCTCCGTTTCAGAGTCCTCTGACGCATTCTGTATTGGAGAATACTCTGATCTGTCCTCCTCCCAGTCGCTCCTCGTTGACCTAGGGCTGGACCCCATTTGGCTGAGTGCCACCCCTGCCCTGATGACCTTGTTCTGTTCGACTTGAGGTTCTGTCAGGGTCGGCGCTCTTGGTTATCTTATCCATGACTCGTTCTACCGCCTCCTGCCGTTGATCTCGGCGAGCTGCCTCCCGACCTCCGTCCTGGTACAGTATCCAGCCAATCCCAGGCCTCTTGTGGCGTCTGGAAGAACTGTGCTCCTTTAGTCCCCACAACGTGCAACCTGGCTGGAAATAGCATTGCATATGGGAGCTGCATTTATGGTAGTTTTCTTTTCACTGCCAGGAACGTGGATCTCTACCTTTGTACCTTCCTGTTAAAATCTGGAAACACCACCACCCTGCTATTTCCTATTTGTAAGTCCTTCTCCTGCCGAGCCAGCCTGAGTATATGGTCTCTATAACAGAAATGGAGCAGGCGGGCTATGATTGGCTTCGGAGGTACCCCTGGCTTTGGGATGCCTGGCTGGTACTCAATGCGCCCTTTCGATTGCGTAGAACTGCGAGTGCCCCTCTGGCGCGACTTCTTTCTTGGTCCAGTCCTCCAAATACTGTACCATATCATCATCGCCTTCCTCCTTCTCAGGCACCCCTATTATGCACAAATTACTGCGCCGAGGTCTTCTGCACACACCTCCAGGATTTTTACTTTCGCCCCCACCTCTGAAAGGGATTTCTTGAGTTCTGTAACCTCCTCAGGGATGTCCACAAGCACTTTCTCCTTGCCTACGACCTTTACCACCAGCGGGAAGTGGTCATCCTTTGGGAGATTGAGGTCGGTGCCAATAGTGTATTTTAGTTTCAAGACCTTCTTGTGAAGCTGTTATGGCTTCCATAATATCTGCCAGTGAGAGCTTCGAGGTTGACAAATCCTTCTCCGTGGCCAGGGCGTCATCCTCCTAATCTGTTGGGGTACCTCCGCTCCCCGCAGTCGTAGTGCTTTATCCTCTTCTTCTGGGCACTTTCTACATGGCGACCAACCACTCAGGTACTCTGCACACTGATGGTTTTATGCAATGCACAGCCCACCCTCTGCATGCCATCACGCCTAGTTTAGGCTCCCAGTGGTCCCAACAGCACTGCACTCCTATGGGCTCCTCGAGTCTTCGAACTGGTGGCCCATGTGGATTGGTCTTCCTCACTCGTCCATGCACCGCCACGCCTCTCAAGTCACTCCCCTCCTGGTCTAGTTCTCGTTCCCTTATTAAGTGTTGTCATGCCTTGACTTCAGGGGCCACGCCGTTGTCTCCCGCTTACTGTGGGGCTCTCAGGCTCTTCATTTGACTTGCGTGGCCCCTCTGTCAGTATCTGCGCGCTGAGCTTTGCTCAGTAGGCCTGTCTGTGCATGCAGTCCCCAAGGCCTCCTTCCCCTTCTGATATGGCCTCTCTACAAGGGTCATCGCGTTCACTTTAACGTTCTCGACTACAGGCGCGGCCTTCCATGCCCCAGGACCCGTCTCGATCCTCTTGTCTTGGGCAGTTAGGAAAATGCCAGTCAAATATTCAGCACTCTCCCAGCTCACTTTATTTCACCTTATGTGCTCGACCGCCTATTATAGCAGCCAGATGCTGCCTTTTAAGTCACTTCCCAGCGTGTTCTTATTCCAACCTACCATCTCCACTCCCAGGCCACGATGTGGGCAGGCGATCTTCAGCGCAGCTATGTAGGGCTCTCCAATTCCACAATTCTCTAGTGAGGCCCCTCCAGTGGTATCTGCCCCTGTAGCACTGTTCCCCCACGGGCCTGGGCTTCCTCCGGCAAGCCCGTGTGTGAACTCTGCTAGTCCTCCTTCCTTCCTCCTTCAATGTGGTCTCGCACTGCAGGTCTCGATACTCGCTTTGCGGCTCCCAACTGCTGGAGTGGCCTCCCGTGTCCATGCGCTCGTCTACCGCTCCTCACCTCAGGCAATTAGGGGGATGCCGGTCGGGTGTTCAGTGCTCCCCAGTTCACTTGGTTTTGGTTTGCATGCGCGGCCGCGCACTATCGCGTCCAGTTGCGGCCTCTTGCTCCTCTCCGCGCTGTAGTCAGGTCATAGCCCGCCGTCCCCTCCTCCAATCTGCAGCACAGGTAGGCGCAGCTCCGCACGGGGGCCACCAACTTCCACCGCAAGTGCCATTTTCCACTACGGCACAAGTATTCCCCGCAAGCCGCGCCTTTCTCTATCCTCACTTTATTTCGGGCTCCGGATTCCAGCTCACGCTGCAGTAGCCATTTTGTGTGCCGCCTCTCAGGATCCGCTCACCGTTGATCTCGATATTTCCAGAGTTATATGGGAAATTGTCGTACCCCCTCACGCCCACTGAGTTCCAGAAGGGGGTGGTAGAGGGGGGACAGCTGCAGATTTTCCCACTGGGATGAGGGACCTGGGGGTCAGGATATTAACACATACGGAAGTCCCGGGCCGGAGCTCAGAGACTTGCTCCCTTCTACACTGGCATCAAGCCACGCCCCCTTGGCTTCGAAGGTGTCTTCAAGGCCAGAGCTGGTCACAAGGCATGGGTGGAGGCGGGCCTCTGTACAGAGAGATGGTCAGGCGTCAGATCCGACTTAGCAGTTCGGTACAGACTATGGTCTTGTGGCAGTAACCGAACGGAGGCTTTATGATGGGCCTGCAAGCTCGATGCTCAACCCACTTAAGGGCGATGCTTTGCTTCTGAGTTGGGTCAAGGGCGGAAAACTTTAGGTCAGTATTCATTGCAGCCGTTTTCGTAGATGGATACTGTGTAGATGGAAGCTCATCTGCTTTGATGCCAGAGCATTCCTCTATCTCCATCACTTGGGCCTCTGCACCAGAAACCCTTGGCTGTTGCTCGCCCTCGGTGTCCTGTTGTATGGTTTTCGACTATTTTAGTGAGAGTGCATTCATGAAACAAACATCAAAACTATGCAGGACTTAGTCCAAGCACACCATCATGAGATGCTGACCTAAGTGCTGGCAAACTAACAGTGCACCATCTAGACCACTAAACCCTACAAGGTACCGGATGGTGTCTGCTACCTCAGAACAGGACAGCCCTAATTCACTAAGGAAATCGTGAAAACAGATCTACCCTTTTGTTATTATCTGAGGCATGCCCAAAGAGAGACAGAAGAAGTACATGAATTGTCAATTCAAACATTTATTGAAGCAATTGTATTCTTGCGTAAACTACGCAAACTACAATGATTAACAAATGGAGAAAAACAATGCTGTCAACGTTACATGAATGTGAAAAGATTCAACAGTTCAGCCATTGTGCAACTTTGTTGATTATATGAAAGCATATAATTGTACTCCTACCTGGCGCTTCCTAACCTAGTAATCATAGGGTATGCAAGTCTGCCAGAATACCTTAGAGTGGTTTAATTCCCCATTTACCTGTAGGCATGTGTCATCTGAGTGTAGAACAGGCCGTCGTCCTTCTCAGGATGGTAACGGGATTAAACTGAGCTAGAGTTCCGGGATGAGGTGACCTCGCCAATCCCATCGAAATGCTCCTCTTTCTAAACAAGGACTTGGTGCAGTTTATATAATAAACTTGACCCATTCTTTCTATGCCGGGGTTCTGGTCTGGATGTCATTGTTGATTCTACCCACCCAGAACTGTCACCGAACAGACAACAACAAACAACAACATTTTGCGCAGTGAACTTAGTCCTAGTACAAAATGTTCTAAGGCCCGATAATGTGCCTATGAAGAAGTGTAAATGTAAATAAACCATTTTCTGAGAACATTATCCCATACAGGTACGTAAGCAAATGTGTGTTAAAAGTCATAGTTTAAAAAGTAGTCCACTTTAAACGTAAATATGTAAAATAGAGGTGTTTGTGCCTGGGGCCTATGTAACCTCACAACACCCACTCCTCGTCTGCAAGCTTCATATTTAAACCTAAAACATGTACTACAATTTAATTTTAAATTTATCATGAAACCTAATAACTTTAAAAAAGGAAGCCAAATTGCATCTAAGAGTCAATTTAAAATGAGCATTAAAAGCTACATATGAAAGAAATGTTGTATTAAAAAGCTTGCTGAACTTAAACATAAGATTTCTTCTCGAAAATGCATGATTGTTTAAATGTTCAGAGAGTCAGACAAAACAATGTTGTTTCCTGCTACCACAGACGATGCAAAAAGAACTGTTGATGGACAGAATGCAGAACAATGTCATACATTCACCCCAGTACAGAGATCTGGGCCTAAATCCATCGTTTTTTTGCTCACCGTGCCATTTCAGTTTGGACTCAGTCATATGCAAATCAGTCTTGACCCTGTGCCCCATGGGAACAGTCCAGCCCGAACTGCCAGGCCAGGTCCTCCCTGGACTGGAAACAAGCATCCTAGGACCGGTTTCAGGGTTTCACCCCGCTCACAAGTTCGAAAGAACAAACATGGTTGTATCCAACCGAATCAGCAGCAGTTGAAGGTGTGACAACCAGTAGAGACCATCCACAGAGTACGAGCCAGGATCCGAGAATGCAGGAACAGAGGCATCAAGAGAAGGCTCATAATACACATTTTGCAGCAACATCAATCGAGCAGGACAACTTTACAGGTGGATTCTTAACGGGCAGTTCTAAGTCTATAGATTGGACCAGTTGCATTCCACAGCATATATCAAGGGCACGCTCAAAGGTGCAAAGCAGACAGCAGAACACAGGCTGTACGCAATGTGACCATATAGGCCAAAAGGACAAGGACCAGTTGTAATTTTATTTCCTGAAGTAAGGGTGCACCAAAATACTACATCCTTCGTTCACGACACTAGTAGATGTGGTCGTGCTATCCCCATTTGGCCGTGTGATGTGATGGAAAGTCCATTACGGAGCAACAAAAATAGAATCAAGATCCCGACAATCAGTAACAGGACAAATGGGAGGCCTCCAAACATGCTGGAAAACAATGAGTGAATGAAGGATGGAATCACTCAAAGGGCAGACTGGAAGGTACTAACAAACCCAGACCCAATCACTTTAAAAAGTGGACTACTCCCACAGTATTTGAGGTGTTGAAAATGCGGTGCACAAGTTCTCCAAAATGTTGAGGGAAGTTAGTGCGTAGTACCGATTGGATTTCAGAAGACCTTGCAACTTGAAGATCAAACGTCTCGCTTGCAGATGTTAAGGAAACTTTCTTCTGAAACAAGAAGGCCTTCAGTCTTCCCAGACTATCAAAGTTGAGACTTAAAATGGAAATTGAAGGCCAAATTTTCAATTTACTAACTGGACAGGCTTGTGGAAAGAGCACAATTGTACAACAGGTCATGATCTTAGAAACTGTCACCTCATAGGGAATTCCCAGTTTCACCCACAGCAACCTTGGTCATTCAACATCAAATCACTACCACACGAAAGCAATCTGAATGCCGGACGAACCACAGCAGCTGGGGAGCCCTTCACAGGGCTCGAAAAATTATTAAAATGTTACTAGACCTGCAGGTCTAGTAACTTGAAAAATCTACTCGACAAATGTAATGTACTTGACCTCTGTCTCTGAAAGCCGAGCAAATTTAACTTTGTTATTTTGTCACATTTGTTCTGTGTTCAGAGACAGAGGTCAAAAGTCAGTTTGTTTTCGTACTCGCCAGAAACGGCAAGTAGGTCCTAAAAATAGCTCGTCCTGATTAAATCTGTCTCGCCATAGCAAGTGGGCGAGTGGATTTTTCGAGCCCTGCTGAAGATAACAAGGTAAGTTTGCCTTGTACACATTACATGCTCCGTGAAGCGTAACCTCCCTGCAAACTTAAAAACTAGCCTAGTGTTCTCGCAGTATGTATCACTAAGAAAAACCTCAGTACCTCAATTTCTACACCTGTGAGTGAAAGGTATGACACATGCCGCATATATAAATTTCTCCTTTAATGCTTCATATCTGACTACTTGATAGTTTTGCAAGCAGTTTATAAAGTAGAATGTTGAAATTGGCAGAGAAATAAACCCATGAATTATCCAATCAGCTGACGGTGTCTCCACCACAGTGAATGGTAGTTTCTCTAGATGCTCTATGTTTAACATTGTGTATGTCGCATCCTTCTTTGCCATTATTTTCTGTTCTCGTTAAATTGTATGACAGAAATAAATTAGTACTATTCAAATGTTTCCAGGGCGCATAACCATTGCACAAAGTCTGCAAATTACAGCTCAATAGCAGGGTAGACCTAAGCTGAGTTTGTCCATGTTGTAAAAAAGACATGTTACATTGTATGATGTCATTAACTGATGACACCATGTTACCCAGAGAATAAATTTGAGTGGATAACATAGTCATTCGATTGTCACCTACTGCTAAAGTCTTTTCTAAATTTACTCTATCAATTTCACATATCTGCTCAACAGCTTCCTGCTGTGAAACCTTACACAACTAGCTGCATATAGCATACAAAATGCTTTTGACGTGGCTTTCTAGGACCTAGCAACAAATCCTTTAAATCCAGGTCATCAGAAAGGAGAGTCAAGTGTTCTTTCACCTCATTTAACATGGAATGTTTCAGCCATTCAAGGCATAATTTCCCCACGCTATATGTTGATTCTACCACAAGTGTTGTGTCTTCGAATAACATGGGTCAGGCCTATTTATCCTAAAACCTTTTGTGTTGAGAAAAAGTGCATGACACCCATTAGTATCTAAAGGCCAGACTAGCCAACCCCCTGTACTGGAAAGTGAACAAGAAAATGAGTTTCTTACCTTTAACTACGGTTGTCCAGTATTGGTATCTTTCATAGATTCACATGCTTGAATCATCCCAGTCGTCGTAGTGGGAGTCCCACGGTATACATATAAAAGCAGTAGATAAAATTAGCAGAGGCTACCATGCAATGAAAAGTCAGTGCCATAGCCTATCCACCTTTTGTAAAAAATAACCAAATACAACCAACAGCCAATCCGGCGACGGCACCCCCTAGAACAATCCCAAGAGAGGCTAGGTTCCTCAGATTTTCCAGCACAAGTGTGCAAGTATAAATCTTAGAGAATAAAGCAAGCCTCTCCAGGGAGGAGGGTGGGTCGCATGTGAATCTATGAAAGATACCAATACTGGAGAACCGTTGTTACAGGTAAGTAACTCATTGTCTTCTCCAGTATTGAATCGTTCATAGATTCACATGCTTGAATCAGAATAGTTAGCAGTTTCCTAAACATGCATGTTTATTAATATTGTATTATCACCTTTGTACCTTAGAGGATGGTGGGCTATAACATACATGATGAGAGAACATTTAACATCATATCAATTGAGTAGTATATAAAAGCTGTATAAAAGTATATACATATAACAGATAAAGAATAACTCTAAAAATGGAGGCCTACCTTATTGAAATAGATGGCGCAAAACTGCCTGTCCCATTGCTGCTTCGCTGTAAGATGCCATGTACTGGCAATAGTGGCGCGTGAAGGTATGAGCATTCTTCCAGGTAGCGGCACAGCAAATCTTGTCCAGAGGGACGCCAGCAAAAAGAGCAGCAGAAGAAGATACTGCTCATGTGGAATGCGCCTTGGTTTTGGTGGTAAGCGGTTTACCCGCCTTTAAATGACACAGTTGAATAGTAGCAGAAATCCAACGTGCGACAGTTCTTTTCGTAACAGCAGATCCTAGCTTAACAGGTCCATAGGATACTAGGAGTTGACCTGTTCAGTGCAGGTGCTTTGTTCTTTGCAAATAGAATTTAAGGCATCTTTTTACATCTAAAGAGCGAAGAGATTTCTCCGCTGTTGACGAAGAATGCGGGAAAATGGTGCCCAGAATTACTGGTTCATTAAGGTGAAACTGGGATGGCACCTTTGGAATAAATTTAGGATTTGTTTGTAACATCACATAATCCTCTGTGAAATGTAAGAAAGGCTCTTTGATGGTGAAGGCTTGGATTTCACTTACTCGTCTAGCTGATGAAAGCACGAGCAGCAAAGCTACTTTCCATGAGAGAAATTTGAGCTCTATCTTGTGGATTGGCTCAAAGGGTGGCTTCGTGAATTGCAACAAGACTATATTAAGACGCCATTCAGGAAGAGGAGGCTTGATAGGAGGAAAAGTTCTGAAAAGGCCTTTCATAAACTGTTTGATGATGCGAGCAGAGCGAAGAGAAGAAGCGTCCGATGTCCGTCTATATCGAGAGATGGCCGCAAGATGGACTCTTATTGAAACATAAGCCAGACCTGATCTTGCCAAAGATAAAAGATGAGGCATGATCTTTTCTGGGGAAGAGTCAACAGGGTGAGTTCCATCACTATGGCACCAAGGACAAAAACGTTTCCATTTCAGTCTATATGTTTTTGACGTAGACTCAGCTCTTGCCCTGGACAAAATAAATGTACAATCCTGAGGACTAAATCCTTGCACTCATTGTGCTCAGGTTCCAGGCATGCAATTGCAGAGAAGCTGGATGAGGATGCAGGATCTGTTCCTTGTTCATCATCAGCAGTGTGGCTGACGAAGGAAGGCGATAAGGACTGGACTGCGACAGCAGGAGAAGCTCCGTGAACCAGTGTTGACGAGGCCAACGTGGAGCAATGAGAATGAGTTGGCACGGTTCCCTCTTCATTTTCATCAACACTCTGGAAATCAGAGGATATGGGGGAAAAGCTTAGGCAAAGATTCATGACCATCTGATCGAAAATGCATCCCTCCATGACCCTGTCTGAGGTTCCCTGCTGACAAAGAACCAGCATTGCTGGTTCTCCTGAGACGCAAATAGGTCCAAGTTGGGTGTTCCCCATTTTTAAAAAATGCGGTTGAGATCGTTTGGTGTAGTTTCCACTCGTGATTCGATTGATTTAACCTGCTCAATGTGTCTGCTAGGTTGTTTTTTTTATTCCTGGTAGATGCTCCGCTTTGATGGTTATCTGATGCTGTAATGCCCATTCCCATATCTTTTGAGCTTGTGGAGAGGTGTGGCTCACTGGTTAGAGGCGGCAGATCCGTAAGCAGAGAATCGGCCAGGGACCAGGGTTCAATTCCCGACGCGGCAGGGTCGTGGACCAGGGTCAAAACGGACTCGATAATTCTCGCCTCGGTACCTACTCTAACCAAGAACACACTCGGCAACTCTGGGCATTAGCTTGCCTCATCTCCACAACGGCCCCCCACATTCGCCGGGGATGCCTGGTTTCACCTTGGAGATACCCTGGAGGGACCATCTCACAGGGATAGCCAGGACGGGTTCCCCAGCGGTCTACAGCGCCAGGACGCCTCAGGGCAGCAGTGCGCTTTACAAGACACATACATTTACATTTACATTTGTCGAGATAGAATCGGGGCTCTTGTCCCTCCCTGCTTGTTTAGATAATACATGCATGCAGGTCCGTGCGTTTGAGGACAGAGGATGCTTTTATCCTTGGGAGGAATGATTGAAGGGTTAGAGAAATCGCCCGCAGTTCCAGAAAATTGATGTGCATTTTGGAGAGAGAGAGACTCCATTTGCCGCTTACTTGCAGTTCTTGCAGATGTGCTCCCCAGCCTTCCAAAGATCCATCTGTTGTCAGAACAAACTCTGGAAGAGGAGAAAGGAATGACAGTCCCAGAGAGAGAATGCGAGGAGATTACCACCAAAGAAGTGCCTCCTTCATGATTGGAGTTATCCGAACTATGTCGTCGAATGATCCTGATATTTGAAGCCACTGGGCATCTAACTGCTCATGAATGGTCTCATATTTAGCCGAGCATGAGGAACCATGAGAATGGCGGAAGACAACATCCCGAGAAAGGATTTGAGGAGACATACAGAAGCACACTTTCTTCTGTGGAGGTCGTGAGCCAGAGACAAGTTGGCGTTCAGTCTTTCTGTTGACAAGTAAACCTTGTTTTGCAGAGAGTCTATTAGTGCTCCTAGAAACGTTAACCTTTGAGAAGGAGCTAGAATGGATTTTCGAAGATTGACTGCCAAACCCAGTTGTAGGCAGAAAGAGATGTCTTCTGAAGCCTGACAAAGAGAAGTAGCTTTTACCTGCCAGTTGTCGAGGTATGGGAAGATCTGTAGGCCTTTCAGCTGTAGAAACGCTGTCACGGGGGCAAGGCACTTGGTAAAAACCTGTGGAGCTGAGCAAAGGCCAAATGGAAGGACCTTGAACTGATAATGCGCGCCTGCCACAGAGAACCGTAAAATTTGCGATGCTTGGGGTGAATAGGGATATGAAAGTAGGCATCTTCCAGATCCAGGCTTGGTAAAAAATCAGAGTCGTTCAGAAGATGTAAAATATCCTGAAGAGTGACCATGCGAAAGGATTTCTTCAGCAGGTATTTGTTGAGTTTTCTAAGGTCTAAAATGGGACACCAATCCCCCAACCTTTTTTTTTTATGAGGAAAAAGCAAGAGTAAAAACCTTTCCCCTTATGAAAACGTGGAACACGCTCTATTGTTCCTTTTTGCAGCATTATTAAAGCCTCCTTCTTTAATAACTGAAGATGATGAGTTGTTGATGTTTGAGGTGGGTGATGAGGTGGCGTTGTGGTGAACTCTAAGGTATGGCCAAACCTTATTATATCTAGGACCCATTTGTCTGAGGTTATATTTTTACATTGATTCAGAAAATGAGAGAGAAGGATTTTCTTCCGGGAATCCAGAGGAGCGGCAGGCAGCGAAGCATCGTCACTGTTTACGGCCCGTATCTCTGGGGTGAGCCTGTTGTTTTCGTCTAGGCTGTCTAGAGTAGGCAGCCTGTGGTGGTGCGCGATATTGCTGTTGCTGCTGGTAGGACGGCCTGTAGGAGGTGTATGATTGAGGTTAGTACCTTTGATAACCTCCTCGAAAAGAATAATTTCCTCTGCCCCGCGCTCCACGAAAGGGGGTTTTCCCGAATTGGAGCGCTCCTAGGGCTTTATCCGTTTCAGTATCTGTTTTGATGGTTTGCAAAACATCATCAACATGCTTGCCTAAGAGTGACTCGCCATCAAACGGCATATCCAGAATTTTGCCTTGTACTTCAGGGCGGAACATAGTTGCTTTCAGCCAACCCTGGCGTCTCAGAAAAGCGGCTCCAGCAAGCTGACGGAAAGCCAAAGAAGCAATATCAATGGCCGCATCAATAATTTCAAATGCTGACCTCGCTTCTTCAAGCAGGATTTTCCTTGCTTCCATCTTTTTGTCTTCTGGAAGTAGATCTAAAAATTGGGCAATATCCGACCACGTCGGTCGATCGTACCTGGCTAGAATCGCAAGAGCGTATGCAGCTCAAACACTTTCTCCTGATGTGGTTGTGAACCTGTTTCCAATATCATCCAAACGCCTCCCTTCCTTGTCTGGTGGAGCAGTGACGGGCGTTAGAGGATTCCTCGATCTCTGTTGTGCAGCCTGCGAGATGACAGAATCAGGCTTAGGATGACTTATAAGGCACGCTGGAGCATTGCCTAGAGCCTTGTATTTTTTGTCAATTCTAGGTAAAACCAGAACAGTGGCTTGTGTTCTCATCACTTTTAATCCCTCTTACCATATGTGGTCAACAATAGGGATAGACCTAACTGATTACATAGATGTGTCTTTAAAATCATTAAGAAAGCAGTCTGATTGCTTTACTGTTAGAGATAGCTGAAAACGTGCTGCTGCTCTCTCAATTACAACATGAAAACCGCCGATGTCTTCTGGCGGAGATTCTATCATTTGAGGAGATGGAGAAGCTGGCGTAGATATGACAGTCATCCCACTTATCCCGTTTGACCCTCCTTCTGAGGCTGATTATCCTCAAACTCTCCCTCATCAGAGGAATCTGAATGCTGTTGCGGCCCACTAGTATCTCCCATCAGGAAAAGTGCTGACACAGGCTCAGAAGTACAAGGTGGGGTAGGAACTGGCGGTGGAGGTTTAGGAGGTGGGGGAACAGGAGCGGAAGGAAAACGTGTACGATAGTCTCGTAATAAATCCCGAAGATCTTAAACCAATGCAACAGGAAGGAGGACCATAGGTTCAGAAACTAGCTCCATATATTGCAGTTTTGCATGAGGAGGGGGATATTCCTGTTAATAGTATCCACCATAGTCCTCGTCATCATCTTCCTGATACTTTACATGTAATTGGGAAGGATTATCGGCAGGTCGAAACGTCCCTTCATCATCAGATTCCTCCAAGAATGTTGAAGGAGGTAAAGGAGAAATTATCGCAGGATTTAGCAAAAATTGTCTTGTCAACGGTGTCGTCGACGAAAATGTCGCCGATGGATACATTGGTGTAAGCTGTAGGGAAGATGGACGCTTACGGGCAGGCGTGGAGTAGAACAACTTCGTCGACGGTAACGGTGTCTGCATCGTCGATGAGAACATGATAGGACCGGATACGGCAGTCGTCGGTATCGTCGACGAGATTGTCGTCATCACGGTCGTAGAGGTAGCCATCGACGGAACCACCGTTGTCAACAGAACCACCGTCGACGGGACCAACATCGTCGAGGACTCCGTCAAAAAAGTTGAAGTCGTCGTCGTCAATGTTGTCATCGACGATGAGAGGTACAGCACTGGTAGTCACCTGAAACGTCGTCGATGGGACCGCCGTCGAATCCGTCGTCAGAGATTTCTTCGACGATGAGGAAGGAGAAACTTGTTTTGAATATGGTTTTCTCGATGACGAAGACACAGGAATAAACGCGGTTGGCGGTACAAGCTTCTTTGAGACAGATTTTTTCATGGAATGGAAAGAAGAATATTTGTCATTGTCTTTTTTAAGGCTTTTTTCCTAAGTAGGAAATGGAAGCTTTCCTTTTTGTGAGGTACTTTCTTCCTCATGACGAGATTTCTTTGATGCCTTCTTTTTAGAAACCTCAGGAGATTCAAGAAATCTTTCTCATCTTTTAAGTGTTACTTTAGATGTCAATGAGGTAGAGCTCTCCTCATCCACAGAGAGAAAATCCGGTTTTGCCTTAAGTTTTTGAAGCCAAATTAGTATTCTACCCTCCCTGTCCTTGAGGGTCTTAGTAGAAAAGGTTCTACATATCTTGTAATCTTTTACCTTGTGTTGAGGCTAAAAGCGGTAGGTGCAGCTCTTATGTGGGTCTTCAGAATGCAGCCTCTTTTTTGCACACGATCAACACGACCTGAAGAGACCCTTCTTAGAAAATTCAGACATGTTTGAAGAAGATACTGGTAGGAAACTTTAAGAAACCGAGAAAAACTTAGCAGAGCTCAGGGAGACTCCCTTTCACACGATGTGCTGTAGAAAATCTGAGAAACCTAGCCTCTCTTGGGATTGTTCTAGAGGGTGCCGTCGCCTGATTGGCTGTTGGTTGAATTTGGTTCTTTTTACAAAAGAAGATGGATAGGATATGGCACTGAATTTTCATTGCATGGTAGCCTATGTTAATTTTATCTACTGCTTTTATATGTATACCGGGAGACTCCCACTACGACGACGGGGATGATTCAAGCATGTGAATCTATGAAAGATCCAATACTGGAGAATTATATGTACCATTCTAGAGCATGTTGTTGCTCGTTTCCTCTGTGCAATTTGTGAATTGTTACCAATTCTCAAAACGTGCAAATATGGAAGTTTTTTGTCCATTCATATCCTTTATCTTGGCCTGGCTGAGGAAAGAGGTTTGCTGTCCAGTTTTGTTCAGAAAAATCATTTGTCATGTCATAAGACATGCTCTAAACAAAGCCTCATTGTCTTGAGCCTGTCATTCTTTAGTTCCTCAAACAGATTTTAAATCAATATTGTCCCTCTAAAAGTCATACCCTTGCATTGACAACTGGGAAATAAAGGGGGCAGAATAAACTAGCTTTGTATCTGCAAGCATATTTATTCTGTGTTGGGGAGGGGAGACATTTATAAGAATAAGACTTTGGTCCTAAAGGGCTGTTCCCAGAAAAATATACTGACTTCTGTACAAATGTTTTGGAGCTGCCCAATGGTGTAGGGCAGTGTCTCCACTGTGTGTACTTAAATACTGCACCTGAAGCAGTTGCTCTGTGTAATAAATGGTGTGCATAATGGTGACAACAGAACATTTCATCATAATTAGATTTTCCACTATACATAGTTTCACTTTCAAATACGGTATAAAGCCCTAGTTAAAGCATTGGCCTCACTATACGAATATCCTAATCATCAGAGATGCTGCTAGGATTAATAACATAATTCAAGAAATCATAAATACATATAGTATCTGCAACGTTTCTGTCGGTCCAAAAATATCATATGGTACCTTATCCCAAGCAATTCCATCAACTACTGGAACTGCCAAAATGTTCAACAGGGACAGGTTTATTCACACTTTGAATGATGAAGAATGAGGCTTCAATATCTCAGGTTACCAGTTCAACAGCGAAGTGTTCTGGGAGATAGTGTCCAATCAGAAGCAGAAAGAATACTGTCACAAAACCAATCCAAAGGAAAAGGAAAAGCAGCAAAATGGAAATCCAGATGTAAATCCGAGGTGGCAATATATGTATTTTTAAGCCAAATTATAAATGCATTAGTACCCTGTGGTGGCGAGTCTAATGAATCAGAAGAAAAGTCATCATTGTCGGCAAAATAAGTCAAGGCAGATTGCACAAATGTAGGACATCGAGGGGTCGTGTAGAACTGGTAGTTAACTCCAATGGTGGATCATAATAAACAACTTCATTGTTGGCTTGTGGTGTTGAAACCTGTGAATTTGCATCAGTGTTTGTATGGAGTTTGTATATGTAACTGGAAGTAGCAAAACTTCAGTGTCAGATGTCCCTAGCCGTGGAGAAGAAACCTTAGTGTAGGGTAAAACTTGTAACGGGATTTCCTGTACGGTAGTGAGAGGAGGCAGATACCATGTGGCCTACTGTGTAGGACAGGCCACATGGTGTGGTTGATTCAGATCTATTGGCACAAATCTTTTGGTTTTAAAACCAACAAGGGGCGGTAAAAGTACTGTTCTGGTACCTTCAACACACAGGACAGGCACAGGCGTTCTGTAAGATGGTCCGAATTTCTTTTTTGCCCACTTTTTTCTCTTGAGCCAGATCACGATTTTTGGAATCCAGCCCGGATTGCTGGTAGTGCCTCCACTTAGCTAGTGGCAGTATGTTTCTGAAGCTTGTTGCTTTGCTCATCCTGGAAATCTTTTGGTTCCTGTAAGATAGCTAAGCCATCACTGATATCAAAAGCCATTTCCGCCGCCACTGTACTAGGACTGTCAAGGTCTGACACCCACATCTTGACCCCAAACAGGACCTCAAAGGGAGTCTGTCCAGCCAAAGATCATCTTGGCAGACTGTTTAAGGCTCTCTGTTCCCCAATAAGGTGATGGACCCACCTGGAATTTGAACCTAATACTCTAGCTGTTAAAGACTGCTTTAAGTCACGGTTTTTCTGCTCCTCTATCAAATTTCTCTAAGGATGACAGGGTGAGAAGTAGTGCATAGTCACACCCAATGTTCCCGTGATGTGCCGGTAAGCCTTAGAGGCAAACACTAGGCCGTGGTCTGAATGGAATGTGGCTAAGGGTTCATGTGCCAATGAAGACTTGGAATGAATACGCTACTTACCAGTATGCATCTGTTCTTGGCATGTAGGGCTGCTGACATTCATATCTGTGCATAGATCGCCGCCTAGTGTTGGGTCCGGATGTTTGCACGTTGTTGTCCTGGAAGAGTCTTCGAAGTATCCTGAGATAGGGGACTCCTCCCCTGGACCACAGTGCGCATGGGCATCCTCTCCATCCCCAGATTGTTTTTCGCCATTGTGGCAGTGATGGAGTAGATACAGAAAGTGATGTCCATGCTATACAGTAATTCTGAGAGCTGCAGCTGCCACAGGCGCCGGGGAGGAGGGTGGGCGATATGAATGTCAGCAGCCCTACATGCCAAGAACAGATGCATACTGGTAAGTAGCATATTCAGTTCGAGGCATGTGGGCTGCTGAATTCATATCTGTGCATAGAATACATAGCAGTACCTCCTATTGGCGGCGGCCACCAGTGCCAGCTGCAGCGGTCTGAAAAAGAGTTTTGAGAACAGCCTGTCCTACAGCTGCCTGCTGTTTTGAATGTACATCTACACAGTAGTGTTTGGTAAATGTATGTATAGTGGACCATGTGGCTGCCCTACATATTTCCTGTAAAGGAATGTTTCCCAGGAAAGCCATGGACGCCCCTAACTTACGTGTTGAATGGGCTCGTGGGGGAATCGTTAATGTGCGTTTAGCCTTTTGATAGCAAATTTGAATACATTTAACGATCCATCTGGCTATACCTGCTTTGGAAATGGCGTTGCCCTTGTGTTGTGGAGAAAAGGCAACGAAAAGTTGTTTTGTCTTCCTAAAGACTTTAGTTCTGTCTATATAGTACATGAGGGCCCTCTTTACATCTAGTGTATGGAGCATTCTCTCTGCTACATTTTGTGGATTTTGGAAGAAAACAGGCAGTTCTATAGTTTGATTCATGTGGAACTGTGATATTACTTTAGGCATGAATTTAGGGTTGGTACGAAGTACGACCCTGTTTGCGTGAACCTGTATGAATGGCTCTTGAATGGTTAGTGCCTGGAGTTCACTAATTCTTCTTAACGAAGTGATTGCCACTAGGAAAGCTACTTTCCAGGTGAAGAATTGAATCTCACATGAGTGGAGAGGTTCGAAGGGTGGACCCATTAGTCGGGTGAGGACCAGGTTGAGGTTCCACACCGGTGCTGGTGGGTGTCTTAAGTCCCTCCAAGAAAGCTTTGATGGCAGGCACTCTGAACAAGGAGAGGTGCTGCCTGTTCTGGAGATAGGCTGCTATTGCGGTCAAATGGCTACGTATTGAGGTGTATGCCAGATTGCATCGGTATAGGTGTAAGAGGTAACAGATTATATTTTGAATGGATGCGTCTAGCGGGTTAATGTCATTGTTGTTGCAGTAGATGGCAAACCTCTTCCATTTAGCTGCATAGCAGACCCTGGTAGTGGGTCTCCTGGCCTCCTTAATGATCTCCATACAGTCAGGTGGCAGGTTTAGGTAGCCAAACTCTAAGACTTCAGGAGCCAGATTGCCAGGTTCAGCTGTTGCGGATCTGGGTGCTGAATTTCGCCATGGTTCTGCGTTTAGAGTGCAGGTTTGATCCGCAGCCTTTGATGCGGCACCACGGAAAGTTCTAGAAAGGTGGTGTACCATGGCTGACGCGCCCATGTGGGAGCAACTAGGATGAGTGTCAGTGAGTGCTGTCGCAGTTTGCGTGCCACCAGCGGTATCAGTGGCGCTGGTGGAAAAGCGTACGCAAATCTGCCAGACCAGTTCATCCATATCGCATTGCCCTGCGACTGTGGATGCGGGAACCTGGCGGCAAAGCTTTGGCATTTTGCGTTTTCGTGTGTCGCGAATAGGTCTATCTCTGGATGACCCCACTGTTGGAAGTACAGTTGGAGTACTGACGGATGTAGCTCCCACTCGTGCATCTGGTGGCTGTGTCAGCTGAGCAGATCCGCCATCTGGTTGTCCTTGCCGGGGAGGTGTTCCGCCATGAGGAATATGTTCCTCTGAATGGCCCACTTCCACATGCTCTGAGCCAGATGAGACAACTGTGGAGAGTGTGTTCCTCCCTGCTTCTGTATGTAGTACATGGCAGTCATGTTGTCCGTCCGGATCAACACGACTTTGTTGCACAAGTGTACTTTGAATGCCTTCATTGCCAGGAAGATTGCCATCAGTTCTAGAAGGTTGATGTGCATCTTCTTTTGTTGTATTGTCCATAGTCCCTGCACTGTGTAATTGAGTACATGAGCTCCCCATCCCTGGAGAGACGTGTCCGCCGTCAGTATTATTTGTGGAACAGGCTCTTGGAACGGTCGGCCCTTGCAAAGGTTTTGTGGATTCCACCAATGCAGAGAGTTGTATGCCCGACCGCTCACCAACACTAGGTCTTTTAATTGCCCGTGAGCCTGATTCCATTGACGTGCTAAGCACTCCTGAAGCGGGCGCATATGTAGTCTCGCGTTTGGGACTATGAAAATGCAGGAGGCCATCATGCCTATGAACTGCATGAACACTCGCGCAGGAAGGGAGTGTTGAGGTTTGAACTTTGAAATCAGCATCTGCATGCTGTTGATCCTCACTAAATTTGGCTGAGCTGTGGCTGCCAGAGTGTCTATGGTCGCACCTAGGTACTGTTGTACGTGTGCGGGTTGGAGATGTGATTTTGGGTAATTTAGTGAGAATCCCAGACTGTGAAGAAGGTGAATGGTGAGGGACATGTGGTTGGCACATTGCTGGGCTGACTTTGCCTGAACAAGCCAGTCGTCCAGGTAAGGGTAGACGTGAATGTGTTGTCTCCGTAGATGTGCAGCCACTGTAGCTAGGCACTTGGTGAAAACTCTGGGTGCTGTTGTCACACCGAATGGGAGGACTTTGAATTGGTAGTGCTGCCCCTGAATAGTGAACCTGAGATATTTCCTGTGTGACGGGTGTATGGGGATGTGGAAGTACGCATCTTTGAGGTCTAGTGTGGCTAGGAAGTCTCCCTGTCTGAGCAGCGGGAGAACCTGCTGTAGGGTGAGCATATGGAAATGCTCCGAGAGAATGTAGTGGTTGAGGGGTCTCAGGTCTAGTATAGGTCTGAGTGACCCGTCCTTCTTTGGTATTAAGAAGTACAGAGAGTACACCCCTATCCCTTGCTGGTGGACGGGCACGACCTCTATTGCCCCTTTTTGCAGCATACTTAGCACTTCCTGCTGCAATAATGCTAAGTGCTCTGAGGACATAGGACGGTGCTTTGGCGGTATTGTGGGTGGAGTGGAGGTTAATTCGAGACAGTAACCGTGCTGGATAACATCCCTGACCCACCTGTCCGTGGTGATGGTATTCCACGTGGACAGGAACCGCTGGAGTCTCCCCCCGACAGGTGTTATGTGGTCGGGGGGAAGGGAGAGGGCGTCACTGTTTGTTCTTGGGTGAGGACCTGGTGTTGCCGTAACCGCGTCCTCTGCCCTTGGTGCTGGAGCCACGATATCCACCTCTGGTGTTTTTATCGTAGGTACTCTGTGTGCCCCCTTTATTGTATGTTTGCTGTGACCCCTGTCCTCTAGCCGCTCCCCTATTTCCGGGGCGACGAAAGGAGCCACTACGAAATGTCTGCGACTGCAGAGCCCCCATTGACTTTGCAGTGTCAGTGTCCTTTTTGATCTTTTCTAGGGTGGTGTCAACTTCTGGTCCGAATAAGTAGTCAGGGTTGACAGGCTGATTTAGGATGTTATTTTGAATCTCAGGTTTGAATCCGGAGATTCTTAACCAAGCGTGTCGTCGTAGCATGACGCTGGTGTTTATCGCCCTCGCAGCTGTGTCGGCAGCATCTAGTGCACACTTAATGGATGCGTTTGTAAGGAGTTGTCCCTCTCTGATGAGGAGCTCCGCCGCCTCTTTGTACTGGTCTGGTAGATGTTGGAGTAGTGACTCTAGCGTGTCATAGTGTGAGCAATCGTAGCGAGCCAGGAGTGCCTGTGTATTGGCAATGCGCCAGATGTTTGCTGCTTGGGCTGCAATCCTTTTGGCGGAGGTCTCCAGCACCTTGGACTCCTTGTCCGGGGGAGGAGCATCACCAGTTGTCTGCGAGTGCGCTCGTTTGCGAGCGTTAGCAACCACCATGGAGTCCAGAGGTAACTGACCTCTAATGTACATAGGGTCCCCGGGCGCAGGTTTGTATTTTTTCTCAATCCTGGGGTTTATCACCCGTGCCCTGGTTGTTTCCTTGAAAATGTCCTTTGCTGGCTTGAGGACACCTTTTAACATGGGCAGAGTCTTGACAGTCCTCTCTGAGGAGGCGAAAGTGTCCACCAAGAAATCATCCTCAATTGTGTCTGAGTGGAGTTGAACTCCATGATTGGCTGCAGCACGTTCAATGAGGGCATTGCAGGCAGCAGTGTCCTCTGTGGGAGATGTTTTTGCGCCGTAAAGCTGCGTGTCCTGGGTATCTGTTGTGGCACCCGGGTCTGCAGGGTCATCCCAAGCTTGATCTGGGTCCTGCTGCTCCTCAGGATCTATATCCCTGGGGTAGGTGGTATCATCACCCATGTAATCCTCCATTGCGTCCGTGTCGGAGGGCGTCGGAGAAAAGGACTGGGGATCTGGATAGGAGGTGTGCAGGCGTTCATATAGAACCGGTTCCGATTCTGCTGGCAGTTTTTGCTTTAGAGGGATTCTGTAAGAGTCCAAAGCTTGGTCTGAAGTGACCTTCCGTTTTCGGAGCATGAGCCTGCCGGTGTCGGCGTCGATGAATTGGGACGGTGAAGGCCCAGTAGGAGAGTGTCCAGTAGATGGGGACCTTGTCTGGGTGACACGTGTTCGGATCTCGAATATTTTTGGCGCTGTGGACGGCGGCAAACCAAAAGTGATGTTGGTTGGTGCCGAAGGTGCCTTTGGAGCCTTTTTCGGCTCGGAGCCCGACGTGGACTGGAGGGCTGCCTGTTCTCTGATGCGTTGCAATGACGCTGCAACTTGTTACACCGAGAACGCCGAAGGTTCTTTGGTGCCGAGTGGTTCTGTAGAGGTAGGCGTGGACTTCTTCGGAGCCACAGGGTCATCGAGTTGAGGAGAGGTAGTAGCGGTCGACGGCGTCGATGACTGGAGCCTAGTCGCTGCCATCGAAGAGGACTCCGATGGAGCCGCCATTTTAACCTTGGTGGTCGGGGCCGATTGCTTCGGTGCCGGGGGCCGAGGCGCTTTGGTGGTACCGATGGCCTTCCTTTTTAGGTCGGTGCCGATATCCGCTGCAGCGAGTTCGGCGCCGAAATCCCTTTTTGTGCGTTCGGAGCTGATGGTTTTGGCTGGCGTCGAAGGAGTGGAGGTCTTCGAGCCGACCACTGCCAGTTTCACCTTCGGTTTCTGTTGAACCGGTGCGACGATTGGTTTCGGTTTCGTTGAAGGGAAACCAGTCTTTTTCGGTAATAATGGCTCTCGCTGGATGTTCGAGGCCGGGCCGGAGGGCGGGGCCGAATGTTGAAAATTGAAACAACGATGTGATTAAGCATTTACTAAAGACATGAATTCCCCTTTAGGTCCGAGTTTCTTCCGTTATGTTGACTAAAGTCTGGACTCCATTTTGTATTGTCATGTCTCCACGTGCTCAGCACGAGAAGAGTCCTATCTTCGTGTTAGTTGCCCTTGTAATCTTCCTAGTAACAGTCTATAAATAGCTCCTTTGTCCGTCTGGCGCATGCCCAGGCTTGACCACATCTGTTATCAGTTAATCCTCGCTTGACCATGTTTTCGCTGGCTTAGAGATGTGTTAACTCCGCCCACATATTGATTCTGTATCGAAAATGTCCATAAAAGGTAATGTTCTTCGCCTCATGTTGTATCCACCCACTTATGAGCCCCTCTGTTGTGTATAAAAGGGGACTGTGTTCGCAAGTTCGGTGTGCTACTCTATGCAATACCGAAGGGTGTTGTATGGATTGTAGGACCACCCTTAAGGGTTAATAAACTTTGTCTTTGTACTTTGCAGTTTCCGTGCCAACTTCCTTGTAGATTCCATTACAGGAGAGCGAACCCTTGTGTCCTGCGGGCCTAGCTGGGGCCTGTATTCATCAATTGGCGCCCGTCACGTGGGGCTCATCGGCGACTCGGACACTCGAAGGACTGGTCGTGACGAAGGTGAGGAATTTGGCCGGGGATGTGATCACTGCCAGAGGCATTTTAGTCCTGGCATCCCGAGGTTTTCTTCCTTCCCTTCCGAACTGACCATCTGGGTGGCGCCGGTCCTCGACTGAGACCTCTTCTGTCGGTTCTGCCGTGACAGCCGTTTGGGCGAATTTTGGAGCTTGGCAGTTGGAATCTGGATACTCTTGATTGGTAAGAACCGTTGTACGGTACTTGCTCCGAGTTTTTGAAGCCTGGGTTGGCTATTTTGAGTTTGATTTGTGATGACCGGTCATATCTTGTATTGATTACTGTGAGAATATATGCGTTGCAACACATATAGGCAGGTAATGTGGAGATATTTCTCCGGAGCTGTATAAATTTGAACGGCGCAAAGTTTAAGTGCCATTTTTTTGATAATACTGCATATTTTGCATTATTTTTGAGCATGCCTGCTTTTAGCGCACTCCGTAAGTGGTGCTGCTGCTTTGGAAACCGGTTAAACCTCGAGGAATCTGCTCCAGCCCCCCCAGAGGGGACTCCTAATAGGGATATGTATGTGAAGCATGGTCTTTCTTCCATAATGTACAGCACAGTATGGAGGAAATACTCCAAAAAGGATCCTGAGTTGCGCTGGCCTTTGTATGGATCATTTGATATGCGTAAGATTGAGTATGTGGAACAGTGTATGTGTAAACGGCGTGCTCGTCAAGATATGTTTGAGTGTGTGCGATTATGGGTGAAGGAAGTGCGTGAGCGAGAAAAACGTGAGAAAGCGCTGTTTGATAAAGAGCAACGGAAGAATGATCATGTGCGAGCGCAGGAAGCGAAGCGTCGGGAGGAAAGAGAACAGACGGAGAGACAAGAGAAAGAGCGTAGGCTGCAAGTGTCGGGTCAATATGCTGTTCGGCAGCCTCTTTATCCTGTCCTTACTAATCTTGATGATGATTTTTTCCTATTAGATCGTTCCCCGCCACCTTATGTGGGTCGGTCTGCTCCGACAGCTCAGGATTCTGGATCGGGTAAAGATAAGATAGACACGCGATCCATGTTATCTCTTGAGCGCTCGGGTGAGCTTCGGAAACTTACTTATCGTGCAGTTTCAAATAAGATGTCTTCTGCAGAGTTATTGCCGGTTCTGGAAGGATGGCAGGATAGGGAGAAATTGTATTTTGCTGCCATTTTCTCTGATGAAGTGGTTGCTGCCTTTCGAAAATATTCTGATGTTTTTGAGCCACAGGAGATCGTGTCGGATTCTAGAGCACTGCGTAATGGTACTTTCTCTCCCTCTCAGGTGCCTGATGCGGTCCGACGTCTGTTTGCGCTACGGGATGAGATGCTCCAACTGCGGGACAAAGCGCGCCGGAACAAGGAGGAGGAGAGCTTGACCTTGCAGGCGGACGACCAGCAGCCGTCTTCCTCCCAGTCAGATAAGGACGAACTAGTGCATGCTAAACCCATGCGAGAGGCGGCACCTTTGTATGTTCCTCCTAAAGGAGCGGGAACTAGTGCGGATATTACTTCTGCCGATGCTAAGGGATATTTTGTGTACAATTGGGTTTATACTCCCTGGCATAGGGCTGATGTTATGGCGTTAAAGAATGCATTGCCTGACCCTCGCAAGAATCCAGCGGCCTTTTACGAAGAAGTCGAAGGGGCCTTGAATTCTTGTACTATGACCTTAGCAGATATAGACCTGTTCTTTGGGCTTATCTTACCACCGGATATGTGGCGATCTGTACGGAAGGTGGATGATCAAGCCGCTTTTAAGGCTAGGTGGTCTGAGATTGAGGATGAGGATAGGGAGAGGAAGCCCGCGCAGAAACCGCCTCAGATTATCTTAGATCTCCCCGCTGCTATTTTGACCAAGTTGAAAACAATTATTCCCCCTAAAAAGATTGACTGGAAAATGTTAGCCTCGTGTAAACAGAAAGTTGATGAATCAGTTGCAGATTTCTTTACGCGCTTTGAGGAGACATTTCATGATTTTAGTGGTCAGTCACTTACGGATGATACGGGTCGACACCTTTTTGCTGATAAATATGTGGCGAATTTATTACCGGAAATAGCAGCTCGTTTAAAAGCGAGTGAAAGTTCTTGGTCCACCGCGTCTCCGACATCCCTCCTGACTATAGCTCAGTATTATGAGCGTCAGGAACAAGAAGCGAAGGGGCAGGAGGAGAAGAAATCGAAAGATTTAAAAACGAAGGTGATGTTAGCGCAAGTGTATGGTCCGCCTCGTCGGGGTGTCAATAGAGGTAGGGGAGGATTTTATGGTCCCCCTTCGGGTCGATCAGATTTAAATAGGAATCAATGTGCGTATTGTAAACAGTCGGGTCATTGGGCCAGAGATTGTCCGGCGTTGTATGCATCTCGCCAGGGGCATAATCAAGGTCCACCGAGAGGTAGAGGGGGTTTCCCGAATCTCAGAGGGAATTCGAATGATCGTGCTCGCTTTGAACCTACCGTGCAGCAGCGAGATAGACCTAATGTCTTTGATCGACCGCACCAGTATCAAGTGTCAGGGACGGACCACTCTGGGTACCATGATTCGCAGCATGCATAGGAATGCGTTGGATGGGGGTTAGAATCAGTTGAAGTGCCGGTTGACCAGAAGGTTCCTTATGTCTCAGCGAAGGTTTTGGGTTCTACTGATCGGTTCCTCGTAGATACAGGAGCGACTCGTAGCGCGCTGTCTAAACAATTGGTTCCGAGGGCTCCCCCATCTGGCTTAATGGTTACATCGGTAGGGTTTGATGGTACACTCTCTCGAAGCCCTCTTTCTCGACCCCTTGCATTCCAGGTTGATCCCTTTTCTGCACCCTGTCCGTTTTTGCTTGCCCCGAACACGCCTGACAACATTATGGGTCTTGATATGCTCAAGCACTTCAGAGCTACGATCCGCTGCTCCCCCGCTGGAGTACGTGTGATATTAAACGATAATCACCCCATGACAGAACGGATGTGTGTGGTTGCAGAGGATACTGTCTTAGCTTCCCTCCCTCGTACTTTGTGGGCTACTTCGGATACTGATGTTGGACAGATGGTGATTCCGCCTGTCCACATTAGTGTTATGTTATGTTATTTATTCTTTTGTATAGCGCACGGCTACTCAAAAAGAGTGTCCCGGCGCTTTTTTGGAAAAGGAGGGCTGCAACACAATAACATAACACCGTTAAAAAAAGGACAGAATGCCAGACAAATACATGCAGGAAAAACAGGCTACTGGGTAAACAGCCAGGTTTTAAGGCCTTTTCTAAAAGCTAGTAGGCTGGTAGCTCCCCGCTGAGTGAACGGCAGAGAGTTCCACAACTGTGGCGCCAGTAGTCCAAAGGAGCGGCCTCCCAGGCGAGCTCTCTTCACACGCGGAACAACCGCCAAAAACAGGGATTCCGACCTCAAAGA
The DNA here is from genome assembly GCF_964204655.1 of Triturus cristatus. Taxonomy (NCBI): domain Eukaryota; kingdom Metazoa; phylum Chordata; class Amphibia; order Caudata; family Salamandridae; genus Triturus; species Triturus cristatus. The sequence goes on from NC_140581.1 coordinate 444,399,105, forward strand.
CCGGGTCGGCTGATAGAAGACCAGTCTCTTTTGAAGATACTTTGCTCCCACCACGTGGAGAGCTTTGTAGGCCAGAGTCAGAGCCTTGAAGGCGATCCGTTTCCGGATAGGGAGCCAATGCAAGGTTTTCAACAGGCCCGATGCACTGGCCCGTCTATTTAATCCAAAGATTGCTCTCGCAGCAGCGTTCTGCACCACTTGGAGCCGCTGCAGCAAATACTCTGGCAGGCCCAGGTAAAGAATGTTAGAATAATCCAACCTGGACCCGATCAGAGCCTGCACTGTCAGTTTCCTATGCTCCTCAGACAGCAGGGGAAGGAACCTCCGCAGCATCCTAAGGATGCCGAAGCAGGTGCCCGACACCCCGAGGATCTGGGATTTCAATGTTAGCCCCTTATCCATCTTGACCCCCAGATTCTTGGCGACTTGGGAGGAGCAAGACGGAGGAAACATATTAATCGGCCACCAGGCCTGCCAGTCTGGCTCTGTGTCGCACCCAAAGAAGAGTACCTCAGACTTATCGGAATTGCACTTGAGGCTGTTCAGTTGGAACCATTGGAAAACAGCCCCAAGGCAATCCCGGATACTCTCCCCGTCAAAGTCTCCTCCTCTCTTACACGAGAAGAGGAGCTGGGTGTCGTCGGCGTAGGATACGATCTGGGCCCCATACGACTCCGCCAATGCCGCCAACGGGGTCATGAAGATGTTGAATAGGGTCGGGCTCAAGATAGAGCCCTGTGGGACCCCGACTCCCAGAGGCGGCATCACGGCGGAATCTGGCGAGGCCCAGACCGTTTGCCGGCGGCCGGCTAGAAAGGAGGAAAACCAGCCGAGCACCGTCCCCCGCAGACCTATCTCAAAGAGTCTTGCGAGAAGGCCATCATGGGGGACGGTGTTGAACGCCGCCGACAAGTCCAACATCACCAGCATGGCTTTGCCCCCAGAGTCCAGAACCCCTTTAATGGTTTCTGAGACCTCAAGGAGCGCAGTCTCTGTGCTGAGATGGGGACGAAAACCCGACTGGGTGGCGTGCAAGATCTCGTTGGTCTCAAGAAAATTGGAAAGCACAACCTGAACGTGCTTTTCCACAATCTTCGTGAGAGCCGGCAGCAGAGAGATGGGCCTATAATTGACCGGGGCCTTCGGGTCTAGGCCTGGCTTTTTGAGCAATGGAATCACCATCGCCTGCTTCCAGGCGTGCGGGACCACTCCCTGACTCAGCGAAAGATTCAACAGCGGGTTTGCCAGTGGATTGATCACCTCCGCAACTTTCGCAAAAAATTTAGCAGGGCATGGGTCGAGGGGCGAGCCCGATTTGAGATTGCCCATTAGCGCTAAAGAGTCAGGGGCAGAGAGCGAAGGAAACACACTCAGCGTCACACCAGGCCAAGCCCGCGGGGATAAAATGGCCTCAGGATTAGTCTGGCCCGTGGGCCCAGGCGATGGAAAAGAATCCTGTATGCGTTGATCTTGCTCGTAAAGAAATCAGCAAGGTCCGAAGCCCAGGTACCAGACGGTTTTTCGTCCGAGGTGTTAGACCATGGGGAAATAAATTCTCTCACAATGGAGAAAATCTCCTTGCAGGAGTTAGAAGCAGCTTCTATTCTCCTAGCTAGATATGCTTTTTTTCCAGGCGAATGTCCCGGTGATAGGCCTTGACCACCGTTTTATAGGTCAGCTTGGCTACAGTATCATATTGTGCCTGCCAAGCTCTCTCGGCCACCTTACACTGCTGCCGCGTAGCCGACAGTGCTGCGGTAAACCAAGGCGCAGAGACCCGTTTCGGTGTCAGGCGGGGTGTCAGTTCCGGGGCAAGATCATTCAGCCTGTCTAGGAGCCAAGCTTGCAGGGTCTCCAAGTCCCTATCCAGATCGCCAGAGAGGGAACATGGGTGATCCACAGCAGCCTGGGCCAGCATCTTTGGGGTCACACGATGATATGCCCTATGGACACGGCCCTGTTGCTGTGCCAAGGCAGCCACCGGTTTAACTGTGCCTTTGATCGTAAATTTGGCAAGCAAGTGGTCTGACCATAGTACTGGTATAATCTCAATCACCTCGAGAGGGGAAGACGAGAATACCTGGTCAAGAGTGTGCCCCTTCTCGTGCGTAGGCTCCTGCAAATGAGGAATCAGTCCCAGCGGGGCCATAGCCTCAGAAAGTTTGATGGCAGCAGGGTCAGACGGATCATCCATCCGAAAGTTAAAATCCCCTGCCACGATGCAATGTTCCGCTTTCAGGGCCAGCCCCAACAACACGGAGTCCAGATCTTCAAAGAACGTACCGGGTGAACCAGGTGGTCTATACACGAGTAATCCCTTAACAGATTGATGTGGAGACAAAGTGATAGAAAAAACGAGGGTCTCCGAGCCTCGGATGTCCATCACTGGCAGGATCGCACAGGGCGTGCCTTTCTTGACCACCAATGCCACTCCACCACCCCTTCCCTTAGCTCTATCCTTCCTGAAGATGTTATAATCAGGCGGGATTGCCGTAGCGACATCTGGGTTGGAAAATTCACCCCACCACGTCTCAGTAAGCATAAGACATAGTGGCTTCACTGTATCTAGAAGCTCAAATATGTCTTGCGCATGTTTACACGCCGACCTGGTGTTTAGTAGCATGCAGCGATAACCCACACTGAGGGTGTTATTGTTGGGACGTGATAACTGAGAGCGGTTAGGGCGCCAGCCACAGCCAGGGCAGCAGAGTTTCCCGCGATGGCGTCCGGGAAAGACAGTGCGACAGCCTGTGACCAGGGTGTCAAAAGAGCGAAGTTCCCCAGGGGAATAATGCAGCACTGGTGTCCCAGGGGGACACATCCCTGGTGTTTAGAACCCTACCCGCCGCTCCGATCGCCTCCGGGACGCTGACGGGCACAGACGGGCAGGACTCTGGCTTGACTCCGGCGCGAGTCCGGCGCGAGTCCGGCGCTACCGCTGCGCGCAGAAAGCGAGCATTAAGTAGGGCTCACCTGTGGTCCTAGTGAGCGCTAGAGCGCTCAAACAAGTGGCACACTCGCTACTCGCCACACCCAAGATGGCGACCAGGCGCCAAACACGAAGGCAAGAGGAAAGATGAAACAGATCCGCGAAAAGCGCGGTGGGGGGCCCAATTTAAGGTGCAAGTATGTGGGCACACAAAGATTGGCTTAAAAGCAGGGGAAAATACAATTTTGAGCAAACGAAATACAAAAACTGTATTTTTAAAATATAAGCAGCGCTGTAGATTATAATTCCAGCAGCATAGCGCGCGTGCGTGCTATTACCTTCTCCAAGCATGTCCAGGAGGGTGCGGTGTTACCACGCCTCCATCAGTATCGTATTTCCCAGGAGGGGGAGGAGGCCCTTATACAGATTGTGCAGGATTTGATTAAGGTGGGAGTAGTGGAGGAAGTTCCCTACAACGTCTGTAACAGTCCGATTTTACCCATCTTGAAGAAAGATACGGATGCCAAAGTTTACCGGTTTATCATTGATTTGAGGGAGGTGAACAAGATCGTGGTACCAAGAAGAGAACAAGGTATATAGTACACGCACTGCGTGGTAGTTACTTGGTTGTTTATCAATTGTTTCGTGCTCCAAGGTCTCGCTCTCCGAAAATGAGTGAGTAGAAACGTGAAAAATGCACTCCCCAGGTCCTGGGGTGTGTCCCTCGGGCATAGGTATGGTCCTCTCGAGGAGGTTTCAAATGTTACTTGAATGATTAAAGTTGAGATTTCATCAATTTGAAAAAACATTATTCGTCGTTTTTAGTGGCGTTCATTTCAAACACGTTACGGTAACATTGACATAAGTTGCAAGCTCCCAATGCATTTCGGCATGAGCCTTCATCGGGGGAGATCTACAAGTGGTAAAGAGGATAAATGAGTGTAGGATCGATGAATAGCGTGGCGTTTATTTACACGGAGTGGTGTTAGTTAAATAAACGATGTGAAATAAAGCGGCAATGTGAATTAATAGAGATAGTGAATGGATCATGGGAATGTGAGTAATTCATTTATTACGAAGGGTGAGTGGCCGCATATATGCAGCTCCGTGTCGGCGGGATTTGCAGTGCTGTTCTTAAAGAAGGTACCCAAAGGAATATTACCCAAAGAATGAGTTACAGGCAGGTTTACTAGTAAGGTGGTAGGAAACTGCTGTAAAACATGCGAGTTAAAACGTGTGAAGTGTTCTTACCGGGTGCTTAACGCCTCATCATGTCGTCCGTGTAGTCCGTGTGTGGTTGTTCGCGTCTAAGATCGTATTGGGACGGATTTAAGTATTAGGAAAGGGACGTTGAAAACGTGTGACGTGTTGGATAGCAATATGTATAGACATAGGACTGTGGTGTTGTGAGCATGAAAACGGTAAAAGGACTAATCCGGTGGTGTTGTCTGGTTTAGAGGAAAAACAAAAAAAAGGGCTGGATGTGCCCAATCCGTCATCGCTAATGAATAAAGTGTATGGGGGGTGTGTGCAGAAAACCGTGTATGGGAACAGTGAAATTATCATGAGGGATGTCAAAGGTGTAATGGTAATGGAACACGTGTGAACAGGAATGTCAGTTGTAAAAGATGTTATAAATCGATCTAAGTCGGGGATGAAATGTGCGGTGAAAGGCAAGTAGCGTGCATTAGAAGATTGGTGATTGTTAGTGAATCAGTAGTTGATCTAATAAGTAATGATATTCAAGGTTCATTTGAAAATGAAAACATGAGGAATAAGTGATTAAGTATGCAATTACAGATAACATGAAAATTCAGTGCGATCATTTAAACCATCCGGTTTCATCGAGTTTAAAAAATAAATCCAATGATTTTCTCTTTGCAACATGAAGTTGCGATTGTCTCTCCCTTCTTTCTTTGTGACAATTTCCAAAACACAAAATTTTAGTTGACTAACATTATGTCCAGCTTCCAAAAAATGTTGAGCAACTGATGATTTTTGTTGTTTGGTCCTGATGTTGGATTTATGCTCATTAAGTCTTATTTTCATTTTTCTTTCAGTTTGTCCAACGTAAATTTTGCCACAAGGGCATTTGAGCATGTAAATGACGTTGGATGTGTCACAGGTTGCCGTTTTTCTTAGTTTAATTTTATGCCCTTTCATAGGGTGTGTGATGTAATCGCCTTTTATGATGTTGTTACAGCTGTTGCAGTTCAAGCAAGGGATGGTTCCTTTAAAAGAAGAATATGTGAGTGGTTGGTTTTGTTGTTTTAGAATTTCGCCGATGTTTTTATTGCGTGTGTAAGCGAAAATTGGTTCCTCATCGAAAATATGGTTGAAGTCCTGCTCTAATTTAAGCAATTGCCAATGCTTTTTGATTATTCGTCTGTAGCTTGTACTCATGGTGGAATATTTAGAAACTACCGTAACTTGATTACTGGTTGATTTGGGTTGTATGGTGAGAAGTTGATCCCGGTTTTTGGAGTTAGATCTTTCTTTCGCTTTTAGTAGTACCTGATCAGGGTAACCACGAGATTTGAATCTTTGTGTGAGGATGTTAAGTTGGTCAAGCGATTTGTTGGGGTTGGATACAATTCTTTTTACTCTGAGCATTTGGGAATATGGGAGATGCTGTTTGAGTGGTGGCGGGTGAAAGCTTTGATAATGAAGGGTATTGTTCCTGTCTGTGTTTTTTCTATAAAGGTCAGTCTCGAATCCCGTAGGTGTTTTAATGATGGTGACGTCCAAGAAGGTGATGATATCTGGATGGATGTTGAAGGTGAATTGTAGTCGTTGGTCAATTTGGTTGAGGTTGTCAAGATGATTCTTAAGAGCATGATCCGAGCCACTCCATATGATAAATATATCATCAATGAATCTGAGATATAATTTTAAATGGCTGGTCCAAGTGGGTATGGTTAGAATGTGATCTTCCTCGAATTGATTCATGAAAATATTAGCGTACGCTGGGGCAGCGCAATTTCCCATGGATGTGCCAGTTAACTGCTGATACCATTCATTGTTGTGTTCAAAGTAGCTGTGAAAAAGGGTAAATTGCATTAGTTCCATTAGGAAGACCTGTGAGTTGTGTGGGTGTTTTGAATGTAGCAATGCCTGTTCGATAGCCTCCAAACCCATCTGATGAGGGATGGAGGTGTATAAGGAATTAACATCCACTGTACATAAGGTGATGTGTTCGTCTTCTGATATGGATACTTGGTTGAGTTTGATTAGAAAGTCGGTGGTATCTTTGAGAAATGATTTCATAGAGTTGACACTGGGTTGAAGATGGCGATCTAGAAATTTGCCAACTGGTTCATGGAGACTTCCACGTGTAGAGACAATAGGTCGACAAGGAGGTTTAGTGGGGTGCTTGTGGATTTTGGGTACCATGAAGATGGTTGGGCTTTTTGGATTAGGTTGAATGAGAAATTTTTGAACCTTCTCATTGATGGTGCCGTTGTCGACGGCAGCTTGTACAATGGCCTGTAGGATCACTCTGTATTGTGTCGTAGGATTAATTTCCAATTTCAAATATGTTTCAGAATCCTGGACGTGAGTTGATATTTGGGAGTTGTAGTAATCGGAATTGAGTACAACAAGTGCTCCACCTTTATCCGCTTTGGTACAGATGATATCAGAATTGCATGCAATGGATCTTAAAATACCAATCTCTTTGTTAGTAAGGTTGCTGCGTTTTGATCTGTTTCTACTGTAGTTGAGTTTAGATAGGTCATTCTTTACACTTGATTCAAATAGGTCTAGACATTTATGGCTGACAGGTGCCATAAATGTACTTTTAGGCCGAAAGCCCATCAGGGGATCTTCTTCTTGTTCTTTTGTGGGTGCCAGGATGTTGTCAAAGAAGTGGCGAAGTCTGAGTTTTCTCATGAGCTTATAGAAGCTAATCATTCAAGTAACATTTGAAACCTCCTCGAGAGGACCATACCTGTGCCCGAGGGACACACCCCAGGACCTGGGGAGTGCATTTTTCAAGATCGTGATACCTCAGTATCCAGTGGTTTCTGATATCACGACGTTGCTCACTTTGGTCCCGCCAACGGCGACCACGTTTTCGGTTATTGATTTGAAAAATGCCTTCTTTTCGATCCCTATTCATCCTGATAGCCGATACCTTTTTGGTTTCACTCTGAATAATAGGTCTTATCGATTTTGTAGAGTTCCTCAGGGCTACACAGAAAGCCCTAGCATTTACAGTCAAGCATTGAAAAGGCAATTGGATTCTTTTGTTCTGCCTGAGGGTGTCGCCCTTATACAATATGTCGATGACATCTTGTTGGCGGCTGACACTCCTGAGCTGTGTGAGAAGAGTACGTTATCCTTGCTTTCCTTTTTGGCATTTCACAATCACAAAGTATCAAGGAAGAAATTGCAATTCTGTAGACCAAAGGTGACTTAATTGGGTCACCTTTTGTCTAAGGAGGGGCGTGCACTCACACCAGATCGTATTCAAGCAATTTTGGACACGCCAGTGCCTTCCACACAGAAGGACGTGCGTGCATTTTTGGGTCTTGTTTCTTTTTGTAGGCAATGGATATTAGGGTTTTCACACATAGCCAAGCCATTATTAGCCCTTTTGACAAAAGACACACCTATTCCGCTTCCCTGGTCAAATGAGTGTGACATTGCCTTCCAGCAATTGCGACAGGCCCTTTGTTCAGCACCAGTGTTAGGGACCCCTGATTATACAAAACCCTTTTCGCTGTATGTGCATGAGAAAGATGGATGTGCATTATCAGTTTTAGTGCAGATGCACGGCGGCAAGCAGCGCCCTTGTGCATATTTTTCGGCTGTACTTGATCCTGTTGCCCGAGCATTGCCTGGTTGTTTTCGCTCGGTGGCGGCGACAGCTGTGTCAATACGCCAAAGCGAGGGAATTGTGTTATCTCACAAACTGTTGGTATTAGTCCCCCATGCTGTTAAAGCCCTGCTTAATCAGACAAAAACGCAGCATTTGACCAGTGCCCGTTTAACGGGATATGAGTTGACGCTTTTGGCTCCTCATATTACGTTAAAGAGGTGTGTAACGTTAAATCCGGCTACATTGTTGCCGTTTCCGGAAACTCAGTCTAAAGCACGAAAAGCACATGATTGTATTCTTGTGACTGAGTAACAGACAAAGGGTCGTATTGATCTCCAAGATACGCCCTTTCCAGATGTTGATGGAGAATTGTGGGTGGACGGATCATGCCTGAAGCTACCAGATGGTACGACTTCAGCAGCGTATGCAATTACCACACTGCAAACGATAGTGGAGACAGCACGCATACCACAGAAATCAGCTCAAGCAGCGGAACTTATAGCATTAACACGAGCATGTGAGCTCAGTACAGGATTGTGTGTGAATGTTTATACAGATAGTCGCTATGCCTTCGGAGTAGCGCATGATTTCGGCCTACTCTGGAAGGAGAGAGGGTTTCTAACGTCGTATGGAGTACAGATAATGCATGGAGAGTTAGTTCACAACCTTTTGACCGCATTGACATATCCGAAGAAGATTGCTATAATTAAATGTAGTGCCCATAAGAAAGTGGTTGATAAAGTTGGAGAAGGGAATGCTTTGGCAGACCGGGTGGCACGGGAGACTGCAATGCAGCCTGGTGCTACTGCCATGTACGTAGTGAAGTCGCAGGTAGAAAGATGGCACGATGCAAAGAGAGAAGTGCTGGAAATACAGAGGACCGCTTCTGACAAAGAACGGGAGCAATGGTCCAATGATGGAGAATTGGACGATGAGGGTTGTTGGAGAAATAAGCAGATGGATAGATGGAAGTTACCCACAGCTTTTGTACAACCTATGGTTCAGATGGCACATGGGCTAGCACATGTTGGAGCTTCCGCAATTGTAAAATTGCTTACTCAAGTCTGGGAGCATCCAGAGATTGCTAGCACGGCAAAGAGGGTAGTGCAGACCTGTATGATTTGTCTGAGGTATAACCCAGGAAAGGGTACTAGAACTCCAGCAGGAGGATTTGTGACACCTACTGCACCCTTTGAGGTTTTGCAGATGGATTACATCCAGCTTGAACGCTGTAACAATTTGAAGTATGTTCTAGTAGTGGTTTGTGCCTTCAGTAAATGGGTTGAGGCATACCCTACGAAAGATAATACTGCAATGACTACAGCCAAGATGCTATTGAAGGAGTTCTTCCCTCGATATGGCGTTTGTAGACTGCTGTGGAGTGATAACGGACCTCACTTTATAGCGGATGTTATAAAGTATGTCCTGAAGGGTCTAGGCATTACCCAGAAGTTTCATGCAGTGTTTCACCCTCAGTCTGCAGGACTGGTTGAAAAGTATAATGGTACGCTGAAGCTCAAGATCGCTAAGATCCAAGCTTCGACTTCTTTGACTTGGCCAGATGCTTTACCGCTGGCATTATTGTCAATTAGATCGATACCACATTCTCGAACCGGTCTCACGCCTTATGAGATCGTTTTTGGACGCCCAATGAATATTTGGGGTCCACCAAGGCCTAAGGCTGTGTATGATGTACCTTGTGTAATGATGAATGATTATCTGGCACAGTTAACGGATAACTTGGTTTCTATTCATCAACAGGTCCGAGAGGCGCTCCCTGATCGGTCCACAGGCGAAGGTCATAGTCTCCGACCTGGAGACTATGTTATGCTGAAGATTTTTGAAAGGACGAACAGTTTGGAGCCGAGATGGGTTGGCCCTGAGCAAGGCTTACTTGCAACGAGGACGGCTGTGCGGGTTTCCAACCGAAAGAACTGGATCCATTCCCTGCACTGTCGTAAAGTGCCGCCTGGATTGGTGGAGCCTGCTGTATTGACCGACCATCGAGAAATTCTGACTGCAGAGAAAGGCCGTGCTGTGGAACCGAACGACACTGAGGAGCTCTTTCCGGACCACGTGATTCCTGGAGGAAGACGATATCATCTCAGACCAAGGAAGTGAATTCTTCAGTATCAGGACAAGTTGTCAGAACGGCCCTTAGGTTAGTGAAACGGAGAGCCAATGTGGCAAGGGGGGGGGGGGATCAGCCCTGCATTAGTGTAGCAACACCCGTCTTGGCCCGCTGGTGAAGAAATCAACCGCTGCCTAAGGGGAAGAGTTCTGACAACCTTTTAGTTTCAGGAAGATATTGATTTTTCATTCTAAAATGGAGAAAAAGAAAATCCTTTGTGCAACAGGTTTTATTCTTACAGTAGCTATTGTTGGGATAACCACATGGTTTGTTGAGGATGTGACTCCTGCTCGAGAGTTGCTTGTTTTGACTACTCCAGTGCCTGAGGAGCACTACTTTTATACCCTTCCGTATCAAGAGTTGAAGCATCGCCAGTCTTATTTGAATAACACTTTCATCCAGATGTTGCATCATACTCATGTTGCCACTAATGCTACGAACTGTTGGATATGTGGCATGATGCCGGCTCACCAGAAGAAAGGAGGAACTCCGTTCATACCTCTTCCTTTTTCTCATAATGGTTCTTGTAGAGCATGGTACACTTTGCTTTTTGCCACTCGGAAACCTACAGTGGGACGGTTACTCTTCAGACTTAATAGGGAATGTCATCAAGATAAAGATGGTTATCCACAAGCGAATGGGACAATTTGGGAATGGGAAGAGTATCGACCAGACAATGAATCGATTCCCTATATTTTCACGAACACTAGGGACACTGTGGGGAAAGACCGATTCGTGATTCAAGTGGCACAAGCTCGAGCGGACTTGTGTGTCCAGAGTGTGTGTTATATTCCTGTTGGTGTTAGTGACTGTATCACTATCCTGAACATCGACGGGTTGAATAACAGTACCTTCTTAGCATCCCATAATACATACTTCGTATGTGGAAATAAAGGTTATTATCGTTTGCCAGCCGGTTGGTCTGGAGTATGTTACGTAGCATTCCTATTACCTCCTGTATTCTTGGCACCTGCATCTTATCATAAAGATTTGAAGTTGTTGAATAATGTGACTGTAAATAGGTATAAACGTACTCTATCTATTGATGATGTTGACCAGACCGATACTAGCCTGCAGCAGTATATTGATTTTAATTTAGGATTGTTCTTCTTTGTTGGAGCTGCCCTAAATAGTAGGAAAGTTCGAAGGTTAACAAGAGTTGTAGAGGCTGTGACAAATCAAACCGCTGCTGCTCTTGGGAATCTTACGGAAGAATTACAAATCACTAGAATTGTTGCATTGCAGAATCGTATGGTGTTAGATGTTATGTTAGCTGACCGAGGTGGAGCATGTAAAATTATCGGAAGTAGTTGTTGTGTGTTTATTCCTGACCACACGCCATCAGTCTATAATGCTATTAACAAGTTACATAAAATTGCAGCTGAAATCCATACAGAAAATGGCACTTGGACCTTTTCTGGATGGTTTTGGGCATTGATCACCACATGGGGGTGGAAGGTTTTAACTGGTCTCTGTATTATCGTAGCAATTCTGTTTTCCTGTTGCATTTGTATTCAATGTGGTCCTTTACTCTGTTCCCTATGTATGTCACTCTGTATTCCTGATAAGAAAGCTATTGCCAATGTCACTTACCAGAAACATTTAACTAAAGAAATAGAAGAAATTATGAAAATTGACATATACGATGATTATTCTAATGAACCGGATGTCTTCAGTAAATGCTGAAAGGGTCGTCTGTTGAAAATTGAAACAACGATGTGATTAAGCATTTACTAAAGACATGAATTCCCCTTTAGGTCCGAGTTTCTTCCGTTATGTTGACTAAAGTCTGGACTCCATTTTGTATTGTCATGTCTCCACGTGCTCAGCACGAGAAGAGTCCTATCTTCGTGTTAGTTGCCCTTGTAATCTTCCTAGTAACAGTCTATAAATAGCTCCTTTGTCCGTCTGGCGCATGCCCAGGCTTGACCACATCTGTTATCAGTTAATCCTCGCTTGACCATGTTTTCGCGGGCTTAGAGATGTGTTAACTCCGCCCACATATTGATTCTGTATCGAAAATGTCCATAAAAGGTAATGTTCTTCGCCTCATGTTGTATCCACCCACTTATGAGCCCCTCTGTTGTGTATAAAAGGGGACTGTGTTCGCAAGTTCGGTGTGCTACTCTATGCAATACCGAAGGGTGTTGTATGGATTGTAGGACCACCCTTAAGGGTTAATAAACTTTGTCTTTGTACTTTGCAGTTTCCGTGCCAACTTCCTTGTAGATTCCATTACAGGAGAGCGAACCCTTGTGTCCTGCGGGCCTAGCTGGGGCCTGTATTCATCACGAAGAACTGCGGGATTGATCTCGGGTAAGGCCCGAAGGCGATCCCTCGACCGGAGCCGTAGACTGACGCACTTTGATAGCCTCCGTTTGGACGGGTAGGCCCTGCTCTTCACCAGAGCTATCTTCTTCGGCCCCAAAGGCCTCATCGTAGTCCCCTACCTCATCGTCGGCTTCTTCCCTGTGAAAAAGCGCTTCATCGGCGTCTTCCGATCGGGAATCGTGTTTGGAAGCGGGGCTGGAGTGTATGTCTTCCACGCTTTCAATATCTTCGTCCTCGGTGCTGAAGATGTTGGTCGGGGCCGGTGCCGATTGCTGCGCTTCCAATCTTGCTGCCCGTCGATTCCGGAGAGTCTTCTTGGATCGGAATCGGGCACAGGCCATACATTTAGATTCGTCGTGATCCGGAGATAGGCATATGTTGCACACCGGGTGGACGTCGATATGTGGATATTTGGCGTGGCAAACAGGACACCGTTTGAATGGGGTCCTCGATTCCATCGTCGATGTAAGGTCGATGGTCGGATTAAACGGATCCGAAAAAACTTGATAAGTTTGCTAAACTAGCAAGTAAGCTGTCGATACCGATCGGGAACAGTACCGACGAAAACTAAAGGCCTTTTGGCCTAAAACTAAATTTTCCTAACTTGAGTCAAGATAAGCACATCCGAACCCAATGGCGGAAAAAAACAATCTGGGGATGGAGAGGATGCCCATGCGCACTGTGGTCCAGGGGAGGAGTCACCTATCTCAGGATACTTCGAAGACTCTTCCAGGACAACAACGTGCAAACATCCGGACCCAACACTAGGCGGCGATCTATGCACAGATATGAATTCAGCAGCCCACATGCCTCGAACATCTTTTATAGCAGTTTGTGCATCAGCCAATCGCTGTGGCTATACCCATACGAATTGGGAACAAGAATCCACTGCTGACAGTTATGTATTTAAAAGAGCAATTAGTGTGTAGTGGCCCACAGCGGTCCAGATAAAAACAAGTGAGAGGCTTGTTAGGAATTAAGAGAGTTGTCTGTGGTGGACGTGCTTTGGTGGAAACCTTTATTTGTTGACAAATGTCACATTTAAGGATCTATTATCTATTCTGTTTGTATAGACCAAACCACCAGCAGCGCTGCAATAGTGAAACTGTAGCCGCCATCCCTGCATGAGCAGCAGCAAAACCCCCATGTGCTGTCAGTATTCTCTATCCCCAACTCCGGAAAGCTGAGCGAAGGGAATGTTTTGTGCACTGAGCTGGTAGGAGCATTTTGCTGAAAAAGCTTTTAGTAAGTGGGTGCTACAGCACAAAGCTGTAACAGCCATCAATATGTCTTGATCTATCCTCGCGCTGGAATAAGTCATTGCAGCTACAACAGCAGTTTGCACTGCTGCCTTTGCGGCTTCATCAGCCAATGAAATCCCTGCAACGTGTATTCTTATACGCTGGTGGCTCAGTGTGTGGATAACATCAGCCCGTGGCAAACTCGCTTTAAGTTTTGCCACCTGGCCCCAAAATATCTTATGCTTGAAAGTATACCAGTTAGAATATCTGAATCCATTTTCGCTCTAATAGTGTAAGTTGCAAGACTAGACACAACAATAAGAATCATACACTAGAAGTGTGGGGAATTCAGGATCAGTATTCTCAAATGCCAGAATTAGAGCTTTCAGTCTAGCTATGCAGTGCAATGCCCTAGTGACTGCGTAAATGTTTTTAAAGATCACAAAACTCCATCTCTCATGTTACCCCTTACCACTGTACAAGCGGCAGGGTATAGGTGTTTGTTCCGACTGTGGGCTGGGCAGAACCATCGGTATAACCTATGAAGTCATACGGATCTAGAAGCATTATTTCACTGGGCATAGGTTATTCTTGTTCATAAAGAAGGTAGGCTTGTGTTTGAATGTAGAGTCAAAGACATTGTCTATGACTGTTGCTGTAACTCAGTTGCCCCACTGTATGGAACTCGGATGTAAGGCTTTTGCGTTCGGGACGCTGGCCTTTGTGACTGCCTCTAAGGCTGGAATTAGGGTCACAACAATTATGCGCTTGCCCTGAGCCAATGATCTTTCTTTCACTACAGCTGTCTGTACTGCTGTCAGTATTTTTCCTCGCCTGAAACGGGAATGCTCTTTATTTAGAAGCCCCATGTTCGACCATCTCAAAACTCCAGACGGTGCAAAACTGTGCAGCGAGTATACTTCTTGGGATCCCGAACTGTCAATCTGCAAAACCAGTGAAATCTCTTCAATGGCTCCCCGTCCAGGAGAGAGTTAATTTTAAGGCTATGTGTATTGTCCACAAGACGCTAGCAGGGAAGGGACCGTCCATCAACAGCTCCATTGTCCGTCCTTAACTTGCGAACAGACGCCTGCGTTCGGACGATCTGCGTCTTGCCGTAGTTCCCAAGATCAAGAAGGCTAGAAGTGGGGGCCGCCTGTTTTCTTACAATGCAGCCAGGACGTGGAATACTCTTCCAATTCACTTACGTAAGGAGTCCAACTATTTGGCCTTTCGTAAATTGCTAAAAACCTGGCTCTTCCCTTAGAATGGTTGTGGTGTCTGACCGCTGTCAGTGCTGGGATGCCCCTGGGTAGCTATGCGCTTAATAAATGCTTCTTTCATTTCATTTCTGTTGGTGCAAAACGGAATTCCACTTTGGAATGTAAAGGCGATTTATATGCAATTGGTACTGTGTCAACCTCATTGAATGTGACATATGTGTAGCCTGTGGTACCCACGATTATATGGATCACTAGGTTTTTGGTGTAAAAACACGTGTATGTAAGTGTTTTGAAGCTAGCATGTCAGCTTGTACTGAATGCAAAAACTGCGTGTGTTCTGGTGTCCGGTGGGTGCTTGAGAAGTCTGGATGGATTCATTTGTTAAACTGTTTTACCCGTTGTGCATATACTCTGGTATATATGTATGTCCAAAATGTAGAGAGCCCAATTGTGATTCTAGCTTTTGTATTGTGTTTGGAGGTTATAAAGCGTGCAAATTTCTCTATGAACTGTGGCACTAAGCTCATGCCCTCATTAGATAGCTCATATCACAGAAAAAGGACACTGAGAAAGACAATCTTGGATTTTTTAAGTCATTTCATAGCCTATTTGAGCAAATTCTACAATGATGCAATCCACTTTGGCCAAATGTGTTTTTAAGTTCTCATCCGTTAAGTATATGTCATCAATATAGGGCAATGTTTCATGGGAAACAAGTTGTAACAGCCGCGTTACACGGGCTGGGAACAACCCAGGGCTACTCTTGAGGCAAGCAACAGAATTGTTTTTGTGTGCCCAGGGCGGTAAATGCGGTCAAATTGCCGGCTTTCAGACGCTATGATTAGGCAGTAATAGCCATATGAAATGTCTAATGTTATTTTGTATTTCTTGCAAACTGTTATTGATTAGTGCTGCACTGTGTGCATTTTGTACTGAAAATATGGGAGTGTGGTTATTTGTCTATCATTCTCAATCCAAATAACCAGAAAAGCGTTTTGACGCCTCGTCAAAGGTAGTAAGCGATATATAAATACAATTACAATACAATAGTCTAAGACTAGGCGGTATGAATGTTCTGGTTTCGCTACCGGGATTGTTCACTGGTGAGGTGCAAATCTCAATTACACCTTGATATTCAAGTTGTGCTAGGATTTCTCTAACCTGTCGTTTGGCTTCATGCTTGATGGGGTAGTGTAGTTGCACATGCAGGCTTGACCATATGGGTATTATATGGTGAGGTGAATCTTCATCTCAGCCCATGTGATTGCGATATAATGCCTGGGAACAAGGGCAGAGAAGGCAGGTAATATCACGTTTTCTCTTCATGGGACATTTGGTGGAAATTCTGTCCGCCAAACCTTTTCAGCCTAGAGAATGTCATAGCCAAATGTTAAGTTCTACCAAAAGAGAACGTTAATGGTGCAAGGTATGTCACCTTCCATTTGGTGTCGCCTGGAACACTAACTCTCTGATCCAGTGTTCCCAACTGGACAAATTCTTTAGTTGCTTTCGCCACCAGAAACTCTTGAAGATTCAGGGAAACTATTGTGACTTCTGCCGCACAGTCTAGTAGAGTCAGAGCCCACTCCTTGTTCAGAAGCAGAGTCCTAAATATGTGTGCCATGTTTAATTCAGATCCCAGCCACTTTCTTCTTTTAAATTGAGGCTTGCTGGGGAAGCTTTTCTTCCTTTTTACTATGAAGTCAGATGAATTTTGGGAGTCCTTTGTCTGTTTTACGTACTCCTCCAATCTGCGCTCTGATTGACTTCCTCTCTCCGAGCATTTTTGGATAATTCCTGAAAAGTACGAGAAGGACATTTATCACTATACCTATACCTATCAGGCTGTTTAATGGTTTCACAAATTCACAAATGACTGCGGAGGAGATTCACAATGTGATTTCATCTTTTCTTTATTTTTATTATCCCCGCATTTTTTAGAAGACTCTGGCGCCTGTTTCAATTGATCCTTTTCAGACTTTTTTAAAGTTGTGGTTTGTTAGGTCTGGCTCTCAAATTATCTCGACATATTGACGTATTGGTGTCAGCTATAATTTTTGGTAGTTCTCACTCATTATCCGCTAACGGAACTTAAGCAAGAAATTGGTGTCTGCCGAAGCTGCCGCCTCCCCTTTAATAGTACTTAAAATAATTGAGGATAATGTGGCATAATTACCAATGAGTTTCATCCCCAAGACCAGGGCAGGGGCCACCCCTTATTCATTTTGAATTTGTATGAGCGCATCCGGCAACACATCTATTGATGGCGTACCATGCAGGATGGTATTGATTGCAGCAAACACTGTGCCACATGTGGCACACTCTTTTACCGGGGAAACCATCCCTAAAGGTAGGCACACTGTGAGAATTGTTTAACTTGAGGTCCCGCATGGGGAAATACTGCTTCAATCAGATTTTTTGTGCAATCTGGAACGGCATTTCCTCCCATCTGGTGCGAACCGTTCCCATAATTGAATTGATAGTGATTGAGCTAATTGCTGCAACTGCTAAATGTGTTTGTGCAGCCTGAGCAGTCGTCACTGTTTAGGTCTCGCCTGACCCAGCGCCTGCGCTGGTCTGGCGAGACTTATTGAGAGGGCTCCAAAAAGTGCTACCAGGCCAGGCTAGAGCTACAGTGCATGTGCGCGGGCGCGCGCATTGCGCTTTACAGCGATTACTTTCACTTTGATGTTTGATCGTGATCACGATCGCGATCACTTTCACTTTTCGCGGCCGCACGCCTGCTTTGCATAGCCAATAGGTCTCGCTTTTGGGACCTTATAAGTATTTAGTTATGCAACTGTTGCATGGCTAAACACTTATAAGGTCCCAAAGGCGAGACCTATTGGCTATGCCAATGCTTGTTTTTTTGCTATTGTTTGAATAACGAACTGCGTCATAAGTCTGTACAACCTCAATAGACCGGTCTAAAGTGAACGCAATTCTGCTGCAGCGAGTGTTGATAATTGTGGAAATGGTGTGTAGCCGCCGAAGACTGGTCATGTTGATCCCATCATTACTGAGGGGACCCAGTCTGAAATTAGCTAATGGATGTGGTAGGTTACCTTGGAACCAATTTGTGTGTCCCTGAGATGTTAGTGTTATTTCTAAATCTCCCTATGGTCTGTAATTGTCGGGCACTTCTGCTACAGTGTATGTGTGAAACTCCTGTAGTGGCTTCTGCTACCAGAAAGGTTACCAATGAATAGAATACCTCAGTTTTATACGCCTCTGTGGGCCTCTACCACAAAGGTAACATCCCCTCCTGCTTGAGGGAGCCCATGTTGTTAAAACATCTGTGTTACTACCCGTCTGCAACTTAGTGGCTATTTTGTATACACCGGATGCTGAAACCATGTCAATTAAATGCACATGAGTTCTAGTGGAAGTTCTTTGCCTTTTTCAAAATTTCTATACAGTCCTGCAGGAGATCTAAATGTCCGTATTGCAGGAATTCAGGCGCCAAACTGCTAAATTCAACAATGGCAGGTTGGGATGTAGGATCTGGCCCCAAAATCTGTAGAGAAGGTCAGGTTTGCACAGAATATGTGGTCTCTCTGATAGGTTTGGAAGATCTGTAAATGCCCTGTTATAGCCATTCCAGGGCTGCTAAAACTGTTCTTGCTCTGGAATGTCACAGCTTGATAAACACTGAACGGTTGATCAAAAAGGCATTCCCCTTGAAGCATGGTTGGTAATATCTTGAGGCGAAGTTTGGGTATTTTCTGTTGTTCGCACCTGCATATAGATCTATTTGTGCAGATTCTTTGAAGACCCTTTTCAGTACTTCTTTGTGGAGGATCCAGTCATAATTTACTTGTATCAGTCAACTTGGCGTATCCGCTTCTGCATTTTGAAGCCACGGTAACGTGGACAGCTGTAATAGATAGAATTCTTGCCACCAGAAATTTCCAAATGGTTTGGGCTTCCAGGGATAATGGTCTTGAATGTGTTCCCTCCTGCTTGTACAGATAATACATTATAGATGTATCATCTGTCTGCATCTCGTTCTGAATCATAGGATGAATGCTTTGAGAGATAGATGGGCAGCTCTAAACTTTTAACAGGTTGATGTGGTAGAATGTGTCCCTCTGTGGACATGTTCTGTGTATCTTTAGATGGTCCATGTAAGCACCCCATGATGGGTAGTGATGTATCTGTCACTATGGTCTGCAACAGCAATTCAGGATGAAAAGCAACCCCCTTCAGAAGGTTAGTTGCTTGACACCACCAAGGGAATGATTGCAGCACTTCTTGGGATAACGTTAATCTGTTCTCCCAACTTCCCATTTTCTGGTTCCATCAGTCTTCCAGGCATTGCTGTAATGGCCTCATTTGGAGTCTGTCATTCAGGGTTAGAAAGATGTATAATGCCATCTACCCTAGAAATCTGTTGTAGGTCTGGTATGTGTACTTTATGTCATTTTTCAGCTTGGCGTGGATGGCTCTTGCTAATGCTGTGCTTAAAGACTTTGCTGTGCAAAAGGCTTTATCGCTCTCTATTTTGGTGTGGATGGTACTGGTCAAATCCTATGCTTAGAAACGCTGCTAGAGACACAGACATTTGAGATGAGCAGATTCAGTGTGTCGGTGGTGTTGCAGGGTGCTCAATATTAGGAACTGCTTTACGCCTAAACTTGGAATCTTCCAAGAGTTCCTTGAATCATTTTTTACATAATTTACAAGACACTCTAAGCCTGAAAGGGTACTGTTTTGACTTCTAGTGGGTGCTCCCTTGTATCTGGACGAAGTGATACCTCTCTGAAGAGCTCTAACTAGAGTGAAACACTTGTGCCAGGAGTTGCTTGTATTCATTCCCGATTGGCTTGGATGGCATATTACCAATCTAAAGCCTTAATAATGTACCTTGAGTGGTAAAAGGCTTTTGTTCTTTTTTTGCTGCAAAAATGACAAAAGGCTTTGTCACTCTCTAGCTCAGCATGGATGGCACTGTACGAATCCCATGCTCAATAACTCTGCTAGAGAAACAGACATTTGAGGTGAGCAAATTCAGAGCGTAGGTGGTGGTGCAGGGTGCTCCGTATTAGGAGCTGCTCTCTGACCAAACTTGGACACCACCCAGAGTTCCTGGCTTCCTTTTTTGCATAATTTATGCAGCACTCTAAGCCAGAAAGTGTATCGTTTTGATATATATACACACACATATATATATATATATATATATATATATATATATATGCTCTGGGATCCCCCATGTGGGCGGGACCATTCGGTGCTTACGACTCTGATGAAGATCCACAAAAGCGAAAATGAGGCACACTTAAGGATGTTACAGAAGGGCTTTAAAACATACTTCAGGAATGATAAAAGGCACTAAGAGTTAAAATCCTAACCTTTTTGTGCCTGAGGTAGGCCTTCTTGGCTGATATGCGTCCTCGTCTAGATTCCATGTGGCGTACTTTCTGCTCGAGCTTCTTTAAGTCCTCCTGCTGTAGATGAAGAGATGCTGCCATGTTTTCTGTGGAAAACATTGCCTCCACACTTTCATAAGTATCATAGTACACCACTTCATTTCTCTTCTCTGTTAAACAAAACAACATAAGTTGAAGGCATTCAAAGCAATTGGTTTCTGAATTGATTACTTGATCATTTTTTCCAGGGCTGCTAAAACTGTTCTTGCTCTGGAATGTCACAGCTTGATAAACACTGAACGGTTGATCAAAAAGGCATTCCCCTTGAAGCATGGTTGGTAATATCTTGAGGCGAAGTTTGGGTATTTTCTGTTGTTCGCACCTGCATATAGATCTATTTGTGCAGATTCTTTGAAGACCCTTTTCAGTACTTCTTTGTGGAGGATCCAGTCATAATTTGCTTGTATCAGTCAACTTGGCGTATCCGCTTCTGCATTTTGAAGCCATGGTAACGTGGACAGCTGTAATAGATAGAATTCTTGCCACCAGAAATTTCCAAATGGTTTGGGCTTCCAGGGATAATGGTCTTGAATGTGTTCCCTCCTGCTTGTACAGATAATACATTATAGATGTATCATCTGTCTGCATCTCGTTCTGAATCATAGGATGAATGCTTTGAGAGATAGATGGGCAGCTCTAAACTTTTAACAGGTTGATGTGGTAGAATGTGTCCCTCTGTGGACATGTTCTGTGTATCTTTAGATGGTCCATGTAAGCACCCCATGATGGGTAGTGATGTATCTGTCACTATGGTCTGCAACAGCAATTCAGGATGAAAAGCAACCCCCTTCAGAAGGTTAGTTGCTTGACACCACCAAGGGAATGATTGCAGCACTTCTTGGGATAACGTTAATCTGTTCTCCCAACTTCCCATTTTCTGGTTCCATCAGTCTTCCAGGCATTGCTGTAATGGCCTCATTTGGAGTCTGTCATTCAGGGTTAGAAAGATGTATAATGCCATCTACCCTAGAAATCTGTTGAGCTGTAGGATTTAGTGTTTGCTTCACACAGCAACATATCTGTTGGTTAGATCTGAGTATCTCCTGCAACAGATACACTTCTGTGACCACGGTGGCTAATGTCACCCCCAAGTAGTGAATCCTTTGCACTGATGTAACTGTTGACTTTTGAGAATCGATTCTTAACCCCAGCCTTTGTAAGGTCTTTGCTGCTAGTTGGAAGTGTTTTGTTTCCAGGTTTGGAGATGATGCTTTTATTATCCAATCATCCAGATAAGAGTAGAGGAAGATCTTTAACTTTCTGAACTAAGCTGCAACTACTAAGGAGTTGACTTCAGGTCAAAGGGTAAGACATAATTGGTAACAATACTTACCAGAAATCTTAGAAACCTTCTGTGCTTTTTTTATCATCGGAATGTGGAAATGTGTCTTGAAAATCTAATGTGCACATCCTAGTCTTCCTGATTTAACTGACAGTAGATTAGGTGTAATGCCAATATTCTGATTCTTTCTTCATCCATTTGTTTGTCAGTTTGAGATCGAGAAAGAATCTGAACTTTCATCTTGATCCTTTCTTTTGTACCAGAAAGTAAAGGGAATAAATTCCTGCTCCTTTTTTAGGTCTCGCCTGAGACAGCGCATGCTGTCTCTTCGAGACATTTTGTAAGTGGCTTTTAAAAGTGCCACCAGAGGTTTTTGGTGGCCTAAAGCTTGAGTGCACATGAGCGTGCACGCCTGCAGCCGCCATCTGCCTTTCTGTCATGGCTCATTAAGCCTCCTCCACCCCCTTGATGTCTGCTGTTACTACCCCCCTCCCTTCTCCCCCTGTCAGTAAGCGCTCTCTCGCCTGTTAACCTTGTGCTTCTCCATTTATTTTTCGGTTCACAAGCGGTCGGTTATTATTTTATGGATTGTAGTTGTTGCACTTTTAGATCTTTTCTTCTCAATTCAATAAAATATTTTTGAAATTAAAAGAGCTCTTCGTTTTAGAATAACAAACTATACTAACCAGTAAACTCACTGAAGTGTATTTGGGGCAAATAGAATATGATGTGACTTAGACACAAGTTAGGGAAGCACAAATGTGCCCAGGCTTATGTCTTTCAAGCTCGGTCGAGAGTGCACGCGTCAGCGTTCTTCTTACCCGGTGGAATGCAGGTCTTCCTAAGAGACTTTGCTGCTCCATCACCTGAGCTGTGATGGATGCGTGGGCACGTGCTATAGATGCTAAAGAAATCCCACAGGTGAAAGTGCTGTGAGAACGGCTCGGACAAACTAGGCACTCACCTGGAATGGCATCATTTTGCTTGCTAGAAGACCCTTCATCAGGTTCCAGTACAGGAGAGTAAGGGGTCGTGATTTTGCATCAAGTCTTGACTAAATGCATCATTTTCTGACCTGCTGTTTGGACAATGCTCTGTACGTGCCAAGTATTTAACTGTTGTTCCCACATTCGTAAGTATTTGCCAGTATTAGCCAGTGCTATGTTTCTCTTTTTACGGGAGGGCTTTCTTCAGCGGTGAGCGGTCTTGTGTTTGGGGTGCTGCTTAGTTTCACAGATAATGTACCTCTCCATGCGCAGGTGCATTCCAATGGCGTCTCAGGCTGGACGAATTGGCTTTTCCAGAGCCTGTAGAAAACGGTATCATGTGCAGTCAGGTGCGCAACGCCCATTGGGCTCAAAAGGCTTCAGCCCCCCGCCTCCCCCCCCCCCCCTCCCTCCCCTCCTCGTGTGTGACATCCTGGGCTGAGACAGCTTCCCGCCCCGGGCGCACACACAGCCGCAAGTACTTCACAGGTCTTCAAAAGACCATTTTCTTGTTAATGAGGCTTTGTTGTTTTGTCACCCCTTCTCAGAGCTCCTGCATCTCCACTCTTTCTACTGCTGGAAGAATTACCCCCCCCCCCCCCCCCCCCCCCCCCATCCCTCCCGAAATTTGGCTCTAAGGTAGCAGCGGTCCCAAAGGCGAGACCTATTGGCTATGCCAGTGCTTGTTGAATTCTTTTGAAGTAATTTCCTCTCGGGGCAAGTCTTGAAGACTATGGAAATATTTCTTCTGTGGTATAATAGGTCGAAGAGACTTGCACTTGAGAGAATATCCATTCTGTACAATATTCAAGACTATCTAGTCCTTTGCTATATTCTGCCACTCTACTAGATAGTATGAGATACTTTCCCTCACCGGAGTGACTAACAGAGAGGAGGAAAGTAAGGCCTCATTGTTCTGCAGAGGGATTCCTGAGGTGGCCAATGTCTGCTTACCTCCTATGGCTTTTGAATATATTATTTGGTGGTAATGCTACCTCTGCTTTTTATGCTGCTGTTGAGGTTCCCACTGAGGTATTTGAACCCTCTGCCGAAAATACTTCCTATTTTAATTTTGTAGCGTCTATTGAATTCTTTTTTCTTTTCGAGACCTACTGCCTTTAACATGTCCATTTCTGATTTCACCCTAGTCATCTAGTCACCCTCATGAGATCCGAAGCTGGAATTGCCTGAAAATGTCAGGTTAAGAATTCTTTGTTGGGTATCTTGCTTTAACCCTGTAAGCCTTAACCAAGCATTGCTCTAAGGAACATTTTGTGAAAATACCCATGATCAGTAGGAGGCATCTGCACGTATTATTTGGTTGGCCATCAAACAACCCTCCTGAATGTTTTGCTGAAATAAATGTTTGTCCTCTTTTGGTAGTTTCTCCTAAAATCTTTTTAGAGAGTCCCAAAGGGATGTCAGCAGTCTAACAAGACAGTAACTCACGTGCAGTATACATGCTTGTAGCACCCGTGACACACATTTAACTGCCCGCTGAATCCATTAGTTTACTCTCTTTTCCTGGAGGAACAGTGGATGAGGTGGCAAAAGAATGGGACTTCTTAGCCGCAGAGATAATGGATTCGGGAGGAGGATCAGTTCTTAGAAAGAGAAGGTCTTGATCTGGCCCTTACAATTTTTCAAAAGGCTGGTAAGATCAGACTTTGCAGAGGCTGACCCTACAAATGACTCATCGAACATTCCAAAAGATCTGGAACCACAGGCAATAGGGACGTTGATTATGTCCTGTGATGCAGAGTTTCAAAAATCACCTACATAGTGGTGGCAGGAGTCAGGACAGAAAAGCTAAATTTAGCTGCTCCCCTTACTATTAGTTCCCTGACAGTATTCATTGAATGTATTAAGGTAATCAATTAGCAATATGCGTGTCCGATACCAAAGTGGTCAGAGAATACTCCCCGATGGAAGCGCAATCCAAGATATGTAATGAATTTGACAGAGAATGAGCACGTTGACTTAAGTTCCAGTTGGAGCTTATTTTTCCACTATGACATCTATAGCTTCTTGATGGACAGTGAGATCTTCTTAGAGACCTGGATCTAAAATGTTGTTTTTTCCGTGATTTCTACTTAGGAAGAGACTTACATAATTCCTGAGGGATCACTGGTGACTTCGTCCTCTGTGGTGACATTAAAGAGATTGGAGTAGTAGGAGGCAATGGTGAGAATCACAGAGAGGCTGACCATCCATGTGTTAGAGTAGGAGACAGTCTGGCCACAGGCATTACATCTCTGGTAGGTGAGTACGTCCTGCAATACTCAGAGTTTGACCAGTGTGTTACTCTTCTCCTTTTAAGACAATGGAGCCAATCCACTGCATGTTTCTGGAATGGAAAAGCAGAAGATGGTTTTAATGGTGCTCCCAATGCAGGCTGACAGGGCCTTTAGGGGTTGTCATTGATGCAGGTGTTACTGACGTTGAAGGTGTCTTGGCCTTGATGGTGGTCTTGATGTCGATTTGCTGGGCCTTCTCGACTCAAACTTCAACATCATGGATGTACCATGTCCCGACGGTGAGGTTGTGGCTACAGTACTTGTTCTCAAAGTCAAACAGGAATGTCATCTTTTTTCTTTTCTCTTTCGCTCTTTATATACCTTTTAGGTAGTCCCTAGAGCAAGAGGAGGGCACAGAGGAGGATGGAAATTTTTCTTGCCACAGGCAGGGCACCTCACAAAAAGTTAAGGCAGTCTGACAGGAAAAAATAAAAAATTACAGTGAGTAAAAGGTGAAAAACATCTTGAGTCTTAAGGGCCGTTAAGTGAGTGAGATATTAAAGGTTATCTAAAGAGAAAAAGAAAAGGCTGACCTCAATGCTCCCGGATCCGTTTGCAAGGAGCCAGAAAAAACAACTGATCTATCACCTCTGGGGCATGATGAGACAGTGAAGCAAAGGTGAGGCCCTTGAAGGCACATAGCCGATATTTAATAATTATCTAGCCGTGCAGCCACCATGGCAGCTTTGCCCTACATTCCATTTAACTTTCCTTTTTAAAAAAGAGGTTTGTGGGTGATATTTCCAGTCACTTTAGATTTAGTAACATTTAGTACAACTGAAGGTATTTCTGAAATAGCAACAAATGAAATCTGACCATTTCTAGCCTTTGTTTATTAGGTATGTGTACTTTATGTCATTTTTCAGCTTGGCGTGGATGGCTCTTGCTAATGCTGTGCTTAAAGACTTTGCTGTGCAAAAGGCTTTATCGCTCTCTATTTTGGTGTGGATGGTACTGGTCAAATCCTATGCTTAGAAACGCTGCTAGAGACACAGACATTTGAGATGAGCAGATTCAGTGTGTCGGTGGTGTTGCAGGGTGCTCAATATTAGGAACTGCTTTACGCCTAAACTTGGAATCTTCCAAGAGTTCCTTGAATCATTTTTTACATAATTTACAAGACACTCTAAGCCTGAAAGGGTACTGTTTTGACTTCTAGTGGGTGCTCCCTTGTATCTGGACGAAGTGATACCTCTCTGAAGAGCTCTAACTAGAGTGAAACACTTGTGCCAGGAGTTGCTTTTATTCATTCCCGATTGGCTTGGATGGCATATTACCAATCTAAAGCCTTAATAATGTACCTTGAGTGGTAAAAGGCTTTTGTTCTTTTTTTGCTGCAAAAATGACAAAAGGCTTTGTCACTCTCTAGCTCAGCATGGATGGCACTGTACGAATCCCATGCTCAATAACTCTGCTAGAGAAACAGACATTTGAGGTGAGCAAATTCAGAGCGTAGGTGGTGGTGCAGGGTGCTCCGTATTAGGAGCTGCTCTCTGACCAAACTTGGACACCACCCAGAGTTCCTGGCTTCCTTTTTTGCATCACTCTAAGCCAGAAAGTGTATCGTTTTGATATATATAGACACACACATATATTATATATATATATATATATATATATATATATATGCTCTGGGATCCCCCATGTGGGCGGGACCATTCGGTGCTTACGACTCTGATGAAGATCCACAAAAGCGAAAATGAGGCACACTTAAGGATGTTACAGGAGGGCTTTAAAACATACTTCAGGAATGATAAAAGGCACTAAGAGTTAAAATCCTAACCTTTTTGTTCCTGAGGTAGGCCTTCTTGGCTGATATGCGTCCTCGTCTAGATTCCATGTGGCGTACTTTCTGCTCGAGCTTCTTTAAGTCCTCCTGCTGTAGATGAAGAGATGCTGCCATGTTTTCTGTGGAAAACATTGCCTCCACACTTTCATAAGTATCATAGTACACCACTTCATTTCTCTTCTCTGTTAAACAAAACAACATAAGTTGAAGGCATTCGGAGCAATTGGTTTCTGAATTGATTACTTGATCATTTTTTCACTGGTTTTAACAACAGACATTTGTGAGATATGCTCAGGCATTAAGTTTAAAGAAGAATGATCATTGCCCATGCATACATTATTGGAGACTGCAATAAATGAGGAGCACAACACCCACTATTCAGACTGGGTAGGGTAAACAAAGGGTGGTCACTGATAACCAAAAGCAAATACTTTTCGAACATAGCAAGAAATATATATGGCTTTTTCTCTAACATTAGAATATATTTAAAAATGTTTGGTGCTCGGGGGGTATCTAACTGGCATGTCCACAATACAGACATATATTCAATCTTTAATCAAGGCAAACAGAAACATGCATGGATATGCATACATATTATGATACAATAAACATGGCACAAACAAAACAAATCACACAGCTGGGAATCAGTTTTCCACCAGTCAGAGGAACAAACACAGACAGCTAGACTTCAGGGATGTGGATGTGGAATAACTATAGCCCGACGCCCCGAACATATTGTTTGGGGTCAAGGGCATCAAGTTTTCATGTGTATTTTGTCCTTGGGACAAGTAGGCCCAACCCCCTGCAGCAAAAAACCTCTTGGCTGCCAGATTACAACACCACATTATAGATCAGAGAAGGGACTGTCTGGAGTGAAGGTAAAAAATGTGTCCATATGTTAATGTTGTTCAAACTTGTATTTATGGTTCATTAATTGAAAACCTTTATTATTAGGGTGAGCACCCTAAGTAACTGTTGTAAGCTCTGACTGCACTACTGACAGTGGTTCAAGTATAGAAATGTGTAAACACGTTTTCAAAGTTTAGCAATATGAGGCTATCTATAATGCTCCCAGAATGAGCTCTGATTTGATGCAAATATTTGCAGAAGCTTGAAAGCAAAATTGATGATTCTTTGCTTTCAAAATAAAATGTTCATAAAAAAATGAAAGCAAGAAAAAAAACATTTCACTAAACTACTGTGAAATTTCAGGTACCATTTCTTTGCAGCATCATTTAGTAACGTGTTTATGCATGCTAGTATTTCCCAAAAATATTCAGAATGGAAAATCAGTGTAACCACTTTCAATAGGATTATTGGAAAGAAAAATAAACAAGCATTGGCAAAGCCAGTAGGTCTTAAATTGGTGGTCAGCTTTTTAGTTTTATCAATGTGTGACGTGTTGTGGCATGCCATGGTTTTTGTAAAACCTTATTGGTGTGGGAGCTGCCGGGCCCTCACCATTATAACAAACATTGGCAAAAGCAAAAAAAAAAATTGGTCTCAAAAAGCACACACTGGTACTGAACAAAACTACTTTGTGTGCCGATAGGCTCCTTGTGAAAGAGCAGAATGCTGTCGCTCACAGTGAAGCCAGCTGATACAGAGAGAGAGACAGAATTTTATTAAACGCAAAAGGTCATGGTCAACGCCAGACCAAATTAGGGGCCCAATTATTAAAGAAAGTCTCAAAAGTGCACCCATGGTATATGTCTTTACATTTAAGTGCAGCTATACGGCTTTCATGAATTCCCAAGAATGTACAGAAGTAGGACAAGAAATACTACTCCTAGAAAATATTTGTGAACTGCATTTTAGCATGAGCAAATGTGCATGTGTAGATTTGCTCATGCTAAAATCTGAGTGTTTACAAGTTCAATTTCTCTCCAACCACTTTTTTCCCAACTCTGGAAGAAGGTTTACGTCTGCCATTGTCGGGAGTAAATTTGCAACCTTTCCCAGTATGGGAAAATATTAGAGAAGAGGTGTTGAAAACCCTTAAAACATGTTATTAGGTTTGCACAGACTCAAAAGGGCATTCTGACCCTGGAACTTTTGCTTACCACTACCTTCAGCTTCAGTATGTAGATCTGTGGAAACGTGGCAACATAGGGGGATTGCAAGTATTGTCACACTACTAGGGTATGAGCCATGGCATAATTAGAGAGGCTATATATATCAGAGCTCTTATATAATTAGATTGCTGCCATAATTTGTCATCGTACTACATGGCACCAAAGGGACAAGTGGATTTTATAACAGGACAAGTAGATTTATGAAGCAACCGGCCCCATGGACAAGTAGATATTTTATAGACTTGCATCATTTCTAGCTCCATCCAGTAGACTGAGCCAATAGGCTCTCTTCATACTCCCTATTCGAACACAGTTGAGCTTACAACTATAGAACAGACGCTGTCAGAATTAGCAAGTTTCAGTTTCTTACTGGTGCACTACATATCACTACGGTCTATGAAAAGGACGTCATTTGCAATAAGGTTCCAATAGCATTCCAATTTAGTCCTTCTAAGACTTCTGAATTCACAAATAACTAGAAAGTCACTGCTACACAGACAAACTTGTCATGATACTCAATGGAGCCCCACCACTCACATGGCATAACTTGATGACCTCATCCACACATGTTCAAGTTGAAAGATTAGTAGGCATGCACACCTCTAAAATAAAAAACTCATACTCATGTTGATCACCTCCAAATACCAACTGAAGACACCTAATTCCACCTACCTCCCGAAACAGCAATCTAGGACTACCACATATCACAACACATAAACATACAAACCTGTAAGTAACAATCTCGTCACGTGCATAGAAACAACATGTCTGCACCATGTACTGGTAGACAAACATAGGAGCTTTTACTTTATATTGTTATGTTGCAAAATGTTTGTCACGTACAAGATCACTACAGCCATAAAGCATCAATGACTACTGAACCAACACACTATTATACGTTCAATTCAAAGGTTCCTCAGCTTCATCACATTGGGAGTATGCTCCTTAACCAAACATTAGATATCGACAGACAGGGTGCAAGAATGCTACACATGAACAAAAGTGGGAATTCAGAAGGAAGAACTTTGGAAAATGCAAGTTATATAATAAAAGGATTAAGGCTGCTAGCAAAGAAAGCTTTATAATCTAAAAGCAAAGACTACTTACCTGTAATCAGAGCTCTGAATAGTTTTGCTAATGTTAAATAGAACTTCTATAGAATCTTCACATACGGATAAACTGTAGAAATAGCTCTGTGGACTGATAATATTATGAAACATTTTTTCTTCTTTCAAATAAAAACAAACTGAACCGTTAACAAAAATAGGCTACACCACAGCTGCCCAAAGAAGTTCTAGAAGAGCCAGATCAAATCCAGTTTTAAAGGATACCCACACAGGATACATTTACATACGAGTACATAGAACTTGTTTACCTAGACTGTAGTTATATTAGTAATCTGACATTAATGCAGCTGTTCTAGGATTATCCTGGACACTTACGACAGACACCTGTACTCTACATGGAATAGGCATTCTGTCCTTTAAAAAATAGGCCCATCCAGTAAGGCAGTCCTCTCCATTTTGTTCTGTCTCTAGGATAAGAGGATCAGGAATAATGATTGTGTTAGGACTCTGTCATTCTTAGTCCATACCGTTCTGGCTTTAAAAATGGCTGATTATTGTCAGCAATCACAACCATGAGAAGGAAAAACCCTTTAAAAAATGAATGTACTATTAAAGGTTTTCAGAGTGTTCTTTGACCCATCCAGGCCTCATCTCTTAACTCTATAACAACTATTCCCAGACAAGTCCTACATGTATTTTCTTTCTAGCATGCAGTGATGTAGATATGCTTAAAAGAGTAATGGGTAAGTGTTGAGAAGGCGAGAGAAGAAGAAAACGTGTAAGTATGGAATGAACAGAGAGGTAATTTGTCCTTGACTCGCTGTCCTGCTTACCCTTCTGCCCAACTGATTGGGAATGTAATTTCACCCCCCAAAATGACTGGAAGTAGACAGCATATACCTAACCAAGATTCAAGCAATAAGCTGTGAAGAATTCCTTGAATTAAACTTTTCACATTTCCTTGTTACTATATTTGCAATAGGAACGTATAATGTGCCAGTGGTGCGAATGTGACATCTCTAATGAACTAGGACCCTTTAAACATCTTAAAATTTAGAAATACAAGAGGAAGCCCAAACATGGGGTAAGTGGATCAAAGTCCTGAGTGACCATCATTTCCTCATAGTCTCCTGCAGAGGGAACTGCACAGTTTAGTGGGTCCCTTGCTGCAAGAAGAGTTGTAAAAAGGTGGATGTGAACTAGGTGGTTATGCTGAGACTTGGAAGTGATTAGTTGGGCTCTTCGCATACAAACAGAGAGAGGAGTCAGGAGGTGGATAAGGCTGCAGAAATCAGTGCACACTCCCCTCCATGCTGAAGGAGAGGAGCTTGAATCTCCACGGGAAAATTCTTTCCTAGTTCTCCCACGAGGACGTCACAAAGGAACGGCTCCGCTCACGGCACCGAATGATGTCATCTGAGCCACAAAAGGACCTCGTCGGCGTGCTGACATCAATTCCACCCATTTTTTCCGTGCCGCCGAGGCAAACGGGCGGAACGACACATTTTGAAATGCAAACATAGCATACCAAATATATACATGTATATAAATTCACAAATGCATAATCAATAAAGGTATAGAGATATAGCAATAGAATAAGCAATTCTTATTATCTAAATACAAACATGATTAAGAAATATTAAATAAAATAATTTTTGGGTAGAAACAGGTGGACAACGGGGAGGCGGGTGGGAGGGGAGCGTGAGGAATCCACAGGCAGATATTGTATCCACCAGAAATAGCGTTACCGAAGCTAAGTAACTTGTTCTTCTGATGGATACTTCTGCCTGTGGATTCCTCACCTTTTGAATAGATTCCCAAAGCAGTACCTCTCCCGGAGGAGGGGGTCCACCTGACTAGACCAAAAAATCCTGCAAAATAGAGCGAGCAAAATGGCCATCCCTCCTAACCTCAGAGTTCAAGCAGTAATGCTTTGCAAAGGTGTGGAGGGAGGACCAAGTTGCTGCCTTACAGATATCAAGAGCAGGAACACCTCTAGCCAAAGCAGAAGAAGTAGACTTCAGGCGGTTCCTTCTTGGCCAGGGCGTAGCAAATCTTGATGCACAAGATAATCCACCTGGAAAGCGTCCTCTTGTGCACTGCCTTGCCTTTTAATTCCCCAACATAGCCCACGAAGAGCTGATCGTCCAGCCTCAGATCTCTAGTCCGATCCAAATAAAAGCTGACAGCCCACTTTGGGTTCAACCAATGCAGTCTCTCTTCCTCCTTGGAAGGGTGAGGGGGAGAATAAAAGGTAGGTAAAGTGATGGATTGCCCCATATGAAAAGGGGTAACCACCTTGGGAAGGAAAGCAGCCCTGGTCCTTAGAACCAACTTATCTGCATGAATGGTCAGGAAAGGAGGTTTTGAACTAAGAGCTTGAAGCTCACTTACCCTCCTAGCTGAGGTAATGGCAATCAAGAAAACCGTTTTAAAAGAAAGAAGCCTCAACGGGCAAGAGTGAAGAGGCTCAAACGGAGAACGCATTAAAAAAGTGAGTACAAGATTAAAATCCCACTGAGGCATAATGAAAGGTGTGGGAGGAAACTTATTTGTAAGGCCCTTAAAGAACCTCATGACAATGGGGGACTTAAATAAAGACGGCAGGTCCGGCAAACATAAAAAGGCCGACAAAGCTGATAAATAGCCCTTAACAGTGGCTACAGCACAACCTTGCTGTGCTAAAGAAAGAGAAAACTCCAAAATATTAGACAAGCGGGCCTTCAAAGGGTCAATGTCTCTCTCACCGCACCACTTAACAAATCTGCACCATCTGGAAGAGTTAACTGACTTAGTGGAGTTTCGCCTGGATGATAAAATAACGTCCACTATCTCTGGCGGGAGAGAGAAAGAACTCAGGTTGC
Organism: Triturus cristatus; assembly: GCF_964204655.1. Taxonomy (NCBI): domain Eukaryota; kingdom Metazoa; phylum Chordata; class Amphibia; order Caudata; family Salamandridae; genus Triturus; species Triturus cristatus. The sequence continues at coordinate 444,431,574 of NC_140581.1, forward strand.
CCCGTTAAATCTCCAGGCATGAAGGTGCAAGCTCTGGAGGTGGGGGTGTAGAACCTGCCCCTGCGACTGCGAGAGGAGGTCTGCCCTGAGAGGGAGACGGAGCGGATGGTGCGACGAGAGGTGAAGGTTTGTGTACCACACCCTTCTTGGCCAATCCGGGGCAATATAACTTGGGCCCGGTCTTGGCGAAACTTCCTCAGAGCCCGAGGAATCAAGGGTATGGGAGGAAACACGTAAAGGAGTTGTGAGCTCCAAGCTATCTGAAACGCATCCCCCAAAGCTCCCTGCATTGGAAACTGGAGACTGCAGAATAACGGTCAGTGCGCGTTCTCGTGAGTGTCAAACAGGTCCAACCGAGGAGATCTCAACATCTGAAAGATGCGATGGACCACCTCCGGATGAAGCCGCAACTCGTGATCGGCCGAGTAACACCAACTGAGACTGTCCGCACGAACATTCAGCACACCGGACAGATGATTTGCAAACACAAAAATCCGCTGGCCCTGAGCCCAGGACCAGAGCCGCAGAGCCTCTCGACAGAGGCGATACGACCCTACACCTCCCTGTTTGTTGATGTACCACATCGCGGTAGTGTTGTCCGTTAGGACCTGAACCGACTGACCGCTAAGGGAAGGGAGGAAAGCCTTCAGTGCCAAACATATCGCCCACATTTGCAGAAGGTTGAAGCAACCTTTCCTCTGGAGACCAAAGGCCTTTGATCTCCAGATCAGCTCCCACCCTAGAGTGAAGGCATCCGTGATCACTGTGGCCACCGGTGGAGGAGGCTGAAAGGGCTTTCCTTGAGACAGGTTGCCCTGCACACCCCACCAAGACAGCTCGCTGCAGCTTCTCTGGAGAATCTGATGTCCTCCCCAAGATCTCCTTTGTGCTGATACCACTGCCTGCGGAGGCACCACTGGAGTGCCCTCATGTGCCAGCATGCATGGTTGACCAACAGAATGCAGGAAGCGAACAGACCGAGCAGGCGAAGAACCTTCAGGACTGAAACAGCGGCTCCATCGTGAAATAAAGGAATCATTTCCTGTATGTCGAGAATCCTCTGCGGAGGCGGGAAAGCTCTACAAACAGAAGTGCCCAGTATTGCCCCTATGAACAGGCTGCGCTTAGAAGGCACCAGGTGAGATTTGGGTACATTTATCGAAAAACCCAATTTGAACAACAGATGAGTTGTCACTTGCAAGTGGCACGAAACAGACTCTGGAGACTCTGCTTTCAACAGCCAGTCGTCCGGGTAGGGGAAAACAGGAACCCCTGGCCTTCTGAGATGAGCCGCTACCACCGCCATCACCTTTGTAAAGACTCGGGGCACGGGAGTGAGACCGAACTGAAGAACCGCAAACTGGTAATGTTGCGATCCCATCGTGAATCGGAGATACTTCCGAAGCGACTTCAGGATGGGAAGATGAAAAAAACGCATCCTGCAGATCGATGGACACCATCCAGTCTTCCTGTTGCAGCGCAAGGAGAACCTGAGCCACGGTCAACATTTCGAACTTTTCCTGCCTGAGGTAAAGGTTCAAAATCCTGAGGTCCAAGATTGGTCTCAAGCGACCGTCCTTTTTGGGGATCAGGAAATATTGGGAGTAACAACCCTCACCCCCTTCCTGCTCCGGAACCACCTCTATCGCACCTTTTTGAAGTAATGTAAGAACCTCCTGCTGCAAAAGCAGCAAGTGGTCTTCTGGACAACCACCCTGGCGAGGAGGGTAAGGAGGAGGAAACTCCAAAAATGGAAGGGCGTACCCATTCTCTACAAGATTCAAGACCCAACGATCTGATGTGATCAGTCTCCAGTCTTGTAGAAAGTGGGAAACCCGACCTCCAACTGGACCAACATGTTCTACGATGGGGAATCTAGAACTGCTTTCCTGATGTACCAACGGTGGTGGGAGGGGAGGTAGAGGAAGAGGAGGAGGTCTGTTGTCGATTTGCACCCCGAGGCCTCTCTTATTCTTCCCTCTGTATGATTTGTACAATGGATTCTGCTGTTGTTGGCCCTGCTGAAATTGTTGGCGGCCACGAAAGGAAACAGATCTCTCAAAAGCCCTGATATCTTTTGTACCCATAACCTCTAGACTACACCTGGAGGCCTAAAGATCTTGCGGTAGCTCTACTGTGCTTGAAACGTTCCAACACTGAATCTGCCTTTGAACCACAGAGCCTTGACCCATCAAAGGGCAAATCCAACAAAGTCGCCTGAACATCAGCCGAAAAACCAGAATACTTGAGCCATGGCTGTCTCCTTGTATCCACAGAAGACCCCATAACATGAGCCACAAAGTCAGCAGTGTCCATGACTGACTGAATTACTTGACGTGCTGCGGCCTGCGAATCCGAAAGGACTTCCAAGAAGTTGGCACGATCTTTCTCAGGCAACTTAGGAGCCAACTGAACAACAGAGTCCATCAATGCATGAATATATTGTCCAAGAAGGCAAGTTGCATTAGTTGACTTTAGAGCCATACTAGCAGAAGAAAACACCTTCTTCGCAGCTTGCTCCATCTTCTTTGAGTCTCTATCACCCAAAATGGTAGGAAAAGCACCAGAAGACTGTTTTGAGCAACAAGCTTGGACAACTAGACTCCCCGGTGTCGGATGCGATGACAAAAAGCCGGATCACCAGGGGCAGACTTGTACCTTGTAGATACAGCCGGAGCAGACTAAGGCTTCTGCCACACCTCCAGAATTGGATCTGTTAAGGCATCTGTGAAAGGAAGTAGAGGTTCAGAAGTTGACGAAGAAGTATTTAAAACTTCCGTCAGAATATTGGACTTTTTCTCCGCAGAGGGAAGTTTAGACCCAATAAATCAGCCGCCTTCTTTATGACTACATGGTTAGGTGCAACGTCCTGCACAACACATCCACTTGCAGATGGTAAGTCATACTCAGGGGAAGTATCTAGGCCACTAGCTTCCTGAAGGCCTTCAAACTCATCCACAGAGTCTACAATGTCTCCTTCCTCCTGATCTTGCAAATACTCCTCCTCCTCAATCAATCTGAGCCTCTGTTCTGGAGCGTTGCTTAGGCAACGGCGTCGGTGGAGCCACACACGGCGCCGGAGAAGACACCAGCAGCATCGATGGAGGAGCCTCGACATCGAACCTCAACGTCGATCGAATTCGAGGTGGAGCCGACTCAGCAGCTGATGGAGTCCGGGGAGCCAGAGTGGACAATCTCGGCGCTGGGAAATGCCAAGCCGGAGTCGACGGCATAAAAGGCATGAAAGGTGCCTGGGGATAGAACTGAGGCACACCCAGGTTGAAAGCCAAAGGCCCCACGGGGCCTGAAGGCGCGCCGGAAGGAGTCGAGGCTCTCGTAAATAAATCAAACATCGCATTGAGAAAATGCGAAGAGTCAGCCCCAGGAGCAGGAAAAGGAGGATATGGATCCGTACCTTCCTGTAGGGGAGTCACCTGAGGTCGCACTGGAGCCTGCGGAGCGGGGTCGGCGCCCGCACAGGTGAAGCCACACGGCCTGGAGAGGACCCTCCCGGCGCCGGTGACGTCGCTGAAGCAGGTGATTCTTCGAAGAAGAAGCCTCTGAAACCGGTGACGCCGCAGCCGGAGATGGCACTGGCGTCGATTGAGGAGAAGGAGTTGGAGAGATTAAGTCACTTCTCTGAGGTCACTCAGCCGGAGTCGGCGACCTCGATCTCGACCTCGAGACCCTGGCCTTCGATGAACGATGATGAGAGGTATGTCTTCTCTTGGATTTTTAGTGCTTCTTCGACCTCGAAGTGTGAGAAGACGAAGACTTCGCCCTCGTCCTACCTCTCTTTTCCTTCTTGGCTTTCGCCATCAACAACTTGGCTTCACGTTCTTGGATAGCCTTCGGATTCATTTTCCTGCAGCAACTGCATTCCTCGACGTCGTGGTCAGAGGATAAACATCACAGGCAGGCATCATGTGGATCCGTGATAGACATGTGCCCGCCACACTCTCGGCAGGGTTTGAATCCAGTCTTCCTAGAAGTAGCCATTCTGAACAAACTACGAGATACAAAATTTTCCCATGATGAAAATGGAGAGCCCTGAAAAAAACCATTAAGCGTCGACGGCGCGGAAAAAAGGGAACAGATGTCAGCACGCCGACGAGGTCCTTTTGTGGCTCCGATGAGGTCATTCGGTGCCGCGAGCGGAGCCGTTCCATTGTGATGTCTTCGTCGACGTGGGAGAGCTAGGAAAGAATTTTACCGTGGAATGCTGGCGAAGGGGGTATTCAAAAGGTGAGGAATCCACAGGCAGAAGTATCCATCAAAAGCTAGCATTATGCCTGTTCAAAGATCCTCCAAAGTAGCACTAGTGGCATACTTCATTGGTCTTAAATAGACGTTTGAAAAACTGACAGCCGAATAAACATCCAGACGGCCAAATAAACATCACTCACCATGGCCCCTCTGATTGAATAAACATCAACATGCCCATACTTGCATCCTTCATCATCATCATTTTGACTCATTTAGCAATTGTCGCGGCTATAACTACATAATACTATTTTGTGTAACTACTGCCCCACACCATCCTGACCATAGTCTCTTCCCAGACACGCCTGCATGCAACGAACAATACACAAACCTAGACAGTCATAAAAACAAGGATGCAAAGTTATCGAACTCATGGTCTTTCTCCTTTTCATAACTTCAAGCAACTATCAGGGTTGCCTCCAAAGTCTGAACATCGGATACTCTAAAATGAACCACAACAAAGTTAAAGTTGCCGATTTCTAGCTGAACTGACAAAATCAAAAACCTTTTTGTTGGTCATGCTTCAAATAAGCTAAGAATTCTACAGACATCCTACAAGGAAATATACCTAACCCTGGAAATCTTGGAATGAGTTTCTCCGTCATGAATCTACACACCAAAACATCTTTAACAACTGGCATGTCTTCATGCAATTTGGGCACAATACAAATCTGACATGCAATACATATTTTTTCCGTAACTTAAAGCATGGCTGAACAAACCTGATACAAAAATAAACTACTATCACCGCAGAAGCCTCCAGGCAGCTGAAATCTCTTTCCATGCACCAAAGTACCAATGTACTGAAACATTCCAGGATCCCCTACGCCTTTTTCTGGTACCTGGTGCCCATGCTTCCCAGAGGAGAACTAAAGCATCCTCAGAAAGACATTCAAATTCTCCTGTACCCCTTGTATTCCCCAATCAAGAAGGTTGGGCAGCCTGTTTCCTCCCGAAGGATGTTTCACCCCCTTGTGGACTTAATCCGGGCTACAGAGAGCCTGCTAAGTACAGTTCTTACGCAGCCAGTTTCAACATTCCATGAAACAAAGTCCATCTCAAGAGCATTCATTGAAGACAGTGGAAGCCTGGGCCTCACCCAAAGAGTAAAGGGACCTAGCCACGCAACCAGACACCTCCTGGACCCAATTTCCCCAACTTCAGCAACATCTGAATCAACAAGCGTATACCAGTCCCCTGGACAGGCCACGCCCTTTTCAACTTCCAGTCCCCTTCCTGGTCCAATGCACACGTACCACTACCAGACCAGCTGACGGAAAGTGGACAGCATCAAGGACAGAAAAACCGCTCTTAACACTCACCGATCCAAACACAGAAACAGTCTCTCAAAAGACATCAAGAATTTCCACAATTGGATCACTTCAGTAAATTCCTGCCCCTCATCAAACAAAGTAATACAACAAGATCCAGACCCCAGGCCAGTTGGTACACGTAGGAACTCATACTGATGAAACACCACTGCAAACAACTGGAACACAAATTGAGAATGAGACAAGACAATGAAGACAGGAGCATGTTTAAATATGCACTAAGACGCTCCCACCAAATTATCCTGTTCACCAAAGGCACAGCTCTGGCAGACTGCATCGATGCCAGAACCAACAGAAGCAAAGAAATCTTCAACATTGTGATAAATTTCACCTCACCATGGGCTACTTTCCAACTTGATCAACTCCTTGCAGGACTGCTGCAACAACCTCTCTCAATTCTTCAGCAACAACATCCAGCCATATACAGAAACTTCAACCAGTGGGTGGGCCCGACAAACTTCGCCAAACATCTTTTGATCTTATCCAAAGTACCAATGCTAACCACATCATCCATCACCCAAGAAGAAACTGATGCCACCCTAAAGTCCATTCACTCAGGTGCCCCATCACACCTGCCCCAACCATTCCTACTCTAAAGGACTGGTACCCATCAGCGCCATGCTCACACCCATTCTAAATGTCTCCACCTCTTCTACGAACTGCCTAGATGCTTTGAAACATGCAACTGTCATTCCATTCCTGACAAAACTCTCTGTGGACACTTCAACACTCACCAACTACAGAACAATCTCCCTGTTACCATGCCTAGCCAAGGTCCTAAGGAAGATCATCAACAGGCAGTGGTTGGTCAGAAACCTGACTTTGTGGACTGGCATGCGTCGGAAGATGCTCACCATGCTCTGGTGAGAGCCAAAGATTACAGAACTAGTGGAGGTTTCGCGCAACACCGATGGTAATATCAAAAAGGCTTCCATTCCATCACAGGTGAGGCATGGTAAGGGAGGACTGAGTGGAAGGTACAGAGGTCCCGATGGACAATGCTCCAAGGCCCACCACGGCCAAGGTCGATCGGAGATTCGTCTTGAATGAAACTGCAGTAGATAACCTGATATGTGAGAAGGGGAGTGCGATTGAGTACAAAACTGATGGAGGGAGAGGAACCATGAAGGCCAAAAAGAATATTGCGATGGCGTAGACCTGAAGCACACTTCCCAACCGGATAGTTGAAAGAAAACATCCTACCAATGGAGCCATTGACCATGCACATTGCAAGCAATAGGTGGATTTACAGTAGCTCATGACTCATGAAGAATTCTACGATGAAAAGCAACTAGCACATATTCGGGCCCAACAGTTAGATGGCAGGAGTATGCACAGCATGTACATCTACAGTCACACATGCCTCGTACATGCATTTTCCCTAGAGAGAAACAGTAATGAATTCACGCTCTCCAAGAACTTCTGAAAAGTATTGCATTTACTCCAAACACAGGTATATACCAGAAAATCTACAACTTTAGCAGGTTTGATGACTCTGGTTCACTGTGACTGAGGTTTAATTGCACCATCTGTAATTGCAAAATAATGGAAAAGGACAGAGTTGTTGATGGAGATGGAAGCAGCACAATGCAAGAGAAGCGTGGGGAAGCCTTCAAACTCTTCTGAATTAAATGTGAAATGTGTCCCATCTACCAGGATGTTCTATTGAAAATTCAATATATTCCCAGATTAATTTCTAAACAAGGTATTAACAAATGTACTAAACACATGAGGGGGTGATTTACTAGAATATAAGCAGGAAGTGCCTAGGATTTTCATAATTATGTAAATCATGGACCTTTATGAATGTGCCTAACCCTAATCATGCAGATTTTACAACAATGCAAAACCCAAAAGGCTATGGTTAGAGTTAAGATGCAAATGTACCTACTATGCAAACATAAATATATATAAATGTATTTCTCAACTTTGACTCATTTTAAAGGCTGAGAAATTCCTTACATTTTGCTTCCAGAAAACATGGGAATGTTGGGATGTTTTTGAAAACCAACATGCACACTTATTCAACCCTATTTGGTATAAAAGTGTGTGTTTGTGTGAAAAGCATTGTGAATGTTGATGATTATGAATCAGACTGGTTGGGTGCATCTCAAGATGGTACTTTTTATTTACATAAATCAAAGTTACGTGTCCATAAAATGCGTTGATTAATGTGATATGTAGCTATTTTATGGAATATAGTTATAATTATAACATTTATCCATCATAGTCACCAAATAATTTATTGTGCAGTCAGAACTCACTGTCTATGCTAGTAAATGGATTATTTAAATTATACTTGGACTGCACCTGATATTTGTCTTTTGATGCTTTCAAGTTGTGCAGTTAGCAGCAGCTCTTCAAACTTGAGAATCTCAAACTGTACTTCATAAAGCTGAAGCTGATGATCGTAATAATCAGCTTCGAGTTGATCCAAAAGGGCCAAGGCTTCGGCTCCACCTTGTAAACTCTGCATCTAAAAAGTGAGGGAAAAGAAAGTGTTTTCTTTTTTTATAGCTGGTGTATAAACAATGAATCTAGAGATAATAAAAGAGTTCCCATAAAATACATGTGTAACACTCACAGAAAGCAGAGATTTACTTTGTAATGTAGGGTATTTTATAAAAGGATTAACTTGTCTATTAAATATTCTACTGACATAATGTACTGAGATACATTATTTAGGCATAAATCGTTGTTCTCCATCATGAGTAACTTCAATAAATCCATACAAATTGTAAACTTACTCTTCACTGAATTTGCAAAACACTTTTTTAAAAGGTACATCTGTTTTAATAATACACACAGTTAGCATTACCCAACTACAGACATAATCTTCTGCTATTACTATTAGGTTCACTCTCACACCGCTTATATTTTATTTCTACCTACTCACTAATATCAGAGCTGATCTTGCGCAACGGGTTGCTCGGCAGCACTGTGACTCCATGCCAGCATCTCTTATCAAACCTGCCTATCTTTATTTTTGGGTCTTTAACCCGTCTTTTAAAACATCTACAGTTGTTCTTCTGCTTAAGAAACACTGCAGACTCAGCATTTCCCATAAGAAAAGTGGAGCTTATTCACAACTCCACCAAACATAAAATTCCCAGGGGGCGTGGCCGGGCAAGATGGCCGAATGGACGTAATCCGTCTTGGCTCCCGGTCTGCGCTTATGTCTATGGGGCATACCAGCTGAACTATGGCGTCACCATTGCCACCACGACACAGAGCGAGAGCCCGACGGCTTGTGTGTGTGGGGAAACCAAGATTCTGCAGCAGGCTTCTCGTAGCAGCCACAACGGAGCCCCGACAGTCCGGATGTGACATCGCCCAAAATGGCAGCCGCCACTTAATGAACGGCTGAAGAACCTGCTGGAGGCGGGCGGTCAAGGAGCTACAGCAACTTGGAATCTCTGCTCCGCTCAGCATTTGAGCCACATTGCTGTCCACCATTATCGCCCCTGCCGAAGCGAAGAATGACGAGAGGAACTCCTCAACATCGGCCAGCACGGAAGACCCGCATTTCACGGCCGCCGCAATCAGGTGTGTCGGGGGCCCCGAGTGCATGAAATAAGGGAGGTGTCTCATAGAAGGGGACTATTACACTTGCCATATCTAACCTGGGCGGCCCGGGGTGGGAGGATGAACGACTCCCAAGTGTCAAGCCCCCAGCGCCTGACTTTAAAATGGCGGCTATGACATGAGCGAGCAGCGCTCGGGGTCCCTCATAAGGCCCGCAACCATCTTCCATTTTCCAGCGACAGGGGTGACATACAGTGGCGGTGCCCAGCGGAGGTGTCCAGGCGAGAAGCTAAGGTGCACGAGCGGCGCCACAACCACTCCAGGCTGCCTCGCTTCACCGGGAGGAACTGGGACCCTACTCGCCTGGGTAGCCATACGCCCAAGAAGAACCCGATCGCCGCCCTACCCCCTGCAGGGTAAACCGTCAGAATCGAGGGGGACGACTACATATCTGGGCCCTGAATTGTGCCGATCCTCCCCACTGCAACAGGAGCACATAGTGGGTACTTCCTTTGCCAACAGGGACAGACAAGATCCTGAGTAACAATGCGGGACCCCTGAAGATGTGAAGACAAGGGGAACATCCGACAAGCCGGCCCTCACATCACTGCCTGTCCCCTAGGTGGTAGGTGCATACGCTCTAAAAGACCAGTGACCTACTGGAGGGAAGGAAACAGGCTCCTGCGGACACCCCTGACATTCAGCAGCGCCACCCACGTACAGCAGGAGGAGAGGGTGTTAAAGGCTTTTCGTAAGGTGGAAGCGGAGTCATCACTTGGTCCGCCTCTATGACGCCAAGGAGGACGCTGAAAAAAGCTACAACAAAAGTTTCTAACTTCTTCCCTGCAGTGGATAAGCATTTGCCTTCAAGACATGACGACAGCACAAACACCATGGCCCTCACGAAGGACGACCTCATGGCTTCCCTGCGGAATTTCAAAATGGAACTTCGAAAAGAACTTAGCCAGGATATTAAGGCCTCCATCAACCAATTGAAGACTGACCTCAATGAAAGACTGGCCACCCTCCAACAAGATGTGGACTTGGTGGGGGTCAGAGTGGTTGATCTGGAGACCCAAACTCAAGAAGTCGACCAACAGACCTCTGACATGCAGGACAAAATGTGCACCCTCCAGGATCAGCTTCTCCAACCCTAACTAAAGCTGAGGATTTGGAAAACAGGGCTCAAAGAGAAAACCTACGGATCCGTGATCTAGAGGAGGGGGCGGAAGGTCCAGATTTGGAAGCTTTACTCAAAGGTCTATTTGCTGAAATCCTAAGCCCACAAACTCTTAAAATCAAGCTGGAGCGGGTTCACCGGGTCGGGGGACCACCAACCGGAGAACGGAGATGAACACAAGACATACTGGCGAAATTCCACTCCTATAAAGTGAAAGTAGCAGTCCTGTTGGCAGCCAGAAAACACAACGTGATTTCTTTCCAAGGTCATACCTGCAGCGTCTACCAAGACTTGGCGCCCGCCACCTTAGTGCGACGGCAACAGTTTAGGCCCATTACCTCCAAACTCCGCGATGATAAAGTCAGATACCGCTGGACCTACCAGTTCGGCCTGAGTTTTGAGTACAAAAACAAGCAACGCCACAATAAGGAACTGAGGGAAGGGCTCGAGTTATTGGGTCTCTCTACCACCGACGTTGAGCCTTCCCAAAGTAAAGTAGAAGGGTCACAGCGACCAGGCTCATCATCGTCACAATGGTCTACGAGTTCAAGGGGGAACCATAAGTGAAATGGGAGATGGGAGATTACAGGATAGTACTCCTCAAGGGCTGCGGGGCTATGCTCCCTCCTTACTCAGACTTTCGTGCACTGTCGAAAGCCATGATGTTTTCTAATCCTGACACCAGCCTCAGAGTAGAGGAAAAGAAAGAACTGCCCAACTTCGAAGGGCCACCGTAGCTACATTTGATCTGCCGAGATGGGCGTGGATGGGGTTATCGGTCACGCCATCCACTAACGCGTCCAGATAGATGGTTACATCCACGGTCAGAGACTTACCATCGACCCGACGTGTTATTGTTGATAAAGTTTGGGGTTGGGTTTTTCCTTAGTTTTCTGGGAGGGGGAGGGTTAAAGGAGTGGTGGCAGCTTGGCTCAGATAGGCAATATACTGGCCTTATGGTCCGGGGACCTCCAACACAACAGGCACACCTGGGAGATTTACGCATGTCTACTTGGGAATTTGATACCATTGTCTTACTTGGGAGGGATGTGAGCGGGGGGGGCGGGGGAGGGGGAGGAAGAGAAATGTCTCGGAGAAAATGGTAATTACAATAGGATCGTGGAACGTGGAAAGGGGCTCAATTCCCCACAAAAGAGGCAAAAAAAAAGAATTACCGGGAAATATCTCACTGATCACCACTTTGACATAGTGGCACTTCAGGAGACTCACCTCCGGAGAGATGAAGAATCGCGACTCAAACACAAACAATACCCCCTTATTTACAGATCCTCAGCACTCACTAAACACTGCGGGGTTGTGCTTTTATTCCATTCCTCGACGAAATTTCAACCATTGGCCATCCAATCAGACAAGGAGGGTAGGCTGGTTATGGTCAAGGGTGCACTGAGGGGTCAACTGAGTACCTTTATCGTGGCCTACGCACCCAACACTGGACAAACTGTTTTTTTAACTACCCTACTGGACAAAATAGACCATTTTTGCGGAGGGGCCAACGATTCTCATGGGGGACTTTAACCTCTTTTGGTAGGCAGATTCAGATAGCACGCACTCACACCAAGCTGAATCTAGCTCCTTTACCGCAGACATTAAACAGAGAATTTCTGCCTCAGGACTCCACGACGCCTGGCGAACTATGTACCCTCAGTCTAGCAATTACACATTTTATTCCCACGTGCACCGCACCTATTCTAGGTTGGATTATATTTTTATCAGTCAAAACCTTTTAGGCACACTCAAGGAGGCTAAGATTTTCCCTCTCTGTCTTTCGTATCACTGTCCTGTTTCAATTTGCTTTCAATGTGGGGCGGCCTCGACGACCACGCCTAAATGGTATTTCCCGATCTCCCTTACGCGAGATAGGGTGCTGCGCACCGAACTCCGAGAAGCGATCACTGACTTTTTTAAACTAAATAAAGCTGAGGACACCTCAGTGAGCAATACTTGGGTGCTTTTAAAGCAGTCATCAGGGGAAAATGCATAGAGCTCAACTCCACATTAAACAACGTAGTAAAGAGAGGGAAAACCTAGAGACATAATTGGAATTGGAAGAGAAGGCACACAAATCAAATCCCTCCAGGCTTTCTCTTCGCACCCTTACAGCGTTGCGGGGTAAACTGAAGGCTATCTATAATAATAGGGCGGAACTCACACTTTAGAAACTCCGTCACATCTCATATACCCAGGGGAACAAAACAGCTCTTAAAATACACAAAGCCCCCAGGCCCGGATGGCCTGACGGCCCACTTTTATAAAACATTTGCACCTTATCTCATTCCACACCTCTCAGACCTTTTTAATTACATGGCGGAGGCCGGAGAGGTGACCCCATCAATGGCCGAGGCTGTAGTGTTGGTTATTCCTAAACCCAGGAAAAATGTGCAACTATGTGCCTCCTACCGCCCAATTAAGCTTTTGAATTTAGATGTGAAGCTGTACTCTGCTATTTTAGCGGCTCGGCTGAACGACCTGATGCCAGATCTACACCACCCTGATCAATCCGGCTTCATCAAAGGTCGCCAGACACACAACAATATCAGGCGTACAATACACCTCATCGAAAAAGCAACCAAACGCAAGATTCCAGCGGTGTTGGTAGCCCTAGACGCCGAGAAGACCTTTGATCGGGTGGATTGGACCTTTCTCTTTCGCACGCTAACGCATTTTGCCTTCATTCAAATGATTGAAGCCAACTACGCACACCCCCACTCTAGGGTGAAGGTCAATGGAGTGCTTTCGGCCCCCTTCTCTCTAACGAGAGGCACTAGGCAAGAGTGTCCATTATCACCCTTACTATTTGCGCTTAGTATTAAGCCATTAGCAATGTCTATTAGAGACACCCAGTCGATTAAAGGGATACCCTTTGGGGGTGACACTCATAAAATCTCTCTTTTTGCAGACTATGTGCTCCTGTCCCTCGCAGAACCCTCAATATCACTTCAGTATCAACAATCCATACAAAGCTCACATACGTGTGTGGAAAAAATATATTGATGATGTTTTCGTAGTCTGGCGTGGTTCGTTGACATCCCTTCTTGAGTTCAAAATCTGGATTAACAACTGTAATGCTTTTTTTAACTTTACTTGTGATTGTAGCAAGACTCATTTACCCTTCTTGGATATTTTGATTTCACCTTTTGAAGGAGGCCTCAGTACTGAACTGTACAGAAAACCAATGGCTAAAAATTCCCTCTTGTTATATGGTAGTTACCATCCACAAGCTTTGCGTGATAATCTGCCTTTTGGTCAGTTTTTACGCTTAAAAAGGAATTGTTCATCCATTGAGAAATATCAGGAATATGCCCGTAACTTGTCAAAACAACTACAAGTTAGACAGTATCCCAGCAAATTAGTGAGAAGATCATCTAAACGGGCCTTCAACAATAATTGGGAGGCTTTACTTGAACCTAAAGTTTTGAAAGAGACAACGAACAGACTGACATGTGTTCATACCTTTTGTAATTTCTCCAACAAAATCAAAAAGACCAGTTTGTCGAATTGGAAAATTCTAAACATAGGTGAGGAAACATTACCACGACCCCTGTTTGCATTCAAACGGAGCAGCAATATTAGGGACTGTTTAGTACAAACTCTCCCCCGGGCCCGTAAGAAAGAGACACAGAACACACTATGGGGCTTTTCGCCAATACTAGGACATTTTCCTTGTGGCTCTTGTGCGGCTTGTTGCCACACATCTAGAACAACAGAGATCGACATTGGGTCGCTTAGACCATGGGTTCTTAACTGTTACACGAACTGCAATAGCAACAATTTGATTTATATGATCACATGCCCTTGCCTGTTACGATATGTAGGGATGACTACTCGACGGGTCAAAACCCGCATCCTAGGGCACAAGAGTACCATCCGTTGTGGCAGGGCTTCTACTAAGTTGACGAACCACTTTCTTACAGCAAAACACAGTCCTAGTGATTTAAAGTGGACAGTTTTAGAAAAACCGTTCATTCCACCTCACCTTACTGAGTTCACTACCTTTCTGTTCAGGCGTGAACAATGGTGGGTACACAAGTTACAGTCAGACATTAATGGATTGAATGACGATATTCCTTGGTTGTTATTGTAGGTACTTGTTCTTTTTTACATTCTAGCTTGCTTATGCATCTGCTATATGATTGCAACACAATGACACCATTGATTATTTCAATTGACACCCGATTACTACAGATATCCTTATTATCTTCAGTCCACTCTGTTATTTACATCATACGTATCCTGTTCACTTGTATGGCTGTGTTTCCACATTCTGAGTGTTTTACTCTTTCTTATGCCTCTCGAAAGACTTTATTATGATGGTATTAGTTTTATATCTGTTTTCATCTTTGTTGATTTTCTACTTTTGCAGACTTGCCCCGCTTCCTCACAACTAATTTGCGGGTATACCAGCGCTGCTATTTAGCATTTGTTCGCTGTCCATGGGCATTCACGTACATGTATGGACTTGTGTAATTAATGCGCTTGCGCGTACACGCAGTGGTGACAACATTCATTATGCGCATGCTCACAATATCCGTGGCCTTTGTATCGGACATGTACTTTTCAGCCGCTTTCTTGTGTACGGCTATTGATTAGGCTTCCCTTGGGAGTGGCTTTTGAAAGAAGCGGCTTCAATGTCGCGCATGCTCATTAATTCTGTGGTCTCTGTATCGGACATGCGCTTTTCAGCCGTTTTCTTGTGTACGGCGATTGGTCAGGCTTTGCTTGGGAGTGGCTTTTTAAGGAAATGGCCTTAATGTCCCGGTACCTCCGGCTTCAGGCTCAACACCACGCCGGCGTACAGACGGACAGGTAAGCCCCCATAGGTCGTCTTGCTCCAGTTAGTCTATAGCCTACGTTTTCATCTGCAGTTTTCAATATTTTGACTGTATGTAGGCCGGGCAGTTCAGTAACTTCTTTGAACGATGCCTTGTTGCTACATTGTTATTTAGTGATATTGCCTATAAAGACATCTGTTTTGAAATCGCTGTGGTCTTCTTGCAAAGCAGGCAATGTTATCTTTGTTTAAACAATGTTTTCTTTGACACACTGTGTTATTACTATACCGGTTATACAGACATGAGTTTATACATCACCATGGTTCGTTTGAAAAGTTGGTTGTGCGGATTTCTGTTATTGATGATTGACAATACAGAATGATGAGTTTTATATGTACTTGACATTCTTCATACAGTTCCTCACATGTTATATATTGTTATCCCAGACATGATGTCATTCATTGTTTGAACGAACTATATGTTTTGACTCTGGGCTATATGAGCTTTTTACGTTTTTTGTTTTCTATACGTCAGTTTCCCCTTACTGGTTTTGGCTCTTTTCAACATGCTTGTTAAGGTGTATTAATAGAATTGGCATAACAATTCCCCTTTAATTATTCATGACATGTTTTATTAACAATTGGTTATCACCGTATTTTCTAGAGCGGTGCTCCTTTCCTGAGCGGTTGCCAGGTAGAGGTTGGTGACTTACCCAGTGTTCACGGGTAAGTTGATTTTATTTCAGATTCTTTCTGTGAAACAGTATCGATTCTTTGCTATATCTAGCATTTTCACATTTTTTTTATTTTTGTAGGTAATATTCACCATCAACGGACACTTCACAAGAATGTGTCCCTGTATCCTTTTTTTGTGTTTATACACAGTTTCACTTTCGCAGTAGCAGTTCTGGTCCTGATGAAAACCCAGCCTTCTCACAGGCTACATGGCTGAAACATGTTGACCTATTATTGTTATTCTACCACCACGGTTTATTATTTTTGACTGTTGGTGCACGGTATTTTAATCCTGGCCAAGGACGTTCCATAATAAAGCCTTTTTCTACGTCCTTGAGTTAGTTTTAACCTCACTTACCCCCACACGTTCCTGATAAAAAAATGTTTGTTTGCGCTGCGACCTCACTCACACTATTAGCTCTACATTTGTGGATTTTATATATCCAGTATTACATCTCAAAACATCCCTGAGCTCCTCCCTCTCAGAGAGGGGGTTGTAGCCCCCAGAGGAACTAGGTTTTTCCTCTGGGAGGAGAATTCCAAATGATGAAGCATGTCACCATTGGTGAGTGAGGGATTACGTCCTATAAAGGGATATGCCCATAGATAGGTCTATTGGGCTTAGATATTGGTTCTGTTTCACTTTTTTGTTTTGATTAAACTTTGTTGTAGTGGGCTTCCACACCTTTCTAGCATTTTCATAGACCTCAGGGTTTCGTACTGTTGTTTATCTTGTTATTGGGAATAAACCTATGGCGGTCTTTAAACTCTCCCTAGGACCCTCAGGCTTTGAACCGCAATTTGTTATAGCCTGAAAAATTCAACCAACAGAGTATTTGTTCTTCTATCCGACTCATCAACTCCATACCTGGATGGATAGGATACTCTGCTCTGTCTTCCTTTGCTCAGATTACACACGTCACATTCCTAGATAAGACTTTTTCGGACCACAACCCCATAGAGATCACCCTAGCCTGGGGCAGAATTCCCAACCCGGTCCCCACCTGGAAACTATGGCCACAAATGTTGGAAGACTCAGTCTTTTGTAGCGCACTGGCAAGGGGTATCACAAACTACTTCACAGAAAATGCTGGCAAAGCCTCTACATCCCACCTAGAACTGGACGCATTCAAACAGTGATATGGGGCATACCCATAAGCACCAAAGACGGTGCTAGGCAAGAAATACACAATAATCTCAAAACGGTCAAAAACACCATGAATAAATTGGAACAAGAAGCGGTAGGTGACACCACAACGACAGCATCACTACAGGAGGCCCGCATTAAGCATGCAGAACTACTGGAAACCCATAGACAAATAGATTACAAATCGTACACCCAGATACAGCATACCGAGGACGATAAGGGAGCCACGCTTCTGGTGTTTGTAATACGAGATGTCCCCCCCCCCCACAGTACATGAAATAATCACTCTGGAAAGGGGATATTGTGAACACTTTATGATTCTGCTCTCTATCCTATTGCGTATATGGGGTCAGTATTTTTATAGTCTTGATTTAACATTTCCAGAGTCAATATTTTGACGCTTCAAAGATGGCGCTCGCAGCTCCCATATACTAGGCAGCGGCACCATATCTTATTTTAAAATGGTTAGCCGCGCATTTTATTCGTGACTTTCTCTTCGCGTTACCAGACGCATGGTTCTTGACGGAGTACTATTACCCAGTAAGGACATCCGATGTACATGGGGGTCGTTTATTTTCCTTTACGGTTTGGGATTTAGGATCATTTTTATTTGGACTCATTAGCAATATTATGAAGTTAGGTGAGATCGGTGTTATGTTTAACTCACGATTAAACTAGTTATTACCATGTGTTTCATAACGCATTACGTCCTTGTACGATTCGTTTCACAGATATTGTTCCTATACTTAGACGCCCATTATCTTTGTATCTAGGTTTCTCTACTTAGTCACACTTTATTGCGGTGTGTTCTGCATTTCGGATTGGACATTGCACACTCAAATACCGACTCAAGTATTATCTTGGTGAGTGGTTATTGTTACTATATACATGTTTAGAATCGATGTCTACGTTATTGTACTTTAAGTTATATCGGCTTAGAGTGGGGGTCGGAGTTAGTTTGCTTCATATGCTTTCCCCCATATACGATTAACATGACTTTTAATATATACTTATCATCTTGTTTTATTCGATTTATTTTCACTCATCATGACTATGAGTTCTACATTGATGGGTGTCTTTTTTTGGCCATAATTCTTTTTATATCTATACTATGGGATAGCAACACTCTATGATTTTGGCTTGGATGTGATTTATATACAAGGATATTGTGCCACATTATCAATTGAATTTGAGATCGTGGACTGCTTTAGGCAATTATATTAATTTTGTGGCGTTCATCTAACTTTGAATACGTTTGTTACAACACATTACTTATCAATATTCCCTAAATCCAACCGCTTAGCTAATATCACTACGCTTTCTTACTAGAGTTCGTGCGAATTGTTTTTCATAATACCACGGAGATGGTTATTTGATTTGATACCCTACTTGGGATGACGTACTGGAATGGTGGACCTATCGAACGGAATTTGAGGTGGGTCTTGCTATACACACCTGTTGATGTTATTTTTTGTTGTCTCATGAACATGCGCCTCTTAGTCTTTCCCAATAGGCTGACATCTTTGCAGTAATTGTTCAGACTTTTCAACTGGACGTTAAGGCTAGGATCACATTATAATTCTTTTTATAGATCATTTTTTGATAAATTTCTAATGAGCTCTGGCCTGGGCTTCAATTTGTGATGAAACTGCTGTACTAATTTGGTGCACTGCAAAATGAATATTCGTAGGGGTCTGCAAAAATAGCTGCCTTATTGTTGTTAATGAAGCAGAACATACTTTCTACAAAGCCTGACCGATACAGAGGACCTCAGAGCATTTTCTGAGTGTGAAAAAAATATAACAACAACATACCTTAAAGGGAGAGAGGTTTTATTTTCTTTGCATAGGGCATAACATCAAGCGGAGCTTGCAGTTGTCCCCTGGACCACAGTCGGACAGCCCCCCTGTACCTCGCTACTGCAACCCCAAGGCTGCCCATCAACATTCATAAACATCGATGTTGTACCAAAGCTACCCCTTACACTTTGCAAACTGGTTAACACCCAAAGTCAGGTGTCAGTAACTGTTCGATGGTTTGAGACTCTAATCAGAGTTGAAAACCAACGATACATATCATTGTGAATCACAAATAGGTGGAGAGCGTCTTTTTTACGCCCCTCCTATTTCTGAGTTGGAATGGGTCTCAGATGAAATTTTGGAAGTGTAAACAATTTTATGTGTTCTGACTCGCAGGATGTTTTTGTACATTGTGGTTGCAAAACATTCAACTTTGCAGACCATAGGCTTTGCAACCATGAAAAATCTTAGTACATTGGGCTTTAATTTCCATGTGTTTTATCATTTATTTTTCCTAAGCCTCAAAAAGGATATATAGCTGATGATACTTACCTCTTCTTTAAGGGCATGTTTCCTCTGCTCCAAGCAGACTTCTTTTGCACGCATCAGCTGAAGGGTCTCCTTTGAAACTGCATATTGGAGCTTTTCCATTCTGTCCACCGCAACTGCCCACGATGCCTTGCCATACTTTTTCTGGTCTGCTCGCATGCGATCTAATACAGCTATACGAAAAATAAAATACTTAAGAATGATGCTAGAGAAAAATTACAAGTGGTAAAAGCTGTAAAACGTGTGTCAAAGATTAGACCAATGGATACATTTGGGAAGCAAGAAGAGAGTTCATGGCGAGGACCAATGTTCAAACACACAACGAAAAATCAGAAATTACACTTAACTATAAATAAAGACGAGAATCTAGAAGCTAAATGAACATTCCCAATAGACTGACTCAGTGGGCCAAGTAGTTTAGTTATCTTGGGGCAGATGCATAATTGTATTAGTTTGCGAGTCCTTAATAGCGATTTTTAGCAAATCGCTAATAAGGACTCGCAAAATGCTATTTGCAATTTCTACGCATTCCTTATTTGCGACACGCAAATTGCGAGTCGCAAATAAGGATTGGCTTCCCTTTCATTCCTATGGGCCTAGAGGCCCATAGGAATGAATGGGAATTGCATGCGCAATTTGCGAGTACCCAAAAGGTACTCGCAAATAGCGCATGCAATTTCAAGGGTGCAAGGGTTCCAAAAGGAAACCCTGTTGCACCCCTGAAATATGTATGTGTGAACATGTGGCGCACATACATGCCCTAATGCCACGATTGTGTGCCACATGGCACTTTCAAAAAACCAAAAAAGTGCTTTTTACTAGGAAATCGCAATTCACCACCAACTTGAATTTGGTGTTAATTTGCAATTCCTTACAGCAATATCGCAATTTGCGATGGCCTCAAGAATAACATTTAGGGAGCCGCATATTGCAATTCCCTAACTGCATTTGCAATTTAGGTAATCCCAAATAATTGTGATTACCCAAATTGCAATTAAAAGATGTTTCATACATTGTGAATCGCTTTCTTTCAATTTGCGATCACAAAACGCGTTGATACATCTGGCCCCTATTATAGAAAAGCAGTAATGTATGATACCAATACTCAGAATGGGATGCGGATCAGGCCATTGCTCACAACTGGTTGGTTAACTTGTTGCTCTTATTTGCTTCCTTCTTACTAAATGGCATTCCTTAATCTTTTGGGTTCACCAAAGACCGAGCACATGTTGTCTTTTGCAAGACATATTGTTAGCTTTTAGTGATCTTAGAGCCTGCCCATTACATACCATTGGTTAGCTTTACTGTCACTCCTTGCTTCTTACTTGTCAGTTTCTGTGAGCTTTTCATCTTCTTCTGGTGTTTATCCCTCCCCTGGAGCACAGACCCATTACTTGAGTCCTTTCACTGCTCGCTTTTCAAGAGCTACTTTTTTTCTTTTTGGTTAAGCACTCTACAAGAGCGCATGTGATTCCTTGGTGTCTCCCTAGTCTACTTCATGTTCCTCTTTTTCACCTTGTGTGTTTCTCCCCTGGCCTTCCTCCCTCTCTCAGGTATGCCCTTGCTTCTCCACCCTTATGCTGTCTGTGTGCTTCTCTAATAACTCCCACTCACCCTCTGCTGTCCGTCTGCTTCCTTATGTCCACATACCCATCCTCCATTGTCAGTGTGCTTCCCCATCCCTCCTTGCCAACCCTCCATTGCGTGCTACCCCATTCCTACCTGCCCACCCTCCAATCTCGGTGTGCCTTAACGTCTGCCCATGCACAATGTGCTCCCCCATTTCTCGTTCTCTGTCGTCCATGTGCTTCCCCATTGTTGACTGTCCATCTCTCCCATCCTCCCTTCCCCAATGTTGCCTCGTTCCATGCCCACTCCCAACACACACCCAACCCACTTTTGAGTTGGTGGTTTGTTTGTTTTTTAAAGGCACTATATCATAAAAGCATATTAGTGCCAATTCCAAAAAGCGCATTTTACACAACTCTGTATTTACTAATCCATCTTGAACTGGTAAATAGAAATAAAATGTACACCTCCTTTTGCAGGGGCATGCATCTGTGTTGGCACGAGCCTACTAAATGACATGACACCTCCGTCATAGCGTTTAAAAAAAATATATATTGCCAATGCTTGTCTTTTGTTTGTCTCTCCAAAGGAGCATAGTTTCTTTACCATCCTTTTGATTGGATGACCTGTATACTTCCACTGTTTATGCTAAGAGATCTACTTTTTAGGTCTCGCCTACGCAGCGCGCATGCGCTGCATAGGAGACCTTTAGCCGTCGTGCAGCTCTTTTTCAAAGCACATACTCGTGCTTGTGGTGGCATACGCCTTGCGGGAGTGCACAGTAGCGCGCCACAAGCACGAGTATGTGCTTTGAAAAAGAGCACGCGCACCACTCCCGGGCTTGCTAGCTATGTCACATAGCACGAACTTTACAACAGAAATAGGAGTGCTTCGCCACAGCCACAGACTACTTGACACTTTTTATTTTTTAAACATGAAATGGGGAGCTGTGCCGGATTGACAGGATGTTGAGTCCAGGCCGGGTTCAAACCGTGCTTCCCATGTTACATGGGTGGCATTTGTAGTCCCTAAGCCTCACGGCCTCCCCTGAAAGCTCTGCTCGTTTTGGGCTTGAGCTGTGCCAGAGCCAAGGGTCAGACTCGGGCCCGGCTCGAGAGTTTAATGACTCGCTCATCTCTATCCCTACCTCGCCTTTCTTATTCTTCCTCTCGGTTTACCTACATCACCTCCACCCTCATCCTCTCTCTCACTCTACGTCACTCCTCTCTCTACTGTATCTTTTTTTCCCCGCGAAATATTCGTGTGCCTCATCTTTCTTTCTATCCTCTATGTACCTCTCTACCTCTTTCCTCTCTGTGTATAGCACAGCCATGCCTCTGTATCGGGCCTCTTTTTAAATCTACCTCTCATCCTTTCTATTCCGGGTTGTTTCCTTTCTACCTCTAATGATCTCTCCTTTTGACTTTCACTGTACATCGCCTCTCAGCTACCCGCTTCTCCCCACCCCTTCCCACCCACTCTCCAGTTCTCCAATACAACGCACTTCAACACATCTGTCTCTTTACCCTTCCTCTCTCTACCTTTTCGTTTTCTCAGCTCTCTTACTTCCTGTTTTTGACTACCCTCTTTCTCTCCACCTCCCGACCCTCTACCTTTCTCTCTACACCTTTTGTCTCTCCCTTTGAGTCACCCCTCTTTCTAGAACCTTTCCTCAGAGCCTTTCATGCTCCTTCCTCCCCTCTCTCTTCCTCACGAGAGGCGGAGGGCCCGGATGAGTGAGGAGTAGAGCGAGGGAGAGGAGGCTTATGCACGCTTGTGCCCACAGCCAATCAGCTGCAAGCGTGGCTTGGCGGCATAGAATGTTTCATAAAGAAGGCTGCGATTATAATGACACATGCCACTGGCGCCAACAGCCTGTAGCACATGTGGGGCTTGGGGAAGTTTTCCCGCTTCCCTTCTGACGCTAGTAAACCTGTTTTACGAACAAGGAATTCTTTCACAACATTTAAAGTGAGGTGGCCACCACCACCACATCCTCCACCACCACCACATCCACCATCACCACGTCCACCATCACCACCACCATCACGTTCACCACCACGTCCATCACCATCACGTCCACCACTACCACCACGTCCACCACCACCACGTCCACCATCATGTCCACCACCATGTCCACCACCATCATGTCCACCACCATGTCCAACACCTCCACGTCCACCACCCTAAAGGTCCACCACCCCCACGTCCACCACCCCCACGTCCACCACCACCACGTCAACCACCACCACCACGTTCACCACCACCACGTCCACCACCACCACGTCCACCACAACCACCACGTCCACCACCACAACCATCACGTCCACCACCACCACGTCCACCATGTCCACCACCACCAACACCAATACCACGTCCAACACCACCACGTTCAACACCACCACGTCCAACACCTCCACCACGTCCACCACCTCCACCACTTCCACCACTACCACGTCCACCACGTCCATCGCCACCCACCACCACCACGTCCATCGCAACCCACCACCACCACGCCCACCAGCACATCCACCAGCACATCCACCACCACATCCACCGCCGCCACCACGTCCACCGCCGCCACCACGTCCACCGCCGCCACCACGTCCACTGCCACCACCACGTCCACCGCCACCACCACGTCCACCGCCACCACCACGTCCACCACCACGTCCACCCCCACCACCCGTGATGGGTAAAGTGTCACTGGAGGGCAGGGGTAATAGGAGTGTCAACCCCGGCTGTACATGGGACATTTAACGAAACATTGGGTGCGAGAAGACGGGAATAGGGGCTAGAAGTATTACACCAGACACAAGATACATTTTGAAGACGCGCAATGTCACAGGGGCTCCTGTAAAAGCACTCGCAGCATCTCTATCTCACAGTGGCATACCTGCACAGCCACTCACAAAAACAAGCATTAGCATAGCCAATAGGTCTCGCCTTTGGGACCTTATAAGTGTTTAGACATGCAACACGATGTTATTGCACCAAGGATATTGTACTGGATAACTAAACACTTATAAGGTCCCAAAAGCGAGACCTATTGGCTATGCCAATGCTTGTTGTCTCTTGCTTTCAGCATGCCATAGGAGTACATATATTTTCTTGCTCTCTTCCTCATGAGTTGGTTCCACCCAACCACCATACGCTCTCCCCCCCCCCCACTGTATTTAGTTTCGTTTTCTACAGAACTCCCCCCACCCTCCACATAACCAGGTCCTTTGTTGTTCACCCACCCTTTCTTATTGTTTCTCCACACCACCGTTAGGCGGCTCTCAGCTGCTCAGCCCCACAACCTCCCCATCTCTGTTGCTCCCTCACAGTCATGCTCTTTAGGATGCTCCTTTCTTTAGAATATGTTTCTTACTTGTTCTGTCTAAATTCATGTATTAACTCAGAAATTTAGAGTTAACTGTTTGAACTTCACACACCTTACCCAATAAAATAACACAAACACGTTCCGTCACGATATGGCCCCAAAATGGCATCCATCATTTGGAAATGAACATGGAAAATAGAGCCAAAGTGGATTTAACCGTGTCATGGCATAAGCATGCATGTGCATGCCTACAAAACATTTTTTACTTTTTACCGCTGCTTTTGAGCATCAACAAGCAATGGCAACTGCAAAAGATAAACAAGCATTTTTGAAAGGCGAGACCTATGTGCCAATCTTTGTTTTTCTAATGTTACAACTCTGTTCTTGGTTATATACATTGGTTGAACTGCATGGCTTCATTGACGTTTTTCATTGTGTTGCCTTGATTGTAGAGAATAACCACTAAGCCATCCTCTCAAGCCATGCTGACTGTAATGCAATCCTTTTGTGGCTTATCACTGTTTCACGTGTGTACCCTTTTCAAATATAAAATATGCTGTTTGCTACTATTACTGTTTAAACATATTCCAGATTTCACTTCAGGAATACTTTGAATCAATCAAACTTTTAATATTTTTTCCAGTATGCACATATTCCCTTAAAGTGTTTCTAATTTTACAACTTTCCTTCTGCTAAAATAAGTGATTATATTACATCTGTTATAGTAGCAAATTGCCAAAGAACAACATTGCATTATCCTTTACTGTAAACATATGTGTTCATGTACCTTGCTCGTTTGGTCATCACCCCCTCCCCTAAAACATCCATACTTGGAGATTCTTCCTACTCACCACTATAGCTGCCGAACATGTCTCTTCATACCCATAAAAACATACTTGGCTAAACTGCACCCAGAGATATACATACCTAAACCTCAGACACCTCACTCTACATATCTCCTATAGAACACAGACAATTCAATATCATTCCACAAGACCGATATCTGAAAAGGTCTTTTTTTAAAACCGATTTTATTGGCATTTAGTGCACATGACATTCACAAAAGCTTTCTACATTTCAAGTATCAAACATTTGTTCCATAGTTAACATTACATTATTCTCTCATTCTTCCATGTCAATATCTGTTCAGGTTAAATTGGTCAACATGTTCAATCAGTTCTAACTTTCAACTCCCTCCTCCCTTAAACAAGTTGCTTAGTGTCAATTGTATGTGTCAGTGGTGTGTGTACCTCTTTCATCTATCCGTGCTATTCTTACTGTGGGCAATGCTTGGCAGTTGGGCGGGGGGAGGGAAAGCGGAGGCTGTCGCATCTCTCGCCCAGATGTAGGGCCTTTACCTCTCTCGTATTTCCAGCGTCCCGATTTCATTGTTCCTGTTCTGTGGTGCCGAATCAGGCTGGTCATCTGCTGTATCATCTAGGTCTGGTGTTTATAGGTCATTCACTAGGTTCCGCCAGGCCCTCGCTGTTTCTAGGTTTCCTACGCCTCTGTTCGCTGCACGCAGTAAGACTCTATGTTCTGCAGCTACCCATCTCTCAATTTCCCTTCTTCAGCTACCTATTTGGGGGCCTCTTGCGGACTTCCAATTCTTTGTGATTTTCCTTTTCGCAAGTACAAATGCTAAGTCTTCGAATCTCCCAGTAGTCTTTGTCTTGGCCGTGTGTGGAAACCAGTGAAGTATACAGCAGCGTGGTGTGTGCTCAATTCCCCTATCTATGACGCCCTCAACAATCACTAGTACCTCCTCCCAGAATTCCCTCAAGCCTGGACAATCCCACAAAATGTGCAGGATGTGCGCCTCCTCAGTCCCACATCGTGGGCATGCCGCTTCCTCCGTTTGGAGGTAGCGCCTGATTCTGGCTGGCGTTAGGTACACCCTGTGAAGCACGTAGTAGTTTATGAGCTTGAACCTCACGTTCTTAGAGACCTTCAAGGTTTGTTCCACACTAGTATCTCAGTCTTATGCTACAATTGGTACCAGTAAGTCTTCCTCCCACTGTGCTCTCAGTCGCTCCATGTGCCTCTGAACATCCCGCCTGATGGCTCTGTATATGCAAGAGACTGTTTTTATCCTACCTGCAGAAAGGACTACATATCTACAGCAATCTAGCGCTCTAGGTTCAGTCGCCCACATCGTCCAGTGTTTTCAGAATGCCGCTGTAACAGCTCTGTGTAGTAGGAAATGTCCCAGTGGGGGGTCAAACTCCTCTCAGAGGACTTTGAATGGAAGCATTTGGGTTTCTCTAAAGAGGTCTCCGACTACTTTCAGCCTTGCATCCTTCCAGTCATCTAGCCCAGCCCAGTTTCCTCCATGCGGTAATTGTCGGAGCATATCGATGGGTATGTCTGGAAGGTAGGGGACCCTGCAGCCCGATCTTTGTAGCCATCTCGCCCAGCACCTCGTAATTACCGTCTCCTCGTTCGCCTTCCTATGGGGCCTCTGTCTCAATCTTGACAGTATGTATTTTCGTTAGGACTTGGGGTTCTGGGGCAAATGGTGATTGCACCCTTTCTGGGTCACTGCTGCTCACCAGCCATCTTACGAACCATTGTAGCTGTGCTGCCAAGTGGTAAGCTTCGATGTTAGGGACCGCTAGCCCTCCCGTGGCTGTAGAGCGCTGCAGCATGCTTAGTGCCACTCGTCTGCGTCCCATCCCTCAGAAAAAAGATATGATCTGTGAGTTTGGTTCACGGAATGTCGCACATGGGATCCAAATTGGGAGTGTCCCAAATATGTATAGCAGATAGGGCAGTGCCACCATCTTCAGGAGGGCCACCCTGCCTGCCACTAACAGCCAAAGGGACCCCCAAAAGTCCATGGAGGCGCGGAGAGCGCATATCTCTCTTCCCACGTTACCTTCTACCAGGTCCGCCGTGTCATGATAAATCATCATCCCCAGATAGTCTAGGCATGTGGGCTCCCATCATAAGGTCCCCATATCTTCTGGATGTTGTCCAGTAGGCGAATACCTTAGATTTCTGCTAGCTTACTCGCAATCCCGAAAGTGCTCCAAATTCTTTTAACATATCCCTGGCCCCTGCAAATCTCCACCTGTATTCTGCAAAAAGAAGAGTAAGTCATCTGCATAGAGTTCATGCGATGATATGTGCCATTAATCGCCAGCCCCGCATAGTCCTGTCCCGTTCTGGCCCGACACGCCAGCAGTTCCATGGCCAGTGCGAATAAAAGAGGGGAGAGAGGGCATCCCTGTCGAGTCCCTCTCTCTACTCCCATGCTCTGGGAGATCACTATCCCCGTCCGCACCCTCGCCCTGGGATCCACATTTAGCAATTTCACCCATTCTATGAATCCCGCCCCTAGGCCCATCACTTCCAAAAACTCAAAAGTGGTATTGCCATTCTGGGCTGTCAAATGCTTTTTCGATATCTACTGCAAAAATTGCAGCTTCGTCTTTGGCATAGTCCTCTGCCCTCATTATGGACATGAGGTGCCTGATGTTAATGGCAGTATTCCGTAGTGGTATGAATCCTGTTTGGCCTGCGTATTCTAGCAGGGGCATGTGGCAGAGCAATCTATTGACTATAATTTTGTTTAGTATTTTATAGTCCTTGTTCAGCATGGACAGCGGTCTATACGCAGTTTTATCATGGGGCAGTTTTCTGGGCTTAAGAAAAGGGATTATTAGGGCTTCCCTTGTAGCATCGGGCAGGAGACGCTGCTCTCTTGCTGTCCGGTATAGTACAACCAGTTTAGGGGCCAGCTCTTCAGCATACGTCATGTAGAACTCTGCCGGGAGTCCATCTATCCCCGGCGTTTTGTTACGCGCCATATGCTTATTGGCTATGCTCACCTCCCGCAGGGAGATGTCCGCCCCCAATTCCTCTGCTTCCCCAGGCTCTAGCTGAGGGAGTGCCAGCTCGTCAAGGTAATCTCCTAGTGTCTCTCCACCGCTCCCCATGACACTGCTGTACAAGTTGGTATATTATTTGGCGAAGATGTCATTGATATCGTCTTGTGTATACCGTCTGCACCCATCGTTGCCCTCCAGCTCTACCGTCAAAGACCCCCTGTTGTGTGGGTTGGCGAGCCACGCCAGCAATGAGCCTAATTTAACGCACTACGCACGCGGTCAGTCTAGATACTGATATTGTTTCTAGTCAAAGGCTTGCAGTCTCTCTTTCTATCGCGCCACAGTCTCGTTCTAGGAGTGTATCTTGCATATCAGGGCGCTCCGGTCTTTTCCTCTCTATCCGACTTAGCTCCTTTTCAGCAGTTATAACTTCCGTTATCCGTGTACGCCTAACCCCTGTTATCTCAGTTATACAATGGCCTCTAATAGTTCCTTTAAAGGCATCCCATTCGGGAGCGGAGAGGACTCTGTCCCTTCGTTGTCTTGAAAATATTGTGTGATCTTTTCTCTGGCGACTTCTTTGATGACCTGGTCTTCCAATGTCTCGGGGCGCAGTTGCCAACTAGAGATAGCTGGACCTCGGCCTGACCAGCTGAGGCCCAGTAATAAGGGGTTATGATCGGATATCGTCCTCGTCAGGTATTCAGTATTTTTCACCTGCCCGTGCCTGTCTGGTGTGCATAGGAACATATCAAACCGTGTGTGTACCTCATATGTCGACGAAAAGAATGAGTAGTCTCTGTCCTGGGGGTGTAGAGTGCTCCATGAGTCCACCAGTTCCCAATGTCCCTGCCAGTCTCAAAACGCCTGCGCATGATGGACCGTTGGGGAGTCCGGCATCTGAAGAGGGGTTTGAAGAGATTTTCTTGATTAACTCAACACTGCAGAAGCCAGACTTCGATCTCTGGGCAGTTTAAAATCATATTTTTTCTGAAATTTCTTTCGACATTCTATTGAAGATAATGCATCTCCAAAAAAGTAAACTTAGGAGAGTGCACTTGATGTGACTGAACACTTTTTAGTATTTTCTTCAATGCATTTGAGAAACCTACTGATTCATTATGATGAGAGAAGGTATTGCAAATCTTGCAGTCCTTGGCCTAGTGGTTGGGATGCAGGGAGCTAATACATTCTGAATGAAGATCTTCTAATTAAAACCTTTTTTCCCCCCCACAGGTCTCACTTGGTCTCCCGATAATTATTTTTTAATTAACAAATCAGACTTTATCGGTTTGGTCAGCATTTACATTCCAGAAACATGGGAACAATCCTTGTAAGAAAGCTTAAATTAAAAAGCAGAAAGTCAACTTATATGAAGAAAACTGAACACAGCTCAGAATACTCCCGTCACACACAACATGCATCAGAAATCTGAGGTAGGGTGGGCTGTAGCAGGAGTGGTGTCCACTGCACTTGCACCTCATTGGTTTAAGTGTGGCTTTTCAAATGATGTGAGCAGACTACTCATCAGACCCTCCAGGATGTTGCAGCACAATTTGTAAACTTTTGTGGCACAATATGTGAAATTTTTGCGGCATTTTTGTGCTACCTTATTTAATTATCATTCATTAGTTCTGCATATTTTTGGGGGGATTTTATGTTTAATGTACGAGTCACCTCGGAATAAGATGTATAAACACTCCCCATCCGATCTTCAGGTCTGTGGAAATGCACTTTCTATTTATTTTTATATTTCCATAAAAGTGTACATCTATCCCCTCAGCATCCTTACCAACAAAGAACAGTGTGTGCCCTCACTTCCCAACTGGCTTCATTATGTATTACTACACGCCTTGAATATGGTTGCACACAATACAAGCCCTTTGCAATAGGTAGGCCTACACAATGAAAGCACCTTGTATTCGGTCTGGAAGTGTGCACTGTCTTTGCTGCAAAGGATGATGTGGGAAGATACCCAGCAACAGCCCTGATGTGGTAACCATAGCGGCCAGCAGCTTTGGAGCACATACATACATATATATTCACTGGAAAAAAATCAAGGTTTAAGTGACGTTATACTTAGGTGAATTTGTCAGTAACAAGAGTAACGTTTTGAACACAAAAACACAGAAATTCACCAATAATAGTTAGCAGAGCTAACTTTAACTTGCGCCCCCGTCAAGCACTACTTATGATCTCATATATTACATCACTCATGACATGTTCTACATTATTTCTGACATCACTGATGACATCTCAAATAGCATGGTTTTGGGAACCCCCTAATTTCTCAGCCCCCGCTTGGCAGATCGCCCTGAAACTTTTCATGCACAAACTAGCAACTTTCTGGAACGTTTCTTGGAGGCTAGCCAAACGACGCCAAAGTTATTACCAAAACTACAAATGCTTTTCCTATGGAAAAGCAATCCTAACTTTCACTACCTACAGGTGACACCTCAGCAAGGTGTAGCGTCTCAGGACTCCCGACTTTAAAATCGTCCTCCCTAGCGAGTCGGCGGTGTCCAGCCCACAGAGAAAGGCGAACTTTGCTGCATCCCTCCCTTCAGCGACCGTACAGGAGAGTACAGCCCAGGCTTCCTCCGGGCACTATGGCAGAAACTGCGCAACCGTGTCCCACACAGAGTGGGTTTAACAGCCCAAGAGACATGCGGTGTTCACCGCTCGCAGTCCTAAGCTGGCGGAAGAAAACATCTTCTTCCAAAATGATACAGCTTTTTGGATTCCCTATCTGGGGGAGGAGAAGGGAACACACCTTTGAACGCTGAGGCTTGGACCACCAAGCTCTCAGGTGTAGGGAGAAGAAATTGGGGTCTCCCGGGGCTAGGTGGTGGAGTCGGGCAATTATCATATACACAGGGGCACCTGTGCTGGGCTTGGTGCTCAGAAGGATGTCTGTGAGGGCCTCATTGAACGGCAGCAGGGCCTCTGAAGAGGTTGCTGCTGGTTGAAGCACCTCAGTCAGGAGGTTAGTCCTGAATGCCACAGTAGGTAGCTCAAGGCCTCAGCTGCCCTACGCAACACCACAGCGTAGGAGGCTCCCTCCTCCGTAGACATAGTAGGGGGAGAAAGCGTACCAAGGCCTGGGGATGTATCCAGATTACTGGCCTCAGCCAGTTGCCCTCTCCAGTCTGGCTCTTCCAGCTGGTCTGCTAGAGAGTCAATAGACTGCTCCCAGTCCTCCTCACCCTCCTCTGGCTGCCACTCAGGGTGAAAACGAATGTCAGAATAGAACAGAAGTGCAGAATTACCAGTCGCCACTGGTCCGACTCCGTGTCCATGTTGAGGGGGAAGCCGGGGTCGACACCGGCTGGGGACACAACCGGCATCAGAAGGGGCGCAGGTGTTCGATGTTAGGGACCGCTAGCCCTCCCGTGGCTGTAGAGCGCTGTAGCATGCTTAGTGCCACTCATCTGCGCCCCATCCCTCACAAAAAAGTTATGATCTGTGAGTTTGGTTCGCGGAATGTCGCACATGGGATCCAAATTGGGAGTGTCCCAAATATGTATAGCAGATTGGGCAGCGCCACCATCTAAAGGAGGGCCACCCTGCCTGCCACTAACAGCGAAACGGACCCCCAAAAGTCCATGGAGGCGCAGAGAGCGCATATCCCCCTTCCCACGTTACCGTCTACCAGGTCCGCCGTGTCATGATAAATCATGACCCCCAGATAGTCTAGGCATGTGGGCTCCCATCATAAGGTCCCCATATCTTCGGGATGTTGTCCAGTAGGCGAATACCTTAGATTTCTGTTAGCTTACTCGCAATCCCGAAAGTGCTCCAAATTCTTCTAACATATCCCTGGCCCCTGCAAATCTCCACCTGTATTTTGCAAAAAGAAGAGTAAGTCATCTGCATAGAGTTCATGCGATGATATGTGCCATTAATCGCCAGCCCCGCATAGTCCTGTCCCGTTCTGGCCCGACACGCCAGCAGTTCCATGGCCAGTGCGAATAAAAGAGGGGAGAGAGGGCATCCCTGTCGAGTCCCTCTCTCTACTCCCATGCTCTGGGAGATCACTATCCCCGTCCGCACCCTCACCCTGGGATCCGCATATAGCAATTTCACCCATTCTATGAATCCTGCCCCTAGGCCCATCACTTCCAAAAACTCAAAAGTGGTATTGCCATTCTGGGCTGTCAAATGCTTTTTCGATATCTACTGCAAATATTGCAGCTTCGTCTTTGGCATAGTCCTCTGCCCTCATTATGGACATGAGGTGCCTGATGTTAATGGCAGTATTCCGTAGTGGTATTAATCCTGTTTGGCCTGCGTGTACTAGCAGGGGCATGTGGCAGAGCAATCTATTGACTATAATTTTGTTTAGTATTTTATAGTCCTTGTTCAGCATGGACAGAGGTCTATACGCAGTTTTATCATGGGGCAGTTTTCTGGGCTTAAGAAAAGGGATTATTAGGGCTTCTCTTGTAGCATCGGGCAGGAGACGCTGCTCTCTTGCTGTCCGGTATAGTACAACCAGCTTAGGGGCCAGCTCTTCAGCATACGTCATGTAGAACTCTGCCGGGAGTCCATCTGTCCCCGGCGTTTTGTTACGCGCCATATGCTTATTGGCTACTCTCACCTCCCGCAGGGAGATGTCCGCCCCCAATTCCTCCGCTTCCCCAGGCTCTAGCTGAGGGAGTTCCAGCTCGTCAAGGTAATCTCCTAGTGTCTCTCCACTGCTCCCCATGACACTGCTGTACAAGTTGGTATAATATTTGGCGAAGATGTCATTGATATCGTCTTGTGTATACCGTCTGCACCCATCGTTGCCCTCCAGCTCTACCGTCAAAGACCCCCTGTTGTGTGGGTTGGCGAGCCACGCCAGCAATGAGCCTAATTTAACGCGCTATGCACGCGGTCGGTCTAGATACTGATATTGTTTCTAGTCAAAGGCTTGCAGTCTCTCTTTCTATCGCGCCACAGTCTCGTTCTAGGAGTGTATCTTGCATATCAGGGCGCTCTGGTCTTTTCCTCTTTATCCGTCTTAGCTCCTTTTCAGCAGTTGTAACTTCCGTTATCAGTGTACACCTAACCCCTGTTATCTAAGTTATACAATGGCCTCTAATAGTTGCTTTGAAGGTATCCCATTCGGGAGCGGAGAGGACGCTGTCCCTTCGTCGTCTTAAAAATATTGTGTGATCTTTTCTCTGGCGCCTTCTTTGAAGACCTGGTCTTCCAATGTCTCGGGGCGCAGTTGCCAACTAGAGATAGCTGGACCTCGGCCTGCCCAGCTGAGGCCCAGTAATAAGGGGTTATGATCGGATATCGTCCTCGTCAGGTATTCAGTATTTTTCACCTGCCCGTGCCTGTCTGGTGTGCATAGGAACATATCCAACCGTGTGTGTACCTCATATGTCGAAGAAAAGAATGAGTAGTCGCTGTACTGGGGGTGTAGAGTGCTCCATGAGTCCACCAGTCCCCAATGTCCCTGCCAGTCTCAAAACGCCTGCGCATGATGGACCGTTGGGGAGACCGGCATCTGAAGAGGGGTTTGAAGAAATTTTCTTGATTAACTCAACACCGCAGAAGCCAGACTTCGATCTCTGGGCAGTTTAAAATCATATTTTTTCTGAATTGTCTTTCGACATTCTATTGAAGATAATGCATCTACAAAAAAGTAAACTTAGGAGAGTGCAATTGATGTGACTGAACACTTTTTAGTATTTTCTTCAATGCATTTGAGAAACCTACTGATTCATTATGATGAGAGAAGGTATTGCAAATCTTGCAGTCCTTGGCCTAGTGGTTAGGATGCAGGGAGCAAATACATTCTGAATGAAGATCTTCTAATTAAAACCTTTTTTCCCCCCCAAAGGTCTCACTTGGTCTCCTGATAATTATTTTTTAATTAACAAATCAGACTTTATCGGTTTGGTCAGCATTTACATTCCAGAAACATGGGAACAATCCTTGTAAGAAAGCTTAAATTAAAAAGCAGAAAGTCAACTTATATGAAGAAAACTGAACACAGCTCAGAATACTCCCGTCACACACAACATGCATCAGAAATCTGAGGTAGGGTGGGCTGTAGCAGGAGTGGTGTCCACTGCACTTGCACCTCATTGGTTTAAGTGTGGCTTTTCAAATGATGTGAGCAGACTACTCATCAGACCCTCCAGGATGTTGCAGCACAATTTGTAAACTTTTGTGGCACAATATGTGAAATTTTAGCGGCATTTTTGTGCTACCTTATTTAATTATCATTCATTAGTTCTGCATATTTTTTGGGGGATTTTATGTTTAATGTACGAGTCACCTCAGAATAAGATGTATAAACACTCCCCATCCGATCTTCAGGTCTGTGGAAATGCACTTTCTATTTATTTTCAGATTTCCATAAAAGTGTACATCTATCCCCTCAGCATCCTTACCAACAAAGAACAGTGTGTGCCCTCACTTCTCAACTGGCTTTATTATGTATTACTACACGTCTTGAATATGGTTTCACACAATACAAGCCCTTTGCAATAGGTAGTCCTACACAATGAAAGCACCTTGTATTCGGTCTGGAAGTGTGCACTGTCTTTGTTGCAAAGGATGATGTGGGAAGATACCCAGCAACAGCCCTGATGACGTAACCGTAGCGGCCAGCAGCTTTGGAGCACATACATACATATATATTCACTGGAAAAAAATCAAAGGTTAAAGTGACGTTATACTTAGGTGAATTTGTCAGTAACAAGAGTAACGTTTTGAACACAAAAACACAGAAATTCACCAATAATAGTTAGCAGAGCTAACTTTAACTTGCGCTCCCGTCAAGCACTGCCTATGATCTCATATATTACATCACTCATGACATGTTCTACATTATTTCTGACATCACTGATGACATCTCAAATAACATGGTTTTGGGAACCCCCTAATTTCTCAGCCCCCGCTTGGCAGATCGCCCTGAAACTTTTCATGCACAAGCTAGCAACTTTCTGGAACGTTTCTTGGAGGTTAGTCAAACGACGCCAAAGTTATTACCAAAACTAGAAATGCTTTTCCTATGGAAAAGCAATCCTAACTTTCACTACCTACAGGTGACACCTCAGCAAGGTGTAGCGTCTCAGGGCTCCCGACTTTCAAATCGTCCTCCCTAGCGAGTCAGCGGTGTCCAGCCCACAGAGAAAGGCGAACTTTGCTGCATCCCTCTCTTCAGCGACCGCGCAGGAGAGTACAGCCCAGGCTTCCTCCGGGCACTATGGCAGAAGCTGCGCAACCGTGTCCCACACAAAATGGGTTTAACGGCCCAAGAGACATGCGGTGTTCACTGCTCGAAGTCCTAAGCTGGCGGAAGAAAACATCTTCTTCCAAAATGATACAGCTTTTTGGATTCCCTATCTGGGGGAGGAGAAGGGAACACACCTTTGAACGCTGAGGCTTGGACCACCAAGCTCTCAGGTGTAGGGTGTTGGGAGAGGAAATTGGGGTCTCCCGGGGCTGGGTGGTGGAGTCGGGCAATTATCATATACACAGGGGCACCTGTGCTGGGCTTGGTGCTCAGAAGGATGTCTGTGAGGACCTCATTGAACGACAGCAGGGCCTCTGAAGAGGCTGCTGCTGGTTGAAGCACCTCAGTCAGGAGGTTAGTCCCGAATGCCACAGTAGGTAGCTCAAGGCCTCAGCTGCCCTACGCAACACCACAGCGTAGGAGGCTCCCTCCTCCGTAGACATAGTAGGGGGAGATAGCGTACCAAGGCCTGGGGATGTATCCAGATCACTGGCCTCAGCCAGGTGCTCTCTGCAGTCTGGCTCTTCCAGCTGGTCTGCTAGAGGGTCAATAGACTGCTCCCAGTCCTCCTCACCCTCCTCTGGCTGCCACTCAGGGTGAAAACGAATGTCAGAATAGAACAGAGGTGCAAAATTACCAGTCGGCACTAGTCCGACTCCGTGTCCATGTTGAGGGGGAAGCCGGGGTCGACACCGGCTGGGGACACAACCGGCATCAGAAGGGGCGCAGGTGTCGCCATTGCATTCGGCGCCAGAGGAGGTGTCCTAAGGTTGACCAGCGCCAATCAGGATCCAGGCCTGGATCCCTGGGGGCCCTGTGGCACCAGGATTGAAGCTGCCAGCATCGAAGGCCTAGAACCCTCAGGCACACCGGCAGAGTCGGGCTGCCCAAAGATGGAGTGGAGGGCTTTGTAAAAGCTACAAAGTTGGTCAGAGGTCGCCCCAGCTTCGTGGAAGGGAGGGAAGCTCGGAGCGAAAACAACAAGCTCCGCGGGCAGGACCGGACAACTACCTTCCACATCATGCGTCACGTCGGCTGACAGACGGGGAGAAGGTGAAGAGGGGCGGTGCTTCTTCGCCTTCTACTTGTGCTTCGACTTACCCGAAGACTTCGAAGAGGCGTGATGGTGGTGACTCCACAACCGGTACCGCGACCTCCCTCACGACAGTGACCTCAAGCGGCGCGAAGCGGACAGCCAGGCCTCTAGAAGCTTTCGGGACCGCTCCCGCAAAGACTTCGGGTTCGTGGCCCGGCAGTCGGAGCACAACTTCGGGTTGTGGTCTTGCTCCAAGCACCAGACACACGCACGAGATGTGGGTCCGTGACAGACATCAACTTGTAACAGGATTTACAGGGTTTGAAGCCGGTCCGTCGATGTGACATCCCTTGCACCAGGAGTCTAACGACTCGAAAAAGAAGTTGACAAAACGTCGAAAGACTCTAGTAAAAAAAAAACCTACGGGTAACGCCCTCTCTAGATCTGAACTGGCTGGCGCGGAAAAGAAAAAACTGGCATCAGCACGCAAAGGCAGTGTCAAAGTAGATACCGCAACGTCATTTCAGCGATCACAAAGCCACCTATTGACGCACAGGGGTACTGCTGAAGAAAAATTCTCTGAATCCAGTCTGACGCCTCGGGTAAATCTAAGGTAAGGAATCTTATAACGAATTGTCTCTTACAGATAGATATTACAGTGAAAGATGGACAACAGCAAAGAGATTTTACAGGTATGTTAATTAGGTTGTAGTTTTAAAAGTTTATTTAAAAAAGTGTGAGTATATAAGCTGTAAGAACATGAGCATCTTTGAGACACTATAATAAAAGGCAAAATAGAAGGGAGCTCAGATTAGAATATTTACTAAAAATCAAGTGAGCAGCAAAAGAGGAAGGGGAATTGCTATACTGAAAATATAGGTATTTTATTAAGCCAGTATGAATACATTTGTTAGTCATTAGAAGAGGGTGCTTGCTCATAGTTTGCAATTAAATAGTATGAAATTTGCACCCATTCACACAGTCAGGCAGGCACTTACACTCCCAGTTACACTCCCAAAAAAACACTTATGTTTCCACTACTTATATAGCCAGACAGTGGCTAACACACTCAGTCACACATCCATAAAACTATTCACATACCCATTTTTTCTCCTATATATCCACTTGCATTGTCATTCACACACTCATAAGGCACTGCCACACCCACTCACACAGCTATACAGCCGTTAAATTGATACTTGTATAGCGCACTACTCACCCGCAAGGGTCTCAAGGCGCTAGTACGAATACCGCTGTGGAACCCATCCTGGCTTTCCCTCTGAGGCGTCCACTCCTGGGCACCCCCAAGGTGGAGGCCAGGCATCCTTAGCGTTGTGGAGGCCGTTGTGGAGATTAAGCAAGCTATTGCCCAGAGTTGCAGAGTGGGACTCCATGATTGGAACGGCACCGAGGCGAGAATTATCAGGTCCATGGAATTTTTGAGCCCAAGACCCGCCAAGGCGGGGAATTGAACCCTGGTCCCGGGCTAGATCTCTGCATCAGGGTCTGCCGCTCTAATCATTGAGCCACACTTCTCCACCGTTCACTTATTTAGCACTGCCAGTCAGTTACACAAGCACTTACACACCCATACAACCAGTTATACACTAAATCCCCCACCCAGTCACTCACATGCCTATCTATAAAACCATACAGCCACTCTCACACCCAGTCAGCAACAGATACTTACACGTACATTCACACACCCACACAGCAGTTATGTATCCACCACTAATAGAGCCACTTGCACACACAGTTACACCCAAACACTCACCAACACAGCCAGCTACCAATCCATACAGCCACTCACATACCCATTTAGACACCCATACTCAGGCACTTAAGTAGCCATTCACTTGCATATAGTATGTAATCTAATAGTATGTAATCTGAAGTTAAATGTGTTCTATAGTTGCTTTTCAAATATCTACTTGCGTTTAAAGAGTGATGCTAGTATGAGGTGAAAAAAAAAATAAGAATTATGCTTCTTAACAGCATCCAAAAAGTGGGCAATAGACGATATATTTAGTTTCACTGGCATATGGTGTTTGGCACAATGAATCACCATGTCTTGCAGTATTGGTGAAACAGCGAGAATGGTAACTATCTGTTCAAGTGGTAAGGGTCCCACAGATGCACCACCTTATGTCTCTCTTATCCTCTGTTACTTTGTCGTATGTATACTTTTCAGGTGTTTCAAAATGGATGGGGTGCCAAATGAACTCTCCTTCAAAGTATTCCTTGACAGTTTATTGCTGCATATATTCGTTTGGAAACCTTTTTGGAAGCAGTAAGTGTTGTTCTTCAACCTGCTCTTTACATTGTTTTTTTATCATCAGCAGAAGATATTTTAACTTTAATACGCTCTTCTTTTAAAGG
Organism: Triturus cristatus; assembly: GCF_964204655.1. Lineage (NCBI taxonomy): Eukaryota > Metazoa > Chordata > Amphibia > Caudata > Salamandridae > Triturus > Triturus cristatus. The sequence goes on from NC_140581.1 coordinate 444,470,274, forward strand.
AAAGGGAATTCTATAATGGGGCTGTGCTGTAGAGGTTGTCTCCATAGAGATGTGACATTGAAATAACTGATTTAGTGTATGGATTTCGATGTGGATGTGTGGCCAGATCTGTGGTGGCATCACAGTGGATCTGCGGATCCATAAAACAAACTGAAAACAGAGTTTTGTATTTGTAAAAAGTTAAATATGTTATATTTACATGTTAATTGTTTGTTTTAAATTGTATAATCTGTTAATCAAATGTATTTATAAATTTATAAAAATGTACATTACTGAACTTATGGGTCAAATAGCAGTACAATTGATATTAAAGAAAAACAGTGAAATTCACTTAAAAACCAAGGGTTACAGGATTTTATAGTTAGGAAATTGAATGAAAAAACCTTAGAAATTCACTGAAAAAAACAAAGGTTACAGGGATGTTATAGTTAGGCTCAGATTTTACACGCACAAAATGAAATTAATCAGTTATAATTAGGGCTCCCGGTTTTATGGTATTTATTTTTTTGCCATTTCCGTCTGTATTTATCCATATTTATTTTTGGGTCATTTTTTCTGTATTTATCCACATTTATTTTTGCGACAAGCAAAAGACGACACTACAGCTAGTATTTTTCCACATTTATTTAAATTGACAATGCATGATTATTTTCAGTAATATATATAAATAAATGCTGCTCTGTTACAAAAATATTGAAAACACACCTCACTATCCCAGAATAATTGATGTAAACACATTTAGAATTTGAAGGAGTGTTCCTGTGCGCTCTAATGACCTGGCAAAAGAGGGCACAAAAAAGCTGAAACACATGCTGGTTCCATATTAAAAAGAAATGACATGAAAACTGTAGTTAAGCACTCTTTTTAAGACATATTCAAGGTCATTAGGGCAAGACTCCAGAACAGAGCTGGCTCTATCAGGGGGCCCATGAAAGATTAAAGTAAGGCAACATTTCAAACTGCTGTTTGACTGCAGGGTAAGTAAGAGGCCACAGGGATGAATGGGCATGCAGAAGATTTTGTGTGGTCTGGAACTAGGGTGCTGACCACGAGCAATCAAGGCCAATGAAAATGATAGAATGGGGAAATACTGTGCCCAAGAAAATTAGTATAACGTTGATGTATAATGGTACCAGTGTTCTCTTTTATTAACATCTTTATTTTCCAATTTCTTTTCGATACCAATATAGACAATGCCTCTAAAATCAACTCAGCAGTCAAAACATTAATGTATCCCGTGGGGAGTACCAGAGGCGCAACTAGAGTAAAATTTCAGGAGGGGCTAATCAAAATTTCGGGGGGTGGTGCTGATTGTTCCAGCAATTGGCAGAGTAAAGATACAGGGGCTCCAAGAAGGAGTGAAAGAAAAAACAAAGCCTCGTTAACAAGTAAATGGTCTTTTAAAGACCTGTGAAGTACTGGGGTGCGGCTGTGTGTGAACCTGGGGAGCAGGCCGACACACACAAAGGTGGGGGGGGGGCTGAACACACAATGCAACCGAGAGGAACAGACCAGACTCTGCGCCTGCACCACTAGAGGTCGTCCGACTGATCTTGGCCGGCCTACGCTGCCTTTAACATTGATTTATAGGCGCTAGTGATGGAGGAAGCAGGATGAATGGGGCCTGAGAGAAACCCGCTAGACGCCCCACCCCCCCAGAACCTGTGGTCGGCCCCTTGCCCAGTGGAGGCCCAGAGGACGAGTCAGGTGTGCAGGCAGCCCAGTAGTGAGACATCGCAGGAGCTGGGCAGGCCCGAGAGATGAAGAACAGGCCGGGCTGCCCTCAGCGCCGGAGGTTAGACATGTGCACTAAGGAGGGCTCCGAGAGGTAAAAAGCTCTGAGCAAATCGGGCCACGGGGCCCGCCACGCAGAAGGTGAGACGCCGAGACGGCCAGACAGCACTGACGGTGTAGTTGGTACAGCGGGTGGGGATGTTGTTAGTGTAGCTGTGGCACGGGGTTGCTCAACTGTAGTAGTGGTGCAGGCGTTATGGCAGAGGTGGCACAGAGGATGCTGGAGTGCATGTCTGGTGTGTGGTGTTTGTTTGCTCCCAACCTCCCCCTTCGACCTCCCAGGGGGCGTGGTGAGATAACTGGATTCGAGCACGGCAGCCCGGCAAAATTTGCTAGTATTTTGCCGTTTTTACATATGTTGGACCTGGCCTCGTGGCGTGGTCCTCAACCCCCTGGATTGTGGCCGTTCCCCGCCCCGGCCGTCACGGGCCACCCGTCTTGACTGCACCAAGGCCCTTCACCCGGAGCTACACGTGGTCGCATACGCCTCGTGGCTCCGCCATCTTGTTGGCATCCACGTCACACCGTGCCCCAGCCGGCGCGACCCCGCTCAACCCAGCCTCGACCCCAACGAAGCCCCGACATCGAGGCACCACGAACTGGCCAGGGGGTGCCGCAGGAACCATTCATCGCCCCGGCGGAGGACAGTATCGATGGGACCCCCAACTGTCCTCCCCTCTCGAGGTGTGATCATCCTGCAAACTCCCATGGGCCTGGCGCCTCCCCTGCTGGGCGTCTGGCCACCTCCACCCGGCCACTCCGCCCCCTCGGGCGCATAGGTCCGGACATCAAAGGGCTCCAGACCTATATCTGGGGCGACCCCACCACAGCTCGGCAGTTGTATCCCGGAGTCGAGAGCCCTGCTGATCGAATCGCGGCTGACCCTACGGAGACGAACTCTTGCCGGAACCATCACGAGCCCTGCTGACTGCGTCGCGGCTCCCTCCTGTGAACCCTTTGCTGAACCACCTGGAACATCGGGGCCCTGCAGACGCCGTCGCGGCCCAACCTCGCTGGAACCTTCCTCGGAGCCCTGCTGACGACGTCGCGGCTCGAGCTGAACAGAGACCATCTTGAGAGCCCTGCTGATTGAATCGCGGCTCTCCACGAACTGTACGCCAGAGCCCTGCTGACGCCGTCGCGGCTCGACCCCTCCGAGATCGGAGGTCCTCCAGCGTGAGGATAAGAACTGGGCCCCAGGTACCCTCGTACCACATTCCTGCCAAAGACTGTCCCGCTACCCCTACCCTTCCAAAGAGACATTGAGACTTTTGGTGGATCCCTCGATCCCTTCGTGTAAATATTGAACTCGTAACCTTTTATTGATGATAAAGAATTGCTTGTCTTGAGACAACCTCCTTGAGTCCGGTGTGGTGGTGTTACTGGGCTAGTACGGGATAGGAGAAGGATCTCTCAGGAGACTTCTCGGCAGCGCTCGGCTACTTCGTGCAGTGAGAGGGGCCCCCCCCCTTGGTGGTCTCACCGACTCCTCGGGGTCCGCCTTCCAACAACATATAAATACAGACAAAGGAAACATTGTTTTCCGTCTGTATTTATATGTAAAAATCCGTTTAAACGGAAAACCGGGAGCCCTAGTTATAATTACTTGAGCTAACTAGAACTTACGCCCCCGCATTCCACTGCTATTGGCCTCACATTTTACATCACGCATGGCGTGATTAGTGACATCACTCATGACATCTCAAATGACATCACTGATGACATCATCCAGCAAAGTAAACTTTAATATACTTCATAAAATAACATTTAATTTTTTTTTAAACAAGACGACGATACAGGTGAGAGACCTACAGCACAGAGCTCACTGTAACCTTATCAACTATTACACTCACTTATCACCAGGGCCACTGTAATTATGCGATTGTGCAGCAATTTTCGCATAACTGTAGATTTGTCGCATTTGCCATATAATCCATCACCTGCCGCACAGTATGCAGATTTGAAATAAAAACATTTTTTAAAGAGGTTTCTAGCTCAAACGTTCAAAAGTTACTAAAAATGCAGAGACATGTGTTGCAAGGCAGCGGAAGATTCTTCATAAAGTAAGGTCACCTTTCTGCAGGCTTACTCTCATGTTTGTGTGTTAAATTGGTGCTAATGAGATGGAACTAATACCCAGGCAGTGTTAAAAAGTTAACAAAATGACGGGAGGAGCCTAGCGCGCAACCAAGATGGACGCGTAGGCACAGGGCTCCCCGGACCCTTGCCGCTCCTCGCAACTTATCCTGACATTATCCTGGTTTTGTGGACGGATTCTGGAAGACGAACCTTGGCTGAATCCATAAGTCTTTTCAGAACGTAAATCGGACCTGGGAGACCTGAACTACAGCGTCTTGCATTTTGGAGGCCCACCTGGAAGCTGTGCCCGGTGCTTTGGTGAACTGTGGGGCCGGGGAGTAGTTGAACAACAACGGCATCGGAGCCTTGCCAATGACCGCGCCCCCACTTTCAGTTTCGCTTTTGCACTTCTGCATGGCCTGATCGAGGAGCTACTTCGCGCGGCTGGGGCGTCCTCCGGCCTTTGTGCTGGACTGATTTGTGCCTTTTTCTCCACTCTTCCGAGCGGGCTCTTGAACAGTCTGTGTCTGATCTGCTGGCACCCCTTTGCTATCGGTCCTGGCGGACCCCTCCGGTGAGCATCGCTCAACATGGCGGGCAAGGGGGATCCCGAGAAACGGAGGACCAAGACATCCCAGCGTGGGGGACCAGTCCAGAGTAACATCATGGATCGTTATACCCAGGGCAAAGGATCCCCCGGGCCAGCAAGTGCTGTCATGGAGGACTCTGGTGGTGGCCCGTCCGTGCCCACGGAACTGTCGCTGCAAGACGTTATGGGCGCCATCAACGGCATAAGGGAGACCATCGCCCGGCAGTACGAGGCTCTGGCCCGTAAAATTGACACGGTTGCCATCGATGTTACGTTAATTCGGGCGGATCTATCTAAGACTAACGAGAGGGTTCAGTCGCTGGACTTGAGGACATCCACTCTTGTTACGGATGTATCAGACCTCCAGGCAACTCTTGGCGATCTACAGTCGGCAAACGACACGATGTCCCGGCGGCTGGAGGATTTCGAAGGTCGGGCACGACGCAATAATATCCGCGTCATAGGTGTACCGGAGACTCTCGACAATCGTCCGGTGGACCTCATGGTCGAAGATCTCGTCCTCAATCATCTTGCTCCTTCAGGCCTGAGCAAGTTCTTCGCCGTGGAGCGTGCCCATCGTGTCCCGGGCGGTAGGCCTCGACCAGGAGCTCCCCCAAGGCCTATTATTGCAAAACTTTTTCATTACAGAGACCGGGATGCGATCCTGCAGGCCTCGAGGGTGCACGGCCCAGTTAACTATGAGAATGCCTCCGTTAACTTCTTTCCGGACTTCACCCAACTCGTTCAGAAACAGAGAATGGGCTTTCAGGGGGTGAAGCGCCGTCTTCGAGATCTGGAACTTAAATACTCTATGCTTTTCCCTGCCAGGCTTCGTGTGGAATATGAAGATCGGACTCTCTTTTTTGACCGCCCTGACACCGTGAGTGACTGGTTAGACTCCCTGCCGGACCGGGGCGAATGATCTGGGCGTACTGGCGGTGCTGAGGGCGGAGGGCCTCCGCAGGAATGATTCTTGGTCCTCTACTTTGACATTTCCTTCTGCGCCCAGCCAGGTTCTACTTCAATTGTATATTTTGTCTATTAATGTTCTGTTTGGATGCGGGCGGGGACGGGTCCCTTTCCTCCTCTAGGGTCTTTTTGTAGCATGGGATTGTTAGGGCGACAGGCACACTGCAAGTTGGGGGGGCTGTATAGTCCGCAGGGGTGCAGGGTGGGGGGAGTTGCAATGGTGTGGGGGTGGGAGGGGGACAGCGGTTGTTGGGTTGTGTGTTTTTTCTTTTCAAGGCGGTGTGTTTGTTTCCTTTCAGTTTCAGGTGTCTGGCTGCGTGCCCGGGGACTCCAGCTTCTTGTGTTGGGATCGGGGGGGACGGGTTGAAACTTATGTCTTGAAACGTCAACGGATTGGGGGACCGTATCAAACGTGGGGTTGTGTTGCAATATTTGCGCCGATTGGCCCCTGATGTGGTATTTCTTCAAGAGACGCACTTGGTGGGCAATGTATGCCATGCCATGAACAGGGGGGGCTACCGACTGGTTGCAGATTCTGGCTTCACCACTGGATCCAGAGGGGTGGGCATCTTGCTGCGATCTTCCCTCCCGCTTGAGATTGACAAAGTTACTCTTGATGATAGAGGGCGCTATGCGTCCTTGACTGGACGGTGGGAGGGTCAGACTCTTTCATTGGTTTCGGTCTATGTTCCCCCGGTCCTCCAGACCTCCACTTTCTCTGATGTGGGTCGTATGTTACTTGAACTTCCTGATAGTCTCTTGCTTGTGGGTGGGGATTTTAATGCCGTGATTTCTGGCGAGTTGGATCGTTACCCTCCCAGAGCCCTCTCTGCCGCCCAGGCGTGGCTCGGCGGGTTCTTGGACACTTTTGGCCTAGTGGACTGCTGGAGGTTGATACATCCGACACAGTCAGTACACATTCCACTCCGGGGCCCACGGGAGTCTCTCCAGACTAGATTATTTTTTTATGCCAGCGGCCCAGACCACCCGGGTCCGGGAGGTTAAGCACCTGGCCCGGGGTATTTCCGATCATTCCCCATTGTGGCTCCTTTTCGATACCGGGATGCGATCCGCCGGGCGGGTCGCCCCCATTAACCCCTGGTACCTGCGTGACCCCAAGATCCGCAAGGGTCTCACCAGTATTTTCTTGAGAATGAGGGGTCCGTCTTGTCCTCAGTGTCCTTGTGGGAGGCTTTCAAAACGGTTCTCCGAGGACACGCCCTATCCCTGATCGTGGAGGCCAAGAAAGCTAAGAACGGGGAGGTGGTTGCGTTGGAGGCTGAGATATCGGGGTTGGAGGCTGCCTTGGAGACGGCTGTCACTCAGGACGGGCTCCACGCCCTCAGCCTGAAGCAATTCGAATATAAGTCCCTTGTTACGGATGCTGCTCGGACGATGTATAGGGAACAGCAGGGTAGACTGTATGATGCTGGGGATAAGGCGGGTAAATTGATTGCTTGGCTTGATAAGAAGGAGAGAGTGAATCGAGTGGTCCCCGTGCTTCAGACGTCGGAGGGAGTAAGTGTGACTGACCCTGGTGAGATTGTGGAGTGTTTTGCTGATTACTTCCGTGCTGTGTACTCCCCGGTGTCTGATAGGGATGAGGCTGACTCCCGTCACTTGTTGAAGGATATTGCTTTGCCCTGCCTGTCGGTGGATGAGCGTGAGCAGTTAGATGCCCCGTTATCGGTTGACGAGATTGCTACCGCGATTCGTTCCCTTCGTTCAGGCAAGGCTATGGGCCCCAACGGACTCCCTATTGAACTTTATAAACTGCAACCGGATAAAATTGCGCCATTTCTTCGTCGTATGTTTTCGGAGTCGCTTGAACTTGGTTCTCTCCCTGCGGACCAACGTCTGGCCACTATAGTCGTGATTCCCAAGGACGGTAAGCCTCGGGACCGTTGCGCCTCGTACAGGCCTATTTCTCTGTTGAACGCCGAGCCGAAAATCCTTGCCAAGGTCCTTGCTAATCGCCTGCTTACTGTTATCTGTGACCTGGTGCATCCGGACCAATCCGGTTTTATCCCGCACCGGAATACGGCCCTTAACTTGCGGCGCCTACATGGCGTACTTGCAAGGGCGGAATATCTTTCAGAGCCGGCCATCTTGGTTTCCTTGGACGCCACGATGGCCTTTGACACGATAGAATGGCCGTATCTTTGGGCCGCCCTGGCAAAGTTTGGATTCGGGGCGGGATTTATTAGTTGGGTTAAACTCTTATACGCTGCTCCGTTGGCTCAGGTTGTCGTTAATGGGAGGGTTTCCCGGCCCTTCATTCTTGGGAAGGGCACTAGGCAGGGGTGTCCGTTGTCTCCCCTGCTCTTCGCTCTTGCTTTGGAACCGCTCGCTGCTTGGCTTCGTTGGGAACCGTCGATAAGAGGGATCCAGTGGGCCCCTGGCTTCGAGGATCGAGTTTCGTTGTACGCGGATGACATTCTATTGTACCTCACCTCACCACGTCAGTCACTCAATGTGCTCTTTGACATCCTTACTTCCTTCGGCAAGAACTCTGGTTTGATCATTAACTGGTCCAAATCTTGTGTCTATGCTATATCCCGTGGCTTTCCTCTCTTGCCTTCTCGTTTTCCCATTAAGGCGTCCCACTCCGGCTTTACGTACCTGGGGGTGTACGTCTCATTGGACCCGGCGGTCCGCTACGAGCATAATCTCCTCTCTCCACTTCGGAGATTGAGGTTAGACGTGGCCCGTTGGCGTAAGCTTCCCTTGTCTCCCCTCGGTCGTGCGGCACTTTTTAAAATGATGTCTCTTCCCCGATTCCTTTACGCACTTCAGAACTCCTTTGATATTATTCCTGCGGCCTACTTCCGGGAAGTGGAGAGCTACAGAGGAGGCTTGTTTGGGAAGGTCGTGCACGTATTGCTCTTGCAAAACTGACTCTCCCCTGGTATGACGGGGGCATTGCGCTCCCGGACATCAGGAGGTACTATTGGGCCTCCCAGCTATCTGCTATTAACCATGCAACGTACGCACCTGGTCCGAATCCGGCTTTCGAAATGGATAGATTTTTGTTGCCTGGCGGCAACTTTAACAGAGCGCTTTACTCTCGATCGGCTGGGAGGAGCTTAACCGGTCCCACTAAGATTGCTGTGCGCTTGTGGAGGGCTGCGAATGTGGCCATGGGCTGGAATGATCGTTTGACGGGTGCGACCCCTTTGTTTGCGTCTGAAAGATTGGGAAGCCTCTGGACGACGAAGGGCTTTGAGCGTTGGGACACGATTGGCATCAGTAGAGTAGGTGACCTCTGGGTGAAGGGTGCGGTTAAATCCTTTGCTGCGCTGCAGAGTGAGTACGAATTGAGTGAGAGGGAGTTCTTTCGGTAAGTCCAGGTTCGGCACGCCTTGCTCTCGGCCTTCGGGGCTGGGACTGCAGTCCCTGTGTCTTCGCCACTCGAGGACCGCATACTCGACGGTCACTTGCCCGACAGTACTATCTCCCTTATCTATAAAAAGCTAATAAACGTTCGGGCGGATCTCCTCGTGCGCCTTCGGGAGGCGTGGACCGGGGATGGTGTCGAACTGGACGATGAGGATTGGCAGTCCGCGCTGTCCTCCCCTAAGGAAGTGGCCATACCCGCGCGTCTCCGTCTTGTCCAGCTTAAAATTCTCCACCGTGTCTACGTGACGGGCCCTCGTTTAGTTTTGGTGGGTTTTTCTGAAGACGGGCTCTGTAGGCGCGGCTGTAGGCTCAGCGCCACTTTTCTCCATGTTCTCTGGGAGTGCTGTGAGGTGGCGGAGTATTGGCGCCGGGTGCATGCTGTCATGGAATGCGTCACTGGGGTCGCTTTGTTGCCCGAGGCTCGCCGATGTTTGTTGAACGTATGGGAGCCTAATGACTATAATGCGGCTCAGACTCGGTGGGCGGCCCTTGGGAACATGACTGCTAAGAGGGACATCGCACAGCGTTGGGGCTCCCGACGGCCTCCCACCGTGTCAGTATGGAAGGAGAACATGAATTGGTGCATGTGCAGAGAGAAGACTGTGTATGTGTCTCGGGGTAAGCCGGGGGCGTGGGGTAGAATCTGGGGTCAGTGGAACGCGTACCGAGGGAACATCTGCGCACCCCCCCTCGTGGACATACCTGATGCTGCCTTGTCCCCCTGATCCTGAGGTTCCCGGACTATTACATTTTACCTGTAGATGGTTGTGGCCCTCCCGTCGCCCCCACCTCCCCCTTGCTCATCCTCATTGACCACCTGAGGGTGGAGTATGTATTGTGTAGTTCCCCGGATGTGGTTAGACGCCCCTTTTTTGATGGTTTCCGCCTTGCTTTTTGGTCTTATTTTATTTTTCTTTCTTTGTTTGTATTTCTAAAATCTATGTATCCTGATACCCTCTGAGGTGCACTCAGTAATTTGTTAATTCGGCTGGGCCCCAGGGGGCCAGTTGCTGTCTTGATGTTGTTGACCATGTATATATTAGCGGCCGGCCCTGGTGGTTGTAGGCCCGTGTTTGTATTGAGTTTTTATGCACAATAAAGGTTTTCGCAAAAAAAAAAAAAAAAGTTAACAAAATGAAACCAAAAAATAGATATGAAGTAATACCGACACAAAATGTGCCACATAATTTGCCTTTACTTGCTGCATATTTTACTCCATCCTGACACATAATTTGGCTATACCTGCCACATAATTCCAGTTGCCATGCTTATCACCTAAAGAACAAGTCACTTACCTTCGGTAACGCTTTTTCTGGTGGATACAGTATCTGCTTGTGGATTCCTCACCTTGTGAATATCCCTGCGCCAGCAACATTCGGAAACTTTTGTAGCAGTCCACGCCGATGAGGTCGCAGACGACGTCACAGAGGAACGGCACCGCTCGCGACTCCGCTGACGTCACCGGCTCCATAAGAAGACCTCGTCGGCGTGATGACGTCAGTTCCGCCCCTTTTTTCCATGCCTTCGAGGCACACGGACGGACTGACAGCAATGTATACACAGTACACAATATGCAGATCAACACACATAGTGTGGAGAATGAATAGAAAAACCAAAGAAAGACATAAAGCCTTTGACAGTAACATATACTTTTTGAAATACCATCAGCAGAATAGTAGATTGAAACATTATTAATAGAACCTTAGGTATAGAAGGATGGACAACGGGGAGATGGGTGGGTCAGTGAGGAATCCACAGGCAGATACTGTATCCACCAGAAAAAGCGTTACCGATGGATACATCTGCCAGTGGATTCCTCACCTTGTGAATAGATTCCACAGCAGTCCTCACTCCCAGAAGAGGGTGTCCACCCTTCTATACCAAAGAGTCCTGAAGGACGGAACGAGCAAAGTGTCCGTCCCTCCTCCCCTCGTTATCCAAGCAATAATGTTTTGCGAAGTTGTGGAGGGAGGCCCGTTGCCGCCCTACAAATGTCCTCCACAGGAACACCCCTAGACAAAGCAGAAGTGGAAGACTTTGCTCTAGTGGAATGAGCTCTTAAACCTTCCGGAGGTTCCTTACCAGCCAAAGAGTAGCAAATCTTGATGCACAAGACAATCCACCTGGAAAGGGTGCGCTTGTGCACCGCTCGACCCTTCCTGCAGCCAATGAAGCCCACAAGGAGCTGGTCATCAATTCTGAAATCCTTTGTCCTGTCCAGGTAAAAGCTCATCGCCCTCCTAGGTTCCAAACGGTGAAGTCTCTCCTCCTCCTTGGAAGGGTGAGGGGGAGGATAGAAGGTAGGAAGGGTAATGGATTGCCCCAGATGGAAGGGAGTTACCACCTTAGGCAAAAATGCAGCCCTGGTCCGGAGTACCATTCGTTCAGCATGAATGGTCAAAAATGGGGGTTTTGAGCTAAGAGCTTGAAGCTCACTTACCCTCCTTGCCGAGGTGATTGCAATGAGGAAAACCGTCTTGAAAGACAACAGTCTCAAGGGACACTTATGTAAAGGCTCGAAGGGAGAACCCATAAGATAAGTCAATACCAGGTTTAAGTCCCATTGAGGTACAATAAAGGGAGTTGGAGGAAATTTGTTTGTGAGGCCCTTGAGAAATCTAAGCACAATAGGTGATCTGAATAATGACGGCTGATCCGGCAGGCAAAGGAAAGCCGGCAAAGCCGATAAATACCCTTTTACTGTAGCCACAGCAAAGCCTTGCTGAGCAAGAGAAAGGGCAAACTGCAGAATGTTAGACAGACGAGCCTTCAAAGGATCAATTGACCTCTCTCCACACCAGAGTACAAATTTAGACCACCTATATGAATATATAGATTTGGTGGAGTGTCGCCTGGCCGATAAAATAACATCCACCACATCTGGCGGGAGGGAGAAAGAATTCAGGTTGCCCCGCTCAATCTCCAGGCATGAAGGTGTAAGCTCTGGAGGTGGGGGTGTAGAACCTGCCCCTCCGATTGCGAGAGGAGGTCTGCCCTCAGAGGGAGACGGAGCGGAGGGCACGAGGAGAGGTGGAGAAGATCTGTATACCACACCCTTCTTGGCCAATCCGGGGCGACCAAAATAACTTGGGCCCGGTCTTGGCGAATCTTCCTCAGAACCCGAGGAATCAAGGGTATGGGAGGAAACGCATAAAGCAGTCGTGAGCTCCAACTCAACTGAAACGCATCCCCCAACGCTCCCTGCATCGGATACTGGAGACTGCAGAATGACGGGCAGTAAGCATTCTCGTGAGTGGCGAACAGGTCCACCCGAGGAGTTCCCCACATCCGGAAGACGTGACGAACCACCTCCGGATGAAGCCTCCACTCGTGGTCGGCGGAGAACTGCCGACTGAGACTGTCCGCACGTACGCTCAGAACCCCGGCCAGATGATTTGCCATCAGACAAATCTGATGGTCCTGAGCCCAGAACCATAGACGCAGGGCCTCTCTGCAGAGACAAAGAGACCCCACTCCTCCCTGTTTGTTTATATACCACATCGCGGTCGTGTTGTCCGTCAGGACTTGAACAGACTGACCGCGAAGGGAAGGGAGGAAGGCCTTGAGCGCCAAACGTATCGCCCGTAACTCCAGAAGGTTGATGTGAAGCAACCTTTCCTCTGGAGACCAAAGACCCTTGATCTCCAGATCCCCCAGATGAGCACCCCACCCTAAAGTGGATGCATCCGTTATCACCGTGGCCACCGATGGAGGCAGATGGAAGGACTTTCCTTGGGACAGATTGCCCTCCAAGCTCCACCAAGATAGATCCGCTGCAGCTTCTCTGGAGATCCTCACAGACTCCCTGAGATCCCCTTTGTGCTGATACCACTGCTTGCGGAGGCACCACTGGAGCGCCCTCATGTGCCAGCGTGCATGGTTGACCAACAGAATGCAGGAGGCGAACAGACCGAGCAGGCGAAGGACCTTCAGAACTGGAACGACCGCTCCGTTGTAAAATAAAGGAATCATTTCCTGTATGTCGAGAATCCTTTGAGGAGGAGGGAATGCTCGACACACAGTAGTGTCCAGTACCGCACCTATGAACAGGTTGCGCTGAGAGGGCACCAGGTGAGATTTGGGCACGTTTATCGAGAAACCCAATTTGAACAACAACTGAGTTGTATCCTGCAGATGGTGCAGCACCTTCTCTGGCGACTCCACTTTGATCAGCCAGTCGTCCAGATAGGGGAAAACTGAAATCCCCGACCTTCTGAGATGGGCTGCCACCACTGCCATCACCTTCGTGAAGACGCGGGGTGCAGAAGTAAGACCAAACTGTAGGACCGCAAACTGATAATGTTGCGACCCTACCGTGAAACGGAGATACTTTCTGTGCGACTTCAGGATTGGGATGTGAAAATACGCATCCTGCAAGTCGATCGACACCATCCAGTCCTCCTGATTCAGCGCTTGAAGAACCTGAGCAAGGGTGAGCATCTTGAACTTTTCTTGTTTTAGAAAAAAGATTCAAGATTCTGAGGTCCAATATCGGACGCAATCTGCCGTCCTTTTTCGGAATCAGAAAATACCGGGAGTAGCATCCCTGACCACTCTCCCGCTCTGGAACCACCTCTATCGCACCTTTCTGAAACAACTTCAGGACTTCCTCCTGCAGGAGAAGACGGTGGTCCTCCGAGCAAGACCCTTGACAAGGAGGGTAATTTGGAGGGAATTCCCGAAAGGGAAGGGCGTACCCATTTTCTACAAGATCCAGAACCCAGAGATCTGTAGTTACAGACTCCCAATCTTGTAGAAAATGGGTAAGCCGGCCCCCCACAGGACCAGCATGATCCGGAATGGCGAATCTAGGGCTGCTTTGCGGTGGTGCGAGGGGCTGAGGAAGAAGAAGAGGAGGAGGAGGAGAGTTGACGGCCACGAGTGCGGCCCCTAATTCTTCCCCTGAAACCTCTGGACGAGGAACTTTGCTGCTGCTGCTGCTGGGTCTGCCTATAGGTTCGCAAAGATGTCCTTCCGAACCCTCTATACCTCTTAAACGACCCCCTCGACTGAGACTGCAGGCCCAGAGATTTAGCTGTCGCCTTGCTGTCCTTGAATCGCTCCAGAGCAGCATCTGCCTTCTTGCCAAACAGACCAGATCCGTCAAATGGCAGGTCCAATAGAGTCGACTGCACATCCTGTGAGAACTCAGAAGATTTTAACCAGGCACTCCTGGTTGCGACAGAAGACCCCATGATCCTTGCAACAGAATCTGCAGTGTCCAGCCCACTCTGGTTCACCTGACGTGCCGCCGCCTGAGCATCAGTCAAGATGTCCCTGAACTTAGTCCTCTCCTCCTCAGGCAGTTTTGGCACCAGTCTTTTAGCCGAATCCATCAGTGCGTGCACATAGCGTCCCAAAAGACAAGTGGCGTTTGTTGATTTCAAAGCCATGCTGGCCGATGAAAATACTTTTTTTGCAGACTGGTCCAGCCTTTTAGCCTCTGTCCCCAGGAACCTGAGGGAAAGCCCCCTTAGACTTTCCCGAACAAGCTGCCTGAATCACCAGGCACTCCGGTGAAGGATGTGACGTCAAAAATTCCGGATCCCCTGGGGCTGCTCTATATCTCCTAGCAATTGTCTTGGAGACAGCAGGAGCAGAAAAGGGCTTGCGCCACACCTCTAATACAGGTTCCACAATGGCCTCATTAAAGGGAAGTAAAGGCTCAGATACCGCTGTGGGAGAATGTAGTACCTCAGTTAAAATGTTCAACTTAAACTCCGTAGATGGTAGCTGGAGATCAAGCAGCTCCGCAGCCTTCCTAATAACTGAATGGTAGGGAGCAACGTCCTTAGAGGGCTCATCCGACGGTGGAGTAATCTCCCCCTCAGGAGACAGATCCAAACCACTAGCTTCTTTAAGCTCTTCGAAAATTTCATCCGACTCCACCAATTCCCCCTCTTCCGCTTCCTCCTGAAGGTACCTCTGCTCTTCCATTATCCTCTGAGTATCCCTCCTGGAACGAATCCGAATCATCAGCGTCGGCGGCGCCGTATTCGAATCCGATGGCGCCGGTGCCGGCGTCGAGCGTGGATCTGCTGGAGCCATCGGCGTCGATCGAGGTCGAGCTGGAGTCGGCGAGGATGGAAGCGGCGTCGACGTCCTCGGAGCCGGAGGATTCCAAGACGGCGTCGTTGGGAAGAAGGGTATGAAAGGGGCCTGCGGATATACTTGCGGCACCCCCAAATTAAATGCCATGGGACCCATCGGACCCGCAGGTGCACCAGTGGTGTACATGGCTCAAGCAAACACCCCATACATCGCATTTAAGTAATGCGAGGGGTCCTGACCTGGACCAGGGAAGGCAGGGTACTGGTCAGGCCTCACCGGACTCGGGCCAACCGGCGCCGACGGTGGAATCAGCGGCGTCGCTGGCTCACCCGGGACTTGAAGTTCTTCCGGAGACGGAGACGGAGCCGGAGATGGAACCGGTGTCGGAGTCCGTGCTGGAACCGGTGAAGCCGGAGACAAGGAGACCACCGGAGATGAAGGACCAGCAGGCAAATCCGGCACAGGAGAGGGAGAAACAGAGTCCTTCCGACGCCGAGCAGGTGACTTCGGCGCCGAGCTCTTATCAGAATGGCGTCGAGACGAGTGCCTTCTTTTTTTCTTATGCTTCTTGGCATGAGAAGCATGTCCCGAAGTCGACTTCGACGCCGACCTCGACTTCGATCTAGACCTCGACCTCGTTCTCGATCTTCTTCTCCCTCTCTTCTCCTTCTTCATTTTTGCGATGAAGAGTTTTGCCTCCCGTTCCTTAAGAGCCTTCGTACTCATCTTCCGGCAGCTGGTACAGCCATCCACATCGTGGTCCGACGATAAACACCACACACAGTCCTCATGAGGATCTGTGATGGACATATGCTTGCCACACTCCCTGCAAGGCTTAAAACCAGACTTTTTTGTCAACATCTTCGACAGAGAACAGGAATAATACTCAGAATACACAAAGTATCAACGACGCTAACAACAGTGATTCCCCACACTATGTGTGTTGATCTGCATATTGTGTACTGTGTATACATTGCTGTCAGTCCGTCCGTGTGCCTCGAAGGCACGGAAAAAAGGGGCGGAACTGACGTCATCACGCCGACGAGGTCTTCTTATGGAGCCGGTGACGTCAGCGGAGTCGCGAGCGGTGCCGTTCCTCTGTGACGTCGTCTGCGACCTCATCGGCGTGGACTGCTACAAAAGTTTCCGAATGTTGCTGGCGCAGGGATATTCACAAGGTGAGGAATCCACTGGCAGATGTATCCATCAGAAAGACAGCTCTCAGCAAATAGTCCATCTCTTCTGAACCACTACTCTAAACACTAATGACCTAAGTAAAACATTTAAATGTTTACGCTAGTCTATTGCAAAGCACAAAAAAAAAACGTTCTTGAACCTGGAAATGTCAGATTTACACAAATCGCAACATACAACCAGTAGAGCGGTTCTAGCAGACAGGTCACTGTGTCACAAACAACTAGTTAAATCATTCTTCATCCCGGAGAAAGGTGTAAACTGAGAGATCAGTCTGTTGCAAGTTTTCTACTACACTGAGCCATCACCCTAGAGGAAGGTCTTAGTGAACAGACACATTTATTGAAATCTACTACTACAGTCAATCATCACAAAGGACAGAGGTCTAACGAAACTCGTCAGTATGACATTAAACAGAACTATACTCCGCCATCACTGTGGAATCAAGTATCAACGAACAGCTTAGACGGTCGTAATTCTCTACTGTACACATACAACAAGGAACGTGTCAGTGTAGAGGGTAGTTCACTCATTAATTGTACACCTGCTTTATAAACTGAAATATAGTTATAGATGACATATGTTAGAAACAGTGTCGCTCAGTAGTACAGAAAGAATAGCCCTTATAGATAAGATACTTACTTATGCAGTAGCTTAGTAAGTATCTTTAAGTCTCAGAAACCTTTACGAAACACTTACACTCACTGGATGATGTCGCCAGAGATGACACTGATCATGTCAGTGATGTAATATGTGAGGTCATAAGCAGGGTATTGCGGGGGCATACATTCTCGTTACTTCAGGTAACTAGAACTGCTGAATTTCTATGGTTTTGTGTGTAAAATCTGAGCCTAACCATAACGTACTTTGGTTTTTTCCCAGTGTTTTTTTTAATACACACACACACACACACACACACATATATATATATTACAGGGACGTTATAGTTAGGAAATAGAATTTTAAAAAGCCTTAGAAATTAACTGAAAACAATCAAAAGACGTTCTGGTTAGGCTCGGATAATATATATATTACCTACTGGTGGTCGCCAGTAAGTAGTTATAGTTAGAACCTAGTATCCATAGGAAAAGCATTTTTTGATTTGCTAATAACTTTGGCGTCGTTTGACCAATATTCGCAAAATTCTCCCAAAAAAGGTCTATCCAGGTCAGCTCCTATCCTGAAAGTTTGGGGGTGATTCATCAAGCGGGGGATGAAAAAAAAAGGGGGGTCCGAAAAAGTGTTTTCTCCGTGCTAATTTCCATAGGAAATTTATTACAGGTTACAGCCCGAACTGCTGAACGGAATTACACCAAATTTGGCAAAAATGTAGTGCTTGATTCAGAAAGCGTCTTTTTTTAAAAAAAATTGTGTAAATCCGTTCAGTAGTTGCTGAGAAATTCTAAAAATGAAAGTTTCGATATCTGGGGCAGCGGTGGGTTCGCGCACCCTCACGACCACAAGCTTCACTGTATTTGGCTGCCAACACTACAAACCAGGAAGTGTTGGCAGCCATCTTGTGACTCGGTAGAACCGAGTCACAAGAAAACAGTCGAAAAAAGATTAAACGTCCGAATGCGCGCTGGGGGCGCGAATCCGGACCAAAAACAAAAAAAAAAACATGAAGCGGGGACTCCCCCCACTTCATTTAAATGAGCCCCCTGGTCGGCCAGGTTCCGGCGGCCGCAGGGACCTCCACCTCCCATGTAAATTAGGTGCGGGAGGGCACACGGCCCTCCCGCAGCCCCCGGGACTGCCACCTCCCCAGGCTTGTTTTGTAATTGTTGGGGGGCCTCCGAGGACCCCCCCAAGTCCCGGGGATCGCCACCAGGGCTTTAATTAAATATGCTGGGGGGGCCTTGCGGGCCCCCAAAGCCCCGGGGACCACCACCTCCCCGGGGCTTTGAAAATAGAGGGAGGGGGCCACAGGACCCCCCTCCAGTAGCCCTTGATGGCCCTGGGGACCGCCACACCCCAGGGCCGGCTCCTGCAATGTCCAGGGGAGCCCATCCCCAGGACATTGTTGTTTGCTATGACAGGATGGAAGCATGTCTCGCACACCGTCACAGCAAACCCTGGTTTGCTTCGTTGAAGCAAGAGGAGGATAATCTGCTTTTGCTTCAATGAAGCAATGCCGGTTCCCGCACCGGGACCGTGAGGGCATTGGGGCTCCCCCCACGGTCCCCAACGAAGAGGCCAGGCCCCGGGGAATGGGGTCCCCGGGGCCAGTAGTGGACCAGGGAAGAGGGACCACGTGGCCCCCCTTCCTAATGATTAATAAAAACATTCAAGAATTGGGGTCCTCGGGGCGAAAATATAAATGAATGGAAATAGACCATTTTTTCTTTAGAAAAGTTTGTAGTGGCGATCCTAATGTGGCGCTCAGCACAGCCCCCTAGTGTGAACGCGCTGGGTGCGTGGCTCTCAGTGCGACCCCCTAGTGTGAACGCGCTGGGTGTGCGGCTCTCAGCGCGGCACCCGAGTAATTGACAGGTCTTTGAAAGACTATTTAACTGTAAATGAGGCTTTGTTGTGATTTCACCTGTTCTTAGAGCCCCTGCATCTCCACTCTGCCTATGACTGGAAGAATTAGCCCACCCCCGCCAAATTTTTTATCAGCCTCCCCCGAAATTTGGCTCTAGTTGCGCCCCTGACTGGTGTGAGCCGGCTCTGCCCACTCAGCTTACGCTTACAGAATTCTGTAGATTCTATCAGCCTTATGTCAATGATCCAGCTGTGGGGCTGGCAATATCTTGCAGACAGAATTCTGGGCCTTTCCTGAGGCTTGGTTTGCAATCCTGACGCTCCGCCGGTGTTGCCACTGGTTGGCAGCCAATTAGAGCCAAGCTCGTGCTCGGTGGTTAGGCTCCGCCAACATATGTACTTATCCAATCACTCCGCCAATCCCCAAGCACTTATAAATTCACTATACACTCTCCCTGCAGTACTCTAATCATCCAGTCTTTACCCATGTACTCATAGAATGACCCAGACAAAGTTACATAACCGAGGTCTTCCCCACTGCCAGAGGTAACATGGTTGCGTGTGCAGTCAACAGCACAATGTAATGTGGTAGGGACCTGCTGCCTGAGGTGACATTGTTGCGTCCGGTCTCTACAGCACAAAAATCAATCATAAAGGGTCCATGAGTTGTGATGCAGAGTTAGTGGCACCTGAAGAGCTCAGCGTGTGCGCAGCCAGCAATCATGGCGTGTCCTTGCAGGACAGGATTGGATATGTGGGAGACCTGCTGACCGCAGTGTAGGCCGGAGGCAGCCGTCAGCAAGGGCCTACAACCACGTGGTGTTGACTTGTGGTGCACTAAGTTAGTGGCAACAGTGTGCACAGCCAGTGATGATACATAGTTCGGGCGGACCGCACTGGGAGCAATGTCTTTTGCCTAATGAATTCTGCGTCAATAAGGCCACGTGACGGTGACTTGTGGTGCACTGAGTTAGTGGCATCAGAAGCATTCAGCGTGTGTGCAGTCAGCGATGATGCATGGAGCGGGCAGGCCGCACTGGGAGCAATGTCTGTTGCCTACTCGACTGCGTCATCTGCAATCGTGACTAGATCTGAATTGTGAGCCCTGCTGTCCGCAGTGTAGATGGAAGGCAGTAGTCAGCGCAGACATCGAGGAATGCTTTTTGTCACTTCCTCGACAAAATCTGAGGACATAGAGTACAATTCTCTCTGCAATTAATAAATCAAGACTCAATTCAAATTGTGAGCCCTGCTGACCGCAGTGTAGGTGTACGGAACAAAAGATGAAATATGTATGGAATACATTGTCGAAATGTGTAGGTTTCAGGGACGTTATAGTTAGTTGCCTTCTGGACTCTGAAATTAATGAATCAAGACTGAATTTGAATTGTGAGCCCTGCTGACTGCAGTGTAGGCCAGAGGTCAGCAAGGGCCCATAGGTACGTGGCAGAGTTGAGCTGCACAGTTAGTGACACCTGAAGCACTCAGCGTGGCACAGCCAGCGAAGATGCGTGGTCCGGCCGGGCCGCATGGGGAGCATTGTCTGTTGCCTACTGGACTGGCAATGAATGAATAAAGACTCAATTTTAATTGTGAGCCCTCGTGACCACAGTGTAGGCTGGAGGCAGTGGTCAGCAAGGGGCCACAGCTACGTGACATTGAATTGAGCTGCACAGTTAGTGGCACCTAAAGCACTCAGCGTGTGCGCAGCCAGCGATGATGCGTGGTCCGGGCGGGCAGCACTGGTAGTAATGACTGTTGCCTACTGGACCGAGTCATCTGCAGTCGCGACTATCTAAATTGTCAGCCCTGCTGACCGCAGTGTAGGCCAGAGGCAGCGGTCAGCAAGGGCCCACAGCCTAGTGGTGTTGAGTTCAGCTGCACAGTTAGTGGCACCAGAAGCACTCGGCGTGTGCGCAGCCTGCGATGATGCGTGGTCCGGGCGGGCTGCCCTGGTAGCAATGTCTTTTGTCTAATGAATTCTGCCTTAATAAAGCTACGTGGCGATGACTTGTGGTGCACCGAGTTAGTGGCACGTAAAGCACTCAGCGTGTGCGCAGCCTGCGATGATGAGTGGTCCGGGCGGGCCTCACTGGAAGCAATGTATCTTGCCTACTGGACTGCGTCATCTGCAATCGCGACTCGATCTGAATTGTGAGCCCTGCTGTCCGCAGTGTACATCGAAGGCAGTAGTCTGTACAGACATAACTCTGCGGTGCTGTGCCGCTGGGTTCGCAGGGGGCCTTTGTCGAAGAGGCCCGAGGTCACGGCCGCAGCCTCTTGGCAGGGGCATTGGCCTTCACAGAAGTGTACCACGCCCAGAGCACCAGCCTATTTATTCACACTCCTACGCTGGAGTGGCATACGTTGGACCAGCCCACTCCGCTTCCGGTTCCGCTTCCGGGGGGGGACGAAACAGCTACATGACCGAGATCTTCCCCACTGCCTGAGGTAACATGGTTGCGTCTACTGTCCACAACAGTACAAGCACCAGCAGTACATGTACACGTGAAGAGGTCTGTGCTCTGCATAGTGAGGTCTGTTGAGCACATTACCGCTACACTTGGCATTGTGTGCATTGTTATTGATGGGTGACTTGCCTCCTTCACACATACTTGGTTCCCACGTCTCCCAACATTCAGCTATTGTGTGGCTGAGGGGCTATGCCGTTTTGGGAAGGTCCGCTGTTCTGTTCTGCGCTGCCTCGGTTGTAGTGGGAGGGGGGTACAAGGGGGAGGTCCTGGGGTGGTGGGTGTTGTGGCCTTCTTGGGTGTCGGAGCAGCATGATCAGTAGCTCTAGGACGTGTTGGTCTTCAGATGTGGTTCTGGGTTGGCCTCCCTTTCATACTGTAGGTAGTCGTCCTGCTTTACACCAATAAAAGGCAGATGTTAAGTTCCTACTGCTAACGCGGCTTATTGCCTATTTTTGGATCGCATCACAGATTTCGCTGGTCGTTGAAAATATCGGGAAGTGGTGTTTTCGTGTTTTTTTCCCCACTGGAACACCTATTCTGCATATCATTAGCGTTAGTTGTCGCTCTCATTGGTGGCAATGTTTTTTTGCAGAAACTATCACTGGAAAACTGGCGATATCGGCAGTTTTCACCAGGTTGAGAATGGGATGATAATTCTTTTTCTGCAGTAAAGTGCCGATAACTCAGCAATAGGTTCTTGAGAATACACCCCATCGTTTTTTGTTTTTTTTCTCGTCCGGATTCGTGCACCCAGTCGCTTTTAAAAAAACAAAAAAATAGTAATACTTTTTTGGCCCTAGGGCTTTTGGTGGGATCCCCTGAGCAGGCCTAGGGGGTCAGGGTGTTTGTACCCTGCCCACTTTTCTTGTTTTTTCAACTTTTTTCTTGTGATTCGCATGTAGCTACAACAAAGTCCTAATAAACACAAGGGCTCGTTTTTGAGTCACCCTATAACCCAACAGTTGGGACTTATCACCGAGTTATCGTCAGTTTAGCACAGCAAAAGTGGCGAAAGAATTATCGCCCCATTCTCAAGTTGGGGCACACTGCCACATTGCCCATAGGCTGACGGTACCAACACAGCGGACAAACAACATCGTTACGCAGACACAGCTGCTGGCTGTGCTGCACCTGTTGGCCTCTGGTATCTTCCAACTAACAACTGCGAGAGTCGGAGGAATCTCACAGCCAGCCCTATTAAACTTCCTCACATGTCTTGGATGCATGTCTACAAAAGCAACGTAGGGCCCCTGCATCCGCACCACCCGCTCGTCCCAATTTGTAGTATTCCTGCACAACCAAACCCAACCCCAGCCGTTGTTTGACGCTTCTGTGCTCCAGATCCAAGATTGTAGTCACTGAAATGGGGGTGCGCCTGGTCATGAAGTCTAGTAGTCAACAGCAGTGGAAAAACAGTACTTTATTAGAAAAACATAAATTAACAACACAAAAACATCGAACGAGTGACATTGCAAACGGGGAACATCAACTAGTGGATCAAAATAACTTTAGATCGTCCTGGAAATCCCAAAACTCTGTATTCAGAAACCTGTTTGATAAATGAAGACAATGGTCAAGCGTTAGTATGGTCACAAACGTAATATGGTACAATGTATAGTACTTGGACAAACCGGAATGCTTACAGGTATGATCAATCCTGCACAAAATGACCGTAACAGAAGCTTGTGTGGTCGTAACCTTCGTAGGAAAGAAAAGGAACATTACAACTACACGAACTTCTGTTACGGTCTCATTATGCAGGATTTATCACACCTGTAAGCATCAGAGTTCATTTCACCTTGATACACCTGCATGTCCAATTTACCTACACTGCGCAGAAACAGCTGGAGACCAAGCAAGGGAACCACGCCATAGCAGCCTTCCTGCACGTGTTGGGGGCAACTGACTGCACATATGTACTACTTGTGCCCACTGCCAACACTGCACACAATCACCGCAACCGAAACCAGACACATTCCAACAATGTGCAGGCAAAATTGGCCCACCGGGGCCTGTACACTAATGTCGTCACACACTTCTCAGGCAGTGTGCATGATTCATACATCTTTTGCAAGCATCCCAGCCCTGGACCCCAGACCAGTCCGCCGCCCAGGGATGACTGCCCGACCTTGCGCACCAGACTTCAATGCTCACCTGCCGCCACCGGCGTGTCTCCAAGAGGGCCCACCACGTGCCGGAGTAACCTCCTCAGCAGTTGCTGGATTCCGCAGCACAGGCTCCCAGCGCATCCTGCTGCACCCTGCCGAGGAGTCATGTCTGTACAGTCAGCTGCCTTTGGCGTACACGCGGTCCAGCCGAGCTCACAATTCAAATCGGGTCTGGATTGCCAGGATAGCGTATCGAGGCCACGCATCATCACAGGCTATACACCCGCTCAGCTCTGGTGGCACTAATTCAGCGCAGCTCAAGTCATCGCCATGTGGCGGGAGGCCCGTGTCAGCCAAAATGCCTCGGCTGCCACCAATTCTGTGCACCTCAAGTTATCGTCACGTGGCAGGAGGCCAGTGTCTGGCAAAGTGCTTCGGCTGCCACCAACTCTGTGCACCTCAAGTCATCGCGGAGCTGCGGGAGGCCCGTGTCGGTCAAAGTGCCCCGGCTGCCACTAACATAATAAGCACACGGATACACCCAGATAGAGAGTGGAAATGGCGTAGAGCACGTGCGCCCGGCCCTTTTTATTGGCAGGGTCACATGCCCTGTGAAGCCTGTGCTGCATGGGTGTGGTGTGGGTGTGAAGCAGCCGTGAGTGAGTGGCTGTGGCATGCTGACAACTAGTAACTAACACAGTGCATGGCACACGCATTATACAATTCCCATTTTGAATATCAATTGTCTTTAAATCACACAACGATGCCGAAATTTCTTGTTCTTCTCTCTTTTCTCTTTATTTCTTTATAGCCTTGCGCCAACGCGTTTCGTCGCGGTGGGAATGAATGAATGAATGAAAGGAAATTTATAAACGCGCTACTTAGCCCGAAGGCATCAAGGCGCCTAACCAAAAGAAATTCAAAAAAGGCAGAAATCAAATCTAAGAGTAGGCATTGGCAAATAGCCAAGTATCCCTAGCGACTTCCTCAGGGCTCTTTGGCTAATTAGGTGCCAAAACCAGGAACTCTCCTACTGTTGTGTACAACCCTGGGTAGGAGTAGCCCGCTGTGGAGCTTCAATCGCTACAATTTTTTTAATCTCCTCTGTAAACTCAGTGATTTTTCACCCGGTGTCTACAATTGTATGTTCGATGGGTGCGCGACTCCACTTAACAAAAAAAATAAAAATTATATATATATATATATATATATCTCCAACAAAAAGCCCCCGAGCTTCAGAGATGCACTCCCAACAGAGGATTAATTCTCACTGAGCTTTTATTTGGCAAAACAGGACAAGCGTCACCGAAAAATTAACAATCCCTGACGCGTTTCGGTGCAGATGCACCTTAATCATAGGGCGGGGCTTGGCCATCCGGAAAGCGCCGCATTTTACTTTTTACCCCTCTTGGCATACATTCTCCAGTGAATGGTATGCCGGGAAATGCAGTGCCGATTCTTCCCCATCAGTGGGGTCCGTGATTTTTGCCAGGCATATTAAAACTCCCAATGTCCTTCGTTATTACAGCCCTCTGGTGGGCCTCAGATCAGCTGTCCTGTTAATGATTCCATATCCCCCGGGCTGCGTGTGAGCTGTAATCCGGTTTCCAGCAGCAGACCTGCTTCCTTCCAGGCGGTGCAGTCTCTATCACGGCCGAGGCCGCCGTGTTTAACATCTCCAACAAAAAGCCCCCGAGCTTCAGAGATGCACTCCCAACAGAGGATTAATTCTCACTGAGCTTTTATTTGGCAAAACAGGACAAGCGTCACCGAAAAATTAACAATCCCTGACGCGTTTCGGTGCAGATGCACCTTAATCATAGGGCGGGGCTTGGCCATCCGGAAAGCGCCGCATTTTACTTTTTACCCCTCTTGGCATACATTCTCCAGTGAATGGTATGCCGGGAAATGCAGTGCCGATTCTTCCCCATCAGTGGGGTCCGTGATTTTTGCCAGGCATATTAAAACTCCCAATGTCCTTCGTTATTACAGCCCTCTGGTGGGCCTCAGATCAGCTGTCCTGTTAATGATTCCATATCCCCCGGGCTGCGTGTGAGCTGTAATCCGGTTTCCAGCAGCAGACCTGCTTCCTTCCAGGCGGTGCAGTCTCTATCACGGCCGAGGCCGCCGTGTTTAACATCTCCAACAAAAAGCCCCCGAGCTTCAGAGATGCACTCCCAACAGAGGATTAATTCTCACTGAGCTTTTATTTGGCAAAACAGGACAAGCGTCACCGAAAAATTAACAATCCCTGACGCGTTTCGGTGCAGATGCACCTTAATCATAGGGCGGGGCTTGGCCATCCGGAAAGCGCCGCATTTTACTTTTTACCCCTCTTGGCATACATTCTCCAGTGAATGGTATGCCGGGAAATGCAGTGCCGATTCTTCCCCATCAGTGGGGTCCGTGATTTTTGCCAGGCATATTAAAACTCCCAATGTCCTTCGTTATTACAGCCCTCTGGTGGGCCTCAGATCAGCTGTCCTGTTAATGATTCCATATCCCCCGGGCTGCGTGTGAGCTGTAATCCGGTTTCCAGCAGCAGACCTGCTTCCTTCCAGGCGGTGCAGTCTCTATCACGGCCGAGGCCGCCGTGTTTAACATCTCCAACAAAAAGCCCCCGAGCTTCAGAGATGCACTCCCAACAGAGGATTAATTCTCACTGAGCTTTTATTTGGCAAAACAGGACAAGCGTCACCGAAAAATTAACAATCCCTGACGCGTTTCGGTGCAGATGCACCTTAATCATAGGGCGGGGCTTGGCCATCCGGAAAGCGCCGCATTTTACTTTTTACCCCTCTTGGCATACATTCTCCAGTGAATGGTATGCCGGGAAATGCAGTGCCGATTCTTCCCCATCAGTGGGGTCCGTGATTTTTGCCAGGCATATTAAAACTCCCAATGTCCTTCGTTATTACAGCCCTCTGGTGGGCCTCAGATCAGCTGTCCTGTTAATGATTCCATATCCCCCGGGCTGCGTGTGAGCTGTAATCCGGTTTCCAGCAGCAGACCTGCTTCCTTCCAGGCGGTGCAGTCTCTATCACGGCCGAGGCCGCCGTGTTTAACATCTCCAACAAAAAGCCCCCGAGCTTCAGAGATGCACTCCCAACAGAGGATTAATTCTCACTGAGCTTTTATTTGGCAAAACAGGACAAGCGTCACCGAAAAATTAACAATCCCTGACGCGTTTCGGTGCAGATGCACCTTAATCATAGGGCGGGGCTTGGCCATCCGGAAAGCGCCGCATTTTACTTTTTACCCCTCTTGGCATACATTCTCCAGTGAATGGTATGCCGGGAAATGCAGTGCCGATTCTTCCCCATCAGTGGGGTCCGTGATTTTTGCCAGGCATATTAAAACTCCCAATGTCCTTCGTTATTACAGCCCTCTGGTGGGCCTCAGATCAGCTGTCCTGTTAATGACGAAGGACATTGGGAGTTTTAATATGCCTGGCAAAAATCACGGACCCCACTGATGGGGAAGAATCGGCACTGCATTTCCCGGCATACCATTCACTGGAGAATGTATGCCAAGAGGGGTAAAAAGTAAAATGCGGCGCTTTCCGGATGGCCAAGCCCCGCCCTATGATTAAGGTGCATCTGCACCGAAACGCGTCAGGGATTGTTAATTTTTCGGTGACGCTTGTCCTGTTTTGCCAAATAAAAGCTCAGTGAGAATTAATCCTCTGTTGGGAGTGCATCTCTGAAGCTCGGGGGCTTTTTGTTGGAGATGTTAAACACGGCGGCCTCGGCCGTGATAGAGACTGCACCGCCTGGAAGGAAGCAGGTCTGCTGCTGGAAACCGGATTACAGCTCACACGCAGCCCGGGGGATATGGAATCATTAACAGGACAGCTGATCTGAGGCCCACCAGAGGGCTGTAATAACGAAGGACATTGGGAGTTTTAATATGCCTGGCAAAAATCACGGACCCCACTGATGGGGAAGAATCGGCACTGCATTTCCCGGCATACCATTCACTGGAGAATGTATGCCAAGAGGGGTAAAAAGTAAAATGCGGCGCTTTCCGGATGGCCAAGCCCCGCCCTATGATTAAGGTGCATCTGCACCGAAACGCGTCAGGGATTGTTAATTTTTCGGTGACGCTTGTCCTGTTTTGCCAAATAAAAGCTCAGTGAGAATTAATCCTCTGTTGGGAGTGCATCTCTGAAGCTCGGGGGCTTTTTGTTGGAGATATATATATATATATATATATATATATATCATAAACCACGAGTTGCCCCAATGAGGAGGTCACACACAAAGGAGTATGCTATGTCCTAGCAACAATGGCATCAACTACAGAGACCATAAGGCCATGTTTTGCTGACGCCCATAAGGGCGGGACTTTTGATTTAAATAAAGCTGTTTCCGCATTAATCTGCTGTCCTGATGTTGTTGAGCAGAGCCAGTGATCAAGAGCATTACGCTCGAAACGCGTTTGGCAGTCACAGTAATGGGACACTGGAGGCTGACTGACATTTTTGCTGCCGGTAGCTGTGTGTGCATACTCCTTTGTGTGTGACCTCCTCATTGGGGCAACTCGTGGTTTATGATGTTTAGCGGCTAGCCTGGCCGCGAGGAGGTCCCGCTGCTGCATGGCGGATCCACGGCGTTCAGCAATCTTGAGCGCTGACAGGAACGAAGGGGACCTAACTGCCGGGATTATATTGGCAAGAAGGGAAGCAGTTCTTCATTTGCTCCATGCCCACTGGGGTAAGATATTTTAGTGAACTTCTCAACGGGGCAGCGATATCCAATCGGATTTGAATGGAACTATGTCCTAGCAACAATGGCATCAACTACAGAGACCATAAGGCCATGTTTTGCTGACGCCCATAAGGGCGGGACTTTTGATTTAAATAAAGCTGTTTCCGCATTAATCTGCTGTCCTGATGTTGTTAAGCAGAGCCAGTGATCAAGAGCATTACGCTCGAAACGCGTTTGGCAGTCACAGTAATGGGACACTGGAGGCTGACTGACATTTTTGCTGCCGGTAGCTGTGTGTGCATACTCCTTTGTGTGTGACCTCCTCATTGGGGCAACTCGTGGTTTATGATATATATATATATATATATATATATATTCACTGAAAAAAACATAGGTTTCACACATGTTATAGTTAGTTGGACATTTCACTCGTAAAAAACCATTGAAATTCCCCCGTTATAGTTAGTTCAGCTAACTATAACTCACACGACCGCAATCCACTGCTGATGACGTCACATATTGCGGTCGCGCGAGTTATAGTTAGCTGAACTAACTATAACGGGGGAATTTCAATGGTTTTTTACGAGTGAAATGTCCAGCTAACTATAACATGTGTGAAACCTATGTTTTTTTCAGTGAATTTGCAAGGTTTTTTAAATGCTAATTCCTAACTATAACGTGTGTGAAACCTATGGTTTTTTAAGTGAATTTGCAAGGTTTTTTAAATGCTAATTTCTAACTATAACGTGTGTGAAAGCTATGTTTTTTTAGTGAATTTGTAAGGTTTTTTAAATGCTAATTTATGTATGTATTATTATATTTTTTATATATTTATTTTACAATAAACTACCTATGTATATAGTTATAGATTGACTGTATCATGTAATATGGAATGGCTCAGCTCTTTTTTTTTAATTTGGATAAAGTTGAACAGCATAGTTAATATCTTCTATAAACTTATAAACAGTTTAAAATGTTTGTGTTTTTTTTAAGGGTTTTTCACCGTGCGCGCACCCCGCGATTTTTTGAAAAAAAATAAAATGTTTTTTTCACCCTTCGGGGTCCTTCAGGGACCCCCTGACAATAGCTAGGGGGTCAGGAACTCTCTACCCTGCCCCCTTTTCACGTTCTCCACCTTTCTTTTTCACTGTCACACACAAAATGGCGTCCGACACTTCCTGATTTCAACCGATTGGAATGTTGATTGACATCTAACAACCAATCAGAATTACGCTCGCGGACATTTGGTGCGCGCCCCGTGCGAGCACGGTGCGCGCATATAGATATTTATGTACTTTTAACTGCAATTTTCTCAGGAACTACTGAACGGATTGACACCATATGACCTGAGGACTACCTCTTTGCCAAATTTCAAGTAATTCTGTTCAGCCGTTCGGGCTGTACCTTCGACTAAAGGTCCTATGGGAAAATGCATGGGGAAAACGCGTTTTGGGACCCCCCTTTTTTCTCAGCCCCCGCCTGCCGAATCACCCCGAGACTTTCAGGGTAGGAGCTGAGCGGAGCGCCCCATTAGTTTTGAAAATTTCACGAAGATAAGTCAACCGGCGCCAAAGTTATTCAAAATAGAATTTTCAGGATTTCCTATGGGAACTCGGTCCCAACTATAACTATCTACTGGCGACCGCCAGTAGATAATATATAAATATATATATATATACACACATTAATATTTAAGAAAACAGAAGACATTATATTATTTTAATAACAAACAAAAATTACCAAAACAATTTTTGGGATATTAAAGTTACAAAATATCAGTTTTTTAAAAAAAAATTACTGAAAAAAACATAGGTTTAATGAACATTATAATTCGAAATTAGCATTTAAAAAATCTTTGAAATTCACAGAAAAAAAACATAGGTTTCAGGCACATTATAGTTAGTTGGACATTTCTCTCATACAAAACCATAGAAATTCCCACATTATAGTTAGTTCAGCTAACTATAACTTGCGCACCTGCAATGCACTGCTGATAACGTGACATATTACATCATTCATGACATGGTCAGTGACATCACTGATGACATCATCCACGTGAAAATCTGATGCATCTCCTCACACTCCAATGTAACCTTTGATACACCCACTGTAAAAACTACCATTTTCGAAACCATCGACACACCAATACCAGTTACTACATACGCACTCACTGATTCCTAGATCTACAAACACATCCACTCATTCACCCATACAATGACTCATACATGCAGTCTCTCATCAATACAACACTATAATAAGCACTCATACACCTAAACAGACACTCACACACTACCACTCATCCAGAGTTACTCACACACCTAGTCAGTCATGCAAAGAATCAATCACACTTCCATTTACTGACCTGTACAGTTATACACACACCCCATCACTTATTCAAACAGAAACAAATGCATAGTTACTCTCTTATACAATCACTGATACAAGTACACACTCATCCATACAGCCACTCTCACAATCACTGACTCTCAGGTATAGTCATTTATATACTTCACCTTTCACATACACTGCCTTTTACATATGTAGTTACTTGGACATGTACCATTCAGACATCCATTCACTCACCAACACACCCATACACACACTCACCCATCCATACAGCTGTTTCCACATGCACTCTTGAACCCATACACACAGTGAATCAACCAGACAAACATCAATGCACAGAGTCAAACACCTCCCACCCACCCACACACATACTCAGGCACCCATACAAATACTCAGGCAACCAATCGATAACCCATATAGACACTCATGTAGCTACTGACCAACCTATGCAGAAGCTTATACAACAACAGACAGACTAATACAGACATTCACACAATTTAGTCACTAACCCATGCATTCAGTAACACATGTAATCACTCAATTATAGTCAGTCACGCACCTACTAAATCCTCCATTCAGACACTTATACACCCACTCATTCTTCAATACACCTTGACATATATATAATATATATTTAAACTTTAAAGAAAAACACAGTCACTGGATGATGTCATCAGTGATGTCATCAGTGATGTCACTGACCATGTTATGAATGATGTAATATGTCACGTCATCAGCAGTGCAGTGCGGATGCACGAGTTATAGTTAGCTGAAGTAACTATGACGGGGGAATTTCTATGGTTTTGTACGAGAGAAATGTCCAACTAACTATAACATGCCTGAAACCTATGGTTTTTTCAGTGAATTTCTAATATATATATTACCTACTGGTGGTTCCCATTAGGTAGTTCTAGTTAGGACTTAGTTTCCATAGGAAAAGTGTTTTTTCTTTTCCCAATCACTTTGGCGCCGGTTGACGAATCTTCGCAACATTTTGAAAACTCGTGGGGTGCTCCGGTCAGCTCCTATCTTGAAAGTATCAGGGTGATTCGGCAAGGGGGCCCGAGAAAAAAGGGGGGTCCCAAAACGTGTTTTCTTCCATGTTAATTCCCATAGGAAACTTTAGACACGACTACAGCCCGAACTGCTGAACAGAATTACACCAAATTTGACAAAAAGGTAGTGCTTGGTTCAGAAAGCGCCCCCTTTTTTTTTTTTAAATGGTGTAAATCCGTTCAGTAGTTGCTGAGAAAATCCAAAAATAAAAGTTTCGATATATAGAGGCGCGGTGGATTTGCGCACCCTCCAGACCACGAGCTTCATTCTAATTGGCTGTATATACTCCAAACTAGGAAGTGTTGGCAGCCATCTTGTGACTCAGTAGAACCGAGTCACAAGAAAACAGAAAAATTAACGCGCAAAACAATTATAGAGGGGGCAGGGTAGAAATACCCTGACCCCCTAGGACTTGCTCAGGGGGTCCCACAAGGACCCCCAGAGCCAAAAAAGGCATTTTTTAAAATTTCTGCAAAATTCTGAATGAACCAAAATGAAACTAAGAACAGGGAAACTCCATGCACGCATAGGGAAAAAAGAAACTAGCTGTCTTCTTGATGGCTGCAGTGCGTTTGTAAGTTGGTAGTGCACACTGTGACCGAGTAGCTGCCACTGCACAGTGTACTTGGTTACTGCCTCTAGGCACTGTCTAGTGAGTGTTGTGGCTTCCACTGCACACTGTGGTAGTGACGCTTTGTGCAGCGCCGAGAGTGCAGCTGTCATTACTGCAAGGCTCTGTCCATACCATGGGGCTTGTGTGAGGGTGCTACGAAGGTTGCCTGCCATACAGTACATGACTGTCACTGATAGCGCAAAGAGAGGGTTAGTTGAGGTGAGGGACGAAGAGAGGGTTGAGTCAGAGGACGGTATAGCAGAAAAGGGAGAACACGCAAGGAACAGAAAGGTGGGACACGGATACAAGCACTGTGGAGAGAGAAAGAAACAAGAATAAAAGTTAAGCAAGTACACGCTAGGAACAGAAAGGTGGGACACGGATACAAGCACTGTGGAGAGAGAGAAAGAGAAACAAGAATAAAAGTTAAGCAAAGACTGGCGAAAGACGCAACCACCATAATTACAGTAAACATCTCTTCAGCCTGAACTCTCGCTCTGTATGCAGAAGCCCCAGTCATTGACACTGCTTCCTGAAGGGGTTAAATATCAACTTATCCTGTTCAGCAGACCAAAATTCACCCTTTGCACCAAGCCGGATGCAGGCCATGCTCCGTATCCGCACTAAGCCAGGAAGAAGGTAGTATACACCAGGCAGAACAAAAGAAAGTCTGTGGCCGGGGAGGCACTGCAATGGAAACAACCTAATGCACAGGATCTCTATGAAGCAGTGCGTTTAGCCTGGGAGCTGGGGAAGGCTGGCTCGGACACTGATTTTCCAGTAGGGACAAGACACAGTAAGTACTTGGTATCGAGAAATGCTGTGCCGCAGTTTTACGTTCTCCATATACAAATGGATTCTTGCTTTTAACTTTTGGCTCTTCTACAAACGGAGCCGTATGAGCTTCCGGATCCTGCGGATGTGGGACGCTGCAGGACATTCCTATTCTCTGCTCTTGCTCACTGTTATAAGAGAGGCACCGTGTACACAAATACAGCGTGGTGGAAACCAAACATGTCTGCCCCAGAAAGATTTCCCTCCGATAATCAACTCTGCTCAGTGCTGTTTGCGGGGATCTCAAATAACATTTGCCTGCAACCTACCCAGTGACATGCGGCTCTTTCACTGCACTTGTGCTTACTTCTAACCCATTCTATTCGCTTCTGCACTGTGATGTATCCAGCCTCACTTGACGTTATCCTACGTTCACCCTATATGATGCACTGTCCCATGAGAAATGCCCCTGGAGCAGAAGTGGGGGGTGGGAGGAGTGGAATGAGGCGGATCGGGCCAGAGGACAGAGACTGTGGCGGGGGGCTGGCTATGTTGTGAGGGGGTGGATGGGAGGTGAACCCGTCTCGCAGCTGGAGCACATCTGGACCCAATTCTTGGAGCCCCGCCTCGGACAAGCAGAAGCAGAGAAACAGGACCTTACATGCAGAGAGGCTCGAGCCGGAGCAGGCAGAGAGGTAAGAAGAGAGACAGCAGGAGCCAGAGCAGGCAGAAAGATAAAGTGAGAGAAAGCAGGAGCAGGCACAGAGAGGTAGGAATAGGGAAGCCGGAGCCGGCAACGATTTACAGGAGCAGAGCAGGCAGAGGGACGGACAAGACAACAGACAGATAGGAGTCTAGGAACAAGCAAAAGTAACGATGAAGTAAGGGAGATGTAGGCGCTCTAGAGCAGGTAGAGGAAAGGGGAACAGAGGAGCCCCGGAGCAGGTATATTCGTGAGGTATGCAAACACATCTCCCGCGGTTAGAGGGGCAGGGTGCAGGTGTGAGGTCAGGAAACAGGACAGGCAGGAGTTGCTGAATTCCCTGAGGCAAGAGAGTCCGCGGGGAGGGAGCGTGGGAGGAGATAGAACAAGCCCGGGAGTTGTCTGCGCGCACGCGCTAAAAGAAAAAAAGGACGCCAGAGCATCGCAGCCCCGGGGACCGCCATCCCCCGGGGCTTGATTACAGAGTTGCGGGAGGGCACACAGCCCCCCCGGGACTTCTTTTTTAATGGGTGGGGGGACGCCGGGGACTGCCACCCCCCTTGGATTTTATTATTTATAATTGCGGGGGCACACGGCCCCCCCACTGCCCCGGGGACCACCACCCCCCGGGGATTTTTTTTTTTAAATGTACTTGTGTGGGGGGCACAAGCCCCCCACACGCGCCGGGGACCGCCAGTAAGCGCCACAGGGCTGCGTTGCAGAGAGGTGTAAAAAGGGGCGTGGCCTCAGACCACCTCTCTCCATCGCAGCCGTGTGGCACTAACTCGAGGTACCTGGTGGGCTAGTTGGACCCCAGGGACCCTCAAGATTGAAGGGGACTTAATCCCCCAACGTAAAAAGCGCCTCCGCGTCCTCGTCTGGCTGTTGGGAACTTCCTTAAACGACTGTTTCCGCGTAATGATTTGTTTTTTTAATGTTTCTGCGCGTACGTAGGCCAGTCACGTGTTTTTACGTGATAAAGCAGTTACGTAAAGAGGTTTAAAGAGGAGCCGTATGTAACACACATTGCGTGTAAATACGTCTAGCATGAGAATAATGATTCACATGTAGGTGAATTAAAAGATTCTTTTTTTTAATCATATAAAAACTTTATTGTTCCACTTCCAAGGACTAAGGGTCTCTATTTCGGCGTTACTTTACACATTATTTCAGGAAATATATAAATTAACGTTTACTTTATCCCATTCATTTCAGTATATATAGAATAAACAATCCAAAATATACATTGTATTTTGTCAAAACGATATTTTTTATTTCTATGATTATCTATTAAAAAAAAACAAAAGTTCAGATGTCGGACATTTCTTTAAGTGACAATAGGTATCTTAAATCGCATTTTCCCAGAGTAGCTCATTATTAACCCCACAGTGGAATGTATTTAAACAAAAATCCAAAATACCTCTCTTTTTTTGTGGACTTTGCATCCGCCATTTTTCTCTGCAGTATTACTCGCCATTGAATGTCTTCTGGCTTATGGCCAACCTCCAAGTAGTGCTTAACTAGGGGTGCAGTCATTTTTGCTATACGAATAGCAGAACGATGTTCTGCATTCCGAATGTGAACTGCTCTAGATGTCTCACCAAGGTAGATGACGTTCTGTGTCTTACAATTCCATAGATGTTGTGCTTGGATGGTATATCCATTATGTTGAATATGCTACTTACCAGTATGCATCTGTTCTTGGCATGTAGGGCTGCTGACATTCATATCTGTGCATAGATCGCCGCCTAGTGTTGGGTCCGGATGATTGCACATTGTTGTCCTGGAAGAGTCTTCGAAGTATCACGAGATAGGTGGCTCCTCCCCTGGACTACAGTGCGCATGGGCATCCTCTCCATCCTTAGATTGTTTTTTGCCATTGTGGCAGTGATGGAGTAGATACAGTAAGTGATGACCATGCTATACAGTAATTCTGAGTGCTGCAGCCGCTACAGGCGCCGGTGAGGAGGGTGGGCGATATGAATGTCAGCCGCCCTACATGCCAAGAACAGATGCATACTGGTAAGTAGCATATTCAGTTCGAGGCATGTGGGCTGCTGAATTCATATCTGTGCATAGATTATATAGCAGTCCCTCCATTAGCGGTGGCTGCCCGTGCCAGCTGCAGCAGTCTGAAAAAGAGTTTTGAGAACAGCCTGTCCTACAGCTGCCTGCTGTTTTGAGTGTACATCTACACAGTAGTGTTTGGTAAATGTATGTATAGTGGACCATGTGGCTGCTCTACATATTTCCTGTAAAGGAATGTTTTCTAGGAAAGCCATGGACGCCCCTAACTTTCGTGTTGAGTGGGCTCGTAGGGGAATCGTTAATGTGCGTTTAGCTTTTTGATAGCAAATTAGAATACATTTAACGATCCATCTGGCTATCCCTGCTTTGGAAATGGCGTTGCCCTTGTGTTGTGGAGAAAAGGCAACGAAAAGTTGTTTTGTTTTCCTAAAATGCTTTGTTCTGTCTATATAGTACATGAGGGCCCTCTTTATATCTAGTGTATGGAGCATTCTCTCTGCGACATTTTGTGGATTTGGAAAGAAAACAGGCAGTTCAATAGTCTGATTCATGTGGAACTGCGATATCACTTTAGGCATGAATTTGGGGTTGGTACGTAGTACAACTCTGTTTGCGTGAACATGTATGAATGGCTCTTGAATGGTTAGTGCCTGGAGTTCACTAACTCTTCTTAACGAAGTGATTGCCACTAAGAAAGCTACTTTCCAGGTGAGGAATTGAATCTCACATGAATGGAGAGGTTCAAAAGGTGGACCCAATCTGGTGAGGACCACATTGAGGTTCCATACTGGTGCCGGTGGGTGTCTTGGGGGAATCACTCGTTTGAGTCCCTCTAAGAAGGCTTTGATGGCAGGCACTCTGAATAAAGAGAGGTGCTGCCTGTTTTGAAGATAGGCTGCTATCGCGGTTAAATGTATACGTATGGAGCTGTATGCCAGATTGCATCGGTATAAGTGTAAGAGGTAACAGATGATGTTTTGAATGGATGCATCCAGCGGGTTAATGTCATTGTTGTTGCAGTAAATGACAAACCTTTTCCATTTAGCCGCATAGCAAGCTCTGGTTGTGGGTCTTCTGGCCTCCTTGATGATATCCATACATTCAGGTGGCAGGTTTAGGTAGCCAAACTCTAAGACTTCAGGAGCCAGATTGCCAGGTTCAGCTGTTGCGGATCTGGGTGCTGAATTTCGCCATGGTTCTGCGTTAAAAGTGCGGGTGTGATCCGCAGCTATTGATGCGGCACCACGGAAAGTTCTAGACAGGTGGTGTACCATGGTTGGCGTGCCCATGTTGGAGCAACTAGGATGAGTGTCAGTGAGTGTTGTCGCAGTTTGCGTGCCACTAGCGGTATTAATGGCGCTGGGGGAAAAGCGTACGCAAATCTGCCTGACCAGTTCATCCATATCGCATTGCCCTGCGACTGTGGGTGCGAGAACCTGGCGGCAAAGTTTCGGCATTTTGCGTTTTCCCTTGTGGCGAATAGGTCTATCTCTGGATGACCCCACTGTTGGAAGTACGGTTTGAGTACTGATGGATGTAGCTCCCACTCGTGCATTTGGTGGCTGTGTCTGCTGAGCAGATCCGCCATCTGGTTGTCTTTGCCTGGGAGGTGTTCCGCCATGAGGAACATGTTCCTTTGAATGGCCCACTTCCACATGCTCTGAGCCAGATGAGACAACTGTGGAGAGTGTGTTCCTCCCTGCTTCTGTATGTAGTACATGGCAGTCATGTTGTCCATCCGGATCAACACGACTTTGTTGCATAAGTGTACTTTGAATGCCTTTATGGCTAGGAAGATTGCCATCAGTTCCAGAAGGTTGATGTGCATCTTCTTTTGCTGTGTCGTCCATAGTCCCTGCACTGTGTAATTGAGTACATGAGCTCCCCATCCCTGGAAAGAGGCGTCCGCCGTCAGTATTATTTGTGGAACAGGCTCTTGGAACGGTCGGCCCTTGCAAAGGTTTTGTGGATTCCACCAATGCAGAGAGTTGTATGCCCGACCGCTCACCAACACTAGGTCTGTTAATTGTCCTTGAGCCTGATTCCATTGACGTGCCAAGCACTCCTGAAGCGGGCGCATATGTAGTCTCGCGTGCGGGACTATGAAAATGCAGGAGGCCATCATGCCTATCAACTGCATGAACATTCGCGCTGGAAGGGAGTGTTGAGGTTTGAACTTTGTGATCAGCAGTTGCATGCTGTTGATCCTCACTAAATTTGGCTGAGCTGTGGCTGCCAGAGTGTTTATGGTCGCGCCCAGGTACGGGCGTACGTGTGCGGGTTGAAGATGTGATTTTGGGTAATTTAGTGAGAATCCTAGACTGTGAAGAAGGTGAATGGTGAGGGACATGTGGCTGGCACATTGCTGGGCTGACTTTGCCTGAACAAGCTAGTCGTCCAGGTAAGGGAAGACGTGAATGTGCTGTCTCCGTAGATGTGCAGCCACTGTCGCTAGGCACTTGGTAAAGACCCTGGGTGCCGTTGTTACTCCGAAGGGGAGAACTTTGAACTGATAATGGTGATCCTGAATAGTGAACCGGAGATATTTTCTGTGCGATGGGTGTATGGGTATGTGGGTATGTGGAAATACGCATCTTTCAAATCCAGTGTGGCTAGAAAGTCTCCCTGACTGAGTAACGGTAGAACCTGCTGTAGGGTGAGCATATGGAAATGCTCTGACAGAATGTAGTGGTTGAGGGGTCTCAGGTCTAGTATAGGTCTGAGAGATCCATCATTTTTTGGGATTAAGAAGTACAGAGAGTACACCCCTGTCCCTTGTTGGTTTACGGGCACGACTTCTATTGCACCTTTTTGCAGCATACTTAGTACTTCCTGCTGCAATAATGCCAAGTGCTCTACGGACATAGGACGGTGCTTTGGCGGTATGTTGGGTGGAGTGGACGTTAATTCTAGACAGTAACCGTACTGGATAATTTCCCTGACCCACCTGTCTGTGGTGATGGACTTCCAGACTGACAGGAACTGTTGGAGTCTCCCCCCGACAGTTGTTATGTGGTCGGGGCAGGGAGAAGGCGTCACTGTTTGTTTTTGGGGGAGGACCTGGTGTTGCCGGACCCACGTCCTCTGCCTTTGGTGCTGGATCCACGATATCCACCTCTATTGTTTTTATCATAGGTACTTTGCGTACCCCCTTTATTGTACTGCTGCTGGGACCCCTGACCTCTAGCTGCTCCTCTATTCCCGGGGCGACGAAAGGAGCCACTCCGAAACTGCTGCGACTGCAGAGCCCCCATTGATTTTGCAGTTTCAGTGTCTTTTGTAATTTTTTCGAGGGTAGTGTCAACCTCGGGGCCAAATAAAAAGTCTGGGTTGACCGGTTGATTTAAGATATTGTTCTGAATTTCAGGTTTGAAGCCTGAGATTCTTAACCATGCGTGCCTCCTCAACATTACGCTTGTGTTGATCGCCCTTGCTGCAGTGTTGGCTGCATCCAGTGCGCATTTGATGGACGCATTTGTAAGGAGTTGTCCCTCTCTGATAAGGAGCTCTGCTGCCTCTTTGTATTCATCTGGCAAGTGTTGTAGCAGTGATTCTAGTGTGTCATAGTGTGACCTATCATAACGGGCCAGGAGTGCCTGGGTGTTGGCAATGCGCCAGATGTTTGCCGCTTGCGCTGCTATCCTTTTGCCTGATGTCTCCAGCACTTTGGACTCCTTGTCGGGGGGAGGAGCATCACCCGTTGTTTGTGAATGTGCTCGTTTGCGAGCATTAGCAACAACCATGGAGTCTAATGGTAACTGACCCTTAATGTACATAGGGTCTCCGGGTGCAGGCTTGTATTTTTTTTCGATTCTGGGGTTCAACACCCGTGCCCTGGTTGTTTCTTTAAAAATGTCTTTTGCAGGTTTCAGAACTCCCTTTAACATTGGCAGAGTTTTGACGGTTTTCTCAGAGGAGGCGAACGTGTCCACTAAGAAATCTTCCTCTACAGTGTCAGAATGGAGTTCCACTCCATGATTGGCAGCAGCCCGTTCTATGAGGGCATTAAAGGCAGCAGTGTCCTCTGTGGGAGATGTCTTTATATTATAAAGCTGCGTGTCAGGAGTATCTGGTGCGTTACCCTGGTCGGTGGGGTCATCCCATGCCTGATCTGGGTCTTGCATGTGATCATCAGGATCGATATCCACCGGGTAGGTGGTATCATCCCCTATATAGTCCTCTCCGGCGTCTGCCTCTGAATGCGTAGGAGAAAAAGACGGTGGGTCCTGAAGGAAGGGTTGAAAGGTTTCATGATGCACTGGTGCGGAACCTGCCGGCAGTTGTTGTTTCAAAGGAATCTTGTATGAGTTCAAACCCTTCTCTGGTGTGATTTTCCGCTTGCGGAGCATCAGCCTACCAGTGTCGGCGTCGATAAAGTGTGCCTGTGAAGGCTCGATATCGATTTGTCCAGTGGATAGTGCCTGTGTTTGGTGGACACGTGTCCGAATTTCGAACATTTTCGGTGCCTTGGGCGGCGGCAATCCAAATGTGATGTGCGCCGGCGCCGAGTGTGCTTTTGCGGCTTTGTGCGTTTCGGGACCCGACGTAGGTTGGAGGGTTGCCCGGTCCCTGATGCGTTGCAACGACGCTGAGACCTGTTGCAAGGTGAACGCAGGTGGCGCTTTGGAACCGATAGGCACCTTGGAGGCAGGCGTCGAAGCGGTATCCGATTTATTCCCAGTCTTTGGGTCGTCGATCCGAAGGTGGGTATCAACGCTCCTTGGAGCCGATGATTTGGCAGGCGCCGCACCCTTTGATGTCGATGCAGACGGATCGGCCACCTTGACCTTGGTGGGTTGGGCCGTAATCTTCGGTGCCATAGGCCGAGGTGCCTTGTGGGGACCGAGGGCCTTCTTCTTTGGCTCGGCGCCGGAACCGGTCGTGGTGAGCTCGGCACCGAAATCTCTTTTGGTGTGTTCGGTGCCGATGACCTGTGCCGGCGTCGAAGGAGTGGAGGGCTTCGAGGCCTTCGATCCAATCGCAACCAGTTTCACTTTCGGTGTCGATGTAACCGGTGCGACGGACGGTTTCGGTTTCACTGAAGGAAATCCAGTCGTCTTCGATATTAATGGCTCCTGTGAAATATTCGAAGCCGGGCCTTGAGGCGGGGCCGAAGAACTGTGTGACTGATCTTGGGTAAGGCCCGCAGGCGATGCCTCGACCTGAGCCTTATGACGACTTTGTCTCTCGGCCTCCGTATCGACGGGTTGGCCTAGCTCTTCACTGGAGCTATCTTCCTTGGCCCCAAGGGCCTCATTGTAGTCTCCTACCTCGTCGACGACGTCTTCGTCCTCGAAGATCACCTCATCATCGTCTTCCGATCGGGATTCATGTTCGGAAGCGTGGCTGGAGTCTATATCTTCTACGCTCTCGGCTTCCTCATCCTCGGTGCTGAAGAGGATTGTGCCTCCAATCTCGCTGCCCGTCGATTCCGCAGAGTCTTCTTCGAGCGGAACCGGGCGCAGGCCATACATTTCGACTCATCATGATCCGGTGAGAGACATTTGTTGCACACCGGATGGACATCGACGTGTGGGTATTTCGCATGGCATAAAGGACATCTCTTGAAAGGAGTCCTCGATTCCATCGTCGAGCGGTGATCGATGTTCGGACCGAAGCGGATCCGAAAAGCGTGAAGAGGTACTAAAACACAAAATAAACTGGTCGATACCGAACGCGAACAATACCGACGAGATCTAAATGCCTTTTGGCCTTAAACTAAGGTTTCCGAACTTGAGCTAAGATAAGCACATCCGAACCCAATGGCGGAAAAAAACAATCTAAGGATGGAGAGGATGCCCATGCACACTGTAGTCCAGGGGAGGAGCCACCTATCTCGTGATACTTCGAAGACTCTTCCAGGACAACAATGTGCAATCATCCGGACCCAACACTAGGCGGCGATCTATGCACAGATATGAATTCAGCAGCACACATGCCTCGAACATAAGGGTTTCACCCTATAAGACTTGATCGCATGACTTGCAGGATGAGCATTTAAAGGTACCTTTAATGGGCATGCTGCCATCAATGGTACTTTTGGATGAAAGGAACATCAGATTTGAATCTCAAATGGACTATCATATCTTTCAAATTTTTATTCCTGCCGTGGGCAAATAGCGGTCTGGCTATCTTTTTTTCTACTTCTGGGTGACTATTCAAGATGTGCCAATTGGCATTGACTATTTGTTTCACTTTGGCATTCAACGTGGAGTGTCTAGTAATGCAGACTAGTTGGTCCGTCTTCCTATGAGTATTATTGGTGAGGAGATGTTCCCTGTCATAATATCGTGCTCTTTTGTATGACTCTTGTTGGACCTAACGTCCTAGGGTAGCCTGGCTAAAGTGGAAAGGCCTATGCCCAAGAGACATGTTGTGCTTGCATCACACTCACTTCACACTCCAGCGTACCACCACTAAAAATGACACTACACCAAATGGTTAGAAAAGGTAGAAAAGCTTTATCTTTCCTTATTTCATGTACTTCTCTTCTTGTCAATGAATTCAATCAGTTTTATCTT
Organism: Triturus cristatus; assembly: GCF_964204655.1. Lineage (NCBI taxonomy): Eukaryota > Metazoa > Chordata > Amphibia > Caudata > Salamandridae > Triturus > Triturus cristatus. The sequence goes on from NC_140581.1 coordinate 444,512,165, forward strand.
ATACACATTAGGATCAATAACATTTTATTATGACTGGTTTGGCATCACATGAATACTTTAAGCCTGGTATGGAACCAGAGCGCGACCCTTGGGAATCCTGAGGAGTGTCAACACAGTGGTTGTGCAAGGCGCTGCCCCAAGCAAATTATTAGAGCTTCAGATCATGTATTTCAACATAGCGCCGCACATTGTCTTTCAATAGCACTATAAAACCTGGTCTTCATCAAGGCGCCGCACATAGCCATTTTATAGCATTCATCAGGACACTCTAAGTAGGGCACTGCACATAGCAATTCTTAAACGCGCTAACTCGGCAATGTCTTAGCATGAAACCTTGCCTTTCACTAACGTGACAAACATTGTATTTCCTGGAAGCGCTAAACTTGGGGAGGACTCAGGGTACTATAGTTATGTCAAGTCCTCACAGTATCACTTCAGAACATAGCCCAAACCCAAAGCGCTAATCATTTACTCCATTGAGGCGCTAGACATGGCAAGTTTTCCCAGCGCTAATTGGGGCCTGAAATCCCTGCTTTACGCCCCGCCTTCAGTCAGAGTCTTCACCTAGGGTGGTATTCTGGATCAGAGATCCGAGGTTCTATAGTCACGGTGGAAGGAGGCTGCCTGCCGAGCTCCGGCGACACGCGGCCCCCCTTCCCTCTTTTCCTTCTTCAAATCTACTTCGGTGGTTGACTTCCTGTTAGCCCCTCTCCCAGGCCAGAACTTCTGCAGCCATCGGCCGATGTAGGGGAAAGCCCGTTCCGGCCGTAGGGAACCCAGCAGACCATCGATGGAACTCCCCAGGGGGAGGGACGAGCTCCGGGCCTCTCCCCCTCCTCCCCGGGGGAAGTTACCTTACTTGTTGGCCTCCCGAAGGCCCTGGGGGTGATACTCCAACCGGCAGGGGCACGCTCCCCTGGGAGCCCCACCCGACAGCCTACCAGGCCTCCCGGCGACGTCCGGGACGAGGGCCTCCTCAGAAGTCGGGGTCGGAGCGCACCCGCAGCCGCCGAAGCTGCGCGACCTGCGGGGCGTGGCCTCTTCCTCCTCAGAAGTTGGCGGGGGCGGCGTTTGGCAGTCCGCCCCCGTCAGGTGATCCCAGATGCTGGCTTCAGGGCTACGCGGCCTTCCTGGTGAACCGGCAGCCCTCTCCACACGGAGGGCCGCCTCGCTCAGACGGCGATGGCAACGGTGGGGCCCCGGTCTTCCCCGCGGGCCCCAAGGAGGGCAGGGAGCAAGAAACACGGCCCAGGGCTGCGGTGGTGAGTAATTCTTTTGGGCAGCCCTGCCGGGGGTGGTTCCAATTAAAGGGGTAGCCTGCAGTTCGGGGGTGGCAATTCACTTAGCGCTCAGCGTCCCCTTTCACTCGCAGGGATGTCCCGGTTCAGAATAGGCAGGTTGAGTGTCAGTAGGCCACACGCCAGTGGCAGAAAGAACTAGGAAGGGGGCCCAGATGACATCAATAGGCGCAGGGATGACACGGCGCAGGGCCCCTGTCGATTCCCCAACAGTTCTGTGACAAGTTCTTACGGGAAGTTCTTGTGAGAAGGTCTTGTGGCGGGTTGAGGTCACCCCAGGGTCACAGGCTGGAAACAGGGCTAGGTCACGAGGTAGGGGGCAGTGTCAACCGAGGTGGGGAAGAAGCAGGCCCTAAACAGTCAGTTCCCCCCTCTGGCGCACCCACCTCCCCACTCAGGTGCCTTACTCCTGACTACCTCACTACGCACAAAATGGCCGTCGCCCCTCACCTCTACTTATAGCCTGGGCCCTAACTGTCCAGAAGGTTCCAGAAGGTTCTGGAACTCCTCATGCCAGCCTATGGCCCAGGTTCTGAGGTGACAGTTTAGGCCACCATTTTGTGGAGGAGCTCTCTCTCTCCCTCCATTTTAGGGAAGCACCTTGCGCCACATTATCATTTAGTGACAATGGGGCGCCCAAAGCCTCTAAGTCAACACACAAAAAAAAAACTAGTGGACAGGAAAAAAAAATTAGAGGGTAAGGGAAGAAAAACAAGCATTTGCAATGCAATAGGTCTCGCATTTGCGAGAGTTTAAGCTATTGACATTGTGAATGACAAGGCCTGTTATTTATCTGTTTTTAATAATTAACACATAAATAAGTCATTGTCATTTACAATGCCAATAGCTCAAACTCCTGGAAATGCGAGACCTATTTCATTTCAAAGAAGCGTCCGCCATTTTCACGGGCTGCTTGGAAAGTAAAAGCACGCATGGTGCGCTGAATGCTGCAGGAAAGCATGTCGTGCCTCCAGTAGGAGAAACTCATTAAAGAAAATAGTGCTTACAGATTAAATACAAAGTAAAAGGGCCAGCCCTCATGTGAGTTTACAAATGAAGACAAGGAGGTACTAAGGAGGGACTAACAAGCCTATTAACGAATCCGAAGCCAGCATTTACAAATGACAACGACGCAAGCCAATGAAAAATATGGGTGGAGAGTGAGCGGAGCTTCATGTCCATACTCGAATACAGCATTGCTCCAAATGGGTATGTCTGTGCCTTCTATGCAGTGTGGGGTTTACAGAACACAGAAGCGAATCTACACATAGCAAACACCTGGTCCGATGCCTTTTAGCAGTTAATCAAGGTATCAATCAATTTCTGAAAAAACAATCATTATTACTAATGTGCTTGCATATTCATTTATTTGATGGCTTTTTTTGACAGCATATGAACTGTCTCCCGCCATTGATTTACCCCCAAATTTAATATCTTAAATGGCTAATGTAATAGATAATGTGCTGCCTGGCTAAAAACGTATAAGGTCCCAAAGGCGAGACCTATTGGCTATGCCAATGCTTGTTGTAAACAAAGGTGTCTTGCAGCGAGATGTGCCAGTTGACTCTTGCTGGGTCAACCATAAAAAAGTGGTTATGATGTCAAAGTAATACCTCACAGGTGATGAGTGGGAGGAGGAATATAGAGTAATGAAGATTACCAGTAAATAATCAGCTCACACTGAGGGGACAATTGTTTTCTCCTCTCAAAGAGTACCGCCAAAGCCAGTAAAATGCCACACATAGGTAAACTACAAAAATGGGAATGCAGAGATGTAATATTTCCCAAGTACCTCTCCAGTTGCTTTTTTCTATTTGCAGTATAATTCATGTCGGTATTACACTGAGACTACAAGTCTCACCATGCAAAGAAAAAACGTGGCCTGGACGAGCAAAGCCTGAGATAAAGGGAAGGACCGGGTAAGAAGCAAAGAGCCTCTGGTGAAAGGAGGGACAGAATGACGAAAGGGGAGAGAACCTATGATGAGCAGTTGGGAGCGAGTGAGAAGCAGAGAATAAAAGTGTGAGATGAAAGGAGGATCAGAGTTAGGAAAAGAAGCAGGGAGTCTCGTGATGAATTAAGGGAGCTAAGAGTAGGGAAAGCAGAGAGCTCGCAATGAATGTATGGACAGGATGAGAAAAGGCAGAGGGGGCCTCTAGAGAATGGAGGGGCAATGAACGACGGACAGAATGCACAGAGTAAAGGAACAGGGTAAAAGAGGATGAAGACCTGCATCACCCCGTCAGTGGTACTATGCGCTATAAAAATGCAATTAAATGAATAGCGGGGCTGAGTGAGGAAGGCAGAGCCAGGGCGTGAAGGGACAGTGAGGACAGAATGACAGCCTGCAATAACCGACGAGACAGAGTGAGGAGTAGAAACATGTGATGGAGGGACAGGAGCAGGAAAGGGCAGGCAGGGGCCTGTGGTGTGTGTGGGCACAGGGAGGTTGCTTTGAACGGAGAGTCAGAGGGAGGAAAGACAGGCACTGTTTTTGCAGAGAGACGTTACTAGGATGTGAGAGTGAGAGAGTTTTGGGTTGATAGAGTGAGAGAGGAAGTCTGCGTGCGGGAAGAGATAAGGTTGGAGTGGAGACACAGCCTGCAAGAAAATACAAGACAGAGAGACAGGGCCGTTATTGGGTGCAGGTTATGGAGAGAAGGAAAGAGCACCAACCAGCGGCGGAACAACAGTCAGGGTGAGGAGAAACTGATGACAGCCCCTGCCTCAGGGGTGCACTCCCTCTGTACAGAAGCAGGGGAAAGTGTCCCAGGCCACATCACTCTGAATGCATCATTGAGGAATGGGTTCCTGGCACTCCGCGCCGGCCACACGCCCATGCACTGCACCTTGGCCTCTTTGCTGAGACTGCAGACGTGGCCCAGCCTAGGAGGGCAAGAGGTTCTGCAGGGTTAGGGGCAGAGAGGGTCTCTCTGATCATGGACAGGGTTAGCAGGGTTAGCAGAGGTGGGACTCAAAAACATGCTTTGCTACCGCGAGAGCCACTAACAGAAAAAACATGGAAAACGAAGACGGCATTAAGTACAGGCTGCAGAGAAACACGAGAGTTTGAGCTATTAGCATTGTAAATGACAGTGCCTTTTATTTATGTTTAAAAAAAAAAAAACTTAAATAAAAAGCATTGTCATTTACAATGCCAATAGCTCAAAAACTGAAGCTGAGTGGTTAAAACAAGACCTCCAGACAACCTACAACGTTAGCAAGTACGACCCACGGTCCATTGTGGTAGCACGAACATTCAATAGGTGAGATGAGGAAGGCAGGTACTCACTGTCTGTTCCTGTAGTCCGCCACACGCCACTCTATTGTTTACAGAGCATCACAGTTGTGCACGCGTTTCCAGTCCCCAATCCACGATAAACAGCAGAGTAAAAATTGAACAAGCCGGGCCACGGAACGGAAAGCGAGAGGCCAAAATTCTAAGGGGACTATGTGGGCGTGTGACACTAGAACCCTCGATCAGTGCTCCATCGTAGAAGAAGGACTAAAAAGGATAGAAGCCTTTCGAAGCTGGTTAAGGCTAAACAGGGCGGCCATCTTACAAAGACACAGTTGTGGGTGGAGTGGAGGAGAAAGCGGACCTGCTGAATAATATCTTCTTGAATTTTGATAGTGTTTTTTCTTAATTGAAAAAATGAACTAACTTGTAAACATATTTATGTACTTTTTCAATTTTCGTCCTCAGTGGGAATGCTTTAGATTCACATTGGAAAAAAAATGAAAATTAAAGATGGACGCTAAATGGATGGTTGACGGACGGCGAGAGCGCACTGCCTGTGGCCTAAAGCTTGAGTGCAAGTGAGTGGTGCGCGCGCAGCAATGATTGGCGGCTGCGCGCGTGCACGCTCACGTGCACTCAAGCTTTAGGCCACAGGCAGCACTTTAAAAATCCCAACTATAAAATGTCTCTCCGAGCCAGCGCATGCGCTGGCATCAGCGAGACCTAAAAATGAGGAGGGGACAGCCAAAGGGCTGGCAGGTCTAACAACTCTCTAACTAATCTGCGTGGATAACCACGCACTAGAAATTTTTCCTTCATTTTTAGGTCTCGACCTTGCTATCACGTAAGCGATCGCAAAGCGAGACTATAGAAAGCGGGTTTGAAAAGTGCTCCCAAAAAGCAGATTGCATTGCTAGCACACGCACAATCACGCTCATCGTGCCGCCATGCAATCCGCCTTTTGGGAGCACTTCAAAGGGTCCGCTCCCCCGCCCCCAAGCGCGCGCGCGCCACGCTCCGCCGGGCTTGTCTTTCATTTTTTTTTTTTACTTTAAGCGCGAGGCGCGTGTGCGGCCAATGCTTGTTATTCTCTGTATCTTAAGCAGCGCTGCTCATGCTCGCTGCCGTGTGCGCCTCCGAGACTTCAATAATAATCTCCCCCCTTGTTTCACTAGCTTTAGAACGGACCCCTGCCTCCCACTTTGACCTGAGTGAAGACGGTAGTACCAGTTATTCACATCGACGTATTTTGATCTGCTACTTTCCCCCCAAAAGTCTGCCAACTCGCTATTTCCAACAACGTTTAGGTAGGTAAGTATGCATATCTTCTGTGGGGGTACTGGGAAGACCCCTACCCCAACACGCACAGACCTGTTCTATTGTTTGGTGCGAAGCCCTCCACAGAGGAAATCTTCCGAGGAATCTCGTTGTTCCTCAAAGTTTACGAAGCGATAGTCAGCACTTTCAAGACCAGCGCGAGCGCGCACGCACTTATGCTGGCCGCCTAAAGTCCGTGTACTCACCCAGGGTGGACTTATGTTGGTGAATGACGCATTGATTTAGCTCACTTTAGCACGGGACCTGATGCACAGTCCTTAACGTGGCTGACTCCTCGTTCTCCCAGCGCTGCGTTGCTCCCACCTGGGCACCCTTACCTGTCCTGCCTTCTCCCTTCATGACCGTCTCCAGCGTTGTCTCTGCATCTCTCGCACGGTCCGGGATCGCCCCATAGCGCTCTTCGACCCATTTAAACCTCTCTGCGCCCCCTTTTTCAAAAGAGAACCCCTCCATACAAAGGACCACGAGACCATCAAAACAGCAGGGTTTCAAAACCTTAGTAGGAAGAGCAGGTTTCTTGCCGTAAAAGCGACGGGGTTCCTTACGGCTGTGTCAGCCATTCCTTTCTGGGACTGGGGTTGTCAGTTTTCTCTTTCTGGTTGCGGAAAGAGGTGCTTAAAAGCGGGGACTAAGTTCGTTCACTTCGCGTTTTAGACCAACAGGGGCAGGGATATGTGGTGTGTTTAAATCTATCATGTATTTTCCTCCCTAACCACACAGGCACATTGTGTTATGATTTGCAGAAGGGATCGGGGCAACATCACTTCTACAATGTGTTATACTTGTAGTATGTCCCGTATGAAGATACGTTGCACTTACATAAACCAAGGGAGTTCTACCCACCCGCCTAATTGTTTTCCACCTTAATGGTGCTCCTAGCAGCTGTTGGTGAAAGTACAATCGCCCAAAACACAATTGAATGCAGCATCTACAGAGTGAGAAAACTACACCCCCATTCCCAGAAGAGTGCATAATTAATAGAGCTGGCATTGCTGCCTGCATGCACTACAGTTTAGATGCTTATGCCACACCTTCGTGTATAAATAACATGCATTGCTTCGTGGCAGGGGTTTAAGTGGGCCGGGTCCTAAAAAGCAGGTGCTGAGACGAGTCTCTATCGGGCTCTCCATTTTTGCCCTCACGTGAAAAAAATCTTAACTCTGCAGCAGTACCACACTTCACTGCTTTGGGATAAGTTCGAATAGACTCGTTATAGTTCTTTCACTGTCTCATCATTTCAAAAAGGAAGCTTTTTCAATGTTCTATTCAACGAAGCCATAGATATATATATTTATATATATATAGAGAGAGAGTTTGATTTTTTGGTAGGCACTGGGAGATTGTGATCTGCCCAGAATCACAGGATGTTAACAGATGCTGAGACTCGAACCTGGTTCCTCATCCCCAATGCCGGCAGCTCTGACCCTTAGGTCACATCCTATTGAGTTCACGTTTACGATGCTAAAAAAAAAAGTATATGTTCTAGAATGTAACGTGTTGATGGCGGAAAGAATAGGGGCAGGGAGCTCGCGTGACATGAAGCCACATGCTGGAGTCATGATCACTATTATATTCCAATCAGAGCATTTCAGCTGTGCGCAACCAGCCCACTTTCCGACTCCTGCAGCGCTGTATGTTTTCAGCCAGCTCCTGGCTTCAAGGTGATTTATGGGCAGAGCATACACTTCGCCTTTCATCTTTGACCCCCTTTCATCTTTGACCCCCTCGGCGTTCACTGGTAGAGAGGCCTTTCTGACAGAAGCAAGCACCCGCCTCCCTTACGATCTCCCCACAATGCCAGACAACCTTGCTGAACACTTGTTTACAACAAAGTTTTTAGGAGCATAGGGCAGGGCTGAACACACGGGGGAGGGGCAAAACATAGGCCCATACAGCTGCGGGCTCGGGGGTTGTCAAAACGAACATCTGTGAATCAAAAAGCACCCTTTGACAGGCCCACGCTGCCCTGAAAGAAATACAACACCCCAGGTGATATATATATATATATATATATATATATATTATCTACTGGCGGTCGCCAGTAGATAGTTATAGTCAGGACCGTGTTTCCATAGGAAATCTCAAAATTCTATTTTGAATAACTTTGGCGCCGGTTGACGAATCCTCACGAAATTTTCAAAACTAATGGGGCGCTCCGCTCAGCTCCTACCCTGAAAGTCTCGGGGTGATTCATCAAGTGGGGGCTGAGAAAAAGGGGGATCCCAAAACACGTTTTCCCCATGCATTTTTCCATAGGGACTTTAGTCGCAGCTACAGCCCGAACGGCTGAACAGAAATATGTGAAATTTGGCAGAGAGGTAGCCGTAAGGTCCATGAAGTGCCTTTTGCAGGTCTGGTGTAAATTTGTGCAGTATTTTCTGTGAAAATAGCATTTAAAGGCATATATATATCTATATGCGCGCAGGGTGCGCGCACCCTGCCGTGCGCGTGCGCAACTCTGATTGGTTCGAATCGGTCGAAACCAGGAAGTGACGGCCGCCATTTTGTCTCTCGCAACGCGCAGACTAAGGAAGGTAGGAGCCCAGAACCGACAAAATGATACGCCCGTTTGTGCTTCGCAGGCTGCAAAGGAGAAGCCACAACCCGGAAGAAGGGGACGACAGGAGGCTCAAGGAGAAGGAATCTGCAAACTGGTTAGTACCCTGCTGACTATACTAGGAAATGTCACTGGGAGCCAACGGAGAACGGAGACAAGGGCAGGCTCTGCAGCCTTAATGGAGAAGCCACAACCCGGAAGAAGGGGGCGACAGGAGGCTCGAGGAGAAGGAACTGCCTGTTTACATTTTGTTATTATCTTTCCAGGTACGTCTACATAATTAAGCACTTGCTACCTGATAAGTAAATTTTGCGCAGAAGGCGTTCATGTGTATAATTTTACTGAATTACTGACTGGAGGAACTCTTTTTCTATTATTTACATTTCAACCCTGCACGCGTAGTTTTTGTGTGTCCCTGTAGTCTCTTTCATCGACCTCCACGCACTCCCTTCCTGCGCTCCAGTGCACAGCACTTGCGATGACCTTATTTTACTGATTTCACCACTGAGGCACCATTTTGGTTTGACGCGCTATACTGGTTGGAATCTGGCTCACTGTACACAAACCGGGCATTGCCGTGGATGCCTGCGTCGTGCTTTACATATTTAAGTAATCGCCGCCCAATAACTAAAGGCAGCGTTGGAGGCATTCATATATATGCTTTTATTGAATTACTGGCCGCAGGTACCCTTTATTTGTATTTTTATTTTAACCTTGCACTCTTAGAGAGTGACTGTCCCTGCAGTCTCTTTAGTTGAACTCCGCAATTGTTTTTAACCCACCCCGCTCTCCTCGAAGCCCCTTCGTGCTCTCCGGTGTTGCTATTCACCCTCACCCCAACCTCCTCCCACCTCATTCACACTTTCTTTCATTTATGTTGCTCAACGGCTCACCAAGCTAAAAAACGTATTAATAAATATGTAGGTGAAACCTAAGACATTTGCCAATGCTTGTTATTAAGTACTACAGACATGAGAGTGACTGCACGTTACCTACATGAGAATTCAGACTTGAAGATGCTTTAGGCCGTCCACATAACATTTGACCAAGACTTTTTAAAGTTGCCGAGTCGCTCAGTGTTCCAAAGTACAGCACAATGTTTATTGTCAGGAAGGCACGGCAATGTATTTTTATTTTTTAAAAGCTAGCACCAAACGTGACGGTTTACAGCCAATACAGAGCCCACTGTAATAACTAAACAGACAAAAACTTATTCTTGACATTGGGTTAATGACAAATGTGGTCTTGGCTGTGGGGTGTAAGAGGTAGGGCTTTTCTAAATGCATTCTTAGTGCTTCTGTATGCTCAGGGTTTGAAGAACAGTCCCTTATTATTATTATTCCTGTGTGAGCACGTCAGTAAATATGCTGGAAGCCCTCGCATTTTGCTCTGCAAGGAAAGTACTGGCCCACCATGAAAGGTTTTTAAGCAGCTATGGACAATTTATAAGCTTGAGTCTAGAGAACCTGAAAAAAAAAATATTAATAAAAACATAACTTAGCATTTAAAAAACCGTACAAATTCACTGAAAAAACCATAGGTTTCACACATGTTATAGTTAGGAATTAGCATTTAAAAAACCTTGCAAATTCACTTAAAAAACCATAGGTTTCACACATGTTATAGTTAGCTGGGCATTTCCCTCGTAAAAAACCAATGAAATTCCCCCGTTATAGTTAGTGCAGGCAACTATAACTCACGCGACCGCAATCCTCTGCTGATGCTAATACTGTATTTAGACACTTATTTACCCATGTCTTCTTCCATTAATTTTTAGCTATACATATATTACAAATATTTTTTTCATAAAGACACATATGTCATCAGTGATGTAATATCTGACGTCATCAGCAGCGGATTGCGGTCGCGTGAGTTATAGTTGCCTGCACTAACTATAACGGGGGAATTTCATTGGTTTTTTACGAGGGAAATGCCCAGCTAACTATAACATGTGTGAAACCTATGGTTTTTTAAGTGAATTTGCAAGGTTTTTTAAATGCTAATTCCTAACTATAACATGTGTGAAACCTATGGTTTTTTCAGTGAATATATATATATATATATATATATATATATATATGTATATATATTTGGTATAGGGTGCTCTATACTTGAGTTGCTCTCTGCAAAAAACGTGGGCACTACCCACGGTTCTCAGCTTCCTTTTTGGATAATTTGTGTGGCACTCTGTGCCTGAAAGGGTATTTTTTTGATATTTATATATATATTACCTACTGGCGGTCGCCAGTAGGTAGTTATAGTTAGGACCACGTTTCCATAGGAAAACCTCAACATTCTATTTTGAATAACTTTGGCGCCGGTCGACGAATCCTCGCGAATTTCTCAAAATAGGTGGGGCGCTACGCTCCGCTCCTACCCTGAAAGTCTCGGGGGGATCCGTCAAGCGGGGGCTGAGATAAAAGGGGGGTCCCAAAACGCGTTTTTCCCATGCATTTTTCCATAGGACCTTTAGAACGAGCTACAGCCCGAACGGCTGAACAGAATTACTCAAAATTTGGCAGAGAGGTAGTCCCTAGGTCAAGGAAGTGCCTTTTGTAGGTTTGGTGTAAATCTGTTCAGTAGATTCTGAGAAAATAGCCTTTAAATCAATATATATATCTGAGCCCGCTTACGGTACGCTTACCGTACGCTTACGGTAAGCTTACGGTACGCGTACGGTGGCGTGCGCGAGCGCGATTCTGATTGGCTCTTAGATCTTAGTAAACATTCGAATCGGCCGAAACCAGGAAGCGGCGGCCGCCATTTTCTGTGTTTCACTCTGAAAAAAAAAGAGTGAAAACAAGAAAAGGGGGCAATGAGGAGAGTTACAGACCCCCTTACATTTGTGAGGGGGTCAAAGAAGGACTGTAAAGTACAAAACAAACATTTATTGATTTTTAAAAAAAATCACGGGGTACGCGTACGGTAAGCTTACGGTAAGCGTACGGAAGAAACATGGCGTGCGCGAAGGAGATTCTGATTGGCCCATAGATCTTAGTAAACATTCGAATCGGCCGAAACCAGGAAGCGGCGGCCGCCATTTTGTGTGTTTCACTCAGAAAAAAAACAGAGAAAACAAGGAAAGGGGGCAATGAGGAGAGTTACAGACCCCCTAACATTTGTAAGGGGGTCAAAGAAGGACAGAAAAGTACAAAAAAAACATTTATTGATTTTAAAAAAAATCACGGGGTACGCGTACCGTAAGCTTACGGTAAGCGTACGGTAAAAAAAATAAAAAAAAATAAATGAAAAGCAGATTTAAGAGTTTAGAAATTAGGGAGCTCTAAAAAGAGCTGTTGTGTTTATGAAGTCATTTTTTTGAACGAACTGCGTTAAGCGGGCGCGTACGCCACGAATGGCGTAAAGTAACTTAGCATTTAAAAAACCGGACAAATTCACTGAAAAAACCATAGGTTTCACACACGTTATAGTTAGGAATTAGCATTTAAAAAACCTTGCAAATTCACTGAAAAAACCATAGGTTTCACACATGTTATAGTTAGCTGGACATTTTACTGATAAAAAACCAATGAAATTCCCCCGTTATAGTTAGTGCAGGCAACTATAACTCACGCGACCGCAATCCTCTGCTGATGACATATGTGTCTTTATGAAAAAAAAATATTTGTAATATATGTATAGCTAAAATTTAATGGAAGAAGACATGGGCAAATAAGTGTCTAAATACAGTATTAGCATCAGCAGAGGATTGCGGTCGCGTGAGTTATAGTTGCCTGCACTAACTATAACGGGGGAATTTCATTGGTTTTTTATCAGTAAAATGTCCAGCTAACTATAACATGTGTGAAACCTATGGTTTTTTCAGTGAATATATATATATATATATATATATATATATATATATATATATATATATATATATATATATATATATATATATATATATATATATATATATATATATATACGCGCTCACTTCCAATCACTTTCAAGAACTTGGAATAGCACTCAACGGGACACTCCTGCAGGAATTCAATCATTTATTGCATTTGCGAGCTTCAGAAAACATGACGCGTTTCGGCGATGCCTTAGTCAAATGTTTTACAAAAATCGCGCCAGAAAACGGCATATTTCAAGAGGCAGAACAGAAGTCACATGATGTTATTTTACATGGTCATCGAAATGGGACAACAGAAAGGGGCGATCGTCTTTAAAAATCAGCCGCCATATTGGGAGAAACAATAGTTAAAATGTGTGAATACAATTTACAAATCGTTAAACGTTAAACCATAAATAGGTCCCCAATATTGGTCTGCATCTCAGAAAAAGCAATTATTTACATAAATATGTACATTTACTTTACAGTTATTACGCCGTATATCGGCACATGAAGTCCCACGGACCTGACCATAATTGAGCCGTATATCGGCCGTCTGCATTGCAAGATCAACAGTGAAATACGTAGAGGAAATATTCCTCCATTACAGAGGAACACCTTGCAACTGTAAATCAATTGCCTAATACATATCAAAAAAAGGGTTTCTGACATAACGCCGTGTATCGGCCTAAGCCCCTGCGTTGACACTGTCTTACAAGCACTGTGACCCCTGATACAAAAAAGCCTCTATCACAATCATTTTATACATACAAAAAAGAAGATATGTTGTTAGTCCTCACACAGAAACAGAACCACTGATATAAATATACATCTCACAGAATCCTAAATGCCTGATCTCCATCACGGGGCATGTTACTCTATCCTGTTATTGTTTAGTCACCAAGATGAACCGATAATTCCTCGCCCACATTCATACCCACGGGATTCTTAGTACCCAGATCTATAATGTAACGTGATTCCAGTCTACGTAGTTGTTTAATTCTATCTCCTCCCCTGATGCTTGTGGGGACCTGGTCCAGACCATAATAGCGTAATAGCTCCCTATTACTATTATGTTTGTCAAAATAATGCCTAGCGACAGAATAGGTGATATCATTCTTAGCTATCGCTCGCATATGCTCCAGGATGCGAATCTTGACACAATGAATCGTGCTGCCCACATACCGTAGGCCACACGGACATTCCAGACAATAAACTACGTAGTTTGTGTTACATGTTATGAACTTCTTAATGGGTCGGGGGTTCTTGAGGCCAATAACCTGATAGGTCAATGTCCTTCTGCTGCCTACACAGGCTTTACATTTGCCGCATGGAAAGAAACCTCTAAGGTCCCTTAGGGTTCCCATCACCTTGGGGCTGGTAGATAGATGGCTTTGAACCAAACTGTCCCTTAAAGATCTAGCTTTTCTAAATGTTATTAGGGGGACAGGAGGAATATCTGGGCCGATCACATGATCCGTTTTCAAAATGTGCCAGTTCTTTCTTAAAATTTGCTTCAATTGATTGGCACCATTTGAAAAGGTGGTCACCATTCTGAATTTATTGGTATCACATTCATCCATTCTCCTTTGCTTGTTTCTCTTTTTTTTGTCCTGTGTATTCATTTGTTGGTTATCTTTGAATAGAGTGGCCCTTGGTATATTCCTTACTCGCTTCAGAGTATTTTCAAGGAATGCTTTGCTATACCCTCTGGTTACAAATCTACTGATGCTATCTTTAGCTGCCTTTTCAAAATCATCAACCCTGGTGCTATTCCGTTTGAGCCGTAAGAATTCTCCATAAGGGATACTCCTTACTAGCCCAGGAAGATGATTACTTGTAGCATGCAGGATTGAATTCCCGGCTGTGGGTTTGCGGTACAGTGATACAGATAGTTGGTTATCTACTACCCTGATCTGTAAGTCAAGGAAGTTGACGGTTTCAGCACTGACTTCATCACTGAATTCCAAATTGATAGTGTTCTTGTTCAGATTACTGATAAAGGTAGTAGCTGACTCAAAGGAGCCGTCCCAAATAATAAAAAGGTCATCTATGTACCTATACCAACTGACCACCCTGTTGTACTCAATCGGTCCCGGTGCTCTGGACACCTGTTCCTCCCACCAGCCCACGAATAAATTCGCGTAGCTGGGGGCGAAACAGGTGCCCATCGCGGTACCGGACCTTTGATGGTAAAAGTCATCATCGAAAACAAAAATATTGTTTTTAAGGCAGAACTCAGTAAATTGAAGGATCATGGCATTGTGTTCCGTAAATTTCAGAGGTTTTTTCTTCAGAAAATAGGCTATGGCTTCTAGGCCATGTTCGTGTCTTATCCTGGTGTACAAGCTAGTGATATCTAGCACAATGAGTTTAAAGTCAGGATTCCATTGTCGTAGCTCAATACGCTTCAGAAAATCTTGTGAATCCTTGATGTACGCCGGTAAGGTTTTTACTAGCGGAAAGATAAAGGAGTCAACAAAAATAGACAGATGTTCAGTTAATCCCCCTTGGGAAGAAACAATAGGTCGACCCGGGGGGTGATGAATGTCTTTGTGAACTTTGGGAATGTGGTAAAATGTGGGAACCACCGGATTCAAACAGCGGAGGAACAGGTACTCTTCCATACTGAGCATAGACTTGTCAAGCCATATCTTAATCATATCATGGTACCTCCTGATGCTATCCAGGTATATATCCTTGGAAATTTTCTGGTAGTTCTCAGCATCTGACAGTTGTCTAATGGCCTCCATCTCATAATTCGCCCTTGTTTGGAGGACCACGTTCCCCCCTTTGTCTGATGGTTTACAAATTACCGTGTGGTCATTTCCCAATGTATCAATCGCCATACGTTGTTCCATACTTATATTTTGTTTGATGCCCAAATTGCGAAGTTTTCCACGAAGGGTCAAAAGATCTTTATTGACGGCCTCCGAGAATACATCAATCGCATCCACTGGCAATTGAGGTAAGAATTGTGAAGTAGGTTTAAAGGTGCTAGCGTCTCTCACTTGGTTGAAGCCCAGCCTTGTGGATCTTTGTATGGGGTCATTATCCCCGACGTTGTCACCTTGATCTTCATCCCGATTGTCCGTCCGTAATGATTCCATGATTTCAAGAGCGGCTAGGTCTTCACCTGTCAAAGTGTCAATCACCTCAAGTTGGCTAGAGGGTTTTTTGGATTTCAGAGCACTAGGCTTCATTTTAAAATATTTGTGAAGCTTGAACTTTCTTGTTAACTTAAAAAGATCAATTCGTGTCTGTGTGTACTCCAATTGGTTTGTGGGGCAAAAAGTTAGACCTAGCTTCAGGACTTGCTGTTCCACAGGTGTGAGGGTTCTCGGTGTCAAATTAATAATGGTGAGATTGTCTAATTCCATTTCCTCCCTCTCCTGTTGCGTGTAGCTCTGGTCGGGGCTTTTGGTCCTTCGTTTCCCGCCGCCCCGTCTAGTCTTTCTTTTTCTTTTTCCCCCTCGGGTGGTCTGCTCTTGCCACCTCTCAGCCATGTTTGCCTCATTAATCGGAATTCCTCTTGAAAAGGAGTCGCGATAGGTCTGGGTTGTCCCGTTGCATCATCCGAGGATTCACCACCCGTAAGGTCCGATTCAGATGTCTCAATTCTCGTGGTGGCTGGTTCATCCAGTCTCGCTCTTAACTCTTTGCGTGGACCCTCAAATTTTTTGGCAAACGTCAGAACTCTTCCCAGGGCATAATCGCGCTCATCACGTTCAAACTTTTCCTGTTTCCTTTGTTTGATTTTAGCTTCGTACTTCACAAGTCTCTTTTTCATTTGTTCCTTTAATTCATCTATTTTCTTCTTGTCTTCCTCCTTATCGATTTCCGCCTCCATTTTCTCAATTTCTTGCAAGGCTTTGTCCCTATCGCTCCAAGCGAATTTCACTAGTATCACTAGCATTCCCTTACTTGACTCGGTTGTATGTGCAGCCCATTCATCCAATAACTTCGGATCCGGGTTTTCATAGGCCGGGATTGTGTAAATTCGCAGCCCCCTGGGGACGCGTTCCACGTCGATGTAACTCTGCAGGGAGGTTGCCTCCCACCATTTCCGCTGTTCCCGCTCATATAACCGCTCAAGTGCCATGAACTTGGTAGTCAAGTTAGTGACCGTGGGGGAAGCCTTGCCGCCTCTCTGTGTGGTCTCTGTAAAGGTGTTCCTTTTAAACATATCCTGTGCCGCTTCGCGGCGCTCAGATACATTAAACATGCTCGCATGAAAATTGCTTATTAATGAGAAACTGCAGGGTCCCTCGTCTTGCCTCAATGGTTCAGGGGAATAACGAGTAAAACGTTGGGGTCTCGCTTACCAATCGTCGCTTGTCGATTGAGTGCTGTAAATACGATGCGACCTCCAAACTCTGCAAATCCGTACTCGTTATAATCCGTAGTTCCCCTTCGCCTCGGCGGTGCCGCTGATGAAAACAATCATGGCTCCAACTGCACCTCCAACCCAGCGCACTCAGTAGACGGGTGCTATAAAACGCGAAGGTGCAATCGCGTTTAAAATGCGCGCTCACTTCCAATCACTTTCAAGAACTTGGAATAGCACTCAACGGGACACTCCTGCAGGAATTCAATCATTTATCGCATTTGTGAGCTTCAGAAAACATGACGCGTTTCGGCGATGCCTTAGTCAAATGTTTTACAAAAATCGCGCCAGAAAACGGCATATTTCAAGAGGCAGAACAGAAGTCACATGATGTTATTTTACATGGTCATCGAAATGGGACAACAGAAAGGGGCGATCGTCTTTAAAAATCAGCCGCCATATTGGGAGAAACAATAGTTAAAATGTGTGAATACAATTTACAAATCGTTAAACGTTAAACCATAAATAGGTCCCCAATATTGGTCTGCATCTCAGAAAAAGCAATTATTTACATAAATATGTACATTTACTTTACAGTTATTACGCCGTATATCGGCACATGAAGTCCCACGGACCTGACCATAATTGAGCCGTATATCGGCCGTCTGCATTGCAAGATCAACAGTGAAATACGTAGAGGAAATATTCCTCCATTACAGAGGAACACCTTGCAACTGTAAATCAATTGCCTAATACATATCAAAAAAAGGGTTTCTGACATAACGCCGTGTATCGGCCTAAGCCCCTGCGTTGACACGGTCTTACAAGCACTGTGACCCCTGATACAAAAAAGCCTCTATCACAATCATTTTATACATACAAAAAAGAAGATATGTTGTTAGTCCTCACACAGAAACAGAACCACTGATATAAATATACTCGTTACCATAATAGCGTAATAGCTCCCTATTACTATTATGTTTGTCAAAATAATGCCTAGCGACAGAATAGGTGATATCATTCTTAGCTATCGCTCGCATATGCTCCAGGATGCGAATCTTGACACAATGAATCGTGCTGCCCACATACCGTAGGCCACACGGACATTCCAGACAATAAACTACGTTTGTGGGACCTTAGAGGTTTCTTTCCATGCGGCAAATGTAAAGCCTGTGTAGGCAGCAGAAGGACATTGACCTATCAGGTTATTGGCCTCAAGAACCCCCGACCCATTAAGAAGTTCATAACATGTAACACAAACTACGTAGTTTATTGTCTGGAATGTCCGTAAGCGATAGCTAAGAATGATATCACCTATTCTGTCGCTAGGCATTATTTTGACAAACATAATAGTAATAGGGAGCTATTACGCTATTATGGTCTGGACCAGGTCCCCACAAGCATCAGGGGAGGAGATAGAATTAAACAACTACGTAGACTGGAATCACGTTACATTATAGATCTGGGTACTAAGAATCCCGTGGGTATGAATGTGGGCGAGGAATTATCGGTTCATCTTGGTGACTAAACAATAACAGGATAGAGTAACATGTCCATAAAATGATTGTGATAGAGGCTTTTTTGTATCAGGGGTCACAGTGCGTGTAAGACAGTGTCAACGCAGGGGCTTAGGCCGATACACGGCGTTATGTCAGAAACCCTTTTTTTGATATGTATTAGGCAATTGATTTACAGTTGCAAGGTGTTCCTCTGTAATGGAGGAATATTTCCTCTACGTATTTCACTGTTGATCTTGCAATGCAGACGGCCGATATACGGCTCAATTATGGTCAGGTCCGTGGGACTTCATGTGCCGATATACGGCGTAATAACTGTAAAGTAAATGTACATATTTATGTAAATAATTGCTTTTTCTGAGATGCAGACCAATATTGGGGACCTATTTATGGTTTAACGTTTAACGATTTGTAAATTGTATTCACACATTTTAACTATTGTTTCTCCCAATATGGCGGCTGATTTTTAAAGACGATCGCCCCTTTCTGTTGTCCCATTTCGATGACCATGTAAAATAACATCATGTGACTTCTGTTCTGCCTCTTGAAATATGCCGTTTTCTGGCGCGATTTTTGTAAAACATTTGACTAAGGCATCGCAGAAACGCGTCATGTTTTCTGAAGCTCGCAAATGCAATAAATGATTGAATTCCTGCAGGAGTGTCCCGTTGAGTGCTATTCCAAGTTCTTGAAAGTGATTGGAAGTGAGCGCGCATTTTAAACGCGATTGCACCTTCGCGTTTTATAGCACCCGTCTACTGAGTGCGCTGGGTTGGAGGTGCAGTTGGAGCCATGATATATATATATATATATATATATATATATATATATATATATATATATATATATATATATATATATATATCTATCAGAAGAGAACCAAACTCCTGTTAACCTCAAGCATAAAGAAGATGTGATTAAACACAGCATACTAACAGGGTAAGCCGTGTCTGCATTTCCTTTGCTCTATCAGCCGTCCCACACCATGACTCTGATCGCTATTTTTGCACAGCGGCAGAGCACCCAGGATAATGTGCAGCATGACTAACCACTTATACGGTCCCAAAGTCGAGACCTATTGGCTATGCCAATGCTTGTTTCAGCTTAGAGTTGGCCTCTAAAGGACCGCCAGCAGTGAAGGGGACTTCAATCCCCATCCAAGAGCGTGCCAGGGAGCGCGTTTGTAGAGTGGTGGGCAAAGTGGGCGTGGCCTGGTACGAGTACTTACCAATGCTGCTCTGTGGGACTGACTGGAGGTAATAGTTTGGGAAGTTGGCCTCCAAGGATGTCCTTGGGGGCCAACTACTCCTCTTGTTACCTCCATTAAGTCCCACACAGTGGGATTGCTAAGACATCTTCGGAAGCCATGGCCCCATTTCTCCACCACTCTGCAAACGTGCCGCGTGGCAGACTACAGGATGGGGGATGAAGTCCAATTTAGTCCTGAGGGAGTTTGGGGGCCAAGAATCCCTCCTGGTATCTCCTGTAAATCCTACGCAGAGGAATTCTCGAGTGTTGGTTGGACGCCCAGCACCCTTTCTCCACCACTCTGCAAACGCGACTACTAGTTAAAGTAGCATATTCCTGCACCTTTGAATTAAGAGGTAGGTTTAATCCCCCTGCCCTATTTTGTACTAGGGCCTTACAAAGGAGGTCATGCTAATCACAGGGGTACCCAAACACATAGTGTTCCCTAGTGTATGTACGTGTTTTCACTATATTCTAAGTGTCTTTTAGCATAGCACTGGCTCTAGGCCTGGTTAGTCAGTCAGTTACCACCAGTACCCATCTGAAAAAGTTAGTTATGGGCACAGGATGATTTTGCAACAAGGCCTCTTTCTGCTCTTCTGTTGGTTCTTTCTGCACATGTCTTGCTTCTTCCTGCACTTTTCTTCGTCTTTGTGGACTTCCGTTGCTTCTTTCTGTGCGTTTTGTCTTCTTTCTTCACATGTCCTACCTCTGTAGGCATAGTTAGAAACTAGCATTTAAAAAACATTTGAAATTCACCGAAAAATCCATAGGTTTCAGGCACGTTATAGTACGAAATTAGCGTTTAAAAAAACCTTAGAAATTCACTGAAAAAACCATAGGTTTTAGGGAAAGTTATAGTTAGTTGGACATTTCACTCGTACAAAACCAGAGAAATTCCCCCGTTATAGTTAGTTCAGCTAACTATAACTTGCGCCCCCGCAAGGCACTGCTGATGACGTCACATATTACATCACTCATGATATGGTCAGTGACATCACTGATGAGATCACTGATGACATCTCAAATGACATCACTGATGACATCACTGATGACATCATCCATGTGATAATTTGATGCATCTTCTCACACCCTAATATAACCTTTGATACACCCACTCTAAATTATAGACTGCCATTCTCAAAACCATAGACACTCCAACACCAATAACTACATACCCACTCACTGATTCTTAGGTTTACCCACACATCCACTCACTCACCTGTACAGTCACTCATACTTATGGTCACTCAGTACAGGACTATCATATGCACTCATACACCTATATAGACACTCACATACCGCCACTCATCCATAGAGGTACTCACTCACCTAGTCAGTCATACAAATAATTAATCACACTGCCATTTACTCACCTATACAGTTATACGCACACCAGCTCAATTACTCATACAAATACTAGCACATGCTTACGCTCTTATACAATCACTGATACAAGCACATACTCATCACAATCACACACCCTCACTTATAGCCATTTATTTACTCCAACACACATATATACTGCCTTTCACATATGTAGTTACTCACACATGTACCACTGAGATATACATTCACTCACTAACACACCCATACACACACTCACCCACTCATTCAGTCCATCACAGATGCACTCTTGAAACCATGCACCCAGTGAATCACCCACTCACACATCTATGCACAAAGTCACACACACCCCACCCACACAAACACTCAGGCACCCATACAAATACTCAGACAACCAATCAATAACCCATATAGACACTTATGTAGCTATTCGCAAACCCATGCAGCCGCTTACACACCAACAGACAGATACAGACATTCACACAGTTTAGTCACTAACCCATGCATTCAGTAAGATATGTTTAATCACTCACTTATAGAGTCAGTCACGCACCTACTAAATTATAAATTCAGACACTTATACACCCACTCATTCTTCAATACGCCTTTCCCGATATATATTAAACATATTTAAACTTTACCGAAACACACAGTCACTGGATGATGTCATCAGTGATGTCATTAGTGATGTCACTGACCATGTCTTGAGTGATGTAATATGTGACGTCATCAGCAGTGCATTGCGGGGGCGCGAGTTATAGTTAGCTGAACTAACTATAACAGGGGAATTTCTCTTGTTTTGTACAAGTGAAATGTCCAACTAACTATAACTTTCCCTAAAACCTATGGTTTTTTCAGTGAATATATATATCATAATTGGTGGCTGAAGAGTTACCACATCATCTTTTGATTGGCTAATGTATTCATATCAACACAGAGATAAGGCCTACTTGAGTAACAAAAAGTGATCGGGATGCAACCCGGCAAGTGTGTTATGTTTGGCCAAGAAATAAAAAAAATAGCAAAAAAAGAAAACACCACCCCCACCCTCCTCCCTTCAGTTATAAGCTATGCGTCAGGAAATGGTAACAGTAAGGTCGAACTAGGGAAGACCCGCAAGGAAAGGTACAATCCGGGCAAGACCACTCCACCAGAGCTCTCATTTTGACCGCCCGTCAGTAAGCCTGGAGATTGGGGATTCCCGATCCTCCCTCAACAGGGTCTCTGTAAGTGAGCTCCCGGCGTAACCGAGCCCTTTGGTCGCGCCAGACAAAATGTTCTATGTCCCGTTGCAATGAGCGTATAACCCCAGGTGGAGGCACCAGTGGCAATGTGTGGAATAAATAAAGATGCTGGAGCAATATCACCATTTTCACTGCAGCTATACGTCCCAGCCAGGAGAGAGAGTGTGGTCTCCACTTGGGGAGGGAGTCTCGGACCTGTCGGGAGATTGCCGCATAATTTGTCACCCTGGTGGCTCGTATAGTAGCGGAGATTTGCAATCCTAGGTAAGTGATTGAGTCGCGGGCCCACTGAACCGGGTATGAGCGCTGTAGGAGCCCCAGCGTCTCAGACTGCAAGGAAAGATCTAAGGCCTGAGATTTATTTACATTGATCTTAAACCCCGAGGCCAGGGCAAACTTGTCTAGGTCAGCCAGGAAAGCGGGCAGTGATTCCCGGGGATGCTCCAGCGTGGCTACCACATCATCTGCGTATAAACAGAGTTTGTGCTCTGACCCACCGAAGCGTACCCCTTTGATGCTCGGGTCATCTCGGACCCATTGGGCCATAGGTTCCATATACAGGGCGAACAGAAGTGGTGACAGGGGACAACCCTGGCATGTCCCCCTGCGTATGGGAAAGGCCAACAAAGCGATCCTATTCATCTGCAACTGCACTGTGGCCGTGGGGCTAGCGTAGCTACTAAATACCCAGTCAATGAAGCAGCATGGGAGACCGAAGTGGGACAGCGTTGCCTTGAGATACGGCCAATAAACCCTATCGAACGCTTTCTTAGTGTCGACAGAGAAAATCATGCCTTCCGCCGGGAAGCGTTCAGATCTGTCCACCTAATGTAGGAGCCGCTTGGTGTTGTCAGAACACTGACGTCCGGGAACGAACCCGGATTGGTCCGGGTATATTAACCAAGGCAGATGACGAGAGAGCCTACACCCCAAGATCCCAGTAAAAATCTTTAAATCCACATTCAGGAGGGATATGGCGCGAAAGGAACCTCAAAAGCGCCTGTTCTTGCCTGGTTTAGGTATTACCGTGATCAATGTCTCCAGCATGGAGGGCGGGAGAGAGGTGGCGGGAGCAGTCCCAATCGAGTTGTAGACCCGCACCAGCAGCGGGGCTAGCAGCGCACAAAACATTTTTATAAAAAACGGAGCAGAAGCAGTCGGGTCCCGGTGACTTGTGAAGTTTCAAACGAGAGATGGCGGAAATGACTTCCTCTAAGCGGATAGGAGCTGCGAGCTCCTCCGCTTGGCTAGGTAAAAGTTTAGAGGTAGCGACCATTTGCAGATAGCGGGCGGGCTCCTCATCAGGCACAGTTTGGACCGCATATAGGGTCTCATAAAAGTGCCGAAACTCCACCACAATTTCATGATCGGTATTACACTCTCTCCCCTGGTGGTCTCGATCGTAGTAACATGGGACGCCTGTCGATGCGCACGCAACCTATTGGCAAGAAGCCTCCCACACCTGTCCCCCCCACATAGAAGGCATGTTTCAGGCGAAGGGCTGCATATTCAGCCCGGTCAACATCCAGCCCCGCTAACTGCGCCCTAGTAGTCTTAAGCTGTTTCCAGACTCTGGGAGCTCCCGTCCGCTGGTGGATGCGCTCTAGTTCAGCTACTTCACTGGATAAGAGCTCCCTTATCTCTCTCCTATCCTTATTGTCTGCTGTGGCTATACCCAGGAATTCCCCTCTAACTACTGCTTTTAGGACCTTCTAAAGAGTCGTTGTAGGAATGGAAGGGGAGTAATTGAGAACTAAGTAGTCAGTTATGCATTGGTGAATTTGTTGTACTACTGAAGGGTGCTGTAGCTGAGTCTCACGGAGGAGCCAAAAGCGGCGTGAGGGCCGGGGTTGATGCAAGGATAGAGAAATCCGCACTGCCGAGTGATCTGATAAGGGGCAGGGAAGGATTTTAATATCTCGTGTCTGCTGGGTCAATGTGTCAGAGGTGAGCATGTAATCAATTCTGGCATATGTCTTGTGGGGGTGGGAGTAAAAGGTGTATTCCCTGGATGGCGCAGCCGCCAAACGTTTGTGAGTTCTTCCTCGGTCAGAAGACGTCTCCCGTCCCCAGCAAGAGCCCCCATCTGCCCCCATCGCTGCCCCGACCGGTCCAACTTGCCATCAAAGGCCAGGTTAAAATCCCCCACTAAGAGCACAGTTTTATCAGGGAGGTCTGTGAGCTCATGTAATACATCCCGAATTAATCCCTCTTGGCCTCTGTTGGGGACGTATACAGTCGCTACCGCAACAGTGTGTGTGCCCAGGGAGAAGGTGTGGGCCAGAAATCTACCCTTGATCTCAGCCCGTTTGCAACCTATCAGGCCCGGGAACCGAGCTGAGACCAGGATCGCCACCCCGGGTGTTTTAGAAGAATGAGATGAGAACACTTGAAAGGGAAAGGCCCTGGACCTCAGCCTATGTGTGTCGGTTGGGAGAAGGTGTGTTTCTTGAAGCAGACAGATATGGGCTTCGGAGTGTTCGAGAAAGGACAAGACTGCTCGCCTTTTGGTGGGGTTGTTGAGCCCCTTAACGTTAAGGGACAGGATCTTAATATCAGTCAGCAAAAGGGGAGATCCTGAAGAAAGCTACAAGGAGGTGCCCCTAAATCTCTAGAGGCGGACAACCCAAACCAATTTGGCTGGGAGGAGGAGAAGAGAACCCTAATACCCACAACAAGAAACTTACAGCTGAAAACATGATCGGTGAAGTTAACAAATGTCCCGGGCAAACAGCCCTGTGGAGAGACGTGAGATGAAAGCAGGAGCTCCCCACCGCCTCGACCCTGCACAGAGCCCAGCCAGTCAAATCTATAAAGATCCCAGAACAGTCTAGCAAACGTTACCAAGGTTGGTGCATTTCAGTCTGCAGTATTCAAGTCCTCTGACAGAGATTGCAGCACAGACATGCGTTCCTTGGCGATGGTCTTCGGATCCAGATGGAGCCGCTGTGATGAGTTCCCAACGTGTCGCCAACGTGCTGAATCGGAGCGATGTCCAGCGGGGGCATCTTTCTCTGTCATGCCGCGATCCTCTCCCGATAGATGAAGATGGCCTCATCAAGAGAGCGGAGTTGACGGAGCCCGCCCTCCCATTTAAAGATAAGCCGAAAAGGGTGGCCCCATGAGTAGGAGATGTCCTTGGAGCGCAGGAACGCCGTCACAGGCCGGACTCTCTTCATTTCTGCAGAATAGAGGCTGCCAGATCCTGAAAAAGAAGGGGCCAGCAGAAGCTAAAAGTCTATGGGATGCTTAGCCCGCGCCTCCTGCAGAATACGTTCTTTGAGCTGAAAATCATGTACGCAGGTCAAGATTTCAGGAGGAGGGGCTGCTGCAGGCCGCTTGTGCTCCACGCGATGTGTACGATCCAACTTGATCCGTAGTTCCAGAGAATCCTCCAGGATATGATGAAATAGTTCTATAACAAAAGTCTCAATATCTTGCTTCTCCAAGCCTTGAAAAACTGCCCGGATCCTGATGTTATTCCGGCGGGAGCGATTCTCAAGGTCCTCTGCGTGGGATTGGAGATCCAGGTGCTGGTCCCAGAGTCGCAAGACCTCCTGTTGGAGCGGAGATATCTCCTCGTCTCGTGTGGTCGTTTGGTTTTCCAAGTCATCGACTCTCTCACCCACCGAGTCCAAGTCCCTACGCATCTCTCGGATCTCCATGGTCAGGTCTTTCTTCATGGAGTGGAATTCCCTCGTGAGGTCTGCAAAGAGGGATTCCAGGACACTACGTGTGACTGGGCCCTCTGGATCGTCCAGGCCATGTCACGCCAGGGAGCCGCTTTGTGTTGCCAGTGTCTCAGCCCCTCCAGACCCATCCTTGAGAAGGAGGTCTTTCACAGATCTGTCCTTCCGGGACATGGCGGTGGCCATCTTGATGGTACGAACCTCCTCTGTCTGCAAGGGAAAGACCGATCTATACCAAGGTGAGGGCGTAGGCGCCACGGACCGGGCAGCCCTACACCCAAAGCGTTCTGCTGGCTCCTCCGCCCGTGATGTTTCAAGGGTCCCGGGTAACTGTGCCCCACGCTCCACTCACTGCGTATCGTCCCCTCAGCTAGACCTCCCGTGTGGGTAGTGCTGTGGCAACTCCTCAGGACCTCTCCAGCAGGCGCTCTCTTCAGAAACACGAAGACACCTCTGAGCTGTCCCACTCAAATTCGGGGCTCTGCGATTGTGGCTGCGGCACTAGAACAGCTCACAACAACATTTCGCCGACTGCTCAACCCCCGGACCCCTCCATGAGCAAGAGGGCCCTCACTCTGGCCCGCACACTGAGTTGGGCCACGCTCCCACGTGGATTTCGGGCCAGCACTCCACAGGGCCACAACCAGGGCACCCCGACGGTCTGAAGGAGGGGGGAGGGTGCCGCTCAAAGAGTCCAGCCCGTGGGTCAAGGCCTGATCTCACAGCTCCCAAGACCTCTAGTGGGAGCAGATCGCAGCTTTAATGGGTGCAGGGGGTCTTCCGTTGCTGTGTGCGGGCTCACCTGTTGGGGGCGGCGAGATCAGCTCCGCCAGCGGCATCCGCACCAAGCCGCCATTTCCCACCTCACAGGTGGAGCCGCTACGCTGGTGTGATCACAGTCCCGAGCCAAGGCGGATCGCGGCGGCGTCCCTCTGCCGCGGCACCCGCTGCAGGCTCACCGGGGACCGCTGAGAGGATCCTCACGAGTATGTGCCACTGCCCACGGAGCCTCTCCACCCGGCCGTTGGATAAGCCGCGGTTCGATCGGTGGCGGGCGAGACGCCAGCCGTCAAAATAGGTGTCGGCGCCACACCGCTGCCAGAATTACGCCTCCGTACCGGTCAACGGTCCAAGGTAAGATCTAAGGCGAGGTCAGCGGGTCCGCTATGCACCGCTGTATGGCATGGGCCTAGGCCAGGGATCGGAGCAACGAGTAGGCACGTCCTACTCAGTCGCCATCTTGGCCACACTCCCATGAGGAGGCTTTGAAAGGACAATTACTATTCTTGAGAGTACAGATTCCTTTACATCCCAAGAAACCACACTAATGATAACCTTTTGCCTCCCACATTGAGTACTACAACTTGCTGCTGTATTTCCTAGGTCTGCTCCTACATGATCTGATCACCTTTTTTTCTCTTGGCCTCTGTGCACGAACAATGGCATGGACATGTTTAACTTGTAAATCACGCAGTAAACATCATGTAAAAATATTATAAAGCCTTTTTGAAATTTATAGAAGTGTTTAGGCATATATTAAAAACGTATTTTTATCTGAAATTGAACTGTAATTGTTTTAAAGCCGACCTCCTACACAACATCAGGTAACAATAATCTCATGTATTTAACTTTTACAAATTTTAATTACGCGATAAGCGACGAAAAACACATATTTGCATATTCTTACTTTTTTGTGTGGATGCAATGTATTTTATGATAATCTTTATTATTCAGAAAAATAGGTTTGCATATGTAACTCTGTGACCTTAAGGACTCAAAATGATTTCATGATAATATAATTCCCTCATCAAAAGTTAGTTTAAAATGACTTTATGATCATCAAGACATTAAAGTCTATTGCTAACAGAAATTTGTGACAGAAAAAGAGGTCCAGTAAGAAACAACATCCAGTTGGTATCAGTACTTGCAAGAATCAGTTGACAAAAGGTAACAGTGGGTTGATCTAAGGCATGGGTACTCACAAACATTTCCCCAGGGGCCACAAAGTACTGTCTGTGGCTTCCCGAGGGCCACACCGATGCCAGCAGGGGAGGGTCAGGGTGTTGAAAGGTGGGCGTAGGGTGACGCAAAGCAGATGCATGATAAAGATAAGTTGTCTAGAAAACATTATTTGCTTGTTTACCCTTAGTTTACTTAACCTGAAAATAAAGAATGCAATTTCACAGCTTCCTGAATGTTCATGCTCTGTCAAGTGCTGTTCACCAGGGGGCATGCGTCCCCCGGGCCGTACTTTGAGTATCCCTGATCTAAGGGACTCATTAGGAACGTTCTTCCACAAGAATGAAGCAGAAATAACTTATTGAACACATATTTCTGTGTGCAAATGTCTAGTGAAAGCATACAGTGAAAGGAAAGGTATCTAAACTTATTTATTTTTTAAAAATAAGCATACAGACTTAAAGCACTTCTAGAAAAAATAACATTTATGCTAAAACCTAGATAACTGTAATAACGAATATCAAGTAAATTGTAAGATTGGATTAAGACTTTCAGAAGGGTCTGAGACTAATGAAAATAGTGTGAGTGCTTGAACAAATACTAAATGTACAGTTCTTTTTACCACAAAGCATAATCTCTTTACAACCATAAATATTATTACACATTTCACCTTTTTGTGCTTTGGATGTGATCTCAAAGTATTTCACTGTTAGATCTTGAATAGAGAGGACGGCTGAGTGGGCTTTTCGCTGCCAATCAGCATCTTCCTTTGTGAGACTTTCTATTCGACGTGGACCCAAATAATCATTTTCAAGGGAGATCTAAAAACATAAAATTTGGTAGCAATTAAAATTTATAGTTATCAACTGTGTACAATATTATTAACTTTGAAACGTGTTCTAGAAGTATAATTGTGCAAAAAAAAAAGGGTTCCGATTTGCTGCTCCCCAATTATGATGTACATTATTGTACAACTCACTTAAATAGAATTTTGAATTAAAAGAATGATTTATAAATTAAAAATACACACACACACACACACACACACACACGCACACACACACACCAAATGAGAATGGAATTACACCAAACTTGACATGAACTTAGAACTCTAGTCAAAAAAATAACATCTTTGCACGGTCTGGTGTAAATCTATTAAGTAGGTATTGAGAAATTAGCATTCAACAATGTTTGGGGTGGGTGTAAAAGGGTTAAAAAGAAAAAATTGTCTAGAACATTAGAACATGGATGGTCTACGCGCTAAATAAATAAAAAATAAAAAAAGAGACACCCCCCCCCCCCCAATCCATTTCAGGCCACCAACCCAAAGATGGAAAGATGGATACGTGGACCAAGCAGCTTCTACTTGACTGGCTCCAAAAGAGAAGGATTTACTGCGGCTGCCATAACAGTATGCAAGGCCTAGCGCATGACCTTAAAAAAAAAAAAAGAGCCATAAAAGGACAAGCAGGAGCATCCCTGACCGCCTGGCTCAGGTGGTGGGGGCTCAAGAGGACTTCACCCTCTTTCTTCTGCCCAGAGGTAAAACAAAGATAATTGTACATTTTGTCTTAAGGTTTATGAACCCTAGCTACAACCTGCGAACCAGCAGCCAGGTTTCCCGGTCCCTTGTCTGACCTCCTGTGGGAAACATAGATAAGGTACTAGATCGCCATACCCAGTTGAGGGTCCAACAAGTGTCTGTGAACCATGTAGCACCGTCTGCTAATCATGTTAACTTGAATGGCCATGCATGGATACATTCCTTCCATCGCCAATTGCTTGCCTTACCTATGCAGCCTTTAAGTGGTACCATCTAGGTTGGATTTTTTTTTTTTAATAGTTCTCTCCCAAAACTTGCCATAATCATGGCTTGTTTTTCTTCCTGAATTCGACTAAAGCAACTGTGTCTTCACTGACTCCAGTAACTGGGTATTTACTGCTCAAATTTATTTTATTTGAAAAGTTTTATATAGAGCAAACATGACCCTTGTTGGTATCCGAGCACTTTACAGATGTTTAAAGATCAGAAACATATGAAACCAATATTATCATAGTCGAGAGACAGTACAGAATATGGCAAAACCCCGGCTGAGGGTGTGATCACCTCAATGATACGACAGATAAATGATAAGACAGATAGATAAAAAACAATGGTAAAATAAGTGAGCAGTAATCGAGAGTGAAGTTGACGAGTCCTGATATCGTCAGAGAGAAGCGTTCCAAGGATCTAGGGCACAAATGTTTTCATGAGTAGTGCTTTAACTTCTTTCTTGAAAGATGCAGTTGAGGCATTCAGTCTCGTTTCAGAGGGGAGGGTGCTCCAAATTCTTGAGGCGATGTCCGAGAAGGCTCTATAGAAGGTTTTCTTTTTAAAGAATCTCTGTGGTTTCAGCAGCAAATTGCTGGAGCTTCTAGAGGATCAGGAGCCTTGGGAAAGTTCAAGCTTCTGAGCAAGGTAACTTGAGATATTGAAGTGTAGGGCTTTGTGGGTCATACATGCAACTTTCAGCTGAATTGTTGCTTCTTTGGGAAGCCTGTTGAGGGATGTGAAATCAGGGGTGACTTGATTGTTTCTTTTTGATCCAGTGATGAGCCTTTGCATCAGAGTTAAGCGAGGCCCTTAAGGGAGCCGTTTTAGATTTGGGCAACCTGCCTAGGGTTGCGCTTCCATAGTCTAACCTGGGAACCACTAGGGCCTGGATGGTAGAGTTGAAGTCCTTGGGGGTAGGAAGGGTTTTTAATTTTCTTAAGATGTTCATTTGGAGGTTTGCTCCTTTGGTTGTAGCATTAATGTGCTTCTGCAATTTAAGGTTCTTATCTAGAGTTATTCCCAGTGATCTCGCTGAATCAATACGTTGCGGCAGGCAGTTGAAGGCTGTTAGTTGCTTTATCCATTCGTTAATGACGGTTGACTGATGGGGCGGGGCGATCAGGAGGAATTCAGTTTTGAGAGTGTTTAGTTTGAGGTAGTTGCATGTCAGCCAATTTTATTTATTTTATTTATTTGCTGCCTACTTGCCACCTTCATCCTCCATCAAAACGAGGCAGACGTTCCATCCGCATATTATAAGAGCATTAGAGTCAATGCACCACACATTACGGCAGAAGGGACATCTGCCATGTTTTGCTTCGAACCATGTCCGTCAAAGCTGAATGTACTAAGTCTTTCTGGAAATTCTTCTTATGGAACTTAGCAGATCTGCTGAAGGATTTTTTTTACCACAGTATTCAAATGTAGGTATTTGCATACAGTATGAGAAATGTGTTAACAAGGCTTCTATAGACTCACCTTTCTCAACTTACTACCATGCAGTAGAAGAAGCTGTGTTTTTCGCAGCGAGTGCACTGGCGGTACAAAAAGAAAATGTTACTTCCTAGTAGTCCAGATTCTTCATCATAGGAATCCTCACTGAAGTTATAAACGTTGAATATTCTCACCTATGCTCCGCCACTCCTCATTCTCCAAGCCGGCAACGTCGTGGTTCCACTTAACTCTGAGCTGTGTTAGGGGATCGGTCATGTTATTAATAAGCTTCTTGTATATGAGAGATATGGCCTTTTCCGGCAGATCTCCATCTAATATCCTGTCTTCTAGAGGGGAGGAATCCGGAAGGGCCGTACCCTTATGGAGCACCGATAGTAGTGCGTGCCTAATTTGAAGATACCGGAACTGCTCGAAACTGGCCATTTCATACACTTGATTTAGTTGAGAGAACGGTATGACGTTCCCGGATCTCCAGAGGTCTCCAATTCTGGCGATACCAATAGTATCCCACTTGTCGAACCCCAAGTAGCATGACAGCCGACCCAACTGGTCACAGTGCCAAAGTGGCGTGGCCTGAGTAAGCCTGTCCTCCAATCCCAGGCTTTTAGGGACTACTTTCCATACGTGCACAGCATGTTTGGTCGGGCTGGTCAGGGCGTTATTCTGAGATTTTGTGTACAGTGCACCCGTAAGCCCACCCCCGGGGAGGAGCCATCGATCAATCCGAAATGCCGGGTCATCATGTCGCCTGTAGGTGCATTGGTTAATGGCAGCAAGCTGCGAGGCCCAGCCCAGCGTGTGTTTGTGCATGGCTATGCTGGGCGGTTTACCCTCTCACAGCAAGTCTCGCACAGTGCCCTCCAGCTCTTCAAAGTAGGATGCCGCGACCGGAAGGGGTGTGTTTTGCAATACATACAAAAAACGGGGGAGGGACATCATCTTGAATAGGGCTGCTCGGCGTAGGAGGGTCAGGGGGGAGCGATTTCCAGTGTTGGATGTCAGATTTGAGACACTCAAGTGGAGGTCGGAGGTTGGTGTCATAAAATCGCATCTGGTCTTTAGATCCCCAGATACTTGAAGCCATCAACGGCCTCTGTCAGCAGGCAACCCCGGGGAAGCCGAGGTCTCTGCCCACTAAGGACAAAGAGGACCGATTTTGACCAGTTGATCCTATATCCTGCGAATCTGCCGAAGCTATGAAAGATATCCATCACCACATTAAGGGACTTCGCCGGAGAGGCGAGATAGAGCAGGATATCAACCGCGTACAATGAAATACGATCCTCCCATCCAGGTGCCCAGTTAAGGCCTCGAATGGCGGGGTCCTGGCGGATCCAAGCTGCGAGAGGTTCCAAGGCCAAAGAAAAAAGGAGCGGTGATAGGGGGCAACCATGCCTGGTGCCCCAACCGAGAGAGAAGACGGGGTTTTCGGTTGTTTACGACCACTTGCGCCAATGGTTGACAATACAATAAGCGCACCCAGTTAACGAATTCCGGACCTAATCCTAACTTGCGTAGCACCGCAAACATATATGGCCATTCTATGGTGTCAAAGGCCGAGGCAGCATCCAGGGACGCCACTACCGTATCTTCTCTGATCGTATCTGCTCTACAAAATACTGTGTGCTATCTGCAGAGGTTAAGAGACGTGTTTCTTGCGGGCATGAACCCGGATTGATCCGGGTGAATGAAATTGGGAAGAAATGTTAATAAGCGAGTGGCAAGGACTTTTGCAAGGATCTTAGCCTCGCAATTAAGGAGTGAGATGGGTCTATATGAGGAACACTGATTGGCGGGCTTACCCGCTTTGTGAATAACAATGATGTTGGCTAGTCTCTGGTCTTCAGGAAGAATACCTAGCTCTTTACTGTCTTTAAACATGGCAGTGATAAAAGGGGCGGTCATGCCCACCGTCAGTTTGAATAATTCTATGGGGATCCCGTTGGGGCCAGACGCTTTCCCCCTCCCCGCAGATCGTGGATGGCCCTTTCGAATTCGGTCGCCATGATGTCCTGGTCTAAGTCAAGACTCTCCTCCTCTGTGACCACCGGCATGTGTATATCACGTAAGAGGGAAGAAGCCTCTTCCTCTGAGTGGGTCGTGCTGGAAGAGTACAGGGAGTGGTAGTATCTACCAAATGCACCCGCTATGTCTTGCGGAGCTGTGGTGCAGGAATGCAAATCGGTAGCAATCTCAGCCACCACACGTCATGCCCCGTCCAGCCAGGTCAACAATTTACCTGCTTTGTGACCCACGTCATAAATTCTGCTAAGGGTAGCCCGGTACTGCACCTTGGCCGCTTCCGTGGCCAGGTCAGAGTGCTCCTTAGTTTTAATACGAAGCAATTGACACACTTCTTCCGAGTCTTGCGATCGAACTGTGCGTTCCAATTCTGGGACCTCCCCCTCGATACGTGTCACAGCAGCTGCCTTCTCCCTGCGTTGCCCTGAGATTTGCCTCAGGACCACTCCGCGAACAACAGTCTTATAGGCCTCCCAGAGCGAGACGGTTGAGCTGACAGACCCCAGGTTTTCTTGAAAATACAGGTCTGTTTCAGTCAGAACCTTGTCCATGATAGGGGGGTTCATAAGATACCACGAGTTGATCGGTGCCACTCGGCCAACCGAGGGCTCCCCAACCTCCATTCTGCACAATATGGGGGAGCGATCCCATATGCCCCTGGCTAAGTGTTGAATTTCTTTGAAGGTACAAAGCTGATGAATGAGAGTAAGCACATAGTCAGTGCGTGTCATGGTGCCATGGGGACCCGATAGATGTGTGTATTGGAGTTCCTCTGGGTGCAGGCATCTCCAGACATCCGCCAATCCCAATGCACCCAAAAAGCTATGGATCCGTTTACGCTAGAGTGGCAGGTCTTTCTGGGGCCAGCGATCCAGGGAGTCTGAGACAATAGAATTGAAAACCCCACCAATCAGTAAGCGCCCATCAGGGAGGCCCAGGAGAAGGTCGCCAAGATCAATAAAAGCCTGCGTGTGGAGGCTGGGTGGATTGTATACTGAGCATGAGGATTCTTAGTATCACACAGCAGGATTACCATCTCCTGTATAATAACTCTGTACAACCACCTCTATCGTCATCCTTGAACGACAGGCCCACAGTATCATTACACTTCTAGGTAGAATGCCTGAGGGTACCTTTTGGGTATATAAGCACCACACCTTAGCTGGGCTAACCAGAGGTGAAGCTTCCATGCTGACATAAGAGTCCCTACACGCAGAAACTCCAGCGTGCAGTGGTCTGACATCCCGTGCGGGGTGTTCAACTCGAGACCAAGATGGGGTCCTTCGTTCTTTCCCATCAGGTAATGGGGTTGGCTCTTTCCCTGGGGGATTCTTGGCTTCACACCTACATACATGCTAGGTACACTTAGCTAGGGTTTGCATCTTAGGAGTATGATTGATTACTGCCATGTATCTATATGCCTGCATATATTCACTGTTTTAGCACCATGGTAGGACTCTATATCTGTTTTTTACTCGGTCGGTGCTTGCAATCGTATGTATCTGTTTCGGTCTAATGCTTGTTGCAGCAAACCAATTTTATATTAGGATGACGCAGGTTCAATAAATGCTTATTGAAAACGTCCTCATTGTTTATTTTGAGCATCTTTGAGATTAAGTGAGCACGAGTGAGCGAAAAGTACTGTACTGTTTCCACAATCCTTGAAGGATCAAGGGTTGTCATGTTCGATAGTTGCCAGAAACTATTCGCTCCTTGGTAAGGTTAGAGGGCTTAGAGTGGCACTGTGAGCTAGCTGGTTTAAAGGCTAACATATCCTTTGGGGGTTTCTGGAATCAGTCTGGACACCAAACCCTTAGTTTATGTTGTCTAAACATAAGTTCCTATATAGATTTGTAGGAACTACATGACATGGTGCAATCAACGTTGGTTTGGTTCTTATTTAACGGTCACATCGGAGTAGTTCAGTCGAGCTTCTCAGAGACCCCTACTCACATTTACCCAGAGGTGTCTGGAGCGGGGAGGGAAAATCTGCCACAGCTGAGTAGGTATATCCTATGTATTGTATGTAGGTATATTCAAGATTGAAGGATTATAGTTCCCCACACTGTGCAAAACCTTAACTCTTTCTCTATAAACGTCCACCCATAATGTCTCAAACCACAGACACCGGTGCTGGTGGTAATGCTAGTGCTAGTAGCGAGGAAGCTGAGCAGGAAGGTGCTATAAATATTTCAGAAAACTGCAGAAATGCACTTGCTGTAAAATTAGAAAATGTTGGTCCTTTCTCGTTCGGTGGGACCGTTACCTTCGTGATTGAGGCACATGAGTCATTCAGAACAGAGGTGTTCTATTTTTGGGTTAAATTCCCGCCTGCAGATGCACGCACACATACATTTCTTTCTTATACTCCGGTTGAAATACCAGATGAATACTCTCCATATGAGGACATAGAAGTCCTGTTAACTTACCAAGAACATTTAAATTGGTTTAAAGGCACCCTCCCCATACCACAGATAAAGTGAGCCTCGGTCGGCTCAGCAGAGACAGAGCAACTTGGCCAGTCCAAGCTGCTTCCACACCACATACAGAGATTGATACATTAACAGCAGCAGACTTATGTCCACTTCACAAAGAAATAATTAAACTATACAGAAATCTTAAACAGTCCACAATGCAAACATTCACAATTCAACCAACAAGGGTCACTCAGTCTGGTCAACTACAAGTGACTGCAACTAAAATCATCCCACAAAAGCTGAACACAATTATGGAAAGAATGCCCACTAAATGTGTTCAAATGCCATTTTGGATAGCAAAGAGAATAGCGCAGCTTGAGGCAGCTTTTCCACACACTGGCCCACGAAAAAAAAAAAACACAGAATACTGACTATTTGCTTGCCTATGGGGATAGCTCCCCGATAGAGGATTCTACCCACTTGGGGTACAGTTTTCACTGCCGTTTATACCAGAATGCATGGTCCACCCTCAATAGCAGTCATACCAGAAGTATTGGAACAAATACAGAATGAGTATGGGGCAGTACCTGTCCTGGACTGGAGGATGAAATTGATAGGCAATTTTTCCCAGGTATCAACAATTATGTTGGCGAACATAAAAGGGAAGGCAGCAGCGGTGGCTATACGCCAACGCTTGACGGAATGTACTCCTGCACAACAGGAGCAAGAATTACCAAAAATTATCGAAGAAACCTATGCGTCACTAGGTAGAGATAATTTGGGGGCTAGACCAGTGAAACCACAATTAATGTGTAATACTGAAAACGATAACGCAAGCACCTGATTCTTTTAAAAAGAAATGGGACACTAAACAAGCAAAAACAAGTAAAATGCATCACAATCACAGGGTGGGTCTCCTCAACTGGAGCCCTCTGACATGAAATATAATCTTAGGAACTGTGACACTATTAAAAAACCTGACAGGTATCAGGATACTGATAAAAGTTCCTCTCGTTCCTTCCAGGGTTCATCAAACAACTCAGAGAGGTAAGGACGGTCCGAATGTAGATCAGAAGAGCGAGCAAAGACAACAGACACATCGCACTTCAGATTATATTATCAAACAAGAAGATAAACCAAAATCTAAACCTTGATTTAAAAAGAAGAAGGTAGCTGGCCTTAAAATAGGAAATGCCCAGGATACGGAGGACTATCACGATGGAAACACCCGCTACTAGGATAAGTGTCCCACATCAGTTATACAGAATAACACTCCAAATGGAGGGGGACATACAAAGGAAAGTGAAATGTCTCTTTTGGGAGAACCTGTCAATCCTATATGGGTATGATATCCTTTTGGCTGAAAAAGATTGGCCACCTGAGTTCGTTATGGACTGCCCAAAAGGAGAAGCTGTAATATTACCAGCCTTCTCCGACTTCATTCCAGAATCACTTAGACATTCATGCGTGCAGGAGTGGGCGGTAGCACTAGCTCCTGAATTATACTGCACTCGTTTAGGGAGGGATGTGGAGTCTCCTCACCATGAAATCCCAGTAAAATTACTCCTACACCACAGAGGCAGTACCCAATTAAACATGACACAAAGAAACAGGTCAGGGAAATCTTGGATCAACTTGAAAACCAAGGTGTAATCGAGAATTGCACCTCCTCCATGAATAAATCTTTGTTTCCCGTAATGAAACCCGACAATTCATACCTCCTAGTTTTAGACTATAGGCATCTGAACACATGCACAAAGACATTTGCAGTACAAAATGCAAACAGTCCTGCATTAACGATTAACATTGTGTGGAAGAAATACAAAACGACACTGGATATCTCAAACGGATTCTTTTGCCAAAATATAGTGCCTGAAAGAAGATATTTGATAGAATTTCCAGTGCTTGGCTCTCAGCACCAGTTCTGTAGACTGCCCCCAGGGTATAAAAATAGCCCCGTTGTTCTCAGCAAGTGTATCAGGTTCGCTTCAAAAGTGTGATAAGGAGGCATTATCCTATGTAGATGACATTTATCTGATGAACAATGAATTATTGCATCACTTGCACAGGGTGAACAACATAATTCTGGGGTTCGCCTAGGAGGGCTACATATTTTACTTAAAAAAAAAAAAATTATAAAAAAAATAAAACAATTCCCCCCTCAATGTCCTACTTTTAGGATATGAGCTCTCAAGTGAAGGAAAAAGCCTACCAGCTATTTATTTTTAGAAACATGTGCGCTGCTCTAACCTCCAAAGGCTCTGAAAAACTTACAAATCATTTTAGGATTCCTAAATTTAGGTAGAACATACATTTTGGATTATGCAGAAAAGGTCAAACCTTTAAAACCCTTTACCTTTAAAGGTAAAACCTTCAAAACACATACACGTGTAAATACTACAAACTTGGTGATCTGTGTAGTCATGGGTCAATCTGGGTACACCTACCTCAATTTCAATGAAGGGGAAATATTACCCATTCCATACAAATCTAATTTGTACACAAACGCTGAAATGCGTTTTGCATCCACAGAAAAAATACTGACAGCTGTACAAACTGCTGTAGCACTGGCTCAGGGGAAATAGATAACTGTCATGACCCCAGTACCAACCTTAGAGGCTGTTATAAAAGCAAGTGTTTCAAAAGCAAAAGTGCTACATCCGTGATAGATTCCGTAGGGTAATTCACTCACTCCAACAGATGTAGATTACAAGTTTGACTCTATATTATAATCACAAGCATTTCTGTAGTACGAATAAGAATATCCTCTCCCGAATGAAATAATGCCTCTAGATCAATATGAATACATCATTTACACTGATGGATCTGACCAGCCGGTGTAGGAAGTAAACAGCAATGCAGCATAGCATTTGCGATTGTAAAGGGACATATGCAGGACGGCAAATTCCATCCGAGCAATACAGAGCCACAGTCTCTAGGAGATTGCAATACGGAGCCACAGTCTCTAGGAGATTGCAATACGGAGCCACAGTCTCTAGGAGATTGCACGGCACAGTTGGCAGAACTAAAAGCCCTGTTACTGGCACTAAAACATACAGATCGGGAACTCCCCACACTTATTGTGTGCGATTCCTTTTACTGTGTCCAGTCATACAATGCATATCTTCACTATTGGGGCCAAAATGGGGTTAGAGATTCCAAAGGTTGCACAATTAAGCACAAGTTGCTTTGGGATCAAGTGGCAGAGCTGAAAAAAGGCTTGCCACGGGCTCATGTAATTCACACATTGAGTCATCATTGTGCTGGCGTGCACGCTGAAGGGATTTCACTGGCTGATGAAGCCGCCAAGGCAAAAGTGAGAACTGCTGTAGTCGCTGCAATCACTCGATCTAGCACAAGGATAGACGGACAGATAATGATAGCTGTGAACGCTACGCGTAACAGCTCAGCCTTGCCAAAAAGATTTCCACTTAAGTACTCCTATAAATTAGTTGCACAAAATATTCTGTATGCTCAGATTACAGGAATGGGGAATACATTAATACCAACATGGATTGCAGATTAGGTTTAATTCTAGCTGCACACGAGGGTCTGGGTTTAGCACACACCGGTATTACTGCAACGGTTTCAATACTGAAACAACGGTATTAGTGGCCAGGTCTTACTAAACAGACCGAAGGATTTGTCTTTAAATGCGACATCTGTCAGCAGATGAAGGGTTTCACCATAGCCCCTTCGCCACAAACACCACTACTGATATCAGACAGACCCCTCACATGCTTCTATTTGGACCACTGCGGCCCCTTACAATCTGACAGGGCTTACAGGTACATCCTGGTGGCAGTGGATTCATGCTCTAGATTCCTGTGGGTCTGGCTTCAGTGCTCGGCTGGCGCTCAAACTGTTATAAGGGATTTGTGACTCTTTATAGGAACATACGCAATTGGCACATTACATTCTGATCGTGGACTTGTGTTTATCTCTCAAGCTTACAAAAAAGCCATGGGAAGTTTGGTGTGGTCTTGCGGTACTCCTTTGCGTATCATCCAGAGGGAAATACGATTGCGG
This sequence comes from Triturus cristatus, assembly GCF_964204655.1. Taxonomy (NCBI): domain Eukaryota; kingdom Metazoa; phylum Chordata; class Amphibia; order Caudata; family Salamandridae; genus Triturus; species Triturus cristatus. The sequence goes on from NC_140581.1 coordinate 444,551,504, forward strand.
ACAGGAAAAACCGGGACTTAAAGCAATCCTTAACAGCAAGGGTATCGGGCTTGGGTGGCAGTTGGGCCAATCACCTATATGGGATCCAGAGGGCACTTAATAACATGCCAAGAAGTTCCCTAAGGGGCCGTACTCCATATGAAGTCCAGTTTGAGACTAGAATGTGGGTACCTGACCTCGATTGTGGCAGTGCAGTGGCAGTTGAAAAACCATTTGACATCAATGATCGTTTGGCTGTTTACAGGAACTCAATGAGTTTCGGGCATTACAAAGCAATGCCCAAGTAATACGCACCGCCACTGGGGAAGTGAAAACTGTTTCGGCAAGACCTGCTTGAATCCCTAAGATCGGGGACCAGGGAAGAGAAAATACTGTGGATAAAAACAAGAATTTGGGCCATCTTACAGAGCACCGTTACCTGTCCTGGCTGTCGAGGAACAAGAACAGCACTTCTTCCAGCCCTTGCCGGCAAGAAAGAAACGAAATGTGTCCCCATTGATCTGATCAAACCACACAATGTGGCAGATACTGAATAGTAGGGCCGCATGGGCTTCTGGGTAGGTGCCGATCTCCTCTCGCTACAATACAGGAAGTTCAGACAGAAAGATTAATAACATTTGAAGATCCTATTCTATGAAGTGAAGGACCTACCAACAACGGAATGGAACTCGTGCCTGTTAAAATTGAAGAGCAACAAAATACAAATGAAACACAGATCTCAATACGGCCTAATACCGACATCTATGTGAATATGTCTCAAAACGAGTCATCTGCCACTTCTACAAAACATGCTGAGCTACCAAAGATAGATCGAACTGCGTCTGGCTACTTCATTTATTTTGATACTTTCTTTCTGGATTCAAGTGAACCCAAGTCACCACCAGCTCCAGTTTCCCACAAACAAAAATGAATATGCTACTTACCAGTATGCATCTGTTCTTGGCATGTAGGGCTGCTGACATTCATATCTGTGCATAGATCGCCGCCTAGTGTTGGGTCCGGATGTTTGCACGTTGTTGTCCTGTAAGAGTCTTCGAAGTATCCTGGGATAGGCGACTCCTCCCCTGGACTACAGTGCGCATGGGCATCCTCTCCATCCTCAGATTGTTTTTCGCCATTGTGGCAGTGATGGAGTAGATCCAGAAAGTGATGACCATGCTTACAGTAATTCTGAGAGCTGCAGCTGCTACAGGCGCCGGGGAGGAGGGAGGGCGATATGAATGTCAGCAGCCCTACATGCCAAGAACAGATGCATACTGGTAAGTAGCATATTCAGTTCGAGGCATGTGGGCTGCTGAATTCATATCTGTGCATAGAATACATAGCAGTACCTCCTATTAGCGGCGGCTACCAGTGCCAGCTGCAGCGGTCTGAAAAAGAGTTTTGAGAACAGCCTGTCCTACAGCTGCCAGCTGTTTTGATTGCACATCTACACAATAGTGTTTGGTAAATGTGTGTGTAGTGGACCAGGTGGCTGCTCTACATATATCATGCAAAGGGATGTTTCCCAGGAAAGCCATGGAGGCCCCTAACTTGCGTGTTGAGTGGGCTCGTGGGGGAATCGTTAATGTGCGTTTAGCCTTTTGATAACAAATTTGAATACATTTAACGATCCATCTGGCTATACCTGCTTTGGAGATAGCGTTACCTTTGTGGTGTGGGGCAAAGGCAACGAAAAGTTGTTTAGTCTTCCTAAAGATCTTAGTCCTGTCGATATAGTACATGAGGGCTCTCTTCACATCTAGTGTATGGAGTTCTCTTTCTGCGACAGTTTGTGGGTTTTGACAAAAAACGGGCAGTTCAATAGTTTGATTCATGTGGAACTGCGATATCACCTTGGGCATGAATTTGGGGTTGGTACGTAGTACGACCCTGTTGGCGTGAACCTGTATAAATGGCTCTTGAACGGTTAGTGCCTGGAGTTCACTAACTCTTCTTAAAGAAGTGATCGCTACTAGGAAAGCTACTTTCCAGGTAAGGAATTGAATCTCGCATGAGTGTAGAGGTTCAAAGGGTGGACCCATCAGGCGTGTGAGGACCAAGTTGAGGTTCCACATCGGAGCCGGTGGGTGGCTTGGAGGAATTACTCGTTTGAGTCCTTCCAAGAATGCTTTGATGGCAGGCACTCTGAATAAAGAGAGGTGCTGCCTGTTCTGGAGATAGGCTGATATTGCGGTCAAATGGACACGTATCGAGGTGTACGCCAGATTGCATCGGTATAGGTGTAAGAGGTAACAAATTATGTTTTGGATGGATGCGTCTAGCGGGTTAATGTCATTATTATTGCAATAAATGAAGAATCTTTTCCATTTGGCTGCATAGCAAGCTCTGGTAGTGGGTCTTCTAGCTTCCTTAATGATGTCCATACAGTCAGGTGGCAGGTTTAGGTAGCCAAACTCTAGGACTTCAGGAGCCAGATTGCCAGGTTCAGCTGTTGCGGATCTGGGTGCTGAATCTCTCCATGGTTCTGCGTCAAATGCGCGGGTTTGATCCGCAGCCTTTGATGCGGCACCACGGAAAGTTCGAGAAAAGTGGTGTACCATGGCTGGCGTGCCCACGTTGGAGCAACCAGGACGAGTGTCAGTGAGTGTTGTCTGAGTTTGCGAGCCACTAGCGGTATCAACGGTGCTGGGGGAAAAGCGTACGCAAATCTGCCGGACCAGTTCATCCATATCGCATTGCCCTGCGACTGTGGAAACCTGGCGGCAAAGCTTTGGCATTTTGCGTTTTCGCTTGTGGCGAATAGGTCTATCTCTGGATGACCCCATTGCTGGAAGTACGGTTGGAGTACTGATGGGTGTAACTCCGACTCGTGCATCTGGTGGCTGTGTCTGCTGAGCAGATCCGCCATCTGGTTGTCCTTGCCGGGGAGGTGTTCCGCCATGAGGAACATGTTCCTCTGAATGGCCCACTTCCACATGCTCTGAGCCAGATGAGACAACTGTGGAGAGTGTGTTCCTCCCTGCTTCTGTATGTAGTACATGGCGGTCATGTTGTCCGTCCGGATCAACACGACTTTGTTGCACAAGTGTACTTTGAATGCTTTCATAGCCAGGAAGATTGCCATCAGTTCTAGAAGGTTGATGTGCATCTTCTTTTGTTGTGTTGTCCATAGTCCCTGCACTGTGTAGTTGAGTACATGAGCTCCCCATCCCTGGAGAGACGCGTCCGCTGTCAGTATTATCTGTGGAACAGGCTCTTGGAACGGTCGGCCCTTGCAAAGGTTTTGTGGATTCCACCAATGCAGAGAGTTGTATGCCCGACTGCTCACCAACACTAGGTCTTTTAGTTGTCCGTGAGCCTGGTTCCATTGACGTGCTAAGCACTCCTGAAGCGGGCGCATATGTAGTCTCGCGTTTGGGACTATGAAAATGCAGGAGGCCATCATGCCTATCAACTGCATGAACACTCGCGCGGGAAGGGAGTGTTGTGGTTTGAACTTGGAAATCAGCATTTGCATGCTGTTGATTCTCACAAAATTTGGCGGAGCTGTGGCCGCCAGAGTGTCTATGGTCGCACCTAGGTACTGTTGTACGTGTGCGGGTTGGAGATGTGATTTTGGGTAATTTAGTGAGAACCCCAGACTGTGAAGGAGGTGAATGGTGCGGGACATGTGGTTGGCACATTGCTGGGCTGACTTTGCTTGAACAAGCCAGTCGTCCAGGTAAGGGTAGACGTGTATGTGCTGCCTCCGTAGATGTGCCGCCACAGTAGCTAGGCACTTTGTGAAAACTCTGGGTGCTGTTGTGACGCAGAAGGGAAGAACCTTGAATTGGTAGTGCTGCCCTTGAATAGTGAACCTGAGATATTTCCTGTGTGATGGGTGAATGGGTATGTGGAAATACGCATCTTTGAGGTCTAGTGTGGCCAGGAAGTCTCCCTGTTTGAGCAGTGGGAGGACTTGTTGCAGGGTGAGCATGTGGAAATGCTCCGAAAGAATATAGCGGTTGAGGGGTCTCAGGTCTAGTATAGGTCTGAGTGACCCGTCCTTTTTTGGTATTAAAAAGTACAGGGAGTACACCCCTGTACCTTGCTCGTGGACGGGTACGACCTCTATTGCGCCTTTTTGCATCATGCTTAGCACTTCCTGCTGTAATAGCGCTAAGTGCTCTGAGGACATAGGACGGTGTTTTGGGGGTATTGTGGGTGGAGTAGAGGTTAATTCTAGGCAGTAACCGTGTTTGATAATATCTTTGACCCACCTGTCCGTGGTGATGGAGTTGCACGTGTCCAGGAACTTTTGCAACCTTCCCCCGACAGGTGTTGTGTGGTCGGGAGGAAGGGAGAGGGCGTCACTGTTTGTTCTTGGGAGAGGATCTGGTATTGCCGTATCCGCGTCCTCTGCCCTTTGTGCTTGAACCACGATATCCACCCCTGGTGTTTTTATCGTAGGTACTTTGGGTGTTGCCCTTGTTGTAGGTTTGCTGTGACCCTTGTCCTCTACCTGCTCCTCTATTACCGGGGCGACGAAAGGAGCCACTCCGAAAGGTCTGCGTTTGGAGAGCCCCCATGGACTTTGCAGTGTCTGTGTCCTTTTTTATTTTTTCTAGTGTGGTGTCAACCTCTGGCCCGAATAAGTAGTCTGGGTTGACCGGCTGGTTGAGGATGTTATTTTGCACCTCAGGTTTGAATCCGGAGATTCGTAACCAGGCGTGTCGTCGTAACATGACGCTAGTGTTTATGGCTCTGGCAGCTGTATCTGCGGCATCCAGTGCACACTTGATGGATGCGTTTGTGAGGAGTTGTCCCTCTCTGATGAGGATCTCTGCTCCCTCTTCGTATTGGTCAGGGAGATGTTGTAGTAATGTTTCTAGTGTGTCATAATGCGCTCGGTCGTAGCGAGCCAGGAGCGCTTGAGTATTGGCAATACGCCATATGTTAGCTGCTTGGGCCGCAACCCGTTTGCCGGAGGTCTCTAACACCTTGGACTCTTTGTCCGGGGGAGGGGCATCCCCAGTCGTCTGCGAGTGCGCCCGTTTACGAGCATTCGCGACTACTATGGAATCTAGAGGCAACTGTCCTCTAATATAGGTAGGATCCCCAGGCGCTGACCTATATTTTTTGTCGATTCTGGGGTTTATTACTCTGGCCCTGGTGGGTTCTTTGAAAATGTCCTTTGCTGGTTTGAGGACACCTTTCAACATGGGTAGAGTTTTAATATGTTTTTCTGAGGATGCGAAAGTGTCCATGAGAAAATCGTCCTCGATGGTGTCAGAGTGGAGTTGAACACCATGATTGGCCGCAGCACGTTCAATGAGGGCGTTGAATGCGGCAGTGTCCTCTGTGGGAGACGTTTTTGCTCCATAGAGTTGCGGGTCCTGTGTATCCATAGGTGCACCCGAGTCTACAGGGTCATCCCAAGCTTGGTCAGGGTCCTGTTGGCCTTGAGGGTCCATCTCTCCGGGGTAGGGGACGTGGTCACCCATGTAGTCCTCCAAAACGTCTGTGTCGGAGTGTGTCGGAGATAAGGACTGTGGATCTTGGTAAGAGGCATGGAGAGGCTCGTAAAGAAGTGGTTCCGAATCCACTGGCAGCTTTTTCTTTAGTGGGATCCGGTAGGAGTCCAAAGCTGGCTCAGAAGTTATCCTCCTTTTGTGAATCATCATTCTGCCTGTTGCGGCATCGATGATGTGTGAAGGCGACGTCTCCGTAGGAGAGTGTTCAGCAGGTGTGATCCTGGTGTGGGTGACACGTGTTCTGATTTCGAACAGTTTTGGCGCCGTGGATGGTGGCAGGCCAAAAGTGATGTTGGCCGGTGCCGGAGAAGCTTTTTGAGCCTTTTTCGGCTCGGAGCTTGATGTGTCCTGGAGGGCCGCCTTATCTTTGATGCGTTGCAAGGATGCTGAAACTTGCCGCACCTGGAACGCCGACGGTTCTTTGGCGCCGACCGGTTCCGTTGAGGCAGGCGTGGACGTCTTCGGTGCCACGGGGTCATCGAGTCGAGGAGAGGTAATAGCTGTCGACGGCGTAGATGATTGTGCCTTTGGTGCTGTTTTGGAAGTGGTGTGAGATCCAGCAGCCATTTTGACCTTTGTGGTCGGAGCCGATTGTTTCGGTGCCGGGAGCCGAGGCGGCTTGGCGGTACCGATGGTCTTTTTCCGTGCGTCGGCGCTGACGTCGGCTGCTGCAAGCTCGGCACCGAAGTCCCGTTTGGTGCGGTCGGTGCCGACGGGTTTGGCTGGCGTCGAAGGCGTGGTGGGCTTCGATCCGACCAGTGTGACTTTCAGTTTCGGTTTCGGCTGAACCGAGACGGCTTTCGGTTTCGATGAAGGGAAACCAGCCGTTTTGGGTAGTATAGGCTGCCGCTTAATGTCTGAGGCCGGGCCAGAGGGCGGGGCCGAATGGATGCGGGATAGGTCTTGGGTAAGGCCCGAAGGCGATCCCTCGACCGGAGCCACAGACTGACGCACTGGGATATCCAAAGTCTGTTCGGGTAGGCCTTGCTCGTCACCGGAGCTACTCTCTTCGGCCCCTAAGGCCTCATTGTAGTCTCCTACCTCGGTGTCGGCTTCGTCTCTGTGGAAGAGTTGTTCTTCGACGTCTTCCGATCCGGAGTCGTGTTCGGAAGCGGGGCTGGAGGGTAGGTTCTCCACGTCTTGCACATCTTCGTCCTCGGCGTTGAAGATGTCAGTCGGGGCCGGTGCCGCTTGCTGCGCTTCGAGCCTCGCTGCTCGACGATTCCGGAGAGTCTTCTTGGATCGGAATCGGGCACAGGCCATACATGTGGACTCGTTGTGATCCGGTGAAAGGCATTTGTTGCACACCGGGTGGACGTCGACATGGGGATATTTCGCATTGCATACAGGGCACCGCTTGAAGGGCGTCCTCGATTCCATCGTCGATGTCGGGTCGATGGTCGGGTATGATGCGAAAAAGTTGGTTTCTGGAAGTTAGTAAACTAACAAATAACTATCGATACCGATCGGGAACAGTACCGACGCGAACTAAAGGCCTTTTGGCCTGTAAAAAGTTTTTCCTAACTTGAGTCAAGATAAGCACATCCGAACCCAATGGCGGAAAAAAACAATCTGAGGATGGAGAGGATGCCCATGCGCACTGTAGTCCAGGGGAGGAGTCACCTATCCCAGGATACTTCGAAGACTCTTCCAGGACAACAACGTGCAAACATCCGGACCCAACACTAGGCGGCGATCTATGCACAGATATGAATTCAGCAGCTCACATGCCTCGAACCTACGTGATTTCTAACATTGGCTGAAAAAGACTTACTTTGTTACTCCCTGGCTACAGCTCTGGATTGCAATTGATCTATTTTTCCTAGTACTTTGGCTAAGTGTGGTGACTGTCTTTTTCTTGCACCTGAATGGACATTATCTCCAAAAACGCTCCGCAGTACAACATGTGAACTTGGTACTGAAACCGCATGCATCATCACACCGTAAACAAAGAGACCTGTCCTTAGTGAACATTACAGCAGTCCCAGTTCCGGAAGGAATAGTTTGGGATAGGGTTGCATATGATGTATATGGTCCAACTGAACTTTTGAAAATACCACACTTGTTTAATATTTCTTTAAGTGATGTCATCACCGCCAGTAATTTCTCTGATGATTGAGACTTTGAAACGGTCAATACTATACTCTCATATTTAGACACAGCATAGTGAGGAGACACAAGATGACATTCTACATGATGGTTCATACAATTCATCAAACCCCAATCGGAAGAGATGGTTGGTTTGGCCAATCAACACAAAAAGGTGTCTGTCAAGATTCAGTGGTACCACTGAAGGGTTTAGTATCCATAGGCCTGACCAACGTTACATACAATCAGAACACTCGGGTGGTGACAACTTACAGTGTTGAGAAGTTATGCCTAGAGTGGCTAAAAACCTCAACACTGCCCCAGGTGAAACAACACTTGTCCTTACTCTCAGAAAGCATGGATCTTATGGATTTTTTGTACGACCCCCAGACACTACGTCAAAAGTGCTTCTTATATGCCCTTTAAAACGAAGTATGGAAACTCTCTCAACAAGAAGCTGCTGAGAGATTGTGTGAGACTGATAGGGTTAACCTAGAAAAGGCTTTGGCAGTGGTCGACAATGGTATGACCACACTTAGATCCAGGATGTATTCATTGGGGAACATTGTGTCTGCTGCAACAGATGTAATAGAACCGGAATTGTCTATTCTTCAACACGGACAATCGCAGTTGCGATCCATTCTGTTATTGAGCTGGAAGCTGCAATCACTGCGTTCTGGTCACGTGCCCTAGCGGTATATCAATAGTACATCTTTTTTCTGCATACAATCTAACAGAAAGACAGACAAATTTGGCACAAAGAGATGCAAAGTATACAATGCTGCACATTAAAAATCGGAACAACTACCTTTTAGCATGGCTGAGTCACCCTTCACAGAATGGTTAATCCACGGCCATATTACATCACCAGTCACGACATTGCAATTTCAGCACAGTCTACAGTATCTCAGGGTAGGTAGGTATGAAGTGTTGGGAGAGGGGTACATACATGAACTTTGTTAATTACTTTACAGATTTAGATGCAGGAATGGGGACACTCAAGTTTTTCTCAGCAGTTCAGATTGGAAGATTTCATTCAGCGGGTCTCTAATTTGTCAGGATATTATGCTTCATGGAGCATGTAATGCTTTGGTTGCAAACTTATCGTGTCACTTAAAAGGTTCACCAGCTGTTGTGATGTTCAAACTGCTCTCGAATGAGAGTTATTTGATGTTGAATGATCAAGGTTGTTGTGGGATGCTGCCAGGCATTGCATACTTGGTCACAGTAAGTTCCAGGGTTACTTGTATGTAAGTTAGATTTGTTTCCACTGACCCACACAGTCAGGGAGGTGCCCCTACGGCCTTCACTGAATGTTTTCCTTATACGGTTTTGATCTCCAGGTTGCAAGGGCTTCAGCTGAGATATAGGCACTAGCCCAAACTAACTCCCCACTCCATTTTGGGGAAATGGAACATCGTATCTTTAACATGTCGGATACAAGTGGGAATGTGCACCTATTTAAGAGCATAGGTCCTGGACTATTAAAACACCTTTCAGACAATCTGCGGAGTTATCCCATCATTTATACTCTCTGTATTAGGAAGTGTTTTTTGAGGGCTTCTGCTGGTCCTACTCCTTGTAGTGGAGATCCTGGTTTTAATTTTCATGCTACGCAAGCTTCCAAAGAGATGGAAAAAGCACTCCTGGTGCGACTTTGCCGTGAACGTATGGTGTCCATCTGGGCACACCTCAGCTACGGTAGCTAAGCAAGCATTGGTTCCTATTGTTCATATCAATCTGGGTGGCCTGCATCTTGCATGTGCTCTGCTGCCTATTCTGCGGATAGGAATGTGTGTAGGACACTTCCATCGGTTAAGCCACCGAATGTAGACATACTGCTGGACCTCTTAAAGGTCCATGTGTTACAGTGTCCTCAAGTGTATTCCCATGTTGATGGTGGCATTCTTAGGGCTACCACGGAATGCTTCAGCTCGTGTACGAATGGTACCGGCTTTGCAACAGGCTCACAGTTGTCATGTGCTTCCTTTGCTCTATCAACCTGATCCAAGAGGTATTACAGGGACTGTCACCTGTGAAGGAAAGCAACAGTGATGTTGTGTCTACCACACAGGACACAAACATTTGGCTCTCCATGTGATGGGAACAATTTGGCCTTTTCCAAAATGAGCCAAATTGGAATTCGGAAACATAATTTTGTTTTATTTTTCTCCTTGCTCTCACTGGGCACCATGGCTTTCGATGTGCTCAGTTGGTCTGAACAGTATATTGACTTTCTAGGGGACTTATAGAACTTGTCTTTCTTCAAAAAATTCATAGTTTTACAGGATCCGTGTTTTTATATTTTTTTGATTTTATTTAACATTAATTAAAAAAAATGTTTTTAAGCTTCTTAGACTAACATATAGTTTATCTTATCGTGCTTTGGATGAGGAGTGGGCGTTATGAGCCCCAGTGTACCCCAATATAGACTGAGGTAGCTGCACGACCATTTACCTAGATTAGTCCTAACTTGCTCTACATAACGGCTAAGGCGCTGATACTCTTGCCTAGTTATGTGCCGAATAAATGTTGTGTCATTTATTATGCATGAGCATTCTTAGTACCACACAGCAGAATTACCATCTCCTGTATAACTCTGCACACAAGTCACCGCTAGGGTCATCCTTGAGCAATAGGCCCACAGTATCATTGCACATCTAGGTAGAACACCAGAGGGTACCTTTTGGATATACAAGCACTGCATCTTTACTGGGCAAACCAGAGAAGAAGCTTCCATGCTGACACAAGACGCTGGCGTCCCTACATGCAGAAACGCCAGCACGCAGTGGTCTGACATCCCTTACGGGGTGTCCAACTCGAGACCAAGACGACGTCCTTCATTCTTTTCCATCCGGTAATGGGGTAGGCTCTTTCCTAGGGTTATTCTTGGCTTCACACCTACATACACTTAGGTAAACTTAGCTAGGGTTTGCATTTTAGGAGTACGCTGGATTACTGCAGTGTATCCATATGTCTACATGGAATACAGTACATTAGAACGAGGTGTATTAAATCGCATGTTTTTACAAAGAGGTCGTTACAACGACCATGTTGTTGCTACGCGATGCATTTACATCGCAAGTCATTAGAACGACGTACTGTAGGGGGCGCTCTGGACTTAGGAATAGTATTATTTACTATTCCTACTACAGATTGCGCAACAGTAGGGAAGGTGTTGGAATTAATTTCCATTTCCAATACCTCAGCGCCACCTACAGAAAGTCTTTGTAATGACTTGCGATGTAAATGCATCGCGTACTAACAACGCGGTCGTTGTAATGACCGCATTGTAATAGTATTGCGATGGAATGACAGCGTTGTAAACGCTGTTGCCCCCCTACATATATTCACTGTTTTAGCATCATGGTAGAATCCAACCTTTTATTTACTCTGTCTGTGCTTGCAATTGTATCTCTCTGTTTCTGTTTAATGGTTGTCACAGCACATGTACTTTATACTAGAATGACGCATGTTCAATAAATGCTTATTTAAAACGTCCCCTATTCCATGTATCTCTGAGAAGAAGTGAGCAAGAGTGACTGAGCGAAAAGTACTGTACTGTTTCCCCAAACACCGAAGGATCAAGGTTTGCCATGTTCGATATTTGCCAGAAACTATTCGCTCCTTGGTAAGGTTAGGGGGCTTAGAGTGGCACTGTGAGCTAGATGGTTTAAAGGCTAACATAGCCTTTAGGGGTGTCTGGAATCAGTCTGGACACCAATCCCTCAGTTTATGTGGTCTAAACAAGCAGATCCTATATAGATTTGTAGGAACTACACAACACGCTGTACTGGCTGTTTGCCTCACAGCTCCCGTTCTTTTGGCCTAAATGATGTGAGACAGATTATCTAAACCTAATGACAATCGAGGTGGTGGTAGGTTATTGTTTGACTGCAGAGAAAATTCCTGCAATGCAAAATCTGGATTATAACAAAAGTAACTTTTTCTTCTGTATTGTAGGACGCTCACTGATGGTCATAAACGTAGAGTAGAATAGCAAGCATATCCCTAGTCTGCGTTGACAATATCAAAGAATAATAGTATTGATTATGGGTAACTAACATGGAAATCTCAGTTAACCAAGCAAATTCTTGAAAGCTGCCTGCCCTACTAATGTGTCAGTGCTTGAATCTTCATCCAACCAGTAAGGTTTGGTGAAAGTGTGTATTGATTTCCAGGTATCTCCACTACACATTTTTGTTAAGGGTTCATTCATTAAGCAAGCAGATGTGTGTAGAATAAGCCCTGGGTTTTTCTGGGAGAGGTTTGTTGGATCATTGGTAACAGCAAGAAATGCAAGAAACTATCCACCTAGCAAAGGATTGGTTTGGAAGACGTTCTACCAGTCCCAGGAGGACCACAGTTAACAAATAACAGGCTTGTTTTGGGTATATGTATCAAAATAAAACTTGAGGACTCTTCTAACATCCTAAGACTGTAAAAATCTTTCCACTCCAGAAGTTAGAATGTTGAAAAATACTGGTAAGGAAACAGTCCGAGTTATATGAAAATCTGATACTACTTTAGGCAAAAAGTAAGGGTGTGTTCTAAGGACTGTCCTATTGCTATGAAAAACTGTGTAAGGCTCGACTGCAGAAGTAATTGCTACTAAAAAGCTAATTTCCAAGAAAGCTGTACAAAGAGACCCTCTGCATAGACTCAAAATTGGGAGGCTTTAATTTTGACGAAACCAGAGTCAGTTACTAAGAAGGTGGTGGGAGCCTAAATAAAGAGAAGTCTTCTATCCTTCCAAAAATTCTAATTATGAAAACGGTAAAAAACAGGATATTATGTTTGGTCCTTTTCTGCGGTAATGGAAGCGAGATGACCTTTAACCCATTCATTGGTGGGCCTCACTTCCCCGTGCTAAGCCTTTTTTTAGTTAAACGAGGGTAGTACGCACCTATGCCTCCATAACGTTTTATTCACATAAGGTATCCAGGCCAAATGTGTGTCCTTTTTCCCCCTCCAACATCCTGGAACGTTTACAGATTCCCAGGGTTTCTGGAATCCCTTGGAGAGGGCAGAGCAATTATCCAAAACAAAGCAAAATGTGTATATTTGGTAAAGGGGTGGGGGGGGGGGGAGGGGGAGTGCTGCAGAAGAAAGTGTCAGGTGTTTATCCTGCAAATGGTACTAACAAAGGGTTTGCTGGTGCTAAAAATCACCAGCTTTCCAGCTTTCAGGAACAGGCAGACTTGATTGAATCAGAATACCAAGTTGTTCAACACAGTTTTGGCATTTTACTGGGAGATAGATCATTTTCCCTATTTTTTGTGCTTTTAACCTCTTTCAAGTTAGTGGTGAAAACGGGTGTGAAACCCACAGTGGATCCTGAAATGCTAACATTTTGAATTCGATTTGGGAAAAAGGGGGTGGTGATGGACAGAGTTTCTGAATGATGCAGAATACTCTTACCAAGTCAAGAGATCATGGTTTTAATCCATCACCGTTTTTGCATGTAGCCAGGTTCTGAGCTGGGATGGTGCAGTGAGCTAAAAAACGGTGATGGATCAAAACCATGATCTCTTGACTTGGTAAGAGTATTCTGCATCATTCAGAAACTCTGTCCATCACCACCCCCTTTTTCCCAAATCGATTTTATCCACACTCAGTGTGGGAGGGTATGCTCAGACGTGAGTCCCTTGCTCATTGGACCATCAGGATTCAGGCAAGCCGGGCCGACGAAGGCTGTGATGCCAGAAACCGGTCCCCGGAAGCTTGTTTCCTTCCCAGTATAAGAATTGGCTTGGTAGTTTGGTTTGCCCTGTTCCCATCATGCACTGGGACAGGTACAGACTAATTTGCATGTAGCCAGGTTCTGAGCTGGGATGGTGCAGTGAGCTAAAAAACGGTGATGGATCAAAACCATGATCTCTTGACTTGGTAAGAGTATTCTGCATCATTCAGAAACTCTGTCCATCACCACCCCCTTTTTCCCAAATCAACATTTTGAATTCAGCAAGGGGTCATGTGTGTAGAACTTATCTGCCTGGAGCCGCATTTAAAAGAGGCTGAAAGTTGTGGGCTCATGCCTTTTATTATTATTAACGTTCTACTTGGAACATTTACTTTATGATGTATGCGGCTGCTTGGTGACGCATTAAAAGTGATATGGCAGCAACTGAATATTAGTGTTTTAGTCACAACCAAAACCAGAAAAAATTTAACTATGGATTTTTTTTCACAAATGAGGTTATAAAATATAATCCCGATTGGAAACAGGATTTAATGATTTAATCAGTCAGAATTTTAGTTTAGGAATTAGATAAGGGATTACTTATTATTCTGTTCTAATTATGTAAAATTGATGGTGATGGATTTTTTAAGGTGTACCCCTAACAAATAAAGATATTCATATCCTGAATACTGTGTATCAATAGAAACAGAGTGGGACATACATTTTTAAGTCTGTTTTATTAACAATTGTCTGTAAAGGAGAAAGTTCAAGGACTGTAGCTGTAATTTAGGTTGAAGAAAAAAAAAGAAAGACAATTTAAACTGCAACTTCTGCCAGCTTTGGATGGATAGCTTTAGCCAAAGGCGGCATAAAAACCAAAAGGATTTGCACACAACCTGCAAGGAAGAAAATACAGGGATCAGTGGTGGCTGACCAATTTGGGTGTGGTTGGCAGAGATTGGAGCTTAATTTGTTTTAAAAAATGTCTAAGTTCAGGGGTCCATAATTTCCCTTAGAAGCTGAAGGGCTACTCCTGCAAAATGGAGAAGCTGCTGAATAGCATGGTTGCCCAGTCCTCATTCTACCTTTTTCTTACACATTACCCATTGTGTCTCTTAATTGCACTTCTGCAAGTTATTTGTATCTTTACCTTCTTCATTTGCCACTGTATGTTTTTAAATAATACTTTAATGTGTGATTAGTAATAACCATGCAATATAAAACAGCACATTTTTATGAATCTTAAAGCAATTCTAAAATATTATTGGTTTAAAATACTCAATGTGAATAAAGTGCCATAAAAGTCCAGTAGCAGCATACTACAAGCTCGCTCCTTAGATCTGAATCAAGTTAATGTAACTAACATATTTACTGAGAAATAAGCCTTCAGTAGAATTAAAATAGTGTAATACTGCCTCACTGCATGAAAGATGCAATTAAGAAGTTCTTAACTACTAGGTACATTTTGCAAACCAGCAAACCAAGTAAGCTAGATATTCTCTGTAATAACTACAAAATCTGCAGGCAAGACAGAGTCTTGTGTATTTCAATTTCACTTTAATTTCTCCAGGATCCAACAGACTGAAGTGTAATCGTAGAAAGTGAATTCTTAGGACCCAAATAATGGAAACTACATGTTAAGAGGAGGCATTGTTTGGCATAATTAGCTTTAAGCAAGAAAGCAGGATTGTGGTAGCTGAACTGCTCAAGATCTCTTGTACAAACGAGAGCAAAAATATGGCGTTTTTTAAAAGACTCTTAAAAAGGATTTTTTAATGACCTGAACCCAAGGGCATTCCTATTTCACTTCATTTAAAGGTGTGGCTATTGTTCTGTGCCATGGTGTGTTGGCTTTTAATGTTGGACTGTCGCACTCTTAGAATAAAATACCTCTAAGAGTATTCATCTCTGCTCTTTTCATGTCAGACCAACATTTTACCAGTATTAATATGTGCGATTGGTGTGTGCTTTTTTTTTTATTTTTTTTTTATTCATATAGATTTATAGGGTGATTACATCACCAATTTTTGTTTTGGACGTCGTGTATACAGAAAAAGTTGAGTACTCATCTGCATTAGTGTTTTCTTCTTTATTTGAAGACATGTGCAAAAATACGAAACAGCTGGCACATGTTTCACCCAGGAGCCAACAGGCGAGGGCTTTCTCAAGGCTGATTGTGAGAATGAAAGCGATGAGAAAGGAAGAAGCCAAGAGGTAGACATGTAATAACGTGGCAAACGGAGAGGAAGGAGTCAAAAGATAAGAGATACAGAAAAAGAGAGGAGAGAAAGAATATGTGGTAAAAGATGGTTAGGGAAAAGAAGTTGGGAAAATGTAAGTGACACCCAATAGAGCACATGGTGTGTGAAGGTATGATTGAAAGGAGAGGAAAAAGATGCAATCAGGGATAACGAATTGTGTCACAAATAAATAAATACACAAATGGCACTCAAATGGGTACATGGGCACAGAGAAATGTACGCATAGGCATAAGCGTACATAAAGGGGACTCAGAAATACATTTTGAGCATACGCATTAGGAGCAAATAGGCAGGGTGGTACCTTACTGCATGTAGTTGGGTTTTTGTTATGTTTTCGTAATGTATAGGCAGGCTTAGGGTCATAATGTTGTCTAATGTAGTTATTTCTAAAAAGGATTCGGGACCACAAAATTGTTAACCATTTATTTAAATCTTGAAGAATCGGATTGGCTTAATACTTTGATCCAATATCAGTCAGTCCGTCAAAGACCAATGGTCTTTAAACAACAAAATTACACATATAATCAACTTACCTTAAACATCAAAAATGTTAAATAATAAATATTGCAGTATTTGAAAATTTCGATGACAAAATTCATAGCTAAAACCAGTACAAATTCAAAAAGCCCTCATATTTAAATCCCCCTTCATACTCAATTTAGGTAAAAAATGATTGCAAAATTGTCAAAAAACCAGAAACAAGCATCCTGGGACCTGTTTCGGGGTAACACCCCTTCATCAGCCCCTGGTCTGAACTGGGGTTGTGAAGTGAGCTACAGAACGATGATGGATTCAATCCAGATCTGTGACTGGGGGTGAGTGTCTGAAAAGTTTCAGCGCTCCGTCCATTATCTCCTTGTGTTTGAGCTATAATAATTTACCTAAAAACACAATTCATCTTATTTATCTGAGCACAACCTTTTTAACTACAATCATAAACCTTCCAATAGCAATTGCAATATCCAGGCAACTAATATCAGTAAGAAGCTCAGCAGCCTGTTCTCGATTTGTAATTCCATATTTAAAAAATAATGGACGTAAGATCAATTTTCGCAAGGGCCGCACCTTTAGGCAATCCACGAATATGTGCAAAAAGTTGCATTTTGTACAGAGCTCGCAAATTCAGTTCCTATCACGTTGGATCACTTCCATTTTTTGTTTTCTCATGTGAATAATAGGGGTTGACACCAATTCTTATCCTTAGTAATTCACACTTAAGCCAGTGGAAAACAAACTCCCCTCTGCCAGGAATTTGACATACATTGTAGAGATTTTTTCCCCCACTCAGATACTGCCAATCCTTTTCCTGAGATAGTTCACCCTAGAGACTTAGAGACTTCTACTTGCAAGGTCTGCTGGCATAACTTCACCCTCATTTTAGTTCACTCTGCTGGATCTCATTTCTACACCAATGGGAAACTTTCTGTTCCTCTCTCTGGCCCAGTCTTTTCCAGAATCTTATTAGAAACATTTGGGCCAATATATTCCAAGAGGTCAAACCTGCTTCTAATCTGATGACCTGTATCATGGAGGACCTTGGTAGGGACATTTAGGTCTTGGTACATTTCTCTTCCTCTGCATCCCACCCACTTTTACCACTAATGCCTGGAATATTAATGGCCTAGGAGATAAGCTCACGGACATGGGACTAAGGGCCATATGTAGGTAGCATACAATTTACCACTTCTTAAATACCGAACTTTACCGAATCGGTATTTAAGAAGTGGTAACTTGTATGTAGGTAATCATTCGGTAAATATTACCGAATCGGAGAAATTCGGTAATTACCGAATCGGTATTTACCGATTCGGTAATGAGGCATACCGTCCCATTGATTCCTATGGGCCTGGAGGCCCATAGGAATCAATGGGAAGGTATGCCTCATTACCGAATCGGTAAATACCGATTCGGTAATGGGGGGAGCACATTCAAGGGTGGCAGGGTGTCACATTGACACCCTGTTGCACCCCTGATTCCTGCATGTGTGCACATGTAGCGGACATACATGCCCTGAGGGCATGTATGTCTGCCAAATGGCACTCTTTTTTCAGCAAAATATTGCTGTTTGCAATGTATTCGGTATTTAACAACAACCTATATTTGGTGTTAAATACTGAATTTCAATTCCCTCACAACACTCATTAGAGTGTTACCTACATCTCCTTTCAGGATTCGGTATTTACCGAATCGGTAAAATTACCGATTCGGTAATTTTACCGATTCGGTAAATTACCGAATCCTGAAACATGCCCCCTACATAGCACATGCCAAAATACCGGTCGGTAACGGGATAATTACCGAAAATCGGCCGTTACCGACCGGTATTTGGCTTCCTACATATGGCCCTAAATCTTTACATGCAAAGATTCGACCTTATTGCATTACAAGAAACATGGACTGACTCACCACCAGCACTTCCAGGCTATACCCTGAATTTCATCTCTCCCACACAGAGAGCAAAAAGGGAGGCCTTGCTATATATAGTTCAATAAGAAGCATATTCTCAGTGGTGCCACTGGCACATAAACTAGCCTCACTGAACGCAATGCAGCGAGGAGATAATTCTGATAAATCTTTACTGACATCCCCGAGGAAAGAAGCAAGGAGCCCAATAGCTGAAAGAAGAGCTCATAAAACTGCTAACCACAGAGAAAACAAACAGTCTGACCATTAGTGGCGATTTTAATCTGAACTTGCTCATCAACCCAGTCGTAGAAATCACCACAGATGAGGACCCATTTGCATGGGAATCAAGCCTTCAAGATAACTCTTCTGGAGGCAGAAGCACAAAAACAGCGCAGCGACTTCTAGCGACACTAATAGAGCTGGGTCTCCAAGCACTTAACGGAAGACTTACAGCAACGTTCCATAGCACAATGACAAGTTCCACAATTGACTTTACCTTCCTCTCCAGTAACCTGTTTCAATCGGCAAGAGACTTTCACATCGGCTCACTAGATTTCTGTGACCACTTACCTCAAGAAGTCACAATAGACGCCTTCACAATCCTAAACCCTGTACGCGCCAAGGGGTACAAATCAGTCTATGCCGCAAATGATAGGCGGATAAAATGCAGAACAGATGACCCTCAGCGCCTTCTGCTCTACGCTAAGCAAGTACTCAGCGATGCGCAAAATGTAACAATAGATCTAATCAAGAGCTGGGAGAAATTTGTAGAAACAGTATGCAACAATATGGGAACAAAACAGGAGAATAATCAGTTTGAAGGAGCTGGTAAATCTGAGAAGCACATGAGTTATCATAACTTTAGAAATAATGCACATCTAAAAATCCTAAAGACTCATCAGCCAAGCACTACGAAGTCTGAGGGCAGATCCTACCGCCAAAGAAGAGTAGTAGCGGCTAAAGCGCGACGCAGGAGGCTGATCTGGCGACTAAAGCGAGAAGCAGAAGAGTCCCTCTGGGCCAAACTCTTACAAGATGCCAAAACTAACAACAGCGCACAATTCTGGCAAAAGATCAACAATCTGTCCAAGGAGCAGAGTCAAGGCATTAACTCTTATGTCACAGAAGATGACTGGACAATCTTTCTTGCTACGCATTTCAATAATACGGACACATACAGTCAAAGAATATCTAATCCCACAAAGGACATTGAGGGGAGACTAATGTGTTGCAAACACCACGATCCTCAGCAGCCAGATCAGGCAATCGTAATCACAAATGCACTGATCGGCAACAGAATCTCAAAGGGAAGACGTGAGGGGGCGGCTGGACCAAATGGGATTCCCCCCATATTGTTCAAGCAAGAGCGGAAATATTGGGCTGCCGCAGACATCAATAATCCCATCATCATGGAGGGGAGCCATCATTTCACCTATCTTCAAAAAGGGAAACCGAAATGACCCAAAAAATGATCGGCTAGTGCCCTTGCTCGACAATGAGGCCAAATACTTTGCGGGCCTCTTATTAGAGGAACTGACATAGTGGGCAGCTGAGGTTTCAGCAATTCCATACAACCAAACAGGCTTCTGCAAAGGTACAGGAACTACCACCAACATATTAGCTCTTTCTCTATTAATTGATGCTGCCCTCGAAACGAAGCAACCCCTATATCTGTGCTACCTTGACTACAGCTCAGCATTCGACCATGTCAACAGAAACCTTCTGTGGGAAAAATTTAAAAAGCTGAACATCTCTGAAACCAACTAATTCTTCTGCACAGCAAGACATGGGTGCAAGTCAAGTTAGGCTCTGGCGAATACCTAACGAGGAAGATCTCAACATGCACAGGGGTAAAACAGGTCTGCGTACTTGCTCCAATACTTTTTAATCTTTTCATGGGAGAGCTATCAACGCTGCTAAATGAAAGCAACTCGCACGCACCAAAGCCAGGGGGCTCCCAGCTGGCAAACCTCTTTTACACAAATGACCTGTTACTTATTAGCCGGACCCCTGTAGACCAACAGCGGCTACTGGACATTACGTCAAGATAATCTGCCAATAATAAGCTTAGCATCAACCGCGAAAAATCCAAAGTTATGTGCATTAATCTCCCCAAAAGAAAATAACACGGAATTGGCTCTTGGCATCAAGGAAGATGGAAACGGTCTGTGAATATAGATACTTGGGGGTCATCATAGACTGCAAGGGCAACTTCAAGTCGCAATGTGACACCATAAAAAGGAGAGAGCTAATGGTTGCGGAGGTACTTAGAAACTTAAAAAACGCGGTCTCTGGTCCAAGCCTATTACCCCTCATAAAGGTGATCCAGGCAAAATTAATCCCAGTCATCAATTACGGCAGTGAAGCGATGAGGGGGGAGAGATGCTGCCTCAGTAGATGGAACGGTAGCAAAGGCGCTACGCATAATCTTTGGCCTTCCTAGGTACACAACGCCCGCTCAGATGAGACTAGAATTTGGGCTACAAAAAGAAGAGCTGGGATGTAAAGGAACCTACATAAATAGCTGGCACAAAGTAAGCAGGGGAGATCCGAAAACATTAAATGCTCTCCTGTGGAAGGAACTTCAAGATAAAGAAACTTGCCCTGCGATGCTGTACTTAGAGGCCGCTATTGATCATCTCGACTTACGGCAACTATGGGATCTCCCAGGTTCTCCAGCAGGCTTTAAAAAGGTGGTCAGTAAGACAGTCCGAAAAGAATCATTGTTGCAGGACAAAGCCGCCATGATAGAGCATGCTCACGGCTGGCTTACAGTTCAATCGTACATCTAGCCCTCGCCCCAAGCTTATCTACAGACAGGCTTCTCCAAAAAAACAAAAGAGAAGTTCCTGAAATTTCGCCTAGGGCTACTGCCGTCAGCGGTCCACCTACCACCATGGTTACGCCCGCAGCTATCAATATCATGCCGACTCTGCGGGAACGGCAAAGAGAACACAGTACATCTCATTGCCATCTGCAGCAAACTTATTCAAGATCGTCGCTCCCTCTTGAGACCACTTTTCAACAACCGCAAGATACGGACCTGCAGGCAAGCGGTGCTGGCTTGCTTCAAAGGCGACGACATCCAATTGAAGGATATCCCAAAAACCTAGCATCACCGCGAAGGACGAGAGGACCAATCCACTCTAACCCTCAAAGAGTAGGCACCAGCTGGCACTGGCAAAGAAACAGGTGGCATTATGTCGGCATGAGGGGCGTCTAAATACTCCAAAGCATCCACAAAACAACTCTAGAAGAGCGTGGCCCCAGCAGGGAATCTGAGAGACCCCAAAGTCTCCTGCTTTAACCATCAGGAAAAACAGTAGTAGCACCGAGTGAGAAACATACTAGCAGCCCACCTAAGAGGCAAGCGGATATGGACCCAACAGATGGACTACCCAGTTTCCACCAAACCATCTGCTGAGAACGCTCAGCAACACCGTACCACACTTAATCACATCAGCCAATCGAGTATCGAGATCCAAAGCGCGCTCGCACTAAGGCCGAGCCTGTGCCAGACATTTGGTGAGGATGAATAACATGCTGCATCTTCTGGTTCAATTCAAGCAGAAGGGCCATAATAAAGACCCCTGAATTTTACCCAAGCCTCATGTTGCCATCCGCCATGCCATAATTTTCACTAGGTGGAGGAAAATGCTGAAAGCAAACAGCCACTTTGAACTATACTGAATAACACTGACCACATCACAGGGAGAGCCCGAACGGTCATCATAACTTCTCACCTTTTCTTTTTTAACGCAAATAGGTTTTTATTGAAGTGGCACTTTCTAAAATGCTCTAATTGCACTTTACTATATTACCCCTCTGCCGGCAACAAGGATCAACTTACTGCACATCCTATTATGACAAATGGGCTGCCTAAACTGAAATCATACTTTATTTTTAACTTTGATGATGCTGTCTTAGTATGTTTTTTACTAAAGGATTTATTGTCTTAATATGTACGAAATTGAACTTTGTTTTATTAACTGAACTCTTGTAAAGGTTTTAAATAACCATGTACAATAAAGCATTATCTTATCACGAATGCAGAGTAATTTGGCTCCATATTGCAGTTGTGGAGGTATCTTGGCCAAGAAAGATTTCAAGATTGGTCTATGGAACATATTCCCATAGTCCCGGTTAAATTTTCTCAAGCCACTAACAGAGGCAAGGGCCCTCACCTTTAAGGCCTCCAAGTGGTTATGCCATTTCAGGGATCTTTCGAACCAAACTCCTAAATATTTATAATCATTAACTATTTCCAGTTTTGTGGTTCCCAGATGACAGCTAAACTGGTCTACTTTTTTGCCAAAACACAACACCTTAGTTTTGCCCATAATAATTGTTTGCGGTTTGTAGTTACAGTAATTCCTGAACGCATCTCACTTTCTCTGCAGCCCCATTTCCATCTGATTTAAGATTACAAGATCGTCTGTATACAGAAGGCATGATATAGGTTTATCATTCATTCTAGTGCCAGGACCTCTAACTTCTGCCAGCGTCTTGCGGAGGTCCGCTACAAATATGGAAAAGAGCAGTGGGGCCAGCACGCGACCCTGTCTTTATCCATCATTAATTGCTATTCTGTGTTTCAATGTCCCCTCTGTGTCCATAATGACCTGGGCTCAATTATGCTTAGGTGGCTCCTGTATTAGAATCAACATTCTCTTTGGAATATCACATCTGGTCCACCAGATCAGAAGTCTATGAAACAGCAAAACTACCTCCCTCTCTGCTGGACTGAGGTCCGTGCAATGGACCAGAGTGACCCTCCTTAAAGCCACCTTGCTCTGGAGGAACTATTGATTTCAATTCAACAAAGTCCTTCAATACTTCAAGAATGATTTTTGCGAAAACCTTTTCTCCCACATCTAAAAGATTAATCGGCCTATAGTTTTGGGGGGACCTTACATCTACTCTCTTATGGATGAGTCTTATTATAGCACCTGTCCAACTGCCTGAGAATTGGCCTGTGTCAAGTATGAAGGAGAACATTTAAGATGGAAGGTCTGCCCACCACTCTGACCATGTCTTAGTTATGACTGGATGATCATCAGGTCCAGCTGCACGGGTCAGATTTAAACTTGATATAATGTGTTTTATATTTCTTACTGTGAAGTCTGCACTAATGTCATCTTCCACCCCTACACAGTGGGTTCTAATTCTTTCCGCAGGATCTTTCCTTTTAACATAGAATTCCTCCAAATAGTCATCCCAAGCAGCTTCCTCCACCACGTAATTCATTGCACCCTGAGTTTTGCCTGAGCCTTCCTGTATTAGATTCCAGAACTTTCTTACATTTTTCGTTTTCATCGCTTCTGATAAATTACTCTTTAAGTTTCCTTTCCTGATTCCGGATTAGTGTTTTATACATTTTCCTTAATTCCACAGGATGAATTCAAAAATCATACTTTACTTTGAGACCTCTTTCCCCTTTCCGTATGAGCTGCTTTATTTTCACATATTCCTCGCTAAACAATCTTTTTTTCTTTTCATGGCTATCCACATTCATTTGGGTCCCGGTTACAGTTTTGTTTACCTTAACCCTAAGGCACTGAACCACTTGGTTAATTATATTTTTACACCTCTCTAAATTAGGTACCCTCACATTTTATCCTTTTAGTTATTTCATCTAAAGTTGTAGTGCAGGGTGTTTGAAATAGTGTTTATATAATTGAGGCCATCAATTGTGGCAGATGGTCACTCTGATAGTTGATGGATTATGAAACTAGTCAAATTATTGACTAAATCAATAGAAGTGGCTGTACAATTCAAAACTGTGCACCTTGATTTGACTATAAGTGAATGATATTGGTGTATCCTCCAGTAATCGACCATGGTTTACTTACGGTTTGGAGTATACAAGACATTCAGTAATTTATAGGTCAACGGAGCTCAACACATCTTTTCTATGAGGCACCGTTGATTGCTCCAGAATATTGCAAATGTGATTCTGTTCCCACTGGAAATCATCTTCAAATCCATATGAAATAAGATTGAGATAAAAATCTTCTTTAAGAAGGATCGCAATGTCATCTTTCCCTTTTATTATTGTGGCTAAGGTTTTACACAATTTACCTATTGAGAGATATACATTTTGAGCTCTGGGTTGAAGATAAATGTTAACAACTGTGAGTGAGGTGTATCAATACAAATTTTGAGGGACATTTAATCTTATTGATAATAATCAAGGAACATCTGGTGTGATGACTTCTATACTTAATTGCAGTTGTATTACCACGAACATTGCCAGACCACCCGAAGGTCTTCCTTTTGAGGATAGTCCTATTGCAGGGCTATAATAAAATTCAAATCCTGGAATATTAAAAGCTGTCACTTTATATTTGTTTTCTGGAGGCATATTATATCGTAATTGGTTATACGAGATATGGCATCTTAGCGGTTACTTAGTTGGTCCCACCCTGCTATAGTCCAGGAGCAAATAGAAATTGGTCTGGTTGCCTTACGCTCCGTTTTACTGGGCATGTTTAGGAACTACCTTTGTGGCTGAAAACTAAGTTGGTACCTACTTTGCATTTTTTCTCATGCAAAGCTATCAGGAGCCATGAGCAGGCTGCTTCATGTAACAATGATAAATCCTTGGCTTCTCTAGATCAATTAGAAGTGGTGAGTTGAGTTTTGTCCAGTCCTTTTGCCTCTTTGAAATTAGTGATGTGTTTTCCTGGCAACAGGTTTAGCGCTTTTTCTTCTTGATTGGAGATTAGCTTTCTGGACAGGGGCTTATTCCAAACATAAGTAGGGTGATTAGGTACACATCTGTTTTTCAAGTGCTTCTGTTCTTTTTGCCAGTTGCCACAGCATTATGGAAAATCGAGGGACTCCATTCTAGTTAATGTAATGCCCCACCTCTCTAGTAGGTGTTTATTAAATAAAAGGTTCCTGTAATCTTTTGAAAAGGATAAGATTAATTTTGTGTTTTCATTTTGTTGATTGTATTTACTCTATACAAATGAAACTCTTTCTACTGAATATTTATTGAATTCATTTGGCTGTGGAAAATTCTCTTTAAGTTTTGAAATATTACCCCTATTTAATATCAAGGTGTCATGTACCATCAGATGTACTATCAGACACTTGGGGTCTTGTTATTGTTCTGCTCTTCTAATGTGTCTCCTTGTGTTGTTTTGTTTTCAATAGCACAGAGTAATCTGTCATGTGTTACTGCAACTAATATGCAAGACTGTAAATCAGATATGGATCCCTGGAAATTGATTCTCTGATCATTTTGGTCAAGGATGTTTTTACTGGTTTTTGTCAGGATCATGCCAGAAGTGGTCTGGTAGGAGTATTATGATGAGACAAAGTAGGCTAATGTTTGCTGGGTCAGTGACCAAAGTCTGTGGGGGAGTTGAGCATTGAGTGGATATGGTATTCGTCTCAGTCAACATTAGGTCCTGTCTTATGTTCCGTTTATGGACCTGGAAGTAGTCATTACCCAATTTATGGCTTCCGTTGATTCATTACTGGAAGGGGAGGTGTAGTTGTTAGTTACTTTCAATGGTCTAGAGTCATTATCTATGTTGGCATGAATTAAAACATTTCAATGGTTTAGACCTTGGCATTCCCGATGACGGATAGTAGGGGGCCCATTGAGTTTTCGTGTTCCCCTCGCATCCGTTCTGTTCAGTATCTGATTCCCAGGGGTTAGAGGCTTTTAATGCAAGATCTATATTAATGGAATTTGGAGAACTGAATCTTGTCTCCTGAATTATTACAGGAATGTTTTCATTGTGTAGTTCAAGCGAATATGAACTGAGAGCCAAGGTACTATTCTTGGTTTATTTTGAAACATTCTTGCATTCAGAGAATATAGGATAATTTGCATGTTGAAATGATGCTTAATTCACACTGGCCTTTGGTATGTCTTTCATTTTTAATTTTTTTTTTAGGGTATATATGTATATGTGGCAGTACAATAATTTTGTTGGTTTGAACAGGTCTAGTGTCATGAGTCTACGATTTTTCAGCCTATAGATTGTGTACAGTAGCTACTTGTAAGCCTTCTACACGTGCATGCAGAATTACAGGAACATTTCATAATCAATACAGAAGTGGGGCACAACTGCTTTGTTGCCTCAACGTCTTTTTAGTGCCATTTCACCAAGTTGTCAATAGCTATCAGACAATTATTAACTCAGTCAAGCATCCTGGTTTGTGTTTCTTGAATGATTCACTTGACTAGTGGTTCATTGAAGCAGCTAATAAAGCTTCACCAGGTATGTCATAATGGCTTAAATCGAATTGATGGTCTGCTTGCTCCAATTATCCAATTACTGTTTAGACGACGTCAGTGAAATATATGTATTATTTTTTTTTTTACCCCTTTCAGTGCGTCTGACGGCCGGGAGTCGTCTGATGTATCAGTGCTCATGTGCGTCGGACGGCTCCCGGCCGTCCACACACATGGCACAGAAAATCCCTCTGGTGCGGGCACCAAAGGAATTTCCTTTTTGTCAAAACACCCTCTAATGCCCCCACACCCAAAAACGTCTTTCTGCCCCCCCCCCCCAGAAGGTAGATTGGGACAATAGCCCCTTATCTGTCCGTCCGGGGGGACGGGGGTAGGTCGGGGGGGGGGGGGGGGGAGAAGGACAGAAAGCCCACTAGGAAATAGGGATATGTTTCTGGGCATGTCAAGGAGAAGCCCCATAGGCACGGGTCACTCCCCTTTTTTTAATGCACACACTTTGGCTGTTTCAGTATTACTTTAAGTCTCATCTACCCCCAAGCGGGGGGCCCGATGATCACTACAAACCAGGGAGAGTTTGTGTGTGTGTGACTGACAGTCTGAGTGTACTGACCTTTGGCTGGTATTTTGCTGGCGGTGGGTGGGTGTGTGCTTGCACTTGGCTAATTGTGTGTGTGGGTTCGCGCTTGATGACGGTTTGTGGGCTCGCGCTCGATGATGGTGTGTGTAGATTGGCGCTTGCCTGGTGGTGTGTGTGGAGTGACATTTGGCTGGCAGTGTACGTGGATGGCGCTTGGCTAGGAGTGCATGGATGGCGCTTGGCTGGCGGTGTGCGTTGATGGTGCTTGGATGGCGGGGTGAGTGGAAGGCGCTTGGCTGGTGGTGTGCGTGGATGGTGGTGTGCGTGTACTGGCTCTTGACTGGCGGTGTGGCTTGCATGAATCCTCCAGCACTTTCTAGCCTATAAGCCCCTGCAAACATTCCAATTTACTTACAAAGTCTTGTTTTCGTCACATTTCTGTGTAGGTAAGTTGTAGGGTCACAGCACAGGCCCAAATTTCCTACCACCCAGCGTTCCCCTTGGTCTGCCGAGAAAAATGATACCTCACTTGTGTGGGTGCCCAAAGTTGCGTCAGCCCAAAAACATATAAACAGGATCATACAGATCTCACTAGAATCGGACAAGTTGCTATGGCGTTCCTCTGTCGCCCGAGTGTATGGCTGGGGTGACAAGAACGGGAAATTGTTACACAGACTAGCGTTGTACCCTCTGGTGAACCGAATAGTTCCCGAAGGTCCGCGACATCTCCAGTGTCACCCAACACAAGTCACCCGCGATAGCACAAGCGTTCGCTGACTATTACTCCCGACTATATTCAGCCCACAGACCTGAAGTCTCCCTTCCGGGTCTTATTGGTCAGAGCAATGTGTGCCTCCCTCGCCTAACAGAGACCGAGGCGGCCGGCCTGGATCTCCCCATTACCCTAGAAGAAATAAGCAATACAATCTTCTTGTTCGCATCCAGGAAAAACACCGGGCCCGGACAGATTCGCACAAGAATATTATGCTGCCTATCAAGACTGACCCCTCTTCTCTCCAAACTATTTCATTACGTCGCAGAGGTAGGGGCATTCTCCCGAGATGGACGTGGCGACCATTATGGTCATCCCCAAGACTTAACCGTCCTCGTCAGCTTGTGCAGACTAGCGTCCAATTTCACTAATTAACACTGAGGTAAAGATGTACTACGATCCTGGCCCAACATCTTCGTCCATTCCCTAATAAATTGGTCCACCCGGACCAATGTGGCTTCATGCCACCGCGTAGTACCAGGCACTGCTTGCAACGCCTCCACCAGGCCCTCGTGAATCACCAGTCACTTACCCCCTACCTAGCGCTCCTCCTTGTCGACTTTGAAAAACCTTCGACACGGTTGACCAGATTTACCTGGAAGTCGTACTAACAGTGATGGCTCTGGGTCAGCACTTCAGCCACTTCAGCCAGATCCTGTACTCCAATCCCAGAGCTAGGGTACTCGGCGCGTAGTACCAGGCACTGCTTGCGATGCCTCCACCTGGCCCTCACGAATCGGCAGTCACTTACCCCCTACCTAACGCTCCTCCTTGTCGACTTTGAAAAAGCCTTTGACACGGTTGACTGGATTTACCTGGAAGACGTACTAACAGTGATGGGTCTGGGTCAGAACTTCCGCCGCTTCGTCTGGGTCCTGTACTCCAATCCCACAGCTAGGGTACTTATCAATGGGGCCCTCTCAGAGGCATTCTCGATTAAAAGGGGGACAAGACAAGGCTGTCTCCTCTCACCCCTCTTATTCGTGCTGGCGATGGAACCCTTGGCGTGCCTTATTCGGACCGATGACCTGACCTAGGGCTGGTCTGGGGGGAGCCAACAAGGCAACCAAATTGCTTTGTATGCGTACGATATCCTGCTCTTTTTGGCAGATCCGGCTCATTCTGGACCCAGATGTCTCCAAGTTCTTCGGGCCTTTGAGCAGATCTCAGGTCTCCGTGTCAAACCGGCAAAATCGACCTTGGTACCCCTTCACCTCTCCAGGGAATGTTTTGACTGGCAATCGACCATTCCTATCTGGCAGCAGTCATTTAAATACCTGGGAATATGGATAGCCTTACTTCCCGAACTAGAATGGACGCTTAATATTAACCCACTTGTCAAGAAAGCCAAAGAGGATCTCAAACGCTGGCAAACCCTACCACTAAATCCATTTGGAAGAGTGGCTTTGTTCAAAATGATGATCCTCCCTCGCTTCTTGTAAATTATTCATAACACCCCTGTCCACCTCCCACGGGACTGGTTTAAAGAACTGGATAGCATAGCTACAAATTTCTGGGGGGAGGAACGAGACCATGTATAGCTCTTGCTAGATGCCGGATCACACCTTTCGATGGATGCATGGGCATGACTGATCTTTATCTGTATTACTTAGCCACTCGACTGCTCGTCCTGCACGATTGGTTTAACGGGGGCTGGACTGACCCAGCCTACAGAACTGAATTAAAAGATATGGGATTCCCCCAAATCCAGGCAATTCTATATGGCAGTCCAGTATCCAGAGCACTGTTGGTGACCCGAGCAGTTCTGTTGGCATGGCGCGTGGCCTTACGGCATACGTGTTGGAATAACAATCTGAGTCAATAAACACCTCTCTGGCAGGGCGTGTGGCTGTGGGAGGTGGCAGCGTTCCAGGGGTTCAAAGGATGGGCCCACATTGGTATATCACAGCTAGGCGACAAATGGGTGGGTGACCACATCAGAACATTCCAGGACTTGCAGGCATGTTACACCTCCATGCTTCACAATTTTACAAATACTTACAGCTACGACATGCCCTCAACACCCATTTATCAACTGGCACCACACTTCCAGTATTTAGTCCGCTGGAGGCACAGGTCATGATGGGGAACTTGGGGAAAGGGGAGTATCACAGATATACCGCACCCTAACTAATAGCGACCCAACAACGCTCGACTAGCTCAGATGCCAAAGGGAGGGGTGGCTGGGCCCCCTGGATGAGGAAGACTGGCTTGGCGCCCTTATGGCCCCCAAGACCATTACCACCTCAGCCAGACTCCGCTTAATTCAACTATACTATCTCCATACCGCCTACCTTACCCCAGAGCGCCTCTATAAGGCGGGCTTACGTCCTTCCCCGGGCTGCACGCGCTGCAGACAAGAGCTGGCAGGCGTTTATCATATGGTTTGGTCCTGTCCTCACCTTACCACGTACTGGGATACTTTAGAATCTGAATTCACAAATGTTCTTGGCTGGCAGGTACCTCATAAAGGTATAACAATCTGGTATGCAGTTCCTATGGAGGGGAGGGGAGAGAGGAGTGGTAACTGAAAGTCAAGTTGGAGAAGGAACACTAGTAGGGAAGGGGAGAGCTCCAATAGGAGCAAGGGCCTTCACACACTCCAAGGGGTGTCATGCTTCACCACAGGGCAGCTCCTCGTCGGGCCGGCGCAGCAATGCCCGACGGGCCCCGCAGGGGGGCTCTTTGCCGGAGATCTTCTAAGCTATTAAACCGGTAGGCCCTATGTGATGCGGTAGTGGGGTCAAAGTGTGGTGAGTAGAGTGGTGTACGTGGTGTCTCAAAATAGCTATAAGGGTCCAGAAAGTCCTTTATTAGCTGGACACTGATGCTATGGCTAAAAGTAGACTACAAGAGTCAGGGCTGGTAGGACAATTCAACCTGCTGCAGCTCAGTACGTGTAGTGTGAAGGGATAGTGTATTAAAAGGTCGGCATGTGTCACGCCTTTGTTCTCCTTATGAATGAGTGGCGGTTGCTTCAGGACCGGGGTTCAAGGGGTACCTAATCTACTCTCTGATTAAGATAACGGTCACAAGATTCCTAAGGTGTACTGTTCCTACTGTGAGGATTCCAAGGTAATCCGAGGTTTGGGGACAAAATGTCAGGTTGGGTGAAACCGTCCTTCTTGCGGACCTATGGTTCCGGAGCGGGGGCCTCAGCCTGTGCGTCCACACCTACCGCAGCAATGATGGAAGGCAGTGGGCTCTAATGTGGATCTCCTGAATGTGGGACCTACCCACGTCTGGACGCCAGGGAGGCCCATAAACCCCCACACCTCATCCTGGGAGCCATCGAGGGCTTAGATGGGTCCCGAGTGGATAAACGTTTCCTGGGGATGGCTACTATGGTGGCTAAATGCGCCATAGCCGCGGCATGGGCACAATCTGACCCCACCAAGGTTAGCTAAATGGCGTAGGGGAGTGGACTGGTGTGCCGCCCAAGAGAAACCCTTATTTGAGGCCAGGGGGTGCTCAGCTAAACGCAAAAAGATCTGGGGCAAATGGTTAAATCAATTGGGATGATTGGTCTTGTCTTTTTAAACACTTTCTTTTATTTTTATTCTTTTTATTTTTTTTATTGATATTCAGAACTAAACAACCACAGGATACATCATTGTTAGTTTAAGGTTACAGAATACATATCAATTTTTGGATACATCTTAACAGAGTTCGACGGTGAGAGTAGTACATAGTTCATGGCAGTAATATACAGTCATCCTATGGAACATTCTTAGACCTCCTGTCTAGTCGTCATATATATTCGGTAAATAAAGTCCAAATATCACGGGGTCTTGACGTGTTTGCCAGTTCTTCAGCATAACATGTAAGTTGGTCGCGACAGTATGCCACATCTTTAAGCCAATCTGCATGTGTAGGCGCCGGTCTGCTCCCCCAGTGGATTGAAACTCTACGTTTTGCTAGCAGAAGGGCCACAGTTGCCAGTCTCTTCTGAACACCTTTAAGTTTGAGTGCAATACCCAATAAACACACTTTCATATCACATTCTATTGGTTCACCTATCATTGCTGTCAAAGTGTAAACGACTTGTCCCCAAAATGTCTGTACCGTTGGGCAACTCCACCCCAAATGCTGGAAGTCAGCATACTCTGCAGCACACCGAAGACAGCAATACGAACCCCTCAGACCATATTTATAAAGCTGCACAGGTGTATAGTACATTTGGTGTATATATTTGAAGTGGATGAGTCTGAGATTCCCATTCGCGGTTAGTTGACCTGTTAGCTTACAACAACCTGTCCACTCCTCTTCCTCGAAGGGTTGCGGCAAAATTTAATTCCATTTTTCCAACGAGCCCAGCTTCACAACCTGCTCTTCCGCTTGGGAGATACTATATAATCGAGTAACAAGTTTGAATCGCGTCTGCGCTGTGTAGATTACCTGCAGTGCCCCCAGTGTTAGCGGCTCCTCTGGAAAACATGGGTACAGTGCCCTCAGCGCCGCACGCAGTCTATTATATACAAATGTTAACATAACGGGTCCATCTCGTCCTCCCTCAAATTGCGAGAGCTCAATAAACCTCCTGCTGGGATATATATCACTCATCGTTCTCATACCTACGTCCTTTAGAGAACCTGCTTCACTTGTCACTGAGAGCGCTGTGTGATGCACCAGAGGCATTGCCGGGCGCGTATAGTGGCAATCGCTGTGCTCTTTTTCCCAACTCCTGCCAAGCGTGGGCCGTACAGCATACCGTATCCACTTCGCCCTTTTCAAACACTGTGTTGGTATTTACAATCATTGCCTTAAGGGGAATGGGGTGAACAGCTCCAGTTTCTACTGCAACATGCAGGATGAATTTTGGCTCTTGGTGCCAATAGTAGGCATATTGTGCCTGTGCACAAAGATAATATAGTTGCAGATTCGGCACAGTAAAGCCCCCCATCTCGTACAGCAGCGTCAGTACTTCCCATTTAACTCGCGGTTTCTTACCACCCCATACTAGCGTGACCAATAAGGTGTGAAGTGTATTAAAGAAGTGCTGCGTCAATTTGAGAGGAATATTTGCAAAGAGGAATAAAAACTTCGGAAGCACAACCATTTTTATTAATTCCACCCTATCCGCGAATGCCAATGGCA
Organism: Triturus cristatus; assembly: GCF_964204655.1. Classification (NCBI taxonomy): domain Eukaryota; kingdom Metazoa; phylum Chordata; class Amphibia; order Caudata; family Salamandridae; genus Triturus; species Triturus cristatus. The sequence continues at coordinate 444,584,059 of NC_140581.1, forward strand.
GTTTGCTCCATCTAGAAACCTGCTCCTCAAGTCGCGTGATTGCCAGTCCATAGTTGGTCCGTATGATCACTTGCCGATCTTTGTGGATCCAAACACCCAAATACTTAACTGGGTCGGTTCCCCACTCTAACTGATAACCCAATTCCACCCGCGTCGTGCAATCTGTCAAGGAGAGCACTGTCGATTTACTGTAATGTATTCCGAGGCCTGATTGCCATTCAAAGCGAATATATTCTCGTATTAGGCGTTCTAGGTAGATTGCAGGCTCACGGACATAGAGCACCATGTCATCCGCGTACATGGATACTGCCAGTGGTCTCTGGTGGAAACGCAGCGCCGCCTGGGCATGTCGCTGTCGCAACACACATGCCAGCGGCTTTAATACCACCGCAAATAATATAGGCGAGAGAGGGCATCCCTGCCGTGTTCCGCGTCTAATCCGAAACGTGTCAGACGTCTGGCCATTTATTCAGACGCGTGCTACTGGGTCTGTATACAACAATTTGATCCAGTTCGTGCAGATGTATGGCACCCCCATACAGTGCAACACTGCAAACATATACCTCCACGAGATAGAATCAAATGCCTTAGCGGCGTCAAGGAGGACCGCAGCGGCCGGCAAGGATGGCTTGAGAAGATGCAACACCGCAAAGAGCGTTCTCAAATTAGGTACAGTAGAGCGAGCCGGGATAAACCCTGACTGATTAGGAAGCACCATGTCAGGCAGCAGCAACCGCAGGCGGTGTGCCAGGACCTTCGCTAATATCTTTACATCTGTATTCATCAGGGATAGCAGTCTATACGATTCGCAACTGTCTGGAGGTTTCCCTGGTTTCAGTAAGGTTATAATAAGCGCTTGACGGAGTGTTTCCAGAAGCTGATGCTGCTCATAGGCTTCTTCGTACATCTCATGAAGGTGAGGAACCAGGAGATCAGTATACTCCTTATAAAATTCAGCCGGCAATCCATCTGTACCGGTAGCCTTTTCATTGGGCAGGGCCGTTATGGCATCACGAAGTTCATCTACGGTCAGCGGGTGCATTAGGAAATCTTGCTGCCTGCGCGATAGCCAAACTAAAGCAATATCTTCTAAATATTGCGCTATTTCTTCTTCTGATGCCGTTTGCCTTATGTCATACATGGTCTGATAGTATTGCACAAAGGAGTGAAGAATACCTGGCGTGTCACAACTAACCGTACCATCCCTAGTAATAGCTTTCACTGTATGGCTGCTAACCCAGGGTTCAGCAATTCTGGAGGCCAACTGTCTCCCAGGCCTACCCCCCTCCCCATAATATTTGGCCGTCCAACGCCTTGACATGTGCCTCACCTCTTGATCTGCTAGATCATCATATTCAGTGATATTTTCTTTAATGGTAGCAAGTATGACGTCACTTGGCGTGCTTTCATTGGTGCGTTCAAGTTGCTCCAGTTCCTGTTCTAAATTCTTCATGGAGCCCCTCAAAGATCTAAGCACCCCAGCTTGCAACCCTATGCACACACCACGGATCGTCACCTTGAACCCCTCCCACAGTGTGCCAAGACTTTGAACCAACCCAACATTTTCAGTGAAATAGTTCTCAATGGCCTCTCGTACTCCCTCACAGAACACTTGATCTTTCAGCGCAGAGGGCTGCAATCTCCACTGAAATGGCGGTGGAGTATGCGTAGGCATTAACAAGCTAAGCAAGACTGGGGAGTGATCCGACAACGTGCGCGGCAAGTGCCTAATTGTGGTGATCCAGGAGTTTACATCCACCGTGGTCATCCAAAAATCAAGACACGACCACGACTGATGTACATATGAGTGGCAGGTACCTTCCAACACTGCCGGATGTCTCTACCTCCAAACATCCAATAAATGTAAATCTGTCATGCCATCTCCAACAGCCTGAGCGGCTTTCTTTACTGGGTACTCTACAATAGTGTGGCGGTCTAGTGAGGGGTCCAATACAACATTAAAATCGCCTCCACAAATAAGTGCAGCAGGTGGTAACCGGTAAATTCCTCCTTCTGGATTTCATTAAAGACACGGAGGCTGACATTATCCCACCTCTCCCTTCCCAGGGTGGGTGTTTATTCGCATTATTTAATGCTTTCTCTTTTTATTACATTACTCTTTCATTTTCTAATTTTGACTACTATTGCCTTTGTGCTTTTGTTATCTTTATTCTTGATTGCAATTTTGTTTGTGGCTTTTGCCTTCTTTAACATCCGTTGTTTCTCTCCCCTTCATAGGGTGATATGTACCTTTCCTAATTTTGTTTACCTTTTCAGATAATTCGTCTTGACTGGACTGCAGTTACCTGCCTGCTCTGTTCCATGGATTATTTCTTTTGGATGTCACCAACTTTTGGACTTCGTTGTCACGGAGGAAGTTTTTCTTCTTCTCCTTCCTTGTTTTTCATCGCATTTAAAAGAGGCTGATCCTTGTGCTGCCGTTGCCTGGATACTCTTGTTGTTCTGATGTTCTTCTTTGTGATGTAACTACTAGTGGCGGCTGTGCTTGAAGCTGCATTAAAAAGATAATGCATAATGTCAGCCTCCGTGTCTTTAATGAAATCCAGATTCTCTGGTCATGGTAATAGGAGAATCGCAATTCTCTCCCACAACATTTCGTAAAAGACAGGGTCATCTACATTAGGTCCATAAACATTAACAATAGTTAACAATTTACCACATAATTTCCCCTGCACCACCACATATCGACCATGCTCATCCTCATGTAAACATTCAAAGGAAATAGTTTTCCTGATCAAAATCATAACCCCCTCTCGCATACGTAGAGTAGGAATACATCAGTCTTACCTCCGCCCATCTAGTGGCCACTGCTGCCTGTGTGTGCTTGGAAAGATGGGTCTCCTGCAGGAGTGCCACCTGGACATTATGTCGGTCCAAGTAAGCTAGTACTGGTCTCGTTTTTTTAGGATTATTTAGACCTCTGACGTTCCATGTTATGCAGGTTATTTCGCCACGTCTAGCGCCTGCCATGCTCAACTCTGACTGACACACTCGCCATTACTCATGTGACTATATTGATCATACTAGTTTGCTGTACCCCTCGTATTCCATCTGTTGTACTGATGTATCCAGTGCCAATCCCAACCCCACCCCACCTCCCACTTCAGCATCCCAAATATGCTAAGGACCCTCCAAGAAATTAAACAAGAAAACAGATTGAACCCAACACCCCTCCGCAGGCAGCTAGTCTGCCCACAGTACACACCCCAAATCATGAACGGTGTGGGTTGTACCCTCGCAGAGGTCGCCAGATGCACATCGACTCCCCTCAATATGATAAGGGGGGGGGCAATTCTTATGTGTTCTCCCAGCCTACTGCGATTCCATATTTAAAAAAACAACAGTACCCACATACACCCCCCTGCACATTAATAGCACCAACAAGTGGCAGTGACATTCAGTAAAGAATAGCAGTAAACTTTGACTGAGGCTCAGTATTCCATTAAGGTAGTAACTCTGTATAGTGTACATGTAAGTTCAGCTGCGTTATTGAAACAATCCAATCATGTGATCAAAACATAACTGTATTTGGAGCACCTTCACCACAATTTACAGTGTTATTAGCCACACCTCTTGGTGAGCAAGAGCCGTAGTTCTTATACAGTCTCTAACGTAGGTCCATCACCTCATCCACCACTGTCAGAACAAGCCATATACTCAATTTCCTAGAATGCATGTAGTTCAACATCCAAAGTGCACAACGCCCAAATCCTTTCAATAAGTAATCTGGAACCCCCCTACATGTACTATGCATTTAACTTATAGCAACTTAAAGAGATAGAGCTCATCTCCGTCTCTTGTAGAAGGTGAACGGAATATAAACCACATTACCAGTCCAAACAGAGGGACGGAGATATGTGTTAATCATCAGTGTCAGCATCATCACCAGCCAGTCTAGAAGATTCTCGCCGCTCCAGCTGTCGCACAAATTGCATCGCGTCTTTGGGGGATCTGAAGATCTTGGCTCTGCTCCCATGCTGTATCCGCAGACGCGCGGGATACAACATCACATATTGCAGCTTCAACTCCTGGAGTTTCTTCTTCACTTGCTGGAATTCCCATCACGCCTGCTGTACCGCTGTTGTGAAATCCGGAAACAGCGCAACCTCCACCCCCTGGTACGTGGTTTTGCCTTTTTCCCCGCGCTAGGCAAAGTGCAACATCCCTGTCGCGATAATTGAGTAGCCTGGCAATGATGGTACGTGGCGGCGCCCCCGGGATAGGCTTGGGCGCAAGAGAGCGATGTGCCCTTTCCACTACCAGTACACTTGAAAAGTGTTCCGCTCCCAGCATAGTTTTCAGCATCTCCTCCACGTAGAGCTCCATTTTACCTGTATTTGTGGTCTCCGGCACACCCGTAATGCGGAGGTTATTGCGCCGAGACCGAGCCTCCAAGTCTTCGTTCTTAGCTTGGATGACCACGAGCAATTTGTCCATCTGGCTATAGGAGTCTGTGAGTGTCTCCACCCTGTCCTCCGTGGATGAGATGTGCTGCTCCGCCTCCGTTAAACGCATGGCATGCTTGTCCAACTTAGCCGACATATTGTCCATGCGCAAATTTAAGTGATCAATTTTACTATCAATCACTTGTAGACTTTGTTGCACGGCAATCATCATGCGTTCTAGTTTGGCGCTGCTGCCCGCCTCCAGGTCAGTTTCAGTATCCGAGGCAGCCTGCTTCTGTAACTTCTTCGGCCGCTTAGCCTCAAACGATAGTTTGGCCTGCTGTTGCTTTTCTGGTTTGCCCCTCGTCAATCACCAGAACAGTATCCAATCACAATGCAAACCGCTCTACCTGAGCGTTAGTAAGGAAAACCCCAACAGTGAAACCCGCAAATGCTGGTGTCAAAGACGTAGCTGTTGTCTTGTCTACTGCTCCACAGCACAAACCCACTGTTGCACCTCTCCACAGTCACACAACCTGCCCAAGAGTGGTTGCGTCGCCAGCATCTGCACCTCACTGCGTCCGGAGGCTGCCCCTCATCAACTGCACTCTAAATTTCCAACTCGTTCCGCTCAGGTGCACCGTAACATGTTGATCAATGGAAAATGAGGATTTGTACTGTCCGTGAACTATAATCCCACAGTGCTTTGTTGGAAGGAGCACATCGAAGGCTGAGGCACACCAGAAGCCAATTAAACCATCACAGCAGGAAGTGGCAACTGTGGGTTTTAAATACAGTCTTTCTATGCGCCTTTGAGAAAGGAGAAATGTTCTTGGAAACGCGTCAGGCAATGCATGGGGAAATTCACGGACTAAAATGCCTGCTTTACTTTGAAATAAATGTTGGTGTCCAAAGTACCTGCGTGGAGTGCGGACTCATTTGCAGGGCAAAGTTGGAGTGATATATATATATATATATATATATATATATATATATATTCACTGAAAAAACCATAGGTTTCAGGCACGTTATAGTTAGGAATAAGCATTTAAAAAACCTTAGAAATTCAATGAAAAAACCATCAGTGATGTCATGAGTGATGTTACTGACCATGTCATGAGTGATGTAATATGTGACGTCATCAGCAGTGCATTGCGGGCGCGCGAGTTATAGTTAGCTGAACTAACTATAACGGGGGAATTTCAATGGTTTTGTACTAGCTAACTATAACGCCCCTGAAACCTATGGTTTTTTCAGTGAATTTCTAAGGTTTTTTAAATGCTAATTCCTAACTATAACGTGCCTGAAACCTATGGTTTTTTCAGTGAATTTCAAAGGTTTTTTAAATGCTAATTTCTAACTATGCCTACAGAGATAGGACATGTGAAGAAAGAAGAAAAAACGCACAGAAAGAAAAAAAAGAAATGCAGAAAGAAGCAACAGAAGTCCTCAAAGACGAAGAAAAGTGCAGGAAGAAGGATAACGTGCAGAAAGAACAAACAGAAGAGCAGAAAGAAGCCTTGTTGCAAAATCATCCTGTACCCTCAACTTTTTCAGACGGATACTGGTGGTAACGGAGTCTGACTAACCAGTCCTAGAGCCAGTGCTATCTTAAAAGACACTAAGAATACAGTGAAAACACCTACATACACTAGGGAACACTATGCGTTGGGGTCCCCCTGTGATCAGCATGACCTCCTCTGTAAGCCCCTAGTATATAATAGGGCAGGGGATAATAACTACCTCTTAAAACGCGCCACAGGGCGTGTTTGCACACGTCACCTCAGGCCCCGTCCCCTCACTGCCCCACTGTGTAAACACGCCCTGTGGCGGTTTTAAGTTGGGAGATTAAGTCCCCTTGAATCCTGAGGGTCCCTAGGGTCCAACTAGCCCACTAGGTACCTCCAGTATGCGCCACAGAGCTGCGTTGCAGAGAGGTGTAAAAAGTGGCACGGCCTGGACCACCTCTCGGCAACGCAGCTCAGTGGCGCTTACTGGAAGCACCTGGTGGGCTAGTTAGCCCCCAGGGGCCCTCAGGATTGAAGGGGAATTATTTCCCCAACTTAAAACACGCCACAGGGCTTGTTGGCACACGTTAACTCAGGCCCCGTCCCCTCCCTTCACCACTGTGTAAACACGCCCTGTGGACGTTTTTAGTTGAGAGATAAAGCCCCTTGAATCCTAAGGGTCCCTAGGGTCAAACTAGCCCACTAGGTACCTCCAGTAAGCGCCACAGAGCTGCGTTGCATAGAGGTGTAATAAGGGGCGTGGCCTCAGAACACCTGTCTGCAACGCAGCTCCCTGGCACACACTGGAGATACCTGTTGGGCTAGTTGGCCCTCAGGGACCTTCAGTATTGAAGGGGAATTAATTCCCCAACTTACAACTGGCCAGGGGGTGCGTTTGCAGAGTGCTGCAAGGAGGGGGCGTGGCCTCCAGCGCGATGCCGGTCAATTATTTATTTAATTTTTTTAAGAAGGAGGGCTGTGTAGCCCCCCTTCTTTTTCTAATTTACTGGCCCTGGGGACCCCATCCCCCAGGGCCTGCATCCTAATTTTTTTTTTGAAAAAAATTAATTTGGCCCTCCCAAGGCCTTAATCGGCCCCGGGGACCCCAACCCCCGGGTCATGGCCTTTTTTTAATTTAAATTCTTTAGGAGGGGGCTGCGTTGCCCCCCTCCTCAGGCCACTTATGGCTCCGGGGACCCCATCCCCCGGGGCAGGCCTTTGTTTTTTATTATTTTAAAAATATATATATTTATAGAAACACCTAGGACATGCTGGACAAACCGTATGTACCTATCACCATGACGATTTGCGTGATGTTCATTAAAAGGCGACTATGCATAGAATGAATCCACATGGAATGTATTTACACCGCTAGTGAAGCTCTGACGTGTCTGACGCCCTACCGTGCCTAATCCCGGCGCCCCCGCCGGTGGGTACTCTCCAAGTAGACACCCTTGTCGTTTATTTATACAAACATGGGTAGCTATTGATGGGCACATTTAATATACACGCACACCAAGCCATTCAAAGGGGATTCGACAAAAATTTGACCAAACTATGCAAGAAACCCCCCTCACGGTTAATAAAAAACACATCCACCGCCGGATGTGTAATACTTTTTATTTTACTCTCTGGAAAGGAGACGAACCTCACTTGAGAGTCACAGCGTGCTCCTGGCTGAGCCCAATGCTGTGTTACACCCACCAGTGCCCGCCGATTGCCTCACACCTCTGTGTTGTATTCCACCAGCTAGTGCGTATGCTATGACACTCTCTAGCCCATGTGCACTGTAACACCACCCCGTGAATATGTCATGCCACACTTGCCTTCGCACGGGTTATATTGCCCCATCTAACGTGCCTTCCTCGATGCCTATGTTATAACGCACAGTGCTATGCCATACATATTACAATCTGGGATCCATATCTTTGTCACAGTGCATATGCAACGTTACACTCCCCAGCACATATTTTATATTACAACTTTAGAGACTAGTTATGTTACACAACACTGCCCTGTGCATATTACACTCCAAGGCACATATCGCATAGCACGCGCTAGTGCCTGTGCTATCTCGCGCTCTCCAATGAATCTGTCATTGCGCACAATGTATTGCATATTATATTTCACGCCCCGGTTAATCTTATATCACACTTTTTGGTGTATAGTTTATACCATATACTACATCTAGTTTTCATTTTCAATCGTGCTCTCAGGACTATGTTCTATATAACACTGCGTCCACCTACCCTTTTCACGGGCATTACATTTTGCGATGGGGGTGGAGGGTCAGGGGGTGTTTCTGCCAAGTGACCCCGGAGTAACAGTCACAAACGTCCTCTTCTTCCTGAATAAAAGTGAGATTATGCAGCATACTTGTTTATATTTTAAGTAGTTCCCACAGACACACATTTTAAAAACAATAAAGTTCCTAATACCCACCTTCTCTGAACAGTTAGCTTGCTGCCCTATCCACCTCCTCCCTATCCTCTGTTGTCTGAACCCATGGACTAGCCTCCTCCCTCCTGCCATGCATGGTCTGATGTGCTGCCACTGCCCTCCATTTAGCATGATGTACCAGTCCACTCCTCCTGCCCTCCATTGCCCAATTCTATGGCCCATCATTGACCTCCTGCGTAGCCTCTGTGCTTAGCTTGCTGCCCCTATTCTCCTTCCCCCTGCCCTCCGATGTCTTTGTGCATGCCCCTGCTCCATCCTTTTTGCCCACTATGTTCCATGGACCTGCCACTCCTATCTACTCTGAGTGTTCTGTTGAGCTGCCACTCCCCTCCCACCTGCCTAGCATGGTCAGATGACTGTAACCTGTCCCTGCCACCTCCACCCTGCCTGTCCACATGCCATGCCCCTATCCCCTTCCTCCTGTCCTCCATGGTCCATTTTACTGCCACACCCTTCTGCCCTCCCTGATCTGTTGTGCTGCAACTGCTCCTCCTGCCTGCCCCGCGCGGTCTGTTGTGAGGCCCCTTCCCCTGAACTCTCTTGTCTGTGCCCAGGTCCTGACCCTCCCTTCAATCCTCCATGGTCCTTTGTGCATGCCCCTGCACCCTCCTTCTTGCCCATCATAGCCATTGTGCTGCCACTAACCCTCCCGCTTGCCATGCATGGTCTTCTGTGCTGCCATGGCCCCTCCCACCTTCCCTGTGTGGTCAGCTAGCTGCCCCTGACCCCCTCCCACCTTCCCTCCATGGTCTGTGTGTATGCCACCATAGTCTCATTGTTGCTCTCCATGGTGTGTCTTGTTTCTAGTGCCCATCCTGCCTGACCTCCATGGTCATCTTGCTGCTCCTGCCCTGCCACCTTGCCCCCAGCCCTCTGTTTCCATGTGCAGACCCCCTATTCCCTCCCTCCTGGCTTGTCTGTTCCATTGTAATGCCCCTGATCCGTCCCTCCTGCCCTTTATGGTCTGTTATGCTGCAGCTTTCTCTCCTGTCTGTCCATTATGGTCAGCTAGCTACCATTGCCTCTTTCCCATCTGTTCTCTGTTGTCCATGTGCATGGTCCTGTCCCCTCCCTATTGCTTTCTATGGATTGTTGTGCTGCACTCCCGTCCCGCATGCGCTGTGTGGTGTATTGTGCTGCTGCAAACCTTGATGCCTGCCCTGTAGGGTCAGTTTGGTGCACCTCTCCATGTCCCTCCTGTCCTCTGTTATCCGAGTCCATGTCCCTACCCCAATTCCTCCTGCCTACCATGATTCAATGTACCATACTTGCGAACATTTTGAACTTGGTAAGAGGGAGATTTTGAAAAAAAACTGTGGTATTGATTTTCCCCTTTGAGTTACATTGAAAAAGAGGAGATTGTAGACAGGAGACAGATCAAATAAAGCCCATTTGAGCTTAAAAACATTGGACGTTTCCTGGCTGAAATGGGTCTGTTGGCATGTATGGTTTTACTACCACTGCCTCTTCCTTCTGCCCACAATGGTCTATTATATTGCCACAGCCTCTCTTGCCAGTCCTGTATTGTTGGTTTGTTGCCCCTGCCCCCCATAGTCTGTTGTGCTGCCACTGCCCTTCCTGCCTGCCCAGTGTGGTCAAATTGTTGCCTCTGCACTCTCCTACCTGCCTTCAATTTTCAGAGTCTGTGCCCCTGGCCTCTGCCTCTCAACAGTATTCCAATGAACAACTAGATTGCTAACATTCTATATTTATTACAAAAGTGTGGAACGCCTGACGTCATATTGATGTAATCAAAACTGTAATACCTAGAGTATTTCCTTTAGAAATTACATATATGAGAGGGTCTTATTTGCATCAAAATTATGGTTAGTGCTCTAAAAAACTAAAATGAGGACATATTTTCTGAGTTTTCAAATAGCGACAAAGAACTTTAAAATTATTTGTAATCTTTATGTTTTTTTATCCAGTTGACCACTTGATTAAATGTTGCACCTTGGCGAGAGGATGTGGTGTTACTTCCAGAGCTGCAGACTTTGCAACTGGGGAACCAGGTTGGAGTTTCTGCTTCAGCTCAATATTCTGTGATTGTGGTCAAATCACTTAATATCCCCATGTCTACAACCAAAATGAATTTGATCTTGTGTGATGTAACCAATGCTCATGTAAAGCATTCCGATACCTGACAAGTCTGCACTATATAAAACTGCAAATACACAAAAAATAAGTGTTTTGCACACTTCTGTCATTGGGCTACATGTGGGCTACATCTGGGTGATATTTGTGCTGCATTAGGCTCTTTTGTATCTGGTGGCAATCTTGGGAGATTTATTTGTTATGAAGTTTCCTAATTTCCTCATTTACTGCAGTCTCCTCAGTAGGAAATGCTTTCAGTTTTTTACTTTGATTCCATCAAGAAGGTATTCCGATATTTCACACATTTGCCATAAATTCTGAATGTTAACACTCTAGTTGCTCATTAGATCACTGTAGTAAAGCTACTGCTCACCAGGTAAGTCTGCTGCTGGTATTAAAAGTGCATGTTTCAGTCTGCATGTCAGAATTTGTTTATGAAATAGAAGAGGATTTGAGAAGTCAAAATGTGCCCTAATTTTTCTTTCTGCAGTACTACTCATAATTTCTATGGCAAAATGAACCCCCTCATTTTGTTCCTTTGTAAATTAAATGTTTTAAGTGTTACCACTTTATTCCAATCAAGATGGCTTCAGGTGTGCCATACTTTTGTCATAAGTAAGACTGTTAGTGCTCTAGTTGTTCTTTAGAACACTGAGAAGCTGCAGTAGAACACAAAGGAATCAACTGACAGTCTCTGCCCTTGTTGGATGTACATGTTTTACTGAGAATGTCAGACTTCATTCTCACATGACTGAGAAAGATAATGTGAATTTACAGAAAATATGCTCTCAGTTAGCTTATAGATCACCTTCCAAACCTCTGTGGGAAAAGCATGAGAAAATAGTTTCCTCTCAAACATGATTCATGATATCACAGCAGAAGGCTTTTTCACATGGTAAAATCATCTTCGAACACACCACAATTCCTAAAATGTGTATGGTACCATCAACAAATGATTTATAATGTAACTAAAGTCTTAAAACCTTCTATTAACTGCAATGCTTTTTAATGAGGTGCTATCATGTATATTGGTCCCAAGATGGCTGCCATCACTTCTTGGATGAAGTTCTGACAGCCAATCAGATCTCACGATGAGATGTGTGGTTAGGCTCCGCCCAGATGTATATGTGATTTTACTTTTGATTTTCTCAGGAACTACTGAACAGATTGACACCATATATGCAAAAGGCACATGCCTGACCTGAGGACTACCTCTTTGCCAAATTTCAAGTAATTCTGTTCAGCCGTTCGAGTTCCCATTGGAAATCTGAAAATTCTATTTTGAATAACTTTGGCGCCGGTTGACTTATCTTCGTGAAATTTTCAAAACTAATGGGGCGCTCCGCTCAGCTCCTACCCTGAAAGTCTCGGGATGATTCGTCAAGCGGGGGCTGAGAAAAAAGGGGGGTCCCAAAACGCGTTTTCCCCATGCATTTTCCTATAGGACCTTTAGTCGAAGGTACAGCCCGAACGGCTGAACAGAATTACTTGAAATTTGGCAAAGAAGTAGTCCTCAGGTCAGGCATGTGCCTTTTGCATATATGGTGTCAATCCATTCAGTAGTTCCTGAGAAAATTGCAGTTAAAAGTACATAAATATCTGTATGCCAGCACCGTGCGCGCACCGTGCGCGCACGGTGTGCGCACCAAATGTGCGCAGCGTAATTCTGATTGGTGGTTAGATTTCAGTCAACATTCCAATCGGCCGAAATCAGGAAGTGTCGGATGCCATTTTGTGTGTGACAGTGAAAAAGAAAGGTGGAGAACGTGAAAAGGGGGCAGAGTTGAGAGTTCCTGACCACCTAGCCTTTGTCAGGGGGTCCCTGAAGGACCCGAAGGGTGAAAAAAACATTTAATTTTTTTTCAAAAAATCGCGGGGTGCGCACACGGTGCGCGCACCGTGAAAAACCCTTAAAAAAAAAAAAACATTTTAAACTGTTTATAAGTTTATAGAAGATATTAACTATGCTGTTCAACTTTATCCAAATTCAAAAAAAAAGAGCTGAGCCATTCCATATTACAGGATACAGTCAATCTATAACTATATACATAGGTAGTTTATTGTAAAATAAATATATAAAAAAATATAATAATACCTACATAAATTAGCATTTAAAAAACCTTACAAATTCACTAAAAAAAACATAGGTTTCACACACTGTTAGACCCGTCAGCCCTTTGGCTGTTCCCTCCTTATTTATATATTTTTTCCCTTTACCCTCTCATTTTTTATTCCTGTCCATTAACTTTTTTGGTATTGATGTAGAGGCTCTGGGCGCCCCATTCTCACTATCTGAGGGAGAGGCGCAAGGAGCTTCACTGAAGAAACAGGAAGAGGGAGGTTAGTCTCACAAAATGGTGGTTCCAACTGTCGCCTCAGAACCTGGGCCATAGACTGCCATGAGAGGTTCCGGAACCTTCTGGGCCACTCTGGCCAGTCAGGCCCCAGGTGATAAATAGAGGTGAGGGCGGTGCGGCCATTTTAGGAGTTAGTTGAGCTGTGAGGGAGACAGGAGTAAGGCACCTGAGTGAGAGGTGGCTGCGCTAGATAGGGAATTGACAGGTCTTCGGGTCTGCGCGACTTCCCTCATCAGCTGACACCACCCTCAACCTTCTGACCGGTCCCTGAATACCGCCAATGACTCTGGGGGTCATCGATATCTCGGGGCCCTCAGCGTGGACAGAAATCCTGAAGGAGGACCAGGGGAAGAATCGCCGTCCAGGACTACCTTGGCCTGGTGTTGTCTGGGATTCTGAACCCAATTGGCCCTAGCGACTGGCCACCGTCCCTGGCCGTAGTGGAGGTGATCGTGCCCAATAGTGCAGAGACTCGTAGGCCTACTCATCTGCTCGATGTGAGCCCGGCACCCTTAATTTCTGCCCCCCCCCCCACTGCCTGAGCCCTACCTGGAACGCTCACCGTCGCCACATCAGGTTCGTGAGGTTGCCTGTAACCCCAGGGAGAGGCCTGAGATCGCATGGAGGTCTGGAGAGGTGTTGGGACTCCTTGGTGTAAGCCAGCAGGCATCGCGTCTGTCGGCTGAGGAGAGACTTGCATCCAGGAAGTGCGGGCGGATCCGGCATTGAAGCCGCCGTCCTAGAGTCACGTGAGCGGGGCAGACGCCGAAGCGCCGCCCCGCTGTTGCCAGCTGAGAGAGGAGGCCGCGCCCCCGCAAGCCGCGCTGCTACTGGCGGCTGCGGGAGCGCTGAACTGAGGAAGCGGAGCGGAATCGAGCCTGCGCCGGGCCTGGGAGTCCGTACAGATTGAAGCGGCAGCGTGGGAGTTAGCGGACGAGCAAGGACCCCGCCAACTAAGGAATCCCCTCTTCGGGAAAGTCCTTGGGGGAGGTGGTCGGGAAGTGCGCACTGTCCTTAAGCCCCTTAAAGAAATCTCTCGTTGGGCCACAAGAGAACCCAGCTTCGTGAGGAGGATCCCAGGTGTAAACAGTAAGCTGGGCATGTTAAGAGGGGGAAGGGATTGGAGAGATACCGGTTCAGAGTATTAATACCGGCACGTTGGCAAGGTTCCCCCGTGTGACTAAAGTTAATCCTTTGACGATTTCCAGCATAGCGCAAGAGGTAGCCGTTGGAGGTTTAGCCACAGGAAAACTATATGTACTGCCTAACTGTAATGGATCCATATTGGTGAGAAGGTATCCTGCAAGTAAATTGCTTAGATTTGACTAATTGACTGCCAGCAGCATTGTTAATCTCTAATTCAGAACCCCAAGATGGGAAGGGCTGATTAATAATGACAGTGTAAGATTCAGAAAGTACAGCAGACAGGGAAACCGTCTATCAGGGGAGCGCCATATAGTTTGAAATGAACATCTGAACTGTGCAATATGTGAGTGTTCTTCAGAGCGTGGTCTGTGAGGATTTTAATTCTCCCTCCAGAGTTAAGGTGCAGGGGGAAACCTCAGAGAGTGTTTAAATATTTGCTGTGCTAGAGTTAATACCGAAGGAACTGTTACTGTCAAGTGAAATGTAATGAAATGTTTTATCCTGAAATGTGCTGGATGACAAGAAACTGATTAGCTACATTGAAGAAGGAAAGATAAAGATTTCTTAAACGTTATAATTAGTCGGTGTAGCGTCATTTTTATGTGGTGTTGCGTTAAGGTGTGAGTTGGGTGTGATGCAAGCACGATATGCCATACTGGAATAAAAGCCCTTTGGCCTGAGCCAAGCTACCTCAAGGACGTTAGGTCCAACAAGTTGGTGTTCAGCGGTGGGATTCTGAGTCTGTGCTTGCATCCACTCATTAGCAGTTTAGCGCGCGCCACACCCTACCCCTGATTGTTTTTTATTGGAGTTTTCTCCAGGTTGTCTCCCTGATTGGAATTTTTCGAAATTGTCCTGTCCTGTGGTGTACTTCCTCTTAAAGGAAGGGTCTCCTTTCGTGAAGTTCTTTTCTGCAGTGTTGGGTCCCACCTGGTAGGATGGAGTTTGAGTTGGGTAGGCTGGAAGAGTATACCGTAACCCAACTAAAGGAATTCTGCCAGGAGAGGGAGGTATTTTTCAAGCAGGGGGCGAAGAAAATAGAACTCCAAACTAGCTTGAGAGCCTGGGTTATGGCCCACCCTAGCGGAAAACGGGAGGAGGAGGGGCCAGGACCGGACATTACGGAAGGGACCGAATTACTTTTCCCCCCTGAGAGCGGCAACATGGACATAGGACCTAGTGCCCCTTCAAGAGCGGGTAGTAGCGCTTCGTGGGGGAGCCTGTCTTCAGCTGACTTAGTTGACAGGAGGGAGGAGAGGCAGTTCAAAATGGATCTAGCCCGCTTAGAGAAAGAAAGGGAGGAGAGGAGGTTCCTCCATGAGCTCCATTTAAAGGAATTGGATCTCAAGGCCCTACAGTTTGGAACCCCCAGCAGTCCCGTTGGTGGCAGCGTACATAGAGAGATCACCAGGGAGCCCAGACCCTATCTGCCAAAGGACGTAGTCGCCAGCTATGGTGTCGGGGATGACATTGCTAAATGGTTGGCTGCCTATGAGGTCTCTTTACGAGCCCATGGGATCCCCGAAGCTCAGTTGGGGGTGGTCTATATAGGTATATGCCTCCGATGGGGAGGGATGCCCTGTAAGCTCTGGAGCAGCGAGAACAGACCGACTACCCCACCATGAAGGTCGCCCTAATTAGAAAGTTTGGGCTGACCCCTGAGAAATACAGGCAGAGATTTAGGGGTAGTCAAAAGCTGGCCACCCTAAATTGGGTGGACTTCCTGGACTACGCCAAGAAGGCCTTGGGGGGCTGTGTACAGGGCAGTGAGGTGAAAGACTACGAGGGGTTGTATAACCTGATTTTGAGGGAGCACCTCCTCGAGAAAAGTTTTCCGGAGCTGCGTCAACACCTGGTGGACAGCAAGCTAACTAATCCTAGGAAGCTTGCAGAGGAGGCGGATATCTGGGCAAGTACCCGGGTATCCTCAAAAGGGACTGGAGGGAATTTCCAAGGGGCTGGTCAGGGCGCCCCCCAGAAGAAAGAGGGGGGAGACAAAAAGAAGGAGTTCTCTAAAGGCCCCCAAAAGAGTTCGCAAGGAAAGGGATTAGGATTCCCTTCTAAGGTTGGACCCCACAAACCCCCTTATCCTGACCGTGGTCAGCAGCCTAGGGTTGTCCGTTGTTATGAGTGTGGCGAGATTGGGCACTACAAGGGGGATGCCAAGTGTCCCAAGAGACCACACCCTCCCATTGGAGGAAAGACCCCTGGGGTGGCGAGTGTAGTGCTCGGGGAGGAGTTGCCCCTAGATAGGGGAGGTGAGTGGGCAGGGCTAACATTAGTGTCCCTAGGGGATTGTGAGATGGTTCCTAAGACCCAGGTGCCCTCGAATACTACTAAGTACAGGCAATGGGTCACCATCAATGCCCAGAGGGTGGAGGCTCTGAGGGACATAGGAGCCAGCATGACTATGGTAAGGAGTCAGCTGGTGTCCCCAGAGCAGGTGGTTCCCAACGTAGTCCACCCGGTTGTGATGGCTGACAACCGAGAGGGTCACTATCCGGTGGCCCAGATTCCCTTTGAGTGGGGAGGGGTTGCGGGTCCTCTACGAGTTGCGATAAGCCCTGCCATGCCGGTCGACTGTCTGTTGGGAAATGACCTTGAACATACGGCATGGAAGGAGGTCGAGTTCAAGGCCCACATGGAGATGTTGGGGACACCTGAGTGGACTTGTGCCAACACACGGTCCGTGACTGCCCGAAGAGGGAGTTCACAGAGGTTGGAGCCTGGGACAAAGGCCCAACCAGCTGCCAAAAGGGGTAAACGGGGACAGGGGAAGCCTGCCCCGGCATCTGCACCTCAGAAGGTGGATGGGGCGACTGAAGTGGTCCCGGAGTCCACAGACGGGGATGTGACTTCCCTGGAGGGCTTACCTACCCCTGCAGAATGGCAGGTGGAGGGAGGACCTACTAGGGAGGAGCTTTGTCGGGCCCAGAAGGAGTGCCCTACCCTTGAGGGTTTGCGGCGTCAGGCCGAAGCCCAGGCAGCGGGTAACGATTCGGGGAACTTCCACATATATTGGGAAGATGGTCTCCTGTATAGCGAACCCAAGGTTCCGGTGCATGGGTCATACCGGGCCTTGGTAGTTCTCCAGCGTTACCGAGCCTTCCTGTTGGGATTGGCTCACGAAATACCCTTGGCAGGACACTTGGGACAGGACAAGACTTTTGCTCGGCTTGTCCCTCATTTCTACTGGCCTCAGATGAGGATTACATCCGACACTTTTTGTAGGACGTGTGTAATCTGCCAAGCTAGTGGGAAAACAGGGGTGAAGCTGAAGGCTCCCCTGGAACCACTGCCTGTCGTTGGCATCCCCTTTGAAAGGGTGGGCATCGACATTGTTGGGCCATTGGATCCACCAACGTCTGCCGGTCACAGGTTTATCCTGGTTCTGGAGGATCATGCCACCCGGTACCCAGAGGCTATCCCTCTGAGGACCATTACTGCACCTGCGGTGGCGCGGACTCTGATGGGGATTTTCACCCGGATGGGGTTCCCCAAGGAAGTTGTGTCGGACAGAGGTACCAACTTCATGTCGGCATATATGCGGGCTATGTGAAAAGAGTGTGGAGTCACTTACCGGTTCTCCACCCCTTATCACCCCCAGACCAATGGTCTGGTGGAAAGGTTTAACAAAACCTTAAAGGGCATGATCAGGAGTCTGCCCGAGAGCCTGCGGAGGAAATGGGACGTCCTTCTACCTTGTTTGTTGTTTTCCTACAGGGAGGTACCACAGAAGGGAGTGGGCTTCAGCCCCTTCGAGCTGTTGTACGGACACCCTGTGCGTGGACCCCTCAGCCTGGTGAAGGATGGATGGGAAAGAACTCCCAGAAAACTTCCCCCGGATGTGGTGAGCTATATGCTGGCCTTTCGTAGCCAAATGGCTCGGTTGTGGAAGCAGGCTTCCGAAAATCTAGAAGCCAGCCAGACGGTCATGAAGGAATGGTATGACCGAAATGCTCATCCGGTGGAGCTGGAGCCTGGCCAGAAGGTGTGGGTAATGGAGCCTGGGGAGCTTAGCGCCCTCCAGGATCGCTGGTCAGGCCCCTTTGAGGTGATTGAGAAGAAGGGTAAGGTCACATATGTGGTGGACCTTAAGACCCCCAGGCAGCCCCATCGAGTGCTCCATGTCAACCGCCTCAAATCCCACCAAGAGAGACCAGAGGTCACTTTGATGATGGTGACTGATGGATCAGAGGAGGAGGACAGTGAACCTCTTCCTGATCTGTTTGCGTCCCAGGAAAAGCATGGGTCGGTGGAGGGAGTGATCCTTTTACCATCCCTAACTCCCGAACAGCAGAGGGAGTGCCGCCAGGTTTTGGAGCAGTATGCTTCCTTGTTCTCACTTATCCCGGGAAGGACTCATCTGTGTACCCATGATGTGGACACAGGGGACGGCCACCTGTGAAGTCCAAGTCCTACCGGTTATCGGATAAGGTGAAGGCTAGCATCCATGGAGAAGTCACCAAGATGCTAGAGCTGGGAGTAATTGAACCATCAAGCAGTCCCTGATCCAGTCCGGTGGTACTGGTACCCAAAGCTGCCCCGCCGGGCACTACCCCAGAACTCCGGTTCTGTGTGGATTACAGGGGACTGAACTCTGTGACAAAGACCGATGCTCATCCTATCCCGAGGGCGGATGAGCTCATTGACGGGTTGGGAGCTGCCCAATATCTGAGTACCTTTGACCTTACATCCGGGTACTGGCAGATCTCCCTGACAGATGGAGCAAAGGAAAGGTCAGCCTTCTCCACACCTGAGGGTCACTACCAGTTCTGTGTGATGCCCTTTGGGCTCAAGAACGCCCCTGCCACTTTTCAGCGGCTGGTGAACCAGGTCCTCTGTGGTATGGAGGCCTTTTCGGTTGCGTATCTGGATGACATCGCTGTCTTCAGCAGCAGCTGGGAGGACCATTTGTGTCACCTTCAGGCTATCCTTCAGGCTTTGCAGCAGGTGGGTCTGACGATCAAGGCCAGTAAGTGCCAGATCGGGCAGGGGTCGGTAGTGTACCTCGGTCACTTGGTGGGCCGGGACAAGGTGCAACCCCTCCAGGCCAAGATTGAAACCATCATGGCCCGGGAACCCCCCAAGACTCAGACGGAGGTCCGAGCCTTTCTGGGCCTCACTGGCTACTACTGACGCTTCGTCAAGGGATACGGTACTATCGTGGCTCCCTTGACTGAGCTCACTTCTAAAAAGCACCCTCGATGGGTAATCTGGACCGAGGGGTGTCAACAAGCCTTTGACACCTTGAAAAAGGCAATTTGTGCGGCACCTGTCCTCAGGGCCCCTGACTTCTCCAGGGAGTTCACTGTCCAAACGGATGCGTCGGAGCATGGCATCGGGGCAGTGCTGTCGCAACTCAATGAAGAGGGTCTGGACCAACCGGTGGTTTTCCTGTCTAGGAGACTACTCCCCCGGGAACAGAGGTGGAGTGCGATTGAGAGGGAGGCTTTTGCGGTGGTGTGGGCTCTGAAGAAGCTGCGGCCATACCGGTTTGGCTCGCACTTCCTGGTTCAGACCGACCACCGGCCCCTCAGGTGGCTGATGCAAATGAGGGGCGAGAATCCCAAGTTATTGAGGAGGTCCATCTTCCTACAGGGAATGGATTTAGGGTGGAACATCGCCCAGGAGTGGACCACGCCAATGCGGACGGTCTCTCTAGGTATTTCCGCCTTAGTGAAGAGAACTCCCAAGGGATTGGGTAGCTCTCCCAACTTTCAGCTGGGGGGGGGGGGACGCGTGTTAGACCTGTCAGCCCTTTGGCTGTTCCCTCATTTATATTTTTTTCCCTTTACCCTCTCATTTTTTATTCCTGTCCATTAAATTTTTTTGGTATTGATGTAGAGGCTCTGGGCGCCCCATTCTCACTATCTGAGGGAGAGGCGCAAGGTGCTTCACTGAAGAAACAGGAAGATGGAGGTTAGTCTCACAAAATGGTGGTTCCAATTGTCGCCTCAGAACCTGGGCCATAGACTGCCATGAGAGGTTCCGGAACCTTCTGGGCCACTCTGGCCAGTCAGGCCCCAGGTGATAAATAGAGGTGAGGGCGGGGCGGCCATTTTAGGAGTTAGTTGAGCTGTGAGGGAGACAGGAGTAAGGCACCTGAGTGGAGAGGTGGCTGCGCTAGATAGGGAATTGACAGGTCTTAGGGTCTGCGCGACTTCCCCCATAAGCTGACACCACCCTCAACCTTCTGACCGGTCCCTGAACACCGCCAATGACTCTGGGGGTCATCGATATCTCCGGGCCCTCAGCGTGGACAGAAATCCTGAAGGAGGACCAGGGGAAGAATCGCCGTCCGGGACTTCCTTCTGAACCCAATTGGCCCCAGTGACTGGCCACCGTCCCTGGCCGTAGTGGAGGTGATCGTGCCCAATAGTGCAGAGACTCGTAGGCCTACTCATCTGCTTGATGTGAGCCCGGCACCCTTAATTTCTGCCCCCCCCCCACTGCCTGAGCCCTACCTGGAACGCTCACCGTCGCCACATCAGGTTCGTGAGGTTGCCTGTAACCCCAGGGAGAGGCCTGAGATCGCCGGGAGGTCTGGAGAGGTGTTGGGACTCCTTGGTGTAAGCCAGCAGGCATCGCGTCTGTCGGCTGAGGAGAGACTTGCATCCAGGAAGTGCGGGCGGATCCGGCATTGAAGCCGCCGTCCTAGAGTCACGTGAGCGGGGCAGACGCCAAAGCGCCGCCCCGCTGTTGCCAGCTGAGAGAGGAGGCCGCGCCCCCGCAAGCCGCGCTGCTACTGGCGGCTGCGGGAGCGCTGAACTGAGGAAGCGGAGCGGAATCGAGCCTGCGCCGGGCCTGGGAGTCTGTACAGAGTGAAGCGGCAGCGTGGGAGTTAGCGGACGAGCGAGGACCCCGCCAACTGAGGAATCCCCTCTTCGGGAAAGTCCTTGGGGGAGGTGGTCGGGAAGTGCGCACTGTCCTTAAGCCCCTTAAAGAAATCTCTCGTTGGGCCATAAGAGAACCCAGCTTCGTGAGGAGGATCCCAGGTGTAAACAGTAAGCTGGGCATGTTAAGAGGGGGAAGGGATTGGAGAGATACCGGTTCAGAGTATTAATACCGGCACGTTGGCAAGGTTCCCCCGTGTGACTAAAGTTAATCCTTTGACGATTTCCAGCATAGCGCAAGAGGTAGCCGTTGGAGGTTTAGCCACAGAAAAACTATATGTACTGCCTAACTGTAATGGATCCGTATTGGTGAGAAGGTATCCTGCAAGTAAATTGCTTAGATTTGACTAATTGACTGCCAGCAGCATTGTTAATCTCTAATTCAGAACCCCAAGATGGGAAGGGCTGATTAATAATGACAGTGTAAGATTCAGAAAGTACAGCAGACAGGGAAACCGTCTATCAGGGGAGCGCCATATAGTTTGAAATGAACATCTGAACTGTGTAATATGTGAGTGTTCTTCAGAGCGTGGTCTGTGAGGATTTTAATTCTCCCTCCAGAGTTAAGGCGCAGGGGGAAACCTCAGAGAGTGTTTAAATATTTGCTGTGCTAGAGTTAATACCGAAGGAACTGTTACTGTCAAGTGAAATGTAATGAAATGTTTTATCCTGAAATGTGCTGGATGACAAGAAACTGATTAGCCACATTGAAGAAGGAAAGATAAAGATTTCTTCCAAACTTTATAATTAGTCGGTGTAGCGTCATTTTTATGTGGTGTTGCGTTAAGGTGTGAGTTGGGTGTGATGCAAGCACGATATGCCATACTGGAATAAAAGCCCTTTGGCCTGAGCCAAGCTACCTCAAGGACGTTAGGTCCAACACACACGTTATAGTTAGAAATTAGCATTTAAAAAACCTTGCAAATTCACTGAAAAAACCATAGGTTTCACACATGTTATAGTTAGCTGGACATTTCACTCGTACAAAACCATTGAAATTCCCCCGTTATAGTTAGTTCAGCTAACTATAACTCGCGCGACCGCAATCCACTGCTGATGACGTCACATATTACATCACTGTATTCACTAAGGTACTGTTAATAAGTCAGTCATACAATTAATTTTACCAAAAAAAACATCCATTTAGACACTTATTTACCCATTTATTCTTCCATTAACCTTTAGATATACATATATAAAAAATATTTATTTTTCAGAAAGACACATATTCACTGGATGATGTCATCAGTGATGTAATATGTGACGTCATCAACAGTGGATTGCGGTCGCGCGAGTTATAGTTAGCTGAACTAACTATAACGGGGGAATTTCAATGGTTTTGTACGAGTGAAATGTCCAGCTAACTAGAACGTGTGTGAAACCTATGGTTTTTTCAGTGAATTTGCAAGGTTTTTTAAATGCTAATTCCTAACTATAACGTGTGTGAAACCTATGGTTTTTTCAGTGAAAAAAAAGAAAAATTATATATATATATATATATTCACTGAAAAAACCATAGGTTTCACACATGTTATAGTTAGCGGAAATTTTACTGATAAAAAACCAGTGAAATTGCCCCGTTATAGTTAGTGCTGGCAACTATAACTCACGCGACCGCAATCCTCTGCTGATGCTAATACTGTATTTAGACACTTATTTGCCCATGTCTTCTTCCATACATTTTTAGCTATACATATATTACAAATATTTTTTTTTCATAAAGACACATATGTCATCAGCAGAAGATTGCGGTCGCGTGAGTTATAGTTGCCAGCACTAACTATAACGGGGCAATTTCACTGGTTTTTTATCAGTAAAATTTCCGCTAACTATAACATGTGTGAAACCTATGGTTTTTTCAGTGAATTTGCAAGGTTTTTTAAATGCTAATTCCTAACTATAACATGTGTGAAACCTATGGTTTTTTCAGTGAATTTGTACGGTTTTTTAAATGCTAAGTTACTTTACGCCATTCGAGGCGTGCGCGCCCACTTAACGCAGTTCGTTCCGTGCACGGTTTTTATCAACTTTAATAAGCCCTGTACATTTGGTGGCCTTCGGCCACCAAAAGCACAGGGGGTGGGGTCAATGTGGATAGTGTTTTTTTTATTTCGATTTTATAATTTCATGTTGCCAAAATTTAGTTGTTTTTACCTATTAATAAGCCCTGTACATTTGGTGGCCAACGGCCACAAAAAGCACAGGGGGTGGGTAAGTGTGGATAGTGTTTTTTTTTTTTTTTTTTTTTACCGTACGCTTACGGTAAGCGTACGGTAAGCGTACTCGGCGAAATTGCCGAAAAAAAAATAAAACCGTTTTTGCTCTTGGGGGATGTTTGGGGACTCCCTCAACATGACTATGTGGGAGGGAGTTGTCAAAACAGCCCCGTAACATGTTTTTGGCCATCATGTTTGATAAACAACACTCAGTGCGAGAGACAAAATGGCGGACGCCGCTTCCTGGTTTCGGCCGATTCGAATGTTTACTAAGATCTAAGAGCCAATCAGAATCGCGCTCGCGCACGCCACCGTACGCTTACGGTAAGCGTACCGTAAGCGTACCGTAAGCGGGCTCAGATATATATATTGATTTAAAGGCTATTTTCTCAGAATCTACTGAACAGATTTACACCAAACCTACAAAAGGCACTTCCTTGACCTAGGGACTACCTCTCTGCCAAATTTCTAGTAATTCTGTTCAGCCGTTCGGGCTGTAGCTCGTTCTAAAGGTCCTATGGAAAAATGCATGGGAAAAACGCGTTTTGGGACCCCCCTTTTATCTCAGCCCCCGCTTGACGAATCCCCCCGAGACTTTCAGGGTAGGAGCGGAGCGTAGCGCCCCACCTATTTTGAGAAATTCGCGAGGATTCATCGACCGGCGCCAAAGTTATTCAAAATAGAATGTTGAGGTTTTCCTATGGAAAAGGGGTCCTAACTATAACTACCTACTGGCGACCGCCAGTAGGTAATATATATATATATATATATATATATATATATATATATATATATATTCACTTAAAAAACCATAGGTTTCACACAAGTTATAGTTAGCTGTACATTTCACTCGTAAAAAACCAATGAAATTCCACGTTATAGTTAGATCAGGTAACTATAACTTGCGCGCCCAAAATAAACTGCTGATGACGTCACATATTACATCACTTATGACATGGTCAGTGACATCACTCATGACATCAATGATGCCATCTGAAATGACACATTGTGCATTGCGGTCGCGCAAGTTATAGTTACCTGATCTAACTATAACGTGGAATTTCATTGGTTTTTTACGAGTGAAATGTACAGCTAACTATAACTTGTGTGAAACCTATGGTTTTTTTAAGTGAATTTGCAAGGTTTTTTAAATGCTAATTCCTAACTATAACGTGTGTGAAACCTATGGTTTTTTCAGTGAATTTGTACGGTTTTTTAAATGCTAAGTTATGTATTTATTTTTAATTTTTGCGCCAACATTTAGTTCCCCAAACCCATTTGAGATCAATAGTATGTTTCCAAACCTCATACCCTCCAATTGCCAAATCGTCCATGAAGGACTTAGAAAACAACAATTTAGTGTGGGTCAAACGCACCTTTGAAATAGGTTCGTCTCTAAGCTTAAAATAAAAAGATGGGGGGCGTGGCCAAGATGGCGGGGTGAGCGGACGCTTCCTCCCGTAGCTCCTCCGGCCCGGCCAAGCTTGAGCCCTTTTCTTATGCTTTTCTCCCCCCGCTGAGGCTCAGCGTGGAAGAGGAGTGTGGCGGAGCACCTGGTGCGCACGTCGTTGCCGTTTTGGTTCTGATCGCCTCGGGGGAAGCCCCCAAAAGGTCCGATCGAGCTCGAGGAGCGACGGAGGGCCTGAGAGGCGGAGCGCGTCGGAGTGCTGTCCGAGCGCCTCGGCTGGGCCTGGTGCTGAAAGTTGCGAACTGGAGGGAATCTGGCCCGTCGCTCGACGGAGGGTGAAGGAGCCCTGCGGGAGGGGACCCGACGGTGCGGAAGACTTAGGACGGACGGGTGCTTTGGCACTCAGACCGGTGTCGGCGACACTTCGCACTGTGTAGGCCCCTGTCCCTTGGCCGAAGTACGGCGGACTCTCTGTTGGGGTCGGACCATCTAGGCCCCTGCGTGCGACAGCCTGAAACCAGCGGTGGAACCTATTTGATTGCTGTGCGTTTTGGGGGCCCCGTTGGTGTCGCTGGGCCTGGTCGTTCTGCTCTGCCCCGCCCTGCCGCCATCTTGTCCCCGTGGGATCAGTGGTGTTGGCCTTCACCGGAGCCCTTGCTGGCGGATGTATGTGACCGCCGCTGCTGCCGGGCTGACTTTTTGGGGGATGTGCTGATGAGGAGCCCCCCACTGTAGCTCCCATTGCTGTCTCGGATGGGCACCCGCGGCTGGCGGTGACCGGACTGGACCGCCATTTTGTCACCTGTGACGCAGCGACTCTGCTTGTGGGGAGACACCCACGTCGAGCGCTTGCCAGCAGCTGGGCATCCCTGGGGCGGCGGACCAGTGCCCGACCGCAGTGCTTGCGATGTCTGGAAGAGGAGGCTCGAAGAAGGGGGACCGCACCCTGCCGGACATGCTTGGCAGGGCCCAGCAACTGCGGGACAGAGCACAGCCTTCGCCGGGGTCCTCCCGGGCCTCGGCGGACGTGACTGGGGGGGGGGAGTCACCCGTCACGAGGACCTTTATGGAGGAACTGTTTAGCTCCCTCAGGGAGGACTTCCAGACACTGACGCGGGAGGTGGCCAGCGAGGTCCGGGAAGTGCGCAGGGAAGTGGAGGGCCTTGGCGAGCGCGTTGAAACGGTGGAGACGGAGGCCCAACGCCGGGAGGAGGAGATAGTCCATCTTCAACAGGACGTTCTCCGCCTCCGGGAGCAGTGTGTTGAGCTCCAGGCCCACTCTGAGGACCTTGAGAACAGATCACGGAGGAACAACATTCGAGTGCGTGGTGTGCCGACTGCAGACGAGGGGTCCGATCTGGGGAGCTACCTGCGGGACCTGTTCCGAGAGATCCTGGGGGAAGCTGCGGACTTCCCCATTAGCATTGATAGGGCACATAGGGTTGGCCGGCAGCGCCACTCATCGGCACCTCCACCGGACATTTTGGCCTTCCTGCCCGACTTCCCGCTGAAGGAATGCATCATGACTGAGGCCCGCAGGAAACAGCCCTTGACTTTCCGGGAGCGGCCGGTGGCGCTTTACCAGGACCTCTCCGCCATCACGCTGCAGAAACGCAGGTCCTTCAGGATTGCCACTGACTTTCTGCGCGAACACGAGACGCCGTACTCTTGGGGTCATCCCTTCCGCCTGATCTTCCGATGGAACGGGGTGCTACACCAGCTACGCTCCTTGCAGGACATTTGTGGAGTCCTGGGGCTTACAGCGGCGGAGGAGGAAGGAGCTACACCGTCGTGGAGGCCCTCGGAGAGACGGAGCCGGCGGAGGTCGGCGAGGCGACGATCAGCTGCCAGCGCAGGGCGTCCTGATTCCCCTACCATCAGGGCGGACATGGCCGACGCTTTGAGGGCGGCGGCCAGGGACTCGGCCGGCTCCACCGGCGTGGCCTTGACGGCCTAATACTCACTCCGGGGGGAGATGCCTTTAGCTTCTTTAAATGCTGGGCACGGGGCGGGGGGGTCGGGGGGGAGCAGCTGGAGGTGAGTGGCTGGACGTCCACTTCGTTTTTTTCTACGGACTTGCCCGTTTTGGGGCTTGACTGGGACAATGGGGTGTTTGAGTTTGCGTTTGGCTAGTTGCCAGGGTTGTGTTTTGGGTGGGTGTAGGGGTTGTTCTGGGGTTGGGGAGGTCCCGTCCGATGTTGTCCATGCCCATGCTTGGTCTGTTTTGGCTTGTCCTGCGCGGCTGCCCCGCGCGCCCCACCCGCTGATTCCCTGCCCATTGCACGGCGCACCCGATCCCCGAGAGGAATGTCGACCCTAAAGGTAGTGACCCTTAATGTTCAGGGTCTGAATAACCCCGTGAAGCGCAGAGCGATCTTATCTTTGCTGGAGGGGACGCAGGCGGACATTTGCCTTTTGCAGGAGACCCACTTACTGTCCCGGGATTGCCATAGGATGCACTCTGCTAGGTTCCCTACCCAGTTCTTCTCCTCTGCAGCGAACAAGACGGCGGGGGTAGCCATTCTTCTAGCGAGCACTTTAGGGGTGAGGTTTTGTATAAGTGTGCTGAACAGAAGGGGAGGCTTCTTGCATATCGCATGCGCTTAGGAGGCACAGCGTTTACGGTCGGCTCCGTTTATAGCCCAAACGACCACCAAGAACGTTTCCTAGACTCCGTGTTGGTGGATGTCACTGCTTCCCCCGACCGCCACGTCATTTTGGGGGGAGACCTTAATATTGTCTTCGATTCTGTGATGGACAGATCGGCGCAGCGCTTCCCGCAGACGGGGGAACTGTCCCAGGCTGGGAAGGCCCGGATTGCGGAGATGGACTTACACGACCTTTGGCGCTCCATGCACCCCACGGATAGGGACTACTCTTACTTTTCACACGCACACCGAACCTACTCGCGGCTGGACTACCTCCTGGTGAGTGGACCGATGCATGCCGCTGCCACGGCGGCGGACATCGGGGTCCTGACCTTGTCTGACCATTCACCAGTCACCGGCGTTTTCCAGTGGCCGGCGGCCTCCCCCTCTCGGGGGGTGTGGCGCCTCCGGGATACCCTTCTACACAAAAAGTCTGTAGTGCAGCGAATTGGGGAGGTCATACAGGACTACCTAACTCACAATAGCAACACCGACACTTCGCAGGCGACACAGTGGGCGGCATTGAAGGCAGTCCTCCGGGGGGAATTTATCTCTATCTCCGCAGCCGACAATAGGGAGCGGCAACGGAAGAGGGACGAGCTGACCGTTCAGGTCCGGGAGCTTGAGCAGGTCCACCGCCGCACGGGGGCGCCAAGGGTGTGGAGGCAGTTGAAGGCTGCGAGGAAGCTCCTGTCGGCATTGGATCTTGATAGGGCGGAGTATGCCGCCTTGCGCTTGAAACATGCCTTCTACACTGGGGGGGACAAATGTGGCAAGCTCCTAGCACACCGGCTCCGGGTCACGCAGCAGCGTGGCGTCGTGAGGGAACTTGTGGGCACGGACGGGGTGGTCGTCTCCGGGGACGCAGAGGTAGCGGAATCTTTCCGCGGCTTCTACGAGGCGCTGTATGCTGAGGAGCCCTCCTTGCCACGGGACGCCGAAGGCTATTTGGAGTCGGTGACCCTTCCGGTGCTGGATCCGGCTCAGGCGGACCACCTGGAGCGGGATATCCATGTTGAGGAGGTGATTTCCGCTATCGCGCGGCTGAAGCATGGTAAGGCCCCGGGTCCGGACGGGTACACGTCTTTGTTTTATAAGACTTTTTGCACGGCTGTTGCCCCTGTCCTTACTCGGCTATTTAATTCCTTTTCCGAACCGGAAGCCATCCCACCGGATCTCCTGAGGGCGACGGTTGCGGTAATTCCGAAACCTGGGAAGGACCGGGCCCTCTGCGGTTCGTATCGACCCATCTCGCTCTTAAATGTCGACCTCAAGTTGTATACAGGGATTCTAGCGTCCAGGCTGGGTCCACACCTCCCCGGATTGGTGGAGGCGGACCAGGCTGGCTTTGTACCCGGCAGACAGACGGTCGACAATACCAAGCGGGTGGCGCATGTTCTGGAGAAGGCCTCGCGGATCCCGGGGGAGCGGATGTTGCTGTCCGTTGATGCGGAGAAGGCCTTCGACAGAGTTCACTGGCCGTATCTCGGGCTGGTTCTCAAGAAATTGGGAATCGGGGATAAGTTCCGCACCATGGAATTCAACTGTTATAAGCATCCTTCGGCGTCGGTGCGGGTCAACGGGTGTAGCTCCGGTGGATTTGCTATCGAACGCGGCACGAGGCAGGGCTGCCCCCTTTCGCCGCTCTTGTTTGCCCTCTACATGGAGCCGTTTGCTCAGAGGATTCGCGATAACCCGGATGCTGTTGGGGTCCGGATGGGCCAGTATGTCCACACTGTCAGCCTCTACGCGGACGATGTCCTGTTGACCTTGGACGACCCTAGGAGGTCACTGCCTGCTTGCCTCCAGGAACTAGACGCCTTTCCCTGTGTGGCCGGCTTTAAAATGAATATGAGCAAGTCGGTGGCGTTAGACGTGTCCCTGGCTGCGGACACCAGGAGGGACCTTCAGCGACTCTTCCCCATGCAGTGGTCCTCGTCCACGGTGCCATACCTGGGGATTCTGCTGGCGCCCACATTACCGGAGATGGTTACGGCCAATTATGCCTCCCTCAGCAGGAAGACCAAGGAGGAGCTTGGTCGCTGGAGCAAGGGCCTACTGTCCTGGCTTGGGCGAATCGCGGCGGTTAAGAGGACGGTGTTGCCCCAGATACTGTATCTTTTCCGGGCCCTCCCTCTCCAGCCCCCGGCGGGCTGGATACGACAAATGCAGGCTGACATCTCCCGCTTTGTCTGGCAGGGTCGCAAGCCACGAATGAAGAGGGTCCTCTCCACGCTTGCTCCGGAGGCGGGGGGCCTCGGTATTCCGGACCTCCGTAAGTACTTCCAGGCGGCACAGCTGCGATATTTGGTGGAGTGGAGCAGGTGGGAGTCCGACAAACACTGGCTCTTTCAAGACCAGGCAGTGGCGGGCCGCACTTTACAAGAGGTTCCATTCTTGCGCCGCGCGCACCGCCCCCCTAACCTTTACGCTTCTTTTGTTACGAGGGTCCCCCTGCGGGTGTGGGACGCAGTCTGTGAGGCTCGGGGCCTCACCACCTTCCCTTCGCCGTTCACACCCATAGTGGGCAACCCGGATTTCTCCCCAGGGATGGAGCCGGGAGTTTTCTCCCATTGGGTGCAGGCGGGCTGCAGGGCGCTCTTCCAGATCTATGGCCCGGAGGGAGTGATTCCGTTTCAGCAACTCCGCCAGGAGTTCGGCCTGACGGAGCTGGACAGATTGCGCTACATGCAGGTTCGGCATTGGGCCCTCCAGCCCCAGGTGCGTGACACCGCTGCTCGTCAAATTACACCGTATGAGAGGTGGCTGGCTACCCGGACCTCCGACGCTAAGCTAATTACCGACCTGTACAAGTACCTACAACCCCCGCCGTTTCACTATTACAACCCGGGGAGGGAGCGCTGGCACAGGGAATTGGGTAGGACACTCAGCCACAAGGAATGGGACAAAATTGCGTATCGGGCGCGGCACTCTGCATATCACACGGGCCTTACGGAGACCTTTACTAAGGTGTCCACTTATTGGTACTACACCCCGGAGAGACTGTATGAAATGCATAAACACACTGACAAGGGGTGCTGGCGGGGCTGCGGGCAGGACGGTACCCTCTCACACATCCTTTGGGATTGCCCCGTGCTGACCGCTTACTGGAAGGAAGTTTTGGACGAGGTGGATAAGCACTTTGGGATAGAGCTGCCGCGCTTCCCGGCGTATGTCCTGCTGGGCCTCCCCAATGACCTAATGTACCCACTGAAGTCCCGCAGGGGCAGGCAGATCGCGATTGCGCTGGGGTCTGCGGTCCAGAACATCCTTATCCACTGGCGCACCACCACTGTCCCCTCCATCACGGGTTGGTTGCATAGGCTTTGGCATGTGCTGGGAATGGAGAAGCTGTCGCTCACGGTGGCGGGGGAAACAGACCAATTTGAAGAGCTGTGGCAACCCTTTCTAGCGCTGCTGTCCACCGAATTCCGGGAGCTCACCTGTCCGAGGTATCTTAGGCTTCTCAGGTTGACGCCGCCGGTGATCCCGGCGGACTAGATCACATGTGAGACGGGGGCCTCGGGTGGGGGGGCTTCTTGGTGAGGACTAATCTGACGCGGGACCATAGGACGGGGGGGGGTGGGGTATTGTTTTTTCTTCCTTCCTTTCTTTACTGGGGGGATGGGGTTGGGGGGGGGGTGGATTGTGCTTTGTCGAGTTACTGCTGGTTTTCATTGCTCAGATTTGGGGTGTTGGATACGCACGCAGGGATTCCACAGTTTGCATTTCTAGCCTTTCATTTACTGTGCTTTTCCCCTGGCCCATCGAGCTATCCATCGCCAACCCTCTTGAGTTGCACCCTTTTTTCTTTGATTGTATTATATGTACCCTAACCTCCTATCCCCCTCCCCCATGGTTTGTTTTGCTTCAATAAAACGTTTTAAACATAAAATAAAAAGATGCATTATTGGATACACTGAAATCCGAAAAATACGAAACTTTTTCGATCAATGTTTTTGAACTACCAATCTTCGGGGCTGGGCAATGTTCCCACTGCGTAAAGTTGACTAAACTACGAAATGTGTTCGCCCTATGAAGAAAATGTGTTCCATAATGTTGATAACAAAACTGTTCTGCATAGTTTTCATTATTCAAATACAAATCCTCAGCATCAAATGCGGCATAGTATTTCAAATCAGAAAACAGTGTCTCTATAGTTTTAAGATCCCAATCATCAGATCGCAAGCCATACATCCCTGGACTCCCAGGGTGTCTAGTTTTCAGAAATGTCTGGGTTTTTTATGTTCCCCTAGATGTCTGCAAGCCGGGGCCAAAAACACAGGTGTCCACATATCTATCACAAAACGACCTGGTTTTTCAAGGGAGTCACCTGCTTTTTTGGTCCTGGGTTCAGAGGCCATCTAGGGAGTCCTACCAAACCCAGACTTTTCTGAAAACTAGACACCTAGAGGAGTCCGGGGCAATGCAGCTTGCATGGATCTCCCAACATTTTCCTACCCAGGATGCCCTGTAAACTTCAAATTTAGCTTAAAAAATAAAACAAAAAAAATAAATTAGGTTTTCCTCACTTTTCTGTAGGATCACCAGACCGCCACAAATTTCCTACCACCCAGGGTTCCCCTCAGTTTCCCGATAAAAATAGAACCTCACTTGTGTGGGTACTCTAAAACGTACTGTGGAGACATCAAAATTACCTATCACAAAACGACTAGGTTTTGCAAAGGGGGGGGGGGGGGTCGCCTGGATTTTGGCCCCGGATTCGGCTGGCATCTAGTGAAACCTACCAAACCCACACATTTCTTAAAACTAGACACCCAGGGTAGTCCAGGGAGGTATGGCTTACGTGGAACCCCCCCCCCCCCCCCAATGTTTTCCTACCCAGAATCCCCTGCATACCTCAGATTTAGTTGACAAAATCAAATTTGCCTCCAATATCTATGTGGAAAAGTTGGAGGATCACTGGGCTGACACAAATGTCCTACCACACAGCATTCCCCTCAGTCTCCCGAGTAATAGGATACCTCAATTGTGTGGTTGGGACAAGTGCCTGTGACTGGGACGGGCCAAAAACAGGCATTAAGGGTAGCACAGCGAATTCTAAGCGCTACATTAAAAAAATATATGCTTTAGCCAAATCTGCATTGGACACCCACACAGGTGAGGTACCATTTTTATCAGAAGACTTTGGGGAATGTGGGGGGTGGAATTTTGTGGATCCATACAGATTCCAGAACTTTCCATCAAACAAAGTTTGAGGGTTGAAAGGGATTCTGCTTAACAGACCCTGGTGAGAGCCACTCAAGTCACCCCATCCTGGATTCCCCTGGGTGTCTAGTTTTCAAAAATGTATAGATTTGCTAGGTTTCCCTAGGTGCCGGCAGAGCTAGGGTTCAATATCCCCAGCTAAGCACTTTGCAAAAAAAGGGGCTGTTCTCACTGTAAAAATGTGGAGTGCCCACGTTGCATTTTGGGGAGTTTCCCATTGCGGGCCCTAGGCCTAACCACACAAGTGAGGTACCATTTTTATCGGGAGACTTCGGGGAATACAGAATTGTAGAGCAACTGTGATTACCAATGGACTGCAATTTATGCATTCCAAATGTAAGACAATGTGTAAAACAGAAATCACTTTGAAAAATGTCCTATAATTCACATGCTAGTATGGGTACCCACAATTTCAGAGATGAGGCAATAGCTACTGTTTCTAAACTCTATATTTTGTTCCCATTCCGGAAATACATAGGTGTCTATGATACCTATTTTTCCCTCTTTATATTTTACCAAATGAATTGCTATATGCCCGGTACACAATGAAAAACCATTGCAAGATGCTGCTCAGTTATTGGCTCTGGGTTCCTCGGGTTCTTGATGACCCTACAAGTCCTATATATCCCCACAACCAGAAGGGTCCAGCGGATGTAACGGTATATTGCTTTAAAGAATTTGTCATACTTAGAAGAAGTTACAGGTGAAAACATTGGCACAAATGGCTGTTTGTTCAACTCATTTTCAATTTTTCTTATTTTTAACTGTTAGTTTCTATGAAAAGACCTTGAAAGATCTACACAAATGACCCCTTGCTGAAATCAGAATTGTGTCTACTTTTCAGAAATGTATAGCTTTACGGGATCCATTATTGCTTTCACACCCATTTCTACCACTAACTGGAAGGAGGTTGAAAGCACAAAAAATAGCAAGAAAAAGGCTACGTCCCAGTAAAATGCCAAAACTGTGTAAAAATGTTGGTTTTCTGACAAAAGTCTGCCTGTCCCTAAAAGCTGGAAAGTTGATGATTTCAGCATCACAAACCCTTTGTTGATAACATTTGAAGCGAAAAACAGGAAGCTTTCTTCTGCAGGACTTTTTCCCTATTTAAAAAGAAAAATCTGAATCCACTCCAGGGGAATCCACAAACCCTGGGCACCTTTAAAATCCTCAAGGTGTTGGAAAAAAGGGTGCAAATTTGGCGTGGATACCTTATGTGGACAAATAGTTATAGGTGGCTAAGCGCGAACTATCCCAAATAGCTAAACAAAAGGCTTAGCACAGGAGTAGGAAAGGCCTAGCAGCAAAGGGGTTAAAGTTTTGGCTTCAATATTTGGTTTCTAGCAATCAAAACAGACTTGCTTGTATGTTAACTCTGCACTTTGTTGCGGTTTCAAGTTCGTTGCCTATGGGGACGGTTTCAGTAAATCCCATCTCTTTTCTTGAATTGTTGTACTATGTAACATTTTTTAAATATGCTGTTTAGAATGCTGTTGTTCTTTTTTCATATCTTGTTATTTCTAGCTGCTTGCTGATGCTTCTGTATAGGCTTTGGTACATTGGGTCTGCATAATTGATGTTGCTCCCACCAGTTAGCTAAAGTGGAGTGTTTGTCTGGCATAAAACAAAATTTGTCATACAGACACCAGGCTATGGGTACGAAGCAGGAGCGATGGCACGTAACCCTCATTCGCATCTTGGCCTGAATTATTAGCGAAGAATAGAAGAAAGTAGCTGTTTTAATTTGTTTTGGTGAATTTCAATCAGATTTTATGACGACCCGAGGAGCATTCTGTTAACACACTATTAGAGCAACAATGGAAGCAGGCGTTTGCTATGAATAAGATAATTGAGGCCCAGTCTTTTGTTGAGCTTCACTGCCTTAGTGAGTATTCACAGGTACACTAAAACCTAAGTGTATTGACCTCTAAAAACAGAGTGATCCTGCAGTAATACCCCAGGGGTTAGGTTAAAAATGCTGGTACAACCTTAGCTACACAAACCGATCATTATTTTACCGAAAATGTGGGGTCCGTGGATTCAGCGCAGGTAGTGCGTTAGGCATATAAGGTAGTACTGAAAGGGCAAGCTTTAGCGTTAAAAGTGGGGTACGTCAAAAAGCAAAAATTAACATCTTACACAATTAGAAGGGAAACTCCAGCAACTGGAGGCGCACCACTCTTCCTCACCCAGCGAGGCCACCACACACCAACTATCTACTATCTATTAAGCAGCTGGAATATAAAATGTTGGCAAGGGAGAAAACTCGGGCTCGATTGTTACACACTCAACATAAAATATACGAGCTAGGAGACAGAGCAGGGAAAATGCTAGCGTGGTTGGAGAAGAGGGAACAAGGGGCGCAATGGGAGCCCGGACTGTCCCTAGAGGCGGGGCGGCGCAGATTTCAGATCCACAAGAGATAGCGGAAGCCTTTGCAGATCATCTGGAGGCAGTGTATACCTCCTCAACCACATGTACGGCTGAAGACTCACAGCAATTGTTAGCAGAAATGTGCCTCACGACTTTATCAGAGGATGATAGATATGCCCTGGAAACAGACATTACAGATGAGGAGATCTGCAAAGCAATATTTAGTATCCAGTCTGGGAAAGCGATGGCCCCAATGGAGTCCCTATTGAATTCCTTAAACCCTTGGCCCCACGGCACCCCACCTGTACAATGAAAGCCTTGAGAAAGGAATCCTCCCTGATGACTAACATTTGGCTTCTATAGTAGTTATCCGTAAGCCAGGAAAACCCGTTGATAACTGCGGTTCTTACCGACCAATATCATTAATTAATGTTGAGGCTAAAGTGTTAGCGAAGCTCCTGGCCTCTCGTTTAGTGGCAATGCTCCCATCCTTGGTTCATGCTGAGGACGGAACACAGCCATAACTATCCGACCTATTCACAAGGTCCTGGGACGTCAATAAAATATATAGACGAAGATGCAGTGGTACTTTACCTCGATGCCTCCATGGCATTTGACTCCATCGAATGGCCATATTTGTTCGAAGTGCTGACACGCCTGGGGTTGAGGCCTAGATTCCTAGGGTGGATCAGGCTACTCTATACGGAGTTGCGGGGTCAAGTAAAGGCTAATAACACACGTCCCATATTTTTTCACTGGGTAGAGGCACTAGGCAAGGCTGTCCCTTATCCCCCCTGCTTTTTGCCTTAATGCTGGAGCCTCTGGTGTTGTGGGTGAGAGGAGATGCCGGGCTCAGGGGGCTGAAATGGGAGATAGAAACGGAAGATAGGATATCGCTATATGCAGATGACATCTTGATATACTTAGCGTCCCTCTACACTTCAATACATGGGCGCCTGAACATCTTCACAAACTTCTGCAAACACGCCGGTTATGCCATTAACTGGGCTAAATCGGTGCTGTTTGTTCTTCCGGCCCAATTCCCAGGCTTCCACCAGGCTTTGAAATTACGATAGCTTGTGACGGATTTTGTTATCTAGGAGTCTTTATTACTCCTGACCCTCAGCTTTTCTACGAGAAAAACGTAGCTGTCCCCTTAGACCGGCTCCACAGTGATGTCAAACACTGGAGAACGCTGCCGCTCTCATTGTTACGCCGAGACACCTTGTTTAAGATGCTTTCTCTCCCGGGGTTTTTGTATATCCTCCAAAACTGCCCCTATAGGATACCCGACTCATACTTCAACAATATAGAAAGCGATGTCCGCTTGTTACTATGGAGTGGGGGAGCGCCCCGTATAGCACTGTCCAAGCTGACCAAAGGATGGTACGACAGAGGGATCGCACTTCCGGACATACGACTCTACTACTGGGCCTCGCAATTAGTGGCAATAAATCATTGGCTATACCGTTCCCAGTCAGACCCAGCATACGCGCTTGACAAATATCAGGTGGGAAGGGAGGGATACATGGGAGCCCTATACACAAAAACCCAGAAAGGGAGATATGTGGGACCAATGACCCAGACAGTGGAAATATTGCTTGAGGCCACAAAACGGCTGGGCTGGACTGGAGTGTTGATCCAGGCCACGCCCCTGTGGGCCTCTCAAAAGCTGGGGCTCCTGTGTTATCACTCAGGATTTGACAAATGGGACACAATCTGGATCTCCACCGTGGGCCAGTTAGTACGAAAGGGTAAACTCCTCACATTCAGTGACCTACAGAAACAATATGAACTGGCTCAGGGAGAGATTTTTCGATGCATGCAGATCCATCACGCACTCACTACAGCGCTTCCTGACATGAGTAAACTGCCAGAGTCCTCCCCTTTGGAAGACAGACTATTATCTGAACCAATCCCCAACAAAGCCATTTCCCTAACATATCGCAAGCTATGTAACAACCTGCCAGATCCTTTTCAGAAGCTCCGAGAGCGGTGGCAAGCCGACATCGGACAAATTGACGATGACGACTGGCAAACGGCATTGATGTCCCCCCGGGAAACAGCAATTAATCTTCGCTTCCGGTTGATACAATAAAAAAAACTTTACACAGAACATATCTCACGGGGACCACCTTAGCGAAGATGGGAATTAGGTAAGATACACTAAGTCTGCACGGGTATCAACAAGTGGCAACCTTCTACCATATACTTTGGGAATGCTCGCACGTAATGCACACATGGGACCGGGCTACGCTCCAAATGCAAGAGGCAATAGAAAAGCAGATAGTGTTGACACCACCATTAGGGCTTCTTAACATTTGGGAGGCCACTGACCTCACAGAAGTGGAGCAGCAATTAGCCACTCTGGGCTACACATTAGTAAAGAGAGCAATCGCCCTGAAATGGGAGGGCAGTAGAAATACATACAACTAAAACTTGGGCAGCCGAATTTGACAAATGTATGGTCGCAGAAAAAGAAGTCTTTAAAACTAGAGGATGTCCCAAGAAGTCTGTGTATATCCCCAACTGTTGAAATGGAAACATCCAGACATAACAGACACCTATCTAAACTCAATGTGTGATTTATCGTATACTGCTTTAATGTATGAACCAGGTATAAGTCGATTGGAATGTATGCCTGCCAATGGTTGTATCCGCTTCTTGAATGTTGAAACCAATAAAAAAAACTTTTTAAAAAAAATGCTTGTACTGTCGTACCTCTTGTGGATCCTAGCCAGGATTATCCTGAACCGTCCTGGAAGTCATGCAGGGAGCTGCCTTGGTACCCCACCCTCTGTTTTTTTCTGGGTGCACTCACCAATCTGGGTCGCACCCAAACGCTTCTCCAAAAAGAGCCCTTAATCGCTTGTCCGCCACTCCAGTCCTCAACCCTGGAAGGCCACACCAATGCACCTTACCATCACTTGGCTCCCCCAAAGCTTACTGGCGACCTTTACCACTGGCGGGCTGGAGCAGTTAAAGCAGAGAGCAACGGTGCCAGGAGGAGCATGGGTGAGCAGCCCTAGGCACACAACAGGATGCAGGACTGTGAGCACCCATCACTGACCTCTGGCAATGGTGGTGGTGCTAGGCACGAGCGTCCCCAGCTGCTTCCGCCGGGGTCCGCACAATTTGGCTCGGTCCGGAAGAAGGTCACGGTCTGGAGTCTCATGCTGTCAGTGCCCAGTGCTCCTCTTCCTCATCAACAAAAGGATCAGATGTTTACTCTAAAATGTGTTGATATCTCCAAATAATGCCTCCATTTAGCGATTTTTCAGAGCACAGTTCCTTCCCTGGTCTGTACCTCTTATTAACCCAGTTCTGTAGGACTTCTGTCTAGTCACATTATTCCTACATTCCTTTTCTTCCATCTTTCTCCTGTTTCTGCCTTTATCTCTCGCAAACTGTTGGTCAAAGTTTGAGGAGGAAAAATAAGTTCCAGTCCCCACAAATCAGTAATATAACACACCAACTGTAACAACTTCCACAAATTAACTATTACTTTCTAACCACTACTCATTGGAAAAATAGCTAAACTGAGCGCCTGAACCCAGGCAATCAACTTAGCTAACAGCACCATAGAACAGTAGTGCTACAGGCATATAGATGATGCTGATATTTACGGCTACAATCGTGACATTGTCACCTGTTCCTAATATACACGGTTCCGACCGCTCTAGTGCTAGAGAGGAGCCAGAAAATACCCGCCTGCAGTTGCATGTGCCTGAGGCAAAAGGGCTGTGGGTGTTCGGAATGTGTGTTTGTGCATACATGCAAGAGAGCACATAAATCGATGCAAGTGTGTGCATGTTTGTGGGAATCAGTATTTTAGAATGGAGGGATAGCCATCGTCAAGGGTTAGGGGCTTATTCTGGCCCATTAGTACCCATATTTGACATTTCGAGCATTCTGGTTCCCCCTGCACAACAGTGGTCCCATCCTTGACACATTACGGGTACTCTTGGCAACATTCTATTCCTCCATGACTGGAAAGTTAACCATCCTTGACATACTGTAAATATTAGTGATGACAGCCTACTTATTCCTGGTATATCAGTAGCCCATTCTAGAAACACTGCATTAATTTTTTAGGGTATTCCTTCTATAGCTACAATGATTGGGCCCCACCCTTAGCCTCTTTTTTGCATTCTGGACAACATTCAGGCAATCCATGGCACAAGGTTTGCCAATCCTGGACATACTCTAGTCGTCTTTCTTGACAACGCTATGCTATATACATTTAAGAGAGACAGACCAGTTGTCATTGGCAACAACATTTTCTTAACTATGTGCAAGACATATAGCCCTACAGCCAATTTAGGAAAACTGCGCTGCAAAAACGCTTTTGCTGCCATTTGTCAAAGTCTTTAGGAGGGATGTGCCCAGACACCCTTGGGCATAGTAAGGCTTTATGCTGCAGTGTGTGCTATGTGTCTTTTATTCGCTTAGTCAAAGTCAAGGTAGCTAATTGTGCCATGCGTCTGTAAAGTTTTAGTAGCTTTCACAGACAGCTGGGAGACGATACAAATGCTTCCAAACATATTAAACTAATTAATGAAAGTTCATCAATGTATGCTGAAGGGAGCATATTTGTTTTCAAAACAAACTGAGAAGCAACAGTGGTGAAAATGTAATAAAAATCCCCAAAACTGCAAGCAATCACTCTAACATAATGGCCCCTGGTCCCATACAAAGTTTCCTACCCTATTGTTTGAAATTCCTTAACAATAGCCTCAGAATTAGCACAGGCAAAAAAGAGCACTGAAAAGTGATTTGAAAGGTCTTCAACGAACAGGTTGAGTTA
The DNA here is from genome assembly GCF_964204655.1 of Triturus cristatus. Taxonomy (NCBI): domain Eukaryota; kingdom Metazoa; phylum Chordata; class Amphibia; order Caudata; family Salamandridae; genus Triturus; species Triturus cristatus. Next base: position 444,623,607 of record NC_140581.1, read on the forward strand.
CAGACTTCTGCAAAGAACAAAAAAACAGCTTAAAACATGGAGGTAACTGCCAGAGACCTGTTCAAAAAAAGGAAAGAAGCTACTTCATAAAACTATAAACTTTTCTTCAGATTTATTTACAATTAGATTACAGGGCCTAAAGTGCTCTACATCTAACACACACACACACACACACACACACACACACACACTAACACACACACACCCCCACACGCACTAACACACACACACACACACACACACACACGCACTAACACACTAACACACACACACGCACGCACTAACACACACGCACTAACACACACACACACACCCACACACACACACACACACACCTTTCACAGAATGTTTAAAAAATTAGCGTAACAGAACTTACCAGTGTGATCTAAAGATAAATAAATTGCACCTCCAAACGAGCAGAATTCTTTATAAGCAATTAACATATGCAAAGTTGGCACAATACCTTTATCTGCTGTCTTCTAAGCATAGCCAATTCTCTCATATCTCGAAATGGCTGGAGCAAGTACTGGTATAGTTCCGTGGTTGCTTCGGCAAGGTTACTGTAAGCCTCATCTTCCAATTGATACAAATCAAGCAACTCAACCATACTTTCTGTGTTCTTGTGTTTTTCCAAAAGCTATAGAAATGAGAAAAAACTCATTGAAACCATGCAGTTCACGTTACAATTCGATGTTCAAGAAAAGTAGACTTTTCCAACCATCAAAAAACTAATTTTCAACCAAGAGTGTAGCCAAAATAATAGATGAGGGAGAAACCTCTGAATAATTATACAGGTTATTTATTTATATATAGTTACCACTAAAAAATACCCTAATAAGCATGGATACATACAAAAATAAGTTTAATAATTCTTCACTACCAACGTCCTTAGTCCACTGAAGGAATGAAGGTGTGCATAGGGAAAAAGTTACTTACCTGTATCTGTAGTTCTCCAGTATTGGTATCTTTCATGCATTGACATGCTTGAATGATCTCCAGTTGCCAAGCTGAGAACCCCAGGGTGAAATTCAGAAATCAGGACTATACTAAAAAAGCCTGCTATGTCTGAAAAATATCCTCTTTATTATCCTATTCACGTCATTTGAAAATAACAAAACCTTCAGCCAATCAGATTGCAGCATCCTGACTTGCACTCCCCTCAGTCTACCATACTTAAGATTTTCCAGTACAAGTGTGAAGAACAGTTAGTGTTGCTGAATAGATGACAATAGGTCAAAGAGGGTGAGTATCATGTGAATCTATGAAAGATACCAATCTTGGAAAATTAGTTAAATTACTTTTTTCTTTCTCCGGTATTGGATCTTTCATAGATTTACATGCTTGAATCAAACTAAAAAGCTGCGGTGGATGGTGGGAAATGAATAAATAAAATGACTCACCTTATTGGAAAAGATGACAGAACACTGCCTGTCTGCCAGTCTTACTGCTGCATCATTTTGTACTGTTGAATTCAATCAGTAATGCTGAATGAATGTGGGTCTATATTTCCATGTTCCTGCCTTACAAATGTATTGACACACCTGCAAGCAGAGCATTACAAGAGGAAACACTCCTTGTAGAGCGTGCTTTCAGTTTACCTTTTAGAGGGCTTTGTGGTTTACAATGACGAAACACAATAGCCAAAGATAACCAGTGGGCTATGCTCTAATTTGAAAGAGAAAGACATTTAGGAGGGGAGGCATAGGCTACCAACAGTCGATCTATTTTTCAAAATGCTTTACCCCTGTCAATGTACATTTTTCAAGCACCTTCTCACATCTACAGTGAAAAGTGCTCTTTCCGCTACGACCTTAGGATTTTGAAACAAATGTCTTTACATCCACAAGTTCATTCAAGTAAAACTATGATAGCAGTTTTGGAATTAATCAAGGGTTTGTTCTTAATATAACCCAGTAATCCCTAAATTACACAAAGGCCTCCTTAACGGTAAGGGCCTGTATTTTGCTCCATCTTCTTGTAGAGGTAAATGCGAACAGCAACGCAATTTTCCAGGACAGATATTTCATTACGACATTATGAATGGGTTGAAAAGAACTCTTCTTCAACAGCGAAAGACGGGCTGGAGGGATGGCGGCCAGCGAAGGACCACAACGCTGGGAAAGTGAAGGCTCGCACTGACATGGACTAACCTCTGCAGCAAGGAACTAGGCAAGACACATCGGGGACGGAGATCGAAGGTGCCGGAATGTACGGCTGAACCCGGGGAGCCGGGCCAAAGCCTACCCCCCCCTTAATCTACTTTTAGTTAGTTTACATTGGGCGACAGGCATGGTTGGAGTCCTGGGCAGTTCAAAGCCCGGAGTGCAGGGGAGCAGGGTGGGGGGCAATGGGGTTATGTGTTGTTGTTAGATTTCATTATTACAGATGCAGGCACCAAGTTACATGAGCTTGTGGGGCTGATACAGGTTACACTGGGACTAAAGCCAGTGGTTACATGGGAAAGCAAACTGGCCCCTTTTCTCCCTTTGAATGGTCTAGAATAGCGAGAGGATTCATACATACATGCTTTCTTGTGAACTGTGACACATTCTCACATGAGGACTGTGGGTGAGAAACATTTTAATTTATTATCGTGGAACGTAAATGGACTGAGGGATAAATTGAAAAGAGGAGTTGTGTTGCAGTTTATCAAGAGACAAGCGTCTGATCTGGTGTTACTTCAGGAAACACACCTGATAGGTAACATGTGCAAAGCCCTGGGACATATGGGGATACCACTTAGTGGCTCATTCTGGGTTAACCACAGGATCGCTTGGAGTTGGCATATTGAAGAGAAAGTCCTTTCCCATGACGATTGATCAGGTACAGACAGACAACTTGGGGAGATATATTGCAATATCGGTGAATTGGAAAGGCGAGATGCTTAACATACTATCGGTATACTTGCCGCCAGGCCTCCAACAGGCGGCCCTGAGGGACTTGGGGGAAGGTGCTGATGGCACTCCCTATGGGAAAATTGGTGTTGCGCGGGGATTTTAATGCAGTAATTTCAGGTAGGTTAGATCGCCACCCTCCCAGAATACTTAACACAACACAGGTGGGATTCTCTCACTTCCTGGACGCCATGGGGCTAGTGGATAGCTTGAGAGTACATCATCATAATGAAGTAAATTTCACCTTTTACTCAGGGGCCCATAACAGCTTCTTTCGCATTAATTACATCCTCACTTCTTCCGATCAGATCCCATACCTTAAACGGATCAAACACCTAGCGAAGGGAATATCGGATCACTCCCCAATATGGGTGCAGTTTGCTATGAGATACAGTAGCAATACACGTGTAGCGCCCATAAACCCATGGCACCTGCGCAACCAAGTACTCAAGGAAAAAGTTACCAAAGAAATTGAATACTACTTTAAAGAAAATGAAGGAACAGTAGATTTGACAGGTACCCTCTGGGAGGCCTTCCAGACAGTAATACGGGGGCAGGTATTGGCACATGGGGCAGGGGCTAGGAAGGAAAAGAACGCAAGGCTGCTCAATTTAGAACAGGAGATTTCACATCTGGAGAGTGAGGTAGTCAGTAGGGGAGGACAGGAATCCACACATACTCTCAAACTTAAGCAGACCGAGTACAGGGAGGAGGCGAGAGACATCACAAAAACGTTAGAGAGGCATAAACCTGGGCGTATCTTCGAATTGGGAGATAAAGCTGGTAAACTGTTGGCATGGCTCGATAAGAGGGAACTGGTGAGTCGGCTAGTGGTGGAATTGAAGGGAAGTGCAGGTGATCCTCTTAGAGTTCCTCAGGAGATCGCTAATGAGTTCGCAACATACTATGAGAGGCTTTATACGTCCAGGATTACGACACAGGACAGCGAGGTGGCGGATATGTTGTCGGAAATGCAACTACCACAGTTAACAGAGGAGGACAAAGTCTCCCTAGACAGTGACCTCACTCAAGAGGAAATAGCCCAGGCCATCCAAATTCTCCAGTCGGGAAAGGCAATAGGCCCAAATGGGCTACCCATTGAACTCTATAAACTGAAACCTGACAGGAATGCCCCATATCGCAAAGCCATGTACGAAGAGAGTTAAGAAAAGAGATATCTCCCGCACGACCAGAGAATGGCCACGTTGGTGGTCATTCATAAAGAAGGGAAACCCAGAAGTAAATGCTCTTCCTACAGGCCTATCTCCCTGCTAAATGCAGAAATTAAAATACTGGCGAAGCTTTTGGCCACCAGGTTGGTGCGTGTGATTTCCGGACTGGTCCATCCGGACCAATTCGGCTTAATGCCAGCTAGAAACACGTCACTGAACCGGAGACGATTAAATGGGGTCATGGGGAGGGTGGACACACGGAGGATGGAAACACTGAGTGAGGACGGAGGGTTGGGAGGACCGCATTTACCTCTATGCGGACGATATATCACTATATTTCGCGTCGCCAACTAGATCGTTGCATCGAGTCCTTAATATCTTTACAAATTTTGGCACCTACTCCGGAAACGCAATCAACTGGACAAAGTCAGTGATATTTGTACTGCATGGAGACCCTTCCACCCTCCCCAAGGATTGACCAGTGACAGTGGCCAAGGATGGCTTTAAATATTTGGGGTTGTACATTACCACGGATCCTAAATTGTTCTACACTACCAACCTGCAGCCACCTTTGGAGAGGCTGAGACGCGATGTAGAGTACTGGAAGACATTGCCGCTCTCTCTATTGGGTAGAACGGCATTATTCAAAATGATGTCGCTGCCTCGTTTCTTGTACATCCTACATAACGCACCAGATATGGTGTCAGCAGCATACTTTAAAGCTGTGGAGAGCAAACAGAGCGCTGCTCTGGGATATCGGCCCGCCCCGAATTGCGATGTCGAAATTGGTACAGAGTTGGTATGACGGGGGTATTGGTCTACCTAATATCAAAAAGTATTATTGGGCGTCTCAATTGTCCTCCATTAATCATTGGATCTATAAGCCCCATGATGATCCGGGATATACGATGGACAGGTGGCTATTGCCAGGTAGTAACTACACGAAAACCTTATATTCTAACCCATCTTGGATGGGGCTGACGGGACCCACTCACCATGCAGTTCAGATATGGCACATGGCGCAGAAAAGTATGGGATGGGCAAAAACTGTAACACTAGCCACCCTGCTATGGGACTCAGAACAGCTTGGATCCCTTTGGAAAACGAAAGGATTTGCTGAGTGGGATACTATCGGGATATCGCGGGTGGGAAACCTTTGGAAAAAGGGAGAGGTAGTAACTTTTGAGATGTTACAGCAAGAGTATGAACTAGCGGAGAGTGAGAGGTTCAGATATTTGCAGGTGCGACACGCATTAAGAGCGGTATTGCCTCATGGGGAACCTTTTCCGGAGGCCTCGCCCCTGGAAGATCGACTCTTAGATGGATACATGCCGCGCAGGGCGATCTCGCTAACTTATTCCAAATTGATTAACAATTCCCCCGATCCACTTCAACAGCTCCGGACAAAGTGGGAACAAGACCTGCAGGAGTTAGATGAAGAGAATGGCGTGAGGCCTTAGCGTCACTTAAAGAGACGGCGATATCATCGAAGTTAAAGTTAGTGCAATTGAAAGTGCTGAATAGAATATATTATGCAGGGCGCACATTAGTCAAGATGGGCTATAAAGAAGAAGCTAGTTGTATGCGTAAGTGCAGTCAAGAGGGTACGTTCCTGCACATATTGTGGGAATGCCCACTGATAGTGAAATACTGGGAGGCAGTCCTCAAGTGCATGGGGGATGTATTGGGGATTCGCCTGGAACTAAATCCAAAGTTGTGCCTTTTGAATATTTGGGAACCAACGGACACTGGATCCAAAGAGAAGCTGTGGGTGACCCTAGGCGAAGAGAAACATTGCAAGAAAGTGGGGAGCCCAGGATACTCCAACAGTAAGGGAATGGATTGAAGATATGGATTGGTGTATGTTCCGAGAGAAAACAGTGTATGTGTCCAGGGGGTGCCCCAAAAAGTGGATGCAAATATGTGGTAAGTGGAACTCTTATAGGGGAGATATATGTGCTGCGCCCAGGCTGCCAGATCGTACCTCACTGGAGGAAGTGGAGATGTAGGGGAGGGACCTTACCAAATATTGTTGCCTATTGATTGTAATCGATGTAAATATATGCTATCAAAGTCAAAGTAATGCGATGAAAATGATGCCTATAAATCTGTATTGTTTATGGTTTGTCTATAATAAAAATATTTTGTTTTTTTAAATATGAAGCAGCATATACAGAGTATCGATATGGGCAGTAGATGCCCTGGCTGAATTATTTCCTCATCGATACAGCCTGTTGACTAAATACCGAAAAAGGAGCTTTGTGCATATGTTCAAGCTGGTGACCTCTACAGTACCTCTACAGTACCTGCGCACAGAGCCATAGCCCAAGTGGCGAAAGTGATAAAAGTGCTGTGGTGCAAAGTAGTGGTCTAGGGCTGGCTGATAGCAAAGGTGATTAAAATAGCCCACAGACTGTTCTCCATATAGTTAGACTAGTCTGGGTTTCAAAATAGGAGTCAGTTAGGAGCGTTCACGTGTAATTAATAGGCTGAGAGTCATTAGTTCGACGTCGGAGGTGAGCTCTAAGTTCTTAGACGAATTTGCCACACCTTGACAGAGAACTTCCCTCCGATTGAGAAAAGCATATCGCAGAGGTCTCCTGGCAAGTATCTAAATGTGAGTATTCATTATGCTCAGGAGCCAAGCCGACAAGTTTAGGGACGTTGGATCTGGATGAAGTACTTGGCCCTTAAGGGCAGTCAACAAATTGTGAATTGGTTTCAGCTGAATATCAAGTTTCGAAAGGAGATGTAGTTCAGTGAACCAGTACGGTCTGAGCCTTGTAGGAGCTATAAAAATGAATCGCCATGGTCCCCTCTTCATGTTGTTTAGCACCTTTACCTGGATCTACCCGAGAATATGGAACTCTCTCCCTTCTGTCCAATTCATTGATATTCACCTTCAAGTAAGAGGTGAAAAGGTTCTTACTAAGCAGATTCTTATGATAATACAACATACTGACTAGGAACAACTCAGAAACCCTTATATCAGGGGCATTATTTCGCCAGATTCAGATATCCTTAATCATATTGGCATGCAGCAAGAAGGGTGATCATGGAACACAAACTTTCATTTGTATGCTTTAGGTCTATAGGATTATATATATATGTTATATAACAGAATTTGAGGGATGCTCTATACAGTTCTCTGATACCTTTGGGTCATGTTGGCGCTTTATAAAAATCCATAAATAAAATGGGTATATGGGGTAGGAAATGTAGGCAAAGATTCCTGCCCATTCTAGCAAAAATGTACTCCCCAACTACCCTGGTTGTTGATGCCAACTTGCATAAAATATGCATTTACGGTTTTGGCAGCTACAAATAAATTCCAACTTTGTTTTTCCCCGGTGACTACAGAAGTCTTCAGGTCGTTACCGATTTATCTTGCATTCAAGGCAATTCTTTGTCATCCTGCTCAGGGTGTTCACCCACTGATTGTCAGCGCCAGGCATATGCTCCACTGTTCGTGTGAGGCGATGCTTTTCTGACAATTCCCACGTTTTTTGCAGTTCTGAAGATACTAGTCTTGATTTCATGCTTCCTGGACACAATGTTTGTACATCCTTCCCAAGTTCACTTAAATAAAATCACAAATCAGTCTTTAAACACTGTGCAGACTTTTAGTGGTAATTTAGCCTGTTGCTCACATAAAACTGAAGTTTCAGATGAATTTTGAGTCTGATAAAGTGCTGGATACCAGTATGAGATCTAGACGTTTCTCCAGGCAAATATTAGTAAGAGTTAATGAGCAGGTGGTCAGAGAAGTTAAGAAAAAATTGTTATTTTGGAGTTCATTAGGAAGTGTAATATTGCAGTTGATAAGATTGATTTGATTTAATTGTAATGGGAAAGGGCATAATGTTTCCTTTAAAAGGAGATATACAATGATATTCAAAGGATGATGCGGAGGTGGCTTGTGTTAGAGTGGGGGTGGATTTAAGAATCAAAATGAAGTTCATAACCCTCCAACTTTGCAGATGTTCGGGGTTTGTACACAAGTGTGACAATGTTTCTAGCACATTGGCAAGTGTGACTGAATCCATGCAGTTGGCCCAGAATTCTTGATGGTACAGATATGGAGAGAGGGTTGTGAGAGAGAAAATAGTCAGTGGTATATTTCATGAACGACTGAGCCAACAGAGCCAAAGAGACCGAGAATTTATTAGAGGAGTTATTTGAAAACTTTGATGCAGAGCCTCAGTGGGCAGATTAGCTAGCTAGTTCTGGGTGCAATGTGACATCGCTGTAAATGAGCATAGAGGTACTGGGTGTGGGTAAAGTGAAATGACACTGTAGGTTACTGAATAGTGTGGGTGGTACACCATATAAACCTTTGGTTTAACTAGCATAAGGCATAGAAGCAGGAGAGATAGGATTAAGGGCAGTTACGCAGTAGAAGGAGATATGGCTTTGAAAATTAATTAAAAGCATAAGTAAGACACTGATGAACCAAGAAGAAAAGTATCCCAAGGATGCTGTAATATTAAGTATTAACAAAATTTAACAAAATAGCGCTAGAGAGCCCGGAGTAAGATGGCCGTCTCCTAGCGCGGCTCCGCTGGCCGAGACTTTCATCCGCCAATTATCCTCTATTAACAGTGCCATCCACGCTGTTCAAGATCGGACCTGCACTCCCCGCCGCTTGATAAATATCCTGCTGTCCCTAGGTGGAATGTAGCTGCCTCCTACCTGGGTTTCCGACCGCCTCCGGGACCCGGAGCGAAATGGCGGCGGCGCGCTGCAGTCTCTGCTGACCTGCTGATGGAGTGACGGCTGTGTGGTGCCGGGTGCAGCTGGCTGCGGACTGAGGCGTCCATTCCTGATCTGCATAGTGCTCCTGGCGGAGCGGTGTGTCCTGGGCTCCCGCGGCACGCAGCTTGGGGGCGAACTCCTGGCCTTTTGCCGATCCGCTCTTTGAAGCACGGCGGCGGATACGGGCTGTGAGCGGGAGGGCTGAGGTGGTGTTCGGGGCCCTGCGGACCTGCGCCTGGCTTCCTCAGAGCGGCGCTGGAGGCGGCGGTGCCCTTTCCCCTCGGCCGCTCGCTGCTGCTCGGAAGGGGTGTGGCGGTGGATCCCTCCAGGCCTCTGCTGGGCCCAACTGCTGCCGCCTGCAACGACGATCTGCTATCCTCGCGGAGAAGAGCTCTCCCGGGCCTCCTGAGCTGCGGTGGGACGGCAGATCCTCCTGGGACTGTGCTCGGCCTGCCTGACTGCTGCTGGAGTCTGCTGGGTGCCGCTGCGATGGTGGGAGCGACCCGAGGCCTCCTGCACCATAAACTGTAAGTTTGGAGGACTTGTCTCACCTGTGGCCACTGCGGGATCACGTCCTATCGCTGCCTGTCCGCTTCTTCTTGGGGGAGTACTGGATTGCCTGGATTTTGGGCCCTGTTGTGTGGTGGACTCCATCGTTGGTGCTGGATGTGGTGCCCTGGTTAATTTTGAGGCCTAAGACGCAGCAGAGTGGCTGTTTGGGGTTGATGAGCCCGGGGTGGTGATCGCGCTCCCCGCCCTACGTGTCTGGTGGCCCCCTTGGGCCCTCTCTGCTCTATGGATTGCGTTGTACTGGCAGACTGTTATATATTCTACGCTGTCCAGACAGTTTGGTGGAATGTCCTGCTCCTATAGATCCCTGTTGTAGGCCCTATAACGCTGCTCGCTACCTCTGCTGCCCTTCTTCTACTTCATTTAGTAGCCATAAGAGCTAATTGGGCGGATTCTTTGCTGGCATTATCCGCTGATACTCCTGGCCTCCATTTCGTTGGTGGCTTTGGGGGTCGACACGGGCCGCATGGACAAGCAGCAAAGTAAGCTCTCTTTTAAAACTAAAAAACACCCCAAACCCCACACTCTTACTACTTCGGACGCCGAACCTGATCCTGAGCAGGGCTTCGGAGCTAGGCTGGAGCGCATGATGGTGTCCATGCAGCAAAGCCTCCACACTATTGATGCCAAAATAGATAATCTGAATCTGCGTATGGACACAATGGCATCCAAATTGGACAGACATGGTGCACAGCTGGCTGAAGCTGAACAGCGCATTTCAACGACCGAGGACCGGGTTGAGACACTTAGTGCCTCCTGTGCGGGCATGGAAAAGCTTCTGGAGGTTATCCGGGCTAAGAATGAGGACATTGAGGCCCGCTCGCGACGAAATAATCTACGTATTACTGGTATTTCGGAGTCGACCAACACTGGGCCCATGGAGTTGTATGTGGAGACGCTACTGACCTCTCTGCTGGGTGCGGAGCACTTCTCAAAAGTGTTAATTGTTGAAAGGGCTCATCGCTCCTTGGCTGCCCGACCTATCCCGGGAGCGCCGCCCCGGCCAATAATAGCCCGCTTGTTGAATTACCGCGATCATGACACCGTGCTGCGTCTGGCGCGGGAAAAGGGCAGCCTGAACTATCAGGGCATGAAAGTTGAGTTCTTCCCTGACTTCACAGTTGCGGTGCAGCAGGCGTGCAGGGAGTTTCATGCTGTAAAGGAAAGACTGCAATCGCTTAGTATCCCCTATGCAATGCTTTATCCTGCGCGTCTGCGCATCCAGCATAATGGAAAGGCCCACATTTTCCTATCGCCTAAGGATGCCCTTCACTATCTCCGGCAGCTGGAACGCCGATCCCCGCAACGTGAGAAACTGGGCGACTCTGACCCTGATGGTTGAGCAGTAGGCTTGATATCTATATGTATTGCTCGTGCTACTCTTGCCTTATATGTTGCTGGTTTGAAGTCCTCATATGTTCCATTTGCATGCCTCCACTGCCTTGTGATGCAATGTTCAGCTGTGCTGTTCAGTTTGCTATGTCCATGTTGACAATTTGTTTTACATCATCCTTGCTTTTCGGCATGAAATGCTTGTTTCCATGTTTGTAGGGGATGTGCGGTCCTTTTCTGTAATGGTTACGTCAGTGACCACTCGATAGCCATTAGGGCCAGTATAGGATGGCCTAACATGCTTTGTCTCGACCCACCCTGGTTTTCACGGGGTGCCAGTGGCCTCTAGCGCGTCTCTGAATGGGAAATCCCCACAAAGTTGTCTTTTTTGCTCTAGCGCATTTTTGTGCTCTGATTGCATTACTGCTAATTTGGCGAGCATGTTCTCCTGTGCTGCTCCTGTTGCAGCATGTTTTGGGGTGTTTTCTTCTATGTTGTTTCTTGGGATGTCACGGCAGCCTTATGCTGCTGGAGTGGGTGGGATGGGTGGTTGGGGTTTTAAATTTTTTGAACTGTGCAATGGTATGGCGCTGCAGATGTGGTGGTGTAATGCTTTGGACACTATTTATTCTTGACGGGACGTGACTGACAATGCTGACCTGACGATATCCTGTCCTAGTTGGAATGTAAGGGGCCTTAATAATCAGCGGAAGGTACGCCAGGTGCTCTCTAACTTCGACCGACATCGCATTCGAATTGCTCTCCTACAGGAGATGCATCTTCTCAAGCAGGCTGTGTCCAGTATCACCACCAGATGGGCTGGGGTGAGACTTGCTGCCTCTTACTCCTCTTATGCCCGGAGGGGAATGATTTTGGTTAAACAAGGCACCCCCTTTATACCGCTTTCAGTGGATGAGGACGATGAGGGGAGATATCTTATCGTGCAGGGTACACTTTATGGTAGATCTCTAGTTATAGTTAATGTTTATGGTCCTAACATCGACGACCCTGCGCTTTTTGAGGCTCTGTGGCGGAAACTCTATAACCTGCCTCCATGCACTATCATCTGTGCGGGTGATTTTAATGTTTTTCTGGACCCTGATGTGGATAGGGTATCCGCTGTAGACCGACCTCCTAAAAAGGCAGCTGCAGCTCTGCGAGATGGTATGTTGACGCTGGGGCTGGTGGATGTTTGGCGTTTGCGTAACCCCTGCGCTAGGGACGGCACTGGTCATTCATATGCCCGCTCTACCTGGTCCCGTATCGATTTCTGGTTGTTATCCCGTGATGCTAGTGACTGGACTGTGCGTGTGGAGCATTTACCTAGGACACTCTCTGATCATTCCCCTGTGCTTGTCCGCATGGCACTGCCTACATGCGCTCCCCCTCCCTTCCAGTGGCGGCTTCAGCCTTCTGCCCTGCTGGACTTGGTGTTCTGCACGGGTGTTCGGGAGGCTATCACTGACTACTTTGCGCGTAATACTGGATCGGTTGATATGGTGGGAACTTTATGGGAAGCCTTTAAGGTGACCATACGGGGGATCTGCATTGGGCTCCAGGCTGGGGTTCTAAGGTCGCTTAGGGGCACAATGTCTGCCCTGGAACGTGAGCTGAAGGGGCTGGAGCGCAGGTATGAGAGCACACCTGACCCGTCTGTGTTAGCCCTCATTAATGAAAAAGAAGTGGCTGAATATAACGAGGTGGCAGATCAAGAGGTGCGCCACATGTCGCGGAGGAGTAGGGATAGATACTATGGGGAGAGTGGTCGGCCGGGCACTGGCGGCTCATCTTATGGAGCCCCGAGGGGGTGTCTATACGGTTAGTTCCATCGCGGTTGATGGCGTAACCCATCATGACACTTCCCATATTCTGCAGACGTTTGCTGATTTTTAGAAGGATATGTATGCTCAGCGTCCGGTTGCAACCGAGGTGGAACTGCAGCAGTATTTGGAAGATATCGCCTTAGTATGGCTCTCTCGGGGACAGCAGGAATTTTTAATGCACCCTCTCACCATTGGTGAGATACGGGATGCTATTGCTGCTCTCCTTAACGGTAAATCTGCTGGCTCTGATGGCCTGCCAGCGGAGTTTTATAAGACCTATATCGACATCCTGGCTCCTTGCTTGCTCCAGGTCTATGAGGAGGCTTACGATACTCTTTGTCTGCCTCCTACATTGCGTGAGGCTCTGGTGGTCACTCTTCTTAAGCCGGGTAAGCCAGCCGATAGCTGCGACTCCTACCGACCACTGTCCTTAATAAATACAGATGTCAAAATATTAGCTAAGGTCCTGGCAACCCGACTGCAGCTGCTTCTTCCTGTCATGGTTCTGCCGGAACAATCTGGTTTTGTGCCGACTCGCTCCACCTCACACAATGTTTGGACGATTTTCGCGGTTATGCACGTTTTGGTGGCTACGTTGCCTGTGGTGGTTGTGCTCCTCGCCGCCGCCAAGGCATTTGATTCCATCTCCTGGTCATACATGCTCGCGATATTACACCGGATGGGGATGCCCTTTGTCTTTACCAACTCGATAAAATAGCATTACACTTGCCCTACAGCTCGAGTGAGGGTTAATGGTGCTTTATCTCCTCCGTTCCCTATACAGCGCGGTACGCGACAGGGCTGCCCGCTTTCTCTGCTGCTGTTTACACTCATGCTTGAACCCCTGGCATGTATCTTGAGGCAACGTTATTCCCAGGCAGCGTTGCGGTTCTTGCAGCGTCCTTTGGCAGTTTCCATGTATGCAGATGACATGGTGCTGTATGTGCGGGAGCCCGCCCTTTATTTGCCTCCTCTCCTTTCGGGAGTATGTCCGCTTCGAGTGGTTCTCGGGGTTAGGCATAAATTGGTCTAAATCTATGGTGTTGCCCATAACGGATTGTGCATCCCCCATTGACTTAGAGTTTCCACTGGTGTGGTGCACCGATGCCATGAAATATTTGGGTGTGTGGCTGCACCGTGATCCTCAGGAGGTGGTGCGCGCCAATTATGGAGTGGCTATGGCGCGACTTGAAGAGCAGGTCGCCCGCTGGGTTAAGCTGAACCTTTCTTTCGCCGACCGTCTAGCATTGATAAAAATGGTGATCCTTCCCCGCTTTTTGTACTTATTTTTAAACGTGCCTGTACATTTGTCGCGTCACTTTTTTTATTCCCTTCGCTCTCATTTAATTACGCAGGCATGGGGGGGGGGGGGGGTAAAAGGCCTCGTCTCAAGTGGGAAAAGCTTGTGCTTACATATGAGCTTGGGGGGGTTCGCTGCACCGGATTTTCAGTTGTACTATTTGTGTGCGCAGGTTGTCCCCGAAAATCTAACACTCATTGAAATTAGGTTTAAAAAAACTTAAAACCCTCACCAATGCTGTAAAGATAGCCCCCAAAATAGTATCCATCTGTACCCATGTAGAATCAAGGCAAAACTCCAACCCAACCAAGTAGAACCCTGTAGGACTCTTGTAAACATCACTCGTATGAACCAACCCCACTGCACTATATCTTTTCACCGAGCCAAATGATGTTGAATCCGAGGTAGGCAGGATGCGTAGGAGGGGCACCATGGGAAAGAACCCTGTTTAGCCCCAGGACTTTGTAGAAAAGAGGTTCCTTGAGGTAGGAAGACACCCACACCAGTACACAAACACGTCCGCTCTCACGCCAGTCTTAGACTGCGGTCCCAGGACAGTCCTTAACATCATTGGGGCCACCTTCGTTAATGATCAATGGACCCCAGACATGAAATTACAGCGCAGAGCCGCTCATCTCAATCACGCTGGGGAAAAGAGTCCCATGGGAGGGGGTCCTACGCCAGCATAAACATACTGTGGCAAGAAATCTGGGACAGCAAGATTGATAGGTACACGCGGCTGGAGAGGAAAGGGCAACCCCTAATTTTGCTGAAACTTAAGTTGTACTCCTATGCTTCAGAGGCAATAGGAAAAGGAACCATACCGTTAGGCAGCAATGACAATTGTGGTGTAAAAATGCATATGCGGACCTGCAATGGGGCACCTCTACGTTGATGGATTTGTATTGGCAATGTGGGGACTTTGCCTACACCCAGCTCGCCCCCAAATGACGTGGCCTCTGCACTCTTGTTACCATACATACCCCAACCCAACCCAGGTTATCCCTGGAGAAGATCTGTCGGAGTGGTCTCAATATCCGCTACAGAAGAAAACACTATCATGCTTGAAGAAGAAGAACTGCCAAGTATTTTGGTTGGCCTCAGGACATTCCAAAAGAATTCAGACTGTTCACAGAAGCTAAAGTAAATGCTGGTCGGTGGGGTGTGCGCAAAAGATTGGTGCTTCCTGTTGTACTTTTATCCCTGGGAATGACCTGGATAACGGGTCAATAGCCCATGCTATCCAAGAACTGCATGGAGGAGGTGCCTCAGAGCAGGACAATTGGCATTTTTTTCCATGGAACCCCCCCATTATTATTCTTCCTCCTACTCTACCTTCTCCTCTCCCTTATTATTATTCCTCCTCATAATTATCATTATTACTCCTCCTTCCCCTATTATTCCTCCTCTTCCTCCTCCTCCTCCCCCTTATTATTATTCCTCCTCCTCCCCCTTATTATTATTCCTCCTCCTCCCCCTTATTATTCCTCCACCTCCTTTCCCTCATTATTATTATTACTCCTCCTCCTCCTTAGTATAATTACTCCCCACCTCATCTCTCCTCCTCCTTAGTATTATTACTCCCCCACCTCCTCTCTCCTCCTCATTATGATCCTCCTCTCTCCCTCTCCCTCTCATTATTATTATACTACTCCTCCTCCCTCTCCTCCTCATTATCATTATTATTAATACTCCTCCTCCTCCCCCTTATTCCTCCTCCTCCTCCTCTCTATTCCTCCTCCTCCCCCTTACTCCTCCTCATCATTACTCCTCATTCCTCCTCTCTATTCCTCCTCTTCCTCCTTGCTCCTCCTCAACTTACTCCTTCTCCTCCTCACTCCTCCCACTTAATCCTCCTCTTACTCCTCCTCCTCCCCCTTACTCCTCCTCATCCTACTCGTCCTCATCCTACTCCCCCTTACTCCTACTCCCCCTTACTCCGACTCCCCCTTACTCTTCTTACTCCTCCCCCTTACTCCGACTCCTCCCCCTTACTCCGACTCCTCCCCCTTACTCCACCACCACTACCACTGTGTAGTTGATGAATCAACTAAAGGGGGAATGTTGAGATGGGTGAATACGATGTTAATGAATGTCATGATATCTGCAGGCCTGACAACCGCAATATCAGTAAATACAATATTAAACGTATGCCACTGCTTGTACCCACACAATGCCGGTCAAGTCTATTTATACTATAACTTATGCCCGTACAGCAGCACCGACATCAGCGATAATAATACCAATGTATTCCGTGATCCATGTTCAAATGATAATATTATTGTTGTGAATAAGAACAATGTCAACATGCGTTCAGACCAGAGCAAACAATCTCATTAATACCATTACAAATAATATCAATGTACAAAAGGACAACTGTATGCTTTATAATGATAATGTCGATAAAGATGATACTTGTAGCTGCCATATTACTTTTAGGAGTTCCGATGAACTCCCATCATTGCTGTCGGATTCACCCAATGTGAACTCTCCATCAACACAGAGTCAGAGATACGTACTCAAACAGGTCCAGCGACCCATGCCCTCATCTATCAAGTAACAGGTCACAGGTGGGGTCCCCCATAAACCAAAGACAAACACGCACCCAGGGAAAGCCCTGATTGATTCCACAGATAGTTGTGCCACAAACAAGAACAAGATAATTGGCCCCAATTAAACCAGTTTGGCCAAAGGCTCGCATTGCCCAGAAACACCACAAAGCTAGATACCACATGTAGATAGGCACATGCAAACAATCAGGACACGACAGGCACACCACACACAGTAAACACGCTGTACTCAAGCTTGACATCTGGACACATACACACTGGCCCACAATAGCTCTCCCGAGGTCGAGAGCCATCTGTGTCCTTATCAGATGCCTGCGTTAGTTGAGTTACAACTGAGATACTTTTTGGAATGTGGCAGAGTGTTTTATGGTACCTCATGAACTGTATAAATGGATGGCCAAAATGTTGTACATCAAGAGATTTTGAGCAGACACATTCTGTCCAGGCTCTCCTGGACTGCAGAGTTTAATTAAACCAACTTGTTCCTGTTTTGGCAAACGCCTCTTTCCTTTTCACTTATTTAAGGTGAATTCATATCAGAGCAACAGCACAGTTTTGCCAGCTGAGGAATCCTGATTTCCACATACAATACTACAGACACGCATCCCCTGCATGCCAGAGAGACCCAGAGGCAGGATGAATCCTCAGCTGCAAAGCCACAACATTGTGGTGCCTATTCCCCATCTGCAGTCTCCCTCTGACCTTTACTGGTTACACACGGGAGAGTTGGCAGAACTGTTCAATTTGGTTTGCATTTAGGTTTGATGGTTTGAAATGGTTAGTGAGGGTGGGTGACAGGAGCCTCAAGCATTGGGTCAACGAGCAGTTTAGAGTCTGCAGCATGAGGCAGTAGGTGGAGGATAGGTCTGCTAGGGGGTAAAGGGCGAGGGATCATTGGCAACTATGGAACACGGTAAGGACTTTGACACAACAGGGACACTCTATGTTCGGAATAAGGCGTGTTGTTAACTGGATTCCCACAAAATGGCTGGCCAGCAGAGCCAGGGTCTTAGGATTATGAAGTGGAATGTGAATGGACTGGGCCACAAACTGAAAAGAGGAACAGCAATTTGCTTCCTTGCCCAACAAGATCCTGACATGGTCTTGCTACGGGAAATGCACCTGGTGGGTAACAACTGTGGCTTCATAGGCAGAGACCGGTACACTCTGGGTTTACAACCCAGGGGTGGGTATCATGATGCGTAGGTCGAACCCATTGACTGTCACATGAGCCTTGGCTAATACGAAGGGGTGCTATGTAGCAGTGCTGAGAGAATGGATTAAAGACAAGATCATTGTGGTGTCGATGTACACTTTGCCTGGACTGCAGTCGATATTGTTTTTAACAAACGGGGACGTGGATGACACAGGCTCCTAATCATCGGTGGGGGGTGTCAACTTAGCATTTCACCACGACATGGACAGGTTCACAACAGCCAAACCTTCAGCCACTGATGATGGGCGACTACAACAATTCCTGACGGCCTTTGGGACCTCTAGCGTAGTGCCCACCATAACAATGTCTGAAACTCAACTTGGAGAAGACAGACGTCCTAGTCTTTGGACCTTCCCCCTCCACATAGGACAACCTCCGCCCTCGGCACCCCGCCCAACCCCATGGACCATGCCCGAAACCTCGGCATCAGACTCGACTCCTCCTTCATCATGACCCGACAGATCAACGCCGTTGCCTCCACCTGCTTCAACACCCTCCGCAAGACTTTCAAGTAGATACCCCCAGAAGCCACGCACTCATAACAAGCAGACTGGACTACGGAAACACCCTCTATGCTGGAATCAACAAATCACTGCTACGCAAACTCCAGACCATCCAGAACACCGCGGCCAGACTCGTCCTCGGCATCCCACTGCATGAGCACATCACCAAACACCTGCGAGACCTCCACTGTCTTCCCATCGAGAAGAGAGTAACCTTCAAGCTACTCACCCATGCCTACAAATCCCTCCACAACAGCTGACCCAAATAACTCAACGAAAGTTACCTTCCACGTACCCAAGAAAAGTCTCTGCTCCGCCGACCTCGCTGAACCCCCCCCACATCCGCAGAGCCAGAGCGGGTGGAAGAGCCTACTCCTACATCGCAACCTGGAACGAACTCCCACAGAGCATCAGACGCTCAGCCACTCTACAAGCCTTCAGGAAGAGACTGAAGACCTGGCTCTCTGGGTGAGACGGAGCTGCACGACTACCTCCCAACCCCCCAGCACATTGAGACCCTCACAGGCGAGTAGCGCGCTTCACCAATACCTGATTGACTGATTGATTATAATAAGTTTGCAATCCATTTCTTCAACTTAGCAACTTTTAATGCTTTTGTTGTGTTCAAGGAGTGTTCTGCAGGGTCAAGGATGACTTTTGTTCAGTTTCAGGAGTCTGTGATAGGCAGCCTTGTTGTAGTGGAACAGGCAAGTGCTCCTAAAGCTGGAGTGGCGGAGGATGTGGCTAGATTGAAAGATCCCACGCCCAAAAAGAAACAATCCCTGTAAGAGATGTAGAGTCTGTTTGCGAAGGGGTATGTGGAAGGAGAGTCATATGCACGGTGCTGATTGTCCTTCTAATACTGGGCTGGGTGCCCCCACATCTTTCAGATTGTATAATACTCAAAAGAGTTCTTGGGAGCAACCACGAGTCTAATAGTGAAGTGCCTGGTCTGTATTGTTTTATATTTGTAGTTCTGTTTCACGGTTGGCATTAGAATGATGTATTTGGTTACCAGTGTTGTGTTTGTAGTTTTAGTTTTGTATCTATTTCCAAAGGGTTTGTGTTTTCTTATTTGAAAAAATTAAATCTTGACAGTGTGCGTGAATTGGCGTTTGGCATGGTGGTGTGCATGGACTGGGGCTTGGCTGGCTGTGTGCGTGGACTGGTGCTTGGCTGGCTGTGTGCGTGGACTGGTGCTTGGCTGGCTGTGTGCGTGGACTGGTGCTTGGCTGGCTGTGTGCGTGGACTGGTGCTTGGCTGGCGGTGTGCGTGGACTGGTGCTTGGCTGGCGTTGTGCGTGGACTGGGGCTTGGCAGGCAGGGTGCGCGGACTGGGGCTTGGCAGGCAGGGTGCGCGGACTGGGGCTTGGCAGGCAGGGTGCGCGGACTGGGGCTTGGCAGGCAGTGTGAGCGGACTGGGGCCTGGCAGGCAGTGTGCGCGGACTGGGGCCTGGCAGGCAGTGTGAGCGGACTGGGGCCTGGAAGGCAGTGTGAGCGGACTGGGGCCTGGCAGGCAGTGTGAGCGGACTGGGGCCTGGCAGGCAGTGTGCGCGGACTGGGGCCTGGCAGGCAGTGTGCGCGGACTGGGGCCTGGCAGGCAGTGTGCGCGGACTGGGGCCTGGCAGGCAGTGTGCGCGGACTGGGGCCTGGCAGGCCGTGTGCGCGGACTGGGGCCTGGCAGGCCGTGTGCGCGGACTGGGGCCTGGCAGGCCGTGTGCGCGGACTGGGGCCTGGCAGGCCGTGTGCGCGGACTGGGGCCTGGCAGGCCGTGTGCGCGGACTGGGGCCTGGCAGGCCGTGTGCGCGGACTGGGGCCTGGCAGGCCGTGTGCGCGGACTGGGGCCTGGCAGGCAGTGTGCGCGGACTGGGGCCTGGCAGGCAGTGTGCGCGGACTGGGGCCTGGCAGGCCGTGTGCGCGGACTGGGGCCTGGCAGGCCGTGTGCGCGGACTGGGGCTTGGCAGGCCGTGTGCGCGGACTGGGGCCTGGCTGCTTCAGTTTCAGTTCTTTTTCTCATTCTTTTGCTGTGTTGTGTTATTTTTATTCTGAGATGCAGGTGGAAAGCGCCGGGACACTCTTTTCGAGTAGCCGTGCGCTATAAAAGAACGCTGTAACATAACATAACATAACATAACAGGCCGTGTGCGCGGACTGGGGCCTGGCAGGCCGTGTGCGCGGACTGGGGCCTGGCAGGCCGTGTGCGCGGACTGGGGCCTGGCAGGCCGTGTGCGCGGACTGGGGCCTGGCAGGCCGTGTGCGCGGACTGGGGCCTGGCAGACCGTGTGCGCGGACTGGGGCCTGGCAGGCCGTGTGCGCGGACTGGGGCCTGGCAGGCCGTGTGCGCGGACTGGGGCCTGGCAGGCAGTGTGCGCGGACTGGGGCCTGGCTGGCAGTGTGAGCGGACTGGGGCCTGGCAGGCAGTGTGAGCGGACTGGGGCCTGGCAGGCAGTGTGAGCGGACTGGGGCCTGGCAGGCAGTGTGAGCGGACTGGGGCCTGGCAGGCAGTGTGAGCGGACTGGGGCCTGGCAGGCAGTGTGCGCGGACTGGGGCCTGGCAGGCAGTGTGCGCGGACTGGGGCCTGGCAGGCAGTGTGCGCGGACTGGGGCCTGGCAGGCAGTGTGCGCGGACTGGGGCCTGGCAGGCAGTGTGCGCGGACTGGGGCCTGGCAGGCAGTGTGCGCGGACTGGGGCCTGGCAGGCAGTGTGCGCGGACTGGGGCCTGGCAGGCAGTGTGCGCGGACTGGGGCTTGGCTGGCAGTGTGCGCGGACTGGGGCTTGGCTGGCAGTGTGCGCGGACTGGGGCTTGGCTGGCAGTGTGCGCGGACTGGGGCTTGGCTGGCAGTGTGCGCGGACTGGGGCTTGGCTGGCGGTGTGCGCGGACTGGGGCTTGGCTGGCGGTGTGCGCGGACTGGGGCTTGGCTGGCGGTGTGCGCGGACTGGGGTTTGGCTGGCGGTGTGCGCGGACTGGGGTTTGGCTGGCGGTGTGCGCAGACTGGGGCTTGGCTGGCGGTGTGCGCAGACTGGGGCTTGGCTGGCGGTGTGCGCAGACTGGGGCTTGGCTGGCGGTGTGCGCGGACTGGGGCTTGGCTGGCGGTGTGCGCGGACTGGGGCTTGGCTGGCGGTGTGCGCGGACTGGGGCTTGGCTGGCGGTGTGCAAGAAGTGACTTGCTGCTGGTCATCACACACATTGCTAGTCAAGTGCCACTGGACATACTACATCAACCGCCTGCCGGTGTGATTGCTGTCAGTCACGTGGAAGTATGATAGTGATGGGCCTTCGACTGGTGCGGTCTGTTGATGTGAATGTTGTAATGTGCTGCACGGAGTGGTTGGACATTTGTGCCGGCACGGTGATCCCACACATAAATGTGAGGAAAATGTGAGTTTTTCAGCTAAATTTGAGGGGATTCTAGGTAGGAAAACAATGGGGGATCCACGCAAGCCATACCTTAGGACTCCCCCAGGTGTTTAGTTTTCAGAAATGTCTGGGTTTGGTAGGTTTCCCTGGACTGCCGCAGAGCCACGGGCCAAAAACCCAGGTGACACCCACCCCCTTACAAAACCAGGTTGGTTTGTGATTGGTAATTTAGGTGTCTCCACAATACGTTTTGGGCCCTTGCCTGTTGCGGGTACTTGGCCCACCCACAAAAGTGAGATACCATTTTATCGGGAGACCTGGGGGAACGCTGGGCGGTAGGTAATTTGTGGATCCATGCAGACAAATGTTTGAGGTTTGCAAGGGATGCTGAGTAGCAGTACCTGGTCAGAGCCACACAAGTCACCCCATCCTGGATTCCCATGGGTGTCTAGTTTTTAAAAATGCATAGGTTTGCTAGGCTTCCCTAGGTGCCAGCTGAGCTAGGATTCAAAATCCACAGCTAGGCACATTGTAAAACAAGCACTGGCCTAGCCAATAGGTCTCGCCTTTGGGACCTTATAAATATTTAGTTATGCAACACAATATCATTGGTACAACAACATCAACTGTTGCATGGCTAAACACTTAATACGGTCCCAAAGGCGAGACCTATTGGCTATGCCAATGCTTGTTATCATCAGAAATGACAGACGCAAAAGGGCGGACAAGGAAAAGATTACAAACAGTGGGAAAAGGAGAGAGAAGAAATGAAAAGGACCCTTCGAAATTTGGACGAACAGAAAGGTTAAGGTGTTTAGGTAAAGAGGCATCAGATGGCGTCATGGCCAAGCATTCTTCGATATTCAGCGGCGCAAGCTTCCAAGAAAAAAACGTTGACCCCCTGCACGTATTCGTTGTTTTTTTTACAAATTAAGGGGCAGATTTACAAGCCCCTTGCGCCACTTTTGCGTCACTTTTCCCATGTTTAAAATGACGCAAAAGTGGCGCAAGAGCCTTGTAAATAAGCCCCTAAGTCCGCATGGGAAAAAGAAAAATGTCAAAGATAGTCTGCTGTGCCTACTACTCTATTAGAATCGCTAGGTATATGTGATTGAGTTGGTGCTGTGAAACCCAGGAGCTTGGCGCTCAGCGCAGGCTGCGGAGACGGGCCGGATCCTCCAGGCCCCAGTGCGGTGCGGCTTGGCAGGAATGCGGCCCTGGAGCTAAAGAAGAGATCTCAGGGCGGCCCCTCCACCTCTACCGCTCACACCTGGCTGTGCCCCTGGGGGCTTGTGGCGGTAAGAATAGATGCTCTCGCGCAGTCTAGCCGGCTCCTCCAAGGCGTCGTACCGCCCCGCTGCCTCCTCCAGATGAAAAAAAAATGATTTTTTGCTTTCTTGAAAATATGAAAATGTCCCCTGAATCCCGAAAGCAAACAAAGCTGGCATCTGAAGCAGATTATGGTGCCGCAGGCCACATCAGGGCGGTGTACTTTGGTAGGACGGGCAGGGAAAGAGGGGAGGTAGTATGTTTGTTTATATATTGTGTTGTAATTGCATTTTTAAAATGCTTGCGTTTTACTTGGACCGCTGAATTGCTCAATGGCCGTAGGGACTGGTCAGAGTCAGTCGAATGGCAGCTTCAGATACACTGGACAGCACCAGGGTCTCAGGGATGGACTCAAAGGTGAAAGTGGTGAGACCCTGTGTTATTGCTTTAAAGCCTGGATAAGAAGGGAGTGAGGAAGCCAGACCCAACACGGAGTGTTGAGGTTTCGGACTTTTTTTGGGCAGTATTGATCCAAATATGTTGGAGCGCTTTATATGAGCATCAGTTACATCACACAAGCTCGCATTCATGTTTTTTGAGGCGCGGAGATATTAAGTGATTTGCCCAGAATTACAGAATACTGAGCCACGCCGGAACTCGAACGTGGTTCACTAGTTACAATGTCGGAAGCTCTGGCCGTAGAGCCACACTAATGTGGTAAGGACAACAGAGGTGCGAGACTGCGCTCTTGTAACACTTGCAAATGCCGCCATTAATCAAACTGGATGGCTCTGTCTGGCTTCGAGCCCAGTGGCGCCTGTTGTCTGTTGTCTAACGAAACTCTTCCGTGCAGTAAGGGAGGGGGAGGAGCGGGTGAGAAAGGGGGAGGAAAGCCAGCCATGCGAGGAAAGGAATGCTAGAAACCAGGATAGCAGCTGTGCGCGTAAACGACATCACGAACGCAAGCTGGAGGCCTGAAAAAAGCCACTAGGTTAGCACTTCCCAAACCCGCTTACTAAAACTCTCGCCAGAGCAGCGCTATAAGAGCTGGCTCAGGCGAGACCTAAAAAGGGTCAGTTTTTAACTGGACAAATGTGGTGTACAAGTTGCAATTTGGGCCGTTTCCTGTCGCGGGCACAATGTCTATCCACACAAGTGAGGCAGCATTTTTAATCGGGAGACTTGGGGGAACACAGAATAGTAAAACAAGTGTCATTACCAATTGACTTTCTTTGCATTTCTGCCTTGCAAATGTAAGACAATTTGTAAAGCAAAAGAGGCCATTTTGAGAAATTAACTCTAATTCACATGCTTGAATGGGTACCCACAATTTTGGAGATATGCAAATAACCACTGCTTCTAAACTTTATATTTTGTTCCCATTTCGGAAATACATAAGTTTCCATGGTACCTATTTTTCCCTCTTTATATTTTACCAAATGAATTGCAAAATACCCAGTGCACAATGAAAAAACATTGCAAGGCGCAGCTCAGTTATTGGCTCTGGATTCCTCTGGTTCTTGGTTAACCTACAAGTCCTATATATCCCCACAACTAGAAAGGTCCAGCGGATGTAACGGTATATTACTTTCAAGACTCTGTCATACTTAAAAAAATTTACAAGTGAAAATGTTGGCACAAATGGCTGTTTTCTTCAACTCAATTTCAATATTGTTTATTTTTAACTGTTAGTTTCTATTAAAAAAAACCTTGAAAATGACAAATTACCCCAAGCCCAATTCAGAATTATATCTGCATTTCAGAAATGTATAGCTTTCTGGGATCCATTATTACTTCCACACCCATTCTACCACTAACTGGAAGGAGGTTGAAAGCACTAAAAATAGCAAAAATGTCCCAGGGGCCTAAGAGCAAACTACTCCAACTAGTCAAAACAAGCATTTACAATGCAATAGGTCTCGCATTGACGCAAGTTTGAGCTATTGGCATTGAAAATAACAAAGCCTTTTATTTTTGTTTTCTTTTTAAAAGCATAAATAAAAAGCATAGTAATTTACAATGCCAACAGCTTAAACTCACGTAACGGCGAGACCTATTGCATTGCAAATGCTTGTTATCTCCTCTGGATAGACAACTTAAACAAGAAAGGCAGCGACTCTGGAACATCAAGAAGAGAGGGATTAAACAGCAAGAGATGAAAAGAGACAGTGCAGTGCTGCGGACTGAATTACACCTACCCATTTCACAACTGACCCGAGTGGTGTTAATTTTACACAATAAAGTAGATGAACAGAAAGAGAGACACATCTAAGTTGGATTTACATTCTTTTGGTGGATGGCCCCGCCCCCAGGACCTATCAGGAAGCTGCAGCTTGGTATGAATGGATGGGTGAGAGTGCATCACAATGGAGATGAGGACAGCCCCGGGAAGTAGGCTTTGATGAGGGCAGCTCGCTTTAAGCGAGAAAAGATAAATTAAGGAATCTGCAGCTAAATACACAGACTCTTATGCCCAGCCAACAGGAGAGACGCTGTGGCATAACCTTGTTCGGCATTTTTAGTAACGGCTAGCGGCAGGATATTCATAAAGACAGTACAAGCTGGAATAACGAAAAAAGTAAAAAGAAGATTATTTAATACAGCAGCACTGTTTGAAGTTAAGAACACTACGGAGAAACCCTGCAACCCAGATTTGCTTTAAAGGAAGGAGGCTCCCTGCCTACTAGGGAATCCTACACTTCTCAGATACAATATAGAAGGTATACCTGGAGAGATTATCTGTGGCTCCACACTTATCTCTAAGACATCCTGGAAAAAAAATAATAATAAAAAAAAAACACTTGTTGGTCCTGAAGAAGGTGGTCTTCCACTGAAACGCGCGTAGACCGCGATTTTGTTTCCAGAAAAGTGGCATCGGAGATCTGCATCTCCTGCAATGGTGGTTTTGAGAAATTAATGATTACGTTCACCGGACGACATCTTTGAGACCAAACTAAGAGTCCCCCCCCCCTCCTTTTTTTCTCTCCTTAATAATCTTCCCTCTTTTTAGACAGCATGCTTTGAAAATGTCAGGTATGAATGGAAGCATGTGTCAGTATGAAAGTAGTTCTGAATTGATGGGTTTTTACATGTATGGGATGTCTTTTGGAAATTCAGTGTATTAAGTATTTACAAAAAGATACAGTGCGAAAATTAATCATATTGTGTGTGATAACATTTTTTATTTATACATGCACATGAAATGATGTCAAACAAAAAATGTTTACAAAAAAATTAACAAATTGTTGTTTAAAATCTTAAAATCCAAAAGATTAATAAATTGTTGTTTAAAATTACATGGGATCATGCATGATATGTAGCAGGTCTGTTTGGTAATGTAGAACCCTTATGGGTCACCCCTAAAATTAAATAGGTCAGTATAGAGGTTCCCCTACTTTATAACCTTCAGTACTGCCGACTTTGGACCTCGGGAAGCCAGTTCGAGTCTCAGCATTAAAAAACAAAATAATAAAAAATAGAATGCAAATAAATGACGATCATTAAAACAAAGGAAATAAGGAATGCCGATAGTCAAACTAAAGCTGGTAACAGCATGGACGAGCGGGAGCAGCAGGGAGTAAGCACAGAGAAGTCACCTCTGTTCTGCTTGCCTGAGGGGGGGGGTGGGGGGGGTATTTACAACTTGGTCTGCATAAGGAGGGAGAAGGGGCTAAATTCTAATATGTTATCGAC
This sequence comes from Triturus cristatus, assembly GCF_964204655.1. NCBI lineage: Eukaryota > Metazoa > Chordata > Amphibia > Caudata > Salamandridae > Triturus > Triturus cristatus. The sequence continues at coordinate 444,650,060 of NC_140581.1, forward strand.
AGCCCACAATGGATGCCATGCAAAAGCAGATCTAATATGCTTGGCAGGCAGCCTGTGCACTGCCTAGAGTGATGCTCTGCACCCGAGTGATGTGACGTCAATAGCAAGCCATCATATCCGCCAGCTCACTTTTCAAATGGGTTATTGCAGCAGCTTTCTGACAAAACTGCAGCGCAGTTAGATCAAATATCCTTAAAGGAAAGCATACCATTCCATGGCCCGAGGACCGTGTATCTTATTGTCTTGCATAATCAGTTCTACAGGCAAGCAGCAGAGACTTTCGCTTGAGAAAAAGCAGCACACACCAATCTATAAGCCAACCTGGAAGCCAGCCATCAGCAAAAAGGAGGACACAGTAGTAACAAGGAAAATCTCAATTGTTTGTATGCTGGAAATACACAGATTTGGGCAGACGCTTGTTTACATTGCGCTTTCTCCCAAAAAAAAGTGCATACAACGAGTAATGAAGGGGAGAGTGTCACGCCGCCAGTAAAGCATCCAGTCCAGGTGGGCGTGGAAAAATGTGGACAGGGTGGTAACCAGGAAGGACTAAAAAGCCTCCTGAGCAATAACACCACATTTAGCATAATAGGTGATGCAAAATGACGCGCACCAATGGGAAACACGGGCGGAGCAGAAAGCGAACTTCTGGAACTGTATTGATTCCAAGAACCCTCGCGTGGCGAGAGCAGCGCATGCGCTGCTATCGCCAGGCAAGACCTAAAAGGGCTTAGCACGGGGGGAAAGGCCTAGCAGCGAAGGGGTTAATCCCTGCTTGACCAAATTGTGTCATATTAGGCAAATACTTAATTCAATCGAGCATCCTATTTGGTTTGTTATCAAATATGAAAGCACCTTCAAATACTTGTGCACTATACCAAGAACCTGTCTCTTGTGTTTCAGTTCATATCCTATAAAAACTTGCACCATCTATAATAAGAATAACAGAATAAACTGGAGCAATAGTCAATCTCAAATGGGCCCATTTAGCGCAGCACGGTCTTACTACTGCCAAAATAGATTATATAACATATATGTTAATTTATGCTGATTTGTAGGGCTCCCTATCACCCAGGAGGGTATCCTTGCACTGAGCAGGTCAGTCTAGACCAACCTAGGCCCTAGTGGGACTACTCGAAAAGCCATGGCTTCAGCTTCTTAAGGAATTCAACAAGTGAGGAGGAGGCTCTTATGTGTACCGTCAGGTGGTTGCGTGCTTTAGGGACGATGTAAGAGAAGACTTTACTGCCAGAACTGGTTTTCTATATGCATGGGATTTGTGCAAGTAGGAATACGGACGATTGGACGTGCCTGGAGGGTTTGTGAAAGCAGATGAGATTGTTGATGTATGGTGGGCCAGTGTTATGTGGTGCCTTGGAAGTGTGGCAGAGGAGTTTGAATTGTTCTCGTTTCTGAATGGGGAGCCTGTAAAGCATCTTCAGGTGTGGTGTGATGCAAGTGTGGTGTGGGAGGTTGAGAGGGATTCTGCGTGCCGAGTTCTGAATGATCTGGAGCTTTTTGGTAAGTTTTTGTTGAGCCCGGCATAGAGGGTGTTCATATAGTCCAGCTCGCTTGTGACCAGGGCATGCGTGATGATTTTTCAGGTGCTTATTGGGCGGCATTTAAAAATCTTCCTCAGTATCTTCAGGGTATGGAGGCAAGAGGCTATGGCAGCATTGATTTGGGGGTCATGTTGAGTTTGAGGTTGATGATGATTCCGAGGTTCTTGGCGTGAGTGGTAGGTGTCCCAACTCTGTTCGTCACCAGGTAGAGTCCCACTTCTCAAAGATAACAATTGTAGTCTTGTCAGTTTTCAGCTTTAGACAGTTGGGCTTCATCTAGTGGACGATGGATGACTGATGAAAAGTGACAAGGGACATACTGCTCACTTTAAAAATATTTCAACACATTTCTATAGACGCCTAAAAAACTATTGGTATTTTTCATCTCTTCATCGAAGAAAAAAAAGGGTTATATAGAGCCTGGAGGTATGCAAACAAATTTGGAGTCAAAGGCCATATAGAGCACGCAAAACAAATCAGAAGGACTACAAAGAACTAATGTGGGTTGGGAAAAAAAAAAAGAATTGAAAGAAAAACGGTAGCTATTTATTCACAAAGCAATCCTGTCAGGAATTTCTTGAATCCGGTCAAGAAATTTTGGTATCTTGTCAACAACTTCGAGGGACATACGCTGCTTAGCTCAAGCAGTAAAAATCAATGCAGCTACTTGGTCTCATTATGCAAGCACATTATATACTGAAATATTGGCTAAAGGAAGTGGACCACCCAAATTTGATGCCACTTTACTCCCAGTACCCAATGCCTCAGAGGTAGCTTAAAAATTAGGGCAATAAAAAATCCCCACATTTATGCGACAAAAAGGATATCGGAGACCATTAAAGCACGTCAGCGTAATAGCGCCTAGTTTCCAAATGGTGCAACAATGCCAATCTTCAGATATAACCCAACATATTTGGCCTGAGGCTCTAAATAACTTATTTACACTCTGTTACATAAAACACTTGATTCCAGTGTCGTAGAAAGGCTCATTGCTACACTCAATACACACCAAATTGGCAAACCAATAGCTTTCGTCTAGGCTAGATTTAATGGCTTTGCCAATGTGTGTTTTTTTTACATGTTGCACAGCAGTGGGAGACTGAAGACACAACACAATGCTCGCTGTCAAAAATCACTGACTAGTATAGCAACTTTTGCTGATGAAAGGAGACATGCTGACTGACTTGTGGATAGAGAGCCCGTTGCTGTTATGAGGGAGTTAAAGACAGAGTTTTCAGTTAGTGGGCAGACAGGGTGGAAGGACACACTGATTCAAATAGACACTATGATCGGCAAGAACATTCACTCCAAGGACTGGAATGATAGTCCTATACCAAAAATGGGACTACTAATTGGGATCGGGGTGGGGGGGTAGAGGGGTCAGTTTGGTTTTGTTTACTGTTCATGTATTTCCTTTTGGGAGTACCTCAGTACATTATTATGGTTGTTTTGCTACACTTTTGTATGGTTCTCTTTAAGGAAGTCTTGGGGGGTTTGGTATTCTCTTAGCCTCTTCCCCATATCATACCCTATGACAGCCTCCAATGTTTATAATTATGAGCTTTAATGTCTGGGAACGAAACGCCACATCTAAACATATCTTTATAGCATGCTGAAAGGAGTCTTATTTTGCCCTAAACAAGAGACCCATACAACTTGACTAGGGGAAACTCAGGTCACACTGGGTCTCCCAGCAGTTTCTTTCCCTAGGTCCCAAAAGAAAAGGAGGGTGGGCATTCTGATGGCCAATAAATTTAAAGGGAAAGGCCTGAGTACACACTTTGAAATCCTGGGCCCTATGTGAACATTAAGGATTTCAATGGCATCCCACATATTCACTTTGAATTCAATTTATGCCCCAATGATAACCAAGAGATTCTTGAGAGAGACTTTATCAGATGTCATGGCCACATTAGACTCTGAAATACTGGTGGGAAGAGATTTGAATGGGGTAATGGACTCTATCCTAGACCTCTCTGCTCAGTCTCTGTCTAAAGCAGGGATGAAGTGGATGAGAGAACTGGAGCTGTCGGACATCTAGAGAACGCAACACCCTACCTCTAGGGACTCAACTACATATACCACTCTTCTTTACATCAAATCTATGCCAGGCTTGACTATTTCTTGGGTACTTCACAGATATTAGCGTAGACACAAGTAGACCTAGGAGACTCAGTCCTGTCTGACCACTCAATATTATAATAAAAGTAGAGGACCACCATGCCACCACACCCAACGCAATTGAACGACAATCCAGTAAAGAGCAGAACTATCCGCTTAGCGATAGGAGAGAGAATTTCCACTTCTGGATGGGAAAATGAGGACTCATTCTCCGGTATGGTTGTCAAATGGGAGCCCTTAAGGTTGTCATATGTCGGGGAAATGATTTCACTCACGGCTAAAAGTAATGCTGAAAGGCGGGACGAAAAGGCTGAACTGGAGTCAAGAGTGAGAGACCAATAGGCACACCACAAACTCATAGGCTTAAACAAAATCTGGCAGCAACTCACACAAGAAAGGGAGCAGCTTAAGGCCCTTGATATGAATAAGGCAGAGTATGCTTTGCTGTGCCTTCACTAACGCTGTTACAAAGGGGGGGGGGTGGGGGGGAAGGGGGGCTAGAGCTGGGAAGCAGTTAGCTTGTAAACTGAGGGCCAAGACTCAAAAAAGCACTACTGGTACAGCTCGCTGGCCATGGGGAACTGCTGATATATGGAAAGGATGGGACCGTTTAGGCCGTTACATAGGTTCTATACATCTTCAATACACATCTGACCCACTGCAGTGCTCCAACATTAACTCTTCCCAAGATGCCATTTGGATCCAGTCCCTTTCAGATCAGTGAGCTTATGCATTAGAAAAGAATATAACTGTAGAGGAATCTTTACTGGCATTGGTAAACCACAGATGTACAGACGGCTGCTCTGACACATTCAATAAACTACTCTGCCCCTTTTAGCACCACTACTAGCGTGTCTATATAATTACTTTGCTGAGACTGACAGCTCAATACCCATGTAGCATGAAGCCATGATTTTGGGCATACATAAAGCAAACAAAGACCCTACACAATGTGCCTCCTATCGCCTTATCACTCTACTCAATAAAGATGCAGAGATATTCACGGGCATATTGGCAGGTCAGCTGTGTCCTCACATGCAAGGCTTAGTGGACCCACACCAAACCGGCTTTATACCAGAGAGAGGGTGCAGTGGCAATACAAAGTGTATGCTACATATTCTAGATAACACTGCACGCTCAGGGACGCCAACCTTTCTACTACCTATTGATGCAGGATGGTAGATATGTGCGATGTTGGAACAGTTACAGATTGTTTGACCTATTGTAAGCATTATTATTTGCCTAGGTATATGCCTATTTCGCATCTGTCTATTTCCCCTTTTTCCTGTATATGTTGAAAAGCGCTCTGATACCCGCAAGGGTCTGCTCCACGCTATATAAAACCTTCAAAATAAATAAATAAAATAGACGCAGAGAAGGCTTCTTACAGGCAGTATTTAGTAAAATGGGATTTGGCCGAGAACGGATCGCGACTTAAACTAAATAATTGAATGTGTGAGACCGTGCAGGCGCAAAGAATTTCACGACCGAAAAGTGGAGCGATCGGTGAGTAGGGTAGCAAAGGGAGAGTGGTAAATAAATAAAGGTGGTTGGAGACGCGCTCAAAAAGTGACGGAAAAGGAAGAAAAGATAATAATAACATATGTTGCTATGGCAGTGCAAGGCAGGCTCGGGCTGAAATGCTAGTGAACGTAGGCGGAAAATAAAAGTTGGTAAAGCTAGTTGCGTATGCTCGAACAAAGTGTCTATAAAATCCATTCTATGGTCAGAGACTGGAGAATATCTAATTAAAGGGACATATATCGGAAACCGAGCCCTTGAGGGAACGTACCTGGTAGATCAAAGAAAAGGCTGCTTTCTGCTCCGTCCAGTGGAGTCAAGTGAATGGGGGCAGAGGAGCAGATTATATACTAAAAAGCGCGGGGAAGAAAATTGAAGGAGACGTGCGGAAGAGCACGTAGTGCGTGGGGGATGATGACGTGTCTCATAGTGGCTAGAAGATGCATGTCCACTGGACGGAGCAGGAAGCAGCCTTTTCTTTGATCTACCAGGTACGTTCCCTCAAGGGCTCTGTTTCCGATATATGTCCCTTTAATTAGATATTCTCCAGTCTCTGACCATAGAATGGATTTTATAGACACTTTGTTCGAGCATACGCAACTAGCTTTACCAACTTTTATTTTCCGCCTACGTTCACTAGCATTTCAGCCCGAGCCTGCCTTGCACTGCCATAGCAACATATGTTATTATTATCTTTTCTTCCTTTTCCGTCACTTTTTGAGCGCGTCTCCAACCACCTTTATTTATTTACCACTCTCCCTTTGCTACCCTACTCACCGATCGCTCCACTTTTCGGTCGTGAAATTCTTTGCGCCTGCTCCCGCTTTTTTACTAAGCACGGCATATTCGAACCTCTGTATCACACAACCCCGGGGCACCATTTCTTGTCCTTTCGATCTCTGCGGTACAATCACCCAACCCCTTTTTAGCCCCCGTTTTACTCCGGGCCCCTGCTCCCGTTTCATTACCGGAGCATGGCGTGTTCTAACCTCTGTATCACACAACCCCAACGCGCCCTTTTTTGTCCTTACGATCTCTGCGGTACTACCACTGTACCTCTATTTTCTTCACAAAGCCCCCATCCCATTATTATCGGGATTTCATATGACACCTTGTCTCCGACTAATTTACATATTTCACCATTTATCTTGGGCAGCGCTTTTGCCGTAACTGTTGAACATGACGTCCTATGTTGGGGTCACTCTCATTTTATTTGCTTTTCTTCCATCAGACCACGAGCCCTTATCAAGGAGGCCCGGACTGGCAAGCAACACGCTACAGTGCACACAAGATAACACTCTCACATGGTATGTAACTCTCCCCATTGTACTTAAATCTAGAACAGGGGACATGCAACCTTGAATTATTAGACCTTGTGCATACACAACTAGGGGCATGCCTATACTTTTTCGTAAATACCGCGTACCATCACTTAGATTATTCTGGCTTGAAATGGTCTCCACGTGCATTCTCACACTACATATACACAATGCATAGATCTAACTAGCTGTGATACATTAATTTTTAGGACATACGACACAGATTAAAGGACAAACAACAAAGGGAGAATGTTTTTTGATCACAGCCTGTCTTTGCCTGTCTCCACCACATTCCCCTTTTTCATTTCCAGATGCACATTTCCTTCCAAACTTCTGCTACTTGCTCTGACCCCATTCCCGCCCTGTCTACCTGACGCTTGTTCCCTACTTAAAACTACTGATCCCCTTGCCTCTTCCTTCACTGTTCCTGCCTACATACTCACCTCTATGTCACCAGAATTCCTGTGACTTGTACACGTATGTTTTTGTTTTTGTATATATATTTATGTACCCTATATTGTAATTTTCAGCCCTGAAGAAGTTCACCTTTGAACGAAACGCGTTGGCTGACAATCATCTTAAAAATGTCAAACATTTTCCAATAAAAGACATTATTGGTTTACCAACTATAAAGACTTTGCGACTCATTGTGAATAACACCTTTGTGTATACATTGGTAGTGCGCCACTCCAAAAACCTGAATTCATTATTTAATTACTTATTTTTCAACATGGGACTTTGACCTAGAGCATGAGAGATAGAAAGTTGGAAAAGGAGTGAAGAAGGAGAAAGAGAAAGTCTGAAACACAGAGGCGCAAAGAGAAAACAGATGAAACCTAACTTGGATGAATGAGTTAAAGAATCAGCAGGTTGGAATAAAGACTTGGCAGCATTGAAACCAAGCTTGTGGATGTCCGGAGTTAAATGTGAAGTCTACACCAGCTTGCACTACTGAGTGAATGGTATGGGAAGAACCATGTATAAACATTCCTGTGTGGTAATACTTAAGGCAACAGCCATTATGTGTATAAAAGACCCAACTTGCTCATGCCACCGGTGACTGATATACAAAATGCATATACCTAAGACCTGTGACAAGACGCAGCACTGTGTCATCTGAACCGGACACTCGTACAAACAGAAATAATGTAAATAGATAAACGGAGAATAAACGTGCATAAAGACTAACCAGAGTCTAAAGAAATCACCAAATGTGTTAGAAATATATATATAAGTGACTCACCTACGCAAGTCGTGTTCATGAGCGCCAAATCAAAACAAGACAAACTTTATCCAAACAAAGTAAACAGCGCACGCCGAGAGGCCAACACGTGTAGTCGAGCCGTGTCCTGTCAGGATCAACAACACAATAAAGGAATAATGCTGAAAGCGCTGAGAAGTAGTGAATAAAACACGATGAGCGCTAAGGCGACAAGATTTACCTAAAGCTGGAGAGGAACAGTGAAATGTGTGAATTCAACAACTGGCGAAAACGCAAATTTGAAGCGGCCGTTCGAAAAGTGAGAACGATGTAACCGAGGTTTGCGTACACCCGCATGCGTGTTAACATGGAAGAAATGCCGGTGTGAAGCCGCAAGTTCCCAGTTAAAGGAACAGTGTATGACGTGAACTATAAAAAAAGAATGAAGTACAGACACACCCGTAGTACTACACAAAGTGATAAAGATGGTACAAATGTGGAAGATGATAATAGAGATCGTGATTAACAAATGCGGCCCAGATATCAAGTGAGTAAGCAAACCAAGAGTAGTGAAAAGGTGCAAGTAGAGAAGGAGAATGAAAGATGAAAACAGAAGGAAACTGACAGAAAACTTAACAAGAACAGGACAGGAATACCCTCAGAAAGAAGTTGTCACCATGAGAGTTGGTGACCCACTGAGAAGCGATAGAGAGACACACATGCGCCCGTTGTGCCTCACACACTGACACATGCCTGAAACGCCGAGAGCTAAAGAAACACCGTACGCGTGCACATCTACTGTCCAGGAAGGCACAGCAAACAGGAGACAGGGAGGGAACAAACATGCCTCCCTTGCAATCAAAAGTGAGCATTTTTGATGCGCGCCAATGAAAAGCATGGGTGGAGCTTCCACCCGGCTTCCGAAAGTAAAACTGACGACAATAGATCTTGCAAGCGAGCAGCGCATGCGCTGCGTCGCTAGGCGAGACCTAAAAAGGTATTGTGGCAGGGTAGGGATAACTTTAGCCAGGCCCGTGACCAACAGCATGCTACACATAGCCAGTTCCTGTACAGCCATGCACAACAGGGGGTTGATTAACCTGCTGGAGTTTGTTCGTGGGGCAGGGTAACCAGCCTCCCACAGGGCCTGTCCCGAAGGCAGTGCTCGGAGGGAGTGTTGGCTGTATATGCTCAAAATCTAAAAAAGGGACATAGTTAGGCATGGTACTAAGCTCTTACGTTTAAGAAACAAAATATCGATGATGTTATTTAACATGTCATGAGTGATGTAATATATTAGGCAATGCATGGGGGGGCACAAGTTATACTTGGCTTATTGAACTCTAATTGGTAAAGTGTGGACTTTTGGTTTCTAAACGTTAGTTTTTGTGTTATTTCAAGAAGTAACTATAACATCCTATATGCGTTTTTTTATATTAATTTTCAGGGTGTTTTTTTAAATGTTAAGTGTTAGAAAAATAACTGACAACTTAAGACAGCTCACTTGACAAAAAGCTCCAACTCTAGTAAGAGAGAGAAAAATATACCTAATTTTCCAAGCAGCAATTAGTTAACCCCTTCGATGCGCATGACGGAGCGGTTCCGTCATGCGCGTCGGTTGCGCTGTGCGCATGACGGAACCGCTCCGTCATGGCCCCGCCCGCGCACAGAACCTTCAGCACAGCGCGGAAATCCGCGCCGCGCTGAAGGGGTTAAAAGACAAACTAACATTTGACCTCTTTCCTTGAACAGACAGCAACTGTGTCAAGATAAAAACAAGGTGTAATGATATCGTTACTGCTCATTCACTTTCAGAATGAACAGAACACCCGTTCCTTTGCAGCGGTGCTAAAAAATAGCTCGACCGGATAAAGTTTTACTCACAAATGCAAGTGGGTGAGTAGATTTTTCAAAGCCTGTTAATGGAACACTTGGCTAGGGTGAACCACATAATTCTTGCGTTTGCTTATCTGGGCTACTTATTTAATTTTTTTTTTTTTTTTTTTTTTTAAATCAAAAATTGACCACCTCAATGTCTTGTTCCTGGGATATGAGTTGTTGAGTGAAGCGAAAAGTCTGGCAGGCAAATTTTTGAAAAATGTGCGCTGCTCCAACCTCCAACTACTCTGAAAAGACTACAATCCATTTTAGGATTTTTACATTTTGGCAGAACTTACATTTTGGTTTACACAGAACAGGTAAAACCTTTCTATGACTTAATTAGACATAAATTTTCAGTGCCTTATAGGACACAGAAACATACAAATATTTTATGTTCCATACAAGCTGACATGATAGCTTCTAAACATTTACACATGTGTGTTAACAGGGCTAACATGGTGATCTGCGTAGTTACTGGGCCAACCAGGTACACCTATATTTCTTTCAATAAAGGCGATACAGAACCTATTGCATACAAATCATATCTGAATAAAAACGCTTCAATCTGTTTTGCATCCACTGAGAAAATACTCACAGCGGTACAGACTGCTGGAGTACAGCACAGTACAGCACAAGATGCTTTGGGAACAGGTGGCAAAGTTGAAAAAAGGACTGCCACAGGCTCATAATTTTCCTTAATTGAGCCATCGTGTTGGCGTTCATGTTGAAGGGAACTCCATGGCGGATGAAGCCGCAAAGGCAACAGTTTTTACTGCTGCCGTTGCTACAATAAATCGCTCAATTATGAGGATAGACGGAACAACTATGGTGGCAGTTAATGCCACGCACAATGGATCTGCACTACCAAAAGGCTTTCCACTCTAGTACTCCTACAAGTTAAATGCACAAAACATTCCATATGCTGAGATTCCGGGAGTAGGAGTTAGAGTAATACCACACATTGATCACAGATTAGGACAGATAGTAGCTGCACATGAGGGTCTGGGTTCCGCTCACGCAGGAATTACTACTTCGGTTTCATTATTGAAGAACCGCTATTGGTGGCCAGGTCTATCAACACAGATCAAGGACTTTGCCCTTAAATGCGACATCTGCCAGCAAATGAAAGGGTCCACCGTAGCACATCCAGCACAGACATCTCAATTGATCTCATACAAGCCTTTGGCTTGTGTTTATTCGGACCACTGCGGCCCCTTACACTCAGATGGGGCTTACAAGTACATTTTGGTGGCAGTGGATTCATGCTCCATATTCCCGTGGGTTTGGCCACAGTGCTCGGCTGATGCTCAAACAGTTATAAAGGATTAGAGAGTCTTCATCGGGACTTACGCAATTGGCACACTACATTCAGACCAGGGTCCGGGGTTTAGCTCTTGGGCTTACAAGGAAGCCATGTGAAGTTTGGGTGGGGCCTTGCGGCACTCCTCTCCCTACCATTCCAGTGTAAATTTGGTAGTTGAGAGGAGAAACTGTGACTTAAAACAGTCCTTAACAGCAAGGGAATTAGGCTCGGGTGGCAGTTGGGTCAATCACCGATATGGGGTCCAGAGGTCACTTAACCTGCCAAGAAAATCCCTAGGGGATCGCACACCTTGTGAACTCCTGTTTGGTGCGAGAATGTGGGTACCAGACCGCGATAGGGTCAGCACAATGGCAGCTGAAACATCATTTGACATCAATGAACATTTGGCTGTTTTACAGGCACTCAATGAATTCCGGGCTTTACAAATCAACGTCTAAGTTAAACGCACCACCACTGGGGAAGGTAAGGTAGTTCCGGCAAGACCTGCCTGGGTCCCGAAGATAGGGAACCTGGTCAGAGAAAACAATTGAGGAAAAGAAAGATTTTGTTCCATTTTACAGAGCGCTTGTCTGCCCTGGCTGTTGAAGGTACCAGATCTGTACTTCTTCCGCCTCTTGCCTGTCACAGAGACTAGAGATTTGTCTCTATTAATCTGATTAAACCACACTATGAGGCAGATTCTCAACAGTTGGCCATGTGGGCTCCTGGGTAGCCGCTATATTCCTCTCGCTACCCTACAGGAAGTTCAGATGGAAGCTTTAATAACGACAGAAGATTTCACTCTCCACGAGAAGCTGTAAACAATGAAATGATACTTCTCCCGGATGAAACAACTACACCTGTACAATCAACAAGCACAGAAATCTCAATTCTGAAAATTGAGGTCTATGTGAATATGCCACAGATCGAGTCATCTCCCAGTTCTACAAAACCTGCTGAGCTACCAAAAAAAGACCGGACGGCGTCTGGCTTCAATGTACATTATGACAACTTCTCATTGGATTCAAGTGAACCTGAAATGCCAACACTGCCTCTTCCTTTCAAGCTACAAGTGTATGCTCTCTGTCTTTGGCTGAAAAAGACATACTTTGTTGTTCCATGGATACATCTCTGGATTACAATTGGATTACTTTTCCTGGTTCTTCGGATTGGTTTGGGAACTGTCTTTTCCCTACGTCTGAATGGACACTATTTCCCAGAACGCTCTGCGGTACACCTTGTGAACTTGGTTCCTAAACCACATGCATCATTGCACCGTGGACTAAGAGACCGTTCCCTGGTGAACATTACAGCAGGTCTAGTTCCTGAAGCAATAGTATGGGACAGGGTATCATATGATGTGTATGGTCCTACTGAACTTCGGCAAATTCCTCATTTGTTTTAAATTTCCATAAATTATATCATCACCTCTAGTACTTTTTCTGATGATTGGGACATTGAAACTGTGCACAATAAGCTTGCAGATCTAGAGCAATCAGCTGCATTTTCTAATGAGGAGTTGTATAATGGTACATCTAATTATGGAGACATGCTCCGGTTTCAACATTATGGTCACCACTTTTTACACAAGGCTAGTATCGCATGTGCTGTTTAGAATTACACACAATGGGAACACTGCCCAACAACACTGAAAGGTTGCTCAAAGACATTTGCATAAAAGTTTGCTAATTTTTCAGGTTTTGAAACATCAGACCCAGCCTCGTATTATTTTAGGTTTGCACCTTCACCTACAAAGAAAAATATGCTAAAAAACACCAAGCTGACATTCTATGCTTCCTTTATTTCCCAACTGTCTGTACAGGGTTTATACTTTTGGAAAGACACCATAGACACAAAATCTGTCTGGGGGACAAAAGATTGTCAGTTTCAGGGAACTGAGGCCTTATTTATAGCATTCCTAATACCAATCAAAAAACAATTCCTGAACAAAATGGTGCTGCAAATTTCTTGTCTTGGTATAGCCAAGATGAAGGATTTGAGCACTCTATGCATTCCCGTATTCTCACGCTTCGAGAATTGGCAGCACTTAACACCCTTCAGTGAGGATACACTAGATACCATGATACATCGTGCTTCTTTCACCTCATCAGACTCCAACTGGAAGGGATGGCTGGTTTGGCCGACAGACACAAATAGGTGTCAGTCTATATACCTGGGTAATACCGAAGGGTTTAAGATCCATAGGCCTGATCAGGGATATGTACAAATAGGCCTGATCAGGGATATGTACAAACAGAACACTCAGGGGTGGTGACGTCATATAGTGTTGGGAAATTGTGCCTAGATTGCCTAAAAACCTCAACACTTTCCCAGGTGAAGCAACACTTGTTCCTTCTTTCTGATGGCATGGATCTCAGGGATTTTTAATTAGGGCCCCAGAACCCACATCAAAAGTGCTTTTTGTATGCAATATACAACAAGCTGTGATAGATTGCACAAGATCAACAGGTTTAATTTAGAAAAGGCGTTGGCTGTTGTTTACAACGGTATGACCACATTATCATCCAGGATTTATTCACTGGGCAACATACTGTCTTTTGCAATTGACATTATACAACAAGACATGTCTATTTTACAACATGGACAGTAGCAATTACGGTCCATCGTAATACTGATCTGAACGTTACAAACATTACTTTCTGGCCACGTGCCATGGCATTACATCAGCAGTACTAGTCTGTTTTCTGAATATGATTTAACGGATAGACAGATAGTGATGGCACGCACAAATGCAAAATATACCATGTTGCACATTGAAAAATTTGACGAAATTACCTTTCACCATGGCTGAGCCACCATTAACAGATTGGATAATCCATGGTTACGTCACCGTACAGGTCACAACTTTCTGATTCCAATATTGTCTCCAATAACAACAGGTAGGCAGATATGAAGCGCTAGAAGAAAGTTATGTACACGAGTACTGGAAATTACCATTCAGGTATAGATGAAGCAATGGGGACACTGAGGTTTTCCTTAGTGGTTCCGACTGTGAGGATGCCCTAATCGGATCCTTATTCTGCAAGGACATTTCTCTCAACGGCGCATGAAATGCTTCGGTAGCGAACTGGTCTTGACGAGAGGCAACTACCTCGAAACACGTGTCCAGGGATGGCTAATGCAACACATACTTTTTTACACACACTGTGGCATAGGCGTACTCGCCGTCGCCACTACATCGACCACAGTTCCTTGGGGCAACTTGCTGGTGTGACGAGCAGTTGCGGCAACTTGATATATTACGGCTCCCTTGAGCCACCGGGCTGACGAGTCCTGGATCAGCACCTGCGCGCCATGAGAGGTACTCTACCTGTTTTTAATTTTTGGCAGTCCACGCGGCACCCCTTTACACTTACCTGCTCCCTGCTGACGAGAGGCAACAACCTCGAAACACGTGTCCAGGGATGGCTAATGCAACACATACTTTTTTACACACACTGTGGCATAGGCGTACTCGCCGTCGCCACTACATCGACCACAGTTCCTTGGGGCAACTTGCTGGTGTGACGAGCAGTGTGCGGCCAATTGAACTTGATATATTACGGCTCCCTTGAGCCACCGGGCTGACGAGTCCTGGATCAGCACCTGCGCGCCATGAGAGGTACTCTACCGGTTTTTAATTTTTGGCAGTCCACGCGGCACCCCTTTACACTTACCTGCTCCCTGCTGACGAGAGGCAACTACCTCGAAACACGTGTCCAGGGTTGGCTAATGCAACACATACTTTTTTACACACACTGTGGCATAGGCGTACTCGCCGTCGCCACTACATCGACCACAGTTCCTTGGGGCAACTTGCTGGTGTGACGAGCAGTGTGCGGCCAATTGAACTTGATATATTACGGCTCCCTTCAGCCACCGGGCTGACGAGTCCTGGATCAGCACCTGCGCACCATGAGAGGTACTCTACCTGTTTTTAATTTTTGGCAGTCCACGCGGCACCCCTTTACACTTACCTGCTCCCTGCTGACGAGAGGCAACTACTTCGAAACACGTGTCCAGGGATGGCTAATGCAACACATACTTTTTTTACACACACTGTGGCATAGGCGTACTCGCCGTCGCCACTACATCGACCACAGTTCCTTGGGGCAACTTGCTGGTGTGACGAGCAGTGTACGGCCAATTGAACTTGATATATTACGGCTCCCTTGAGCCACCGGGCTGACGAGTCCTGGATCAGCACCTGCGCGCCATGAGAGGTACTCTACCTGTTTTTAATTTTTGCCAGTCCACGCGGCACCCCTTTACACTTACCTGCTCCCTGCTGACGAGAGGCAACTACCTTCAAACACGTGTCCAGGGATGGCTAATGCAACACATACTTTTTTTACACACACTGTGGCATAGGCGTACTCGCCGTCGCCACTACATCGACCACAGTTCCTTGGGGCAACTTGCTGGTGTGACGAGCAGTGTGCGGCCAATTGAACTTGGTCTTGTTAACTATAGGGTTCTCAAGCTGCCGTGATACAACCGGTGTTCAAGCTGCTCTCGAATGGGAGCTATCTGAGGCTGAATGATCAAAGCTGCTGCGCAAGGGAGCCAGGCATCACTTATCTAATGCTGATTAAAGCCATAATGACATGTTGCACAAAAGTACTGTTTCCAGCTGCCCACTCAGTTAGGGAGGCAGCGCTAGAGCCTTCGATAAACGTTTCCAAACATAGTTTGATTCTCTGACCAAACTGAAAGCCATGCTTTTTCAAAAGGATGTGGCCTTAACTTCAGCCAAGGAGACGCTTGATCTCCATACTGCAAGGTCCTCGTCTGAGAGACAGACACTACTCCACACTAACTTCCTGCGCATTTTGGGGAGCTGGTCCACCGTATCTTTAACATGTCTGATACGAAGGGAATAGTGCACTTTTTTTTTTTAATGCAGTGACTCTGATCTGCTCAGCACCTTTCAGACGATTTTTAGAGTTAAACCATCTTTCATACACTCGGTTTTGGGAAGTGTTTTTGGAGGGCTCCCGCTTGTCCTGGTACCTGTTTTTTTAATTTTTCTGCTCCGCAATGGACGTCCCAGTTCAACCCGGAATGGAGACAGCACTGTTTGTGCTGTGTTGCCATGAGCGCATGGAACATTGCTTTAGCACACCTACGCTTCAAGAAATGAACAAGCACTGGTTCTCATCTTTCAGGCCTGACTGCATACAACCTGTCTTCCGCGGTCTGCTTTGCAGCCACAAATGCTTCCTGGATATATGGCTCGGATCTCAATAGGTTGCACCACCAGACATTGAAGTAGCGATGGACCACTCAACAGCCCGTCTGTATTGTTGTCCCCAGAGTATCCCGGTGATGATGAATGCATCTTGGAGCCACCCTGGAATGCTGCAGCTCCTGGTAATGTGAACAGCGGCTCTCCAGATCACTTATGGGTAACAATACCTCCCTCAGCGGCTGCTGTGGGAATTTGGATGGACTCACAATTGCTCTATAAACCTGCTTCGAGGTGCGCCTCTGGGAACTTTGTCTGAGGTTGTGGGCAACAGCAATATTGCGTCTACCACTCGGAGCAGAAACAATTAACTTTTCTGTGTGGGAACAATTTGGCCTGTTTTTTAAAAAAAATGAACCAAAACAGCTTTTGCTTGCATCTTTTAGGCACCATGGCTTTCTGAAGGCTTTCCATTTCAAACAGTATGTTAGCTTTTACTTCTCTTATGAAATATTTTTAACTGCATCCGTCAGCACAGGAGGAAGTTTCACCCTCAATTTTGTGCACAAAGGAACCTACTGATGCCATTTTGTGATCCAACATCTGGGAGTTTATCAGGTCCGGCAGGGTCTCCTACAACCCTAAATGAGCCCTGAAGAAGTCCTGCACTAGGACGAAACGCGTCGGCTGTACTGTGTGTTGAGTCACTTGAACTGGACTCGGTTTTTTATCTACGTAAAATGAATATGGAATAAAAAGAAAAAATGGAAGAACTTTCTGCTCTGGATATGGACTTCATATCTGTCCTTATTGATTAAATTCTGTTATGTGGTGCACCTGTGCTTCTGTTTGAAATTGTTAGGTTCCTGTACTGTAACGGTGGGTGCTATTCGGTGTGCACACAGACCCCTGTAAGTATAGAAGGGACAATACTGATGGAGTGACTCTAGGTTAGGTGCTGCCAGTTAGAAGGTCCCACTGTTAGGTCTCATTGTTTATATATTTTTAAGGGCAGCTTGCTTTTAGATGATTCTACTCCAGTTTTAAGGCTTTTTAGATTTCATATTATCATGGCCTGCTGGCTTTTTTTTAGAATGGTTCTAGATAGCTTTTTATGTATCGACCCTTAGTTTTAGAAGTGGGTGTTATATTCCCCCGTTAGGCCCATGTAGCGAAGCAGCTTATTTCTTACATTGTCCTATTTTTCAGCAGTGACCTTTTGCACATATTTGCGTGTGGAACAATGTTGGATTGGTTTACCTGAAACAAAACTTTTTTTTTTTAATATATATCTTTATTGGCATTTATAACGAACATTACAAACATCGGCATGTATCTCTTCATAGTCATGCATTGATGAGTAGCGAATCAACATACACATTAGGTCCAAATACAATGCAGGTATAGTCAGCATTTCAACGAACATCAACAATAATTCACCTTTATGCATGTTGCCTCGTCCGTGTCTAAACGCACGGGTGCCTGCTATAGTCCATGCCTTCATACTTATGAGCTACCCAGTGTCTAACGATCCCCCTCCAACTCCCCTTCCCAAGACAATGTCTCCACCCAGGTAGGGAACCACTGCCGTCAGTACTTCTTAAAAGAAGGCTTGGACGTCCGAGTTAGGGGCATACACATTTATCAGCCACACCTCCTGACCGTCCAGCCTACCATACAGTATTACATAACGTCCCTCAGGGTCCAGTGTGTGGTGTTGGTGTTGAAATGGGGTCCCGGGGGCCACCCAGATTAGCACCCTGTGCAAATCCCGAAAATGAAGAGGCATACAGCTGACCTCGCCACCTGCGCCTGATGTACGGCAACGTATCACTTCAAACATGAGTCTCATGTAAACCTGCTATGGCTATTTTATACCTCCGTAAGTATGAGTGTACCCTTCTACACTTCTCCAGCGCCGCCATCCCACGTATATTCCACGTAAGGAGTTTCATCAGGGAGGGAGCCATAAGCCCACTCAACTGGCGCCCTACTTCCGTTCACATCACGCCAGTACAGTATCGAACTGGTCAATCGGTGGGGAACCACAAACCAGATATGGACCCCCTGAACTTCCCCAATAACCATGAATAACAATGAAAACAAAAACTCTCAAGGCCCCCCCCCCCACTGGGCAGTGCGATAAAACTATCCCTCCCACCAATATAGCGAGTGAACAGCGCCATCCACCGCCCCATACCACCCCCTCAGGCTTTTCCAATGAAACATTAGGACTCCGCAGCATTCTCCCCCCCCCCCCCGGTCCAATATACAGAGCATGGTCTGCTGGGTCACGCCGTGAATAAGACCATTCACATCAGGGCTATGCAAACGACTGGCTCCCCGACCAGGCGCGAGCACTAGGCCTCCAGCTCCCGGAATAGGACCCAACCGCTAGTGAGGGGCGTGTAAGCAGCATACATACAAAATTTGGTCCTCACCCCAAATCATAAAAGTGCAAAAGGAGATAAAGTAACAAGTATTAGCAGAACAATAGTATAAAGTCACTTATCGGATTGTACATAGCCCCGAACCAGTATTCCCATCCTATCCAGGATTCAGCCAACATTAGTGTCAGGAATGACCTCCAAAGAGGGTAGGTCAGAGTCCAGCAGCCCTTCCACCACCTGCAAGGTCCCATCTTCGCACACCCAAACTCTCCCAGAGTCACTTGTGTCCCTCAGTCGCATTTGTCCGGACATTCTGCGTCGCCGTCCCATCCATAGATTCCATTTGAGTGCTTGTCTGTGTCTGCGTCTTCCTCCGAGTCTCCCGGTCTCCCGTGGTGTCCATCCAGTCCGAAGCTATCTCCGTTGATCCAAAGAACAGAGCCCTGCCCTTATGTTCTACCCGAAGCTTTGCTGGATAGAGAAGGCTGTACTTCATCCCCACCTCCCTCATGCATCTCTTCACCACCAGAAATGTGCGTTGTTGGTCCTGCAATCTTTGCGTATAATTCGGGAAGATTGCAATATGATGTCCCTCGTAGTGTAGATTTGAGTTGGTGTGGGTGGACTGCACAAGCATATCTCAGTCCCGGGAATGAAAGAATCTGGCTATGGTGGTACGTGGCGGTGCCCCCAGCCGCTCGGGAGGGACCAACGCCCTGTGGGCCCTCTCGATATTGAAAACCTTTGAGGGTTTGCCAGGACCTTTTTTATCCAATCTTCTAGAAACAGTTCTGCAGAGGGCCCTTCCGCCCTCTGCAGAACTGGGATCCCGAGGAAGCACGGGATTCCTCCCAAATAATCCCCTGGATGGCGGATTCCACTGGTCGCCTCGTACCCTCCCGCAGCGTCTCCAAGCACCTTGGGCCCGGTCTCTAGAATCTTGCACCGCTGCCAGGTGCCCACGGTCTGATACTCCCCAGCTGCCCCAAAGCATCCATTGCAGGTCCAGGCAGGACCGGGCCTCTCCCGTTAGCATCAACATGGCTCGGACGGGGAAAGCCCGGCTCACCGCAGGGTCTCCGTGTCTATGCGCGCAGACTGCACATATATCAGTGCACAGCGCTCTGCACAGAACTCGCCTTCATGCATCTCCGAATATCTGCTATCTTCCTGCCTGGCGTGATCCAGGTTGCCACTGCCGCCTACCTTCACGAACAGGAATCGGACCGGGGAGGCCATCTGCTCCGGGCTTCCCCCTCACCAGCCAAGATGGCGGCCCTGTCCTGGGGACACTACGCTCTTCAGCGCTGCACTCGCGTGTCCACAGCTCCTCGCTCAGTGAGACAGGTTCAGGGGATGCACCAATCGAAGTACAATGCGGGGTGAGGTTGGTGCCCGTTCAGCACCTCAGTATTATTCCAGATTTTGCCGAGGTAGGACTGAGATAGTCAAAGCACGTCCTACTCTACCATCTTGTTGGCCACGCACTTCCATGAAACTAAACTTGTTTACACCTTTAGCTTCGCACGACAGTATCACAATGCCCTGAACATCATGTACAAGGTCTCTTCTCGCACTATGAACAAATGCCATCTCGATCTTCATCCACGGGGAGGAAGAGCTATCTCCATATCCAGAACATCACTAATCTATACGCCCATTGCAAGGCTTCTTTCTATAGCAGAATATGAGCATCCAGAGGATCCTTGCATACTGAGACTTCACCACACAGCGGTCTGACATCTCATGAGGGGTGCCTAGTTTGTGACCAGGACAGGCTCCTTAATTCTCCTCCATCAAGTAATGGGGTTGGATCGACCCTAAGGGGGGGGGGGGGATTCTTGGCTCATCACCCACACAAACTTTAAGTACACTTAGAGTAGGGTTCGAGTAGAGTCACTTCCCTGCATCTGCAGGAACCGCAACGCAGCTGACTGGTGTGCTGATCCTTGGCTCCCACAGACTACGAAAGGCTCAGCAACACAGGTGGTGGTTCTGCGATTCCCTCAATGCATGTACTGTCTTCTCACCGAGTTTGAGACCACTATCCCTCGTCGGAACCGCAGGAACGGAACTCCTGTGCACTGCGTCGACTTGTCGTTGCAAAGGCTTGTTGGTTCTCTTCCTCAGAGATCTTCAGGCTCCCAGTAGCCCCCACCTCAAGCATCTCCTGTGACCAAGAGGGGACCTGCATCTTTGGTGAGCTGATCAAGGTCTTCTTGCGACTCTAGTGCCTCCGGCCTGTGGGTCCTCTTGTGGGTCTTTGATTCCAGCGGGCTACACTGATTGCTCTGGGCCTGCTCTGATTCTCCTGCTGGTGGAGAGACACTTGGACCTTGCTGTTCCCAACCCTGCACCTTTTTTCACTTTGCACATTGTTTGCAGTTGCCAAGGCTTGTCGATGTTCCCGACGGACACTGACTCCTCAACTCTCGACATCCGACATGGGACAGCCCATGATCGCTCCTAGTCTTCCTCAGAGTAGCCTGGTCCACACAGCTGCAGCTCCAAGGTCACGATCAACTGTCCTGTAACACCCGAGAACGGTAGGCATCGTCTTCCGTGCCGCCTGGTCACTCCTGAGTGGCATAGACTCTGTCCCGTCTGCTTGCAGGTAATTCTCATCTTAAATCCACTTTTGGGTTCCACCGGACAGTTTCACCTTCTTCGTCAGTGCCATCTTCCTGCAGTCCTCCACTGAGTTCAACAGCGGCTTCCAACGCCACTTCGCACCTATGCACCAGGCTTCCCTGGTGTAGGTATCCTATTTCCTAGGGCAGTGGTTCCCAAACTGTGCGCCGCGGCACCCCGGTGCGCCGTTATGAGTAGCCAGGGGCGCCACGGCAAGTTGTGAGAAATTGCAGTCGCAGCGCAACATACGGGAGAGAAATGCCACCTGCATAATCAGGTAACATGGTTTGG
Organism: Triturus cristatus; assembly: GCF_964204655.1. Lineage (NCBI taxonomy): Eukaryota > Metazoa > Chordata > Amphibia > Caudata > Salamandridae > Triturus > Triturus cristatus. The sequence continues at coordinate 444,671,468 of NC_140581.1, forward strand.
CCCAAGCACTGCCGCCATACGTGCATGCGTACGTACGCACTTTCACAGGCTTAGTCTTCGCATTATGCACATGCAGCTCTGATGCAGCTCTGACTGTTTGGTTCGTTATTGCTGCCCGCCGTGCCTTGTGGGACCCCCTTCACATAGGACAGGTAAGTTCAGACCCTCTGTTTCTCCTCTCGTGTTATGGCCTACCCCATCCCCTCCAGCCCCACACCCGAGCACGCACCTGGCGCAGTCACGTTCCTCCCTGGTGGGATCTGTAACTTCTCTGGCGGGTCCTGTCTCCGGCTGTAATAGCTGAGAGGGCAGCGTCTGGGAAAGTGTTCTCGCTTTCAACTTGGAGTCGGGCTGTCGGCATCTTTTCTTGTAGGGAGGAATGTCTCTGAGAAGCAGGCAGTCTCTCTTTCTTCCTTCCCTCCGCAGATAACGTTGACTCTCCCTCTCATCTCTGTTCCTCACTCTCCATGTCTTCCTTCGTTGTCTTGGGGCTCTGGGCTTCTTTCCTATTACATCCGACTCCACTTCTCGACCTCTACCTATTTAAATTTGAAGAGCCGGCATAAAACCCCAGAAGCCAGAGAGAAGGCCTTGGCTTGGCTTTTATGATTTCTTTAATGAGCTCCGTGGAGCCCGCCTTTTTAGTGTAAAAATAATGCTGGTGATACTACTATTAATCAAATGCCATGCCGATCTTCTGCCCAACCTCAGTTTTTTTACTTGAATTGGATTTTAAATACGGACAAGATCGTGTAAAAAACAGTATGGGTGTAAAATCTAGTTCAAGTAAAAAACTGAGGTTGGGCAGAAGATCGGCATGGCATTTGATTAATAGTAGTATCACCAGCATTATTTTTACACTAAAAAGGCAGGCTCCACGGAGCTCGTTAAGGAAATCATAAGGCAGCCTTACAAAGCCTCAGTCAGCGCCCGCAGGTGCGGGGGCAGCCTGGGCCATTCGATACCTGTGAGTGGACATTTGTGATTCTTAAAATCCTAATCCCTCTGATAATTACTGGGAGGGGACCGGCCAGGGTGAGAGAAACATGGCGCCCAGCCTTCCCCAGGTTCAGGGACACGACAGAGTCTAGAGAACCTTCTCGGGTATACCTGAGCCCCTGGACATCACACCCTTCCCTGTTTTAGAAACCGCGTTATTCTGTCAGGAAGTGAAACGAAAACAAAATTCACCAAACCTTACCCTTGTTACCTAACAAGGCCCCAGCGTTCCTTTCCATCACCTTCGTAGCTGCCCTGTGTCCAGCTCGGTGGCAACTTGCACTCCAGTGTTGGCGGGCTGCAGGTCCCAGTGCTTAATTTGAAATATAATGAGTCCGGCACTCTTGGGTGCCGGCATGCTCAACGTCAAGGCTGCCATAGTTTGATTCCACCTCATGTCTCTCATCCACCAGACACTATTTGCCTCTTTATCTCACTCCTGCAGGCTCTGTTTTTCATCTTGCTTTCTTCCTCACTGTTTCGCTTTTCTCTTCCTCTTGGTTTTCCCATTTAGAGTTTTTTTTCTCTTTTGCTCTGGGTTATGTCTGATGAGGAAAAATAAGTGCCGCCCCCCAACATGAGTGCCTGTGTGCCCCACAAACAACCACCGGCTCAAATAAGCACTAGTTTCACCTGATGTGGAAATCCGTTTGACACTTTTACACATAATAAGGCTTATCACGATCATGGTGTGTATGTGTGTGCAGCGCTGTATTTTGAGCATTTGCATGTGTTTATGTGTGAATGGTATTGTATGTGTGTGTGCTCTGTTGTGTTTGCTTCGATGACTTGCATGTGCTCTGCTGCATTTGCTCCTTGGATGCGGGTGTACTCAGCATTTGCAGAAATTATTCGTGCTTTGCTGCATTTGCGGCTACAGCTTGTCTCTGGTCTGCTGTATTTGCAACATTGGCGCATTCAGGCATGTGTGAGCTCTGTTATATGTGCTGTATTGGCATGTTTGTGCTCCGTTCAAAATTTGCTACATTCATTAATATCCTCCTCTTTCTGGTTAAATATACCTAATCCCCACGGCCAAAATGATGATTCTATTACCAATTTTACCCTGTTTCCAAATTAAGAAAGTAAAACATATTAATTAGACAACAATTTGAAAAATGAAATACAGTCAACAGGAAGTACTCCCAAGGTCGGACTTACATCCCCCCACCCGCCCACCGGTAAAAAAATGGTGGGGAGTCACGGCCAACTGCCAATTAGGCCAAGGGAGCCACAGGTCAAAAAAGTTTGGGAACCACTGTCCTAGGGTATCCACGGGTGCGGTGGTTCTCCAACCTTCTTTCTTCCACTGTGTTTCTTAAGGGGCCACTGGGAAAGGTCCATCTTCTTTAAAATTGCAACCGCGACTTATCAATTGGCTTGAATTGAGTACGCGGTTGTGTTCCCACACTGCACATGGCCTCCGTGGGGTTCCTGGTTACTTACCTTGGTGGTTCATTGGCACTTCTACGTCTTCTGGGTATAGTCTTGACTTGAGTCGTGGCTCGCATACCACTATTTTAGTATATGGTTTGGTCTCCCCCTGGCAACCACTGTGTATTGGTGCTACTTGCCTGTTTTCTATGGAAAGTATTATGTGCATTGTGTATATCTCCAGGTAAGCGATATTTGTACGTGTTAGTGAGTGTTTTATAATAAATACCTATTTTTATAAATGTCCTGTGTGGTTCTTTTTCACGTAATCTATACCAATAAGATTACTCTCTGGTAAAACATGGTGCTTTACTCTCCTTCTCGACTAAGCCTGAATGCTGCACTCCACTCCTACCACTTAAGAGAGCTTTTTAAGGCTGTCTACGACCACTACAATCACCATAAGGGTTGTCTGGATTAGTGCAGGTTGCCCACTTACATAAGTGAGCACCATATACTAAGCCAGCCTCCTACAATCTACATTTACTATATGCCTTGATTTTACATATGCATTAATGCTATTTGATATATGGGAACTTGCTGTAATAAATATTCCCCTTTACTTGTCAAATGACTGTTGGCTTTTGTTTACGTTGTATTTTAAAGAGGCGTAGAGTATTATTTTGAAGAGTGTTCAAGTTGTATCCTAGTGTTTTGAAGTCTTGCTCAGGTGTTCTGAAGAAAAAGCAAGACAGCTGGCCCAACCGACACCGAGGGCGAACCCACCGGCGTGGTTCCTCTCTCCGACAGCACTCCAGGAGAAGGAGGAGGAGGCCCAAAGATAAGATGCAGAGAATTATAATACTCTCATTCGGTTACTCGGCGCCCCGGCTCCAGAAAAGACAGGGAAGGGTGGCGCGGAGTCGTGTCTGGACTCCACACCCGGGAGCAGGAGGAGCCGTGAGGGACGGAGTCGCTCTGCGGCAAAGTCGACGCGTGCCACAACTTCACCTGCCTCTGCTTACCTTAAGACGTCCCCTTGAACAACTCTGGCTCCTTGAACAGCTCCATGCCTCCGAATGAGAAGTAGACGCCCAAGGTAGACGTGAAGTGTCCGAAGACCGCATCAGCCGAGTCGCTAAGAGTTTCATTCGGCGTTCCTTGAGCGCCTGTGCCATCAGCTTCTGGCAAGAGTCGCAATCTTCGGAGCCGTGGTGTTCTCCCAAACACCACATGCACACGGAATGCAGGTCTGTAGCCAACATCTGACTTGCACAAACCTTCACGCCTGAAGACATAAGAAAAGGCACACTGCACCAACCGACAAAAACTGTCAAAGCAAGCCAGAAAATGGCCTAAGGGAACCGCTGCTCCCGATCCGCATAGGAGCGCGGAAAGGAAGGAACGGATGTCCGCACACCGGAGGGGACTTTTTTTTACTCCACTGACATCTCAACTGGCGATGATGTAATCATGGAGTCGTACGACGCCATCCCCCAGCGCGCAGAGGTACTGCTGAAAAATTTATGGATCCAGTCTTTCGCCTGGGGAGAATTCAAAAGTAAAGGAATTTGCGGCTAGATATCCCGATCAGATAACATCCATCCACAACAGCAGCCCCTTAATTAAATGTTTATAAAGTGTGTAAGCACCTTACCACAAGGAATAGGAACTAATTAAATTGCCTAGGTGTATTACTCCATCCCTTATTTATACTTCACAATTTACCTAGTACAGGTTAGTCAATGCCACATATTCTGCAATATTTTCCAAATATTATATTTAAAGAAAATTGAACTTAACCATCAATGCATTAAGAGGCCTATAGTGGGGCTGTCTTCACAAATAAATCACTGCATTTACAAATGGAAGATGTATTGTGGTCAATAGTAATCCATCTGTCTGTTTCAGCTGTAAGAGGTAGGACGTCAGGAAGTGAATAGGTGATAAGGAGGATGGGTAAACGGGTGGATGTCTAGTGTGTAGTGAATGAATGGCTGGAAGGTGAATGTGAAAAGTCACTCTGTGGAAGATGGATTGATGGTGAATGGATAAATGAAAGGGTGGTAAAAAGATAATCATTGAGGTGCATGGTAAATGGATAGTGAATGAGTGAATGCAGACTGAATGGGTGATAAATGGATGGAGAATGATAAAGGAATGATTAATGAATGGACAGATGAATGTTGAATGGGTGAATTCATGAATAGCGAATAACGAGTGTATGGATGGTGTTTGATAATAAGCGTAGAAAGGTGGATGCCAGGGAAATGGATAAAATGATAATATATGGATAATTGAAGATGGATAGAAAAGAGCGGTTGTATAATACTGGCTGGATGGATAGTGGAGGCTGAGCAAATGCATGGTGACTGGCAAATAATAGATGGAGCTTTCTGGGTGAATGGAAAACAGTGAACTGAGGTTGGAAAATGGGGAGTAATTAATTGTTCATGAATGGAGAAATAATGGATAAGTGGTAAATACGGTAGGGTGGGTTCGGGACTGACAAAAAGGTAGATGACTAATGTATGGATGGAGAAGCATGGTGGACAGCTGAGGAATGGTAAATAAAAGAGGATGAGGAATCCAAGATGGCTGGTCAGGAATGAGTTCTGCAGGGCTTTTCTTTCCTGCTCGCTGTAAATCCAGCATGGGTGCAACTGGTGTGAACTCTGGCGGGCCGACGAGACTGAACTTGTGCTAAAGAGTCTGACGATAATGGCCAGAGAGGGGCTGAAAGCGTTCAAATAATCCACTGCCCCAAAATATAGAACACCATCCCACCAGCCATTTGGACCAACCCCTTCCATATCTCCTTCAAAAAAAGAACTAAAAATTCTCCTACTTCAACTATATGTTCCCAACTAACATCCATTATGTTCCGCCTATATTCTGTGTAGGATAACTTGATATGATTCCTCAGACACAAAGCTTCCAATTTTTCTGTCCAACTGATATCTAAATTCAATTGTAGCACCACCAATGTACCTTCCTTTATAAATGTGTTTCCTCTTTTAACCTATGTAAAGCACTCAGATACTCTCCAGGGTCAGGTTCGCACTTCATGAGATTGCTAAATACATAAATAAACGCAGAGAAGTGCAGTGCTGCACAGGCAGTGGCTATAATGGATCTGAGGTCTTGCATGATATAAATGCGACGCAGACCAAAGGTGGAGCAGACACTCAATGGGAAACCAATGTCCCCCTTCTACCAATCCACGCAATTGGCCACGTGGGGATGCAAAGCAAGGCATCAACTACTTCAAGCAGGCAAAATAACTTTACAAGTAGACTGTGAATCAAAATTTTGCAGTTTGAAATTTTGAATTTATAATTTGAAGGGTTCCTCCTGCAACTTGTCTGGTACTGAGATCATAGTAATCAAATACTTAATTCTAAAAGCCACAGTCTTTAAAGTAGATTGAGTCAGTATACATAGTCCCCACTACGCTGGAGATAAATGGCAAGCTCAGACTACCATCACACGGTCACCTACTGGAAGCCCAGAGCAAAAATGGGGAACAAATGAAACAAACAGAGAGACCTCAAATAGTACTGGACAGAGGGGCACTTCCACAAACATCAAAGACACATGCCATTGAAGTCTCTGCCACCATGAAACAAGTCTCACAAGGACAATTGACCATAAGGAAATTGGACAATCCTCTGCCATTAGCCAAAGACAACTTCTTAGGTTGCTTGTCAAATCTACACCAGAAAATTACAAATATTGTTTCAGCGCAACTACAAACACGACAACAGAAATGCATCCACAGCAGAAATAAATATAGACATTCAAGCCACTGGAGGAAAGTGGTTATTAAAGAGGAGTATATTATTATACCTAATCAGGAAATGAAATGTACTCGAGCAACCTGGAAAAATAAGCAATCTAAAAGACAAACAATGATTTGGAAGACAGAGTTGACATAATGTAAGAATCTGCAATCTAAAGAGACGAAACAGGGTGCCAACAATGAGAAATGTTGTAAATAAATACAAGTGGGGGTGCGTCAAGTAATAAAGTCCAGTAGACTAAATGTCATATCAAAAATATCCTTTATTTCACATGTTTTTTCACAAGATCAAATAGGAAACAACGCTCAGCCAGCGCGTTTCATTCCCTCTAAGGGAACTTCATCAAGGCTTAAAATCCCATCAGTGTAGTCATCAAGTTTAGTTGCTCATAGGTAATGTCATCCAGTGTATTGCGCTGGAGACCGTGGAAGTTTTCACCGGTATGATGACACCTGCATGCACACAACTCAAGTTTTGACGAACATACAGACTTACGGTTGCTTGCATGAGGTGTTATCATACCTGTGAAAACTTCCACGGTCTCCAGCGCAAAACACTGGCTGACATTACCTATGAGCAACTAAACTTGATTATGTACATTGATTAAATTATAGGCCCTGATGAAGTTCCCCTAGAGGGAATGAAACACGTTGGCTGAGCATTGTTTGCTATTTGATCTTGTGAAAAAAAAACTTGAAATAAAGGATTTTTTGATATGACATTTAGTCACTTGTATTTATCTATCAGGATCACAGAGGCGCCACGCACCCGCTGACGCTGGGGAGTATTGCGCAGGACCAGGAATTGTTGGAACTAGCGTGAGGTGCAGACCTACGAGTCCACCGTTGGGATTGTGGATGTACTAATGAGAAATTTTGTGTTGAACTCTTTAGAGCATTTTTACACAGTTACGGCTCCCTGTAATTATCCTGGCTCTCATCCCAGAGACATGCTGGGTAAACAGGTGATGGAGCAGGTTGTACAAATTTTGTATACCTTCCCCATTTTGCATGAAAATACTAATTGAATAATCTATTAATTATAACATTAAATGAGTTTGCATGTTTATTAATCAACATTTATTAATATAAAATTTACACGTGGGATTAGCAATTGCATGGCTAAAATAACTTTATAACTAAAATATGTACGCATATTAACAGTAGTAAATGTGGTAACTAGAAAACTGCATGATATATGTTGCCTTTGTAATGTCCTGTAATGTTGCCCAAGAAGAGGACCGAAATGGGGAATAGAATTGATTTAAATGTTGCTATATGCTAGATAAATACAAGCACATAAAGGGATTAGTAAGGGGTAAACATTAGATTTATTATTTCTTTATATTAATTACTCTTTTGTGGTTGTTTGGGCCTAAAACTCAAAATGGCCGCGGACGTGACATGACGAAATGGCCACCGATCCACGAGGCATGGAGCGAAGTGCACAGAAGCAGCAAAGCCTTCCAGACCTCGTCACAGATCCTGACCTCTGTGTTCCCAAGCAAGGACACTGTGGGATGACGGCCAAGACAATAGACTTTCACAAGGCTCCGAAACATTGGAATGCATTGCCTCTAGAACTGCGCTCCTGCCCCTCGTTAACTATTTTTAAGAATCATTTAAAAACCTGGCTATTCAACTGATATATTTTGCTGTAGAAGCCCACCGCCCAGGCGCCTAGAGATCCCCTTGGGGAGGATTCGTGCGCCATATAAATAAATATATTAAATAAATAATAACAAGTAAACCGGAATGGACTGACTTTTAGATGAACTTGTGACATCACCCCATGAACTGTAACAAAGTCTAAAACTTTTGCATCGGACGATCTCAACCGACCAATCATAATCACCCAAATGTTAAAACTTGTTACTTTTATGTTAAACTTTTATTATAAGAAGGGATAGTAGAATAGGGAAGTGCTAGTTCAATGCCAAACCCCTCTCCATATTGCGATCTAACTTTGACGGACTGACGGACGGACTATTTGATGACTTAGATGCTGTCCGACTCTCTGATGACCACGAACTTTTGACCGATGTTTGCACGTCTTTGGTCCTTGCCGATCTTTGGGACTGTAACGTGCTGAGCAAAGAACTTTGAGCTTTGGCTTGCTTTTGGACGATCTATGCAAAGCCAATGAATTAGAAGACTCCAGAGTAGTAAGATTAGGTAAATATGAAGTTCTGCGATTTTCTGATTAATTGATATAAAACTTTCTAAACTTGATGAAACAAATGCATACTAGCTCAGTTATGAAAATTAGATAAACTATTATTGATTCATGAAATAATGAGTTTGTGGTTTTTCTATTAAGGAGAAGGATTCTGAATCTTAAAATGTATTTTAGCTGGTTCTAAAATCACCATCAACCAATCCAACTAATTCCGTCCATTGACTGAAGTGGGAGGAGTACCTTGATGTTTAGGATTGAGGCTCTGTAGGTGAAAAGGCGTTAATGTACATTTGTAAATGACTTTTCTTCCCTATAGGTTATAAGGTATTACTCCACATGTCCAGCACTTGAATTACTCATCCCTCCTGTGTGTGCAGACTCGTGAGAAAGACGCATGAGTGTTGGCGTTATGGGCCCCACCAGCGAATGTGTGTATGAATGAATCCGCGTGACATCGGGTCTGCGAGGCAGGGAGGGTATCGGTAAATGTTATTCCCCATTTTTCCCCGGTCTCGCGCTGGAGCAGTTTTTTCTGGTTGCAGGATGATTGTTATTGTTTTGGTTTGGTGATTATTGCTTGTAAATAGCTTATTGATTGTGGAAAAGTAATGGTTTATGTATTAACACTCTATGTTGAGTTCTATGTTGTTTGACGGCTTCTGGGATGTAGGAAGTCGGAAGTTTATAACGGTTCCGTAGTAGAGCAGAGGTAAGCGCTGTTCTCGGGAAAGACGGAATTGTTGTTGCCCTGTAGGTACACGGGGAATACTTGTGATGATTGGAGTTGCACGACGCATTGTCTGGGTTCAATTCGGTAACATCGTCGTGTGGTGCCATTAGAGACATTTTCTGTATGAGAGAAATGTATGGTAGCGAAGGTCACAGGTGAAATTTTGGTCTTGGGTACCAGGAGTCCAGAAGGCACTCTGATTACGCTTATCACTGGAAAGGTAATAGGTGTTCCCTAAGCTTGCTAGAAGGATAAAGTAGAGGGAGGTGCTACTTTATTAACGTGTGTCATAATTCTGTAGTAGGACAGACTGTTCGCTGCTCCTGGGAAAGACAGAATTCTGTGTGAATGAACTACGTTTTCCGTATGAAAGTGCGTGAATGAAAAGGCATTCAGGTTAATTGTGAAACTCTGGTTTTATTTCTCAGGAGCACTGGGTCTCCAACTAGGTGTCTTAATTCTGGAGAAACGGTTAGCTGATGCTTGTTAGAAGGGTAAGGTAGAGGGATGTGCTACTTTATCAACGGAAGTAACGATCCCGTAGTAGGGCAGAGGTAAGCGCTGCTCTCGGGAAAGACGGAATTCTTGTAATAAAGGTCATTAACTATACTTGGTTAGCGAAACAGATAATGGTGGCGTATTTATGTTGTTACTAACAGATTTGTGAGTCAGAAGAACGTAAGAAAAGTTTGCCGATAAATTTTGTAAAGTAGGGGTCAGCAGAAGCAGGAGTAGCAAGAAAAGCTGATGTCAGAAAGACCGCGCTGGGATTGGCTAACATAGACATTCCAGATTGGTGCGTTAGTGTACGCCGTGTTAGGAGTGGAGAATTACAGGGTGACGTGGACGCTCCTGATTGGTGCGTTAGTGTGAGTCGCGCTACGATTGGTTAAAAAACAACAGAACAGTCGTAGAGAAGTCTAGTGATACACGAAAGACAAAATGATGCATTACGATCCACCAGAAAAAGAGAAAAAGACCTGGTTTGGAAAGATAAAACGTTTAGAGGGACAATTGCTTCCTCCACCGAAATCGCCCGCATCCTTTATGGTTGTGAAATATGGATACCATACTTGTATCTGGTTAGACAATTGGGCAAAGTATACAAAAGATGATGGAGTTTTGGCATTTTCGGAACATGGTTCATTTAATTTAGCAGTTTTGAGAAATTTGAGAGAGAGAGAATGATGAATCTAGAACCAAGACCTAGAACGACACAGTTTGAAGCATTGACAGAATGGGAAGATGAGATGCATGACAGAGAAAGACGGAGAAGTGGTGGAAGATATACGTATATGTTTGGTAGATCATATGGACAGGAGAATCATGAGGATAGAATGAGGAGATGGCGAAGTGCAAATATGGCTGATGGTCTGTTTCCGGTAAGACATGCTGAGGAAGCTAGCAGTAGAAAATGTGTGGAAAAGAGAAATAATGTTGAGTCAAAAGGGTATGGTGTGCATGAATCGGAGGATGATGTTCTTGACGACATGTTTTATAAAAATCCACACCCCTTATCAGTCAGATTCTAATATGTTAATACCAAGTGCCCTAATGAGAGAAACTTCACAGAATATAAAATTTGAATCAGTATTACCAGAGATAGAAAGGAACAATCCTTTTAAAGAAGTGGAGCAAACCCAACATGGTAAGATGGGTAATGAAAATTCCACTGAATTAGCAAAAACCACTTTAGAATTAACTGAGAAGATTAGGGAATTAACTAAAAATTTGGAAGCCGTAACTGTTCCAGTAACTATAGAACCCGTAATGCCTATTTCTGATAAGAAGGATAGTGAGCACTGTTTGACGATTCCTTATAACAATAATAAAAACTCAGAAAGTCTAGAAAAGAATATAGATCAAAATCCATGGAGACCAGCGACAAGTATGTTAGAACAGAGTACACCCAAAAACTTGACAGTAAATCAAAGTTTAGCAGACAGAATGATAATGACGACAGAATCAGTTCCAGGAACACCAGAGAGATTAACACCACAAAATTCTGGGAAAGATAGTGTAGGAATTACTTCAGACGAATTGAGAGAATGGCTAAGTAGTTTGCAGCAGAAAGATAAAGAATCCCAATCTATAGATGTAGCCAAGCTAAGAATGACTTTGGAAGAATTAATAGTAGGGACTATCCCAACGGAAAAGCTTAAAAATTATCAGGATGAAGAATTGCTATTCCTATGCAAACGCATAACATGGAGAGCAAAGAATCTACACAAAAGACTAGAAGAAGTGGCACATGAAATGGGTATAGACTTTGAAAAACTAAAGGCTTTACAGAAACCATATAGAGTAGATTTTTCTGAAAAAGATATAGAAAATATGAATACCACGGGAAGAATGACCCAGATCAAGGACATAAACATTTTGTTAAGAAAATGGGGAGATGTAGATAAATGGAAAAGCAGGTAGTTCAGAAAACGAGATGATGCCTCGGACAAAGCTTTTACAGCTTTCCCCGTAAGAGAAAAGGAAAAGGTAGTAACGGAAGGTCCCATGAGAGAAATTCCAGAAGGGGGATATGTACATGTCCCTTGGACTAGACAAGATATTTTGTCATTTACCAATGATTTCTCTCGACTACGCGAAAAGCCAGTCAAGTGGTATAGGCAAGTAGATAGATTCGTTAAATTATCAAAAGTCTTATGGATTGAATTAAACAGCCTTTTTGACATAATAGTACCAGCAGATCTATGGACAGAGTGCAAGCTTATGATTAATTGGCCTACACAGGAATACCCTAGAGACCCAAAAACAGAAGCCCCAGATCCAGAGGTTATGAAAAAATATGAACAGGTAATTGTGTACCTGAAAAACAAGGATCCTCCCAAAGAGACTGATTGGGTAAAAATTGACATGACTCATCAGGAAGCTAAGGCATCAGTACATGCCTATTATGAAAGGTTGATTCTTGCCTTTAAGCAATTTAGTGGTGATGAAAACTTGAGTGATAAGGAATTAAGTCATTTTGTATACAGATTTGTATATGGACTACGACTGGAAATAAGTGAAATGATTAAACAGCATACAGTAGATTGGCAAAACAAGAAAATAGATGAATGATTGAGACATGCAAAATACTTTAGTGATGAAATTGAAGCCAAACAACGTAAGTTGAAAGAAAAAGCAACGTGGGCACAGGTTAAAGTAGCAGAAAGACAGGTAGCTCAGTTGATTGAACAAGCCAATGGTACAGGTATAAAACCAAAATTTAATAATGGAAAGGGAAAAGGACAATTTAATATAGAAGAAGCCAAAAAGAAATGGCCATCTCATAATTGCGGAAGAATAGGGCATTGGAAATCAGAGTGTAAATTTCCCCTGAATACTAATAATGATAATGCATCATTGAATCCGCAGGTGCAGAAAGAGGTGAGTTGTCAACCGTAGCGACAGCAGCAGGTTGTTGCCCAACGGAATCAGGTGCCAAAACCGCCTTTTCCACAGAGCGTAAATTCACAGAAATACAGTAATGAGACAGGATTCTACAACGAAGAACAGGTAAGTAAGCTGCCGCGCGCTAGCGCTCTTTCACAGTATTGGCTAAAACGCGATGAGAGTGAGTCAGAATAAGGCTACTGACGGTGCCGAAGGGAGGAAGAAGAGTGCGTACTTGGCGCAACTCTAGAAGTAGACCAGACAGGACCTTTTGTAGATAGAAAGATAAATGATGAAAATATTACTTTCCTTGTTGATACTGGTGCTACTCAATCAACTGTTAGGACAGCTGATGTTAAAAATCTTTCTCTCTCTGATTAAACAATCCAAGTGGTTGGAGTATCCAACAGAGAAATTAAAACGTATCTCACAGAACCAGTAAAAGTCAGTATAGGGAAATTTTCCGAAATGCACCGCTTTGTTGTGTGCGATTCAAGTCCTGTAAATTTGTCAGGGAGAGACTTACTGTGCAAGATGAATTGCACTATATTTTGTACCCCTTATGGTATAGCATTTGAGACCCCTGATGAAGACGTATTGTATAAAATGACAATGGCTAATATGGAACCTGAGATTACTAAAGCATTTGCAGTATTCAACCCTGACGAACTACCACAAGAATTGGAAAACACAGTAAAAGCAGAAGTCTGGGATTTCACAGGAGAGGTTGTAGGATTAATGAAAAATGTTGATCCTGTAAAAATAACAGCGAAGGAAGGAATAAGCTACCCAAATGTTCCTCAATATAAATTAACGCCTGAGATAATTGAAGGAGTTACTCCTATAATTGAGAAAATGGTTAAACAAGGTATTTTGAGAGAAATAATAAGTAGTCCATGTAATTCACCAATTATGGGACTGAAAAAGCCTAATGGAAAGTTCAGAATAGTGCAAGATTTGAGAAAGATAAACAAAATCATTGCGCCATGTTGTCCTATTGTACCAAATCCATCTGTGATTTTGTATCAGATTCCACATGATGCAGAATGGTATACAGTGATTGATTTGTGTCACGCTTTCTTTTCCATCCCATTACATCATGACAGCCAACAAATTTTCGTGTTACGTTTTGGTGAACGTATTTTGGCATGGTGCCGAATCCCACAGGGGTATACAGAAAGCCCCTCGATATTTAATCAGATATTGAAAAAGTCCGTAGAAGATTTGCAGATGCCCGAGAATTCAGTGTCAGTTCAATATATCGACGATTTCCTTGTAGCCTCAGAAAATCGAGAAGCTTGTGTAATGGACACAGTAGCATTGTTGAATCATTTGGCAGATGGAAGACTTAATGTATCCCTATCGAAACTACAATTTTGTCAGAAAGAAGTACAATATTTAGGACACAAAATTGAAAAGGGACTGAGGAAAATAACTACAGACCGAATCAAGATAATAAAAGGAATGAGAGCCCCAATGACACAAAGAGAAGTGAGAATGTTTCTTGGAATGGTTGGATATTGTCGTCAGTGGATAAGTAACTTTTCCCTGATGACAAAACCTTTGGTACGCCTGACGAGAAGTGATGTAAAAGACCCCATTGACTTGAATAAAGAAGAGTTAGCAGCTTTTAAGCAATTGAGAGACAGTTTGTGTGAAGCACCAGCGTTGGGTATGCCGGATTATGAGAAAGAGTTTGAGTTGCACTGCAGTGAAAGGAATGGATGTGCACTTTCTGTACTAATACAGAAACATGGAAAATTGAGAAGACCAATTGCATATTTTTCAGCTATGCTAGACCCTGTAGCCGTAGCATTGCCAGGTTGTTTGAAAGTAGTAGCTGCTACTTGTAAGAGTCTGGAACAGAGCGAAGGAATAGTGATGGGATATCCTGTGCGAGTGTTTGTACCTCATGATGTGGCAATCCTTTTAACAAGGAGCCGCACTCAGTTCATGACACATGGCTGACTAGATATGAAAAGGTCATTTTAGGTGCAACCAATGTGAGCCTGACGAGATGTTTGAATGTAAATCCTTCAACGTTATTGCCTGACGCTGAGAATGTGGAAGTCAGAGACGAAATGGATCATGATTGTTTGGATGTGCTTGATTTTTGTACAAAACCAAGTCCTGATATAAAAGATGTACCATTGACAGAAAGTGATTTTGTGATGTTTGTGGACGGGTCATGCTTGAGAACAGAAGAAGGAATGCTAAGTGCAGCATATGCGGTATGCACAGTTGCAGCAGTGATGGAAGCATCTTATCTGAAGGGAGTAAACTCAGCCCAGGTTGCTGAGCTTGTAGCCTTAACAAGAGCATGCAAGATAGGAAAGAATGTGAGAGTGACTGTGATAACTGATAGTCGGTATGGCTTTGGTGTTGTGCATGACTTTGGCCAAATATGGCTGCAGAGACGATTTCGGACTTCAAGCGGAACTCCTATAAAGAATGCTGAAGTGGTTGGGAAATTGTTAGAGGCGATACAGCTGCCTAAGCAATTGGCTGTTGTGAAGTGTGCTGCACATTCAAATACAGGAGACTATGTCGCAGTTGGTAACAAGTATGCCAACAATGTGGCTCAATATTGTGCCCGTAACCAGAATTCGATTAACCGAACTAAAGAAAGAGATGAAATCTTGGCCCCTACTGTTTACTAACACTGTGAGTACTTGGGAAGAAGTGAGGCAGTTGCAGGAAGAAGCAGGAGATGAGGAAATGAGGCAGTGGGTAAAAGCAGGATGTGCACCCAGAGAAACAGATCATGTGTGGGTTTATCGAGATGGAAGACCAGTCATACCTGACAGTATGGTGTCTGCCATGGCACGGATGTATCATGGACAAGCACACATAGGGAGAGATGCCATGATTAGATTGTTTAAACAAATATGGTACAATGCAAAATTCAGACTTGTAGCTGAGAGCCTTTGTCAAAGATGCCTAATATGTCAGCAGTTCATTCCTGGAAGGAAGACAGTGGTAAGTCTAGGAACAATAGGTCGAGAAGGAGCCTTTCACCAGAATGCAGATTGATTTCATTGAGATGCCTCCTTGTAACAGGTTGAGGTATGTTCTAGTGATGGTCTGTTTGTTTTCTAGATGGGTAGAAGCATATCCCACAAGAAGAAGTGATGGAATCACAGTAGCAAAATTGCTTTTGAGGGAATTTATCCCTAGATTTGGGTTCCCAGTCACAATTGAATCAGATAGAGGAAAGCATTTCCATAATGAGATCATGAAATTGATTTGTGAAGCATTGAATGTACTACAAAAACTGCATTGTTCCTATCGCCCAGAGGCTTCTGGTGGGGTGGAACAAATGAATGGCACTATCAAAAACAGATTGGGAAAAATGTTTTTAGCCACAGGTTTGAAATGGCCTGATGTCTTGCCTCTGGTACTCATGACTATTAGATCTATTCCAGATAGGAACACAGGTCTGAGTCCCCATGAAATTGTCATGGGAAGAGCAATGCGACATGTTTTAATTCCAGTCAACAAGCTGTTGCCTATAACTGATGGCTTGGTGTTGGATTACTGTAAGGGACTGGCTGACGCAGTTCATTCTGTGTTTCATCAGGTTGGATCGGATGCCACCACCGTTGAAAAGAAGCAAGCTCATGATCTGAGCCCAGGACACTGGGTGAGAATCAAAGTACACAGAAGAAGGAACTGTCTGGTCCCACGTTGGGGAAAACTACGACAAGTGATTTTGACTACAACAACAGCTGTAAAGTGTGCTGGAATAAAGAACTGGATCCATGCTAGTCATACTCTGCGAATTCCAATTCCAGTAGATAAAGAAGGAGAATATTTTGAGGAATCAGAATCAAGCTCTGAATCTGACACTGAAGGCAAGAGAACAAGAGAAAACCCTGAAAGGGGGGGGGAATAAGAACCAGATGTGATTGTAGAACCAGAAAATATTCCCTTGAGAAGAAAATTACAGATTTCAGATACCAGCTCAGACTCAGAAACAGAACAGACACAAGCACATACTTGGCAAGAGAGAAAAAGTGAAGAAATAATAAAGGAGATTCTTGATAAAGAAACTCCTGATGGAAAGTTGAGAGAAATTCCACCTGAAATTAAATAAGTAGATGGACAGGTGCCAGATACAGAGAGTGAGGGAAAGAATCTTGTGGAAAACCCCCGAGGAGTTGTAGGGAATTCAAACACTCAGTTAGAGGAAGGGATCAGCAGGAACATTGTGTGCAAGAACCACGAGGAGGGACAGAAGTAGGGAACAATAAAGTGGTGGAAAGTGAAACAGCTGAAAGCAAAAAGCAAGTTGAAACAGAATCAGAAGATAGTGATGAAGAGATACCAGTAGGTCGAGTCTTGAGGAAGAGAGCATGGAGAGCTGAAAAGAATAAGGGAAAAAATTCGAAAAGATCAGCAAAAGATTAAATCTGGCCAAACAAAATAAAGAAATTGAGATATCGACTAACACGAGTGAATTAATCAAGAGCAGAACAAGTGAATGAGTATCTAGTCAAGAAAAATCAAAAAGCGAGGAAATAAATGCAGCAGAAGAAAACAAGAGAACGAGAAAACCTAACCAGAAGTATAAGTCACCAGAATGGTCGTATGTGGCCATGCCTGAAATCAAAGAAGAGGCAGACAGCCAAGGAAACCCAGAGGTGACTGTACATGAAGTGGTTGAGGAAGACTAAGAATCGGAAATCCTGAGAGTTATCTTGTCCGATATTGGAGAAGAGACGGATGTTCAGGAAGTTCTGTATCAAGATTATGAGAGGAAAGTAAAAGACGATCAAATGCCAAACTGAAGAGACAAAAAGCAATACTGATGGAAAGACAATAAATTACTGAAATAGACCTAACTGATAGAAGCAAGTAGGCGCTTAGAGACTTGGGTTAGACAAACTAGTTGTGAAGAGGAAGAGGCTAAGTCAAAAGACACTGTTCATTTTTCGAAATGGCAAACACAGAGAATAGAAATACTAAATGTAGTTTTCTTAGAAGGTGGTTAAAAACGTGTTGTTGTTGTACAGGATTACTGATGCTTCTATGGAGTATTTTAGCTTTGATGATTTCATTTAGTTACATTAGATACAATAGAAGGACATAGGAGAATAAACGTAATGTGGAAAAGTTTCAGAAAGTATATCCGACTAAAATAGATAGAAATTACTTGCACAAAGATAGGTCTATAAATGATTTTTCTAACAATGTATTTTCAAAACTATTGTATGAATATGTAAAGACAATGGATGTGAGGGATTGCTACGTCTGCATACAGTTACCTGCATCTGTATCTGAGGGAGTGACATACCATCACCTTCCAGTAACATATGGAATAACATGTAGTGTAATAGCAAGTTTGTTTTAGAAGATAGGGAAATTAGAATATTATTTTTCAGATGTAGGTAACGTACTTTCACAAGTACCTGTAATTAACAAATTGAATAAAGTAAAACCTGCAAAGGTATTAGGTGAATTTTTCCTAGAAACTAAAGAGTTAACATTAGAATCTATATTTAGGAATAATCTAACATGTAGTTTAAAGAAAGAAGAGAAAGTGTTTTTGGATATGGTTGAAGAAAGGAGATTGAAAACGCAAAGGAAAGTACCTGAGGAAAGTGAAGAAAAGACAGTCTGGGGTGTTGAAAAGGAAAAACATTTGAGAGGAGAAGCTAGTCCAACAATGGCTTTAGATTGGCCTTAGAAAGGGAAGTTTTGTATTAGAAGGAATCAAACTGCCTATGATAATTACTTTGTAGGTAACAGTGATTGCCATGATACATATCGAATCATGGGTGGATGGGGATTTAAAGGTGGAAATGTTACAGTCTTTCCTGGATTGTATTTTATCTGCGGGAACAAGGCATATTATCGTTTGCCAGATCATTGGTATGGCACATGTTATGTAGGTCTGGTTTTTCCAAAGATATTCCACATGGGAAGAGTAGAAGACGGTGTACATAAGTTAGGTAGTCTACTAACTCGTAGAAAAAGAGAGTCTTGGTCAGAAATTGTAGGAGACATTTTTGGAGCATTGATACCAGCAGTGGGAATATCTCTGAATGCACATAAAATTAGAAAATTATGAACAGTAGTGTATCGCTTGTCACCAAGCACCGCTGGAGGACTCTTATTGGTAAATACTGAAATGGTTGCCATGCGTGCCATGGTGATGTAAAATCGACTTGCCGTTGATGTAATATTGGCAAAAGAGGGTGGAGTCTGTGGAATGCTGAAAGTTCAACATTGTTGTACTTACATTCTAGACGAAAGTAAAGATCTAAAGATCTAAATCAAAAATATAACGGAATTACATGAGGAAATTGCACCACTGGAGGTTGAAAGTGTTTGGGAAAAGATTAGAAAGAAACTTCCTTCTATTAAAGATTTCTTATTTAAATTAGGTAGTACATTTATAGGTAGAATCTTATTTCCATTAACATGTGTGATTTTTCTAGTATTAATTCTAAGATTAGGATGTTTATGTTGTAAAAGAAAAATAAATACAGAAAAATGTAAAAAGAGAACATTTGAAAAAAGACAGAATAAGAGACAAGAGAGGGAATATGAAGAGGTAGATTTAGAAGAGATGAAAGAAAATATGTATAAATCAGCAAGAAGAGAAGAAATTGGGGAAACAGATGTGAACTAACAAAGAATTCATTTAGCTTTCTATGATAAATTAATACAAAATGTTATGGTGTGGTGATAAAATCACCAAAGGGGGGATTGATGGAGCAGGTTGTACAAATTTTGTATACCTCCCCCATTTTGCATGAAAATACTAATTGAATAATCTATTAATTATAACATTATTAAATGAGTTTGCATGTTTATTAATCAACATTTATTAATATAAAATTTACACGTGGGATTTGCAATTGCATGGCTAAAATAACTTTATAACTAAAATATGTACGCATATTAAAGGTAGTAAATGTGGTAATAAGAAAACTGCATGATATATGTTGCCTTTGTAATGTCCTGTAATGTTGCCCAAGAAGAGGACCGATATGGTGAATATAATTGCTTTAAATGTTGCTATATGCTAGATAAATACAAGCACATAAAGGGATTAGTAAGGGGTAAACATTAGATTTATTATTTCTTTATATTACTCTTTTGTGTTTGTTTCGCTTAAGTTGGCGTTTGGGCCTAAAACTCAAAATGGCCGCGGACGTGACATGACGAAATGGCCACCGATCCACGAGGCATGGAGCGAAGTGCGCAGAAGCAGCAAAGCCTTCCAGACCTCGTCACAGAACCTCACCTCTGTGTTCCCAAGCAAGAACACTGTGGGATGATGGCCAAGCCAAAAGACTTTCACAAGTAAACCGGAACGGACTGACTTTTAGATGAACTTGTGACATCACCCCATGAACTGTACCAAAGTCTAAAACTTTAGCATCGGACGATCTCAACCGACCAATCATAATCACCCAAATGTTAAAACTTGTTACTTTTATGTTAAATTTTTATTATAAGAAGGGATAGTAGAATAGGGAAGTTCTAGTTCGATGCCAAACCCTTCTCCATATTGCGAGCTATCTTTGACGGACTGACGGAGGGACTATCGCCTGCCTCCTTGATGAGTTAGATGCTGTCCGACTCTTTGATGACCACAAACTTTTGACCGATGTTTGCACGTCTTTGGTCCTTGCCGATCTCTGGGACTGTAACGTGCTGAGCAAAGAACTTTGAGCTTTGGCTTGCTTTCAGACAATCTATGCAGAGCCAATGAATTAGAAGACCCCAGAGTAGTAAGATTAGGTAAATATGAATGTTGGAAAACGAGGCAGCATCTGTGAGGCCTGCACAAATAACAGGACTACATTTGTCCTTCACTGGGAACCAAACACCCAATTGTAGCGCCTGACTCTCAGAGGGTAGAGTTGCAGAGCAGTCGGAGGCTTACTCAAGGGAGGTGGTGTTTGGTTACCAGTGAAGGACAAATGTAGTCATGTTATTTGTGCAGGCCTCACAGATGCTGCCTCGTTTCCCAACATTGGTGGCTAGCGGCGGGAAACATAGTATCCCATTCTGGTGTGCATTTATAGCATTTGATAAGTCCAGTTTTGCCACACATTACCTATGCAGTAATGAGCAAATGGAAGAGCGCAAGGCTCTGAGAAGGGTTCAACGTTTTGGTTATGTGAACTAAAGGTATGGGAAAGGAAAGCCCAGCGCCCATATGTGTCATGTGAAGTTATTGTGGTTTAAATGTAAGCTGTATTGATATGACCGCGCTATGTTGATTATAATGTGCTAGCGGGATGGTGCTTTCCAGGAAATTATTGCATACAAATGTTCTAAGCCATATTGTACACCTTTGAACCCTAACACTACATACACTACACCTGCATGAGGAGGGTGTCTCCTCAAGAGATAGGGACAGCAACTGATACCTACATCACAGGTGGGGGTGTAGGGGTGGATTGACCTTCAAGGGGGACAGGAGAAGTAGGGGTCCTGGGAGGTTCCTGCGCTTTTTAAGGGCAGGGAGGGTTTCCACAGGAGGGGCCCCAGATATCCTTCCCCCACTGGAAGTTTCTTGCTAATGGCGCAGGCCAAAACCACTGGAAGGGTGGGGCAGGAGGTTTCTTTACCCCGGGCAGTAGCGCCCCAGGGGTTCCCATGGTGGGGGACCCCAAGAAACTTTTCCCACTGTGGGAGGAGGGTGTGGTAGGGTTGAGTGTCCGGCAAGTCCCCCAGGTTAACTGGTGGGGAGGTGAGCAACCCAGGGGTGGCCGCTGGTAGTGGGTGGCCCCCAAGGAGGGTAGTTCTTTAGTGATGGCGTGTAGTGGTAGCCCCTAGGTGGGCTAGGTAACTGACCCAGTGGAGATCTGAGTGGGGGCGATGTGCTCCCTAGTTTCCAGGGGAAGGGTTAGTGGTGGACCCTGAGGTGTCGGGGTCGGGTGGCTGGTGACCAGTCCGGTAGGACCGGTGGGACTTGAACCCCAGGACTAGGAGAACCCCAGGACTAGGAGCTGGTGGAGGGAACCTGAAGTGGTGGCTGGGGCGATGCCTAGCCGGTAACCAGTCAGGTAGGTCCTGTGGGACTTGGACCCAAGGACCAGGAGCAGGGGGGTGTTCCCCTAGCTCGATGCAGGAGGTGGACTTCTGCAAGGTAGTACCACCCTGGACACAGGTGGGGCCCAGCTTAAGTGAAGCGACCCTGTGTTTCCCCAAAGGGGTGGTGCAGGCCTAGCCAGGATCTTTAGGGTCCCTGGCTGATGGAGGTAGTACCGCCCTGAAGACAGGTGGGGCCTATCTTAAGTGAAGGGACCCTGTGTTTCGTGAAGGGGTGGTGCAGGCCTAGCCGGGATCTTTAGGGTCCCTGGCTGAGAGTGGTAGTACTACCCTGAAGGCAGGTGGGGCCTATCTTAAGTGAAGGGACCCTGCTCTTCATAAGGGGTGGTGCAGGCCATCCAGGGACCATGTAGGTCCTTGGGCGGTCTCCCAAGGCGCTGCAGGGAGACCGGGGAGAGCCCTGAGAGGTGGGCCTGGGTCTAGCTAACTTGGGACCCACAGGCTCTCTAAGGGTACTCCGGGAGGAGAGTGCACCTCTCGGAGGGAAGGGTACATAGGCCCTGTTCTCGCAGCGGAGAACAAGGAAGGGGTCTAGGTTCCCGGGGTAGTTTCCGGGTGGAGCTACTGACGGGGCGAATGAGCTGTAGGATGTCTGATGAGGCACCCTCAGTGTTCCTCCCTGGCACTGCCAGCGTGGTGGTGAGGCCCGTCTGAGGTCCTATCAGAGAGCCAGGCCAGTGGCCAAAGGGTGCTTTTCTGTGTGGGGAAGCACAAGTGGCTGTGCTTTCTTTAGGGAAGACAGTCATCCCGAAAGGGTGGTGGCAGCAGAATGACCTCAGCGGCAGGGTGAGGGTCCAGAGAGGTTGCATCTTTGGGGTGCAAGGACCAAACGGAGAGAGGGTACTGGTTGGAACAAACTCTGGAAGGGAGACCAGCTATTGACCCAGGGGATGGGATTTAGACCTATCCCAGAAGACCGCATCAGTGCTGAGGCACTGGACCCTTGTCCTGAGAGGTGGTAGGCATAGTGTTGCATGCCCAAGGGCAAAGGTGAGCCTAGTTAGGCTGAGTCCATGTAGACCATGAGTGACCTAGAGGTATCTAACCTAGAGCCCGGAGGGTTCTTAGGGTAGTCTGGGATCCCTGTCATGGGTGGAGATTTCATGGATGGGAGGAGTAGGTGGTCTAAGCAGATAACTGGTCAGTAAGGGGGGTCTGGTCAGAACCCCTTATAACTAGTTATCGCTGACTACGGGAAGTGTACCCATGTAGAATGGCTACTTCTTCCCTGTAGGAATCAGCTGGGGGCGGCGTGTGTTAGAAGGTGGTTCTGACACTATGGGCTGTCCGGATTTTTCGCTTTTTCAGCACCTTATTGTTGAGCTTTTACTGTTGGGGAGCCTCACAAGTTGGGACTCACCCACAGTGAACTCAGGATGGAAGAGACATGCCAGGGAAAGTCAGTGCGTTTTACTGTGTTTTCACTTCCTTATTCCCCTATGGAAATGTGGAGCCAGGGGCTAGATTAACTTCAATTAGGCCTACAGATTCCAGATACGCACTTAAGTCCAATGTAGCAAATGTGAAAAGAAGTATTCTGCAGAGTCCAAAGTCATATTTGTACTGCTTTTGGGTCATCCAGAACAGTCATATTTCTCTGAGCCAGCCATGACCAGACCCAGGCTGAGGGCTGACCTCAGCTGGATGGATTGATAACCTTTCTTCCACAAGCGAGGGCCTCCTCTCCACGAAGAGAAGATGGGTGGGGCTACAGGCCAATCCATCAACCGCTGTCGCTGGGTGCCAGGCACCAGGCTGTATCAAGGAGGGAAGGCAGCTTGGGGGGAAGGTGCTTTCGAGACATGTGGCAGAAACCCTGGACGACGCCATTTTGAACAAGCTCAGAGGCTGGGCAAGAAGGAGGGAGCAGGGGCAGGGACGTGATGTGTCGCTATTTGATAGGACCAACAGAGACTTCCTGCCAGCCCCCTACTCAACTTTTAAAAAGTGCTTGCAGAGGAAGAGAAGGTCTCTCTGGGGTGTGGTCTGCTGAGGGTGAAGGTGCTGGAGCCTGGCACAATGGGCATTTGGAAGGAGTGACCCCCTGACTACCCCCAGGACCCTATCAGCACCAGAAGAAGAGCCCAGGACTGGTGCACAGAAGCAGGGGCCTCTGCGCAGGGAGAAGAGAGTCCCAGAAGGAGAACCTGGCGAGAGGCTGGCGCAGGGAGTCAGTGAAGACAGCACCCTGCTGAATCAGAGACCCTGAGGGCGGAGGAGAGTGTTCCCAGTGGCGGGGGCTGTTAAAGAGGAGCATGAAGTGCCCCATAATGCCTCGCCAGGCATTTGGAAATCTGCTGTTTTGGCGCTTTGTGGCCCCCGGAGGAGGGGGGTCACCCTCACTTGTGAAAAGGTACTGGGGGAGCGGCTGGAGGAGCACCGTCTTCACCCCCCCCCCAGCACAAAGAAATCTGCCAATTTAGTGCCTGGTGGCCCCCAAAGGAGGAGGTCACCCTCATGGGTGAAAAGGGGTGCAGGGGGGCTGCAGGAGCACCGCAGTCTCCCCCAGCATAAAGAAGAACAGTCCACCCCTAAGTTTCACGGGGCATCTGAAAGAATAACCCCTCCAGGACTCAGCCCGCCTTTAACACCTTCTAGGCTGGAACTTATGTTCTACAGCGGAGGGTGTACTATGAAGTGCATCATGGAGTGAAGGGCTGAGTTGGGGATGTCTGGAGAAGGGCATCCCCTGGAGGTGAAGTGGTGTAATTGCACCGAAATGCATTTACTATTGGTTTATTTCTTTTCAGGTGGAATGAAAGTCACATGTGTAAAGTGAAGTACCTGTGTAAGGGGATGTTAAGCTAAATGGAGTTATGTTGATGGACCTTCCTGCTAGGGGGTCTGGCTGTATTTACGTAATCCCATGCTTTTACCTGTGATTCCTTTTAAAGTGAAGAGGCGCACTGCAGGAGAAGTGTAGTTGCCAGGAGTACTTCTTTTGAAGGGACTGTAAGTCACATGTGTAAGGTGATGTCATAAGCCAAGTGGTTCTATGTTGCCAGACAGTCCTGCTAGGGTGTCTGGCTGTATATGCGCAATCCTGTGATTTCATCTGCGATACCCTTAGGGGCTGTAATTGCAATGCATTCAAATGATCAACCAAGGTGATGAGTACTGTCATTCTAAAGTGTGCGTAAACATGGATTCTTGCTGCTGCGCTTAGGTGAAGACCCCAGACTGCTAGCCCTTAAGATATAGAGGTACATACTTCATGGTCAGTAGGAGATGCTCAGTCAGAGTCATGTGTCACCAAGGCAGGTTTACCCCTTTTTAATGCTGGTTGAGGTAATGGGGTGGGTCGCCACTGGGATGGTGCCAGTGCGCAGTGCCCTCGCTCCAGGTTATGTTCAACTAACTGCACTGGGGGCAAGTTGATGTGCATACATGGGAGTGGTGGTACTAGACCCCACCCCCCCTGCGGGAGGGGTGGAGATGTTATGCCATGTTACAAAGTAATTCCAACAGCTTATGTATATTTGTAAATTGGTGCATAGTATTGAGGGGTGTGTGTGTGTTTAATAAATGTACTCTTACTTTTATAAAGCAAAGTACAGACTGGACAATCAATTATTGAGTGTTATGTTTGTGCACCTGCAAATGGTGATTACTAGCCCACACCACCTCCCTTGAGTAAGCCTCCGACTGCTCTGCAACGCTACCCTCTGAGAGTCAGGCGCTACAATTGGGTGTTTGGTTCCCAGTGAAGGACAAATGTAGTCATGTTATTTGTGCAGGCCTCACAGATGCTGCCTCGTTTTCCAACAATGAAGTTCTGCGATTTTCTGATAAATTGATATAAAACTTTCTAAACTTGATGAAACAAATGCATACTAGCTCAGTTATGAAAATTAGATAATCTATTATTGATTAACAAGAAATAATGAGTTTGTGGTTTTTCTATTAAGGAGAAGGATTCTGAATCTTAAAGTGTGTTTTATCTGGTTCTAAAATCACCATCAACCAATCCAACTAATTCGGTCCATTGACTTAAGTGGGAGGAGTACCTTGATGTTTAGGATTGAGGATCTGTAGGTGAAAAGGCGTTAATGTACATTTGTAAATGACTTTTCTTCCCTATAGGTTATAAGGTATTACCCCACATGTCCAGCGCTTGAATTACTCATCCCTCCTGTGTGTGCAGACCCGTGAGAAAGACGTATGAGTGTTGGTGTTATGGGCCACACCAGCGAATGTGTGTATGATGAATCAGTGTGACGTCGGGTCTGCGACGCTGGGAGGGTATCGGTAAAGGTTATTCCCCGTTTTCCCCCGGTCTCGCGCTGGAGCACAGGGATCATCTCAAACTGAAAGACAGAAATATTACGGAGGCAAGAAAGTCTGAGGCTTCTAAATTTCATGCTCATGCCATAAGCATTTACATTTCTCTCCCAATCCACCCTCAACAAAAGAAGACTGCTTTCTTCTTTCACCTCGGAGTTTCTGACATGCCAAATATGCTAAAGATTGACTTTCTCTTTCAGTCTATGGTTTAAATTGTACCTTAAGACTCACCTGACATGAACACAAGAGGAAGACCACAAAGTCCTGGATATGACAGAAGAAGGCAGATCAGAGGCAGTACTGAATCACCAAGAAGCTTGATGGAATCAGGAGAAATTGGAGAAACCCCAATTCTCTAGAAGGGCAATAAACTGGAACTGACAGAGGGAAGACCCTACCACAGTAACTATGGTTTTAGGGAACTAAGAGTGACAATTACAATGTGGATACTGTTCGTGTGTTGCCAACTGGTTAGAATAAAGTGGACTGACTGTTCCAAGAAGAGGTCTCCTAGACATTAATACGTTCCATTCCCAATAGCCTAATCACAAAGTGGAGGTTGGTGGTGGATGTATCTAATCCCATCACACTGTGTAGTTATGAAGCTCAAAAAGATACTGGATTAGTTAGGAAGGAAGTAGGGGAAAAGGGAGGGTTGGATGCCACCTATTCCAGGGGGGCATGAAACTATCTTCGGACTTCACAAGCCAAGTAGCGTTCTATGCAATAAAGGCACTCTTTGAAGTAGAGATCCATTACCCTAATCACAATCATCTGATATGAAAAATGACAAATTTTAAAAGACAGATTAATCTGACAACTGAAAAGAATGAAAATCCCTTCTCTGCTTAAAAAAAATTTATGAGGCTAATCAGGTGGCAATTAATAGAATTTCAGAAATTAAAAACATAGCAAGCAACCTCCAGGAAGGAGATTATGTGGAAGAGCACAGATGACTGATGTATGTGTAAATGTATTAGATGTGAATACAGAGTGGATGGATAATGAATGATGGATAGTGTGGAATTGTCAATGTAGGGAAGAGATGATGGATGCAAGAAAGGATCATGTGTGTGGGTAGATAGAGATGATTGATAGTTGGATTTGAGGGTGTGTGTATGGAAAGTGAATGCGAGTGAATGAATGGCAGCAGGGATGAGAGTGGAAAAATACACTGTCATTGAAAAAAAGAGCATGCAGGCAGCACTGTACTGCTCATCTGTTAGACGAATCAGAAAGGCTTTTGAAGCATGACAGCAAGGCGTGTGATAAGGAAGAGAAAAGGCACACAACCAAATGATGCATGCAAAAAAAAAAAAAAAAAAATCAATAACAGCTAAGTTAAGCTGTAAGCCTTGGTTTTTTACAAAAGGGACTGCAAACTCTTCATAGTCTCATTTAAAACCGGCAACTCATGAAATTTTGCACTTTATTTGTGGAATGGTGTATAATGGAGGAGTACGTGGAGCGGAATGGCGTAGGGTGGAGCTGCTTAAAAAGGAATAACTTAGAGTAGACTGCATAGAGTGGGGTGGCGAGTGTGTGGGGTGGCGAGTGTGTGGAGTGGCGTACAGTGATGTGGAGTGGCATGAGTAGAATGGTGCAGAGAAGAGTGGTACAGAGTGCCATGGACAGCGGCGTGTAGCAGAGTGCTGTGGAGTACAGTGGCATAGAGTAGCCAAGAGTGGCGGAGAATAGTGTGGAGTGGCATAGAGTGGAATGGCATAGTGCCATAGAGCACAGTGACATAGAGCAAGGGGGATTGGAGTGGTGTAGAGGAGAGTGGAGTGATACAGAATGGAGTCGTGCGTAGAGCGGAGGGTCTAGGGTGGAGCAGCTTAAAGAGGAGTGACTTAAGAGTTGAGTGGTGTGGAGTGGTGCGCAGTGATGTGGAGTGGCATGGAGCAGAGTGGCGTAGAGTGCTTTGCAGTGGTTGGCAGAGTAGCCTAGAGTAGCGTGGAGTGTCATGGAGTAGTGAGGTGGTGTCGAGTGGAGTGTCATGGAATTGAGTGTAGTGGAGTGAAATTGCGTAGAGTGCTGCATGACACTGTAAAGTGGAGTGGCATAGAGTGGAGTAGAGTGCAGTGGTGCAGGGTGAAGTGGCGCCGGGTGGCACAGAGTGGTGTAGAGTGCTGTGGAGTGGCGTAGAGGAGAGTGGTGTGGTGGAAGGAGCCCAGATCTATTTAACATTTGATCCCAACAATGCTTCAGGAAACGACCGACACCTCGGCAGGGGTTGCGGCTTTTACAAGGCAAGGATTCTAGTTTAGCAGCTTTACACCACCAGTACTAGTACTAAAGAAAACAAGCACTGGCCAAGCTAACATGGCTCGCCTATGCGAGAAATATTGGTTCTGAAAGTGTCTTTTAGCCATGCTATACCTCAGCATGGCTGCTGTTCAGCATGGCTAAACAATAGTGGTGTGGCACAGGGTAGCTGATAGTAGTGTAGCTTAGAGTGGAGTGGTGTAGGGAAGCGTGGATTGGCATAGAGTGGAGTGAAGTGGTGAGTGGAGTAGGGTGGAGCGGCTTAAAGAGGAGTGACAGAGCAAAGTGGCATTGAGTGGAGTAGTGTTTGGAGTGGCATGGAGCAGAGTGGCATAGAGTGCTATGAAGCGTCCTGTAGTAGAGTGTTGTGGAAAAGCAAGGCACAGAGTGGCATAGAGTGGGGTGTCATAAAGTGGGGGGTGTGGAGAGAGGTGTTGTGAGATGGTTTAGAGTGAAGTGGCATGGAGTGAAGTGGCGTGGAGTTGCACAGTGGCATAGAGTGTAGTAGAGTGCCACAGAATAGAGTGGATTAGAGTGGAGTGACGTGGTGGAGTGGCATTGGGTTGAGTGGCATTGGGTTGAGTGGCGCAGTGTGGAAAAGCAGAGAGGCGTTCAGATAAGTGAAGTGGTGTGGAGTTGAGCTGAGGGGAGTGGAGGGGCGTAGAGCACCGTAAAGTTCCATTTAGTTGTGTGGAGTAGAGTGGCATAGAGTAGAGTGGAGTTGCACAAAGTAGAGTGGAGTGCCATAACAGATTGACGTAGAGTGGAGTTAAGATGAATTTCATAGAGTTTAGAGTGGCGCAGAATGGCAAAGAGTGCCAAAGAGTGGTGTAGGCTGGAGTGGCTTCGAGCTGAGTTGCACAGAATAGCATACAGTGGCAGAAAGCAGATTGGAGTAAGTGGCATAGAGTAGAAAGGAGTACAGTGGCATGTCGTAGAGCTGAGTAGAGTGGCATAGAGCAGAATTGTCTGGTTTGGAGTGGTGTAAAGTGGAGTAGATCGGTGTAGAAAAAGAGTGGCGTGCTGTAGAGTGGAATGGCTTGAAGTAGAGTGGAGTTGCACGGCGTAGAGTGGAGTGGCACAGAGTAACATGGCAAAGAGTAGTACAGTACATACTCAAGAGATGTTTCTTTGAAGTAAAGAATAAGTGTGTGATTCGTCGATATTTAGGATTAACATACAATGTTCACTGTTGCCAGGTGAACTCTCACAGACATGTGATTTATTTTGTACCACTTTTATGTATAGTTGAAGGTATGGTTAAAACTTCTGCCTAAAAGTCATTTTAAGAAATGACAGGACAAATTCACCCGATGTCAAATAATGATGCTCATCCACCAAATGACAATTATATAAGCTAAGAGTCTCCATGCACAGAATCTAAAAACACAATGTAAACTCGGTCTTTCCATTTTCCTACAGTATAGATTATTTAAGTGTGAGTTTCAGTGTTACCTGGCCGAACAGGTGGCGGGCTATCTTCCGACAAAAGGAGGTGTAAAATTACATTTTTGAGGCATATTAGAGCACTTGACTGCTGTGCCATAACAAAATGTCAAGAATTAGCCCGCCGGAAAAGTTAGAAGGCTGCATGCGCTTGCTAAAGCCGATTGACTATTTTAACCAGCATGCAAAGCAGGAAACGCCAGCTCTTGGGACCCAAACAAAGAAATTAAACTGTTTTTTTACCTACACAGGACACTTTTGGCGCGACTTTGAAGGTGTTCAGTAGCAAACGACAATCTGTAAAACACTTTAGCCCGTCTATGCCATAAATAAAAGTAGCAGTGCCTCCAAGAAGAAGCATGAAACAAATCGTACTCACCTCACGGTAGATGTAGTTTGAAACAGGATATAATCCAAGAGCCTTGTTAATGACAGATCTCTCTGCCACCGCAGACCGTAGATGGTCCAGGGGTCAATGAATAGCTATAACGTCTAAGGCCAACAGACACGCCCCAATGCCAGGGCAACATCCTACAGAATCTAAAAGTATATATTCTAACAAAAACAATAGGAGTATAAAACAAAGCAAGAGAATAAGTAAACTGTAAGGCCATGACACTGAACTGGTCGCGATGCCTTGTATACAACGATTCGTTTCCCCGGGTCCTGTGTTCACACAGAAGAGGTGGTTTTATAAAGACAGTCTCCAAAGAATCTAATGAAAGAATAATTAAATTTTGGCAGGAAGAAAAATCACGCCTAACAACAATTTTTGTCGTGAATAATATTTTAAAACAAAACTTCCTGGACATTGAGTACATAACTTTATGCAGCAGTTTCCTATCGAAAGATACCAATGTAGTCATCCATTCTCCTAACCAAATAACACAACTCAGGTGTCTAATGACTTCCGTTGCATCAACCTAAGACGAATTAATTAATGACAAAACAATTGACAACGTAGGATTCAAACCTGAAACATTTAGGTTGCATGACCCGCTGAGGCATCTCACAAGTGTGGGAAGATCACAAGTGTGGGAAGGTGAGAAGTGCAGGTAATGCAACTCTAAAAGGAGAACAGGTGCAATCCAAGACGGCTGAAATAACTACCAAGACAGGACAGAAATGTGAGTAACCACTGGTAGCTCCAATGTCTTGAATTTTGAAGCAGGGTGCGGCGTGGAAAGCCTTTGTTAACGTTTAGAAGGCAGTGCAAATTAGAAAAGTCGGTAGTGATCACCTGCCTGTGATGGCTACATTCAGAGTCTCACAGCGACTGTTCATCTAACTTAGGTATCAAACTGGCACGGCTGCAGGTCACTTCAGTAAATAGAAAGCCATGCCAAGTAACGGCTATCTATTTAGATAATATTTAAAATTACGAAAACGTAAAGATCAAGATTTCGCGCTTAGAGCCTGATCGAGTATTCACAATCACGAGATGTGTGGCCGTACTTTCCACGAAGTCACAGAATGGAGGAAGCCTGGCCACGCTGCCTCTGTGAATGGCTGTATTATTTATTATCACCCAAAGGGCAGAACAGCTTCCTTTTAAAAAAAAGTTTGCGTTAATAATCTTATCCAGACTAAGTTCGGCGTGCGCTTCTGAATACACTGTATTAACCAGAGCTCAAAACTCTGGGCGGACGGAAACTGCTAAATGTGCAGTGAATATTAGTTGGAGCGCTTGAGTAGGACTGGCAAGGCCAGGCACCTGCGCACTGTTAAGAAAACGGGTTCCCTGCATTTAAATTATGAGGACATTCTAGGAACAAAGAAGTGCAGTCGGAGAAGGTAAGTTCCCCCCCCCCCCCCCCCCCCCCCCCTTTTCGGTTACAGGAGCCGAGACTTTTGAAGCGCAATGCTCACAAACGCATGCAAAATGCCGTCCAGACCAGTGGGCTTCAAACTTTGAGCAGTGACCTAACATGGAAAGGAATCTCTTTCTCGTGGGCAACAAGGAGAACGTTGTCTTTCTTAACCCTTTTCTTTATCTGCGTTTATTAGTACGTTTGTTCGCGATGTGGTTTTGCATTGCCGCTTTTGTTCACTCGCTGCAAGGAGTTCTCTTTACTGCATAATGTATGCACACACTGTAAGAGATTAAGATTCAGTAGCTCTACATATTTTGCATACCAAAGAACTAGTTCTGAGGAGCAACAAACGATTCACAAATAGGCATAACTGATGCAGAAAGTTTTGAAACAAAAAGGTGGTTTTCACGGACCAGCATGGTTGAGGGAGACTCGGTGGGGGCGATGCTCAACTTCAACTATCAGAACTCTCCGCGAACTTGTGTCATATTTCAACACAGCAGGGTCACACGTGCACAGTACACCGCACTTAGTGCATTAAACACTGCCACAAAAAATAATACTATGGCCAATGCTTGCATTGATGCCCTCCTTCTGTATATAGGCCGCAACAATTAGCTGTGTGCCGCATTAATCTTGCATTACAGCCCAACACACTAGTGCTGAGCCTCCGTGAATCTGCCAGACGCTGGCCTCATCATCATTCCTGACCTTCAAGATGTTCCCTCGTACAACACCCACATGTGCATTCCTATTAAGCTATAACCACACCATGTAGCGGCACACATACCACCTCCACACCTTCGGGGCTCACCTGCTGCAGTTGGCGCCGGGCCCTTTGCAGCACCTCTTCGTAGCCCTCCCGGCGCAGCTCGCTGAGGCTCTCGTAGTACTCCTCGGGGTCGCCGCTTTCGCTGAACAGCACCCTGGAGAGGATCTTCCACCCGCAGGTGTCCAGGGCATGCCCCAGGTAGAGCTGCAGCTCGTGGCAGAGACCCTCCACGGGCGGTGCGGGCGGCTCAGGAGCCCCAAAGAGTACGGCCCACACCCCCGCTGGCTCGGCTGGCAGAGGGGGGAGGCAGGGCTCAAGCTCGGCGCTGACGGCGCACAGCTGCTGATGCACCGCCCGGAGGTCCCGCGAAGAAAAGAGGCCTGCCCAGCTGCACTGCTCCTCATCGGCCTCTCCCGGCGTCTCAGGATCACCGGGGACGGCCCGCAGGGGACTCCCCCGGCTGCCGCTGCGCCGGCGCTGGGCCGTGCGATTGTGGCAGGTGACCGCGAACTTGTCCTCCTCTTCGTTCCAGGCGACGATGAAGACAAACTTGCTCTTGTGCGGCTCCTCGAAGACGTGCGGCCGTACCGACACCCAGTCCGCCTCCAGCGGCTCCTCGGAAGAGGACATGGCCCCCTGGGTCAGATCTTTAACTGCGCATCCTTGGTGGCCTCTTCCTGGCAGCCAGTCTCTCTCTCTCCCGATGGACGACCTCCCGCAGTCCAAATCTAGCACAACCAGTGCACGCGATCCGGAAACACTGCAGCCCTTCCGGCACCGGAGCCACTTCCAAATGGTCCACAGTCTCCTCCTTCTCACCCCCAGTTACCAGAGTCTCACTCTTTTGCGGTTAGTTTTTTCCACCGGTTATTCCCCTCTCCCTTCGAATCGCACTCCGCTCAGCGTCCGTAAAGCTCTTTGTTTCGCAGTGACGTGTATTCCAACCCAGGGCTCGCGTGTCCGGATCTGTTTACACCGAGCCGCAGCACCTACCGGGATCCCTCCGCCGCTGTCATTATCCTGCTCACCGTCGCGATGCTTCCCTTAGCCGCCCTCCTGAGCCCACAGCGCCTCCCACCAGGGCCTCCGCAGATCACCTCCAGCTGCCCCCGGGTGCGATTGTTCCGCTGGCTCCTCCTCCTGCCCCCTGTCACCAGCGTCGGCCTCATTCTGAAAAACAAAACAAAGCAGCCGTTCTTTGACCAGTGACGTTGCGGCTGCTGGGAGGAACGTAAACATGGGCACGTGCTGCAGCGCGGAGTCGACCGCTGCGCTTGCGCATAACTACTAACTGTGTTCCACGAATTCTTAGAAGCTAGAATATAGAGCGGGCAACGATAATTTCCAATGCGCCGGCGCCAGATTGCACAGCTGCACGTGCTTATGTTTACTTGACACATAATTGATGTTTTTTTTTTTTGCATATTTATATAGCACGAACTCGACCGGAAGGTATTGGAGCGCTTTACATTACACATTCAGGCACGGGGAGATTAAGTGATTTGCCCAGAATCGCATGATGTGGACGCGACCTCGAGGCTCGAAACCTGGTTTCCTATACCAGAGGCGGCAGCGCAGCCTAACGGACCACATCCTCTCCCAAAGGAGCGGCCGTTTAGAGGCTGAAGCCGAGCCGTGAGAACAGCTAGCATCGTTTATCATGGTTAACATCGAATACAGGAAATTTTACCAATAAACTCCTAAAATCAGCAGGGTAAGAAACAAGAATTTGCAATGCAAATAGGTCTCGCATTTGTGAGTTATAGCTATTGACTTTGTAAATGGCAATGTTTTTTACCTACACGTTTTATTTTTGGAATGTATGTATGTAGTGTGCAAATCCCTTGGAAAGGTCCTGCACTTCGTAATAAATATAATTGAAAAAGACGCAAAGTGTGGATTGGGTCAACAATTGCTTGGCACGTACCTCAGGGGTGAAGTGTCGCCACACATGCACACCATGGTGCTTTACTAAAGCACAATTCATTATTAAAAGTAGTGCTTCCAGACTAACCAACGCGATCGGGATCAGAGCATGTGAATCCAAATCCCTGCTTCTCTTTCATTTTCTAGACTATTTGACTCACTCTCCTGCGTCTTGGTTATCCCCCAAACACTGTGAGGCAATGAAGTTTGCCAAGGGGGCGGGGGCAGGGGGGCTTCGGGGGTACATGAAAATGTATTTATTGCCTAGTTGTCAAAGGTCGCCCGGTGCTATTAGTTAAAAGTGTGCAGATTTCATTAAGATATTAAAAGTACTTTACTCGCATCTATGAGAAAATCGACATTAACTAAACAAAATGCCAGAATGCGTGTCAGTTTTCACAGTGTTTTAGACAGTACTGGTTGCTTAGTTTCATTGCATTAATTTTTGTATTAACTCTTTTACACAGCATCCAAAGTAGGTTACCTAACCCCAAAGCCCCGAGCTGTTAAATGACCCATAGAAGGAAGTGTTTTACAGCTAAGCAAATGTGTCCAAATGTAATTTTGGTAGTGCCATGGAATGATCAGCCAATGAGGTACTCGATGAGCAGGTATTTAACTACACGTTCAAAACGTACGGTATTGTGGCTGTTGTTTGTACACAACCACCTCTCTGAATGTATTAACACATAGCTTCATCTACCAGACAATGCTCACAGAGGGGAGACTAAAGCACAGAACAAAATGTATCCATTTATCCTGAGTGTGAAGGCACCTGGAAGGCTTAGGTGCCCGCCCGGAGAGGCTAGGGATCCCAGCGCTTCTACAGACTCTGCCGTGCTCCTCTGCACCAGCAGGGCACAGCTCAGAATCTGCCACTTCTGCTAAGAATAGGTGAGGGAGATGAGGTTGGGGCATGCAGGAGTTGCCTGCAGATTTCCAGGTTATTGAAAGGGATGATTTTGACGTGAGGCAATGGAGACTGACTTTGTCTGTTTGTCTGCACCAGTCTATTTCTCTACCATCTACCGGGCTCATTGTCATGTATCCATTCATCTCTCTTGGTTAGAGGTGCGTGAGCCAATACATTAATTAACAGGTAGAGCCAGCCGGAGACAAGGCAAGCGTATACGAGCCAGTGGGCAAGCCGTGAAAATGATCGGCATGTTAATCATACAGTAAACATGATATAAATGTGCGATAATGTCTCTTCAGAATTAAAAAAAGTACATTTCTTTAGTGCGTCACCTTAGTACACAAGATTATAGCACTGAATTTAGAGTTATTAAAAGTGCTCGTTTTAAGCAGGTGTTAAAACACTGCCGCTTCTCCCGCCCGACAACAATGCCATTTGTGAACTAAGGGGCGTCAGTTGCCATGCATACCCCGAATGTTGCCTAGAGTCTTATTATATTTAGAGTAACATTAAAATCTAGTTAATTAAACACGAGAATTTTTGTACAGCACGCATCTTGAACTCGCATATTTCAAGGTGGCAATAATAAAGATGAAAACCGAAGTGCAGATAGTCAAGAAAACACGAACGGGAGTGGGGGGTGCGGGAGGGTGAGAAGTCACAGACTGAGGGAGGGGGCGTTGGGGTGGGGAGACAGGGAAGAAAATGGTGTTAGGAGTAAAGGGGCCAATAGCCGTGGAAGGATACAAATGATGAATGAGGAGGGACCAACAAGCCTCAATCCAATCGGAAGGCAGCATTTAAGACAAAAGCCAATGGGCAGAGAGTGGGCGGAGCTTCCACAAAGCTTCCACACTACAGTATATACTGCATGTCTCGCAAAGCGATGGCAGCGCATTCGCGCGGCAATGCTAGGCGAGACCTAAAAGAAAAGAGTGTCAGGAGTAAAGGGGCAATAGCGAGACCTAATAACGCCCCCCTTCAAAATGCGAAGAAGACTCCTTGATTCTATGTCAGGAAACAGAGGCTTCTGATTATGCTTCTCTTTTCTTTACTGAACTTTACAGCAGCCAATAAAACTTTGAACTACATGACCCATCCGGCATAGCATGCCCTGTCTCCACCAATCACCGTACACCCCTTAGGGTATATAACTCAGTTCCAACAGACATCCACCTCTTTATTTCCTGCTGCAGAGAGATCAGTACAGTTTGAATTATATATGTATATCTATATATATCTATATATCTATATATTATCTACTGGCGGTCGCCAGTAGATAGTT
Source organism: Triturus cristatus (assembly GCF_964204655.1). Classification (NCBI taxonomy): domain Eukaryota; kingdom Metazoa; phylum Chordata; class Amphibia; order Caudata; family Salamandridae; genus Triturus; species Triturus cristatus. The sequence goes on from NC_140581.1 coordinate 444,707,728, forward strand.
ATAGTTAGGACCTATCTTCCATAGGAAATCCACAACATTCTATTTGGAATAACGTTGGCGCCGATTGACGAATCTTCGCAAATTTTTCCAAACTTTTGGCCAGCTCTTCTCCGCTCCTACCCTGAAAGTTTTGTGGTGATTCGTCAAGCGGGGGCCGAGAAAAAAGAGGGGTCCCAAAACGCGTTTTCCCCATGCAATTTCCCATAGGATCTGTTGTCGCAGCTACAGCCCGAACTGCTGAACGGAATTACACCAAATTTGGCAAAGAGGTAGTCCTCAGTTCAGACTTCGTGCCTTTTGCTTAAATGGTGTAAATCCGTTCAGTAGTTCCTGAGAAAATTAGAGTTAAAAGTACATAAATATCTATGGCCGGGGAGGATCCGCGGATCCTCCCCGCACCCTCCCGAGCACGAGCTGAATGCTAATTGGCTGCCAACACTCTGAATCAGGAAGTGTTGGCAGCCATCTTGTGCCTCGGTAGAACCGAGGCACAAGAAAGCACAAAAACAAAGACGCAAAACGCGACAAGGGGGCAGGGTAGAAACACCCTGACCCCCTAGGCCTGCTCAGGGGGTCCCATAAGGACCCCCAAGGCCCCAGAATTTTTTTAAAAATCGCGGGATGTGCATAGGGTCCGCGCATCCCGCCAATGGAAAAAATAACGAAGCGCGGGCTTCCGCGCTTCGTTTTCATTTAGCCCCCGGGTGGGCCAAGTCCCGGGGCAATGTGTTTATCATAATAGGGGGCCCAGAGGGGGACCGCCACCCCCCGGAGCTTGTTTTAAAAAAAAAAAATATATCAGTGTGGGGGGGCTTGAGCCCCCCCCCCACACGCCCCGGGGACCGCCACCTCCCCGGGACACTAAATATTTAAATCGGGGGTCCGTTACGGACCCCCAAGCCCCGGGGACCACCACCCCCCGGGCCTTAAAATTAAGTGGGAGGGGGGCCGCGCGGCCCCCCTCCTGGAGCCTTGTCGTGGCCCTGGGGACCGCCACCCCCAAGGGCCGGCTCCTGCAGTGTCCCGGGGTGCCCACCCCCGGGACACTGCTGTTTGCTATGGCAGTGTGGGAGCCTCGCGGCTCCCATCCTGCCATAGCAAACTGCTTTGGTATTTGGAAGAGAGAGCAGGAAACCTGCTCTCTCTTCCAAATACCAAAGACGATTACTTTTCCACACGGGGAGCAGCATGTTAGCTGCTCCCCATGTGGAAAAGCAATTCCGACTCCCGCAAGACACGGGGAGCCGGCGGGGCTGTAGGGGATTGGGGACCCCCCACGGCCGGCCCCAACAGAGGCCAGGCCCCGGGGGATGGGGTCTCTGGGGCCAGTAGGGGCCCGGGAGGGGGGCCACGCGGCCCCCCTCCCCCAAATAAATAAAAAAATAAATAAAACAAAACGGCCCGTGGGATGGGGTCCCCGAGGCCAACATGGGCCACAGGAGGGGTCTACGAAGCCCCCCTCCATAAAACAAATAAAAATAAAAATGGCCATGCCCCGGGGGACGGGGTCCCCGGGGCAAATTGTGGCCTCGGGAGGGGGGCACACGGCCCCCTTCCCGATTTTCTTGTTTTTTTTTAAATAAAAAAAACAAATAAGAAAAAGAAGGGGGGCTACTTCTTAAAAAGGAGAAAGAAAAAAAAACAGGATCGGGAGGAGGCCACGCCCCCTCCTTTCATCACTCTGCAAACGCGCCCCCCTGGCGCGTTGGCAGAGGGGGAACGAATTCCCCTTCAATACTGGGGGTCCCTGGGGGCCAACTAGCCCACCAGGAACCTCCAGTATGCGCCAGGGGGCTGCGTTGCAGAGAGGTGTAATGAGGCCACGCCCCTTTTTACACCTCTCTGCAACGCAGCTCCCTGGCGCTTACTGGAGGTACCTGGTGGGCTAGTTGGCCGCCAGGGGACCTCAGGATTCAAGGGGACTTAATCTCCCAACTTAAAGCGCGCCACGGGGCGCGTTTGCACAGTGGTGAAGGTAGGGGGCGGGGCCTGAGGTGATACTGTGCAAACACGCCCTGTGGCGCGTTTTAAGTTGGGCAATTCATTCCTCTTCAATCCAGAGGCCCCCTAGGGGACAATTAGCCCATCAGGTACCTCCACTAAGCGCCACGGAGCTGCGTTGCAGAGTGTTGTAAAAAGGGGTGTGGCCTCTGAACACCTCTCTGCAACACAGCTCCCTGGCACATACTGGAGGTACCTGGTGGGCTAGTTGGCTGCCAGGGGACCTCAGGATTCAAGGGGACTTAATCCCCCAACTTAAAACACCCCACAGGGCGCGTTTGCACAGTGGTGAAGGTAGGGGGCGGGGCCTGAGGTGAGATCTGTGCAAACACGCACTGTGGCGCGTTTTAAGTTGGGGAATTAATTCCTCTTCAATCCTGAGGATCCCTGGGGACCAACTAGCCCACCAGGTACCTCCAGTAAGCGCCACGGAGCTGTGTTGCAGTGTTGTAAAAAGGGGCGTGGCCTCTGAATACCTCTCTGCAATGCAGCTCCCTGGCGCATACTGGAGGTACCTGGTGGGCTAGTTGGCCCCCAGGGGACCACAGGATTGAAGAGGAATTAATTCCCCAACTTAAAACGCGCCACAGGGCGTGTTTGCACAGGTCACCTACATTCCCCATGGGCTACCACCTTGAAGCCATCCCACTCGATCAGGGTTGACGACGCGGTCCCCGTATTGTGAGTAAAGTAGTCTTGAATGCTACTATGAAGCTCGTGTGTAAAAACTTGGTCCGTTAGGTAATCCCGCGATAATTGCCACGTGGGTACATGGGGGTGTTGGGGTCTCCACTGGAGGCTTAGAAGATGTGCATCATGGTCTGAGACGACCCTGCCTAAATAATCTGAGTGACGTATTTGCGGGAGAAGCGTTGCCGTGCATAGGAAACGATCAAGCCGGACTCGCAGGTTGTGCGGGATGGAGTGGAAAGAGTAGACGCGGGCCTGGGGGTGGTGCAGTCTCCATGCGTCTGTGAGTGACCAGTGTGCAACCCATGCTTTGAATCGTTCAATTTGTCTGTGGGTGGGGGAGTGCGGGAGTGGGGGGTGCGACCGGTCCAGTCTTGGATCCAGGATACAATTGTAGTCCCCACCCAGTATCCAAGGTACATGCGTGAATTGGGCAAGAGTGTTTGTGAGTCGGTCCCAAAATTTATCCTGGTCTACATTCGGGGCGTACACACTTCCCAGGAGGATAGCCCTACCATCTAAGAGTCCTTCCAGGAGGGCGAATCTGCCCTCTTCGTCCACCACCCGCCTGAGTTCCCGGAATGGGGTTCCTGGGCGGATCCATATCAGCGCTCCGCGGGCAAAGGATGAGTAGGTCGTGGCACAGATAAGACCACACCACTTTGCACACAGTTTGCCCACTTCGGTTGAGTTAAGGTGGGTTTCCTGCAGGCAAAGGATAGGCGCTTTCTGCCACTTCGCATAGGCGTAGATCGTATAGCGTTTACGTGGGGTGTGTAGACCGAGTGTATTTAGCGTGAGTATTTTAATGTCTGCGTTTTTCGTCAGCTTTGCCATGAGCAATCAGTACTGCGTGTGGGTTGGGTGAGGCGCCCGTTAGGTGAATCATTTAGTGGTCTCCTAGAGATGCGCTGTGTCTGGGGGGAGTAGGCGGAGGGGGAGCCTGGCCAATCGAATATTCTGTGGTGTCGAGCTCCATGGCGGAATGGGAGATGTATGAACCGGGGTATGAACAACGTGTGGGGGTGCGGGAAACTGTCCCAATACAAAGGACTCATCGTTTAGGAAACGGTGTGTCCAAACTTCCTCCCGTAACACGAGGGGGGATAACTGCTCTATGTGATAGGGGGTGACGACTTGCAAGTGCAAAGCCGCGCGCTAAATGGGCATGTAGAAGGAGCAATGCGCGTCATGTGCAGGGTGTCAATCCCCGCTTTTTAAACAATGGGCGTAAGGCGAACTTTACATATAAGGATACAATTTGGCAGTCTGTAGGCCTGGGTTACTTCAAGAAGAAATAGGAGAGGTTTGTCCATCTAGCAGTCCATCTGCCGTTTGTGTAGTGGCATGGGGAGGCGCCACCAGGTCTACGCCCGAGGCGGTGCCATCGCTGTCGTTTTCGCCTTCTGATGAGAAGAGGTGCGGGGGTCGGTCTATGGGTTCCGAGTTTTGCGCGGAGCGCAGGTCAATTGCAGCTTGCAAAGCTTCGCGCCTCTCCCGCATAATCTGTTCAAGATCAGGCGAGTCGTGGGAGCCGTTCGCTGTTCTCGACTCGATGTTGCAGAGTTTCATGGGACGTTTCCGAGCACGGAAAGTTTTGAGAGGCGAGCCCCTTTGAGGATGAGGGTTGAGTGCCCGCGAGCAATGTTGATCTGCCCAGTCCTGTGCGGCCTCCGCAGTCGTGAAGAAAGGAGAAGAACCTTTGTGGAGGATCTTGAGGCGAGCCGGGAAGAGCAGAGCATACTGAATATTATTGTCTCGTAGTCTCCGCTTTACGTCCAGGAAGGACGATCTTTGCTGTTGTACTGCTCGGGCATAGTCCGGGAAGATCATGATCTGGTTGTTTTCCACCCGCAGTGGCGATGCCAGTCGCGCCGCTCGAAGCACCGCATCGCGGTCCCGGAAGTGCAGGAACTTAGCAAGGAGTGGCTGAGGAGCCGCGCCAGGTGGGGGTTTTCGGGTGGGCACTCTGTGAGCTCGTTCTATGGAGAAGAATGCTGTTCGGTCTGATGTTGGGGTGAAGGGCTTCAGCCATGTGTCCATATAGTCTATGGGGTTTCCACCCTCCGGCAGTCCCAGCACCCGGATGCTGCAGCGTCGCGAGCGGCCTTCCAAGTCCTGTGCGCGCTCTTCCACCGCGGTTAGACGTGTGAGGACTCCCTGGAGCGTCATCTGGTGTTCCTTTAGCATTGGCTGTATTTCTGCTAGTGTCCGCTCCTCTGTTCGCACCCGGTCAGCCAATTTACGGTGATCGTCTCGGAGAAGGTTGACGTCTGTCGCCAGGGTACCAAGGCGTTCCTCCATAGACAAGCGGGATAGTTCGATGGCGGCGAGGACCTTATCCAGTTTATCCGAAATTGATAGGTCCGAGGATGGTGCCGTACTGGGGGACCAGGTCGAGGCCTTTGGCATGTTCTCCGGTGCTGTTTCCGGGACCGCGTGGTGCTGCGCAGGCTTTGATTTCCCCATCTTCACCCTGCGTGTGGGGGGGCCCGGAGCTGTCGATCAGGTCTCAAGAGCTCTCAGTGGTGCCAGGGGTCCGCAAAAAGAAGAATGGAGCGGGCCCCCACGGTGTTGATGGATGGCGGGAGCACGTCGCCGGAGGAGGGCAACCCGAGCCGGTACTCCGGATCCCACACTGCAGTCAAGGCACAGGGGTCGCCTATGTCAGGCGCGGGAAGCTGCGGGCGAGTTGTTCCCAATAGCAGGCCACCCACACGGAGACCACACGTGTATTCAATGGTGCGGGTGGAAGATTACTGGCATCGTCTCAATGCATTAGGGGGTGTGCTCCGCAGAATTCGGAGGGCTATCCTCGCAGTCGCCGTGCGGACAGAGCCCCCTCCAGGAGCCCGTAGAGGAGTCAAGGCCCCCGCAGTTCACAGTCATGGAGGTTGGCGAGGTCCAGTTGTGGGTGGGGGAGGAACCCGGGCTCGCGTCGCCCCTGCCAAGAGCCGCAGTCCTCTCCGGGCCTCACTGTGCGCCCACTACACCCGACATCCGGAGCGCCTCGATCAGGGTGCAGGGCCCGCCACCATCTCACGCTGGCGCGGCCCGTCGCACCGGCCCTCGCCGATATCCGGGGCCCCCGAGGCACCAGGGGGTTCCCAAGCGGTCTGCTGTGGCCAGGCGGGGGTGTATCTGCCTTCTCGGGTGCTGCTGGGGAGGCTGTCACCGTGGCAGCCACGAAGGTAGGGGCCTCACCGGCGGTGCATGGAAAGGTCCGGTGCCATCCGAGCGGCCATGTAAAGGTCAGGCAGGAGCTGAATACGAGGGTCGGAGGACCTCCAGGACCGCCGCCCCCGCCGAGATCCAGCGCTCTCCCTCAGTCCCTCCAGGAACAGGCCGTGAGAAGTACCTGGTGCGTCCGATGTCAGCGCCGGGGTCCACTCCCGGCGCGCGATGGGCGCACAGCACCCAAGATGGCGGGCGGACTAGGGGCGCCGACTGTCGGCCGCGTCGTGGCGCTCCGCACTGTTCCTCCTGGGTCTGCTCCCGGTCCACACCGCTCGGAGGTCGGAGCGGGCAGAGCGCGATGCGCCGACGTCCTCGGGGTCTCTCCCAGCGCTGTCCCTCGCCTCATCTAGAGGAGTCCCAGCGCCATCTTGAACTCCGGTGTGTGGCGCGAGCGGCTCCATCCGGAGAAGCCCCGGTCCTGAAGCGGCAGATGCTTTCAAGCTTCCGCAGGTACCGTGCCGCCGTGCAGGCACATTCCGGTGCTCCCAGGTCCGCTGAGCACCTGCAGTGACGCTCTGTATTGATTAGGAGAGGTGCCCGAGCGCGGAGCCTCAGCAATGCATGGCCGCCATCGTGGCTTGCTTAGCCACGCCCCCCTAGCTCGGAACATATATAACACAAGGTATTACATGTAATACGTCCATTGACCTTGAGCCAGCGAAGTTTATGGAGCAAGGGAGAGACAGAAGTATCTCTAGGCAGCCGAAAGAGAAGGCGGGCAGTCGCATTCTGGATGATCTGTAGACGGCGGATCACTGACTTGTCTGCGCCCAGGTATAGAACATTCTCATAGTCCAAGCTGGATGTTATCAAGGCCTGTAAAACCGTTCTTTGGGTATTCAAAGGAATCAGCTAGACAATTTTCTTGAGCCATTTGAGAGTGGAAAAACAAGAGGCTGTGAGTTTGGAGACCTGCGGCTTAAGTGAATTTGAAACCTGAACAGGACTCCTCCCCATGACATCCTATTAATAGAAAGTGCAATAGGACTTGTCCTCTACAGTAAATGATGCGGCCATCTTGACCTGATCGACTTTCGACGGGTTATCCATAGAGCTCTCAACCCCCCATCTCGTCGCTTCACAAATACAGAAGTGAGAGCTTTTTCTTCTAACCTAGATATACCACAACTATGTTGTTCGTGCTCTACGCCCTCTTTGCAAACCCGAGCCAGTCGTACTTTACCCCCCACTTCCCTCCTGGATCCTATGACTAGATACGGAAGCGTGACACCACACCCCTTTTGAATCTGCCTTCAATATCATCAGGAGGCGCTAGGGGGACCAAAACTGTAAAACCAAAAACCATGTCATTTTTCAGGAAAATAGAAGAAGGACTACAGTTTATTCCAAGCGAGGCACATAATAACAGTGCTCCTCAGCAAAGAATTACAGAGCAGTCTGTTAGAGCATACATTAAACCCAATTTTCAATCCCAGAAGCTTGTCTATTAATTAATTGCTTTCTTGAAACAACTGCAATATATCCCTGCCTTTTAAAATATAAAAAAAAGCACCCCTGGCCGTTTTTCAGTCAACCCTCTCTAGAAACCAGGACAGGAGCTAAATTTCCCCAAACCTGCAGGGATAGCTAGTTAAAAACGGGCAAATCCAAGACACCTGGTCACCCTATCAGAAGCCCTGATACACCACTTTTCCAGCTAAATCGCCACTCTCGTTAACTATGCGCCCGCTAAACCTCCAACTTAACTCGGCACTCATGCAGTACGGACCCAACTCATGGTCCATAAATTACCCAGAAAATCTATCCAGTCATGCTAAAAAGAACTTCAAACACAGAACCCTAAAACAGCATCCGCAAACACTTATAGTAGACAATTACCACACCGCGTCTAACGGCAAGACAAAAACTGACTTTCCCTTTACACTAATCACCCGATGTTAGAAGTGGGGATCTCTAGTTGGCAGCTGCTGGCGCCGCTGTCCAATTAGGGATCCATCTTCCTAAGTCAGAGTAAGGGGCTACACCCTTTGATAACCCCTGCTCAACCCTGTGGTAACGTAGCACGAGCAGACAGGCCTTTCTCAGAGGCAGTGTGTAAGCATTTACAACCATACACAATAACGCAGTGAAGACACTACAAAGGGACACCACACAGGTAGCTATATGAAAATAAGTATCTTTATATAGGCTTAACACAAGGCTCAAAAGCGATCAAGAAACCACAATGCACATAATTACAGATTCACTTCAAAGCAATAGAGACACTCAAAAAGCGTGTGGAACAAACTTGGTTCGAGGCCGGGGTGCACGCGACCCAGTGATTCACAATGTACCTGAGATTTAAAGGGGCACGGCACGCAGCCTCACAAGGAAGCCGCGGTGATCACAGGCGGACTCGCAGCAGCCACAGCTCCCTGCTGTAGCGGTCCGCGGCATGCACTCACAATAATCCTGGGACGGGGCTTAAAGGCGGGCACCCAGCGGCACCCACAGGTGATAACAAGATCCTCGAAGTGGTGACTAGTGCGGGCACTCAGCGGCACAGCTCCTCAGCTGCAGCGACCCACAATAGCGATAGCGATGATTCTCGTAGGACTGCAAATGCGGGCACTCAGCGGCACAGCTCCTCAGCTGCAGCGGCCCACAATAGCGATAGCGATGATTCTCGTAGGACGGCCAATGCGGGCACTCAGCGGCACAGCTCCTCAGCTGCAGCGGCCCACAATAGCGATGACTCTCGTAGAATGGCCAATGCAGGCACTCAGCGGCACAGCTCCTCAGATGCAGCGGCCCACAATAGAGATAGCGATGATTCTCGTAGGACGGCCAAGGTGGGCTCTCAGCGGCAACAGCTCCTCAGCTGCGGCCCACAATAGCGATCAAGATGACTTTGGTAACACAGGCAAATGCGGGCTCTCAGCGGCAATAGTCCTCAGCTGCTGCGGCCCACAATAACGATAACGATGACTTTGGTAACAAAGGCAAATGTGGGCTCTCAGCGGCAATAGCTCTTCAGCTGCGGCGGCCCACAATAGCGATCACGATTACTTTGGTAACACAGGAAAATGTGGGCTCTCAGCGGCAATAGTCCTCAGCTGCTGCGGCCCACAATAACGATAACGATGACTTTGGTAACAAAGGCAAATGTGGGCTCTCAGCGGCAACAGCTCTTCAGCTGCGGTGGCCCACAATAGCGATCACGATGACTTTGGTAACATAGGCATATGCGGGCTCTCAGCAGCAACAGCTCCTCAGCTGCGGCGGCCCACAATAGCTATCACAATGACTTTGGTAACACAGGCAGATGCGGGCTCTCAGCGGCAACAGCTCCTCAGCTGCGGCGGCCCAAAATAGCGATGTGATGACTTTCAGCCCACGTTCCCCGCAGTAGAACCAGAGGCTCTGGAATTCTCAACAGAGGCCTCACCTGCAAGTAGAATCCCTCTCAAATAGGAATCCGGACGGCTGATGAGCGAAGTCTAATGTCCCTGAGACTTCAGCAGGAGGCAAGCTCAAATCAGGCCCTTGGGTAGTTGCTGCAGCAAGATGGATAAAAGTTTCAAAGTCCTTTCCCTCTCGTTACACGGACAGAGGTTCGTCTTGACATCCAGAAGTAACACACCGTGTAGGGGGTTTTGCACAGATCTTTATACCCCAAAAGTCTTTGTTCACAAAGAGTCACAAATCACTGAACCCAGCCAGAACCAGTTTGGTGTCGTCCTGGAGCACTTTATTTATGAGGCTACTTCCTGCCTTTCAGGGAGAGGAGGTCTCCCATCAGACGCACAGTGGGAGGTGGAGCCATCATTCATCTTGCCAGCCACAGGACAGAAATGGATCAGCACACAGCTAAAATTATATGTTGCAGACAATAGTATATGTCAATATCTAAAAACAAGCAAAAATACAATGTCTCCCAAAAGATTCACAATGAGCTTTAATTTCTTAATGATGACATTTTCTTTACTCTTTTGTTCCAAATTTGCCAGGCACAGCCCTTTTCAGATCAAAGGGTCACCCCTCCCCATACTCCAACTGCAGATCTCTCTATTTAATCCAGGTCGGTCTCAGCCTGCCCTGACCCTCCAAAACCAGACAGCCAATACACATAACAGCAAGGCACGCGGGAAGGCTTAGGCAAGAAAATACTACTTCCCAAAAGTGGTAGTTTTAAACACAGAATATAGAAATAATCGTCACTAAAAGATGCACTTTAATATTTGGAGCTCAGGCATACTAAATTCGACTTTCCTATCATGTTCCTTGGGTCAATTAGGATCATACCAATTCATACAGTCAATTTACAATAGGGAGCATTCGCGCTGTGGCACTGAATGGCAGTGGCACAGCGCCCAGAGCATCTAACACCGGCAAACACAGAGGAGACAAAAGCGAATAATGGAAGGGGAACCCACGCCAATGGTGCCAGGTCTAACACGCGTCCCCTCCAGCTGAAATGTGGGGAGAACTACCCACCCACTTGGGAGTTCTCATCACTAAGGCAGAAAAATCTGGACAGACCATCAGCATTGGCGTGTTCTGTACCAGGGCAGTGTTCCACCATAAAGTCCATATCCTGTAGGGAAATGGACCACCTCAACAACTTTGGATTCTCTCCCCTCATCTGTATCAACCATCTGAGGGGACTGTGGTATGTCTGAACCCGGAAGTGAGTCCCAAATAGATATGGTCTCAGCTTCTTCAGTGCCCAGACCACAGCAAATGCCTCACGCTCAGTTGCACTCCACCTCTGTTCCCGTGAAAGTAACCTCCTACTAATGAAGGCTACAGGTTGGTCTAGGCCCTCCTCACTGATCTGTGACAGAACGGCCCCCACACCATGCTCGGAAGCATCTGTCTGGACAACAAATTCTTTTGAAAAGTTGGGCGCCTGAAGTACCGGTGATGTGCACATGGCAGTCTTCAGGGCATAAAAAATTTCTGACAGGTGTCAGTCCAGTTCACAATCTTTGGCTGCTTCTCAGAAGTCAGCCCAGTCAAGGGTGCAACAAACCTCCTGTAATAACCCGTGAGTCCTTAAAAGGCTCTCACCTGTGTGGGTTTTTGGTGGTTCCCAAGCCAGGATGGTTTCAATCTTGGGCTGTAGGGGCGCCATCTAGCCGCTCCCCACCTGGTGTCCCAAGTACACCACAGAACCCTGCCCAACCTGGCACTTACTTGTCTTGATTGTGAGGCCTGCCTTTCGCAGGGCCATCAACACTTCCCAGATGTGACACAGGTGGTCCTCCCATGAGGAACTAAACACTGCAATGTCATCCAGGTAGGCGGCACTGAAATCTTCCAGCCCAACCAACACCCTGTTGACCAACCTCTGAAAGGTGGCAGGGGCATTCTTCATCCCAAAGGGCATCACCCGGAACTGGTAGTGCCCATCTGCGGTGGAGAATGCTGACCTCTCCTTTTCCCCATCAGTCAAGGCGATCTGCCAATTCCCTGACGTCAAATCAAACGAGCTGAGGTACCGTGCAGCCCCTAGCCGATTTATGAGCTCATCAGCTCTGGGGATGGGGTGCGCATCAGTCTTCGTGACTGAATTGAGACCTCAGTAGTCCACGCAGAACCGAAGTTCTGGGGTGGCACCAGGCGCTGCAGCTTTTGATACCAGGACCACGGGGCTGGACCAAGGGCTGCTAGAGGACCCAATCACCTCTAAAGTAAACATTTTGGAGACCTCCTCCTTAATGCATGCCCTTACCCTGTCAGTCACTCGGTAAGCCTTGTGCTTCACAGGAGGACTGTCCCCAGTGTCTACGTCATGGATGCACCAATCAGTGACACTAGGCACCAGGGAGAACAGGTCACTGAATTGCCCCAACAGTCGGCGACAATCGCTCTGCTGCTCAGGGGTCAGTGTGGTGGAGAGGACCACACCCTCCACTGACCCATCTTGCTCCTCGGCACGCAGGAGGTCAGGAAGAGGCTCACTCTCCTCTTCCATTCCAGCATCTGTTGCCAGAAGCATGCCCACTTCAGACCTCTCAAAGCTGGGCTTCAGGCGGTTAACATGCAGGACCCGCAAGGGGTTCCTGGGAGACCGCTAGTCCACCATGTAGGTAACAGAACTCTTGCGCTCCACCACTTCAAAGGGGCCGGTCCACTTATCTTGGAGCGCACAGGGCTCCACTGGGGCCATGACACAAACCTTTTGACCAGGCTGAAACTCAATCAGAGTGGCATTCTGATCGTGCCAGCGTTTAATCTCTTCCTGGCTGGCTTCCAAATTTGCCTCAGCAAGTTTTGTGAAATGCCGAGTCTGGTTCCTGAAGGCCAGCATGTAACTAAACACATCCTGGGGAGGTTTCCTGGGAGATTGACCAGACTCAGAGGTCCTCTTACCGGGTGACCATAGAGCAGTTCAAAGGGACTGAACCCTAAGGACTTCTGTGGCACCTCACGGTAAGCAAACAGCCGGCATGGCAAGAGGAGTCCCACTTACGCCCCATGGGCTCCTCTTGGCCCATAATCATGCCCTTAAGGGTCTGGTTGAATCTGTCAACCAGCCCATTACCTTGGGGGTGGTAAGGAGTCATAAACTTGTAGGTCACCCCACACTCCTCCCACAGAGACTTCATATATTTGGAAATGAAGTTAGTACCCCTATCAGACACCACCTCTCTGGAGAATCCCACACGGGAGATGATCCCCATCCATGCACGTCCCACCACGGGGGCCGTCACTGTCCTGAGTGGGATGGCTTCAGGGTACCGGGTGCCACGGTCCACCAAGACCAGGATGAACCTGTTGCCCATGGCTTTCTTGGGGTCCAGAGGCCCCACAATGTCAATGCCCACTCGCTCAAATGGGGTACTGACAACTGGAAAGGGCTGGAGTGGGGCCTTGATCTTCCCCCCACTCTTCCCACTTGCCTGGCAAGTTTCACATGTCCTGCAGTGAGCATCTGAGCTCCTGAGCATCTGGGGCCAATAAAAGTAGGTGACCACCCTCTCGAAGGTCTTGGTCTGCCCCAGATGCCTGGTCAATGGCACATCGTGAGCCAACCCCAGTAGGAAGGCTCTGAAGCGCTAGGGTACCACCAGCACACGGGCTGACCCAGGCTCAGCAACCTTAGGCTCGCTGTAAAGAAGGTCATTTTACCAATAGATCAGATGTGACCCTGACTGATCACCTGCTGCCTGGGCTGCAGCCTTTCGCCGCAGCCCCTCAAGAGAAGGACACGTTCTCTGCTGTTCAGAAAATTCCTCCATGGTGGGCCCTCTTTCCTGCTGCCATTGGGTCAACTCAGGCAGGTCCCCCAGTTCGGCTACTTGTTCCCCTATAGGCTCCAGGGCATCCCCCTCAAGGTCTGCTCCCTCCTGGACCGTGGGAAATATGGGGGCCGGTTTCCCATGCCCCTTACCCCTTCTCTTTAAGGCAGGGGCCTGGGCCATACTTTCAGGCTCCAGGTGATTCTGAACATCCTTACTAGCTGCCATGGACCGAGTGGTCACGCACGCCCACTCAGGCAGACCTAACATTTCCAAGTGAGATTTCCTCTCCACCGTAGCCCACGGGGAGTTCTCTAAATCGTTGCCCAACAGACAGTCTACCAGCATGGCTGGCCTCACAGCTACTTGAAGAGTTGCTGAGATCCCCCCCCCCCACTCAAAGGGAACTTGAGCCACCTCACACTGGCTCTCAGAGTTGTCTGCTGACACTACTGGGCAGAATGCATGGGGGACAACCTGCTCTTTGGACACCAACCGGGAGCTGACAGCAGTCACACTAGCTCCTGTGTCCCTCAGAGCATCCACGCTATGGCCGTTGATGGTTACCCACTGCCTGTACTTTTTAGTGTTAGCAGGCAGTGCAGGGTTAGGGACCTTCTCAAAGTCTCCTAGCGAGACAAGGGTCAATTCTACGGGATCCCACCCACCCTGGGCACCCATTCTCTCCCCTCCCAGGGCTACACTAGCAATCTGGAGGGGGGGTGCATTGGTGGTGCACTGGAGTCCCTCTGGGGACACTGGGGATCGTAATACCGGTGGCCCACTTGACCACACTTAAAACAAGTAAGAGGCCCATTATGAACAGGCCTACCTGTCGGTGGCACTGGCATCTTCTCAGGGGGAGGCTGGGACACCACTCATTGGTTCCCTTGGGAATTACTTTGGGGCCCAATCTAGAACTCCCTCGGTTTAACCCTGTCCCCCCCACTTCTCTGCCCACCTTTGGCAAAGTCTCCCACCGGACCCTTGCGAACCCGGATGCTCACCCAGCGGTCCGCCTTCTCAGTAAGCTTCCTAGGGTGAGTTAGCTTGCTATCAATAAGGTGCTGGCGTAGCTCTGGAAAACAGTTACTAGATAAATGCTCCCATACAAACAAATCATACAACTGCTCAAAAGTTTCCACTTTGTTACCCTTTACCCAGCGATCCATTGCTCTGCAAAAAAAGACACATAGTCAACCCAAGTGGTACCCTCTAACTTCTTACAGGTTCTAAATCTCTGCCTGTACATTTCTGGGGTCAAACCATATCGCGTAATCAAGGCCTCTTTCATATGGGCATACACCATCCTGCTCTCTTCAGGCAGATCCAACAGGGTATCCCTCCCATCACTCAAAAGCGTCCCCACAACCACGCTCCCTAATCCTTCTCAGGGACCCAGTGGGACACCATGGCTAACTCATATGCGGCAAACCATTGCCCAATATCCTCACTCTTATGGAAATCGTTGATGATGATGGAGCAGGTAGTACAAAATGTTGTATACCTTCCCCATTCCGTATGAAAATACGAATTCAATAATCTATTAACTATAATATTATTAAACAAGTTTGCATGTTTATTAACCAACATTATTAATATTAAAAATTACACGTGGGATTTGCATTTGCATGGCTAAAATAACTCTGATGACTAAAATATGTACGCATATTAATAGTAGTATATGTGGTAATTAGAATACTGCATGATATATGTTGCTTTTGTGTGTTGCCCAAGAGGAGGATCGAAAAGGTGAATATAAATGCTTTAAATGTTGCTATATGCTAGATAAATGCAAGCACATAAAGGGATTAATAAGGGGTAAACATTAGATTTAATATTTCTTTATATTAATTGTTCTTTTGTGTTTGTTTTGCTTAAGTTAGCATTTGGGCCTTAATCCAAGATGGCTGCTGACACCACACGACGAAGTGGCCATTTTCTCCTGTGGCGCGGAGTGAACTATGCCTGCGCGAGAACTTTCCTAATCCTTGCAGTAACCTCTGCACAGACTGTACCCTAACAAGGATGGCAAATTGGACTTCTGCCAAGAAAGGAGAACAATCATCCTTACAGTAAACTGGAACGAGTCGATACTTCTTTTACCGGTGACCTCACCCCTCGAACTGTACTGAAAATCCTGGGAAAAGGATCGGACGATCTCAACCAGCCAAGCATGACCACTCTAAAGTTAAAATTTGTATCTTCTATGTTTAGGTTTTATTTTAAAAGCTTAGTAGAATAGGGACTAAGGACTGCCTCCTACCCCTACTTACAGCAGCAGCGGATGCCACGTTCGTTGTGACGCCTTCCTTGATGACCTAGATGCTGCCCAATTCCTTGATGACTGCGAACTTTCCAAAATCTACGGGCTATGCTAAATGCTTGCACGGCGTCTGGTCCTTTGATAATTTGGGACTTTAGCGTGCTGAGCAGAGAACTTTGAGCTTTGGCCTGCTTTTCGGACGATTTACGACACAATCTGGTTATGCAGCGCCAATAAAATAGAGGACTTCTAAAAAGCTAGATTAGGTAAATATGATGTTCCGCGATTTACATGAATTGATCAAGAAATTCTGAACTTTAACGAGACAAATGCAAATATAAAATTGTTATGATAAATTTAGATAAACTATTATTGATTAACGAGAAATAATGAGTTTGTGTTTTTTTTCATTTGAGAAGGAAATGATTCTAAATCTTAAAATGTGTTTTAGCTGGTTTTAAAATGACCATCAACCAATCCAACTAATTTGGTCCATTGACTGAAGTGGGAGGAGTGTGTTGATGTTTTGGGATTGAGGATCTGTAGGCGAAAGGGCGTTAATGTATATTTGTAAATGACTTTTCCTTCCCTATAGGTTATAAGGTATTTCCCCCACATGTCCAGCGCTTGAATTACTCATCCCTCCGGTTTGTGCAGACTCAGTGAGAGAGACGTATGAGTGTTGGTGTTATGGGCCCCACCAGCGACTGTGTGTGTGAATGAATCCGTGTGACGTTGGGTCTGCGCCGCAGGGAGGGTATCGGTAAAGGTTATTCCCCATTTCCCATTTTGCGCTGGATCAATGACATCCTTGGATATGTGAACTCTACTCTCGGTAGGTACTAAAGATATGCTGCCACCAGAGGGGGAGATCTCTAAACTCTTAACCTTGATCTCCAACTCCCTCAATATTCTCTGATGCTCAAGTTTCATTTTCTCAAGTTCTAATGCCAACCTGTTATTCTCAATATCCAACTTTTTACTCTCTAGGTCCTTCTGACCTTCCAATTTGGCCATCTCCAATCTATGCCTCCTATCTCTCTCCCTGTCCTCCATCTCTTCTGGAGACAGACCCTTTGAGGACACACTAGTACCTGGATTGGAAAGTGCTTTACCTCCCACTAAATCCACTTCGTCATCCTGCTGCCCTCTAGCATTCTCTCCCTCATTTCTAGCTGACTCTCTCGCTTCTAACCAGGCCTTAAGGACCTTCTGATACTCCTCCTTCCTAGAGAGACCCGCAACAGGGACTGTGAATCGCTTGCAAAAAGAATTTAGCTGTTTGGCAGTGTAGGTTTCTAACCTGTCTCCCTCAAAGATGAGATCCTCCGAAGCACTGGGCGTTAGCATACCTATTGTAGACATAACTGGCAATTACAATCAACAATAGAACAAAATCAAACTGTATGTGGTTGCGCCTAGGCCTACACTCACTAGTAGCATACACCAGTTATTGTATGTGGATCACAAATGCAAGTCCTGATCCTCACCGCTGACCAGCAATGTTAGAAATGGGGATCTCTAGTTGGCAGCAGCTGGCGCAGATGTCCAAATAGGGATCCTTCTTCCTAAGTCAGAGTTAGGGGCTACACCCTTTGATAACCCCTGCTCAACCCTGTGGTAACGTAGCATGAGCAGACAGGCCTATCTCAGAGGCAGTGTGTGAAGCATTTACGACCATACACAATAATGCATTGAAGACACTCCACAGGGAGACCACACAAGAAGCTATAGGATAACAAGTATCTTTATATAGGCTTAACACAAGGCTCAAAAGCGATCAAGAAACCACAATGCACATCATTACAGATTCACTTCAAAAGCAATGGAGGCATTCAAAAAGCGCGTGGAACGAATGTAGTTTGAGGCCGGGGTCCACGTGACCCGGTGATGCACAATGTACCTGAGATTTAAAGGGGCACGGCACGCAGCCTCACAAGGAAGCCGCGGTGATGACAGGCGGACTCGCAGCGGCTACAGCTCCCCACTGTAGTGGTCCGCAGCGTGCACTCACGATAATCCTGGGAAGGGGCTTATAGGCGGGTACCCAGCGGCACCCGCAGGTGATAACAAGATCCTCGAAGTGGTGACTAGTGCGGGCACTCAGCGGCACAGCTCCTCAGCTGCAGCGGCCCACAATAGCGATGATTCTCATAGGACGGCAAATGGGGGCACTCAGTGGCACAGCTCCTCAGCTGCAGTGACCCACAATAGCGATAGTGATGATTCTCGTAGGGTGGCAAATGCGGGCACTCAGCGGCACAGCTCCGCAGCTGCAGCAGCCCAAAATAGTGATAGTGATGATTCCCGTAGGACGGCCAATGCAGGCACTCAGCAGCACAGCTCCTCAGCTGCAGCGGCCCACAATAGCGATAGCGATGATTCTCATAGGACGGCCAAGGCGGGCTCTCAAGCGCAACAGCTCCTCAGCTGCGGCGGTCCACAATAGCGATCAAGATGACTTTGGTAACACAGGCAAATGTGGGCTATCAGCGGCAACAGCTCCTCAGCTGCGGCGGCCCACAATAGCGATCACAATGACTTTGGTAACACAGGCAAATGCGGGCTCTCAGCGGCAACAGCCCCTCAGCTGAGGCGGCCCACAATAGCGATCACGATGACTTTGGTAACAAAGGCAGATGCGGGCTCTCAGCGGCAACAGCTCCTCAGCGGCAGCGGCCCACAATAGCGATGCAATGACTTTCAGCCCGTGTTCCCCGCAGTAGAACCAGAGGCTCTGGAATTCTCAACAGAGGCCTCACCTGCGAGTAGAATCCCTCTCAAATAGGAATCCGGACGGCTGATGGGTGAAGTCTAATGTCCCTGTGACTTCAGCAGGAGGCAAGCTCAAATCAGGCCCTTGGGTAGTTGCTTCAGCAAGATAGATAAAAGTCCTTTCCCTCTCGTTACACGGACAGAGGTTCGTCTTTGCATCCAGAAGTAACACACCGTGTAGGGGTTTTTGCACAGATCTTTATACCCCAAAAGTCTTTGTTCTCAAAGAGTCACAAATCACTGAACCCAGCCAGAACCACTTTGGTGTCGTCCTGAAGCATTTTATTCATGAGGCTACATCCTGCCTTTCAGGGAGAGGGGGTCTGCCATCAGACGCACAGTGGGAGGTGGAGCCATCATTCACCTTGCCAGGCACAGCCCTGCTCAGATCAAAGGGTCCCCCCTCCCCATACTCCAACTGCAGATCTCCCTATTTAATCCAGGTCGGTCTCAGCCTGCCCTGACCCTCCGAAACCAGACAGCCAATACACATAACAGCAGAGCACATGGGAGGTCTAAGGCAAGAAAATACCTACTTCCCAAAAGTGGTAGTTTTAAACACAGAGTATAGAAATAATCATCACTAAAAGATGCACTTTAATATTTGGAGCTAGGGCATGCTAAATTCGACTTTCCTATCATGTTCCTTGGGTCAATTAGGATTATACCAATTCATACAGTCAATTTACAATAGGGAGCATTTGCGCTGTGGCACTGAATGGCAGTGGCACAGCGCCCAGAGAATCTAACACCGGCAAACACAGAGGAGACAAAAGCGAATAATGGAAGGGGGGCCCATGCCAATAGTGCAGGTCTAACACGCCTCCCCTCCATCTGAACTTGGAAGTTCTCATCACTAAGGCGGAAAAATATGGACAGACCATCAGCATTGGCGTGTTCTGTACCAGGGCGGTGTTCACCGTAAAGTCCATACCCTGTAGAGAAATGGACCACCTCAACAACTTTGGATTCTCTCCCCTCATCTGCATCAGCCATCTGAGGGGCCTGTGTTCTGTCTGAACCCGGAAGTGAGTCCCAAACAGGTATGGTCTCAGCTTCTTCAGTGCCCAGACCACAGCAAATGCCTCACGCTCAATTGCACTTCACCTCTGTTCCCGTGGAAGTAACCTCCTACTAATGAAGGCTACAGGTTGATCTAGGCCCTCCTCATTGATATGTGACAGAACGGCCCCCACACCATGCTCGGAAGCGTCCATCAAAGCCAATCTCCCCTATCCCCTACCACCCTGACAAAAAACACAGAACCGATCCAATATCCCTTCCCTGCTGACATACTCCACAACTCATGGACATCCACCATCACCCATTCCAATCGCACTACCCCCATTATCGCACTCTGCCGACAAACACCCACTATCATGACACCTACTGATCCCTCCAGGGCCAGCAAACTCACAGTTAATAAACACCATAAGGCTGACATCGAGCCAGGCAGATCGGACACAAACTACGGTCAGTCCGCTACTGATCTTGCTATAGGCACTCCCCTCGTGACCTCAGTAGACCCGATTATATCCTCCCAAACTACCCGCAACCCCAATACTGACCGACTCCACCCGCCCAAACCATCTCCATGTCCGTCACCGAAAGTCCCTTGGACACTGACCTCCTTCAAACCACTGCACACTCTCCTGCCACTGAACCTAGACCACAGTCCCAAACCGTCTCCACCTACAACCCCACTGCCAATCCCCTGGACACTGACTGCCTCCTAACCATCGCTCACTCTCCTCCCTTTGACCCAAGACCCACAACACCTCCTCATCCATGTCCCGACCACTCACGTTCAATCTATCCCTGCACCTAATCCCAAGGACACCGTGCAATCACAGAGCCCAGTACTCTCTCCTTCTACAGATCTGACTCTCACACTGCTCCCTCCGAAGGCAAGCAACTCTCTTAACTCACTTACCCAACAATTGACCAGAATGGAGCAGAAAATCGACTCTTTAGCTGCCGACATCCTACACCTACAACAAGACCTTTCCAACCTAATTAAGCCACCTTGCTTACACACCCTGGGTAGCTACACACCTTCCCCCCGAATGGAGCAGAAAATTTACTCCCTAGCTTCCAACATCTTACACCTACAACAAGACCGTGCCAACCTGATTAAGCCACCATGCTCACTCACCCCGGGTAGCCACATGTCTTCCCCCCCACACAGCCTCTTTCATGCCCCCACCTGGCTCCCCATGGCCCTCCATGCCTTTGGGCAGTCAGGCTCATCGACCTAGCTGAGCTCTCCGCCCCATTTCAGTACTGGAAGCAGATGAGACCAACGACTCTTACCTCACAACGAACCTGAATACAGCTCCTTTCGCAATCCCATATAGTTGGCACAAATAGAATCCCTAGAATGGTCCACTCACCCAGATCCCCTGCTCAATACACTTCTATCCATACAGCACACCCCAACATTGAGACTCCCTGCCCTCTAAAATGCATGCTCCTAAACTGCAGATCAGCAGTGCAACACGCCACAGACATTGCTGAAGTTATACTCGGTGAAGAAATGTAGTGAAGATCGTTATCTAGATATGTACAATGCTAAGTTAGCATAACCGCGTTAGATGTTAGAAAGCCATCTTGCCGCTTTTGCTGCTTTTGTACACGACACTGTAGTCACATGTTATTAAATTGAGAAATGCTTACTCGACTTTGCTTCACATGAGAACTGTCTGTTGTTAACATCCCAAACAGTGAGCAGCGACCTTGGTCTGTACACAGTGTAAAAGAAACAGTCTAGGTCGCTAGACGGTGCATGTTGTTGAGTTCAGGTTGATCGGCCCACTAGTTTAGCCATAACACGCACGCAGCTGCAAATACCTGAAAGTCGAGTGCTTTTAATATTGCAGTGTTACATGTTTTCATTACATTCGGAAGAAGAGCGTTCCTAGGAGCAGAGCATAGCTGATCCTCTGATGTGAACTCTCTGAGCTGACCTTTACAGTATGGGGTTCCCCATTCAAGCCTAGAGACCTTCTATTAGTCTAATAATACTATTAGTGTGTTAGAGAAAGGAAGGTGGCTTAGATCCACTGTCATTTTAGTATGATTACTCCTTTCATTTTCTATGGTATTGTAACTATGCTGATGGTTTTGATTTTAATCGTTTGTCTGCTAATGTTAGCCAAACTGCTACATCTTAGGACATGAGGTTTATAAAATAAACTCTTTAAACTTTTACCGTGTCTCTGTTTATTCTGTTGTGGACTGGTACGAGAATAATTACGAAATGGTATTTCTGATTCCCACCATTCCTGAGAAATATACTAAGTCGCTTGTTCTGGGTTGTCTATACATTGGGACCACCGAGCTAAACCTCGGATAACGAATGGGACACTGATGCTGGCCGGATAAGGGACTCTGGGTTCTGAGGTGAGTTTTTGGTACACCGCAATTCACTGAGGGCCTGAGTTCCTGCGCATAGTTCTGTGCATTAGCAGAATCCCTGCAACATGGCGCACCTAACGTTTGGTCTATTGATTTGAGACGCCTTAGTGCTTGTATTAGTCCACAACACCCTCACTCTGGTTTCCGGATAACAGGAGTGACGGTTTAACCTACCTGTGTTTCGACTAAATAGGTTCCTTCAAGCTTGATCATTAAAAAGGTTATTTAATCTGAACCCTAGTGCTACTAATATACTGTAGATTTACTGTTTGTGTCCTAATGGCGGTCGATATTCCGGCTCATAGCCGGGCACCCCTGAAACGTCATCTGGCGCAGTATGGGGTGCCAGACGATGGTATGGCTGTGATTTTTGTGGTAAGTGCCGATGGTGAGTGAAGACGATGATACGTTCCACACCTATACTGCCACGCAGCTACCAGCCAACTATACGCCATATAGGACTCAGGAAATTCCTATTCCTGCCTGGCAGCATAGCATTTGGTTTAATGGTGCCGTTCCCCATGCGGTTATACCGGCGAGAATGGGCCCTTTGTCAATTGCAGGGGCCACCTGGCCGGTACTAGCCGGATACACGCCTCATCCTCGCTATCTACAGGTAACGGTGGCTGAGTTGCGTGTGCTTCACACAGCCCTTATTACAGTACATAGGGCTTTAGTGCAGTACGTGTCACGCAACGTGCAGGTGGTCGCTACTGCTGTTGCGGGGCATCAGACGGACCACCACGCAGTGGTTATTAGTCCTGTTATGGTTAATTCAGTTGTCGGCAAGCAACCCCAAAATAGGGATGATTTCCCTTATTGGCTTGCTGAGAAATTTGACCAGTTAGAAGCGGTTTATACGCATACGACTCCTGTGGAAAAACACTTGATCCTTACCATCACTTTGCCGAAAGACTTAGTCCCAGATATGGCTGATTGTGAGAACTGGGGTAAGGTCTTTGCAGCGACATACTCGAAGTGCTTTGGCACTCCGTCTCTGTCGGTACTGCCCTCCGTTATAAAACGTGTTCAGGAGAATCATGGTGCGGAGGCTGCTGTTGAATTGGGAATGCGGCTTGTCGGAGTGTTTGATGTGGTTGCTACCATGATACTGGGCAACCTCAAAGGAGATGCTATGCAGTTCCAAGTGCTTAATAAATTAGACGCAGTGGACGAAGACGACAAGCCGAGGGAATTAGCGAAAATTATCGCGAACGCCTATAAACAAGTTGGTCGTAGCACTTTAGGTGTTAAACCAACTGTGAAGAATCCTGATCTAATACAGCAGACAAAGGCAAACTCGTCTGGTAAGGACGAACGCCCTAATTTTCCAAAACAAAGTTGGCGGGCGAAAAAACAGGAGAAACAGCAACAGAAACAGGGGTCTCGTCCTGCCTCTCCAGTACAGTCAGGTAGTGAACGCGCTTATGATCTGCGCGATCGTGCTACTATTAAGTCACCTGATCGATTTCAGGTTTCTGAACAACGTTCTCCTCGTTCTTCACAGGAAACATCGGCTTCACAGTCCTGGTGGCGGAGGCACTGGAAAAAGTCGGGGTGCCCCACAAGCACATGAGCAATCCCGACAGACTGACGGCAAAGGCAAGCAGGAAGAATGTGCACGTCAAAGACCCCCGTTTCAGAAGAAGAAAGTTGCTGCACTGACAGCGAGGTATGCCTCAGATGGTACGGACGCAGCTTCAGAACCTGACATGGGCGCTAACGCTGCTAGACAGCGCCGCGGAAGTTACAGTAGTGCGACAAGCACTGCGTCCATATCTGGTGGCGACAGCAACTGATATATTCGTGAATATTGAAACTGCTGACACTCGGGTGTCTCCCCCTGATAGACTATATAATATAGTCATTCAAATTGAAGGTGACATACAACGTACAATTCAAGGGTTTTTTGGGGATAATCTGACCACTACCTATGATATTCTATTGGCGGAGGCAGATTGGCCCCCGGCTTTCGTTATAGATGCTCCTAGAGGGGAGGAGGTAATCCTCCCGTCCTTTGCGCACACAGTGCCTAAGGTCCTAGCTAAAAAGTACGCCGGGGAATGGGCTCAGGTGCAAGCACCTGCGTTATATCGAAATCAGGTTGGCTGGGATAAAATGTCTCCCGGCCATGAGATTCCGTTGCGGACTACGCCCCAACCTCAACCCCAATACCCCATGCGCCGCGAAGCTAGACCTCACGTCGCGTTGATCCTTGAACAATTGGAATATCAAGGAGTTATCGAAACATGTGTGTCACCTATGAATAATCCCTTGTTCACTGTGACGAAGCCTGACGGGTCGTACCGCCTAGTTTTAGATTACCGGCACCTAAACTCTCATTGCCGGACCTGTGCAGTACAGAACACCCACAGTTCGGCTCTCGACGATAGTCTCGTGAGAAAAAGGTTTAAAACCACACTTGACATTTCCAATGGCTTTTACAGCCATAACCTGTCCTCTCTTAGTAGTGAGTGGACGGCGTTCACCTCTGGTGGCAAACAAAAACAATTCAAAAGATTACCAATGGGCTATAAGAACAGCCCAGGAGTCTTTGCCGCTCGCGTGGTCTCCCTCTTAGAGGGTATAGACCCAGATGCGCACTTGTATGTGGATGACATTTATCTCACAGATGACGAGTTGGACCTGCATCTCCGTCGCGTTGATCGCATTATTGTTTTGTTTGCAGACTTCGGTTACAAATTCAACTTTGCGAAGTCACACATTGCAGAATATACAGTGTTGTTCTTGGGGTACGAACTCAACAATGAAGGTCGAGGATTGGCTCTGCACTTTCTAGAGAAGTGCGCATGCCTCCGTGCTCCTACTTCACTGAAGAAATTACAATCCCTGCTGGGTTTTCTGAATTTTGGTCGAACTTACATCCCGGATTATGCCCAGCGTATCAAGCCGCTTTATGCCTTGGTACAACCTACTTTTTCCAAATCTTGTTGGCTGCCAGAGCATTCAGCTATATTGCAGTTATTGCAAGCTGATCTTCTTGCTTCTAAATACTTACTGACGCGTGATAACCACACTAACATGGTCATAGTGCCCGGCGCAGTTGGTTTCACATACTTAACGTTCAATGTGGGCGACACCGTCCCCATTGCTTACAAATCTCACTTGTACACTTCAGCTGAACTGCGAGAAGGTTCTGACAGCAGTGCAGATGGCGATTCTGAAAGAACGAGCGCTGTCGCAAGGAAAACGCATGTTGGTGGTAACACCCTATCCTGCCCTTGAGGCGGTGAAAAAAGCAAGTGTACCGAATTCTAAAGCTTTGCATCCAAGGTGGATACAATGGGCCACTTCCTTGACTTCGCCGGACGTCACTTTTATCTTTGACGCGGCACTTCAGACTCAGGAGTTTTTGCAGTATGAATTCATTCATCCGGCCCCTCTGTCCTTGCGCCCACTCGAGGATTACCATTGTGTCATATACACTGAGGGTTCTGCGCAACCCGCAACTGGATCAAAGCACGCCTATTCAGCGGCCTGCGCAATTGTAGTCGGTACTTTCGTAAATGGTGACTTCCAGTCCGATGTCGTGCATACGCAGTCATTGGGTGATTGTACCGCACAGTTGGCGGAGCTTCGTGCTCTGGTGCTTGCACTGGAGTTTGCTGATCCCCGAGTCACTACCCTTATAGTGAGTGACTCCTTTTATTGTGTTCAATCTTACAACGACAATCTCAGAATGATTACCATGATTCTAAAGGTAGCACGATTAAGCATAAACTGCTTTAGGTTCGAGTGGCAGATCTTAAAGAACGTCTGCCTCTCGTGAATGTAATTCACACTCTTGGTCACCAACGAGTTGGTGTCCATGCTGTCGGCATAAGCCTAGCTGACGAGGCAGCAAAAACAGCAGTGGCGACATACTTAGTAGCAGCAGTTACAAGATCCAAAAGTAAGATCGATGATGACATCTTGGCAGCTATTGCTGCTACAGAGCAGGGAACGAAGCCACCGAGAGGTTTCCCTGCTCGTTACCATTATCGCTTAAGTCCTGATAAAGTCCCATTAGTGAGGATTAATGACGTTGGTGACAGATTGATTCCCAACGCGGACTGCAGACCTTCTTTGATATTAGCGGCTCACGAGGGCATGGCGTCCGCGCATGCCGGCGTTGCAGCTACTGTATCTCTGTTACAACAACGTTACTGGTGGTGCGGTTTGTATAAACAAGCCAGGGCTTATGTTCTTAATTGTGACATTTGCCAGCAGATTAAACCTTCGACTGCGGCGCGCCCACCACAAACTCAGTTGTACATATCTAATAAACCATTGGGTTGTGTTTATTTAGATCACTGCGGTCCTTTTACCTCTGATACTGCGTACAAATACATCTTGGTTGCAGTTGATTCGTGCACACGTTTTCTGTGAGTGTGGCCACAAAGGAGTGCTGATTCTCGCACTGTCATAAAAAATTTGCGTGTCTTTGTTGGGAGTTTTGCATGTGGTACCTTTCATTCTGATCAGGGCCCGGCGTTCGCCTCTAAGGCGTACAAAGAGGCCATGAGAAATTTGGGGGCCCAAGTCAAATTTTCGTCTCCATACCGGCCTGAGGGTAATAGTGTAGTGGAGCCGTGACTTAAAGCAATCTTTGACAGCCAGAGTTTTGGGTACTGGCCGGAACTGGCTAGCCCACTTGTATGACGTGCAACATGCACTTAATAATCTCCCTAGAAGGTCTCTGGGTGGGCGGACCCCATACATGATGCTCTTTGGTGTTCGAATGTTGGTTCCAGACCTTGATGGTCTAGACATGGAGGCGTCAGCCGCACCCTTTGACGTAGATGAACACTGTGCTGTATTGCAGAATCTTCAAGAAGCCAGAAACAGTCTAGCGAAGGAACACGTACCCTCCTCATCAGATGCTGAACTTCAGATTCCGGTAGTCGGCTGGCTACCTCGAGTTGGTGATCTGGTCCGTGAGAAGGTGGAGAACAAGAAGGAGTTCAGCCCCTCTTATCGTGCACCTGTTCCAGTGCTAGGAGTGCAGGGTACTAGAACAGTCATTTTACCTCCACTTCCTGGTCGAAAGGATAAGAGGTACATTTCGATTGACAATGTCAAACTACAGCGAGTGGCCGATTCTTCTTAGTATGACTCCGGCGGTTTCCTGCCCTTCGATGCTGAGAAATTCTGTTGTGGCCCGAGCTTCTGACAAAAGTGCCTGATGTTGCCATCGAGATGCATGCCGTTACTGGTCCCTTGTTGCCACAAACGCCTAGTGGTGTGCTTGAAGAAGTTGAATATGCTTATCCTGCGGATGTTACCTTGCCGGTTTTACAATCCACCACAGTTGCCCTCTCACAAGACTCTTTTGATTCTCGTTCAATGACTTCCATTGCCCCGTCCAAGGTTTCAATTTTTGTGGCCTGGTTCAAAAGACATTTTTTAATACCCCCTTGGACTTACATCTGGCTGGCGCTCATATGTTTATGTCCATTGGCTTTGTGGTAGTGTTTTTTAGACTTATCAATGGACACTACCTGAATGAAAGGTCAACGATTCGACTAATTAATGGAACTTTGACCCCCACTCTTCATCACACATTATGAAGAGGGACCAGACTTTTGTGAACATTACTGCCTGGCCTGTACGTGATGGGATCGCTTGGGATGCCGTTAAATTTCAAATTCATGGCCCCACTGAAGTAATTAATGTGCCAAATGTATTTCGTGTTTCTATGGGTGATGTTGTTAAACAGAACATTCACTCAGATGACTGGGATGTTCAAGCCATAGAAGCACTGTTTTCTGATTTAAAATATTATGCTGCATTTGATGCTGAGGATTTGTATTTAGATACTGCTAATTATGATGAGCAATTTTGTTATCAACATTATGGCACGCATTTCCTACACAAAGCAAATACGTTTAGAAATTTTGTAAATTATACGCAGTGGGAACACTGCCCCGCCCCTAGGATGGGCAGCTCTGCCACGTTAGTGGAAAAATTTATTTTAAAGTTGCGCCTGAGTCTGCTTCTAAAGTTAGACTGAGACACACCAAATTGTTGTATTCCAAGTCCTTTATGGACGAGTTGGCAATTGGCGGGTATGATCTGTGGAAAGCTACAGTCGATCTTAAGTCGGTTTGGGGCTCCAAACGATGGCAAGTACAGGGAACAGAAGCTTTGCATCGTGCCTGTCTTATCCCGAATCACATGTTATTTTTAAATTCTTTTTTTTTTTTTTTTTTTTTTTTTTTGAAAACCTTTATTGACAGTTCAATAGAGAACAAGTATGGGCCTACAACCCCCCGGGGCCGGCCGCTAAGCAATCAGAGCAAAAAAAGGGCAAGTGTAAACACAGGCAGCACATCGGGGAGCAGAGTCGTGATGCTATTACTGTGAACAGCGTAGGTAGGGCACCAGGAGAAAAAGGTTTTCGTTTTATAATGAAACGAGGCAGAAGGATCAGGTGCCAGACAATTTTCAAACAGCAATTACAGGTATGCAGAGTAATAGACGTAAACGATTTACAGCAATCTATTAGGTCAATAGCGCAAACACAAGAACATCAGGATGAGGAAGAGTATCATAAGCAGTTGCGCCTGCAGTCCCCCGCCAGAACTCCCGGAGAGCACCCCGGAAATTGTGGTACACATGGAGCGGCAACGAGTCATAGCAAAGGAGGTGTATCACGCTGATCCCAGAAAAAGAAAAACAAAAAGAATCAGAGAAGAAAAAGGAGGCCATGGAAAAAGAGATAAAAGACGAAAGAATCCCCTCCCCCAACCCCCCACCCTGCACCTCTGCAGATGAGTACGGCCCCCCCCCCAGCAGTGTGCCTGTCGCCCTGGAACCAGACCCGAAATATAGGAGAAGAGGGAAAAAGAAGTAGGAAAAGAACCCCACCAGACGGGGGGGTGGAGAAAGTATTAATAAACTGGAGGAGGGCCTTCAAAACATACCCCCGGCTTCTCCCTCCCGCACGGTAAGTTTCCCCCAAAGTGAACAATAAACAGCACAAAAGCGATCTTCTCAAAGAAAGATGGGGAGCACTATGCACCTATTATGCTGTTAGCTATGCCAGGAGAGCACGCAATCCCTGAGCCCGCCCGTCCACTAGATGACCACCCCTGAAGGATCAGCCTTATCCCTGACCACTCTTTGGAATTCTGCCCATGCCTACCCCTCGACCCAGCACCATATCCGACGTTACAAGGTAGAGGATTGTCCAAAAACGTCCGAGAAGCGACGCACACAGATGGGGTGGAAGTCTCTGAGCATCAACACAGTCCGCAGCGTGGAGAAACAGGCTTCCCAGTGCTGCCCCAGGATATGCACTGCACTCAAGGTCCAGGAAGGCAGAAGCAGCCAAAGCAGACAATAGTTGCTGGAGTTGTCCCTGGGTCGCAGGAGGGCACGTACGGGACGAGGCTACCACATCCCACTCAGGTCCAATGCCTCCGGGACAGATCAGGCCCTCAGCTGGACGAACACACTGTAGCATACTGGCCTGAGTGTCCAGCCGTGCACTAACCTCAGGGGTGGCCGCCAAAGTGTCCTCCTGTGCGCAGTGTGGGTAGTCCCTATGTACGTGCGGACAGGCGGGCCGCCATTGCCCCAACGCCGACGCCACACCGTCGAGCTTACTCCCCAAGACCCGGACACCATGAATCAAGGAGGAGTGAAGAGCACCAAGGGCCTCGAGGAGGTCGCCGTACCCCAGCACAGCTCTCTGCGATCGCGCCGCCACACTCCCAAAAGTCGCACTCTCACAAGCCCGCTGCGACCCAGCGGACAGGATGGTAGGCTTCATCGCAACAAGATGGCCGCCAAGTATGCCCGACCCTCACCGGGGCCGGGACCCTGGGACAAGCGTCTCGATGGCCACGTCGCTGGTGACCGGGTTCCGGGGGCAGGCGAAAAGTTATCCGTTGCGTGGTCACGGGCAACAGTCGTCCCCACTACGGACCCGCTCCCGTAAAAAGCCGGGGGCGGCCCGCAATGATCAGGGCAGGATACGGGCGGCAGCCGGGCAGCTCACCATCAAAGGCAGGGGCAGCCACCGGAGGATCTGAGAATTGCCCCCACGGGCATGCACTCGGACCGCTACACTTGACAGTAGAAACGACCACGACGAAATGTAGGCCGAGTTTGGCACCGCTCCGGTGGACCGCCTCCGCCCAGTCACAACAGGCCGCTGTTGTTGAACTGCCACCCGGCCACGGCGTCCACTTGAGGTCCCGGCTCCAGGGCAGCACAGGCCGCAAAGTTCAAATGCTCGTTTCTCCGGCGATACCGCAGCCAGAAACCTCGGAGTCACGCAGTCGGGTGCCACTCTCCTTCAGAAACACGACCGCGTAGCACAGGTTAAGGATCTCGTGCAGGATATCCGTGCGGGATGCGGAGGTTCACGGAGCCGGGAGTCTACGCTGCCGTCCCGGTCGCCATCTTGGCTCCTCCGTTATTTTTAAATTCATCCATTTTTCAGACCACTTGTTTTGGATTGGCTACTTCTAAAAG
Source organism: Triturus cristatus (assembly GCF_964204655.1). Lineage (NCBI taxonomy): Eukaryota > Metazoa > Chordata > Amphibia > Caudata > Salamandridae > Triturus > Triturus cristatus. The sequence continues at coordinate 444,737,785 of NC_140581.1, forward strand.
ATTAAATTCTCCCTCCGTTCCGGATCTGGGTGCTTATCCCAATTGGGGTAATCATACGGATCTATCCCTTGCTATGTTGCAGACACAGGTTTCCAACACGTCCTTCAATATTTCTGAATTAAATAGGGAAGGGTGGTTGGTATGGCAAACGAGTTCGGACTCCTGTCAACATCGGTTTCTGGATTTAAAGCAGGGGTATACACAAGTTCGTGTAGACCCCCGTTTTGAATCTTCTCACACTGTAACTACCTACTCAGTAGGGAAGTTATGCCAGTCTTGGCTGCAACATTCCACTTTAGCGTCTGTTAAACTTCATTTAGCACGTTTGAATGACAAAATAGATTTGAATGATTTTGTTAAATGTTCTGCTCTTGGCAGGCCCAAACGATGGGTGTATGCTGTTTATAATGAAGTTTGGAAGTTATCACAAGTTGAGGCTGCGTCCAGATTACGTGCTATTGATCAAGCCAATATGGAAAAAGTGTTGGCTGTAATAGATAATAGTATTAACACCCTCTCTTCTAGAATTTATACCTTAGATAATATTGTGTCGTCTGTGGTAGACATTGTGCAGGATGATTTGTCTGTATTGTATCATGGTCAAAATCAGTTGCGCTCTATTATGCAGTTTGCATGGACGTTGCAAACTTTAAAGACAGGGAAAGTCCCTTGGGATTGCATGAATACTTCTTTGTTCCTCCCTTTTAATTTAACTGCAAAACAGCAATTCATGTCCATGAAGGATGCTACATATTCATTGCTACACATTGAAAAGTTAGAACCTTTGCCTTTCTCTGTTGCTGAATTGAATTCTGCTGTGTGGCTTGTCCATGGGTTGATCACGTTACCGTTTCCCCTGTTCAAGTTTAGTTCATGCATGAAACATTATGCTCTGGGCAGGTATGAACAACTGGGTACGGCCTTCCTGCATGAAGTTTGGTCACTCCCCTTCACATACAGATGTGTGAGGGAAGGCAAGGAGGTTTACTTGAAAGGTGAGGAGTGCACTTCCACTCCGGATCATTCTGTTGTGTGTAGGCACATTCAATTGCATGGTGCATGTAATGCGCAAGCCCCTAATTTAGCTTGCGTCCTGAAAGGGATTCCTGTGCCAGTTATTACTCCATATTTTACGCTGCTTGCTAACGGTAGTTCTTTGCTGTTAAATAATGAAGCTTGCTGTGGGATGTTAGTGGGGATTCCCTACATAGTGACTATATCGCAGAGAGTGGTTTGCTGTAATAACGTCCTGTTCCCACCCCCGCATACCCGGCTCGATGTATCCATCTGGCCTTCCATTCCAACCTTGAAAGCAGAGTTCAACAAGATGAGCAGAATAAGGGCTCTATTGTCTCAAAAAGAAGTCGCGTTGACTTCATCCCGGGAAACATTTGTCCTTCACGTAGCAAACACCCGCACTGAGGTGCAAGCGCTTTTGAATACTGATCTGCCACTTCATTTTGGGACTCTGATTCTGTTGGAAAACCACTCCCACACTAGAAGGGGTGGTGGTGGTCTTCCGGACACACTGTGGTAGCTTGGCTCGAGTGGTCAGGAATCAGGCTCCGTGCTAAGCATACAACATACCCAAACAATAACCATGCGTGCATCCGTTCCAAAAACGACTCTACACCGTAAAAATTATGAAAATAACTTTCTTTATCTGCTTTTTCTCTTAGTTGCTGATTGGAGAAAATAAATAACAATCACAATATACAAGCTTTTTAGAAAGTGCAGGACAAATAAATACTGGCTTACTGATTCAATAAATAGGGGTGATCATAAATACTGAAGGCATAAATACAAGTGCAATACAGACAGGCAATTAAATATTCTGAGGCAATAAATACTGTAACCATTAAATATTGTGCATCAATAAATACTGTGGACCAATAAATACAGTGGAACAATAAATAGGTTATATACAATAAATACAGTGCCCCTAGTAAATACTTAAAAGCTGACAGTGACACTCATGGATTCAGATCACTTTTGAATTCCTAAGGGCTGATTTGGCCCAGGCACAGCTTGTGGGGATGTGGAAGGCTTGGGGGGGGTCTACTCCCTGGCTTGGTCAAGGCTGAGGCCTAAACTGAGGTAGATAAAGGGGGAAAATACCAGAGACCTGGCTCTCTCTCTCCACACAACTTCTCTAGATTAGTCCCAGTTCACCCCTGGCACAGTCAGGTTGGTTCCAGCACCTCCCTAGCCCCTTAGAGCAGTCTCTCAGGTCTCCACAGGGCCTTAGGCGCCCTCTACTCCACTTACTGCCCTTTTTCTGATGCTCCGACGCCGCTGGAGTCGGGTCGATGCCGTGAGGCGGTTCCAGCTCGATGTCGGCGGCCTCGGCACAATGTCAGTTCTTTGACGACGCCGGCGGCGGCTCCGGTCTCGACGTCAGCGGCCTCGGTTCGATCTCGGCCTCCGATTCGATGGCGTCGGGCAGTCTTACTCGATGTCGACTTCGGGCGGCTCCGGTCCGATGGCGACCTCGGCTTCGATGACGTCGGCCGGCCTTGCCTCGATGTCGACTTCCGGCGGCTCCGGAGTGCGATCCTCACTCCCGACCTCCGGTGCTCCTCACAGGTCTCCGGCGACTCCGGAGTGCGACCTCCACTCCCGACCTCCGGCACGATTCTCACAGGTTCCGGCGACTCCGGAGTGCGATCCTCACTCCCGACCTCCGTTACCCTTCACCTCGGTCTCCGACGACTCCGGAGGGCGGACTTCACTCCTCCGATGACGCCGCTCACTCGACCTCGGGTGACTTCCTCCTCGACCTCTGGTATTCCTCACGACCTCTGACGGCGCCCTCTCTCGACCTCTGGCGGCTCCGGGTACGACGTCTGCTTTTCCAGTCAGCGCCGCTTCTCCACCTCGGGCTCCAGGTCTCAGGCTACTCGACGTCGGACTCCAGAGAAACCAGTTTCCAGGTCAGGATCTTGCTGTTCTCTGTTTCTAAGGCCTGTTCCTGCTGTCCAGGTCCTTAGGATGGTGTTTCTGACTTCTTCCCACACAGGGCTCCAGGCTGGGCTCAGTCAGTAGGGACTAGTATCAAGGGTGGGTTTATGGACCCCACTCCAGGCACAAGTTTCCACCCCTGCTGCTTCACTCCTTCCTCCTTCACGTTTGTGCTGCTCACTCTTCACCAGTCAGGTGCCAACTGCCAGCTCCAACTGCCAACTCTCTGTCTTAGCTTCCCAACATTCTAAACCGCCTCCAACGGTCACAGGGTTCTGGAATGTTCTGGAAGGTGCTAGTAGGTTCCAGTGGATGCTGGTGATGTCACAGGTGGCCACCATTTTGTGCTCCAGGCCCTCAGACAGAAGTTTCAGGGGTAGATAAAATGGCTCCCTGAATCTGCAGCAACACGTAAAAGTCTGGTGGTTCCCAAAAAGGAAACATTCAAACAGGGTTTGAGGCAAAAGTGGGACAAAATAAATAATGATGAGGAGGGACCACCCAAAGGGCTGACAGGTCTAACACGCGTCCCCCCCAGCTGAAAGTGGGGAGAGCTACCCAACCCCTTGGGAGTTCTCATCACTAAGGCGGAAATACCTTGAGAGACCGTCTGCATTGGCGTGGTCCACTCCAGGCCGATGTTCCACCTGAAAGTCCATTCCCTGTAGGGAAATAGACCACCTCAACAACTTGGGATTCTCCCCCTTCATTTGCATCAGCCAACGAAGGGGTCTGTGGTCGGTCTGAACCAGGAAGTGCGAGCCAAACAGGTATGGCCGCAACTTCTTCAGAGCCCATACCACTGCAAAGGCTTCACGCTCTATTGCACTCCACTTCTGTTCCCTGGGAAGTAGTCTCCGGGATAGGAAGACCACGGGTTGATCCAGACCCTCTTCATTGAGTTGCGATAACACTGCCCCAATGCCATGTTCTGATGCATCTGTCTGGACAATGAACTCCTTGGAAAAGTCTGGGGCCCTTAAGACCGGGGCCTCGCACATGGCTTTCTTCAATCTCACAAAGGCTTGCTGACAAGCCTCCGTCCAGACTACCCGTCGAGGTTGTTTCTTGGACGTGAGCTCCGTGAGGGGGGCTACGATGGTACCGTACCCCTTCACGAAGCGGCGGTAGTATCCCGTGAGGCCCAAAAATGCTCGGACCTCAGTCTGAGTCTTGGGGGGTTCCCAGGCCATGATGGCCTCGATCTTCGCCTGGAGGGGTTGCACCGCTCCCCTACCCACCAAGTGTCCAAGGTACACTACCGACCCCTGCCCGATCTGGCACTTGCTGGCCTTGATCGTCAATCCAGCTTGTCTCAGGGCCTGGAGAACAGCTTGCAGGTGACGCAAGTGATCCTCCCAGCTGTTACTGAAGACGGCTATGTCATCCAGATAAGCAGCAGAGAAACTCTCCATTCCGGTGAGGATCTGGTTTACCAGGCGCTGAAACGTGGCAGGTGCGTTCTTGAGCCCAAAGGGCATCACACAGAACTGGTAGTGGCCATTGGGCGTGGAGAAGGCTGACCTTTCCCTTGCTCCATCAGTCAAAGAGATCTGCCAGTACCCAGAAGTAAGGTCAAAGGTACTTAGATATTGGGCAGCTCCCAGCCAGTCAATCAATTCATCCGCCCTAGGGATCGGATGAGCATCAGTTTTGGTCACTGAATTCAGTCCCCGGTAGTCCACACAGAACCTCAGTTCCGGTTGGGCACCCGGTGGTGCAGCTTTTGGTACTAACACCACCGGACTGGACCAGGGGCTGCTAGAAGGTTCGATCACTCCTAGCTCCAGCATCTTAGTGACTTCACCGTTAATGCTGGCCTTCACCTTGTCTGACATCCGGTAGATCTTGGACTTCACAGGTGGGCTGTCTCCTGTGTCCACGTCATGGACGCACAGGTGAGTCCTACCCGGGACAAGGGAGAACAACGAGGAGTACTGCCCCAGGACCTGGCGACAGTCCTCCTGCTGTTCAGGAGTTAGAGATGGGGAGAGATTCACTCCCTCCACCGACCCATCCTTCTCTTGAGACGCAAACAGATCAGGGAGAGGCTCGCTTTCCACGTCCTCTCCTCCGTCAGTCACCATCATCAAGATGACTTCGGGCCTCTCGTGGTGGGGTTTGAGGCGGTTGGCATGCAGCACCCGCAGGGGCTGACGAGGGGTCTTCAGGTCCACCAAGTAGGTAGCCTTACCCTTCTTCTCCAACACCTCAAAGGGTCCTGACCAGCGATCCTGGAGGGCACTAAGCTCTCCCGGTTCGATCACCCACACCTTCTGGCCAGGTTCCAACTCCACCGGGTGAGCATTGTGGTCATACCACGCTTTCATCACTGCTTGGCTGGCTTCCAAGTTGTCAGAAGCTTGCTTCCACAACTTAGCCATTTGGCTCCGGAAGGCCAGCATGTAGCTCACCACGTCCTGGGGAAGCTTTCTGGGAGTTCTTTCCCATCCGTCTCTCACCAGGTTGAGAGGTCCACGTACAGGGTGCCCATACAGAAGCTCGAAGGGGCTGAAGCCCACTCCCTTCTGTGGCACTTCCCTGTAGGAAAAAAGTAAACAGGGTAGGAGGACGTCCCATTTCCTCCGCAGGCTTTCAGGCAGACTTCTGATCATGCCCTTCAAGGTTTTGTTAAACCTCTCCACCAGACCATTTGTCTGGGGGTGGTAAGGAGTGGTGAACCGGTATGTCACTCCACACTCCTTCCACATCGCCCGCATATACGCTGACATGAAGTTGGTCCCCCTGTCGGACACAACTTCCTTGGGAAAACCCACTCGGGTAAAGATTCCCATCAGGGCCCTAGCCACAACAGGTGCTGTTATGGTCCTCAGAGGTATTGCCTCTGGGTACCGTGTGGCATGATCCACCAGAACCAGGATAAACCTGTGACCAGCTGTAGTTGGTGGATCTAACGGACCCACAATGTCGATGCCCACCCTTTCAAAGGGGGTGCTAACGACAGGAAGTGGTTCCAGGGGAGCTTTCAGCTTCACCCCTGTTTTCCCACTGGCTTGGCAAGACACACATGTCCGGCAGTAGGTATCGGACGACACTTTCATCTGAGGCCAATAAAAGTGTGGGACGAGACGGGCGAAGGTCTTGTCTTGCCCCAGGTGTCCTGCCAATGGTATCTCGTGAGCCAACTCCAGAAGGAAGGCTCGATAACGTTGAGGAACTACCAAGGCTCGTGACGATCCATGTAGGGGTGCCTTGGGTTCACTGTAGAGGAGGCCATCCTCCCAGTAAACACTGTAGTTCCCTTCAACGTTCCCTGCTGCCTGGGCTTCGGCCTGTCGCCTTAGCCCCTCAAGGGTAGGGCACTCCCTCTGGCCCTGGCAGAATTCCTCCCTGGACGGGCCTCCCTCCACGTGCCATTCGGCCGGGATGGGTAGGTCCTCCAGGTTGGTAACGTCCCCCACCGCAGACTCCTGGTCCACCACCTTCGGTGGCCTATCCGTCCTACGGGGTGGGGACGCCGAGGCAGGCTCCTCCTGTCCTCGGTTCTTCCCTTGACTGGCAGCTGGCTGGGCCTTTGTTCCAGGCTCCAGCCGAAATGAACTCCCTCTTCGGGTAGTCGCGGACCTTGTGCTAACACAGGCCCAGTCAGGTGTACCCAGCATCTCGGTGTGAGTCCGGTATTCCACCTCCTTCCAAGCGTTGTGCTCCATGTCATTCCCCAGCAGACAATCGACTGGCACGGCAGGGCTTACGGCAACTCGAAGTGAACCTGCAACCCCCCCCCATTCAAAGGGAACCTCGGCCACGGGATAGTGGCCTGTTCTGCCGTCAGCCATCGCGGCTGGGTGGAGTACATCGGGAATTACCTGCTCTGGAGACACCAGTTGGCTACGCACCATAGTCATACTGGCTCCTGTGTCTCTCAGAGCCTCCCCTCTTTGGCCGTTGATGGTGACCCACTGCCCATACTTTGCAGTATTTGCGGGCACCTGGATCTTAGGAACCATCTCCCGTTCTCCCAGGGACACTAAAGTGACACCCGCCCACTCCCTTCCCTTAGTTAAGGGCATCTCCTCCCCGAGCACTACACTAGCTACTCCGGGGGTCTTTCCTCCAGTGGGAGGGGGTGGTCGTTTCAAGCACTTCGAATCTCCTTTATAGTGTCCAACGCCACCGCACTCATAGCAATGGACAACCCTTGGCTGCTGACTCTGGCCAGGATTAGGGTTTCTGGGCGGGTTAGCCTTAGGGGTGAATCCTGTTCCCTTCCCTTGGAAGTTATTTTGGGGGCCTTTGGAGAACTCCTTTTTCTTTTCCCCTCCCTCTTTCTTCTGGGGGGCGCCCTGTCCGGCCTTTTGAGTATCCCCTCCAGTCCCCCTTGTGGACACCCGGGTACTAGCCCAAATGTCCGCCTCCTCAGCAAGCTTCCGGGGACTGGTCAGCTTGCTATCCACCAGGTGTTGCCGCAGTTCAGGGAAACATTTCTCGAGCAGGTGTTCCTTCAGTACCAGGTCAAACAACCCCTCGTAGTTCCTCACTTCACTGCCCTGAATCCAACCTTCCATTGCCTTCTTCGCATAGTCCAGGAAGTCCACCCAATTCTGCGTGCCCAGTTTGTGACTACCCCTGAACTTCTGTCTGTACTTTTCAGGTGTTAGTCCAAACTTTCTGATGAGCGCCAGTTTCATGGTGGGGTAGTGGGTCTGCTCATCCTCCTCGAGGGCCAATAAAGCATCCCTACCAGCTGGAGGCATGTACTTGTACAATCCCCCTCCCCAGTACTTCTCTGGAACCCCATGGGCCCTCAGTGAGACCTCATAGGCCGCTAGCCACTTGGCGATATCGTCGCCCACACCATAGCTAGCTACTATGTCCTTTGGCAGGTATGGTTTAGATTCCCTGGTGATCTCTTGGGTCTGGCTGCCACCATTAGGAACAGGTTGTGCCCCGATTCTCAAGATCTGAAGATCTATTTCTTTCAGTCGTAATTCATGGGCCATCCTCTGCTCCTCCTTCTCCTTTTCCAGCCTTGCTAAGTCCCATGTGAGTTGTCTTTTCTCCCTCCGGTCTGTTAACTCCACTTCAGACAAGCCACCGCTAGAGGCACTGCTGCCCTTCCTGGAAATGGTTCTGGGCCCCGCTGACAGGTTCCCTACCTCAGGTTGGTACATCTCAGCCCCCTCGGTGTCAGGCTCTCTATCCCTGTCCTCCTCCTCAGCCTTGCTTTCTCGGCGTGCCTCCCCCCAAGCCCTTAAGCTGGTTTGGAGTGCACCCTTCTTTGCTCCTGGGGGACAGTACACCCCCTCCCGCTGGCAAAACTCCCTGAGTTGGGCCACAGTGTACGTTTCTAGATTTTCTAGTACAAACTCCATCTTGCCCACTCAGGTTAGAGGACAGGTTTTGTGCAGTAACTATGCAGGGGGGTACCTTTAATAATACCTCCTCCCACCACCAGAGTAAATTTGGAAAAAACAAAAACCCACAATTAGGAAGGCCGCTTTGAGAAAACTCCCGGTGTAGGCCTATGGACTACCCACAGTTATTGTTGAGTATACGTAGGCACAGCTCAATCCCACCACTGAACACCAATTTATGTTGGAAAACCACTCCCACACTAGAAGGGGTGGTGGTGGTCTTCCGGACACACTGTGGTAGCTTGGCTCGAGTGGTCAGGAATCAGGCTCCGTGCTAAGCATACAACATACCCAAACAATAACCATGCGTGCATCCGTTCCAAAAACGACTCTACACCGTAAAAATTATGAAAATAACTTTCTTTATCTGCTTTTTCTCTTAGTTGCTGATTGGAGAAAATAAATAACAAACACAATATACAAGCTTTTTAGAAAGTGCAGGACAAATAAATACTGGCTTACTGATTCAATAAATAGGGGTGATCATAAATACTGAAGGCATAAATACAAGTGCAATACAGACAGGCAATTAAATATTCTGAGGCAATAAATACTGTAACCATTAAATATTGTGCATCAATAAATACTGTGGACCAATAAATACAGTGGAACAATAAATAGGTTATATACAATAAATACAGTGCCCCTAGTAAATACTTAAAAGCTGACAGTGACACTCATGGATTCAGATCACTTTTGAATTCCTAAGGGCTGATTTGGCCCAGGCACAGCTTGTGGGGATGTGGAAGGCTTGGGGGGGGTCTACTCCCTGGCTTGGTCAAGGCTGAGGCCTAAACTGAGGTAGATAAAGGGGGAAAATACCAGAGACCTGGCTCTCTCTCTCCACACAACTTCTCTAGATTAGTCCCAGTTCACCCCTGGCACAGTCAGGTTGGTTCCAGCACCTCCCTAGCCCCTTAGAGCAGTCTCTCAGGTCTCCACAGGGCCTTAGGCGCCCTCTACTCCACTTACTGCCCTTTTTCTGATGCTCCGACGCCGCTGGAGTCGGGTCGATGCCGTGAGGCGGTTCCAGCTCGATGTCGGCGGCCTCGGCACAATGTCAGTTCTTTGACGACGCCGGCGGCGGCTCCGGTCTCGACGTCAGCGGCCTCGGTTCGATCTCGGCCTCCGATTCGATGGCGTCGGGCAGTCTTACTCGATGTCGACTTCGGGCGGCTCCGGTCCGATGGCGACCTCGGCTTCGATGACGTCGGCCGGCCTTGCCTCGATGTCGACTTCCGGCGGCTCCGGAGTGCGATCCTCACTCCCGACCTCCGGTGCTCCTCACAGGTCTCCGGCGACTCCGGAGTGCGACCTCCACTCCCGACCTCCGGCACGATTCTCACAGGTTCCGGCGACTCCGGAGTGCGATCCTCACTCCCGACCTCCGTTACCCTTCACCTCGGTCTCCGACGACTCCGGAGGGCGGACTTCACTCCTCCGATGACGCCGCTCACTCGACCTCGGGTGACTTCCTCCTCGACCTCTGGTATTCCTCACGACCTCTGACGGCGCCCTCTCTCGACCTCTGGCGGCTCCGGGTACGACGTCTGCTTTTCCAGTCAGCGCCGCTTCTCCACCTCGGGCTCCAGGTCTCAGGCTACTCGACGTCGGACTCCAGGGAAACCAGTTTCCAGGTCAGGATCTTGCTGTTCTCTGTTTCTAAGGCCTGTTCCTGCTGTCCAGGTCCTTAGGATGGTGTTTCTGACTTCTTCCCACACAGGGCTCCAGGCTGGGCTCAGTCAGTAGGGACTAGTATCAAGGGTGGGTTTATGGACCCCACTCCAGGCACAAGTTTCCACCCCTGCTGCTTCACTCCTTCCTCCTTCACGTTTGTGCTGCTCACTCTTCACCAGTCAGGTGCCAACTGCCAGCTCCAACTGCCAACTCTCTGTCTTAGCTTCCCAACATTCTAAACCGCCTCCAACGGTCACAGGGTTCTGGAATGTTCTGGAAGGTGCTAGTAGGTTCCAGTGGATGCTGGTGATGTCACAGGTGGCCACCATTTTGTGCTCCAGGCCCTCAGACAGAAGTTTCAGGGGTAGATAAAATGGCTCCCTGAATCTGCAGCAACACGTAAAAGTCTGGTGGTTCCCAAAAAGGAAACATTCAAACAGGGTTTGAGGCAAAAGTGGGACAAAATAAATAATGATGAGGAGGGACCACCCAAAGGGCTGACAGGTCTAACAGATTCAGACTATCTTTAATGCCTCGTCCACAAGTGGCATAGCTCATTTTTTTAAAATTGTGGGCTCCGGCCTCGTGACCTCTTTTCAAACTATTTTTGGTGTGATCCCGGCCTTTTTTCATTCTATTTTTTCCAGCGTCTTCGGAGGTCTCCCTTTACTTCTCGCCCTCATAGCTGGAATACTTTTGTTGATCTGCGCACTACGCTATGGATGCACAAATTGCGTCTCACGACAGCAGGTCCCGGCTGGTACATCTTTGCTACCGGATGCTTGAGTACTATGGCACTTTACCACTGGCGACGTTAAGCATAGCCTATGGATTGTCCTTTCGGTTTCCGTACTTTACTTGTGTACAGCCCATCTTCCATTGCCTAGATTGTCCATTCCAATGGGCTCTGGATTTGTGTCTGTCAAACTCGGCGTCTCCGGCCCCGGATTTTGATCGGCTAATGAGCCCCTTAGTGGCTCATGAGTTAGACTGTTCAGGAGTTGCGATTATGGCCTGTGGTGCGGCACATGGAGTCCTTGGGAATTGGGACATCGGAAAGGCTGCGATTGAATTCTTAGAGAGAAGTTATCTTGAAGAGCATGCCAGTTGTCCTCGTCTGGTGCTGGAAGCTCCGGTGGTTGAGGAGCATGTATGTTCCTTCCCCGTCCTGAACTGGATGGCAGATAATTTTGCGGAACGTTCCAATGATTTTCTCTTGGAAGCTGTTGCAACTTATTGTGCCTATACATTGATGGATTGACTTTCGTATTGTCATTTCGTCCTACGTCCTTCAATGATTTTTTTATCATCTACATGGTTTTTCTTACTCCGTTTTAACTTTTTTCTTTGTTTTTTTTTTTTGCTTCGAACTTTTTTCACTTCCCTTATATGGACTTATAGTTCATGCCCTTGGTTCCGTTCTATCAAACTTGAACTCTGCTTTCTTGCAAGTGCGTCCCTACTGGTTAGTGGTCCGATCAAGGGGGGGTGTAGTGAAGATCGTTACCTACATATGTACTATGCTAAGTTAGCATAACCGCGTTAGATGTTAGAAAGCCATCTTGCCGCTTTTGCTGCTTTTGCACACGACACTGTAGTCACATGTTATTAAATTGAGAAATGCTTACTCGACTTTGCTTCACATGAGAACTGTCTGTTGTTAACATCCCAAACAGTGAGCAGCGACCTTGGTCTGTACACAGTGTAAAAGAAACAGCCTGGGTCGCTAGACGGTGCATGTTGTTGAGTTCAGGTTGATCGGCCCACTAGTTTAGCCATAACACGCACGCAGCTGCAAATACCTGAAAGTCGAGTGCTTTTAATATTGCAGTGCTACATGTTTTCATTACATTCGGAAGAAGAGCGTTCCTAGGAGCAGAGCATAGCTGATCCTCTGATGTGAACTCTCTGAGCTGATCTTTACGGTATGGGGTTCCCCATTCAAGCCTAGAGACCTTCTATTAGTCTAATAATACTATTAGTGTGTTAGAGAAAGGAAGGTGGCTTAGATCCACTGTCATTTTAGTATGATTACTCCTTTCATTTTCTATGGTATTGTAACTATGCTGATGGTTTTGATTTTAATCGTTTGTCTGCTAATGTTAGCCAAACTGCTGCATCTTAGGACACGAGGTTTATAAAATAAACTCTTTAAACTTTTACCGTGTCTCTGTTTATTCTGTTGTGGACTGGTACGAGAATAATTACGAAAAGGTATTTCTGATTCCCACCATTACTGAGAAATATACTAAGTCACTTGTTCTGGGTTGTCTATACATTGGGACCGCCGAACTAAACCTCGGATAACGAATGGGACACTGATGCTGGCCGGATAAGGGGTTCTGGGTTCTGAGGTGAGTTTTTGGTACATCGCAATTCACTGAGGGCCTGGGTTCCTGCGCATAGTTCTGCGCATAAGCAGAATCCCTGCAACAGAAATAGACAGCCCATTCCTCACAGAATCCTGGCTAAATGACCACTCTACCCTCATTCTAGACCTACTCACTCCTCCGGGTTACAACATCATCAGACACGACAGACCGATCAAAACAGGTGGCGGGCTAGCTATCGTTCACAAAGAAGGAATACAGATTACCACATTAAAATCTGCAGAATACATGACTTTTGAGTACCTTGGTTTGGAACTTCCAGTCAAAGGCACCACTCCCATCAAATTTCACAGCATATACCATCCTCCTCGTGAGCGTGCCCTCTTCGCCGAAGAACTAGCCGACCTAATAACGAACAGACATGAAAGACTTGTTCCTGGGTGACTTCAATATCCACTGAAACAACCCAGAAGAAACCACTGTCCAGAACCTCTCCAACCTGCTGGAAATAACCAACCTCAAACAACTCTGCAACGAACCAACACACATCAAAGGAGTAACTCTGGATGCGATCATCACAAAAAATGAGCTGGTCTCGCTCAGATCGATTACTCCCATTGACTGGTCTGACCACCACCTCATTTTGTTTAACATTGACTCACATGTCAGATACCGACCAATATGATCTGACAAGCCTAAGCACTGGATGAGGAACATCAATGAAGTCCCTATTACCGAACTTGAATCCAGGATTCATGCCCATCTACAGCTCCAGCGTACCTCTATGATGGCTGATGACCTCACAGTTACCTTTAACTCAACAATGACGGAGGTGTTAGATCAAGTAGCGCCACTCAAACTTAAAGAATTGAGATCTATCATATCTAAATCTTGGTTCAACGTGGATCTTAATAATGAAAGACGAGAACTCAGACTTGCGGAAAGGACTTGGAGACAAACCCAATCGACATTGCACCTAGCGCTACTTAGATCTGCACGGTCGGCATATAAAAAGCACATTTTTAGAGAAAGGGCCTCTTTCTTCCGCAACCAACTAGACCAGGCTAAGAATAAACTGAGAGAACTCTTCAATATTGTTAAAAGTCAAACGAACAGTGCATCACCACACAAACTAAAAGCCACCAAGGATCGATGCGAAGAAATTGCCAGCTTCTTCACAGGTAAAGTAACAAAAATTGAGCAATCCTTCATCTAAACCTCTAATCCACCTTCCCCCTCAACCTGTCCCCTAATACTCATTCTTGACCAAGCAGAACTAAATCATACCAAGTACATCCAGGTCCGCTTCCAACTGAAAAATGTTGCAAATTGGTTGGACTTCGAACCCTTCTCTGAAAGTGAGGTCTTCAATATAATTGCGAACTTAAAGCCTACTTCCCACACTATGGACCCTCTCCCATCCACAATAGTGAAAAAATGAAACCACATCATCGCCCCTTTCTGGACAAAAATCATCAACTCCTCTCTCACATCAGGCTGTGTCCCAAACTCCCTTTAATTAGGACAAATCACACCCATACTCAAAAAACCTGGGACCGACCCGAACGATCTCAACAACCTCAGACCTATCTCCAACCTCCCGTTCCTAGCTAAAACGCTAGAGAAGTGCATCCTCCAACAACTTAAAAAACATATTGATGATTTTAACCTCCTTGACACCTTTCAATCGGGATTCAGGAAAGGTTGTAGCACCGAAACAGCCATGCTCAATATTTCAGACGATATCCTCGAAGCCTTAGATGAAGGTGAAGCCTGTCTTCTCATCCTTATTGACCTATCAGCGGCCTTCGACACAATAAACCATCCAGCTTTACTAGAGACTCTGAAGAGGTACTCTGCCATAAATGGCATAGTACTAAAATGGTTCGCTTCCTACCTTCAGCACCGTTCGCAACAAATTAAAATAAACTCTTGCCTCTCTATGCCAACACGAGTCACATTTGGGGTCCCACAAGGCTCGATCCTCTCCCCATCCCTCTTAAATCTCTTCATGGAACCCCTTACAATCATTCTGAAACAAGCTAGAGTTAAATATCAGCTATATGCAGACGACACACAACTCTACTACAAAATCAAATCGCCCAATGACATCCAACACCTCAATGTCACACTAACCAAGATCCAAACTTGGTTTAACGTAAACCACCTAAAACTAAAACCAGACAAAACGGAACTAATTCTGTTCTCTCCGAAAAACAACCTCCTACCAATCCAAGACTGGCTCAAGAACCTAGATGCACTAAACTGCTCTATCGTCCTATCCGACTTGATAAAGTCACTAAGCATTACCCGGACAAGAACGTATCAATGAAGGACCACATCAAAACTCGGCAAAAGGTGCGCTTTATTCACTAAAACACCGGAAGAAACTCAAACCTTTCATTCCCCAGGATGATTTGAAGACAATTGTACAATCCCTAGTCCTCTCTAAACTGGAATATGGAAACGCCATCCTAACAGCTCACCTGGCCCCACTAAGATCAGTCCTTAACATGGTAACTCGACTCATAACTTGTGTAAAAAAGTTTGAACACATCACACCAACCCTCCACTCCCTCAACTGGCTTCCTATTGAAGGTAGCTATATCTACAAATTGGCCTGCATAACACACAAAACCCTTCACTCACATTCCCACAACTACCTAAACAGCAAACTGGTAAAAGTGGGAAGATCCAGAAATCTGAGAAGCTCCAACTCACTTCTCATCCCTCCAAAATTGAAAAAGAAAACCACTCAGTCCCAATCCTTCTCTGGTAATGTACCCAGGATGCGGAACGCACTCCCAATAGACCTCAGATGCAACCCCTCCTTCTCGTGCTTCAAAAGGGACCTGAAACTCCTTCTCCTCAAGAAATACTTTGCCGACCAAGTCAACTAACCTAGTCTTCAATAACCTAGCTGACTCCCCTCTCACTTGACCATCAAGGATAGGTGGTTATCTGACTATCTCAACCGCCTGAGCTTCCTCCCTCCCCTTCACTGTATACCTAATTATAATGTTTTGCCTATATCTTTATGCATCCTCATGTCCTGCTATGTAATGCAACTTTTTTGCCGTTGTGAATGTAAAGCGCTCTGATACCCCTGGGTCTAGCTTCTCCTGCTTCAAAAGGGTCCTGAAACTTCAAGGATAGGTGGTTATTTGACTGTTTCAACCTCCTGAGCTTCCTTCCTCCCTCCCCTGTATGCCTAATTATAATGCTTTGCTTGTATCTTTATGCATCCTTATGTCCTGCTATGTAATGCAACTATGTATGTAAAACTATGTATGTATGTGTATGTAAAGCGCTCTGATACCCCCGGGTCTTGCTAGCGCTATATAAAACGTATTAAATACAAGTAACAATAAAAGAAAGTGAAAGGTTCTTATCAATACTAAAGCCAAGATTCTTGACTTTATGAACCGGCGTATGTAAGGGTCACAGGGAGATCGACCAGTGTTTAACTCTCCAGAGTTTGGGATTGTTGCCTAGAAACATGACTTCGGTTTTATTGCCATTATGCTTTAAGGCATTTCTGTTCATCCAGCGGGCGACATTAGTCAGGCCTTGCCTAAGTGGGGATGAATCTAAGTTCTGTGCATTAGAAAGTGAGAAAATAATCTGGGAATCATCAGCATAAGAAAACAGAGACCAGACTCCTCAATCAATTCCACCATATATGTATATAAATATAATTCGTCAAAATGTTTGTCCGCATGCGAAGACGCACTCAACAACAGATCATTCCTCTTGAATCTTTATTTAGGCACCCGGCAATTACATTCAGATAAATCAGTTGCCTAACGCGTTCCGGAGCTGCCTTGCTCCTTGTTCACAGGCTGCTGGTACACGTTGCAGATCAAAAGGACACTTGTGTGGTCATTGCATTTATTGCCCTCCGGTGGGCCTTTCAGGTAAGTTCAAATGTTGGTGCAGGCGTGGATCTGTAGTGTACTTTCTTTAATATAACCCTTCAGTGGATTCCACGTCGTGACCTGATTTTTATATTTTTTGTCAACCCTCCAGTGGGTCTCCAGATGAATTATGCCAGCTCATTTTTGTAGATCTGTTGTTCTTTTGGGAGGTATCAGACAGTCCTTAACCTCCGCGGCCTCGATCTCATTTTTTAGAGCAGTGCAGTCTTCCCGGCCTGGATCAGAGGATGACGCAGAACTCACTGAAGGGTTATATGAACGAAAGGACACTACAGGTTCCAGCCTGCACCAACATTTGATCAAGGCCACAGGACGTGGCCGAAACGCGCCATGGAAAGCAAAAACTAAATAAACTTTTTTTTAGCACCAACAATATTTGAAGTCTGTACCTGCTTTGTGCACGAATTGCACTTGGATCGTTG
This sequence comes from Triturus cristatus, assembly GCF_964204655.1. NCBI lineage: Eukaryota > Metazoa > Chordata > Amphibia > Caudata > Salamandridae > Triturus > Triturus cristatus. Next base: position 444,754,488 of record NC_140581.1, read on the forward strand.
GTTCGATATATATATATATATATATAAATTCACTTAAAAAACCATAGGTTTCACACATGTTATAGTTAGCTGGACATTTCACTCGTAAAAAACCAATGAAATTCCCCCATTATAGTTAGTGCAGGCAACTATAACTCACGCGACCGCAATCCTCTGCTGATGACCTCAAATATTACATCACTGATGACATATGTGTCTTTATGAAAAATAAATATTTGTAATATATGTATAGCTAAAGATTAATGGAAGAAGACATGGGTAAATAAGTGTCTAAATACAGTGATGTAATATCTGACGTCATCAGCAGAGGATTGCGGTCGCGTGAGTTATAGTTGCCTGCACTAACTATAACGGGGGAATTTCATTGATTTTTTACGAGTGAAATGTCCAGCTAACTATAACATGTGTGAAACCTATGGTTTTTTAAGTGAATTTGCAAGGTTTTTTAAATGCTAATTCGTAACTATAACGTGTGTGAAACCTATGGTTTTTTCAGTGAATATATAAACATATAAATATAATCTGCATATCCATATAAATATAAATTCATGCAAACATATACATATATGCATACATATGCATGGTATGTACATGAAAGTTTGAAAAACTCTAATACAAGCAAAGCTAAAAAGCCACCTAATTACAAACAGAATTGCTTTAACTTAAACGAGGGTGAGACCTATTGCATTTTCAATGCTTGTTTACTTTGATTCCATCAAGAAGGCATTCAGATGTGTCCCACATTTTCCATAAATTCTGAATGGTAGCACTCTAGTTGCTCATTAGATCACTGTAGTAAAGCTACTGCTCACCAGGGAAGTCTGCTGCTGGTATTGAAAGTGCATGTTTCAGTCTGCATGTCAGAATTTTTTAATGAAATAGAAGAGGATTTGATAAGTCACTCAAAATGTGCCCTAATTTTTCTTTTTTCCTCACTAATCGTAATTTCTATGGCAAAATGAACCTCCTCATTGTGTTCCTTTTAAATTAAACTACTCACTCTCTACTAATCACTCGCTACTACTTTCTACTACTCACTCTCTACTACTCACTTTCTACTACTCTCTACTACTCTACTACTCTCTACTACTCACTACTACTCACTCTCTACTACCCTCTACTACTCTCTACCACTCACTCTCTACTACTCTACTACTCACTCTCTACTACTCTTTACTACTCTCTCTCTCTACTACTCCCTCTCTACTACTCTCTCTACTACTCACTCTCTACTACTCACTCTCTACTACTCTCAACTACTCTCTACTACTCACTCTCAACTACTCACTCTACTACTCTCTCTACTACTCACTCTACTACTCACTCTACTACTCTCTACCACTCACTCTCTACTACTCTCTCTCTCTACTACTCACTCTCTACTACTCACTCTACTACTCTCTACTACTCTCTACTACTCTCTCTGCTACTCACTTTCTACTACTCTCTACTACTCACTCTCTACTACTCACTCTCTAGTACTCACTCTCTACTACTCACTCTCTACTACTCTACTACTCTCTACTACTCTCTCTACTACTCACTCTCTACTACTCACCCTCTACTACTCTCTACTACTCTCTCTCTACTACACACTCTCTACTACTTGCTCTCTACTACTCACTCTACTACTCACTCTACTACTCACTCTCTACTACTCCCTACTACTCCCTACTACTCACTCTCTACTACTCTCTACTACTCACTCTCTACTTCTCCACTACTCTCTACTAATCACTCTCTACTACTCACTCTGTACTCCTCTCTACTACTCACTCTCTCCACTACTCTCTCTCTACTACTCACTCTCTACTACTCACTCTCTACTACTCTCTCTCTACTACTCTCTACTACTCTCTACTACTCACTCTCTACTACTCACTCTCTACTACTCTCTACTACTCACTCTCTACTACTCTCTACTACTCACTCTACTACTCATTCTCTACTACTCATTCTCTACTACTCTCTCTCTGCTACTCAGTCTCCACTACTCACTCTCTACTACTCTCTACTACTCACTCTCTAATACTCACTCTCTACTACTCCCTCTACTACTCACTCTCTACTACTCTCTACTACTCCCTCTACTACTCACTCTCTACTACTCTCTACTACTCTCTACTTCTCACTCGCTACTACTCTCTACTACTCACTCTCTACTACTCACTACTACTCTCTCCTACTCACTCTCTGCTACTCTCTCTACTACTCTCTACTACTCTCTCTACTACTCTCTCTCTACTCTCTATTACTCATCCTCTACTCTCTACATCTACCTTTCTCTACCTCTCTCTCTACTACTCTCTACCTCTCTACCTCTACCTCTCTACCTCTACCTCTCTACCTCTACGTCTCTACCTCTACATCTCTACCTCTCTACCTCTCTCTACCTCTCTCTACACGCACACATATGCACATATCTGCATTTATATATATGTATGTGTATATATATGTATATACATACATATATAAACATATATATAATCTGCATATCTATATAAATACAAATATAAATGCATGCATACATATACAGATATGCATCTTATTTACATGAAATTTTGAAAAACACTAATAAAAGCAAAGCTAAAAAGCCACCTAATTACAAACAGAATTGCTTTAACTTAAACGAGGGCGAGACCTATTGCATTTTCAATGCTTGTTTACTTTGGTTCCATCAAGAAGGCATTCAGATGTGACACATTTGCCATAAATTCTGAATGGTAGCACTCTAGTTCCTCATTAGATCACTGTAGTAAAGCTACTGCTCACCAGGGAAGTCTGCTGCTGGTATTCAAAGTGCATGTTTCAGTCTGCATGTCAGAACTTTTTAATGAAATAGAAGAGGATTTGAGTAGTCAAAATGTGCCCTAAGTTTTCTTTCTGCAGCACTAGTCATAATTTCTATGGCAAAATGAACCCCCTCATTTTGTTCCTTTGCAAATTAAATGTTTTAAATGTTACCACTTTATTCCAATCAAGATGGCTGCAGGTGTGCCATACTTTTGTCATAAGTAAGACTGTTAGCGCTCTAGTTGTTCTTTAAAACACTCTGGGATTTCTGTAATTGGGCTATACTTGGGCTACATCTCGGTGATATTTGTGCTACATTTGGGCTCTTTTGTCTCTGGTGGCCACCTTGGGAGACTTGTACTCTAAACTACTCTCTACTACTCACTCTCAACTACTCACTCTACTACTCTCTCTACTACTCACTCTACTACTCACTCTACTACTCTCTACCACTCACTCTCTACTACTCTCTCTCTCTACTACTCACTCTCTACTACTCACTCTACTACTCTCTACTACTCTCTACTACTCTCTCTGCTACTCACTTTCTACTACTCTCTACTACTCACTCTCTACTACTCACTCTCTAGTACTCACTCTCTACTACTCACTCTCTACTACTCTACTACTCTCTACTACTCTCTCTACTACTCACTCTCTACTACTCACCCTCTACTACTCTCTACTACTCTCTCTCTACTACACACTCTCTACTACTTGCTCTCTACTACTCACTCTACTACTCACTCTACTACTCACTCTCTACTACTCCCTACTACTCCCTACTACTCACTCTACTACTCACTCTCTACTACTCTCTACTACTCACTCTCTACTTCTCCACTACTCTCTACTAATCACTCTCTACTACTCACTCTGTACTCCTCTCTACTACTCACTCTCTCCACTACTCTCTCTCTACTACTCACTCTCTACTACTCACTCTCTACTACTCTCTCTCTACTACTCTCTACTACTCTCTACTACTCACTCTCTACTACTCACTCTCTACTACTCTCTACTACTCACTCTCTACTACTCTCTACTACTCACTCTACTACTCATTCTCTACTACTCATTCTCTACTACTCTCTCTCTGCTACTCAGTCTCCACTACTCACTCTCTACTACTCTCTACTACTCACTCTCTAATACTCACTCTCTACTACTCCCTCTACTACTCACTCTCTACTACTCTCTACTACTCCCTCTACTACTCACTCTCTACTACTCTCTACTACTCTCTACTTCTCACTCGCTACTACTCTCTACTACTCACTCTCTACTACTCACTACTACTCTCTCCTACTCACTCTCTGCTACTCTCTCTACTACTCTCTACTACTCTCTCTACTACTCTCTCTCTACTCTCTATTACTCATCCTCTACTCTCTACATCTACCTTTCTCTACCTCTCTCTCTACTACTCTCTACCTCTCTACCTCTACCTCTCTACCTCTACCTCTCTACCTCTACCTCTCTACCTCTACGTCTCTACCTCTACATCTCTACCTCTCTACCTCTCTCTACCTCTCTCTACACGCACACATATGCACATATATGCATTTATATATATGTATGTGTATATATATGTATATACATACATATATAAACATATATATAATCTGCATATCTATATAAATACAAATATAAATGCATGCATACATATACAGATATGCATCTTATTTACATGAAATTTTGAAAAACACTAATAAAAGCAAAGCTAAAAAGCCACCTAATTACAAACAGAATTGCTTTAACTTAAACGAGGGCGAGACCTATTGCATTTTCAATGCTTGTTTACTTTGGTTCCATCAAGAAGGCATTCAGATGTGACACATTTGCCATAAATTCTGAATGGTAGCACTCTAGTTCCTCATTAGATCACTGTAGTAAAGCTACTGCTCACCAGGGAAGTCTGCTGCTGGTATTCAAAGTGCATGTTTCAGTCTGCATGTCAGAACTTTTTAATGAAATAGAAGAGGATTTGAGAAGTCAAAATGTGCCCTAAGTTTTCTTTCTGCAGCACTAGTCATAATTTCTATGGCAAAATGAACCCCCTCATTTTGTTCCTTTGCAAATTAAATGTTTTAAATGTTACCACTTTATTCCAATCAAGATGGCTGCAGGTGTGCCATACTTTTGTCATAAGTAAGACTGTTAGCGCTCTAGTTGTTCTTTAAACCACTCTGGGATTTCTGTAATTGGGCTATACTTGGGCTACATCTCGGTGATATTTGTGCTACATTTGGGCTCTTTTGTCTCTGGTGGCCACCTTGGGAGACTTGTTATGAAGTTTCCTAATTTCCTCATTTACTGCAGTCTCCTCAGTAGGCATACTGTCAGTTTTTTACTTTGATTCAATGAAGAAGGCATTCAGATGTGTAACACATTTGCCATAAATTCAGAATGTTAGCACTCTAGTTGCTCATTAGATCACTGTAGTAAAGCTACTGCTCACCAGGGAAGTCTGCTGCTGGTATTGAAAGTGCATGTTTCAGTCTGCATGTCAGAATTCGTTAATGAAATAGAAGAGGATTTGAGAAGTCACTCAAAATGTGCCCTAATTTTTCTTTCTGCAGCACTAATCATACATTCTATGGCAAAATGAACCCTCTCATTTTGTTCCTTTTTAAATTAAATGTTTTAAATGTTACCACTTTATTCCAATCAAGATGGCTTCAGGTGTGCCATACCTTTGTCATAAGTAAGACTGTTAGCGCTCTAGTTGTTCTTTGGAACACTCTGGGAAGCTGCAGAAGAACACAAAGGAATCAACTGACAGTCTCTGCCCTTGTTGGATGTACATGTTTTACTGAGAATGTCAGACTTCATTCTCACATGACTGAGAAAGATAATGTGAATTTACAGAAAATATGCTCTCAGTTTAGTTTATAGATCACCTTCCAAACCTCTGTGGGAAAAGCATGTGAAAATAGTTTTCTCTCAAACATGATTCATGATATCCCAGCAGAAGGCTTTTTCACATGGTAAAATCACCTTAGAACATACTACAATTCCTAAAATGAGTATGGTACCATCAACAAATGATTTATAATGTAACTAAGGTCTTAAAACCTTCTATTAACTGCAATGCTTTTTATTTTTTTTGTGTTGAAATTTTTTATTAGCATTTCAGAATCATTAAACAAAAACAAGAAAACTCAAATACAAGTAATAAGGGGAAGGATCATATGATAGAGATTAAAAAGTAAATTCATATATAAAACAATATTTAATATTATGCTATCTAGGACAATAAATATATATAACAATATATAAAGGAAAGAGTGAAAAAGCATACACAATCAAGTTTTAAAAACGAAATGATAACAAATACAAACATGTTAAGAAAGTAAAAAAGGATTCCATATCTGTGAAAATAACTCTAGTTGATCTTGAATATTATATATAATCCTTTTGTGCGAAGCATTTTGAATCATAGCAGATAACCAGGACTCTTCAGATGGTGGAGTGGAAGATTTCCATTGTCTTAATATACAGATTTTAGCAGTTGCAAGCGCGGTATGTAGGAAACGAGATTGTGGTTTAGAAAGAGTGGGAACATTTCTGAAATCATGTAATATAATATTAGCTGTGGAGAGGGGTAAATGCAGTGAGATAGACTTATGTAAGGTCTGACCTATGTAAGACCAATAATGTTTAACCAATGGACACGTGCAAAGAATATGAACAATATCACATCCAGAAGCATTACATCTCCAACAATTGGAATGCGGTAACAAGCCTGCCGTATATAATCTAACCGGAGACCAATGCCAGTCATGTAGAATTTTAAATAAGCAAAACTTTAAACGAGCTTCTCGAGCTCCCTTATCCAAACCATCTAGTATATTCATCCATTCCATATCTGAAAAAGAAGTCTGTAAACGTGTTTGCCATTTATGACGGAGATCGCAGGATAATGGGTGTGAAAATAATTGAGATGTAATTGTTTTGTAGAGACCTGAAATGACACCGTTCTGTTTGCCCCAAATTTGTAAATAAAACACTATTGGTGATATAGATAATGACCAAGGTGTGGCACCAAGAGCTTTGAGAAGAGATTTTCTAAGTTGATCGTATTTGGCATGCTGCAGCGGGGGTAAGTTGAATTCATCCGTTAACTGTGATAGAGGTTTAAGATCCCCGTCATGGAGAATTTGGTCTAGTGTGAGAATGCCTGCCGATTTCCATTGAGGCCATAGAAAGCTTCTACCTTTAATGCGTATTCTGGAGTTGTTCCATATAGGAGCCTTTACATGTAAACGAGAATTAATGCCCAAGATACGATGCGCTCTTTGCCATATCTTACGCATTGCAGACAATAGGGGGTTACGTGGATCTATTCGGCTTGAACCAGATCCATATAAAACTGCAAGACCATTTGTTGCAGAGAGAAGATGTCGCTCAACATGGACCCAATGTGGTGTATTTAAATTATTTTGGAGCATGTATGAGAGCTGTGATAAATGCAAGGCAATGGTATAATGTTCAATGGAGGGAAGACTGAGACCACCATAGGAATGATGAGCATTTAATTTATGTATAGCCAGACGAGTTTTAATAGAACCCCATATGAAAGATTTAATTTTGGAATCTATAAGGCGCAATGTGGATAAGGGAACATGAAGAGGAAGCATACCAAGAATATAAAGAAAGCGCGGTAACGTAACCATCTTCACCGTTTGAACTCTACCCCATAAAGACAGACCCAGCGCTTTCCATTTATCAAAATCTCGTTGCATCTGAATGATTAAAGGCCCTAAATTATCTGATACCATGGCGTCCAATCCCTTATTTACCAAGATACCTAAATATTTTAATCGAGAAGGTTGCCAATGAAATGGATATCCCTGTATCACATCCCTTGAGGTGCCATCTGAAATGGGAAGTGCTTCACTCTTATCCCAATTTATTTTATACCCAGAAAAAGAAGAAAATTCCTCTATAATTTGAAGTAACGATGGTAAAGATCTGTTTAAATCAGTAATAGTGAGCAGTATATCATCCGCATATAGATAAAGTTTAGATTCACCCACCGGTAAGGAAATACCAACCACAATGGAAGATTGCCGAATAGCGGCCGCTAAAGGTTCAATGGCTAATAAAAATAAAAGCGGGGAGAGGGGGCATCCCTGGCGGGTGCCTCGCTGTATAGTAAAAGTATCGGAAGTAAATCCTCCACAATTGACCAGTGCAGTGGGTTGTTCATATAACAATTTAATCTTTCTTATAAATTGTTCTCCCAAACCAAATTTTTCTAAGATTAGGAATAAATAATCCCACTCCACTCTATCAAATGCCTTTTCAGCGTCTAATGATAATGCCAAAGCATCATCCTGTAAAGATTTAGCAGTATGCAGAGTGTGAGCTAGGGAGCGTAAATGATTTCTGGAAGACCGACCAGGTACAAAGCCCACCTGGGTATTATGAATGAGAGAGGGAATAACTCTGCGCAGACGAGAAGCAAGAATACTAGCTAGAATTTTAATGTCACAGTTAAGAAGTGAAATGGGACGATAACTGCTACAAAGAAGTGGATCTTTTCCTGGTTTTGGTAAAACTGCTATTACTGCTTTATTAGATATATAACCTAAGGTGGAAGTACCTGCAATGCTTTTTTAATGAGGTGCTATCATGTATATTGATCCCAAGATGGCTGCCAACACTTCTTGGATGAAGTGCTGACAGCCAATCAGAACTCACAATGAGATGTGTGGTTAGGCTCCGCCCAGATATGTATATGATTTTACTTTTGATTTTCTCAGGAACTACTGAACGGATTTACACCATATATGCAAAAGGCACATGCCTGACCTGAGGACTACCTCTTTGCCAAATTTCAAGTAATTCTGTTCAGCCGTTCTGGCTGTAGCTGTGTCTAAAGGTCCTATGGGAAAATGCATGGGGAAAACGCGTTTCGGGACCCCCTTTTTTCTCGGCCCCCGCTTGACGAATCACCCCGAGACTTTCAGGGTAGGAGCTGAACGGAGCGCCCCATTAGTTTTGAAAATTTCGCGAGGATTCGTCAACCGGCGCCAAAGTTAATCAAAATAGAATTTTGAGATTTCCTATGGAAACTAGGTTGTAACTATAACTATCTACTGGCGACCGCCAGTAGATTATATATATTACCTACTGGCGGTCGCCAGTAGGTAGTTATAGTTAGGACCACGTTTCCAGAGGAAATCCGCAACATTCTATTTTGAATAACTTTGGCGCCGGTCGACGAATCCTCGCGAATTTTTCAAAATAGGTGGGGCGCTACGCTCCGCTCCTACCCTGAAAGTCTCGGGGGGATTCGTCAAGCGGGGGCTGAGATAAAAGGGGGGTCCCAAAACGCGTTTTTCCCATGCATTTTTCCATAGGACCTTTAGACAGGGCTACAGCCCGAACGGCTGAACAGAATTACTTGAAATTTGGCAGAGAGGTAGTCCTCAGGTCAAGGAAGTGCCTTTTGTAGGTTTGGTGTAAATCTGTTCAGTAGATTCTGAGAAAATAGCCTTTAAATCAATATATATATCTGAGCCAGCTTACGGTGCGCTTACGGTACGCTTACCGTACGCGTACGGTGGCGTGCGCGAGCGCGATTCTGATTGGCTCTTAGATCTTAGTAAACATTCGAATCGGCCGAAACCAGGAAGCGGCGGCCGCCATTTTCTCTCTCGCACTGAGAGTGATGATGAAAATACAAAGCACAAAAACATGTAAAGGGGCTGTTTAGACAGCTCCCACACACATAGCCATGTTGATGGAGTCCCCAAAGATCCCCCAAGGCCAAAAACGGATTTTTTTTTTTTTCGCTAATTTCGCCGATTACGCTTACCGTACGCGTACGGTAAAAAATGATATAAAAAAAAAATTATCCACACTCTCCCCACCCCGTGTGCAATTGGTGGCCGAAGGCCACCAATTGTTCATGGCTTATACCACGATGAGATAAACTATAATATTTAAAATAAAAAAATAAAATTATCCACACTCTGTCCACCCCGTGTGCAAATGGTGCCCGAAGGGCACCATTTGTGCATGGCTTATAAAAATTACAAAAAATTAAAATATTACCTTTCAGAACGAAGTGCATCATATGTCCTCCATGTGCGCACGGTGCGCGAAGCGCATCGTGCGTACATGGCCCATCTAGCGTAACGTGGGCACGCGGTGCGCGTAGAGCACCGCGTGCCCACCGTGCGTGCACGGCACTAACTGCGTAAAGTGGGCGCGCGGTGCGCGAAGCGCACCGCGTGCTTACTGTGCGCGCACGGTGCGCGAAGCGCACCGTGCGCGCACGGAACGAACTGCGTTAAGTGGGCGCGCACGCCACGAATGACGTAAAGTAACTTAGCATTTAAAAAACCGTACAAATTCACTGAAAAAACCATAGGTTTCACACACGTTATAGTTAGGAATTAGCATTTAAAAAACCTTGCAAATTCACTGAAAAAACCATAGGTTTCACACATGTTATAGTTAGCGGAAATTTTACTGATAAAAAACCAATGAAATTCCCCCGTTATAGTTAGTGCAGGCAACTATAACTCACGCGACCGCAATCTTCTGCTGATGACATATGTGTCTTTATGAAAAAAAAATATTTGTAATATATGTATAGCTAAAAATGTATGGAAGAAGACATGGGCAAATAAGTGTCTAAATACAGTATTAGCATCAGCAGAGGATTGCGGTCGCGTGAGTTATAGTTGCCTGCACTAACTATAACGGGGGAATTTCATTGGTTTTTTATCAGTAAAATTTCCGCTAACTATAACATGTGTGAAACCTATGCTTTTTTCAGTGAATATATATATATATATATATTTTTTTATCAACAAATTGCCCAAAGCATGCAAGGACGCACAACACTGTGTCTGCTTCACCATCCGGTTTTATTCACAAGGAGTGCCCAGCACTTTTGAACCAGTCTTGTATATCATTGGCCTGACGCGTTTCGTGGCTGTGACGCCACTTAATCATAGGCAGCCTGAACGGTGACAGATCAGAGGGCGTTCCACAGGCTATGCTGAGTGCAGTGACTTCTGGGATTTGTAGTATCCATTTTCCTGTGGAATTCGTTAGTTTCCCCTAAGTGGGTTCCGTCGTCACCCTTTTCAGCAACATTACATCCGTTAGTAGGTTTAAGGATCAGGTGCCGAGCACTTCTTTATCGCAGACACTGTGCCGCATGAGCGGTGTGGACACAGTTCCCACCAGCGGCCCCTCTTTCCGATTCCGAGGTGGTGCTGTCCTTCACGGCAGGACGGCCGCGCAGTACTTTTAATCAACAAAGTGCCCAAAGCATGCAAGGACGCACAACACTGTGTCTGCTTCACTAATTTACTTAGTTTTTTCTATCAGCATTTTTTCTGATTGAAAATGTCTAGAGAGGCTCCCAATTACACAGAAGATTATATACAACGTATTTTGAGCGGTCCCTCTCTCCTCACGAACCCGACATCCACCCCCTCCACCTCCTCTACCACCACCAATCCCTCCAAGATCCTCCTTGACAGACTTGAGAAACTAAAGAAAAAACAAATTCGTACCACCCTTCATGCCCGTATGCTGACAGAATATCTCAAATCTGGAATTATCCCATTGGGCTTACAAATTCGCAACGTCCCGGCAATATTCACTCAAGACCCAAAATTCCGTACTGGGTTCAGTCACTTGGCCACCACTTGCTCACGCCACTGGATGGTGCTAGGAATCGATACGGCTTTAGAACACAGCCAAAAGGAACTAGAAGAAATTGCCGAAATTGAGAAGCTTATCTTGGAAGACAGCTCCATCCCTGAAGCAAAGAACCTACTAGATAAAATCAACTCATCCATTGCCACCTTCAACACATTTGAAGTGAATAAGAAAATTACTAAAATACAAAAGGACATAAAATATTACAATATTGACAAAACCTATCCTTACCTGAAGGAAGAATTCTACAACACTCCTTATAATCCGCCAAGAACACGCAATTGGGGCAGATTTAGGAACAACCAACGTATCACCTTCTTGGACTCCTCCAATACCTCAATCGAAGAAGTTGACACAAACGAGGAACCCAGCACATCCAGAAACATCAACAGGCCTGCACCTCTTTTGCCTCCCGGTTTTTTAGAACAATGCCGCGGACGCGGCCAGAACCGCCGACGGGCACGCAATCACTACCAAAATCAATACTCCGGAGAGAGACAAACCAGAAACAAATTCTACCGCTGGGGCCCCCAGCAATAACTACCCCAGAGATGCCAGCAAATGCCCCCATCATAAACCTGGACTCTATTGCTCCTACCTCCAACTCCAATTTGGACTTAATCCCCATTTTCAATCTTTCTAAACACAATCTCTCTGAAAATGAGACTAAACTACTCAGTAGAGGCCTGAGCTTTGTACCCACGGAACGAAGTAACTTCTTTGAACTACATACACACCTACTACAGTTCTTCCGACGAATCAGGTTACGCCAATTCTTTGCAGATAAACCTGGTCCTATTCATTCCAACACCAATCTCTTTCATCCACCTTCCACCTTTAATCCACCTTCACACACCATGCCTCCAGAAATTCTATCCTTTGAGAGAATAGTACTACATGAAGTTGCAAATGTACAAAAGGCTTTTGAATTTGTTCCCTACAACCTCCCACTGGTCGAAAAACAAGCCTTAATCAGCCTCAAGAAGAGAATAGATTTGACCATCAAGCCAGCGGATAAAGGCGGAGGCATTGTTGTCATGGACAATGAAAAATATGATGTGGAGATCAAAAGACAACTGACCAACTCTGCCCATTATCGCAAACTCACCCAAGATCCCCTTCCTGATCTCAAAATTAAAATCAACGATATTACCAAGAAAGCACAGATTCAAAATATCATCTCACCCAAAGAGTTTACCTTCCTCAACAATGCCCATCCCCGTACACCAGTGATTTACGTTCTACCGAAGATCCACAAGGACACTCAAAATCCCCCCGGTAGACCCATTGTCTCCGGATGTGGCTCTATTCTGGAACCCCTGGGCAAATACATAGATGCCATCATCAAGGAATTTGTTCCTCTCACGGACACCTATATACGAGACAGTATGGACCTGATCAGAACCATTGAAGACAGACCCTTTGATCCAGAAACTGAACTGATGGCGGGTCTAGACATCGAATCCTTGTACACTAATATTCCACACGATGAAGGTCTTCTAGCTATTCAAGAACTACTGGAAAACAGACCAAGACCTACACGGATTCCCACAGAATTCATCATGAGTCTCCTACGCATTGCCTTAGAGAACAACTATTTTCTATACCATGATGATTTCTACCTTCAAGTCAAAGGAGTTTCAATGGGAGCTTGCTTTGCCCCAAACTTTGCTATCCTGTTTGTTCACAAACTTGAAACATGCCTCATACTCAGTCCCAACAATCCATTCCGACCTCAAATTTCCTTATGGCGACGCTACATAGATGATGTCCTCCTATTTTGGAAAGGTGATGCTGACACTCTCACAGCTTTTGTAAATTGGCTAAACAACTCCCAACCACATTTGAAGTTTACCTATGAATACAAAAGCAATGACCTTCCTTTCCTTGATCTTAACATACATGCGGAAGAAGGAGTAATTGGTACATCGCTTTATCGCAAACCGACGGAAAGGAACACCTTACTACACTACTCCAGCTACCATCCACGTGGACTCAAAGATGGCTTACCCTATGGCCAATTCCTTCGCATCCGAAGAAACTGTAGCTGGCGTAAAGACTATTTCAGGGAATCCGATGTCTTACTCAAAAAACTTATAGACAGAGGTTACCCTCGCAGATTGACCTCACGCGCCCGCAAAAGAGCTTGGTATTGCCATCGCGACGTCCTTCTCACACCACAGCCGAAAAAAACAAACTCTCGCATCCCCTTTGTTTCCAAATTCAGTCCCAGCAGCAACCAAATCAAAAAGATTATTTCAAGAAATTGGACTATTTTGAGAACCAACAAATCCTTCCAAGAGCCACCGCTCTTTTCATTCAAACGAGGCAACAATCTTTCTAACCATTTGGTGCGTGCTATCACCTGGCCCATCAAACCTGCTCACTCTAAAGCCATCACCACCGCGTGGGGACTACCACCTGTACTAGGTCACTACAAATGCCAGTCATGCAGTGTGTGCGATCTTACCATCAATACAAAGGAATTCAAATTTGACAACCAAACACACTCCCTCAACACTTTTACCAACTGTCGGTCACAAAACGTGATATACGCCATTGAATGCCCTTGTCATCTCCTCTACATCGGTCAGACAACCCAAATGGTTAAACAAAGGATTATCCAACATAAAAGCAGGATAAACTGTAAGGTCATTACAGCTCCCTTGGTATCACATTATCTTGAAAAAAACCATGATGTACTTGACATGAAGTGGCAAGTTATTGACCAACCGCGGCTTCCTCCCCGAGGGGGTAATTTACAACAACTCTTGAACAAATGCGAATGCAAATGGATTACTCGTTGTAATTCAGTGAACCATGGTTTGAACACTATCGATGAGTGGAATAGCACCATTTATCTTCCTCCATGACTTCCCAGTGGTCCTTCTCCTCTTCCCCTGCCCCCTTTCTGAATTAATCATGCTTAACTTTTTTTGACCATACACCTTTACATTCTGAAATTTATGTTAAATAGATTTTCCAGAAATTGTATGATTTATACATGTTGTTGTTGTTCTTAATGGGTCTCCACTTACATGTAGCATTGACCAGACATCGCCAACAGAAGACGACTTTCCCTTCTGGTCCTGTCTCACGCCCAATAAGCAATTCTCCTTTTTCAACCCCCCCCCCCCCCATTAATTTTGTATACCTTCAGTGGAGACTGTAATTTACAATCACCATGATCGTGCCATCGCATCGTAATTTACTTCGGCCTCTCCCGCCCTGCTTACGTGATTAGTTTTCACGCGTCCCCGTTACTTTTCTCTTTCCCTCTACTCACGTTCCCCAGGCGTCCTTGGTTACCACCCCTGATCCTATCATCCTCCCTTTCTCACTCCCCCTACTCCTGCATTGGTCACTGCCCCAGCGTCCGTAGTTACCGTCCCTCCCCCCTCATATTGGTCCAATCGGCGCTCCTCACCATGACGATTATTTTCCTTTATGTAGAAGAGAGCCCGGCTTCTCTACACAGGCTTCGGTAGAGCTCCGCACACGTCCGTGGCGGCTTGTTGTACCTTGTGGAATTTTGGACCACGACTCCCCTGACCTGCCTTCTGTAAGTTGACACCCCCCCCCCCCCCTCCCCCTTCCCCTTCCCCCTCATCCCTTGCTTAATCTGCGGAATCACTCATCCGATCCTTTTCTCCTTTCGCAGGAAAACTCTGAAGCGCCTCTCCGCGCTCCTCCGGTTCCGCTGCTCCGCTCCTGCGGTAAGTGGACAACTCG
The DNA here is from genome assembly GCF_964204655.1 of Triturus cristatus. Lineage (NCBI taxonomy): Eukaryota > Metazoa > Chordata > Amphibia > Caudata > Salamandridae > Triturus > Triturus cristatus. The sequence continues at coordinate 444,769,707 of NC_140581.1, forward strand.
ATAGCGCAGGCTATCCTCCCCTGTTCATTCATTCTCCCTATTCCCTGGCTCATTTCACCCTCTTATTCCCCAGAGACGCTTGAACTTACTCCGAGTCCCTCGATGTCTCTCCTGGACACACCGTGACCGTGAATCTACTTACCCGGAACCCTAGCTAACCAAGTTCCCCTTAACCTGGGCCACAGGTAGGCTTTAGTCGAGACCCACCTTCTCCTTCGCCTGTTTCCTATGTCCGTTTTCCCACCACCGCTCTGATACTGACCTTTATTTTATACAGCACTCCCTGAAATTAACGACCCTGGTCCTGAGGATGATCCGGAATTATTAAGGATCGAAACGTCGTCGACCTGTTCCCATCAGCTCCAAATCCTATTGGCGCCCCTTGATCTTTTTGGTTCCCCGAAAATTACTCCCTGAGAACTTTTAAATGAATAATTGGAACTATTGCTTGGAACCTTGAATTGTACATACCTTGTATTTACTGTGTCGCGCCCCTTGCTATGGTTTTATACACGTTGTCACTTGCGCCGTCACACTTATGTCACGAGCACATTGTACACTTTTTCCCTTAGGGTTGTTTTGGTAATTGTACCGTATAGTGCTGCTATAATTTGTTAATCTTCCCTTAATATATGACGCCTACGGGCGCATTAACCAAAAAACTCTTGTAGCCTCTTTTTTCTCTTTGTGTGTTTGTAATGTCTTGTACATACGACTACAAATAATTTAATAACTCCTACTGAGATACTGTTGCAATTACATTGTTATCACCCTGATCTCAGTTGGGTCTACGGGTTACACTCCTGTGGTTTTTTTCTATGATTAAGTGGCGTCACAGCCACGAAACGCGTCAGGCCAATGATATACAAGACTGGTTCAAAAGTGCTGGGCACTCCTTGTGAATAAAACCGGATGGTGAAGCAGACACAGTGTTGTGCGTCCTTGCATGCTTTGGGCACTTTGTTGATTAAAAAAAAAATAAAAAAAAAAAAAAAAATATATATATATATATATATATATATATATATATATATAAAATCTTTATATATAGATATATATTGCATGCATGAGCGCATGGTTTATGGTCTATAATCGAGGCACCGTGAATAGATGAGCGAGATAGGTGGCCGCAGAGCAGGGGACAAGGTATTTGCTATGCTAATATGAAACAGTGGAGTGGGAGCGGGACGGACATGTGACTTACGCTGCATGAGGAGGCAGTCTTGTTTCACTGCTGATAGCTGGGCACAAGCGCAGACAGCCGATTGGAGTTCATTATTCTCCGATCGGCTCTTCGCACCAGTGCAACCAACTGCCACCTATCCTCAGGCCCTAAACACCCAACAGGGAGCAAAAATGTGGTAGGGCACTGCCCTAGGAGAGTTTTAAGGGGTGGCTCCATCCACATTTTAACAACAGCTAAAATAAGTAGTGCGGGCAAATTTAGGTAGTCTAAAAAGGTGCTTACTGGAGGCTCAAAGCCTGGGATCTTGAACAATATCGCCCCTGGGTTACTCTACCCTGGAAGCTCCTCCACACCTCCATTAGTGAAATATGGCGTATTATGCCGAGGAGGTTGATGAATATGCTGATTATAATGACTATGCTGAGTTTGAAGAGGTGCCTTACGTGCACCAAATGGAGAAGCAACTTGTAGAGGCCCTGGATTCCCACATGCAGCATTCAGTTAACAGGGCGTTAATCAGGGTGTTAGAGCCTTTCAATAAACCCTTAAAAAATTATGCGAAGAGAGCACTGAGGGCCTCCTTAGGACAGTCTTCAATAAAATCTGCGTTATTGGGGGAGCAGGGCTTCACCCTGGGGAGACCATCAATTAATTCCTCGGCTGAGGTGTTGTCCCAGGTGGCATCATCGATCCTTAAAGACCATGGCTATGGCAGTCTCCTCCCTTCTAGTTTCCTTGGTAATTCCTCCCTTTCTACCCCAGTGGAGGCGGAGGAGTTGTCTTCTTCTGCACACAATACTTCAGAGTCAGACAAGGACACGGAGAAACCGCGTTGGGCGGCAAAACGCAAGCATAAATCACAATATGTGGAAGCAGAGACATTGAATAAAAATCTCTTATTTGATCCAAAAATGATCATTCACCAGAGGTCCACGGAATGGGTGCCCTGCGCAGAAGTGGAACACTATGTGCAGAAGAACATGAGTCAGGGGTTTGAGTGCGAGGTACAGAGTTCTTCAAGGTCAGAGTGTCTAAGACCTTCCTTACTAGGTAAAGTGGCAGACACCCCAGAACTAGACCCCTATATGACGACCTTCCTTAAAAAAATTGCTAAGGACCCAAGGAAGGGGTTAGATAGGGCATGAAAGGGATGCCAAGATATATTTCTAGATGTATCAGGGCCCCTCACCAAGATTCTAGACTTACTAGTCAGGGCTAAGGATTCAAACACAACCCTTGATCCAACAGAGATACTAAAGTGGGCCCAGAGAGCTTTGTGCTTTCTAGGAAACGCCAAATGTGTACTGTCCACCGAACGCAGAAAATAGTTCCTGATGAGACTGGATCCCCAGTTGGCAGATATGACCAATAAAGGAAGCGGGCATGCTGGCAAATGGCCGTTTGCTTGGAGACAAGTTTGTCAAAGAACTATGGATGTACGTGGCCACCTTTACGCCCCTAGATAAGGCCCATGTTTTGATTAGAAAAGTATTTCACAGTTGCCTTTTTCCCATGGCCGGGCGCTTCAGGGGTCGAGCGACCGGCCGAGGAAACTTACAGGCCTCCAGAGGTTTCAACAACAGAGGGCCTGGCGGCGCCACCTGAGCGAACTTCTATCCCACATGCAAAAGAGGCGGGAGAGGCAGACAAAATTGAGGCGGCAACAACAACAACGCGGTGATACCTCCTATGCAGGTAAGCATCGTACAGGCCGGGGAGGTGTTCGTGGGAGGAAGACTTGGATTGTTCCTTCAAAACTGGGAGGCAATAACACAAGACCCTTGGGTACTTCAGACAGTACAGTGTTTTCAACTAGAGTTCTATTTCTCCCAAGAGCAACTGCGGAGGACTCAACCTCTTCATTTTTCCCTAACAGAAACCTCTTTCATAGACAAGGAGATAGTATCCCTATTGAAAAAAGTGGCGATCATAGGGTCATCAACCCACCCTCACGGTTTTGTCAGCATGATTTTTCTAATGCCAAAGAAAGATAAGGGATTCGCCTAGTGTTAAATCTTGAAGGAAATGATCTGCTTAGGACCACCCAGGTCACCACAGACCACCTCTCAGCCTTCCATACCAAATAAAGATTCAGAGAAAAAGTGGAGAATAAACACCAATAATCGTTTATTAGTATACGCTCAGAGCGGGTCTCCGTCTGCACTGTCCCATAAGCGTACTACAGAGGGAACTGAGGAACAGTAAGCATGAGTGTAAATTATGTACATTGCATGCTTAGCTAAGAACACGCTCACAGTGGAATTTTCTACTCTCATACCTGACGCAATTCAGGACACTCTCAAGGCTGTTCCATCCTCTGCTGCAATCAAACTACCAGACAGGTGGGAGAGGTTCTTTATATAGGGAAAACTATGCACTGGTACAAGCAGTTCTTCATTACAGGAACAAAACTTAGCAAAGGGTATTTCTCAGAACAGGGAAGGATTAGTTTCAAACCTCACACAAAATGGAGTCTGAAGAAGGAAAAGGAGCAGTGAAAGCTAACTTATACATGGTATTACGAGAGCATCAACAAGCATAATTGAACAATCTCAAGGAATTCAATTCCCGGATGGTGTATCGCCATGTCCAAATGGAGGGCATATGCCTATCGAGGGACTTGTTGTTAGAAAAAGACTGGATGGTGCGTCTAGATCTGAGAGACGCATATTTGGTGGTTACGATCTTTCCACCTCATTGGAGGATCCTCCAGTTTCAATGGCGTCATCGATGGTTAAAATTTATAGCTATGCCCTTTGGCCTTTCTTCCGCTCCTTGGTGCTTCACCAAGTTGCTCAAACCAGTAGTACAATATCTACGAGAGAGAGGGGTGGGGTTGATCATTAATCTGGAGGATGTCCTCATCTAGGTGCAGATCACAGAAATAATCCTACTCCATTTATCCAGGACGATCCAACTCCTTCAGGACTTGGGCTTCGTCATCAACTCAGACAAGTCGATCCTGACTCCTTTCCAATCAATGGAGTTCTTGGGGTTCCAGGTGGACTCGGTGTTGACGCATCTTTTGCTACCTCTGAAAAAGACTATTTAGATCAAGAAGGAATTGAGAAGGGTGCCTGCCTATCCGACTATATCCTTGAGGATTCTGGCTCACCTAGGTTTATTAGCCTTGTCCATTCTGGTGATTTTATTCGGGCCCTCTGTATCACCGGGCTTTACAACGATTGAAGATCATGCACTTGCGCAAGGGTTTGAGTTATTCAGAACAAATCCTCCATTCCTTGGAAGCCAGGATGGAAATATCCTGGTGGTTGGAACTCATGGATGCCTTGAATGGCAAGGTCATTTTTGCTTCGATTCCAGATGTAGTGATAGAATCGGACACCAGTCGGTGGGGCTTGGGAGCCCGATGCCGGCCAATGGAGACGAGGGGCAGATGGTTCCCGGAGGAACTGAAATTGCACATAAACTGTCTGGAGCTTTTGGCGGGGTCGTTCCCGATCCAGACTGTCTCCCCACAGAAAACGTGCTTGTATCCTTCTGCTGATGTACAATGTCTCTGCAGTAAGGTACATCAATCGGTTGGGGGGCACAAGGTCTTGTCTATTGGTAGAAATTGCCAAAGATTTCTGGCACTACTGCCTTCAACATCAGATCTCGGTCACGCTGAATATATTCCGGCCAGCTCCAATGTAGTAGCAGATTGGAACTCCCGATTTCCCTAAACAGATCAGCAGGTTACTGCTTTTAAAAGAGACATCCTTTTGTTACTTGCAATTTATAACTTATAGTCCTTATATTCAACAGTGAGCTATTAACTTTCATCACAGAACTGCATACACACTGCAAAGTATACATTAGAACATTGATTAATGTTGTATAAAGGCTTAATTTGGCTAGAAATTGATTCTTATTATTGAAGAAAACTCCCAACCAAGCTGTTTCTTTTTCGACTCTGAGTTTGTGCTTCTCCACACGTCACTCTTAAACTATACTGCCTACCAGTATGGATGTCATGTGACTCCTACACTTTTAGTCCTTTGGCTTATGTAACCTTTCCTTTACACTGATTAACACATGTATGATTGATTGTCTCTGTGTAATGTGTGAATGATGCAATGTGCTTGGACACCCTACACTGGTATGAGTGGCGCTATATAACTAATTCAATGCACCTAAGAGAGTGTGGTTATGGAGACTTGGTCACTGTTAAAGGGTGCTAGTGAGAGAATCCGTGGTGGAGGTTGTCATTGGGGGGGTGGGCGCCAACAAAAATTGTCGCACCGGGTGCCACCAGCGCTAAAGCCGGCCCTGGTTATTACAGAGAGAGAAAAGACTGTGATTGAGGCCTGTACAAGTTTTGTGGCACACCCTTTAATAGGTGCAGTGGGACGTGACTTCCGGCTGCAGTTGAATAAAGTTTTGGCAAGCTCATGGCAGTGCTTCTCGCACCGCGTTGTGCGGTGATAATTTACATTAAGATGATCCGGCAGCTGAGTGAAAACCCCATGCCGGCCCAGATGCTGGGCCGGTTCAGCCCAGAGCGCACCAGTGTCTCTTCACGAAGCTGCTGAGCTCATAATCTATGCGGGCCAGTGTTTGCCTTGGGAGTCGTTATGGCTGTTGTGTCGTGCCTAATCACCTAGGCACACGCTGGATCGGGCTTCCTGATCAGGAGGTGAGGCCTACTTTTAATAAACACATGGAGCCGGGTGATTTACTTGGGAAGACTACCGCGTACACGTGCCTCCTGACATCACATGCGCGGTGGCCATTTTTATTAACTATCTATCACGTGACCGGGACCATACCATACGGCCCGGTCACAACAGGGGAGCACCAGCAAGATCTCCATTGTGATGCACACCTGGGCGCGCCCATACAGTCGCCGCTGTTACATCACAGCTGCGACACAACAATGGCCACGATGAGGCCGCCTATACGAATAAAAAATTAGCTAGTATTTGCGCCAAGAATTTTCAATTCTATTAAGGACACGGAGGCGAGAATTATGCTTCTCTTTCATTTACTGCAAACAAACAGCAGCCAATGAGAATCATGATAACATATAACACAACATTCCCAGAATGCTTAGTGTCAGAAAAACAATAACCATAGAGACTATCTCTATATAACAGTCCTCAAACCGGAACACCTCCTCTTTCTTTGCCCAACGAGCAGAGTCCAAGTCTATGAGCATAAGTCCGAAAAACAACGGTAAAACATCCAAACCACTCCAGGAGGCTGGTACAACAGGGAACGGAGAACTGGAAAGTGAAGATCATGGAGCCAACTCCTCCGAGGATCACACTCTGGTCTAATCTCCTTTCTGATCAGCGCCTGAAACAGAAAATCATACTCGTAATAATTGTCATCGACTGATAAATCAGGGTGGGCAACATGACATATGAATCATCACAATTATTCTGTTGTCCCTGGGCGGGATAATCCTTGCCTCCGTGTCCTTAATAGAATTGAAAATTCTTGGCGCGAATGCTAGCTAATTTTTTATTCTATTAAAGGACCGGAGGATTCAGATTATGCTAGTTTAATGCTTATTTAACACCACAGAGGCTACATCGCCTACAGGTTTATAATAAAACTGCTTGAAAGTAGAGCTGGAAGACCAGTCCGCAGCTCTCATGATATCTTGTATACTGGTACCCAGCATGAAAGACTTGGAGGCCATAGCACCTCTCACTGAATGTGCCCCAAACAAATTAACATCACTGCCTGCTTCTGACATGACAAATCTCAGCCATCTGGCGATAGTAGCGGAAGTCACAGGTTTAGACGGTTACTGTAAGGCAATAAGTAACCTGGAACAACCGGAAGGGCGAAGTGATCGTGTACAATCCTCATATACCTTAAGACTTTTGACCACACAAAGCTTTTCATTCAAAGGAAACGCATTGTAATCAATAGACCTGGAAAAAGTTTTAGTACGAGCAGTGATAACAAAGGACACTCCTTCAGGAGAAAAAAATCCTACCCTCCAAATCAAGCACTTTAATGTCTGACAATCTGCGGCAGGAGGATAAACATAGCAGCATGGCTAGCTTAGCTGACAACTATTTAATAGTTCATTACTGGGCCATGCATCAAACAGAGTCAAAACCTTTGAAACATCCCACAAAGAAGTATACTTAGCCTTAGGTGGATTGGAGACGCGGATTCCTTTCAAAAGCTTACACACCACCGGATGCATGCCTACCGGCCTGCCATCCAGCTGCGAATGCCCTGATGAAATGGCGGAACGAAAATTGTTCACTGATCTGTAAGATAACCCTTCGGCGGCCTTTTGAGATAGAAAGTTCAATATGTGAGATATATCTGCTTCCACGGAATCCAGGTGTTGCTCCAAGCACCAACCCAACCAGGCCTTCCAGGCCGATCCGTATCTCTTTCTGGTAGAAGGGGCCCAAGCTTGTTGAATAAAGCTGGAAGCTTGCTCCGAAATTCCTGGCAATGACCACTGTTGCCGGAAAGCCTCCAGGCCATCAGGGACAGCTGTACCGCTAGAACAAGCGGGTGGAGCTCTCCCTGAGGGTCCTGGAGTATCTGAGGGAAGCAAGGAAGGCGAAGCGGGCAGTCGCACGCCATCTCCCGGAGTACTGGGAACCACGGCTGTGATTTCCAAATCGGAGTAATCAGCACAATCTCCTCTGCCTGCCAAGAAACTTGATTCGCCACCCTGGGTATCAGGACAAAGGGGGGAAATGCGTACTGAAGATTCAGGGACCAATCCTGGGTGAATGCATCCGTTGCTCTCGCCAAGGGATCCGGCCTCCAGCTGAAGAACTCCTCCAACTGACAGTTCAGTCTGGAGGCAAAAAGATCCGTGTGGAAGGGGCCCCACAGAGATTGGATCTGATGGAACAGAGATGGATGAAGTTTCCAATCGCCATAATCCTTCAAATGGCGTGATTGCTAATCCGCCACCGCATTGTCTCGCCCCGGAAGGTATTCCGCAATCACCGATATCTGATGCGCTAGGCAATAGTGCCAGAAGTCTTTGGCTATCTCCGCCAACATCGGGGATCTGGTATCCCCCAGTTTGTTGATATAGCGTACAGCTGAAATGTTGTCCATTCGCAACAGAATACAGCATGAAACCTTCCTGGGGAAGAGAGTGCGAATCGCAAATGAGCCCGCCAGGAGCTCGAGACAGTTGATATGAAGTTCCAGCTCCTGGCGAGACCACCTGCCCCCCGTAGTGACCTCCCCGCAGCGGGCTTCCCAGCCTGACCTGCTGGCATCCGATTCTATGATCACCTCGGGGTGAGATCCGAAGATCGCCCGACCGTTCCATGCCTTCCCATGGGTCAACCACCATTGGATTTCCACTCGGGCTTCCTCCGTGAGAGGGACATGGTCTGAATAAGAGAGGCCCTTCTGGATATGTCTGATCTTTAGACGCTGTAAGGCGCGATAGTGCAGAGGACCCGGGAAAATCGCTTGTATGGAGGATGCTAATAGGCCCACCAGACGCAGCGATCTCCCTCAAAGACATCACCTGTCTGTCCAGAGTCTTCCTCAATTCCTTCTTCAGGTCCCTGATTTTCTGTTTGGGCAGAAGCAATTGTGCCGACTGCGTATCGATCACAAATCCCAGGAATTCCAAGGATTGCGTTTATTTATTTATTTGTTGGTTTATATAGCGCTGGAATCGACTCCAATTGGAGTATCTCTGCGCTTTTCAGGAGCCGTTAAGACAAAGATAAGAAGAGAAGGAGCTAGATCTCATTTCTAAACAGCACAGTTTTCAGGAGTTTCCTGAAAGTGAGGTGTTCTTTACACTGTCTCAGAGATAGAGGGAGTTTATTCCACAATGTGGGACCTGTGATCGATAATGCTTTGCTCCCATGTCTAGCTTTTTTTGCATGGGGAGTCACTAAAAAGAGATTGTTGCTAGACCTCAGTGATCGAAGTGGGGTGTAGGGGGCAAATTTGTTTTGAAGATAGACAGTTCCTTGTCCATTTATACATTTGTGGATAAGGCAGCATATCTTGAATTTTATTCTTTGACGGATCGAGAGCCAGTGTAATTGATCCAGGAGGGGTTTGGAAGCGGTTCTTGGGGGAACGTTGAGGACAAGGCGAGCTGCCGTATTCTGAATGACCTGAAGCTTAGCCAATACGCCTTCGTTGGCAGAAAGCAACAGGCCATTACAGTAATCAATCCTACTTAAAACCAAAGTCTGAACCAGGGTTCTCCTAAAGGAGTGAGTGAGCGTTGGAGTGAGAACCGACTTCTCACTGTTCACTACAAAGCCCAGATTCTCCAATAGTGACATCGTGAAACACCACGGAGCCGAGGAAAGACTAAAAGGTAGGACCAAATATTCCAGGCGCCTGCCGCTCCACTGAAACTGTAGAAACCTGCGGTGGGGAGGAAAAATGGGCACCGTAAGGTATGCGCCCTTGAGATCCGCCAACAGATGGATACCCTCCATCTTGAAGTGACGGTAAAGAACAAAGGAATTGAACCCCTTCAGGTTGAGAACCAGTTGGAATCCCCCACCCCTCTTTTGTACGAGGAAAATGGTGCTGCAGAAGCCTACGGGACCGTCTTCCTCGCAATAGGTAACCGCGCGCTTCTGCAGCAGCTCGTCTAATTCTTGATCTATAAAATGCATGTCTTGTTGGCAAAAAATAGAGGTTTGGGAATCGACTCCTGAAAAGGAGTTTGATAAAAGTCTATGCGAAAGCCCTGCACTGTTTGAAGAACCCAAGCGTCTTGAGTAAGGGCCTGCCAATTGTGAAGAAAATGGCGAATCCGACCCCCCAGAGGATAAACAGACAAAGGCACTGGGCTTACCTGCTGTAATTTGAGGACGGGAGTTTCCTCTGTGGCCACCGCGGTGGAAACCACGACGATTGGATCGTCTCGTGGGATAGAAGGTTCCACCTCTGGTTGAGTCCTGAAAGTCTCCGCGGCCTCGGCCATATCCACATCTCGCGGGACCCTAATGGTACTGGCGGCCTGGCGAGCAGCCCCTGCCTCGCCCGGCCCTTCCAAAAAGGGTAGTAGTGAACACCCTTTTGATATTTGATTGGGCCTTGTCTAAACTAGTGAAAGTCCCTACGTATTTGGAGACGTCTTTCACAAAACGGTCCCCGAAGAGCAAGCCGTCTGCCAGGGGACCCGGTTCAGCCCCAGCCAATTCAGTCTGTATCTATGCGCATGAGGAGGGATTTCCTGCGCTCGGCTGAAATGGCGCAATTCGCATTGTCTAGAAAGCAGATAGCGCGTTGGGTCCAACCTGCCAGTATGTCAGGGTCAATCAATGCTCCAGACTCCTTGGCATTCAGAGCCATCTCCAAGATCTTAGACAATGGGCCAATAGTGTCTAATAACTTATCTTGGCATCCGCACCAAGCGCGATTGATGCCCTTCTTAGGATCCTTCTGGAACTTTTTCAAGAACGCTAACATGTTAGGGTCTATGTCCAGGGTCTCTGCGACCTTGTCCGGAACATCTGGACGGGGGCATTCAGATCTTAGGCGGTTCCGGACATCCCAGTCGAAACTACGTCGCAAATTCTGATGGATGTAGTCCGCCACCTCCGGCAGAGGCGACCAATCCGAAGACCTAGGATGCACTATATCCTGTGGATTGAAGTCAAAGGGTGTAGAAGGCTGATAGACTGGGGGCGATTGAGAGCGCACCCCGACTTCTTGGGTTTTTTCTTTTTGGGAGACATAGTGTGACTGGTGGAGTCCGTGTCCGTGTCGGTATCCGTATCCGTGACCACCCTGGACGTCGCAGGCAAAGGATTAGGGGCCCCTGAATATGGGTGATCCTTGGCCGAAGAGTGGTGATCGTTTGGGCATGCGGCCAATTGGCAGATTTAGATTTACCCCCTGAAGAAGTAGACGCCTGTGCGGTATCTTGCTGCAACAAACCTTGACGTTTGGCAAAAGTTTCCAGCTGCGCTGTAATAGGCTTTAATGTCGCAGCCAAAGCTTTATTTACGGTCTTAGGGACCGCCACCTCCACAGCCTTAGTGACGGAGTCTTGGACAGAGGCGTCTAAAGCCTGTACAAGGTTGTCCTCGAGGAGGGGGCATGCTCCTCCTCATAGTATCCATATTCATCCTCCTCAAAGTAGGCCCAGTCTTCCATGTCCACCAAGGGAAAGGCGGCACGTCAAGACCTCAAAATATATATATATATATATATATGTAAATCCAAAGGGAATCAGTCAAGGGGGAGCCACCCTAGTGCAAAACACTTTGAAAGTATAAGGAAAATATGCTCCTCAGCAAAGCTGTAATCAATAACCCTTAGGGCACAGAGAGCCTCACTTGTCCTACCAGCCTGCACACAGCTGGGGGCCTGCCACTATTCTACAGCCTGGGAAGGCGTCAATTGAGGGGCACTTTCCTGGACAACCTGTAGCTCCCACGCGCAAGGCAGAATCGTGTGGAGCGAGGAGGAAAAACAAAAGTAGGCGTCGCGTAGCCCAAAAGAAGCCCAAATTGGGCTACGCGACGCGAGGCTCAAAAGACACACTGCGGGCTCGAATGAGGGAGAGCACCGCCCGCTGCTGGTAACGCGGCAAAATGGGACACAGAGGAGGCGCGATCGGAAGGTGAGGAGCGCTTAATAAGCAGAACCGCCACCTTCCGATCGGCCGTGGAAGCGCGTGAGCGCAGTGCGCTGCAAAGAGGCAGACGAGCGCGAGAAACTCAAAGCACCAGCAGCAGGGGCGTGCGCGAGGTGCAAAGCACCAGCAAATTGGCAAAATACACAGTCAACTACACAATAAAGGCTGCAACAATACACTGAAATACCAAGCAAGAGAAAAGGCAAGATAGGAATTCGAGCACTTAACTCTGTGAGGAGCAGCAAAAAAAGAGGAGGTGTTCCGGTTTGAGGACTGTTATATAGAGATAGTCTCTATGGTTATTGTTTTTCTGACACTAAACATTATGGGAATGTTGTGTTATATGTTATCATGATTCTCATTGGCTGCTGTTTGTTTGCAGTAAATGAAAGAGAAGCATAATCTGAAGCCTCCGGTCCTGTAATAGAATTGTCTGTGTCGCTCATCTCAAAGCAAAGAAAGTGAGTGCATAAATTCTCACTCTGTCGGAGCTAAAAATCCCCTTTAAATAAATAACGCTAGCACGCGCTGACCATACTGGTGCTGGTCCAAGAAATTATTTTCAGGGAGGCCAGTGGTGTCAGTTAAGTCAGTCTGCTGGTGTGATCTGGTGCCCTGTTGCTGGCTGCGGGACTGGGCAGGTAGCGGTGCGCCGACTGGGGCGGACGCTGCTCAGCTGCTCTTAATTGTTTTTATTAGTGTTGAGCACTACTACTACTGGCCGGCGTAAGGAGAGAGGTGAGGAAGCGCGGGTTCAGACTTCTCTGTGCTGCAGGCGGGGAGCTGCGTTTTTGTTGTGGGCAGAACGGTGTCTCTTCTTTGTTCGGTTCTTGGTTTAGGCTTTATTGCTGGCTTTGTGAAAAGTTCACATAATGGCAGTTGTTTGCAGAGGCAGCAAGTGGTGCTATGGTGTACTATTTGAGAATGTTTACATGGCACCACCAGATTACAGTTCTGGATCCTCTGCTGTATCGTGAACTGTTTATCTCTTCTATCACGCATTTATTGAAAAACACACGCGCCTCTACTAATACCATATTGCTGGTTATTACAATGTTGGTCATGTTAAACGTTTCATTGCCAGATCTTTGCTTGCCCATACACATAGCTGCACTGCACAGCTGCATATGCCCAAATACTTTGAGCTACCCAATTGTTAAGACTTTTTGGAAGCTGTACTCCGTATGACTGCATTCCATTGGATCCTTCAGACCTTTCAGGGGTCTCATGGGGTATGTAATCAGTGGCACAAAATCATCAGTGGCAGCTATTAAGCTTTCTCACACCCCTCTGCTTCCCTCAAAACCCCTGAATCTGGGGGCTGGCTTCAGCGACACACAGCCTCCAGGCAGCAGGCCCATATATGTAGCCTTCTCACACCTCCCTCTTCCCTCACAATCCCTAAACCTGTGGCCTGGCTACAGAAGACACACAGCCTCTAGACAGCCCCCCTATAGAAGGGCACTAGTTTAGAGCTATTCCATTTCTGGTGCTTTGCAGTAGTTTTTCCTAGAGTTTCTCGTTGCTCAAATGATTGTAATTTCTGATATTTAACTGTTTCCCTCGTCTTCATTGCTTGATTTTGTTTGCAAGAAAGTGTCACTCATAATCGTTGAATGTGACTCATAATTACACTGAAATTATGAAAATGTTACACATAAGCAATCTGAAACTTTGGCAGCTAAAGGGGCCCCCCTCAAAGCTAACAGGAACCCTCGATGGTCGGAGGCCTTCCTGCTCCGCAGGGGCAGTAGGGATTTGCATTACGCCCCTGCCGAAAAATATAGCAATCTCTTTATTTCGCTTGCGCGCACCTCCAGGCGCTCTCAACCTTTCTTTCATTTGCACACATATCAACATTTGCAGAGCAGAAAGAGGAGATTAAAGCAAGTACTAGTAAATGCATTAGGTTTCGCCTATGTGATTAATAATAAGCTTATTTTTGTTGTAAGTTGTAGCTCGCTGAGTAGTTGTACAATATAAGTCACAGAAAGTCTAGTAAAGTGTTATGACTTGTTTATGTACAAAAAAGCGATATATTGTGCTGTTACTAGTGGTATTATAAAGTGTGGAGATTAGGTAATTGGTGGAGGACAAAAATTAACATGTACCTGAGGAGTAGGCTTGAAAGTGGTGGACCTTTTGGGAGAAAAGGGTGGATGAAAAAGCCTCCAAGTACAGGGTATGCGCTGTTTTTGCAAATCCAAAAAAACAAGATTGCGAAACTAGATGAAAAAATGTTGTTTGGTTGTTGTCCATTGTTAAGATTTAAAAAAAATAACTTTACATTTTTCAAATCAGCATTGAGCAGTTGTGCAATATAAGTGAAAAAGAAACACACTGAAAGTGAGATTTTTGTTTTATTGAGATGGGCAAGATATTTTTTATACCAGAGATTTTTCTTTAAAAGTTTTTTTTTATTTTGCACTGCACATTTTTCATTTATTATTGCAAAAAAACTTAAACATGAACATAAACTCTTAGACAATAATGAGCATATAGTAAATACTTTCACTTGCATTTTCACTGGCATTGTGTTGCTTATGGTTTACACGTTTTCTTTATTTAAACAGTACACTGTGACATTTTCAATTATTGTGCTATATACTTTGAAGTTTGTATGTTGTAACAAATACTGTATTTTTTTCAAGGAATCTGTTACAATAAGTCCCAGTGCCACTGCACCTGTTGCACCATTGAAATCATGACCCTAGAGTCTGCTAGGTAATTGAACTTTGTCTGTTTTATGAATGTGCAGTTGTTTTTCTTTATATTATATAACAACAAAAACACAGGAGGCTGTTTAAATTACTTCGGACAACTCAAACCCCTTTTTAGCAATTATTAGGCTGAAATACCAAGTGTTAAAAGTATGCAAATAACTATGAATACATTTTACAACCACAGAAAGATAAATGGCAAAATTCTCTCTATTACGAAATAACTCCTGCTTCAGTTTACAGAGTATCACTCATTTACCACTTTGCTTATTCGTATGGCCAACGGAAAATACAGCAAATGATATAACATGTTTTTGGTGCTAGAACAATACAATCTGCACAGTAAAGGCCAGTCTGAAAAAAAGGCAGTCTTACCACCTACCTGCTTACTAAGCTAAACACCCAGTGCTAAAAATGTGGAGAACGCTCACCCCCAAAAAAACCAACAGTTTTTTAACATTTTTAAGTATTCCAAAATAATAGATATCTTCTGAAAAAAGAACAGCAGCACAAATCCCATATAGTCACCAAACACGCTTGCTCACATAGACAAGCTTTGATGCAAAGTGACAAACATACCCAGCAGCTGGAATTTTCAAATTCACTGCTCTTGAAGCTATAAAGCCTCTCTTCCCAGCCAGTAGAAGGAACAGGCTGAAATAACAAAACTCTGGGAATACTTTTAGAACAGGCACATGACCGTGTTTACAATCCAAGACTCTGCAGCAGTTCTTTGGCGCTGTAATGATATACAGAAACTGTCCCAACGGATAAATGATGTTAAAACATCCCTTCAGAACAACACGGTGCGTGCTCATGTAAAGCACAGCAATCACTTAATTCGGGTTTACACTACATAATGCACAAACAACAAACACATGACACAGAATCTTTTTTTTTTATTTGCGACAAAACACATGACACAGAAAAACAATGCAATTTTATTAGCGGAAAAATATGATGAAGAATGTGAAAATTAGTTAAAAGTTTCACCCACTAAAGCAAAGTTAAACAAGCAAGTTTTAAATGTGTGCTGTCTCAAGAAAAAAAGGTTTGGTAAACAGTAAACGCTGTGCAGCCTTAACATAAGAAAAAAAAATCCCCAACTTTGGGCCTGGTGCCACTGCACCTGCTGAACCATTCAAATCATGACCCTAGTGCCTGCAAGTTAACTGCATTTGTGACTGACTGTTTAGTTGTAAAATATAGCAATAATCGGTGTTTGGTGGGGTGCCTAGAGCTTTTGGTCCTGATGCCACTGCCCTTTTAAGATCATGGCTCTAGTGCCTGCTAGATGACTGTACTTATGACTGCTTATTTAGTAGTAAAATATAACAATATTTAGGTCTTTAATGGGGTGGCTAGAGCTTTTGGTCCCAATGCCACTGCACTTTTGAAATCATGGCTCTAGTGCCTGCTAGATAACTATACTTCTGACTGCCTATTTAGCAGTAAAATATAACAATATTTGGTGTTTAGAAGAGTTATGACAACTTGTGGTCCCGGTGCCATTGCACCTGCTGCACCATTTAAATCATGACGCTATTGCCTGTAAGGTAACTGCACTTGGGGCCACCTGTTTAGTAGATAAATAAAACAATATAGCAATTTTATGTGTTTAGGGGTGTGCCGAGAGCTTTTGGTCCAGGTGTCACTGCACCTGCTGCACCATTGTAATCATGACCCTAGTGCTTGTTAGATAACTGCACTTGTGACTGTTTGTTTAGTAGTAATTTTGCATTTATCTGTGTTTATTGGGGTCCCTAAAGCCTTCGGCCCCAGTGCCACTGCACCTGCTGCACCATTTAATTTTTTTACTCGAAAGTAACTGCAATTGTGACTGCCTGTTTAGCAGTAAAATATAGCAATATTAGATGTTTAGAGGGGTTCTGACAGCCTTTGGGCCTGATGCCACGGCACCTGCTGCAACATTCAAAACAGGACCCTATTGCCTGCAAGGTAACTAACTGGACTTGTGACTACCTGTTTAGAAGTAAAATATAGCAATTTTTGGTGTTTAGAGGGGTTACTAGACCTTTGAGCCTCGGTGTAACTGCACCTGCTGCACCGTTCAAATCATGACCCTAGTGCCTGCAAGATAACTGCATTTGTGACTGCCTGTTTAGTAGTTAAAAATAACAATATTTGGCGTTAAAAGCCGTTCTAACAACTTTTGGGCCAGGTGCCATTGCACCTGCTGGACCATTCAAATCATGATCCTAGTGCATGCAAGATAAATGAATTTGTGACTGCCTGTTTAGTAATAAAATATAGTAATATTAGGTGTTTAGTGGTGTGCCTAGAGATTTTTGTCCTGGAGTCACTGTACCTGGTGCACCATTGTAATCATGACCCTAGTTCCTGCTAGATAACTGCACTTGTGACTGTCTGTTTAGTAGTAACATTTAGCAATAATCTGTGTTTAGTGGGGTCCCCAGAGCTTTTGAACACGGCTCCACTGCACCTGCTGCACCATTCAAAGCATGCCCCTCTTAACTGCAAGGTAACTCAAATTGTGACTGAATGTTTAGTAGTTAAAAATAGCAATATTTTGTGCTTAAAGGCGTTATGACAACTTTGGGCCCAGTGCTACTACACCTGCTGCACCATTGAAATCATGACCCTAGAGTCTGCTAGGTAATTGAACTTTGTCTGTTTTATGAATGTGCAGTTGTTTTTTTTTTTACATTATATAACAACAAAAATACAGGAGGCTGTTTAAATTACTTTGGACAACTTAAACCCATTTTAGCAATTATTAGGCTGAAATACCAAGTGTTAAAAGTATGCAAATAAATATGAATACATTTTACAACCACAGAAAGATAAATGGCAAAATTCTCTCTATTACGAAATAACTCCTGCTTCAGTTTACAGAGTATCACTCATTGACCACTTTGCTTATTCGTATGGCCAACGGAAAATACAGCAGATGATATAACATGTTTTTGGTGCTAGAACAATACTATCTGCACAGTAAAGACCAGTCTGAAAAAAAAGGCAGTCTTACCACCTACCTGCTTACTAAGCTAAACACCCAGTGCTAAAAATGTGGAGAACGCTCACCAAAGAAGAAAAAAACTGTTTTTTAACATTTTTAAGCATTCCAAAATAATAGATATCTTCTGAAAAAAGAACAGCAGCACAAATCCCATATAGTCACCAAACACGCTTGCTCACATAGACAAGCTTTGATGCAAAGTGACAAACATACCCAGCAGCTGGAATTTTCAAATTCAATGCTCTTGAAGCTATAAAGCCTCTCTTCCCAGCCAGTAGAAGGAACAGGCTGAAATCACAAAACTCTGGGAATACTTTTAGAACAGGCACATGACCGTGTTTACAATCCAAGACTCTGCAGCAGTTCTCTGGCGCTGTAATGTTATACAGAAACTGTCCCAACGGATAAATGAGGTTAAAACATCCCTTCAGAACAACACGGTGCGTGCTCATGTAAAGCACAGCAATCACTTAATTCGGGTTTACACTACATAATGCACAAACAACAAACACATGACACAGAATCTTTTTTTTTATTTGCGACAAACACATGACACAGAAAAACAATGCAATTTTATTAGCGGAAAAATATGATGAAGAATGTGAAAATTAGTTCAAAGTTTCACTCACTAAAGCAAAGTTAAACAAGCAAGCTTTAAATGTGTGCTGTCTCAAGAAAAAAAGGTTTGGTAAACAGTAAACGCTGTGCAGCCTTAACATAAGAAAAAAAAATCCCCAACTTTGGGCCTGGTGCCACTGCACCTGCTGAACCATTCAAATCATGACCCTAGTGCCTGCAAGTTAACTGCATTTGTGACTGACTGTTTAGTTGTAAAATATAGCAATAATCGGTGTTTGGTGGGGTGCCTAGAGCTTTTGGTCCTGATGCCACTGCCCTTTTAAGATCATGGCTCTAGTGCCTGCTAGATGACTGTGCTTATGACTGCCTATTTAGTAGTAAAATATAACAATATTTAGGTCTTTAATGGGGTGGCTAGAGCTTTTGGTCCCAATGCCACTGCACTTTTGAAATCACGGCTCTAGTGCCTGCTAGATAACTATACTTCTGACTGCCTATTTAGCAGTAAAATATAACAATATTTGGTGTTTAGAAGAGTTATGACAACTTGTGGTCCCGGTGCCATTGCACCTGCTGCACCATTTAAATCATGACGCTATTGCCTGTAAGGTAACTGCACTTGGGGCCACCTGTTTAGTAGATAAATAAAACAATATAGCAATATTATGTGTTTAGGGGTGTGCCAAGAGCTTTTGGTCCCGGTGTCACTGCACCTGCTGCACCATTGTAATCATGACCCTAGTGCTTGTTAGATAACTGCACTTGTGACTGTTTGTTTAGTAGTAATTTAGCATTTATCTGTGTTTATTGGGGTCCCTAAAGCCTTCGGCCCCAGTGCCACTGCACCTGCTGCACCATTTACATTTTTAACTTTAAAGTAACTGCAATTGTGACTGCCTGTTTAGCAGTAAAATATAGCAATATTAGATGTTTAGAGGGGTTCT
This sequence comes from Triturus cristatus, assembly GCF_964204655.1. Lineage (NCBI taxonomy): Eukaryota > Metazoa > Chordata > Amphibia > Caudata > Salamandridae > Triturus > Triturus cristatus. The sequence continues at coordinate 444,788,710 of NC_140581.1, forward strand.
GACAGCTTTTGGGCCTGATGCCACGGCACCTGCTGCAACATTCAAAACAGGACCCTATTGCCTGCAAGGTAACTAACTGGACTTGTGACTACCTGTTTAGAAGTAAAATATAGCAATTTTTGGTGTTTAGAGGGGTTACTAGACCTTTGAGCCTCGGTGTAACTGCACCTGCTGCACCGTTCAAATCATGACCCTAGTGCCTGCAAGATAACTGCATTTGTGACTGCCTGTTTAGTAGTTAAAAATAACAATATTTGGTGTTTAGAAGAGTTATGACAACTTGTGGCCCCAGTGCCACTGCACCTGCTGCACCATTTAAATCATGACGCTATTGCCTGTAAGGTAACTGCACTTGGGACCACCTGTTATATTTAGAAATCTGTTTATTGAGTTTTAGATGGTATACATCGTATCATGAAACAGAATAATGTGCAGCTACATTTAACTCATAGCAAAATTTTTATACTGGCGTACAAATAACTGTAAGAATGGGTGCATCTCTCGATTCCTTATCGCAATGAAGGCCCTCGCGACAGTGACTTCAACTATTGAACCGATATACATCCTGAAGCCTTACCCCATAAGGGGTGACCCTAAGGCAAAAGTTTTACTGTTGCACCCACTTTCCCCTAGTATTTCTCCATAAACAGATAACAAATTTATTTATCAATAACAGAGACTAAGCAGTTGGGTAACTATCGCCCCTGCAAAACAACAACAATGTTAACAGCAGCAGTGCCCGGCGTTTGTCCAAGTATCATCTTCCCAACACCCCTTGGGCCGCCCCCTCTCCAGCCCCGCACCCCCTGTTCAAGTCACTGTACAGACTGTGCTGCGTTTGTTCCTGTGCCTCGCCACTCTGACTAAATCTACGTTGCCTTGCGCCATGGCACTCTGCCGGACAGGCCAGCTCCCCACCACCCAGAGCGGCTCCATCAGCGTGTCCCCTACCGTCCTCCGTGGCAGCCGCCCCCAACCGCAGCATGGACTGCAACAACGCCTCCCACTGGGCCGCTATGGGTGTCATCCTAAGCCCCAATGTTTCCTCCCTCCGGAGGGCCATGCCCTCCGCCTTCGCCCAGACCAGGAAGGAGCCGCGCCATGCCCTCGCGTGTGGAGGGGCATCCACCTTCCAGCGTTTGGTAAGAAGCCGCTTCGCCACCACAATCCCCAGGTCTATGAATCTAGAGGTGACTTTTGTGGAGGGTGTTCTGTGGAAAAGGTGCAATAAGTAGGCTGACCACTCGAATGGAATATTACGACCTGTGCACTCGCAGAGCGCCTCCCGTATTGCCTGCCAGTAGGCCCTCAGCACAGGGCAGCTCCACAGCATATGGATCAGGCCAGCATCCAGTTCCGCACAGCAGGGGCAGCATGCATCTGTACGGTGGAAGTATCTATTAATAGAGGCGGGCGTGCGATATGCTCTGTGTGAGATGAAGAACTGTATTTGGTGGAAGCGCATGTTCCTGGGAACTCTCTTCGGGCCCTGCAGTACCCCATCCCATTCTTTGCCAGTCATGGGACGATCCAAATCTGCCTCCCACTTACCACGTAGTGGCGCCAAACTCATCGCCGTGTGTGTTCTCAGAGACGCCGCAAACCATTTAACCAGGTGTCTCCCCCGCCCCATAACATGAAGGTATTGTACCATTAAATGTTGGTCTGGCTCCTCCCTTAGGTCTCCCCAGTAGCCTGCTAGCGTCGCCACCAGAGCCCGGTGGCGGAGAAAGTGGCCCGGAGCTAGTCCCGTTTCCTCCGGCCAGGGCGGTAAATGAAAGAAGGGTCCCATCTCGGTAGAGGTCCCCTAAGGTATGAACGTCGGCCGCGTTCCACTCCTCTAGTTCTGAAGCACTAAGCACCCCCTGCCCACTAGGGGAGCCCTCGAGTGGTATAGACAGGGCATAAGGTAAGACGGAGACACCGGCGATAGCATTTATAGGCCACCGCTAGTAACAACGGCTCAGGCCTCGCCACCCCCGCAGCCGGATGAAAGAGCCCAAGGAGGTCAGCCAGTGAAAGGGGGGGGGGGTCGCCGCAGTCGAGGTGTCCTCGCGGCCTCTGTCTGCCAGCCAGCGGGCTATCCACTGAAGCTGCGCTGCCAGGTAGTAGAGTTCAAAACACGGCATTGCAAGTCCCCCCTGGCCAGTGGGGAGGTATAGCTTGGGCAACGCGACCCTGTGTCGTGTGGCACCCCACAAGAAGTTCCGGAGGGATCGTGCCAATCCTGCGAAGAAGGACGCCGAAACATAAACGGGCAGGTTGGCGAAATAGTACAGAAGACGGGGCAAAATCACCATCTTAACTAATGCTATTCGGCCGGTGACTGAAAGAGGAAGTGTACTCCAGAACTTCATCTGAGCCCAGACTGCAGATACGTCTCTACCCAGGTCGCCCTCCAGAAGATCCGCCGTTGGCGGTATATCTGGATACCTAGATAGCGAAAGGTGTCCGGTCGCCACTGCACCTGTACTCCCCCAAGGCGATAGCTAGGATCCTGGGTGTCAGCCCCGAACGCATAGAGGCAGGACTTAGCAGCATTCACCCGAAGACCCGAGAGGACCTCGAATTCCAGCAGGATGCGCTCCAGGTCGACAGGAATGTGAGACACATCCCTGACAAAGACGAACAGGTCGTCCGCATAGAGAGACTCTTGGTGTGTCGCATCGCCTAGTGGAATGCCATCAGCCAGCTCCCTGCGTAGTGTAGCTGCCAGCGGCTCCATCGCGAGCGCAAACAGAAGGGGCGAAAGCGGACACCCCTGCCTGGTGCCGCGGCCAATAGGGATGGCGTCAGATATGTAAGGCCCGGTTCTCACTCTCACTGTGGGATCCTTGTATAGAAGGGCTGCGAGCTGAAGGAAGCCGAGGCCCAACCCGAAGTGTGACAATGCCGCCACCAAATATCCCCACTCCAGACAGTCAAAGGCCTTTTCAAGGTCTAAAACTAGGCAGCACGCCCTGGGCCACTGCTGGACACTGTCTGTCGCCACACGAAAAAACCGCCACAGGTTAAGAGAAGTACTGCGCTTAGGTACAAAGCCATTTTGGTCTACATGCACCAGCGCCGGTACCACCGGCGCCAGGTGCCAGGCGCTCCGCTAACACCTTCGCCAGGATTTTATAATCCGTATTAAGCAGGGCGAGGGGGCGGTAAGACCCCAGTTGGGTGGGATCCCGCCCGGGCTTGAGCAGGGAAACCAGATAGGCCTCCCACATTGAACCGGGTAGGGCACGCTCCTCAAGGGCGGCCAGATAAAGAGTATGAAGTTTGGGTATCAGTGTTTCCCGGTAGGTTTTATAATACTCCGCCGGGAGCCCGTCGGGGCCCGGCACCTTCCCGGTGGCCAGAGAGGTAACCGCATCCCTGATCTCGTCTGCAGTGAGGGGGCTCTCAAGTGACTCCTGGCACTCATCCAGAACCGTGGGCAGGCCAGCAGCCTCCAAGAACTGGTCTAGGTCATGTGCCTGCCGGCATCCCGTCGACCGATACAGAGATGCGTAATGCGCCGTCATTGCCTGGTGGATGTCCCATTGCGTGTACACCAACGACCCGTCAGGCCCACTTATAGCGCCGATCGGGGTGTGAGCAGTCTCCTGCCGGAGCAGCCAGGCCAGTAGCCTCCCGCCCTATCTGACGTGGCATGAACTCGAGCCGAATGGGTCGCATAGTTGTGGCAACGCAGGGGTTCCAGAAATTCGGCATGGCGCGCCCGAAGTTCCAGTAGTTGGTCTGAATCCCGACCGCTGCCCTCCCCAAGTTGTTCGCACGAGAGTAGGCGAGATTCCAAGGCAGCAAGTGACACCGCAAGTTGCTTGCGGATGTTCCACGTTGCGCCTAAGCAATGCCCCCTGATGCTGGCCTTGTGGGCGTCCCACTCTATCAGTTCGCTGCTCGTGGTGCCCTCGTTGAGTTAAAAAAACTGTTCTATCGCGGTGCCTAAAGAGGCTCGAAATTCCATATCCTCCAGAGCCACTGACTGGAGGCGCCACTTGGGGATCGGGGGACGGTCAGGGCTCCACCGAAGACACAACCTGAGGGGGTTGTGATCAGAGTGTGTCCGACCTAGATATTCAGCCTGATCTAACAGAGGAAGTAAAGGGTAGGAGCTCACCACCCTGTCAAGACGCAGTCTTCGGGGTGTAGATTGCGGCACACATCGAGCAAAGCCCAGCGCGACATCCAGTCTGTCAGAGCCTGTGCGTTTGAGCCTACCTGTGTACCACGGAGGGGCGGGAAGGACCGATCAAGGTGCACGTCGAGGACCGAATTGTAATCCCCGCCTAGCAGCCTAGGGAGAATCGCGTACGGCGCTAACACTGTGGACAAGCGGGCAAGGAATGATGGCTGCTCAACATTCGGGGCGTACAATGAGCCTGGTAATACACGCTGCCCATTAAGTCGCTCGTGCACTAATGTGTATCTCCCGGCCGAGTCGACCAGTACCTACATACATGTGAACGGGGTGCCCGTCCGCACCTAGAGCAAAGTACCCCTGGCGCGCGCTGAATAAGTGGTGCCGAATACCTGACCCCTCCAGCGGGTGCGCAACCGGCCTATTTCTACCTGTGTCATGTGAGTCTCTTGAAAGAGGGCTATGGCCGCCTTGTGTCTCTGCAGATAAGCGAAAATGGAGTACCTACGCGCTGGCGTGTGCATGCCCCGAACATTCCATGTGATTATATTGGTGGTGGCCATTTGGAACAATCATATTCTGTATAGGTGGCGGGACCGGGGTTCACCCAACCAACATGGGGCACAGGATCCCTATATGTCAGTCCGGAGCGCTGCATTAAAGAAAAACAAAACAAAGAAACACTCACGTGGTGCCATGCACGCGAACTTAACAACGAGGCCAACATAACTGTCAGGGCAAACCCCCGTGCGGGCATTCGTCCAAACTGTAAGCTAACGCTTATGGAGTAGAACTAAGCCAAGTAATGGCTAACGGGGGTTTTATCGTGGCTTTGGCTGCCGCAAGCTGCTCCTCTACCGCGGTGCCTTCACGTGCGCGCTGCGGATGTCTCCTGTGGCATGGGCTTGGACAGGTATAGGCGAGGGACTTAACCTCTGCTGCCTGCGCCTCCAGTTGCAGATTCCGCTTGGCATGCCATCCCTCCCTCCCGGGGGGGACCCACCCCCGACTTCCAGTCCCCCCTCCCCCGCACAGCTGCCAGCCAGACACCTCACCACCATCACACAGCACTTCTCACTTTGTACATTAGGGACTCTAAGCAGCGATCACTGGATCCCATCGTCTGTCTCTTGAAGACGTGCACGTCAGTGAATGCTGTCTCCACATCCCTCCCGGCTCACATGATCTGTTCAGAGGTCTGGGGGGTCACCAGTGGCATTAACTGGTCCTCGGAGAGCGTGGTGGATGGAGAGGACGAGCCGCTGGTCTCAGGATCGCTATGTCTGTGAGCGTCCGCCTCTCCCTGACCACCAGGAGATCCGAGGGTTGCCACCACCGCCAGCGCTCCCTGGCGCCCCAGGCGTATCCTCTCCGGGCTAGGAGCCACCCCCAGGCCCATTCCCACATCTCTACGTGACCCTCTCCTCCTCCTCCGCCGAAGCCTCTTCCCTCGATGATTGCCAGGCTCCGAATCTGGCGGTCTCTGCCCACCACTTCGCCCGGTCTCCTCCAGCCAGTCCCAGACCTCCGACGGGGCATCGAAGAAGCGGGTCCCCTCCTTTGTGACCACTCTGAGGCGTGACGGAAATAGCAGGGAGTATGGGATCTCCAGGTCGCGCAGTCGGCACTTCACCGCCAGGTAGTTGCTCCGACGCTTTTGTACCACCGCCGTGTAGTCCAGGAAGAACAGCACCTGTCCACTTCCCACTGTGATTGCGCCCAGCTTCCTGGTTTCGCGGAGCACCACATCTCTGTCCCGGTAGTTGAGAAGTTTAAACAAGAAGGGACGGGGCCGAGCCCCCGGTCTGGGCCGTTGCGCTGGGACCCTGTGGGCATGCTCCACTACAAACTGCGGAGAGAGCACCCCCGGGCCGAGCAGATCTCGAAGCCATCCCTCGACGTATTTCTCCGGCTGTCGTCCCTCCTCGTCCTCCGGCAGTCCTACCACCCTGATATTACTGCACCGGGAGCGCCCTTCGGCATCCTCGGCCCGATCCTCCAGAGTGTGGACGCGATCTATTAAGTCCTGTAGGGTGACAGTGTGGTTGTTCACTACTGGCTGGACATCTTGAAGGGTCTGGCGCTGTTGAGCCACCGCGTCTGCCAGTTTGTGGTGGTCCACATGAAGGAAGGTGAAGTCCATCGTGGCCTTGTCGATGCGGGACTCAAGGGAGGCTTTCGTCTGCTCCAGCGTGGATCCGATCAGCTCCACCGCGGCAAGCACCGTGTCCAATTTTGCCGCTAGCGCCGCCGCCTGGGGCTCCATGCCCTCCCGGCGGTTCTCCGCCATGTGGCCCGAGCTCGCCGCCGGCGTCCGGCCTTCCTTTGACGCGTTCCGTAGCCGGCCCATGACCAGCTGCTGAGCTGTAGGCATCTGCTGGGGGCCGTGACGCCAGGTGGGCGGTCCGAGCCCAAAACCTCGGTTCACCACCACGGTAGGGGGCCGACACTGTAGGCATCCTGCACCGCCGTGGGATTGGGGAACAGAGAGGGAAAGCCAAAGTCCTCCCCGCGGAGTTCGCCGTCACACACCGGGAGACGCCAGTCGCCTGCTACTCGCTGATGCCATGGGACCACGTCAGCTTTCGCTTGCCACTCCTCCGCTGTGCCCGGATCTCTGTTCGGTCACCCCTCCTCCGTCTAAGCATCGGTATCTCCTGGTAATTGGGGCTGGCTTGTACCCGTCGCCGCGCTCCTTAGCGGTTGCTCCTGCGCTCTCGCCCACTTCTGGGTACCACTGCGATGCCGCAGCCGCGGTATCGGTGTCGACACACCCCAAACGGCCTCCTGGTGCCTGCTATGCCAAGGCCTTTCGTGAAATGGCCGTCATCTCCGATGCCTACTGAGCCATTCATGCTGCTCCTAGTCCCATGGCGCCTTACTGCGTGCAGGGGTCTTGGCGCCGCCACCACGCGCCAGTACCTGTGGTGTGCGATCGAGATCCAGACGCTCCCCCGTGTCAATGCCAGCCGGACACCCCTTCCTCCGCCACTGCTCCTTGCACTGTCCGGCACCAGTGCATCTACCGACCACCCATCAATCTTCAGGACCCCAGGCCCCGGCGCCGGTACAGCAGGCCACTGCGCAGTCCGCCCCAGCGAGAGCCATCTACGTCTCCAGCGCCAGGTCCCCCACTCCGCAACTGTACGTGGGGAGGTCCACTTTAGCTCTTCGGCCGCCTCACCGCCTCTGACTGCTCTGGGGGGTCCCCCGGAGGGAATCGCCTCCCAGCGCTCTGCCCGTCCACTCACCGAGTCACTCTTGGCACCTGGACCGGGTCTCTGCAGCGCCTCGGGAGTCCGCAGGAGGGTCCACACCATGAGGCCGCCCGCCCTGCAGTGCCACCAGCAGGCCACAGCCACCTCCGCTCCTCCGCCGCTATCTGAACTGTTTGTCGGGTGACTCACGACGCCAGGGTATCCCTGGCAATGCGCCTCATGTCCAGCTCCACTTTCGCTGCTGTCTCTGGTCCGGGGCACCACACACAGGTGCGCCAGTAGCGCCCCGCCTCTTCTTTCGCCGGCGCTTCAGTCTCTGTGGCCTGGGGCCCTCGTGGCGAGCCGCGGGCTAAATTTGCTGATGCGGCCGGCCGCGGCACACGCCCACCGCACTGCGTCTGCCGGCCGCGATTCTTATGCAGCGAAACCGGAGCTCCCGGCAGCCGCGCCCGTCAGTGCGTGCACCGTGGTGTCGGGGGGGACCCGGACTTCACCCCCGCCAGCGCCCAGAGTCCGAGAGGAGCCCAGCCAGGAGAAAGTGCCAGGATAACGGCACCAGGCGGCTGAAACTTCACTCACTGGCGGCCATCATGTCAGTGCGCCTAGCCACGCCCCCCTTGGGACCACCTGTTTAGTAGAAAAATAAAACAATATAGCAATATTATGTGTTTAGTGGTGTGCCAAGAGCTTTTGGTCCCGGTGTCACTGCACCTGCTGCACCATTGTAATCATGACCCTAGTGCTTGTTAGATAACTGCACTTGTGACTGTTTGTTTAGTAGTAATTTTGCATTTATCTGTGTTTATTGGGGTCCCTAAAGCCTTCGGCCCCAGTGCCACTGCACCTGCTGCACCATTTAAATTTTAACTTTAAAGTAACTGCAATTGTGACTGCCTGTTTAGCAGTAAAATATAGCAATATTAGATGTTTAGAGGGGTTCTGACAGCTTTTGGGCCTGATGCCACGGCACCTGCTGCAACATTCAAAACAGGACCCTATTGCCTGCAAGGTAACTAACTGGACTTGTGACTACCTGTTTAGAAGTAAAATATAGCAATTGTTGGTGTTTAGAGGGGTTACTAGACCTTTGAGCCTCGGTGTAACTGCACCTGCTGCACCGTTCAAATCATGAGCCTAGTGCCTGCAAGATAACTGCATTTGTGACTGCCTGTTTAGTAGTTAAAAATAATAATATTTGGCGTTTAGAGCCGTTCTAACAACTTTTGGGCCAGGTGCTATTGCACCTGCTGCACCATTCAAATCATGATCCTAGTGCATGCAAGATAAATGAATTTGTGACTGCCTGTTTAGTAGTAAAATATAGTAATATTAGGTGTTTAGTGGTGTGCCTAGAGCTTTTTATCCTGGCTTCACTGTACCTGGTGCACCATTGTAATCATGACCCTAGTTCCTGCTAGATAACTGCACTTGTGACTGTCTGTTTAGTAGTAACATTTAGCAATAATCTGTGTTTAGTGGGGTCCCCAGAGCTTTTGAACACGGTTCCACTGCACCTGCTGCACCATTCAAATCATGCCCCTCTTAACTGCAAGGTAACTACAATTGTGACTGAGTGTTTAGTAGTTAAAAATAGCAATATTTTGTGCTTAAAGGCGTTATGACAACTTTGGGCCCGGTGCTACTACACCTGCTGCACCATTGAAATCATGACCCTAGAGTCTGCTAGGTAATTGAACTTTGTCTGTTTTATGAATGTGCAGTTGTTGTTTTTTTATATTATATAACAACAAAAATACAGGAGGCTTTTTAAATTACTTTGGACAACTTAAACCCATTTTAGCAATTATTAGGCTGAAATACCAAGTGTTAAAAGTATGCAAATAAATATGAATACATTTTACAACCACAGAAAGATAAATGGCAAAATTCTCTCTATTACGAAAGAACTCCTGCTTCAGTTATGATATAACATGTTTTTGGTGCTAGAACAATACAATCTGCACAGTAAAGGCCAGTCTGAAAAAAAGGCAGTCTTACCACCTACCTGCTTACTAAGCTAAACACCTAGTGCTAAAAATGTGGAGAACGCTCACCAAAGAAGAAAAAAACAGTTTTTTAACATTTTTAAGTATTCCAAAATAATAGATATCTTCTGAAAAAAGAACAGCAGCACAAATCCCATATAGTCACCAAACACGCTTGCTCACATAGACAAGCTTTGATGCAAAGTGACAAACATACCCAGCAGCTGGAATTTTCAAATTCACTGCTCTTGAAGCTATAAAGCCTCTCTTCCCAGCCAGTAGAAGGAACAGGCTGAAATCACAAAACTCTGGGAATACTTTTAGAACAGGCACATGACCGTGTTTACAATCCAAGACTCTGCAGCAGTTCTCTGGCGCTGTAATGTTATACAGAAACTGTCCCAACGGATAAATGAGGTTAAAACATCCCTTCAGAACAACACGGTGCGTGCTCATGTAAAGCACCGCAATCACTGGGTTTACACTACATAATGCACAAACAACAAACACATGACACAGAATCTTTTTTTTTTATTTGAGACAAACACATGACACAGAAAAACAATGCAATTTTATTAGCGGAAAAATATGATGAAGAATGTGAAAATTAGTTAAAAGTTTCACCCACTAAAGCAAAGTTAAACAAGCAAGTTAAAAATAACAATATTTTGTGCTTAAAGGCATTATGACAACTTTGGGACCGGTGCTACTACACCTGCTGCACCATTGAAATCATGATCCTAGTGCATGCAAGTTAACTGCATTTGTGACTGCCTGTTTAGTAGTAAAATATAGCAATATTAGGTGTTTAGTGTTTAGTGGTGTGCCTAGAGTTTGTGGTCCTGGTTTCACTGCACCGCCTACACCATTGTAATCATGACTCTAGTGCGTGGTTGATGTATGCACTTGAGACTGTGTATAGTAGTAAAATTCAATAATCTGTGTTTAGAGGGGTCCCTAGAGGTTTTGACATCTGTTCCACCACACTTGCGGCACCATTTAGATAATGCCCCTTTTAACTGCAAGGTAGCTACAATTGTGACTGTCTGTTTGGTAGTAAAATATGGCAATATTAGGTGTTTAGGGGAAAAGATAAAAAAATGCAAACAGTAAACGGTATGCAGCGTTAACTAAAAGAAAACATATTTGAATCACCAACACGGATGGGAATGAGTTGTTAGGCCATGGGAAGCTGATAAGATAGACACAGAAGGGATAACAGGCTACAACCAATAGAAACAGAGGAAAGTAAACTGGTAAACATACTGTCCAATAAAAAGTCCCTTTTAAGGTCTATCAAAAAAATGGATTTCACAAGCACAACACAAGCACTGTGCAGGAGAAACCGAAAGCGGGGGATGGAGATACATTTTCCCAATTGACCCGTATTGAAGTGGGGACAATTTCATGAATGAAAATCGAAATAAAAGCCATATTTGGCTTTAAAAATCACGGTCCTAAAGCTAATTTAAATGTTTTAATTAGAAAAACCAGGTTTCAGTTGACATGACTAGACCTAGTCAGCCTATATTGACATTCATTTTACAGTGAGAGAAAGAAATGTGTTTTAAAAGTCATAATTGGTGACTGTTGCACCTAAAAGGGTAAACTAGTGACCAGCCTTAGAGCCCAGCAGGGCTGTCTCAGCCTCTCATCCTTGTAAAATGGATATTAGTAGCTGTTATGACGAGGTATTGGGTGTGATGTCATCTTACATCGAGTTTAATGTGATGTGATGCTTGTTTAACACACTTAACAATTGTGTCCATTGACAACGCCAATATCTCTAACTCTAAAAAATGCAAGACCTATTGCATTGCAAATGCTTGTTTAAATACTTGCTGGGAAAGGTGTTTGCTTTAGGCTTCTTTTAATGAAAAGTCCCTCAGTAGGATGTCTAGTTGGATCTTATATGCTGATTGTTGTCCTGAGTGCTCCAGTCCGGACCAGATTAGGGCGTGCATAGAATCCGGTGGCGCCAATCTAAGCCGGTGGCAGAAATTGAGAAAGTAACTGCCAGATGCCCAGCACTGTTTGGTAATGGCGAATTCTAGTCTCACTTGGGCCGGAGATGTGCCTTTTGGCAGGTGAAGGGCTGATTTATAGATTCTTGTGACCTTAAAGTCCACGAAGCAGGTGAAGAGTGTTCCTTTCCGTCTAATAGCTTTGTCAAAAATTAGGACAAGGGCCATTAAATTCATAGTGGTGCCGCAGCTGCCTCTAAAGCTGCATTGATTCACGGGGACGATCCCCAGTTCTTTCACCCATGTTCTGAGGGCATTGAGGAGCAGGTTTGCATATATCTTGGCATGTGTTGTCGATTAGTGCAATCAACCGATAGTTACAGGGATCTGATTTGGAGTCTCCTTGAAAAATTGATTGAATAATGGAGCCTTTCCATGAGTCCGGAATGGTGTTAGCTGTTACGCAATATTTGAACAGTGGAGTTAGTATATCGAACCGTAGTTCAAGCTCAGAGGCAAACAAAGCTGTGGGAAGCCCATTGGGGCCAGGAGAACCATCTTTCTTTAGTCGTCTTAGTTTGGTGATGCATCACTCTTCCATGTTGCTGATGATCATGACAGCAGTTGGTATGCCAGATGAGTAGCATACATTCTGATTTCAGGATGATTTGCTTGGCAGTGTGCTAGGAGGCAATGGACATGTTGAATGTGTGGAGAAGTGAGCCATAAGGTATGAGGCCCACAGAGGCTCCGAGATATTTGCACTCACAGTTTTTCACTTGCTGGCTGTTGCATCCAAAAGTCCATATTTTTTAACCTTCTGACATGCCAAATGGCTTCCCTAAAGTCTAATCTTGCTTTGCTCAGGCTGTGTCTGGCTGAGATTGAGGACTGTTACTTTACAACGGCTTGTAATTTGCGGTTAACATTTCTTTTCAGTGAGTTTAGAATTTTGGTCAGTCTAAATTTATTTGAGGGTTGGGCACGTGGTTTAGAGCTTGACTGTAGTTTGCCTTGGATGTCACACAGGATTTGTTCTATGAGGTCTGTCCACAGTGAGATGGGTATGCTCCCTTTTGTTACTGCCTTCATTAGTAGGTCTTGTATCTGTATCGATATTTCTTGGCTGATTTCATCATCCCATTTTAGCCGTTTTAGATTTTATGTCATCACATTGATGCTGGTGTGTGGGGCTGCTTCCAATTTTTGTGAAGTTATATTGAAATTGATGTTTTGTGGCCGGAGGTCACTGTCTAATCGTTCGCTAAGGGAGAAGTCTCCAATGTGCTTGAAGAGGCCAACTGAGCACAGACTGAGGTCTATATAAGAGATGAATTGTCTGCTGTTCTTGTCGTGGAGAGTCACCATGAAAGTGGCCATTAATAAGCCTCAGGCCCAGAGCGTATCATTAGTTTAGGAAGCTTTCTGCAGTGGTGTTCCGCCATGGATTTGGTGGTAAAGTTTACATGGGAGGTCGTACTTGGTGTCCAAGATGTTGATCTTGCGGCCAGTTGCCCCGTGGAGATTTGTATTGAAGTCACTGGATAGTATAATGTTTGTGGATATATGGTGAAGTTTGAAATCAGTTAGTATTAGTGTGAGGTCTTTCAGTGTCTCCTTCTTGCTTGATTTGCAGTGGTTAATGTAAACATTGATAATTAGGAGCAGACAGGCTTTGTGACAGTCAAACATGTTTAGGCAAAGTGCTTGGGCCAAGGGGGCTTTGAGTTCTATTTCTTCTGCTGTGTACTGCAGTGATGTTGAAACGTAGATGGAAAGACCACCCATAGGACGGCCGTGCCTACTGGTTTTTATTGCTGGTTTTTGGTACTCCACGAAACCTGTCGATTTTTTGTTGAAGCCCCAGGATGTTCCAGGAGCTTAGGGTAAAATTTGCCTTGTGTAGTTGTTTAGGATCTACTCTTGTTGTGGTTTGGAAGATTCCCATTCTGGTTTGTAGGGCAATTGAGAGCCAACCCCAACTAGAATGGGGTGATGTTATCCTGCTGTGGTCTTGACCTCTGGACAGGGTTTAGTTTTTCGATAATCAAATTCCTAGATGAACAGTGCGGGTGAAAGCAGTGGTAATTTTTGGGCTTTGAGAGCCTTGATCGCTTTTTAAGTTTGAGTAGGTTGGCTGGAGAAGCTGTTTCAGGAAGGCTATTGGGTATCCCTTGGTCCCTGCTCGTTCAATTTTTATACCTCAGCTTTCAAAGACTAGTTGATTGGTCATGATTATTTCTGCCCATGAAATATGAGAGGAACGAGACCAGGGTGGCCTCTGGCTCTTGAGCTTGTCGCGGTTCTAGGAATTTAATTGCCAAAATGCATGCTGATGTTATGTCCTTTAGATCTGGAATTTTGACTGAAACAGGAGGATCAGGTTGCCCCTGTTCAGAACGCCGTGGGCCCCCCTTGATTGATATTCTGGGGTAAAAACTAGCTTAGTCAGCCCTGGGCAGGCTGTCATGGAGCTGATTGTGCCTTTAGAACCCTTGCTTTGTGTCAAGGAATCTTCTGATTGGTTTTGGTCGCTGTAGTTCACGCTATCAGAGTTTTGCTTCAGATGTTCACATTGTTGACTAGAGTCCCCATGTTCCCTGCTATTGGGATCTCTGTCCCTGCCATTCATTTGGGTCTGAGAGTGCAGGATTTTAATAAGTACTTTTTTATTTTGCTCCGGCATGCCCCATTGTGAGATTCGAGATTTGTGCTTGAGTGGGTTCCAGGTTTACAGCTGGTCACATTAATGTCAGGCAATTGTGTTGGGTCAGAATTTGAGTTGTTTGGTCGTCCTGTGTGGGTCGGTATTGGGCCTTGAATGGAGTCTGGCCCTTTGTACGCTTATGGTCTAGTATTGGGAGAGGGTTGGTACCATAAGCTGCTACCTCTGCTTTATTTAGTTTTTCAGCTTGTTGGTTCAGCGCAGACTGGTCTAATCTTTGTGAAACTGAGGACGAATCTGTTGTATTTCTTGTTTTGTCCCCAACATTGAGGTCTTTCAACTGGTTTTGTTTTAAGAAAGATGGAGTACAGCCTTTCCTGTTTTGCTAATAGAGGCACTTTTGGGGTTTTGTTTCTTTGCTTCCTTAGTCATTTGCAAGATAGTTTGCTTAATCTAGCCGCCGGCTGTGCGAGGTTTGACAATTGGGGAAGGTCTGTAGAATTAGGGTACAGCTGTGATTGAGGGGCCTGGGCAGGTGAGCCAACTACTCCTCCTGAGTTTTGAGCGCAAGTTGCTGTCATGGTCTGTTTGCGAGATGTTGGGGAGTGTTTTGAAGCTTCTTGCACCTTGTCCAGGTCCTCAAACAGATCTGCAATTTGATGGAGCGCGATAGTGCTCTAAAATTGTAGGGGTGCATCATAATCATGTATAGTCTGCACCCGTATATATTCCTGTGTTGTATTAACATTTGGTCATTAGAAAACGTGTTGTAATAATAATTTGTAAGTGAATTGATAAAAATTGTTTCATGCCACGCAAGAGAAACAAAATGGCATTTATGTTTGGAAAGAGTAACCTTTAGTATATTGCAATTCCCTAACAAAAAGCCCATGTGTAATGGAATGCCTTTTTGATTTAAACGTACATCATGGTGGAGCCTGCATGTGGAAATGGCTTATAGTGTAGGCCTGAAAATGTGATTTCCCTAGTAAGCTCTCGCATTTGGAGGTAGCCAGCGAATTTCATGAGCATGCAAGGTTGTTCTGTTCTCATGTTTTCGTTGCAGGTTCAAGAAGCTGTCTCTGTTAGTTTAAACAAACACCTTTTGTTTTAGGAGCTAGGCATGGAGGAGAAGCGATACTTTTTAAATGGAATGTCAATAATTTGGAGCCGGTGTTCTTTCTCACTGAGGAGGCCTGGGAATCAAGGTCATGGAGCCAAACTTGGATGGAGTGAGGAAGATGGTGAAAATCTACCAATGAGGAGTGTCCAGTGAGATGAGGTGATCTGTGGGCGTGTTTTACATCTATGCATTTTGTATTAGGGACAGTGTCCTGAGGGGTGAGGCAGGAGAAGAAGGGAGTTAGTAGAAGGGGTAAGGAGATCAATAGAGGAAAGAGAGAGCCTCTTAGAATGAGCTCTGTAGCTTTGGCTACTCGACCCATACAAGGTGGGTGTACTTCTTAGAAAGTATTCATGAGCTGACACCTTTAATTGATCTTGCCTCGAGAATGCTAAGCAGGGATGTCACTTTAGAGATAGAGTAGGGATAGTTTGATGCTTTTTGCTTTTCAGCCGCAGATGAAGTCGGACCTAGACTTTGGGGCAGTCCTTGCCTGTGTTCTGTTTTTGGAACGTTTCATTCTTTTCATGATCTATCGGTTCAAGCTCACTCGTTGATATGGCTTTGTATTAGTTCCCATGTATTTTTACAACCTCATCCTGAGGTGCTTGTACATTCAGTTGTTTCTGGCTTTGTAATAAATCCACTAAATCGGAATTTGGAGTCTGTGATGCTTTGAGCTCTAATAATCGGAAATGTTGGATTGCCGCAAATTAGTTATTTCTCTCCTTTACATTTCTCAGCATGTAACAAAAGATTCATTGGACTAGGGTTCCTAGTTTAATTCTGATAGCGGACCCGGCCTTATCAAATATGTGAACCTTTTCTGCACTAATGGTGGCAGGAATGCAATTTAAGATCTTGCAGTAGGGTTTCCATAACTTGTGTTAGAGAGGCCAGCTTGTTTACAGTGTTACAGTGGGGGGAGGGGGTATTCCTCTACAGATTATGTTCGCTTTATCAGTTTGTTCAAGGCATCTAATTTGCTGTCCATGCCCGTGATGAGAGTTGCTAGGGATCCAAGAATGTCCACTTGGATATTTAGCTTGTCTGAATGGTAGGATAGTGCTGCCGATATGTTGTGTATCGTGCTAAGCAAGGCGGTTCATTTGTTGCTTACTTGTGGTATCATAGGTAGTGTGTTAAATGGAGTGGAGCGGTGATCTTTGGCGTCTGACCTTGTTGGAGGGCCATTGGGATGGTGTGCTCGAACCTTGCTCCATTAGCTGAGGATGTATGCTACTTCGTGTGGCCAGTGGGCCGTCCATCGTAGGGTCAGTTTGATCAAGAGCTAGTGCTAAGATTAAGCGGGTGGCAGTGCCAGGGCTGCTGGTGTAGATAGGGTCAATGTGGTAGCTGAAGTGATGTCTTCTGTGGGATCTGGGTTTGCGATCTTTAGGCTCCCGACTAAGTCTTGGTTTGCCGAGTGTTGGAAAAAATCCTTAATCTTTATTTTGTGGGCAAGCTGAGGATTTTCTGCTGGAAGGCTTTGAGGGTCAACCAGAGCCTCTGATGAACACCAAGTCGTGGAGCCGGGTTGTTTCTCTGGGTTTGCATCTATATTCGAGTCGGACTGGGTCTTCTGGCACTTCTGGTGCCTGGGTTCCGTTGAATCTGCGGTGTTGGCCCTTGCTCTTCTAGGTCCATACTCCTTCCTTGCAGTGGGAGATGGGGCCTTGGGCTTGAGGTGATTGTGTGCACCGGGTCTGACTGTCTGTTTTGGAACATCTGGAGCCAACTGTGGCCCCCTGGTATCTTAGGCCGGTTCCTGGTATTATGTGACTCTCTGTCTCTGCTCAGGGGGTCTTTCCTGTTGGTCTTGGTCCCAGCCCCAGGGTGCCTTGGGCAGAGACTGGACACTGAATACGCCTTCAGTCCTAGTCCCCGTTCTCCCCTCCCCTCAACCCGCCCCAGCCCCTCTCTCCCCACCTCTGTACCCCCTGGTTTTCCAGTTCCAGTCTGCGTCACCCTGCCTGGTAGGTGAGGAGGTGAGGTGCTGGTGAGGGGCTGGGCAGGAAATGGTAAGATGGTAGTGCCAGCGGCGCTGTGTCCCTTAATATCCTTGCACTCCTTGTTCTCCTGTGGATGTATAGGTCTGTGTAAGTGGCTGAGCAATGCGAGTGGGGCCTCCAGGTAGAACCGCAGGAACTAGCCGGGGCCTCTGTCAGCGGCCGCCTACTAACTCATGTCTCATGGAGGTTTGTAGGTATACTAAGTTAATGGCAGCTGTGAGCAGTAGCAGGGTCGGAGCCCAGTTGGCTGGCTCTGCAATGGCTCAGTGATGTCGGAAGGTGTGCGACTCCTCCACTGACCCGCTGGCTCGCTGGCTCGCCGACTCGCTGCCCTGCGTTGCGACTCCTCCTCCTGCACCTTGCATCGTGCGTCTTGGAATTGTATTGCCACCTTGATGTTGATGGCGTGCGATTTGACAATGTCTGCTAGTGGGGTCATGTAGACGTTGAGTGTTGGGCTGAGGGATAATCCTTGGGGAACACCGCAGATGTGCATGGCCTGCGATGTGAAGGGAGGAAGGTAGACTTTCTGGGTGCGTCCTGTGGAAAAGGATGTTATCCATCTGAGCGTGTTGTCTCTTATGCCAATCTGGGTTAGGCAATCGATGAGTGTGTGGTGGGAGACTGTGTTCGAGGCTGTGGAAAGGTCAAGTAGGATCAGGGCGGTTGATTCTTCTCTGTCGAGTAGAGTGCGGATGTCGTCTTTTGTTGCGATCAGAGCTGTCTCGGTGCTGTGATTGGTTCTGAATCCTGATTGGGAGAGGTCTAGCAAGTTGTTTCTTTCCAGGTTTTCAGTAAGTTGTAGGTTGATGGCCTTCTATAGTACTTTTAGCAGGAAATGGGAGTAGTGAGATGGGATGGTAGTTCTGGAGTTCCTTGGAGTCTGACGAGGGTTTCTTCAGGAAGGGTCTGATTTCATCGTGTTTCCAGACATCGGGAAAGGTGTCTGTGGTTAGCAAGGCATTGACGATGGTGGTGAGTTGGCAGCCAATCTTGTCTCTTCCAAGGTTGGAAAGTCAGTGGGGGCAGGGATCTATTGGTGCTTCCAAATGGATGGAGTTCCTAAGGGTGGTTGTGTTCAGTGCACTTAGCCATTTCCATGCGTTGAGCAGTTGGTCGGTAGTGGTGGTCGATCCAAGGCTGCGGATGTGTCTTGTGTGGGTTTTCAGAGCCTAAATCCTTGAAAATGCACCCTTTTTGGAATGTGTGCCTGATATTTCTTTTCTTTCAAAGTAAGCGGTCTCTATGTCATTCTGCGTGTTGATTTATACTTAGACTTTATGCTTATATTCTCATAGGCAGAATCCACGTTGGTCTGTCTAATGATTGACACTCCTTGCCATTTGAACTGAGCAGATTTATGTTAATCCTTTTGCTGAACTATATTTTGATCGGGCTATGTACTTGCTTTGTAGGTTGATATTAAGTTGATCCTCTCGCATTTGCATTATTTGATGCATTATTGGTGTTGATGTGAATTTGACTAACTACTTTTTGCTTTCTGCAATAAATCTTACATTTGAATAAACCTTGATGGTTTTGACTTTGCATTTTTTTTTTTATTTGATCAAGGGTCATCAGCTTGTAAAACTCACACAAATTTGGTCCTGCATCTCAACCCTTTTGATTTATTATTTAAAAGCGTTGGCACTACACCATGGTTATCCTTGAGTACAGGGAATGGTTTCCTTTAAAACCCTAGACTAAAATCAATCTCTCACTGCCTCTCTGTCTTTTTGCACACACACACACACACAGTATCACGCTCTCTATCTTTCTCCTTTGTATCATGCCAACATTTGCAAAGCAGAAAGAGGAGGATTAAAAAAAAATATTGGTGATATATTTTTCCCATTGACTTGTATTGGAGTGGAGACAATTGCAGGCGGTAAAAAGCTAAAATCAAGAGTGTCCCAGCTGAATCAGGTCTGCTGGCATGTATGCAAATGCACTTTGTAATAGCCCGGTAAAAGAGCCAATGGGCAGCAGTGTTTTAGCCTCAGGACTATGGGCAAGGTGTATGTACAACTGCTCATAAATTCTTGTCGCAATTAGCGACCAGTATTTTAGCAACCAGTGTTGTACGTTGTGAAGTGTCCTATGTACTAATAGGTCAATTTGCAAATTGTCGATTCGTAGTGGGTACCAAATTGACCTACCTCATGAATATTTATAAGGTAGGTCGCAAATTGTTAGCCATTTGTAATTGCAGCCATCACAGGGATGGTGAACTGCTGAGATCGGCAGACCAACATGTCTATGATGGCTTTTAAGCAAAGTCATTTTCTTCTTTAATTGCCACCTGGGTTCCCTTATTGGAAAACGGAATGCATATAACAAAAATAATGAAAAGTCTAATATTGTTTTTTTAAGAGTAGGCAGTGGTCCATCGGACCACTGCCTACTCTTAAATATTTTTCTTCAAAATTCACAAAATGGAAGGGGTCCCTCGAACGCCCCTTCCTCTTTGTGAATGGCTTACCACCTCCTTTGAGGAAATGATAAATATTAATGGATTTCTCTTGCAAAACATGAATACATAACATTCCGATATGGTATTTGTAAGAGACGTCCTAAACACGCCACTTCCAAATACTGAATCGGTATTTGGTCACAATCCCAAGTTGTGATTTGGTAATGTGTTACCGAATGACAATTTGAGTTTAATAAATCCGAAAAAGTCTTTTGTGGTCACAAACGGCCACATTTCTGCATATCAGGCCATTTGCAACTGCTAAAAAGATTTGTACATCTGGCTCCAATTTATTATGTGGTATCCTGTCTTCTGTTTCAGTCCGGTGTGTCTTATGTTCTTGTGGAATGTGTTAGTGTTAGTGTTAGTATTCTATTCCTGTGAGTTGGAGTTTCAGTCTACAGTGTGGGCTGAGCTCCTTACATCCGAGCTCCTCGTGGGGATACATTACTTATAATTTGTTCCTTAATGAAATACCTGTTCCTGTACCTGCTCACCTCTTGGGTCTTCCTACCAGTGTTCTTCTTCAAACGTTCGAACATCTAATATAAATAACAATATATGCATGTGAGTAAAAATATAATAATACATCTTGCTTGCTTTGAGTGAATAGGATTGGTTGAATAGTACGAATAATTAGCACAACAATTTCAATGTTAGTGGTGGTGGTGATGGGGACTCAGAGCCCAGCCCATCCAATATCCAGGATATAGAGATCATTCACAATTGCTCTGCCACCAGTCCTGTGTAGGGCAAGACATAAATGGAAACTAGACTTAGGTTTAACATTAACTGATGAACAGTTGACATGCTTCATACAAATTAGATGTGCTTCACAGCAGACACACACTCTTGCACTTCAAATTCATACAGTAGTTCATTTGTACGCTGGCTCGAATACTAGCATGCAGCTTGGTGGACATGGCTGGATGGATGTACTAGGTGTGGATGAGGAGGCAAATTTCACCTGGCCTGGGAGTACTGAAGAATAAAATCGTATTGGGAGGCCATGTACATAGAAATTAGGAATATGGCTTATCTAGCTATAGACCTATCACTTATGATAGCACCACTGGGATACGTACATGACATTCCTACTAGGGTGAGGTGCTATACCGACCCGGCTCTACTAATAGCAAAGTGTAGACTAGGTATGTGTTCAGACAGAGGCCCTCTTCTAAGAAAACATGGCAGGGTCATAAGCCTGATGTTGTGTAGCAATGCATTAGACAGCTGCGTAACACTTCGTCTTCCGCAATTCCATCCCAAACATATCTGACCACACTTATACAATATTTTTCTTCTCAAACCCTGGACCCCTGAGTGCACCATACGCCTTAATGCTCAACTCCCATACAGGTGAAAACTCAATAATGCAAGTGATACTTTAACATTATATACAAGACCTAAATATATCGATGTCTTTGCATGTGGAAATATATAAACGATTCAGTGTAAAACTCACAACTGTTATGGTGATTTTCCTGCTATGTCATATACGGACATTGTAACTGAGACTAAATAGATATTTGTTGATAATGAAAAAATAAAACAAAAGAAAATAACATCAACATCTTTTCTTAAGATACCTTACTGTAAAAATATTGTTTTCTTTGGCTATCTCCATCAAAAATTAGAGTACACATCAGTAATTATAACAATAGTACAAATTTTGCCACAGTCTATTTATATTAATCCTCACATCATTTCAAATTTCAGTACCCAGTTAGCCCTAAAGACATTAGGGCCTACTCACAAACTGTATTTTTTAGTACATGAGGTAGTACTACTCGTACTACAATATATTATTCTCTAACCTATGGGAGGAAGCATCCACTGCTACTATCTTTACTTTGAAGTGATATCCGCTAACATGGCAGAGATAGCCACGCACGTAAGTATACGATTTATGTGTAAATATGGAGGTATCGGGAGAATGGTAAGAAAATGGGGATTATCTGTTCCTAATTAGGAGAGTTTATAGAAATGTAAGGTCACTGACAAAACAGTAAGACAATTGCAGTTCAAAAACTACCCTTCTAAAGATACTATAGCTAATACAAAGCAGGTGTAAATGTACTCCAGCCTACAGGGAGTGCAACAAAATCCCATTGAAAAAAATGGAGTCGGTGAATCTTTTTGAAATTATTAAACTATTTTGACTTTCAAAATATATTCAGTAGCCAAAAATATACAAAATTAATAATTATACATTTTATAATTTTAAATGAAATAACTTATTAAAAGGCCTATATTACATTTTTAAACTTTTCTTAAGATTTTGTATTGTGTTTAAAATGTATATTTATAAAAGAAAGTAAAATATTGAAATTAATTATTTAATACACATTTATGTTGAAGAGTTAAAGTGTTGTAACATCTATTTTATGAGTTGTATGTTAAAAGAATTTTTTTTAAAATTATTTTGCATTTATATTTTACAGGAAAAATATTTTTAAATTAGTAAACTTTATTAATTTTCCTAAGATTTCCTATAAGGAGATCTCCATCACAGTGGCATAGATCTCCACCTATATATGAAAATAACCTTGAGTCCCTCACCTCAATCAGCAGCAGAATGCTGTTAAAACCTGCGCACACACCAAACAAAGTCTGAGGCTTATTAATAAAAAGAAAAATCAATGGGTCCTATTTATGATCTGCATTTTGTAATACGTGAAGTAGTACTACTGAGATATTACTACTCACATACTGCAAAATGCTATTCATTAACCTAAAGATGGAGACCTCCACCTCAGCCTCTCCTATCGTAACTATACAATTTAGACTTAAATGTTGAAGGTACCAATGATATTGGTAGGAAAACGGGCCAATACCTAATCATAAATAGAAGGGGTTTAGGGAAATGGAAGAAAGGGTTTAAGGAGGCACATGCTAATACAAACAGGCACCCACAAAAGAGTAAGGCTATTTCTAGTCACAAACTACACTTCTTAAGTGACTAGAGCCATAAAGGTAACAATACTGATGTAAATGTACTCCAGCCTACATCAAGCACCACACATGGCCACTCACATGTACTATAGCACACACCCAGAGAAAACAATGGATGCAGGAAATTAAAATAACATCCCATTAGGAATAATTGAACTATTACAACAATTTTAAATAACCACTGGGTAGTGATAGTTCTCAGCTCTTCCACAGGAAAAATGTCTTTTGTGTTGCTAATAACTTTGGCCCTGTATGACGAATCTCCATGAATCGTTTTTTTAAAAAAAGGGCTACATTTCGACTGGTTTGTGAATGGTAAGTTTCAAGGAGATCCGTGAAGAGGGGGCCGAGAAAAAAGGGGGGTCCCAAACGCAAAATCCCCATGAATTTTCCATTGACTTCTTTATACAGGGCTAGAGCAAAAACTGCTGAACGTAATTACACCACGTTTGGCAGTAAGCTAGATCTTGGTACAACGATTGTGCTTTTTGTAATTTGGTATAAATCTGCTCAGTAGCTTTTTAAAGATGAAGGTAACAAAAACATAGCTATCTGGATGGTTGGGTTCGAGCGACTTTTGCCACAGCTCATCCAACCCAATTTTTAAGAAATATAGAGCGTTCTGATTGGCACAGGGAACTTTTTTCCCTTGGGCCAAATTCGCTCCCACAGGAGTCAAACTCTTGTGGGAGCAGGCTCTCTGAATTGCTGCCAGCAACATGACAAAAATGTTGCTTGCAGCCATTACAGGACTCAGGGACTTAATCCCCTGTCCTGAAGTTTAAAATAAAAAAATAACTTATGAGATAGGGTAGGGATACCTTGCCTCCCTGGGCCCCATTAGGGGCATCCAGAGGGACCCCACTGGCGCCAAACCCGTGCGCCCTAAGGGTTGACTTTGCGTATGGTAATAAAACTACCTTACGTTAACAAAAACCCTAGTAATTCACTGAAAAGAACAAAAGTTAAAGTAATGTTGTAGTTAGGTGTGATAAGAGGATCTGTTTTGTTTAAAAAAACTTTGAAACATACTGAAAAAACAAAAGTTAAAGTAACGGTATAGTTTGGTGACTATGTCACTGACAACATTAATGTTTTGAACTAAAAAAACACAGAAATTCACCTGCTTTAGTTAGAATGGCTAACTATAACCTGCGCCCTAGCCTGCCCTCATGAGCAATACAGTAAAGTATTAAAAAGTATGTACTAAGAACAGTGTACACTCTATGCAACACTTGGCAAAAAATACACTATTCACTTAAAATAAGCAACGTCTGAAGGTGCTGAAGATTATAATACAGTCAGCCTTTATACTGTGGAGAAAACTTAACAGATAAACGGTCTTCTGAAGCAAAACAAGCACAATGTACAGAACTTAATACCTGGTGCACATAATAATCTATGTTATGTCGAAACTGTTATGCCGAGACAATTCTGTCTAATAGGTCAATACTGCTTACAATACTTAGTATGTAAAATCTTTGCCGTGTTGCACACTTTTTCTACAGAGCTTAACAGTTGTGTGGAACATTCTGAAGACAAGCTGTCCCCTGCACAGTGTTACTCTTCAATGCAAACATTTATAACATGTTCAATACTTGTACCCAGCTATGATGTCTTAGGAGCACTTGTATTTTGTAAATACTTACACCCATTAGCTGGACACAGTTGGTATAAAATTAGATAAAGAAGTACTATGGTAGTTACCACTATATAAACTATAAATCAAATTAACAGACTGATGTCATCAGTGATGTAATCAATTATGTAATTTGAGATGTCATCAGTAATGTCATAAATGATATCGTAGAACATGTCATGAGTAACGTAATATGTGAAGTCATCAGCAGTGTTAGTTCAAAACATAGTATCACTGACATATTTACTTAACTATAGCATTACTTGAACCTTTTTCCCCCAGATAAATAAATAGATAGATAGATAGATTAAAGTAGACACATAAAAGTTGACACAAAACAACAAGTTTTCCATGTCAAATGTTGTGAGATACACATATATGCTGCACTTGGCATAAATAATGTGTATGAAAATATAACTATGTAGTATCTTGCCCACGTGGAGGTTACCTGTGTGGGCATTGTGTGATGTTGTGGGTTGTGAGGGTGAGAGGACATGGATCGTGCGGCCTGTGGCTGACGATTGGAGGGAGTGGTGGAGTGGCTCTGTGTTGATCCTGGCCGCAGTCTGTGGGATGATGGATCTACAAGTATTCTGAATAAACAGCTTTTGAAGAGAACCACTGTTTCAGTGTGGTTTCTGCATAAGAAACTTGGGGCGTCATTACGATAGCGATTGGACTTTCGTCTGACCTCCATCGCTGCGTTAGTGGGACCGGCTGCCGACGAGGCGGCCTACCCACCAACGGCATTATGATACGACTGCCACTGCGACGGTCGCACCGGCCATACTTTACATTGCGGTGGGTGCTGCTGGCTGCAGCACTTGCCGCAATGTCAATAGGGCACTGTTTAAATTTCCCTGCACTACGTGGCAGGCACCAAGCGGTGCCTGCCACATGGTGCATGGAAATGTAGGGGGCACCATTGGTGCCTCCCAATTCCCAAGAGAAAGTGTCCGGGCCGACTGGGGTCCCGTTACAGGCCCCCAAGGTCCCTTTTCTGCCATCTTGTTCATGGCGGGTTAACCACCATAAACATGCAGGCGGAAAAGGATATTATAATACCAAAGGCGGAGCCTGGCACTGCCGTAATGCTGCCCAATGTTGCTGCTCCGACAGGCGGTCGGAAAAGGACCACCTGTCAGAACCGTGGCGGTCGGTCTTTCCGACCGCCATGCTTCACCAACTCTTCCTCCCGCCATCATTATATGGCGGGCAGAAACTGGTGGCGGGCCTTCCACCATCGTAATCAGGCCCTTGGTGACGATTTAGTCATCATCATCCCACACAGAACTCCTGTTTCACAAATGGCCACCGTGGAAGGTCGGTTGGTATGGAGGTCATCATCATCATCATAAAACTTTATTTGAATCTTTGTTGGATTCATAAAAGTACAAACAGATTAAAAATCATTTTCAGTATAACAAAAAATATGATCTTTGATCTCATGTTTAAAAGATTACATATAATAACATTAAAATCTTCATCAGTACACATCTTTAAGTAATCCCAATGAATAATTTAATTTTTCGGCCCAGGTCCATCTTTCATTCGATTCCATAAACAAGGTGGTCTAAAAATGTTAGGGATTTCTTTCTTTGTGTGGCCCAGGCTATGAAACCAACAACAGCACTACAGGCTAATTCATTCTCAAGGGTACATATGAATTTCATTGCGACTTTATAAAATAATAATTTCTGTGTAATTAAAATTTGACGTAAACATATTTTTCTAATGTCTTTTTAAAACTTGCAAAACAGCATAAAGTGCATTGTGGTCTGGTTAGCTTTTCCCTCACATGGGTATTTATGTTCTATTTTCTGCCATTTATTAAGTTTTGGGAAAGTTATGGATGTCTATCGCAGCAGGGATCCAGCGCTCACAGTCAGCGTAGTGGTGCAAGTCTTCGGCAGCTGAAGTAAACCGGACGTGATAGGGATTCAGCCAACGCTGCAGCCAGTCCTGATCGCACCTGCGCATTGGACGTTCTGGGCGTTAGTTCCGGCGAAAACATTCAGGCCAAGCTCCAGCTCCTAGGGTCTTTGCGAGTGCATCTGACCCGAGGTTGACTCTGCCCAGGCTCAATCTGAGTTTGCCAGTTTGCTGCATATCCTTCTGGGCGGAAGTTTTCAAAGAATGTTTTGTGATTACAATATTTAAAAAACAAGCATTTGCAATGCAATAGGTCTCGCATTACTAAAAGTTTGAGTTATTGGTGTTGCATAATTATTTACAAAGCCAATAGCTCAAACTTTCAGTAATGCGAGACTTATAGCATTGCAAATGCTTTCCCTTTGGTATAATCGCGGCACCCGCGCTTTACTTTTAATGTTATAAGTAAAGCGCGGATGCCGCGATTATACCAAAAGTAAAGAAATAGATGTTTTTTTTCTATTCCTTTACTTTTGGTATAATTGCGGCACCCGCGCTTTACTTATACCATTAAAAGTAAAGCGCGGGTGCCACGGTAATACAAAAAGTAAAGAAAAGCAAGTGGCACGCGCGTCACGCCTGAGTCTGGGCAAGATCATAGCTCCTCCCACGGCCTATTGGTGTCTATTACCCGCTTGGTGCGCGTAATAGACACCAATAGGCCATGGGAGGAGCTATGCGCGCGCCTCGGGCCAATTGCGTGCTGTCTTTTAGAATAAGATGCACGCAAAGGCCAATGGGGGAGCTGAAAAGGAAACGCACACGCACGAGCATGTGCGATTCCTAGGTCAGCTTGATTTCCCCGTTTTTCACCTACTAAAGGTCTCGCGACCTGCGCGAGCACTGCTGCGCAGTGCAACGCAGGTTGCAAGACCTAAAAACGAAAGTCACATACTTCGGTCCGAGTTGATTTGAAATAAATTCCATTATATACGACGTGCGGGATACCCACACCCATTGTCATTGTTCTTTTTGTGATTGGTACAGTTTTGGAATCTGACAGCTCGTCGAGGAGTAAACCATTAAAACCTGAAAGATGACAGCTCGGTGACGCGCACACCAAGAAGCGTAGTTTTGCAATCTTGTTACTAAGGTTACTATAATGTGATGATATGTTTTTCGCAGATACTGATGGCGCGGTGATGCGCACACCAGGGTGATCTAGATTTTGTAAGGATACAACTAGTGTCTTATTCAATTCAAATTAGTTAATTTCATTATTCTAATACTCAAACCTTTTTTCCCCAATCATAGTTGGTACAGTCATTGTTTTTTGGGGGGATTTGAGAAAGAATACGTATATATAGCAATACAGGCAGTGAATCCACCACCCCCATTCCTAGATACACCAGGTGAATCCCCAATTATGTGGCATCAGTGGGTACACCCTTTTAAAACTTATTTAGGGGCAATTGGTGCCCATAGATTTAGACCAGAAAGAAAAAAAGTATCTTTTACTGCATACTTTTGAGTTTGAAGGAAAGGCAACATTTAAACAATTTCCAAGTCTTATATTATGTAATGATGAAGAGTTGGATGAATATCAGGAAACCATAAAAAAATTAGCAATCAGGTTTGATATTCAACCAAGTCTGGTTGTATTACGTCATACATTTTTTAAAAGAGTCCAGTGGGGAGTACTTGGATAGTTACATAACTGTGCTAAGGAAGCTGATGGCAGAGTGCGATTTTCAAAATGTTTATGAATAGTTAATGCATGATCAATTCATCAGCCATTGTTCAGACAGAGCCATATGGCAGAAGTTGTTGTCTTTAGGGAATCGCTCTCTATAAGAATATTTGAGAGTAGCCAAAATTATTGAAACAGCACAGAAATCCATAAAGGAATTGGATGGAAACGTGGTGAAAGCTGTTAATGCAGTACGTTTGGTGTCCGATATCGCAAGAAGGAAAAATTATTTTTCCCAGAGAAGATTTTTTAAATGAACAGACATTTGTTTTAGATGTGGCAATTCTACACATGGTAAGAGTGGAAGAACATGTCCGGCTAAAAATGTTGTATGTAGGTCATGTGCAAAACTTGGGCATTTTGCAAAGGTGTGTCAGGGATAGATGAAGACAAAAGTGGGTTATGTTAAAGACAACAGTGATAGTAAGGTAGAAGATATGATTTTGGACATGAGAGACATGGGGTTGGATGTTAGTGATGACACAGTTAGAGCAGGAGATTCTTCAGATTGTGTTGATCTTTATGTCAATATACTAGTGGGAGAAAAAGAACTACGTCTTCTTGTTGATTCTGGAGCACGCACCACAATAATCACTCAAGCATTGTTTTTATCTAACTGGAAAAATAGACAGTTGTTGCCACCAGATTGCACACCAGTTTCATATGAAGGTCGCAAAATAGATATGCTTGGTTATTTTGAAGATGTTTTGGAATTTAAAATTAGACGTATCCAGGGAAGGGTATATGTTCCAATCAAAGTTCTGCACAAACTTGGGTGCAAGGATTATTCGATATGATGTTGTGCCTGGGTGCTAAAGAACAGGCTTTACCCATAAGGGATTCTAGTCTCGCTGAAGACCTTTTGAATAATTACCCCAAGGTGTTTTCAGGTGAATTGGGAAGAATATAAGGTTTTAGACATAAAATAAAGGTTCAATCAATC
This sequence comes from Triturus cristatus, assembly GCF_964204655.1. Taxonomy (NCBI): domain Eukaryota; kingdom Metazoa; phylum Chordata; class Amphibia; order Caudata; family Salamandridae; genus Triturus; species Triturus cristatus. The sequence continues at coordinate 444,817,444 of NC_140581.1, forward strand.
AATCAGACAATTGTGAAGCGCGCTGCTCACCTGTGAGGGTCTCAAGGTGCTGGGGGGAAGAGGGTGCAGCTCCGTGTCAACCGAAGAGCCAGATCTTGAGGTTCTTCCTGAAGGTGTGCAGTGGGGGAGCCTCTGATGTTGATGGGGAGCTCGTTCCAGGCCTTAGCCTCGATGTAGGAGAAGGCTGTTCCACCTGCTCTGGTTCTGCGGATGCGCAAGGTTTCTGAGAGGTCGGCGGAGTGGAGGTTTCTCCTGGGTACGTAGAAGGAGAATTTTTTATTGAGGTATCTGGGTCTGGTATTATGGAGGGATTTGTAGGCGTGGGTGAGTAGCTTGAAGATAATCTCTTCTCGAGGGAAGCCAGTAGAGGTCTCGCAGGTGTTGGGTGATGGGTTCTTGTCGTGGGATGCCGAGGACGAGTCTGGCCGCGGTGTTCTGGATGGTCTGGAGTTTCCGTAAAAGAGATTTGTTGATTCCAGCGTAGAGAGCATTTCCGTAGTCGAGTCTGCTTGTTATGAGTGCGTGGGTGATGGTCTTTCTGGATGCGGTGGGATCCATTTGAAGGTCTTGCGGAGGATGCAGAGGGTGTTGAAACAGGTGGAGTTGATGGCGTTGATTTGGTGGGTCATGGTGAGGGAGGAGTCCCCCACAGACCATTCCAAGAACCTCGGGATCATAGATCCCGATCATAGATCCCGAGGTTCTGCAAATGGTCTGTGGGGGTGGGCGGGTTGCCGAGGGCGGTGGGCCACAAGGTGTTGTCCCAAGCTAAGGGGGTGGGTCCGAGGATGAGGACTTCTGTCTTCTCCGAGTTGAGCTTCAGACAGCTGCTGTTCATCGAGGATGAGACGTCTTTCATTCCTTCCCTCCTCGCACGATTGGGTTTTACGGATGTGGACACTACAGTGCATGCAAGGGGGCGAGCAGTAAGAAGACAATTTTCAAGGGCACAGGTAACAAAACATATAAGATTAGGTCCAATATTAACTGCTACACAAAGTATGTTGTATACTTGATCGAATGCAAATGCGGCAGAAAGTATGTGGGCAGCACCATGAGGACTCTGCGTGAGAGAATAGGGGAACACATGAGAGCGGTCAAACAAGGGGATATCGGGTATCCCATTACTGCGCACATAGCACAGTGCCCGACACAGACCGGGAATAGGGTATTCACATTTTATGGCATTGACCAAGTCCTGAGACACCCTAGAGGGGGCAACAGGGAATTAACTTTACGCAGGTGTGAAGCCTTTTGGATTCTCAGATTACACAGCACAGGGCTCAATATTGACCAGGAGCTTCATTACTTTCTGAGGAGATAAATGGTGTTCGTCATAATGTGTACGTTATAACATGCCTGATCCGAAGAGGGTAGGTGCAGGTTACGTCACCTGCATATACGTTTGCAACATTTTGCTTTGTGTTATCATCACACATATTGTTTTGTTTGCCTCTGTATTGTACTAAACATAAGATATGTATGAGTTGGGTATGCCATTTGACATATGCGACCCCCTGTTAAATGCACCGTTAATTCCAGCCACTCGGTTCATATGTTGTTGAATACTGTTATCCTTGTACTTTGTCCAGGAGATGGAGAAACACAATGTATTTTGAACGTAGCTCCAATGAGGTTGTAGGATTTGCGATTGGGGGCTTTACGCTTAAGCCCTTCGATTTTAGGTTTTGCATGCCTAGAATGTGGAAGGTTTCATTCACGATGAGAGCTTATTATTAACAAGCTCTCACAGCAGCTACTGTTTCAACACGCATTTGTTTGGACAGTTAGCAATGTGTATTTTCATGAACACTCTAGTCAATGGCACCGTCTGAAGATGTTTCAGTCTATTAGACATGATTTGTGGGTCTGTTAGATTGTAATGACCAGTTCTGGTTATGAATCAATATTTTTTACCTAGCTTTAATGCACACACTCATGTTGGAAGTTTGAATTTTTAATATCACTAAAGAATTAATCTTCAATTTGTGGATGCTTCGGATTTCATTGTAGCTATGCGATTCACAGATTGCGGTAATTGGGTCCTGTAATTCGCACACAGGATGTGATTAGTTTAAGCACGACTATGGTTAGCCTGAAATGACTTGTTATGTATATGTAATTGACTTTTTCACACTACAAGATGGCTGCCATGTTTAGGCAGAGTTCATCCTTTTTCTATTATCATAGCTCCAGGCATATAAGAGCGGGAAACTCTCATTGCCGACTCTCGTACTCGAGGACCTGACAGACTGATCTAGTTGTGGCTGTACTACGGTGCAGAGTGGTAAGTTTCTGGGCTTGCGACCAGAGTTTAAACAGTGCGGGAATTTGTTTTGTGTTAAGGGATCTAATATTTGTGGGTCTCGCTCGAGCACCATACAGTTACTAATGATTTTGGAAAGTGTATCAAAGTGAGCACTTATCGTCAGGGAAGCCGGTCACATTGGACATTTTTCCTTCTCCATTTCAGGGGTACTTTTACTGAAAATTACAGATATGCTCACTTCGAAGCAAGGATACTAGACTCACTCGCAGTCTAAAGCATGTGGGATGGAATTATCACCACATGGAAAGTAGGTGCTGACATGCTACATAAGGCTATTTTGGGAACATATTTGATTAAGAGGATCAATTTTGATAGGCTCTTAACTGTACCTTTTTGTTTACTTCCGCATAGGTTGTTACCAATGACATTGAAGCTCCTTTAGTAGAAATATGACAATGGTGATGCATGTACTTGGCTAGATGGGTGAAATAGTGATCACCCCTGTGGTCTTTGAGGGCCTTATTTATGTACTGAAGGTAATGAGAGAAGAGTGTGACACACACGGCCCAGGTGTCTCTTTATGGTTTCGGTCATGTGTATTTGTGGCTTGGTCTAGATGCCCTTATACAGTTTGGGTCTTTGGGAGCTTTCTAATCATTAGGTTTTTTCTCCATCACCTTGATTTAGAGCATTTGAATATGAAATATTCTTGCACGATTAGTTTATTTTATTTTCACAAATGGATGCTCATGAAGTCGCTATCGCATGCCTTTTCACTTGCTGTGAGAAAGTGGGTTTCTGTTGCAGTAAACCCCCCCTTTTTTTTGTTGTTGCCAGACTACTGATGCTCTTTGGCTTGATGTGGTCTGGGGCCCTGCCAATCAGGACCCCAGGGCCTATGTTCTTTTCCCAAAACAAAGCCCAATTGGCATCTCTGGCCACATGTCAGCCCCTGGTAAATGATACCATAGGTACCCAGGGCACTGTGACCAGAGAAGGGCCCTAAGGACTGCAGCACTTATTGTGCCACCCTTAGAGGCCCTGTACCCTGACACACACACACACACACACACACTGCCTTTGCAGGCTGAGTGTCTGGGTGCAGAACAAAACAAAGAGTCAGCATGGCACACATCCCTGTGTGCCATGCCCACAAACCACTGCCCTGGCATACATCAGTCACCCCACTAGCTGGGTGCCCTATGCCAGTGGTGAGGGTACAGGTGCATGAGCCCTGTACCCCTACAGTGCCCAGGTCCATTCCTGGGTTCTGTAAGTGCAGTGCTGCCATTAAGAGTATATGGTGCTGGGAGGTTGTCATTACGAACTCCACAGCACCATGATGGCTACACTGAAGACTGGGAAGTTTGGTATCAAACTTCTCAGCACATTAAACCCACACTGATGCCAGTGTGGGATTTAATGTAAAATGTACCACAGAGGGCATCTTAGAGATGCCCCCGAAAAACGACCAACTACCAGTGACCTGACTGAGTGGCTGCGCAGGCTGCTACCACCAGACATGTTTCTGGTCCACTGGGTTGAGAGCCTTCTCCCCCAGGATGGGCATTGTTCACGAAGGAGAATCTTCAAAGGCATGCCGCCTCTGTGAGCCTCTCCAGACCATTTGCTGCTTTCAGCTACTGGTCCCCACTGATTCTACCCCCCACTTTGGGCGGGAGAACCAGCGGGAAAAACAAGTGAGGAAGAGAGGTGTGCCCACCTCTGCCAACTCCACTCCTAAGGTGGGGGAGGCGGGGTGAAGCACAACCTCGAGTCCCCGCCATCTTGAGGATGGGGGACCCAGCCAACCAGGGACAGGTTCCTGCCCCCCTCCCACTGGAGAGTAGCAGAAAAGGGGGTGTAACCACCCCAGGGAAGGGACCCATTGGTCCCTGCTCTTTACCTACCTGTAACACCCCTAAATGTAGTATTTAGGGGCACCCTGAACCTTCCTTCCTCAGATCCAGCAACCACAAGAAAAGAAGAAGGACGAAAAGCCGTGCAGAGCTAACAAGAGGACGACACCCACTGACTTGGCCCCAGCCCTACGGGCCTGTCTCTCCTCGGACCTGCTCCTGCAAAACCCCGGCGTGTCCAGCATCCAGCAAGCTCAAAAACCTCGGAGGACCTGCCTGCCTTCACTCTCCAAGCTGTTTCTCCCGAGAACACGGACGTGTTTAAACTGCAGCTTGTGGTGCAAGCCAGGAACCGCCAATCCAGCACACTCTGAACCCGCCGAGCCTGGCCCGTGTTTGAGTGAACAAACACCATAAGGAGGTCCCCCCGGCAATCCTGACCCGAGATCCGGCGACCCCTGACCTGCCTCAAGCCTCCAGATGACGCCTGCAGCCACAATCCAGAGGACCCCCCTACCGTGACCAGAGCGGGTAAGAAAATCCGACGTCCAAAGGCACCCCTGCACCCGACGCCCCACGGCCTTGTGTGCCCAACCCAGTGGTGCCTAACCATCCCTCTACATCCCAACTTACCCCTCAAAGTGGTAGTCACTCCTGGAAGATCCTCGTCCCTGAGCCTGCAGTGTTTCTTTGTCCCGGAGAATCTCCATTGAAATCAACTGGCACCCGACCTCAAAACAGCACCCTGCACCCGGCTGCCCTGGTGCTGCTGAGGGTGTCCCTTTGGTGCTAACTTGGTCCCCAACTTGCCCTGAGCTTAACCCTAGGAGCTTTGCTTCCACAACCCAGTGGCCTGCTTGCCAGCCGCCACCAACCGGAGCCCCCCTATCCTCCATAGGATAACATTGGGCCTCAACACTCTGTACCCGGCCACCCTAGTGCCACTGGGGGTGCAACAACAGTGCATCACTGACCCTGGGAGACTCCGGAGTCTAACCCCAGAACCCTAACTCAAAAGACCGATAACTCACTTTTCCTCATAGGATAACATTGACACTTTTTCTCCCAAAAAGTTTTAAGTGTCGACTTTTGAAAACTAAGAATATTCCTTAAAACTCGCACAAATAACCTAATCAAATTTTCTCAACTGTTTGCAGGAACAGTCCCAGTGCTGAACCCAGGTGTCCAGCACTGAGTAAGAAAAGTAACTAAAAAGTAACTTACCTGTGAATTGAATTTCCTTCAATAGGAAAACATTGGGGGTTCTTTGTGAAAAAGTTTCTGTCAACTTTTAAAATACAAGAATATTCTTTAAAATTCGTACAAACTGCAAAAACGTAATTACTTACCTGTTTTAAGTAGATGTCCCAGTGCTGAATCTAGGAGTCCAGCACTGGATTACAAAAGTAACGCAAAAGTAACTTACCTGCTAAGTGAATTTCCTCCTATAGGATAACATTGGTGATTCTATGTGAAAAAGTTTCTAAGTGTTAACTTTTGAAATGGAATAATATTCCTTAAAAATCGTACCTTAAACCAAAACGCATTTACTCACCTGTTTTACATGAAATGTCCCAGGGCTGAATCTAGGATCCAGTTCTGTGTTAGCAAAAGTAATTTGAAAAGTAATTAACTCCCTTTTGCTTAAAAAGCCCATTCATTTGAATGTACTGTACCTGCAATGTGTTGCAAACTGCTTACTTAAAACTGTAACCAAAACCAGTACAAGTCATACTGCAATATTGAACTGTGTTCATACAAGTAATTTACTAATGCAAAGTATTTATATGCTTACCTGTACCAGGCTTGCTTGGTTCTAGAAATAAAACAACAGTATATTTTTTTTATACAAAACTGTTGGCCTAGAGTTCAGTTCTTGAGTGTGTGAGACCATTTGCTGACTGAGTGTGTACATCAAATGCTTTACACTGTTCTCTGATACTGCCTTACTGCCCGACCAAGCTACCACTTTAGAGAGTAAGATTCTATATAACGTTAACCTCTGCCAAACCTTTGGAGACCCTTGATCTCTATACACACTGTACTTCACTTTGGTACAGTATATATAGAGCCAGTTTCTTACACTTGCACATTATGTCATGTTTATATCTGAATTTAGCTTGTGCACAACAGTTTTGTGTATGGTGTCACAATGACCATTGTTTATTTTATTTTTTGTTTACTCAGCCTTGCGAAAGGCGCGGGTCGATTTCCCAGTTTGAGCGACGAAACACGTGTTGGCATATCACAAAGAAAAGAAAGAGAAGATTTCTGAAACTGTGTTTATAATTTATGTATACGTACATTGGTATTTAATATTACACTATAGATGTGTTCTGAGGATTTTGTGAATTTCTATGTTGGGTTTGGCCGCAACTTTGGGGGAGGTTGGTGGTTCTCCTCACCTTACAGCACCGTAACTCAATACTATCCTGAACTGATATATGTGCGATTATTCCTAAGGCGCCGTAGAACTTATAACTGTACCACTGTCTATTAAATTTCAACTTTTTTCTTGTTTTTCTTGTTTGTTTAGCTTCTCAATAAGTATATTATCAAATGGGATAGCGGCAACTCCCAGGTAGGAACTGTTGTCCTGACCTTGAATCAGTCTTGCTATGTACTCTTCGCTATATGCAAGTATATTTGACATTGCATATACAAATTAATTACTCAATTTATGAAGACAAACCCTCGCAGACCAGCGTCTGCTCATGTAGATTGATAATCTCAATGGGGTAATCCAGTAACGTGCAGAACCTGGGGATAGGTACAATATGTGAACAGTGGTTCTGCCACATCAATACATTTCATTTTATGTCCCCCCAAGGGTGGGACTGTCAATAATGATTCAGTAATGCACAACACTGATATTGTAAACAAAAAGACAATTGATTTGAAAAACATTAATATATTTTTTTTAAAACATGTATTTTTAGAAAATGACATAACAGGTCATTTATCAAATATACACAACAAACATAAGTGATTATCTACAGTGGTGACATGGAAAAGGGATAGACAGTGACTGTACACATTTCAACAATACAAGCATCACATAAAAAATATAGTACCTGGAACATCATTTTTTCATTTCCTAGCGTTGTATAAACAGTAACAGAAACCCTAGCAAGACCTCCTTGATTTGTATGGTTCTGGATGGGCAACAACGCTTAATTATGAACGTTGACATTTCGACCCCTAAGAACGTTTGTGTATGAATGACATCACTGTGGGGTCTTCATCAGGACAAAGGAACAGTTGTGTATGGCCTGTTCAAGAAGAAAAATAGGTATTTTTTTTTTATAAACAAATTTCATTGTGTCAATAGTCACATACAGGGCAGGCCCCTTAATATAGAAGGCAACTGCCGTATTGTACACCCCAAATTACTGGTATTGACATTTAGTTTACATTTTACCAAGATGAATTTGTATAAAAAAAAACAACGTGAACATATTGAACCCCAACCCTTTTCACTACTGCGTTTCTTCTGCCACAACATCGCCCGCCACAACAATTGAGTCCCATACGAGCTATGTAATCTCACCCCCACCTGGCAACCCCCTACGTCAGTTAAAACACAGATGCACCCGTTTAGGGCACCGGCTCCAGATACAGACCCCGGTATTCCGCCCATCGTTTCCAAATCTTGGGGTGCTTCTGGGGTCATCCCCTAGCCTTAAATATTGGGATCTCTAAGCCCATACAGAAGTCCAGTCCCTTCTTCCAGGCCATCACAGAAGGCAGGGCAGGTGCCCTCCATAGCAATATCTCTTTTGGCCAGGGTCAGCCAAAGCATCAATAAGTGCTGTTTATAGATATTGCCCCAATACTCTCCATGATGCGTAGGATTGCCAGTCTTGGTGGCGTGGGAAGCTCCCATCCCAATACCTCTGCAAGGCAAGTCATAACCCCCCTTCAGAACCTTGTGAGTGCCGTACAGTGCCAAAATTGTATGAATGAGGGACTCCTCCTCCCAACCACACCGCAAGCACACCAGGGATGACACCAGACCTGCCCTCCATAACCTTAACCAGGTGTAGTACGCCCGGTGCAGATATTTCAATTGAGTAAGATGCAACCGGGTTGGTATTGCCGCCCCCCATGGGGAGGCAAGTGCAACCGCCCAATCATCCTCATCTGTCTGACCGAGATAGAGCGCCCATGCCTCTCTAAGCTTGTCCAGTGTAATAGAGCTATTCATCACAAGTGATTGATACATATTTGTAATTTTGTGATAGTTCAGGTCGCCCATGGGACCCACATTGGCTTCAACGGGATTAAGTTCGGGGAGGGCCTCTAACTCCGAAATGCTAGGGGAAATAGCATGTCTAGATTGAAGATACTTATAGAATTGAGTTCTAGGCATCATATATTCTGTTTGAAGATTTTGGAAAGATTTCAAGATTGAGCCATGCATAACATCTCCCAGTGTGGAAATCCCTAGATTATCCCACCCATGAAACCCAGCTAGCGTGGGCAGTTGAGGTAATCTTCAATTATGTCACAGTGGGGTTTCCCCCGTTAGTCTACCCAACCACCCGATCTTGCAGAGGGATTGTTTCCAAAGCAGGAATACCACCTGTGTTGCCGATGGCAGGGATCAGCTCAGGGATGCTGAGTATAAAATTGTATGAAGGGTAGTGTCACCCATATGCCATCGCTCCACCGCATAAGCGGGGTCTTGCCTATCACCATACCACCATTCATTCAGCACTGGCAAATGTGATGCCGCATAGTAGGATTGGATGTCGGATGTGGTCAGCCCCCTGCAATATATAGACTGAAAACAAGTCCGCAACGTGACCGGGGAAGCTTCCCCCATCCACAAAAACGGACCCAATGCCGCATTGACCTGAAAATGGCCTGAAAATGGCCGATCTACCATAGATGGAGAGTGGCATATGCGACCAAGTTTTCATCTCCTGTCTTATACACGCCCATAGCGGAGCAATATTCCTGTCCCTCGACGTGCGCTGTGTATCTGACAGGAAGACTGTCAGGTACTTTACCCCTTCAGTCGTTACCTGTACTGCCGACGCCCAGGGACCCAGTCTACCAATACCCCCCAGGACCCACATTAGCATTTTGGGGATTCATAAAGAGACCCGAGGATTCCCCAAAGATTTTCATGATGTGGAGCAATCTCGGGCGCGTCCTATTGAGGTCTGGTAAAAAGAACAATACTTTGTCTGAATATAATGCGATGCGGTCCGAAATTCTGTGTGCCCACTTGAAGCCCTGCACCTGTGCGTTGATCCGCACCCAAGCCAGCAAGTGGCTGCATAGCTAAAGCAAATAAGTACGGCTGGAAAAGTGCAGGAGGTGGATCCCGCGACTCTCACCGAGGCCGTAAGGTCCGTATATAGCAATTTTAAATAGGACACAAATCGTGGCCCAATGTTGAGGTAACTCAGTAATGCGAATAGGTACACCCAGCTGAGGGAGTCAAACGCCCTGTCTATGTCTGCTAATAGCAGGGCAGCCGGTTCAACGTCTCCCCGGATGGATGCGATGGCGATGTTGGCCCTGTGGATGTTGTGACGCATAGCTCTCTAAGGCATAAAGCCCGTTTGATCAGGATGGATCAGATTTGTTATATGTGGCCGAAGGTAATTGGCCAGCACCTTGGCCAAAAGTTTGGCCTCAACATTCAATAGCGAATGGGGCGATATGATGCATGTAGTTCTGGAGGTCGACCGGGTTTGTGAAAGACAACCACCTCTGCATGCCTCCACTCCTGTGGAAAGTGACCCCGATTCACCGCCTCATCCACCACCACAAGAAAATGGGGCCCCGATTTGGTGACATATTTCTTGAAGAATTCACATGGGAATCCATTGGGACCTGGCGTCCTGCCAGAATTCAAATCCCCCAAGGCAGCGCAGAGCTCTTCCGTGGTAAGTGGGGCGTGCAGGTCCGCCCTTGCCTCATCCGAGAGGGCCCGAGTCATCTATGAAGCGCTGCATCGTGACTTCCTGTTGGAGCTACTTAGGGGTCTAGAGCTCCGCATAATAGCTCGCAAAGATCTCCGCAATCAATGAGGGGTCACTGAGGACCCTGGGCCCAGTATGCTGGGGACCGCCTGAGGGTGCAGAGGCCCTTGGCCTGTGTAATAGTTTACTGGACTTGTCCCCCCACTGATAGATTCTGCTACGGGATTCCAACCACACCAGCTGGGCCTCATCCATCAGCATACTAGCATGAGTCTGCTGTGCGTGCAACAGCTGGCGACGTGCCTGGCCCCTGTCCTCCCCCCTACTACTCTGCTCGAGTTCTATCAATTGGGCCTCTGACCCCAGGAGTGATTTCCGGCGGAGTTGATGCGACGACGTGCAATCGGAAATGTCGATGACCCGAAGTGTTGGCTTCATGGCCTCCCACAGTATCTCCGCCTCCTCTACTGATCCCACAGTTAAGTCTAAGTATAGCACAATTGCTTGGTCCATATGCATCTGATATTTCTCATCTTGCAATTGCCAGGGGGAAAGACGCCAACGAAAGGCCTGCCTCTGGGGCCCTACCTGTATCTAGAGGACCACCGGGTAATGATCCGACTGACTCCTTGAGAGGATCTCTGCGGACCTGGTTCTGAATGCGACACCAGAAGGCATAAATATATATAATCCAGGTGGGAGTAGGAGTCGTGTGTCGCCGAGAGATACGTGTATCCCTGTTCCTCCTCATGTAGTCCCCTTCACGGATCTACCCAGCCAAGTCCCGCATCTAGGGAGCCCAGCTTTGTGGTTTGGGTGTATGGGAGTAGCCCAGCGCCCGCCATCTATCCCTGGCCAGTTCCATGAAATCATTCCAGTCCCCTCCCACTAACGCCAGCCCTTCCCATATGTCAGATCATAGTCGTGAGGCGCTTGACTAGGGCCCACAACAACAGCGGGGGGCATACACGCAGCCCAGCACCAACGGTTCCTTGTATAGAGTGCCTGTGATAAAGACATATCTCCCCTGTGGATCTGTCCATGTCTTAACATGCTCGTATGGGACCCTTTGGTGAATCAGGATAGTGACCCCCTGAGACCCTCTGGTGAATCCCGAGTGGAACACTTGAGTGTAGCTGTATCTAACGAGACACAGTGTTTTGGTTCCCATTAGATGGGTCTCCTGGAGCATCAGGATGTCTGCATGATAACGTTTAGCTTGCTGGAGAGTGGCACCTTGTTTTACCTTATCTTGCGCCCCTCTAACGTTCCAGCTGACTATCCGGAGGTCACCCACACGGGCCCGCGCCTTAACTAAGGGGACCACCATGGTTAGATCTGGGATCGCAGGCATGCGTGACGTTCATCAACCAACAGGTGAACAATGGCAGTGCAGGGCAGTGATGGAGCGCAACTAAATAACATGTGTTCCCCAACGTCCCCCCTCCCCCATACCTCAAAACTGCTGAAGTACCTGTCGCGGCAGAGGTGGCATGCGGGACCCAACGGGAGCCCGCCCCTGCCAATGGTTCCCCAATAACCAGCCCATGAACAGCGGGCGTTCCCCTTGACTATAAAAAAGTCTAATAAAGTTACTAGCCCCCCCTCTCGCCTTATCGGCCTGAACATATTTCTCGAACAACCCCCTTTTTGTAGCAACTAGGATGTCATAGTCCCCTGTTGAATTATCAAAGTGTCTTTGTTGGAGTCACTGCAGGACTTGGATTGCCGTCTGGATCTTGACCTTCTGTTCCCTGTGGTTTTGGGCTTTGGCGATCTTTGGTTGACTTCACTGGATGAGGAATCCCATTCCATCAACCTGGCCGGGTATAGCAAAGCATAGGGAAGTTTCAGATCTCAGAGGCAAACTTTTGACGCTGTAAAGGATTGTCGTTTCTGCTGGACAAGCCTCGTATAGTCTGGGAATATAAGGATATGGTTGGTGGCATAGGACTCAGATTCCTTTGCTCAGGCTTGTTTTAATATCATGTCTCTGTTGTGGTAGTTTAAGACAGGTGACAGCCTGGCGCCCGGAGGTGGCTTTTGCATCAAGGCCCTGTGAGCCGTCTCGATTAGGAAGCAGCGGGACAACATCTCCGGAGGAAGCCAGTCTGTGAGCCTCTGGGTCAGGAACCACTCCATGTCACCACCTTCACTTCCCTCAAGGAACCCTACAAAGCGTAAGTTGGTTCTTCTGGCCATGCCCTCCGCATCTTCCACGCGGGATGCCAGTCCTCTTTTTATGTTTTCCAGAGATGCCACTTTTTTTCAGGGTAGTGACCGAGTCATCCACCTCTGATATCCTGGTCTCGGTCTCCGTGATACGCTCCACTGCATTCCGCAAGTCTTGTCTAATGAGCATAACGTCTGAGCCCACCGCACCAATTTTAGCATCCAAGGGGATTCTAGATTGCGTAATGGCCGCGATTAACGCAGCGTTATCCGGCATGCCCCTGCATGTGCCCCCCTGTTCTGACGCCGGGGCCCCAGTGCCCGTGTGCCATTCCAGTGTGCTCTGTTTAGAGGGCCTCCCAGATGTCTTGTCTTTCGTCTTGGTGGCTCCCCTGGCACCGGCTCCTCAGTTAGATACCACTAGGCCACCTGAGTCAGGCCCCTGCCACCAACCGCGCTAGTATAGTCCGTGGTGTGGGGATCTGCACACTCTCTCCCTTGTGTCTGGTACAGCACCTTATCTCCTAGGGCGCCGGGGCCCGGGATGAGGACTCCCGCCCGCAAGCCGCTCCGAGATCTAACCCGGCCGCTTCCGCAAGCAGTCTTGCCCCCTCATCCCCCTAGCAGGTACCCCGCTCCCTGTCTGATCCCTGTTCTGGGTCTTCAATGAAGGGGTGTCACAGGGCCCGACCTCAACTCTAGGTCGGCAAACACCCTCACCTGGCTGCCCCCGCTGGGTGGACTCGCTACTTCCTAAATACCCCAACCTCTCGATGTGCACCACTAGTCCCGCGGGCCAATGTCTAATACAGGTCAAGAGGTACGGCGGAAGGCCCAAGCCAGATCCCTCTTGCCTGGGGCTCCCTTTCTCCTCTAGGTCCCACAGGATCCAGCCTAGCCCCCAGTGGCCGCTCAATGCAAAGTCTGGTCCCGCCGTGCGTCCGGCTGCCGAGAATAAGCAACAGAAGGTGGGAGAGGGGGCACTCACCGGGCCACCGCCTGGATCCTGCTGGCTGCCTGCACACCATTGCCGCTACAGCGACTCTCCACAGAGACTCCTAGGAGCAATCGCGTCCTCCAGCAAACCCCCGCAGCTGCGGCTCTCCAAGCAGTACTCCGTTCCTCCGTTCTTGCCTCCGGCTGCCGCCCGAGAGACCCTGCCTCAATGTCGCCCACTAGACCGCGCAGCCGCGGGCCTCTGCCACCAGTCTAAGGTGTCCTCCTGGCTCTTCTACTCACTGCAAACACTGCCGTCCGACTCCACACTGTCAGTGGGAGTTATTTCAGGGACAAAGCGGCAGATGGGGCAGGATAATTGAAGGATATTATGAAGGGCTGAGCGGAACTCGCCCAACGCGCGTCCACCATGATGGCGCTAGGCCACGCCTGCAAAAAATAGGTATGTTTTAGAAATAAGTGTGTGCATAATGGTACGAGGAAAGTGAAACCGTAGATACAAGCTCACCTTCTAAAGAGACTAATGAAGCTCAACTCTTTGACAGCTTACAACCTGCACAGTCAATCGCAGGATTTAAATGACTGACATACAATTCACCATGACTTTCAGCCAAGATCAGATTGATTTTCTAGACTTAACCATCAAAACTGAGGAAAATGTTTTATACACCACATTGTGCAGGAAACCACTTGAGCGGAATACCTTAATGGGATACTCATCCAAGAAACCAACAAGATAATCTTCCATATGGTCAGTTCTTTAGGCTACCTAGAAACTGTGACCATAGGGATGATTTATTTATGGAGTTGGACTCACTCATCAACAGACTAAGTGATTGTGGTTATCCCAGAGGTCTTTTGAGAAAATCGTGAAAAAAGGCCTGGTATTGCCACAGGCTAACACTTTTACAAGTTAATCAAGATAAGAAAACAGCTAATGACTGAGTTGTTTGTGTCACCTCATTCAGGAATAGGAGCAGTGAAATAAAAAAGATCATCAACCGTAATTGGTCACTTTTATCAGTTGAGATAGGTACACTGAACCACCACTTTTTGATTTCAAAAGAGGAAAGAATACCAGAGATCATGTGGTTAGTTCTTACCTTGGGGCCAAACCTTCCGCCAATATACGTACTCAACTGATGTTACCACCCTTGCAAGGACACTTTAGATGTGGGCACTGCAAAGCATGTGAAATGGCGATTGAGCAAAAACACTTTATGTATGCGGGGAACCAATTTCTCCTCCATCATCATACAAACTAACACTAAACACGTGATTTACACCATCATGTGCCCTTGTGGTAAGGTATATGTTGGACAGACCAAGCAAAAGGTCAAGACTAGAATCCTGCAGCACTGTTCAAGGATACGCTGTCAAGTACAGGGGGCACCACTGGTCGATCACTTTACTGAGATGCATCATCCGATTGTCAGTATGAAGTGGTGGGTTTTGGAGAAAATCCTACCCAATCCCAGGGGTGGGGATCTAACAGCCACATTAAATTTACGTGAATATAAGTGGAAACATCTCAATTCAGTCAGCAAGGGGCTGAATGAATAGGAGTAGATCTCAAGGCAAATCTCCCTACTATGTACAGGTTAGATATATTTCCATGCAATACTAGGACAAGGGCTGTGCGTTGAAGAACTGTGAATGTTATGTGCAAATGATTAAACAGGACATACTGTCATATGTAAAGTGTTCCTGTAGGAATTGTTAAATGTTGATCAGGTTGATAGAACTGTATATCAATATATGTCTAACATATTGCTGACACACACCTGTATTTGACACATACACAATAGATGGAAATGGGTGTATTTAACATCATAAGGCACCTTGCCCTCATCCAAATTGTTTCATTCTTAGCCCTATTTAGTCCATGTGGGCTGTTGTTCTAATTAACCATGGGTTGTTCTTATGGTATCCTGCAATTCGCCTATATATGTACATACATTTGGGAACATACATTTCGAGATAATCGCTTGTGACTCCATAGATTTAATTTTTTATCACTGTGGAATCGAATCTAACCAATTCTGAATTCCCTTTCTTTCTCTATTGATTAATATGATTTTCTTCCTCTACACGCATCGACTATCGCTGAGTTTTGAATTAGTCACAAAGACGATCGAGCCTTGCCTTAAATGTCTACTCAAACGGTCTCTCTTTTTGTGTCCCGGTTACACCAATTTGTCATGACCACGTTCATCGTCCATACGAGGAGTCTTTCTCTATGGAGGTTTTCACGATGACACGAACGGGCCTCACTGGAGTCAGTGTGGCATTCCCCATCTTCGAGTGGACACATAGTTTCAAACTCACTCAGAATTCTCCCTTTTCCCTTTTTCAACGAGCAAGACCAGCACGATTGTTAGCCTAAGACGCTCTAGGATTGCTACATTGTATCAATGCTAGCCAGGTCATTCTGAACAGTTATGAGAATCTTACAAATGAGGATTCCACTTTGAAGGTTGTCAAGACGACACAGAGAGGCCCTGCATTAGTCAGCTATGCAATCCTCTCGACTGGGAATCCTACGCTGCAGTTGCCGTGGCAACGCGTACCGGCTTTGTATTCCGTACGTGTCGAGCGTGCACACGGATGCAGGGAGCGGTGCAGAATCTATTTCACTGGTATCACCACACTATGGGAGCATGCTCTCACAGGGAACTCCGAGCGCGAGACACAGGAGGTAAGTTTCTACCATAGATTAAGGAATAGGTTTGGCCCACAGGTCAAGAGGCTAGACGTTTAAAACTACTATCCTTCTATTTTCTCCTGTTTGTACAGAACTTAATTACGTCCTGAATTGATGGTGAATGACAGACATAGGCGCTGACCCTGTCTTTCTGATTCATTATGTGTGCAGCATTGTAGGTCTAAGACGCCATCATCATTCTCCGAGCGCGTGACGCCAGAGATGAGTGTTTTTACATCCTTATTGAAATTAATTTCTCATGACTATTTCAATTACATACCCACTAACAGATCCTTATGATTTGTGGCAACAGGAAGATTTCTTCACCTCCATCATTTTTTAAGTCACGGTTAGCCCGGTGGGCTACGGATCATTTAAATCCTGCGATTGACTGTGCAGGTTGTAAGCTTTCAAAGAGTTGAGCTTCATTAGTCTCTTTACAAGGTGAACTTGTATCTATGACTTCCCTTTCCTCTTACCATTATGCACACACTGATTTCTAAAACATACCTTTTTTTCTTCTTGGACAGGACATACACAACTGTTCCTTTGTCCTGATGAAGACCCCACATTGATGTCATTCATACTTACACGTTCTTAGGGGTCGTAACGTGTACTGTTGTATTCCATTTAGGTACCCCAATATAGTCTCGGTTAACATCCCAACCTTTCACCTATATTCATCCCTACACTACATACATAACGGGCTGCTAGCACTGACCCTTTACCTAGTTATGGTACTGCTTACAGATTGTGGGGTTTTTCCTGAAAATATAGCCTCATACATTATGCATGAGAATCCTTGGATTCTTGGAATCTCAGCAGAGCTACCATCTCCTGCATAATGACAATGAACAAGGTTCATTCCCGACGTCATCCTTAGTCCGACAGTGGCACAGCAAGGTAGAACCCTGGGGATACAAATATATAAATATAAACATCACATCTTGCAGAAGATAGAGAGAGGCGATCAGGATTTCCATGCCAACACACTGACGTGAGACACTGAAGCCCCTGCATGCAGATACTCCAGCTCGCAGTGGTCTAACATCCCTTGCGGGATGTCCAACCCGAAACCAGGACAGGATCCCACAGTTTCTCACTTCAGGTAATGGGGGTTGACTCTATCCTAGAGGGAATCCTGACTTAACACCTACATACATGCTAGGTACACTCAGGTACATCTAAATACTGTAGCATTGTAGGAGTACGCAATTTTCATTATCATATATTTTATGTACTTATCTGTATTCATGATTATAGCACAATGGTAGAACTCTACCATCCTTTTACATTCCTAGTGCTTCTAATAATCTATATCTGTTACTGTCTAATGATTGTTTCAGCACACCTCTTTTACACTAGAACAAAAACTGTTCAATAATTACTTATTGAAAACGTCCGTACTGTTTATTCTGTGTATCTCTTTGAGACAAAGTGAGCACGAGTGACGAAGCGAAACATAGTACACTGTTTCCATGATCCTGAGGGATCAAAGTTGTCATGTTCGATAGTTGCCATGAATTATTCTCTCCTTGGTAAGAGGGGTTTCTAGTGGCACTGTGAGCTAGCTGGTACACAGGTCAACAAACCCGGTGGGGGTGTCTAGAATCAGCCTGACACCAATCCTGCAGTATATGTTGTCCAGACACTCAGTTCCTGTATAAGTTTTATAGGAACTACACAAGTTGGCGCTGCCAATGTTGGTTGGGCACTTATTTAACAGTCAAATCTGAGTAGTTCAATCATGATATTCTCTGAGACCCCTACTCACATTTCCCCAGAGACGTCTGTAGTGGGAGGGAACAAACTCCGCCACTGCTGAGTAGTCAAAATCCTATGTATTGGCTGGTGGTTAATCAAGCTTGAACGACACATTGTTCCTATTTTGTGCTAACACCTTTTCAAAAGTTCCCTTGCAAGGCTCTTATTAAAAAACATTGACTGGACAGGAAGATACGGTGGTTCAACTAAATATCTCTGGAGATTAAGAAGATGCAGATGCAATACACATTTCAGAAAATGTTAGAACTGCCATCACCCTAAAATTTGCCGCATACGGTTTAACATATGGGGTGGGCAGGTAACATTCGTGATTGAGGCACACAAATCATTCAGAACAGAGGTATTCTATTCATGGGTTACATTTCCAAAGGCAAATGCATTAACAAAGACATTTCTTTACTATACAGAAGATGAAATACCTAACAAATATTGTCTGTACAAGGACATTGAAATTCCACTCACTTACCACGAACATTTATACTGGTTTAAAGGTGCCCTACCCCATACAAGAAATAGAGTAAGACTTGGTCCGCTCGGAAGAGACAGAGCAACATGGCCAGTACTAGTGGCCTACACACCACACCCTGACATTGATACAATGCTAGGAGGAGACTTGCGTACACAACATAAAGAATTAATAAAACTTTACAGAAACATGACAGTTTTTGATGAGAACACTCACAATTCAGCCAACACCGGCTACACAAGCAGGACCAGTCCAAGCTTGTACAACAAAAATTACACCACAGAGGGTAGAGCTTGCCGGGATCTAAGATGGCTGTGGAGTAAACGAGCTCCATCGACCGCCCGATTAATTCTACAGGAATCAGAGTCATCTACAGTTTAAAAAGCGTTAATACCCAGTAGCGAGTGATCGCATGTCGCTTTGCGATCGGAAAAGGTGTCTCTGCTCAAGATTGAACCGGGGCATGACCTGTGTGAGGCCGGGCGACATACACAGCCGAGAATGGAGCTGAGGCGTGCCCTGCAAGACAGCTGCTGAGCAGAGACAGAAGACCGCGGCAACACACGCCTACACCAGGCAGAGGAGGACCCTTGTTTTAGAGGGGGCCGTGATGAGACACAAACGAGAAAAGTGGTGAGGCATAGTGTAGGACCCGCCCGCGGGTGTGTGTGTGGGATGCCGGCATGCGGAACAAACAGGGCCCGGGACGCAGGCCTGATTAGAGGAGCTAGCCTGGGGGTCTTTCCGCTCTGAATCATCTGCGCACCGAGCACGGAAGGGCTAAGCTGATGGGAGGGCACAGAGTTCGACAATGCAGTTGCAGCACACCGTTTGGTTGTACCAACACGCCCTGCCCCAGTACTCGACGTGGGCGAGGGGGCCCTGCTATATACATGGGATACCCCAGCAGCCAAGGCAGTGCGTGAGCAGTGTGACGGTGGGCCCGATTGTCCGCAGGAGTATGCGGAGCGGTGATATCGCATGCGCAGGATATGTTGCAGAGGGTCCTGTGTGTTCTACATGTAAAGTCACAACACCAAGGAGGCATCAGAGTACAGCACAGCTTAAGGCACACCGAGGGGATACAAGTAATGGGGATTGCATGTCCCACTGAGCCGCACCCCTGAGGGACTATGCATCGAGGGTGCATCAAATCGGCGGTGTGGTTGCATTGTGAGGTACTTGTTGGGCCTGCATAGATAGTAAGACGCTTAAAAGAGCTGGGAGCGACGAGGCTGAACCGTGCTGCATGTCGGGTCCGGTGGACCAGTTCCTTGCAGTAGCAAGAGAGTGACACTCTTCCTTTGCAGAAAACGTAGCATTCAACTGTCATAGCAGGCGCTGAGGGGCACGAGCGACGCTCTATATTGTGCGGGGCAAAATACATGTGCGTCACGTGTGGAAGTACCGCCTTCAAGGCCTACTTCTGAGGTTAACGGAGGGCGGCCAAAGAGCAGGCGCAAACATTTAAATCCCACAATATGGGGAAAACGGATAAGGCGCAACCCAAACTAAATTTTGAAAAGCAGAAAACGACGGGCATACGAGACGAGGACACAGACTTCACTACTGAGGAAAAAGAGAATGCAGCTAATGTCCCAGGGGAAGATCTGAAGAAGATACTGGCATCCATGCAACAGAGTCTGACCTCTATAGATGGGAAAATTGATTCGCTGGCATACAGAATGGACCGCATGTCAGAAAGAGTGGATAGAAATGCCGTGAGATTGGATTTGATGGAGCGCAGAGTGTCGGAGGCGGAGGATCAACAGGTGGAGGCTGGAACCGCGCAGAAACAGACGGATAAGGTAATCACAGCACTGCGAGACAAAGCAGAAGATTTAGAAGCGCACTCAAGGTGCAATAA
This sequence comes from Triturus cristatus, assembly GCF_964204655.1. Taxonomy (NCBI): domain Eukaryota; kingdom Metazoa; phylum Chordata; class Amphibia; order Caudata; family Salamandridae; genus Triturus; species Triturus cristatus. The sequence goes on from NC_140581.1 coordinate 444,837,462, forward strand.
TGTAAGAATTTTGGGCCTGGACGAATCCACGGAAACAGGGAACATGGAACTGTTCATAGAACAATTGCTAGTCACCATATTGGGCCATGAAACATTCTCAACAGTATCTGTCGTGGAGCAAGCTCACCGTTCCTTGGCCCCTAAACCGTCTCCTGGAACCCCGCCCAGACCAGTAGTGGCAAGATTGCTGAACTACCGCGACAGAGACGCTGCCCTCCAGAAAGCGACGGAGCTATGAGTCCTGAAGTATGAAGGTTCTGAGCTTGCCCTATTCCCAGATTTCACGCCGATGGTTCAAGAGGCACAGAGGAAATTTGCACCTGTGAAAAGGAAACTTTGTGAACAACACTTCGAATATTCCATGTTATACCCTCCTAGATTGCGTGTCACGATGGACGGTAAGACCAAAATATATCATGCTCCGCAGACACTGCAACAGGAACTTAACAGGTGTGGCAAGGAACAATAGATGAAAACAGCTCAAAAGACGGGAGAAACAAGTGGCACTGCGCAAGTGGACTCTGAATGAGTAAGGTGGTAAGAGAGCAAGGCCTCTGGGACTGTATTAACACATAACATATGAAAAGGAAATGAAAATGAAAATGAAAAACGGAAAACAGCATTTGTTAAGCGTGTAGCTGCGCAGGGGCATCCCAGTGCTATGGCTGTAACTGAAAAGGACATCGCAGCACACTAAGGGAAAAGCCAAGTCTTCCGTAATTTCCAGAAAGCTAGATGGCTGGGTTCCCTCTGTAGGCGGAGGGGGAGGGTGTTTCACAGCTTAGCGGCATTGTAAGCGAATAGGCGACCGCCACTTCTGGCCCTCTTAATCCTGGGAACAGCGGCCAGGTATAAATCGTCTAAGCGCAGCCATCTATTTGCCGCATAGGGATGGACCATGGAGTGGTTGATCGCAGGACCATTCCCTGTTAGCATCTTGTGGGCAATGCACATGGCCTTAAAGTTAACTTTCTCCCGAACAGGGAGCCAGTGGAGGGACTTCAAGGTGGGCTTTGCAGATTGCCGGTTTGAGATCCCCACGAGCATCCTTGCAGTGCAGTTTTGCACCGTTTGGAGTTTTGTGAAGGTCGAGACTGGAGCTCAGAGGTAAAGGGCGTTCCCGTAATCCAGGCGGGAAAGAATAAGTCAACATAAGGAGATGATTGACGGAGCGCTGACACTTTTTAGACACTCACCCCCAGTCACAGATATGGGTTCAATTCATCATCATTCTTTAGCTCACTTTGCCACCTCAGTTCAGACCCAGCTACATGCAAATCAGTCTTGACCCTGTGCCTCATGGGAACAGTCCAGCCCGAACTGCCAAGCCAGGTCTTCCCTGATCCGGAAACAAGCATCCTGGGACCGGTTACTGGGTAACACCCTTCATCAGCCAGGCTAGCTTGAATCCAGTGGCAAAGTGAGCAAGAGATCCACGTCTGGGCATACCCTGGCAACTTAGAGCGAACAAAGCAAACACAAGGAGATGATGGACGGAGCGCTGAAACTTTTCAGACACTCACCCCCAGTCACAGATCTGGGTTGAATCCCTCATCATTCTTTAGCTCACTTCGTTACCTCAGTTCAGACCCAGCGATATGCAAATCAGCCTTGACCCTGTGCCTCATGCAGTGCTTAATTTGAGTCGGTGGTTTCCGGTGCTCAGTACCGCCACTTAATTGATTTCCGGTGCTCGGCACCTGCACCTAATTGTCAACACCATACTTAAAACAGTCTACCACATGGTGGTGCTGCCCATCTAATTTAGAGATGAGCAGAACAACGTTGTTTAGGAATACAATATACATTAATATTGCTAATATCAAATCAAATCAAATCAGGAATATTTATTTAGCGCACATATCACCCGGAAGTCTCATGGCGCTTGCGGAATACTCAGGAGTTGGTTTGAACAGAAGTCAATTAGTAGTCAAACAGCCATGTTTTTAGCTCCCAGCGAAAACGATTATGATCAGAGATTATGCGTAGGTCTAGAGGCAGTTTATTCCAGAAAGCGGGGCCGAGAAAAGAAAAAGATCTCCCTCCCTTTCTTATGGCACGGATTTTGAAGAGTGTTAGAAGTAATTTGCTGCTGGATCTTAAAGCCCTGCAATACTACCAATAACTGCCTCCCCGCCATTCCTTTAGCTTTGGGGACCTGGAATAATCTGAACTGTCGCATTTACATGCGAGAGAGATTGTTAGTAGTTGTTTTGGCAGTGATGATAAGGGCGATAGGTAGTGCAAGCAGCAGTGGCCTCCTGGTCAGAGGCCTGGCACTTAACAGTCCAGTCCGAACTGCCAAGCCAGGTCTTCCCTGAACTCGAAACAAGCATCCTGGGACCAGTTTCTGGGTAACACCATTCATTAGCCAGGCTAACTTGAACCCAGTGGCAAAGTGAACAAGGGACCCACGCCTGGGCATGTCCTGCTAACTTAGGGTGAACAAACCAAACACAAGGAGATGATGGACGGAGCACTGAAACTTTTCAGACACTCACCCCCAGTCACAGATCTGGTTGAATCCATCATCATTCTTTAGCTCACTTCGCCACCCCAGTTCAAACCCAGCTATATGCAAATCAGTCTTGACCCTGTGCCTCATGGGAACAGTCCAGCCCGAACTGCCAAGCCAGGTCTTCCCTGACCCCGAAACAAGCATCCTGGGACCGGTTTCTGGGCAACACCCTTCATCAGCCAGTTTCTGTTTCTTTACGCGGGCAGAAGCCCGTTTGAGAGGGATGGAGGAGGTTGTGGGATTCCATTAATGTTGAAAGTTCTGTATTAACATATTTCTCAGCTATTTTACTAATTAATCCCTGGGAAGAGCGAGATAGGGCGATGAGGCTTTACCATACATAAAAAGGCCTCAAAGACTGTATTAACATTTAAAGGAAATTATGAGACAGTGGGGGGCAGGCAATAGCAATGTACCTCATTTGATATCATTGAAATTAACATAACAGTGGGTAATGTGACACTGTATGACAACAGGATTCGCATGATGCAGAGGGGATGCATGCTAGGGCTGATCACAGGAGATAGAAATAAAATACAGTAAAACTAGATAGTGTGAGAAGTTGGGCGGAATAGGTCATAGGGAGATGTTTGGGTGACGGCATCCACTGCCCTCGAGTGTAATCCATCACTGCTCACAACACTGCACTTCGAGACCAAAAAGTACATTCCACACCTCTCTCTCCCTCTCATGCTTTCAAATGCACATCCCACACCGTCTGTTCTTGGCACGGCTGTCCTACTCTGTGACAGCTCCCACTGAACGACTGCAAGATTACAAGAAAGAAACTTTTAAGAGAAACAGGCATATGCAGGACATCGTACTTTCAGGCTAGGGTACAATAACACACTAAAGTCAATTAAAATAATGGTAGTCAAAGGTCATCACAGGGTGTCAGACCACAAGAGTGCCCCTAGCACTACACTGCCTCACTTACATATTGAAAGGAACACGGTTGCAACTAACCCGCTGCCGAAAATGCTTATGGAGGGCGCTAAGGGCACCCGTGCACGTAATAGACCCGACAGCCTTCACTAGGACTCAAACACAAAATGTGGCCAAGTCACAATAGATAGAACTCATGTATACACCTAAATGGACTGCACGATGGTGTGGCTGGATGACGATGGGAGAGGAAAAGGTGTTTAAGCAAACACTTAACAAATTAAAAATTGAACGAATAGGGGATCTATTTCATGAGGGGGTGATGAAGAAATGGGAGCAGGTACTGGCTCCAGCCCTTCAAGCCAATACTCTAGATGCATATAATTATCATAGGCTGCGCCAGGCTATGCGTGAGTTGCTGGGAGAAGGGCTGGCAGAACCCCTGGAGTAGAAAACATTAACTTATTTACTGCAAGCCACTACCCCGCAGAAGGGGAGTCACAGTGCTATACGCACTAAACAGAGCATCTCCGGTCACCCCCCTGTCAAAAACACAGTTGGAATGGCATGAAGATTTAGGTGTGGAAATTACTGAAGCACAGTCGGCTAGATGCTATGCTAGCACGAAGACTATTTCACAAAACGGGAGACACAAACTTATACACTACAAATATTTACAGAGAGTATATTACACACCAAAATATGGCCTGCTAGAGCACAATAGATGCCAGAGGTGCAAGATGGCGAATGCAGGATTTATACACTTGGCATGGGAGTGCCCAGGGATAAGGGAGTTCTGGAAAGTTGTATATAAAACACTAACGCAGCAGCTCGCACTCCCAATCCCAGAGTCTGCGCTGGTAGCAATACTGGGGTATGATAGAGATATACTGAAAGGGGGACGTAGATTGGTGGCTATATGCCTTCTCCTGGCTAAACGGAGAATCGTCATGAGATGGTTGCAAGGTCCACTGCAAAAGGTTGCGGACTGGCTTGCGGACTAAGCACACTGTTCCATGCACACAGATAATTACAACGCCCTCATGCGAGAAAAGAGTAGGCCTAAGGAAATATGGGGCCCATATAGGGAATACATGATAAAACAGGCAGCGGAAGAAGAGGGTGCAGCAGACCCGGAAACAACGGGATGTATTGACAGGGAAGGGAACACATCCAGAGCAAATGTGAATGATTAAAAATGTAAATGCAGTTTTATAATGTTAATATGCAATAGTATAAAGTGTAAAAGAGTAGGGCATGGAAGGTATGTGGTTTGAGGGTAACAGGGATTGGTGTGATTAACTTTGTCCATACTACATGTACTATTATAAGTGAACTTCTGTAACTGTAATGACACATTGTTCAGAAATTGAATTGCTTGCCTGACTGTTAATTGAAAAAACATAAAATAAAGTATAAAAAAAAATACCAATATTTACACAACAAACATTACACGCAGTGATGGGTAAATTGCCCACTAAACGTGAACAAATGCCTTTCTGGATAGCTAAAAAAATAAGACAGCTAGAGGCAGTATTTCAACACACTGGTCCACAAGATAAGCATAGAATGCTAACAATTTGCTTGCCAATGGGGATAGTTCCCCCCATAGAGGATTGTACTTCTTGGGGTACAGTCTTCGCTGCAATATATACCAGGACTCATGGTATCCCTTCATTATCAGTAATACCAGACATATTAAGACAAATACAGAACAAGTATGGTGCAGAACCTTCTCTGAACCTATGGATGAAGTTAATAAATAACGTTGCCCAGGTATCAGCAATAATATTAGCCAACATTAAAGGGGAAGCAGCATCAGTGGCAATACGCCAATGCCTGAGAGATTTAACTCCTTTACAACAGGAGACAGAATTACCTAAAATAATTGAAACTGCTTTTGCAGAATTAGGTAGAGATAGTTTCGGAGCTAGACCAGTAAAACCTCAACTAATGAGGAATCCTGAAAATAATACTTTTAAGCAAGCACCTGCTTCTTCATTGAAGAAATAGGACAATAACAAACAACAAAAGAATAAAGACAATAGATCTCAATCCAGAGGTAGATCTCCTCAACAGGAGCCCTCCCAAAGGAGGTATAACCTTAGGAAGAGGGACAACATTAGAAAACCTGACAGGTATCAGGACACTGATACACGTTCCTCTTGTTCCTTTCAGGGCTCTTCGAAAAACTCTGAGAAAGAAGGATGGTTGGAACACAGACAGGAAGAGCGTACAAAGTCCAGAGAGACGCAAAGCGCTGCAGACTACGCACCTTAGGAAGAAGAAAAACAAAAACCTAAAGCACAATTCAAAAAGAAGAAAGTAGCATGTCTCAAGATCAGACATGCCCAGAATTTTGAGGACTCAACAACTGAACGGGGAATGGGTTCTGACGATGCTAGACAGCGCAGCAGAAGTAACAATAGCTTGCCAGAACCTGATGGAATTTCTGGTTAACAGCGGAGTTGAATGAGCATATCACGTTGGAAACGCCTGATACTAGGGTAAGGATCCCACATAGGTTACATGAGATAACTCTACGGGTGGAGGAGGACAAACCCAGGAAAATTAAAGGTCTCTTTTGGGAGAACCTAACCTTTGGCTATGACATTTTATTAGCTGAAAAAGATTGTCCGCCTGCTATTGTTAGGGATTGCCCAAAAGGGGAAACTGTAATTATGCCAGCTTTTTTCAACCTCGTCCCCCAATATTTAAAACATACATATGCACGGGAGTGGGCCGTAGCCCTTGCTAAAGCACTATATCGAAACCATGTTGGATGGGATGAAGAGACAACCCACCACGTGATACCATTAAAATCCACTCCAACTTCACAGAGACAGTATCCCATTAACCAAGAAGCTAAAAAACAGATCAGGGAGATCTTAAATCAACTTGAATACAAGGGGGTGATTGAAATTTGCACCTCCTCAATGAATAACCCTTTGTTTCCAGTAATGAAACCCGACAATTCATATTGTCTAGTTTTAGATTACAGACATCTAATTTCATGCACAAAGACATTTGCAGTACAAAACGCACACAGTGCCGCATTAATGAATAACATTGTGAGGAAAAAATACAAAACAACACTAGATACATATATTTTGGATTACGCAGAAAGGGTTAAACCTTTCTATGACCTCATAAGACCTGATTTTTCAGTTATGCAATGGACACAAGAACATACAGATATACTTCGTTCCCTCCAGGCTGACATGATATCATCAAAACACTTACAGACACGCGTAAATGTCCGTAACATGGTGGTCCGTATCGTTGCGGGCCAATCTGGGTACACATACCTCACATATATTGAAGGCGAAATGGTACCCTTTGCTTATAAATTACACTTATATATAAATGCTGAGATGCGTTTCACATCCACAGAAAGAATTCTGGCAGCAGTAAAGACTGCTGAAATGAGAGAGAGAGCACTGGCTCTGGGGAAACTAATAATTGCTGTGACTCTAGTACCAGCCTTAGAGACTGCTACAAAGGCAAGCCTTCCTAACGCTAAAGCGTTACATCCGAGATGGATACAATGGACTAATTCTCTCACTGCATCAGATGTAGAATACAGACATGATCCAAATCTGAAAACACAAGCGTTTCTGCAATATGAACAAGAACATCCTCTCCCGAATGAAATAATGCCTCTAGATTAGTATGAATACATAATTTACACTGATGGATCTGCACAACAGGCCATAGGAAGTAAACAACAATACAGCGTCGCTTGTGCGATTGTGAAAGGTCGTTTGCGAAATGGTAAGTTCCATCCAAGCTGTACAAAGACTCAGTCTCTAGGAGACTGTATGGCTCAGCTAGCAGAACTAAAAGCTCTTCTGCTGGCACTGATTAATACGGATCGAGAATTTCCCACACTAATTGTATGCGATTCCTTTTACTGTGTCCAGTCTTACAATGAATATCTACATTATTGGGGACAAAATGGGTTTAAAGACTCAAAAGGTGGCACAAGTAAGCACAAAATGCTATGGGCACAGGTAGCTGAGGCAAGAAAACGAACTATCAAGAGCTCACGTGATACACATGCTGAGTCATCAACGTGATGGCGTTCACGTTGAAGGGAATTCATTAGCTGATGAAGCCGCGAAGGGGGCAGTAGGAATTGCGTCCATAGCTGCAATCACTCGTTTGAAAATGAGAATAGACGGACAGATAATGGTAGCTGTCATTGCTTCACGCAAAGACAACAAAGCACTTCTGAAAGGTTTTCCACTCAAGAACTCCTACAAGTTAGATGCAAACAATGTTCCATTTGCTCAGATTCCTGGAGTGGGGGATAGAGTAATACCAAACAAGGATCGCAGATTATGCTTAATATTAGCTGCACACAAGGGTTTGGGTTCTGCACACATGGGAGTTATGGTGACTGTTTCTTTATTGAAACAATGCTATTGGTGGCCAAGGTTAACAAAGCAGACCAAAGACTATGGGCCTCATGTAGGTAAATAAATTTTACCGGTTCTTAAATACCGAGCCGTACCGAATCGGTAAATTAGAATCGGTAAGTTATATGTAGGTAAAAATTCGGTAAAAGTTACCGATTCGGTAACATTCGGTAATCACGAATCGGAATTCACCGAATCGGAAAATACCGAGGTGGTATTTACCGAATCGGAAAATACCGAATCGGTATGTACGGATTCGGTAAATAAAATCACATGACTTGACGAAACAGCTAATCCTGTGCAACGAGAGTCCACCCAACCAGGAAGTGGCCACACCCAGGCAGGTGTACATAATTAGCCGACCCTGGAGAGGCTTTGAGTGCAGAGGAGAGGCAAGGAGCCGTTGCCTGTGCGAGCGGGAAAACGAACAGCATGTCCAGCCAGAGAACACAGAGAGACGGAGGGGAAAGGAGGAGGAAGCTGAAATTTAGCCCCAAGGAACTCCAGGTGCTGGTGGAGGAGGTGGTGAAGCAGCACCAGAAGCTGTTTGGAAGGCAATCCCTGCAAGTGCCTGAGGCTGAAAAGCGCAACATATGGCTGGCCATCCAGGCGCAGGTCAATGCTGTGGGAGTGACCCACAGGGACATTGAGGTCCTCAAAAAGCGCTGGTATGACCTGAGGATTGTAACCAAGAGGAAGATGGGCGACATCCAGAAGGAGGCCAGCCAGACCGGAGGTGGAACCAACAGGGCACCTGCCCTCACCGAACTGGAGGAGCTGGTGGCGGCCACAATCGAGCAAGAGAGCGTCGTGGGTCTTGGGGACGCCGACAGCTCTGCCAGAGCCGCAACACACCAAGGTAAGACAAAAGCACAGCAATGTAGTCCCCCCTACCCCTATCCCACATCCCCCATTGTGAAACGAGAATCACACTGCAGTCCACACGTGTCAGTGCAGACAGGCAATGCATTCCGGGAGATGTAGTCAGGGTAACACTAACCATGACGTAAATGTTACAGGGCAACAAGGCATGTCACGCACTCGAGGCACAAGGAGACAGAGGACATTTTGGAATGTGAAATGATTTATTGTGACGCTTGCAATGCAGCCCTTCGGGGACACTGAGCCAATGTTGTATTTCTGTCCACAGATGTGACATCATGCAGGACAGGGCATGCTGCAGGAGAGACGGCACACCGGCCACAAATATCACCTCTAGCCAGCACAAGTTCAGACCAGGGAGCAGGCCCACTGGCAGCCGCACCACCAACACAGCCAGCCTCGCCGCACCCAGAGCCAGCATCACCTCACCGAGAGCCAGCATCACCTCACCGAGAGCCAGCATCACCTCAACCAGTGCCAGCATCGCCACTCATGTTCGAATCACCGGCCACATCTCCGCTTGCAGGTGTGAGAATGAGGAGGCGTCCAGCAGCCAGGCTACGAGCCTTAGACACCTCGTCAGACGACAGCATGGGCCCAGAAGACCGCACCAGGCCCCAGGAAGGGAGCCATGCCACTGTGCCCCACACCTCACAGGCAGCACAGACGGGAGCAAGAGGGCGCCGGAGGTCGCGTGTCCAGAGTCCACCAGCACCCATTGACGGCCATGGTGTCTTCTTGGGTCTCGAGGGCCAAATGTTGAAACAACAGCGCCTGCAATCAAAGGCAGTCATGTCAGTCCAGAGGCACATGCGGGTGATGAAAACAGCATTAGTCAACATGGACAATAACATTAGCGGCATGGCTGCGGGCATTCGGGACATGTCCCAGTCAATCCAGCAGTTGTGCAGCAAATTAGATGCTGACATCGAAGCACGGCGCCGGGAACGCCAGAGAAGGGACACTACCAGCAGGGCACTCAACCGTCTGGCAACTGCGACTTCTCTACTGTGCCGGCGCTCTGTGACGATGCAGGAGGGCCTAACACAGTGCTGCAGCGACCTGTCTCGGGGGATGGTGCAGGTGACAAGTGCACTAGGGGTGCTATTGACTAGTCAGGCGTCGACAACTGCTGCAGGGGATGCTGCGGAGAGCATCGACACCAGCAGCAGGAGCAGCATCACACCCCCCGTCCCAGAAGCACGCAGGAGCAGCAGGCGGCTTGGGGTTGGCTCTAGTGAGGATGCACAGGCCGTGCAATCCACCACTGCAGCGCGTATGCGCAAACATTGATGTAGCCCTGCCTAGCCACTTCCCATTGGGTGACGTAACCCTGGACTTACTCCTTGTATAGATGGGATATTGCCAGATTGGCTTGTTCATGTGTTCATGGCGTGGTGCCACATTAAAACTACGTCATGACTTCTCACAACTCGCTGTGTCCCCTCACTTACTCAGAAATAGTTGCATGTGATCTCTGCCCGTCTCTCTCTCCCATCGATTGCAGTTGGCACTCTAGCTGCGTTGCCCTCTGGCTGGCCTGACTCATCCTCGTTGTCCTCAAAATATGTTAGTTCCACATCTGTACCTTTTTTCGTGGCAAGGTTGTGCAGCATTGCACAAGTGGCAATAATCTTGCAGCAGGTGATGGGTTTGTACTGGCGTGCGCCTCCGCTCTTGTGCAGGCAGCGGAACCTGCTCTTCAGTAGTCCAAACGTGCGCTCCACCACATTGCGTGTTGTTTTGTGTGCCACGTTGTATCGTCTCTCACTCTGGGTTGCTGGGTGTAGGTAGGGAGTGAGGATGAATGACCGGCATGCATATGCACTGTCGCCTAGATGAGTAAAAGGGAACCATCAGTAACATGCCTCTATACACTATGATTTGCAGGTTTCAAGGGGCGTCACTGTTACTTACCTAGCAGGTATCCCTCTCCGAATTCTCCGGCACTCAGTCGTGTGTAGATCCCACTATTCAGGAAGATGTAAGAGTCGTGGGTGCTCCCAGGAAACTTTGCAACAATATCTGTGATGATGTTCCCTGCATCACAGATCACCTGCACATTGATGGAGTGGGTGGACTTCCTGTTCCTGTAGATGTGCTCTGTGTCAGCTGGTGGACAGATTGGGATGTGTGTACCATCAATACAGCCGATGACATGGGGGAACTGTGCCATGTGATAAAAGTCTGTTTTTGTTTTCTGCAGTGCAGCCTGTGTGTTTGGGATGCTTATGTAGTGGTGCATTCTCTGCATCATGGCATCCAGGAACTTCCTGAAGAAACGTGACAGGCAACTCTGGGTTACCCCACCCACCGCAGCTATCACCACCTGATAACTGCCGGATGCCAGCAGATGTAGGCTGCAGAGCACCTGCACATGTGGGGGTATGGCGTGCGCCCTTCTTATTGGCTGGTCCAGGAGTGGGTGAAGGTCCCTGATTAAGTCCATGATGGTTTCGGGGTGTAGCCTGTACCTCTCATGTATCTCTGCATCAGTCAGCTGGAATAGTGTGATGCGCTGTCTGTAGATGCGTTCCTCCCGTCGCCAAACCCTAAGTCCTGCTGCCTGTAGACGTAGGCGCCTTGCAATGACGTACATAGCGGCCATGTTGTCCACGCTGTTGCATTTTGGGATTGCTTATCTGCACTGTTGATGGTTACCACCTGCTTTCAATCCGTGTTAATTACCGACTCTTATTTACCGAATTTCTTGGATTTCTTAATTACCGAGTGCTCCTACATGTCATTTTAATTTTTACCACTTCATATTTACCACTTCATATTTACCGATTCGTTAATTATGTATTCGGTAACTCTGATTCGGTATTTTGGAATTCGGTAAATATGAATCGGTATTTACCGCCTCATATTTACCGAAAAGTGGTTTTTGGACTCCTACATCTCACTTGTCTGAATACCGGTCGGTAACGGCATATTTACCGAAAATCGGCCGTTACCGACCGGTATTTGGCTACCTACATGAGGCCCTTTGTCTTGAAGTGCGACATCTGTCAACAGATGAATGGCTCCACCATAACACATCCAGCGCAGACACCATTGTTAATATTAGACAGACCTCTAGTGTGTGTCTATTTGGACCACTGCGGCCCTTACAAGCTGATAGGGCCTACAAGTACATAATGGTTGCAGTGGATTCCTGCTCGAGATTCCTATGGGTATGGCCTCAGCGTTCGGCTGACGCTTGAACTGTTATCAAAGATTTGCGAGTCTTTTTATAAAAAAAATTAAATACACTTTATTTTTCCAATAAAGAATAAGAGTCACATAGCATTGCAAATAATCGCTTAACAATCAACCAAATTGTTCCTGACAGTGTCTTTACAATAGTGGTTACAGTAGCAGTCTGTACAGTGGTCTAGTATAGTACAAGGCGAGATTTGCGAGTCTTTATAGGGAAATACGCAGATGCCACATTACATTATGACCGTGGCCCCACGTTTAGCTCTAGGGCTTACAAGGAGGTCATGGGAGGTTTGGGTGTAGCATTGTGGTACTCCTCCCCATACCATCCCGAGGAGAATTCGGTCGTACAGAGGAAAAAACAGGGACTTAAAGCAATCATTAACAGCTAGAATATTAGGCACAAGTGATAGTTGTATCAATCACTTATATGGGGTTCAGAGGGCATTGAATACCATGCCAGGAAGCTCTCTAGGGGGTGTCACTCCTTATGAGGTCCTATTTGGGATGAGATTGATTGATTGTGAAGGCACCGTGGCGGATGAAAAACCTTTTCACATCCATAAACGTTTGGCTGCTTTACAGGATCTGAATGAATCACGGGCACTACAAAGCAATGTCCAAGTGAAAAGGTTTGCCACTGGAGAAGTCAAGTCAGTCACGGCAAGACCTGTCTGGGTCCCTAAAGTTGGGGATCTGGCCAGAGAAAAAGATAATTCAGGCCATCATACAGAAAGCCTGTACCTGTCCTGGCCATTGAAGGACCCAGACATCGAGGAGAGGGGAGAGGACTGGACGACCTCGAATCCGGGACCTGGGTTCGAGTCTCGGCAATGACACTGAACATCCTGTGATTCTGGGCAAATCACGTAATCTCCCCGTGCCTAACAAAAATGAATGTGTCCTTATGTAACACAACTGGTGCTATGTAAATCGCTCTGATACCCGTTACTGGGTCAAGTTTGCGCTATATGACTCCGTAAAAAAACGAAAAAAAAAAACGGTACTTCTGCCACCTCTTGCCAGCAAAAAGGAGAAAAGATTTGTCTCCATTGATCTGATAAAACCACACTATGTGGCCGATACTGAATAGTAAGCCCCGTGGGCTCCTGGGTAGCCGACGCCCTCCTCTCGCTGTCATACAGGAAGTTCAGACGGAAAGGCTCAACACCTTCGAAGAGTCACCTATACAAAATGATGGACTAAGCAACAATGCAATGGAACTCGTTTCCCTTGAACAAGAAATACAAAATAAAGAGGAAAGACAACTTTCAATTCCACCTAGCACTGATGTGTACATAAATATGCCTCAACAAGCACCATCTACAAGTTCAACAAAACCTGCTAAGTTACCTAAAATAGATCGAACTGCATCTGGCTATTTCATCGACTTTGATACCTTTTCTTTGGATCCAAGTGAACCTGAGACAACGCAGCCACAATTTCTTGTAAACAACAAATCAAAGACTTCTACATCTTTCTTAAAAAGACTTACCTAGTGTCACCTTGTATTGAACTTTGGATAAGCACCAGGATACTTTTCTTTCTCTTCTGGATAGGCTTAGTAGCTGAGTTCTGCCTACCTATTAATGGAACTTACCTTCGCCAAAGCTCTGCAGCCTCTAAGGTTTACTTACTCCTGAAACCTCATATTTCCTCACATCGTGAACAAAGAGACTTGTCATTAGTGAACATTACAGCAGTTCTGATACCCGATGGGACAAGGTTGATTATGATATTTTTGGACACACAGAACTTTTAAAAATACCACATTTATTTAAAATGTCATTGAATGATATCATTACCTCCAGTACATTTTCCGATGATTGATTGGGATTTTGAAACTGTGAATAATATCTTGTCTGATTTAGAACATTCTGTCGCATTTTCTAGCAACTAAATGTTAGAAGACACATCAGACTTTAACACAATGTATTGTTATCAACATTATGGTCATCATTTTTTACACGAATCAAGTAACCGTAGAAATGTTTTCACATATCACCAATGGAACATTGCCCAACACCGCCAAAAAGTAGTTTGAAAACTTTTGTACAAAAATGTTCATATTTTTCAGGGTTTAGTATTTCAGACCCAACCTCATATTACTATAAGGTTGCATCTAATCTTGCACAGAAAAATATGTTGACTAACACAAAACAGATTTACTCCGCTTCTTTATTACCCAACTGTCTGAACAGGGTTTCGACTTATGGAAAGACACTATAGACTTAAAATTAGTCTGGGGTTCTATAGACTGGCAAGTCCAAGGAACAGAGGTGCTATTTAGAGCATGCCTCCTTCCTCAGCAGATGATATTTCTAAGTAAGACTGTGCAACAGACTTCCTGCCTTGGAATAGCCAAGAACAAGGATTTAAATACACCTCGAATTCCAACACCATCACAGGCCGAGGACAATTTTACATCACTAAAAGAGGCGACATTAGGTGACATCTTACAATACAATAGATCGGACCCCAATTGGAAGGGATGGTTGGTTTGGCCAGATGACACTAATAGGTGTTAAGAAAGATTTAGGGGTACCACCAAAAGGTTCAGTATCCATAGGCCAGACCCACGCTATGTACAAAGAGAACATTCAGGGTTGTAACATCATACAGTGTTGTGAGGTTATGCCTCGATTGGCTAAGAACCTCAACACTAACACAGGTGAAACAACACTTATACTTACTAACAGATGATGTGGACCTAAGGGATTTTTTACTAGGTCCCAGAAAGCCACGTCAGAAACGTTTCTATTATGCCGTCTATAATGAAATTTGGAAAATCTCCCACCAAGAAGCAGCGGAGAGACTACAAGAAATAGATAGGATATATTTGGAAAAGGAGTCAGCCGTTGTTGACAATGGTATGACCACGTTGACATCCAGGATTTATTCACTGGGCAACATCGTATCTTCTGCTACTGATCTACTAGAACAAGATTTGTTCATACTACAGCACGGACAGTCACAATTACTTTCTATTATGTTATTGAGCTGGACGCTGCTAACATTGCGCCCAGGCTATGTGCCTTGGCATTTTATCAACAGTACGTCACTGTTTTCCGCATACAATCTAACGGAAAAACAGATGAAAATGGCACAGCGAGGAGCGAAATATACAATGCTGCATATTGAAAAACTGGATAGATCACCTTTTACTGTGGCAGAATCACCGTCCACAAAATGGTTGATCCATGGCCATTTAACATTACCGCTCACAACTTTACAGTTTCAGTACTGTCTACAACAACAACAGGCAGGCAGGGATGAAGAAATGGGTAGGGAATATATCAAGAAATCTTGGGAATTACCGTACAGATTTCGATGCAGGAGTGGGGATCGAGAAGTGTTTCTAAGCAGTACAAACTGCGAGAGCGCTTTGAGTGGATCTCTCATATGCCAGGATATTATGTTGCATGGGGCTTGCAATTGTTCAGTAGCAAACCTATCCTGACACTTAAGGGGTACCCCAGCAGCTGTGACTACTCCGGTATTCAAACTACTTTCAAATGGGAGTTACTTAATGCTGAACGATCACGGTTGTTGTGGCATACTTCCAGGCATCGCATATCTGGTAACTGTGAGCTCCAGGGTTACTGTATGCAAGTATTGTTTCCACCGACATATGCAGTCAGGCAGGCGCCGTTATGAATTGAAATTGAAATTGAAAAGGCTCTTATATAGCGCATGGCTACTCGAAAGCATCCCAGCGCTCAGGAAAGATAACCAGAGGATAATAGAGGAACCATTAGCTAATCTGAGATCTCTAATTTCTCGGGAAGAGCCATGTTTTTAGCTTCTTCCGGAACACAAGAAGACTGGGCTCTTGGCGAAAAGATAAAGGAAGAGAATACCACAATTTGGATACATTCAGTGAAAAAAGACGGCCACCGGAGCGGGATCTATTGATTCTTGGAGTCACTGCAAGATTCTGGTCATTAGAGCGAAGATTTAGAGAGGGCTTGTAGGGCATTACCATTTTTTCTAAGATGGGAGGACCTTTCCCGTGGATGATTTTATGTGCCATACACAACGACTTAAAATGGACCCGCTCTTTCACCGGAAGCCAGTGGAGGGTTTTTAATGCGGGTCTGGTTGATAAGCGGTGACTGGTGCCCGTAAGTAGCCTTGCCGCCGAATTCTGAACAACCTGAAGTTGTTTAATCGCGGAGACCAGGGCTCCTAAATAGATTGCATTCCCATAATCTATCCTGGATAGAATCAATGACTGTATTAAGATTTTTCTTGCTTTTTCCGGCAATTGTGGAAGGATTTTACGCGTGGATTTCAGGAGCCCAAAGCAGGTGGCAGCTGTTTTTCTAGCCTGAGTTCTAAACGACAGTTCTACATCGAGCCAGAACCCCAGGCTTTTAATTTCAGACTTAGGGATGGGGCCAGGACCCATACAAGAGGGCCAGGAAGTAGAGTTGTCAAATATAGCCTGTCGTCCCAACAGCATCAACTCTGTCTTTCCAGCATTCAGCCTAAGATGAGACTGATCCATCCAGCTTGCGACGGCTTCTAGGCAGTTACACAAATTCAAAGAAGAATGTGCAGCCTGATTCAAAGAGAACACCAGCTGGGTGTCGTCGGCGTAACTCACCAACTGAACCCCAAAAGGAGCCACTATCTCCGCCAGGGGTGCCATATACACGTTAAACAGTGTGGGGCTGAGGGAGGACCCCTGCGGTACCCCACACTGCAGCGGAACCGGGCAGGAGCAATGATCATCCTCAAACACCTTAAAGAATCTATCCCTAAGGAAGGATTCCAACCACTTGAGGGCCTTACCCGTGACTCCGATGTTACTGAGGAAATGAGGATACGGTGATTAACCGTATCGAAGGCGGCGCTGAGGTCCAAGAGGATAATGGCCGCGCTGCCACCTGCGTCCAGAATCCTCCTGGCCTCCTCCACCACCTTCAGCAGGGCTGTTTCAGTTCCCTGTCCTTTCCTGAACCCAGTTTGGGATGGATGGAGCAGATTATGTGATTCCAAAAAAGAGGCCAATTGAGTGTTAACAAACTTCTCAGTCAGTTTACTAATCCCCAGTAGCAAAGAAATGGGGCGATAGTTGGAAAAGTCCCCTGGGACTAGGCTGGGCTTTTTCAACAAAGCCTTGACCATCGCTACCTTCCACTCTCTAGGAACCACAACTGACTCCATTGATGCATTAACCACGTTCACCATGGGTTTACTGATGGCAGGCAAAACTGAGTTTAAGATGTTCATCGGGGCGGGGTCGAGCGGGGAGCCACTCTTTATGGCATTCAATAGGGGAGGTAGGAGATCCTCCCTAAGAGGAGAGAAAGAGGAGAGCCTAGGATGATCCAATTGGTCCTGGATGGTAAGTAATGATTGGTGGTCGCCTAAGGGTATTAGAGGGAGCGTATCAATGATCTTTTGAATTTTTGTGCTGAAGAAATTCGCCAATTCTTCACATCGACTACCTGATTCATCTGGAGCGGGCGGCTGATCAGGTACTTTCATCAGTGACTTTACTATTCTGAACATCTCCCTAGGGGCATTAGCGGAGGACTCAATTTTACCTGCGAAGAATACAGATTTAGTGGTGATCAGAGCGGTCCTATATTTCTTTAGAGCAGCTCTATATCTCCTTTTCTTTTCACAGCTAAACTCTTTTCGCCATTGCCTCTCTTCCCTTTTGCACTCTTGTTTAAGGGCTCTTAGCTCCAAATTAAACCAAGGATGTTTAGTGTGGCCTTTCTTTAATGTTGTCGGTTTTTTAGGCAACAGGCTATCCAAGGATCGTTCTATCCACTGATTAAAGTCCTTATTAGCTCTATCCACATCCGAATGGGCTGAAGGTTCAGTCTTCTTCAAAATTTCTGCCCATTCAGAGAGCTCAAGTTTGGACCAATGCCTAGCCAGCCCTCTATGCGAGATTGGGGTTAAGCTAGGCCGAGGCACCTTCCAGGTAAAAGGAACTACCATGTGGTCTGACCAGGGAACCGGGTCAGGGACATCAGTGATAAGGCTGGGAATATTTGAAAAAATGGGGTCCAGGAGATTACCTTTGAGATGTGTGGGGTGTTGTACCTTTTGGCTTAAGTCGTAACTCCCCCGGTCTTTAGTTACTTCTGAGGCAATGATATCCGCTGATTTATTAAAATGAAGATTAAAGTCCCCCAACACCATAAAGTTGGAGACTGTACTGGCTACGTCCATTACTGTTTCGACCAGTTTTTCATGGAATTGCCCCAAAGAGCCCGGGGGGCGATAGATCAAAAACCCTGAAAAGGAAGTCTCTGGAGAAATTGAGATGGCAAAATGTACACTTTCACTATCCGGAATCGAGAGTTCTAATAGCCGGCACGCTATATAGTCCTTATAAATAATGGTTGGTATATAAGTTATGGTCTTCACTAAATGTTTCTCTTTTATGGTTTGATACTCTAAGCAGAGTGAAAGCCATGCTTTTACAGAAGACTGTGCCCTTAACCTCTGCCGGGGAGACTTTTGATCTCTAGATTGCTAGGTCCTCAGCCGAGATACAGGCACTCATACGTATGAATTGCCCCTTCCATTTCGCAGAAGTGGTAAATCGTATCTTTAACATGTCTGATACGACAGGTATAATACACCTATTTAAGGCCATAGGTTCGGGACTGTTAAGCACCTTTCAGACGGTCCTCGGAGTGATACCAAACTTTATACACTCCGTATTCGTAAGCATTTTTGGAGGACTTCCGCTGATCCTGTTTCTAATAGCAGGTATCCTGATTGTAAATGTTCTGCTACGCAATTGACTCCCCGGTCACCAAAGAGATGGAAACAGTGCTCCTGGAGCACAAATACCGTGATCGCATAGTACAACATCTGGGCACACCTCGCCTACGGAAACTGAGGGCATCATGGTTCCTGTCATTTAGACCAGTCTTGATGGACTGCATCTTACCTGTCCTCCGATGCATGTTCTGTGGAGAAGAATGCATGTTGGATCTCTGTCTGACAATTCCATTGATTGCGCAACCGGACGTTGAGTCACTAATGGACCCGATAAAGGCCCATGTTCTGCAGTGTCCCCAGTGTATTCTAATGTTGATGGCGGCATTGTTAGAGCCTCCATATGAAGTTTCTGCTCCTGTAGGAATGGATACCGGCTCCTCCACTGACACCAAGGCCTTGGATGGAGCATGGGCTGCCCCAGCATCAGCTGCAGGCAGTATGGAAGATCATCTGTGCTCGATTGATGTACTCTGCGAGGTGTTACAGGGATCGTCGTGGCAGACCATAGCAATGTTGCATCTACCAGCCAGGATACATAAACATTGGGCTCATTGTGTGCTGGGAAAAAATTTGTTTTTTTAAAAACAAAAACTAAATTTGGAACACCAAAACAAGTTGAAACTCTTATGATCTGCATAGCTTTCGATGCTTGTAGTAGTTCGAACTATATATACGGACATATTAGATCTATGGCTTGAGTGACAGGTTTTCTGTTTAGCACTTTTTAGAGATTTTAAACATTTTTAACTATGGTTTTTACTAAATATGTTTGCGTACCAGTACCTAGATAGGTAGCATGTTAGAATTAGATTATGTCATCAAGTCGGATGAGGAGTGGGTGTTATATTCCATATAGGTACTCCAATATAGGCTCGGGTAACATCCCAACCTTTCACCTATATTCAACCCTACACTACATACATAATGGGCTGCTACGACTGACCCTTTACCTAGTTACGGTACTGCTTGCGGAACGTGGGGTTTTCTCTGAACAAACAGCCTCATACATTATGCATGAGGGTCCTTGTATTCTTGGAATCTCAGCAGGGCCACCATCTCCTGCATAATAACTATGTTCAAGGTTCATTCCTGACGTCATCCCTAGCCTGACAGTGGAACAGCCAGGTAGAACCCCTGGGATACCTTCGGGTATATAAGCCTCACATCTTGCTGAAGATAGAGAGAGGAGATCAGGACTTCCATGCCGACACACTGGCGCGAGACACTGAGGCCCCTGCATGCAGATACTCTAACTTGCAGTGGTCTGACATCCTTTGCGGGGTGTCAAACCCGAAACCAGGACGGGGTCCCACAGTTTCTCACTTCACGTAATGGGGGTTGACTCTATCCCAGAGGGATTCTTGGCTTAACAACTACATACATGCTAGGTACACTCAGGTACATCTAGATAGGGTAGCATTGTCCGAGTACGCATTTTTTATTATCATGTATTTTATGTACTTACTTGTATTCATGCTTTTAGCAAAATGGTAGAACTCTACCATCCTTTTACATTCCTAGTGCTTCTAATCATCTATATCTGTTACTGTCTAATGATTGTTCCAGCACACCTATTTTACACTAGAACAACTGTTCAATAAATACTTATTTAAAACGTCCCTACTGTTTATTCTGTATATCTCTTTGTGACAAAGTGAGCACGAGTGACTGAGTGAAACGTAGTACACTGTTTCCACGATCCTGAGGGATCAGGGTTGTCATGTTCGATAGTTGCCAAGAACTATTCTCTCCTTGGTAAGAGGGGCTTCTAGTGGCACTGTGTTAGAAATGGGGGTCTTTAGTTGGCAAGGGCTTGCACCTTTGTCCAAGTAGGGACCGTTCTTCCTAGTCAGGATAAGGGAGTTACACTTCTAAAATAACCCCTGCTCGCCCCCTTGGTAGCTTGGCACGAGCAGTCAGGCTTATCTTAGAGGCAATGTGTAAAGCATTTGCACATAACCAACAGTAATACAGTGTAAGCACTACAAAAGGGCACCACACCAGTTTAGAAAAATATCCAATATTTGTGAATACTTAAGACAAGACCAAATACGATAAAAATCCACAATACAGTACTTAAAAATCTTCAGGTATCAAAGTATCCTTAAAAAACAGTTCCTTGATGTTGATAGCTCCGTTCGGGGCTATCATGGCGTCGTGAACAAACAAAATCCAAACAGTTCTGTCTGACAGCAGCATCGCGGGCCAGCTACGGTGTCGGGAAGACCCAGAAACAGTACCTTTCAGAAATGCAGGTCGTAGATGACCTCTCGTTGTCCCACGCATTGCAGGTCGATCTCCTCTCTGATGGAATCAGGAGCGCTGGCGTCGGCAGGCGTCGGGTACTGCGGTGCAAAGTGCAGCGGAGCGGCGTGCAGTGTCCTCAAGTCGCCGTGCGAGCAGCGGCTCGGTGGTGGCGTCAGATGGCGTCGTCGGTGAGACCAGGGTCGCGGTGTGAGATGAAGGCGGTGCTCGTCACGGTGCTCGTCACGGTGCTGGCAGGTCACGGTGCAGCAGCGGTGGCGTCGTTGCTGAAGCACTGTCGTCGGCTGACAAACTGGAGTCGATGGCACCGGTGTCGGTAGGCCAAGGCTGTGGTGCAGGATGAGGGCGGTGCGTCGTGTAACTTTACGAGCGCTGCACTCGGACCACAGTGCAAGCAGCGGTGTCGAGTCCGGCGTGGAGCAGCGTTGTCGGGGATACCAAAGCGTCGTCGTGAAGCGAGGCGGTGCGGAGTGCGGTGCCCACAGGTCGTGGTGCGAGCAGCGGCTTGGTGGTGGTGTCAGCAGGTGTCGTCGGTGAGACCAGGGTCGCGGTGCGGCGTTACGGAGGTGCTCTCTGCGGTGTCAAAGCTTCGGTGTGAAGTGAGGTGGTGCGGAGTGCAGTGCCCACAGGTTGCGGTGCAAGCAGCGGCTCAGTGGCAGCATCAACAGGCGTCGTTGGTGAGACCAGGATTGCGGTTAGACAAGAAAATACCTACTTTCTAAAAGGGGTAGTTTCAAACACAGAATGTTAAAACCAAATTCACTAAACGATGTATTTTATCATTCTGAGTTCAGGCATACTAAACTCAAATTTCTACCATGTTCCCTGGGTCAGTTAGAATTATAGGATGTAATAATCCACCTGCCCATTCTGGCCTATGGGGAACAGGTAACCTTGCAATAGTGAAAAACAAAGTAGGCTGTAATTCACTATCAGAACATACCACACACACCAGGGCATGTCCTACCTTTCACATACAATGCACCCTGCCTACAGAGGTACCTTGGGCCTACCTTAGGGGCAACTAACATGTAGAAAATGGAAGGTTTAGGGACTGGCAAGTTTGTGCACTTGCCAAGTCGTCATGGCAGCCCCAGGCTGCATACAGGTTCTGCAATGGCAGGCCAGAGTTACACTTTACGGGCTGTTTGCGTGGGCTGCACAACCCAGTGCTGCAGCCCACCAACAGCATTTTATTTATAGGCCCTGGCACACGCAGTGCACTTTACTAGGGACTGATACATAAATCAAATAGACCAATCATGGAAACACATTTTATACAGGAGCACTTGCACTTTCCCACTGGACAGCAGTGAGGAAAGTGCGCAGAATCATTACACCAGCAAAAACAGAGTAAAAACCGGGAGGTCAGAAAGCAAAAACTCAATGGAAACACGCCAAAAGATGCCAAGTCTAACACATGTCCCCTCCAGCTGAAAGCAGGGAGAATTACCCACCCTCCTGGGAGTTCTCTTCACTAAGGCGGAAGAACCTGGACAGACCATCTGCGTTGACGTGTTCTGTGCCAGGGCAGTGTTCCACCATAAAGTCCATTCCCTGTAGGGAGATGGACCACCTCAACAGCTTTGGATTCTCACCCCTCATCTGCATCAACCATCTGAGGGGCCTGTGGTCTGTCTGAACACGGAAGTGAGTCCCAGACAGGCATGGTCTCAGCTTCTTCAGTGCCCAGACCACAGCAAAAGCTTCCCTTTCAATGGCACTCCACCTCTGTTCCCTGGGGAGTAGTCTCCTGCTAAGGAAGACTACAGGCTGATCTAGGCCCTCTTCGTTCAGTTGTGAGAGCACCGCTCCCACACCATGCTCTGAAGCGTCAGTCGGCATGACAAATTCTTTGGAGCACTGGCACCGTGCACATGGCTGCCTTCAGGGCATCAAAAACTTTATGGCAGGACTCAGTCCAGATCACCTTCCTGGGCTGCTTCTTGGAAGTCAGCTCTGTTAAGGGGGCAACAATGGTGCCGTAGCCCTTAACAAATCTCCTATAGTAGCCGATGAGACCTAAGAAGTCTCTCACCTCTGTCTGGGTCTTGAGGGGCTCCCAAGCCAGAATGGTGTCAATCTTGGGTTGTAGGGGCGCCACCTGGCCACTTCCTTCCTGGTGTCCCAAGTACACCACAGAATCCTGCCCGATCTGGCACTTACTGGCCTTGATCGAGAGGCCTGCACCTTGCAGAGCCCTCAACACTTTCTCAAGTTGCTGTAAATTTTCTTCCCAGCTGGAACTGAACACAGCAATGTCATCCAGGTAGGCGGCACTGAAATCCTCCAGTACAGCCAAAACCTGATTGACCAACCTCTGAAAGGTGGCAGGGGCATTCTTCAACCCAAAGGGCATCACCCGAAACTGGTAATGACCTTCTGGGGTTGAGAATGCTGATCTCTCCTTGGCCCCATCGGTTAAGGCAATCTGCCAGTACCCAGACGTTAAATCAAACGTGCTGAGGAACCGGGTAGCTCCCAACCAATCAATGAGCTCATCAGCTCTGGGGATGGAGTGTGCGTCAGTCCTGGTGACGGCATTGAGTCCACGGTAGTCCGCACAAAACCGGAGTTCTGGAGTGGCACCGGGTGCAGCAGCCTTTGGGACCAAGACCACTGGGCTGGCCCAAGGACTGTTGGAGGGCTCAATCACCCCTTGCGCCAACATCTTGGAGACCTCCTCCTTGATGCTGGCCCTGACCCGGTCAGTCAACCTGTAATTTTTGTGCTTTACAGGAGGGCTGTCACCAGTGTCTGTAGTAAGGACAGGGTATTAAATGCAAAAACAACAGTTGATGGACAGAATGCAGAACAATGTCATACATTCACCCCAGTACAGAGATCTGGGCCTAAATCCCTCGTTTTTTTGCTCACCATGCTGTTCCAGTTTGAACCCAGGCATATGCAAATCAGTATTGACCCTGTGCCTCATGGGATCAGTCCAGCCTAAACTGCCAAGCCAGGTCCTCCCTGGACTGGAAACAAGCATCCTAGGACAGGTTTCGGGGTTTCACCCCTCTTCAGCCAGGATAGCTTGATTCCAGTGGCATGGAGAGCACGGGACCCACGTCTGGGCATACCCTTCCCACTCGGGGTGACAAATGCAAAAACAACAGTTGATGAACAGAATGCAGAACTATGTCATACATTCACCCCAGTACAGAGATCTGGGCCTAAATCCATCGTTTTTTTGCTCACCATGCGTTCCAGTTTGAACCCAGCCATATGCAAATCAGTCTTGACCCATTGCCTCATGGGAACAGTCCAGCCCGAACTGCCAAGCCAGGTCCTCCCTGGACTGGAAACAAGCATCCTAGGACCGGTTTCGGGGTTTCACCCCTCTTCAGCCAGGATAGCTTGATTCCAGTGGCATGGAGAGCACGAGACCCACGTCTGGGCATACCCTTCCCACTCGGGGTGACAAATGCAAAAACAACAGTGGACAGGGTATTGCCTACACACATTGCTATGTTAGCATAGGTGTTTCAGAAGTTAAACGCCATCTTGCCACTTTGCCGCTTTTGCACACAACACAACACTACATGCAACTGTTATTATAAGTAAAACTGCTTGCTTGCTTTTTCTTCACATGAGAACGGTCTGTTTTTCACATCCCTAGACTCACACCGCGACCTTAGTCTGAACACTGTGTGCAGAAGCCGTCAAGGTCAAATAACAATGTATGCTGTTGAATTTAGGTTGATCGGCCCACGCTCTAGACACAACAAGCACACATCTGCAAATATCTGAAACTCGGGTGCCTTTAATATTGCATTGCATGCATGATGCTAGCACTTGGAGAAAACCTTTCCAGACAAAGAGAGCAGTGCTGATCCTGTGATGTGATTCACCTAAGCTGATCTTGGAGGTATGGGGGTTCCCCATTCAAGCCTAGAGACCTTCTATTATTATAAAACTAGCTTATAAGCTAGGGGAGGGTGGTACACAAGGCGCTATAAGACCCGTTTCCACTATCATTATAATATGATATCTCCCTTTGTGTTTTATGGAATTGTAACAATGCTGAAGGTTTTATTTCTAATCATTTGTCTGCTTATGTTAGCCAAGATACTGCATCTTCGAGCACGTAGTTAAAAATAAACATTTGAAACTTTTCTGTGTCTCTGATTACTCATGTTGTGGACTGATAGGAGAATAAAAATGAAAGAGTGTTCTTGATTCCCACCATTCCTGAGAGTACTCTAAGTCGCTTGTTCTGGGTTGTCTAATCATTGGTAGCTTCGCTGTAGTATTGAGAATGAATGAGACACTGATGCTAGTTTGATAGGGGTCCTGGGTACTGAGGTGAGTTTTTTGGTACACCACAATTCACTGAGGTCCTGGTTTCCTGCGCATAGTTCTGTGCATGAGCAGAATCCCCGCAACATGGCGCACCTAACATTTGGTCTTTTATTGGAGACGCTTTAGTAGTGCTTATATTTATCCACGACATCCTCACGTCCTTATGGCTGAGGTTGCTATTGCAGCACATTGTCGTGCACCTCTCCAGCGTCATCAGTTTGGAGTGCTGGATGATGGAATGTCAGTTATCTTTGTAGTGAGTGCCGATGCATCGTTCCCCTATGAGCTTTTTTACTCTTGGGTTATGTTTTCTGAGGTGAATGCGGATGATCACACATTCCACTCTTACACTCCTACGGCAGTTACGGTGAATAATACGCCATATAGGACGCAGAAAATTCCGTTTTACGCTTGGCAGCATCGTATTTGGTTCAATGGCGCCCTCCCCCACACCGTAACTCTGGTTCGGGTAGGTCCCTTGTCCATTCCTGGGGCCACTTGGCCAGTGTTGGCCGGGTTCACACCTCATCCACGTTATTTGCAAGCCCCGTGGATGACTTACGTCAACTACATACCACCTTGACAGCTGTATATAGGGCTTTAGTGCAATACGTCTCACGCAACCTCCAGGTGGGGGCACTTGGGGTTGCGACGCAACCAGTTAGACCGGCCGGGATAACTATTGGTCCCATCATGGTTAATTCGGTAATGGGCAAGCGCCCCCAGAATAAGGCTGATATGCCTTATTGGCTTGCTGAGAAATTTGACCAGCTAGAAGCAGTATTTCCTAATACAATTCCTGTGGAGAAACACAGGATTCTTACGATTAGTTTGCAGAAAGACTTAGTCCCTGAGGTAACAGAATGTGAGACCTGGAGTAAAGTATTTGCAGCGGTCTACGTGAAGTGCTTCGGCACACCGTCTATGACTGTACTGTCCTCCGTGATTAAGCGTGTTCAGGATGAGTACGGTCCAGAGGCGGCGGTCGAGTTGGAAATGAGGCTTGTAGGCGTGTTCGACGTAGTTGCTGATCTCATCCTTGCTAACGTCAAGGGAGATGCAGTTAACTTTCAGGTGTCAAATGAGCTGCGCCTCGTCGCTGACGTTGATAAACCCCGACAGTTGCCGAGGATTATTGCAGAGGCATATAAGACCATTGGCCGCAATAGTTTGGGTGTTAAGCCTTTTGCTAAAATAACAGCACAACCGCAAACTCAGACGGTTAAGTCTACTAAAGACAAGCGTCCTGTTTTTCCTAAACAAAATTGGAAAACTAAAAAGCAGGGGAAGCAGCAACAGACACAGGGGTCGCGTCCTGCCTCACCAATACAAGTCACTACAGAACGCACATATGAGTTGCACGATCGCACGCAAATTAGGTCTCCTGATAGATTTCAGGTTCCTGATCAACGTTCTCCTCGTTCTTCACAGGAAACATCGGTCTCACAAGCCGGTGGACGAGAATGCGGCAGAGGTCGGGGTGCCCCTCAAGGACGTGAACAGCCCCGCCTGGCTGATGGTAAAGGCAAGCAGGACGACTTTCCACGTCAACATCCTCCG
The DNA here is from genome assembly GCF_964204655.1 of Triturus cristatus. NCBI lineage: Eukaryota > Metazoa > Chordata > Amphibia > Caudata > Salamandridae > Triturus > Triturus cristatus. The sequence continues at coordinate 444,864,255 of NC_140581.1, forward strand.
TTTCAGAAAAGGAAAGTTGCTGCACTAACAGTGAGGTATGCAACAGATAGTGAGAATGTGTGAACCACAGAAAGGACTGTCCCTAGTTGTGTCTAAGAGATGCCCAATTTAGTGGGGGCAAATCACAAAAATTGACGGACTGGCATCACACACCACCAGGTGTCATGCTTCATCATCTGCCAGTCCTCGCCCTCTAAAAACCGCGTTTGATAGAGGGCGGGCATACACCTGAAGACAGGGATGCACTTCTAAACTAATTGGGGGCCCAAACAAAAAAAGGAGTGAGTGAATTTAAAAACCATCATAGTATACCTGAACAATTTTTATTCTATGGGGTTACTATGTGGGATTAAAATATATAAGTGCGGTGAGTGGGGACCTTATCATCCCGTCGCCGCTGTGAATCAGTGATTGTTAATAGGGGGTCAACATGTTTCTGCCTGTATTGTCCACTTGGGTACGTGGCATTCGTCAGGACCTTAAATATTGGGCTCCAATCTTACCACTGGGGGCGTAGGCCTATAGCCAGCTGCCACCTGTTTAGAGAAACCTGTAAGAGAGAGGGGGTGAGACAAACATATAATACTCAAAATGGTTGTCATTCGGTAGACCTTGATGTGTCACAGTCACGCTCCATACTTACTGCTCTCTCCTAAAGTGAAAAAGGTGAAAAATGTATATGAGTGTCAGGCATCTGTGTTCACTCTGACATTCATGTGAAACAAATATAGAAGTCTTACCCTATTGGAAAAACCTATTTGCCCCATGGGAGGGGTAGGGGGGAAATCCTTGTGGCCACATTCTGGTGGGAGACGATAAAGGATGAAGACGAAAGGGTTAAAAACCAGACTGGTTGGGAAGGTATATCAAAGATACTGAATTAGTTAGCAGAAAAAACCATCAGGGCGTGCTTGGTCTACTATAGTTTCAACCTGTTGGAAGAAGAAATCAGAACAACGACTTACAGTTCAAGGCGTACTTCCCGCTAGAAAACCTAGTGCTGCATGCGTCCAGCCTCCTCCCCGGTGACATTAAGTGTAGTGCGCAGCAAGCTTTTATACTGTTGGGTGGGATCGTGGCATGCGATATGGGTTTCAGGTGAGCGTGGCGCACAGTGATGATGCTGCATTTCCTGTGTCCTGAGTGAAGCATGCAGATAGGACTGCACGTTGCCTGTTTGTTGCCTGACCCTCGTGGGGGTGTGTCAGCACATGGCGCTGCTCTATGACACGCCGCTTCCTGTTTGCCGTCATTACCTCAGATGATTGCCTGGGGTGGGGCGGGACCAGCTGTGGTCCAATGAAAGCGCCTGCCATAGTTTCTGGAGATACAAGGGAGTGATTTAACGTGTGTAGACACGTTATATAGAAATATGGGGAACATGTGCCCTGCTCATGAGTATTATTTCATGACGGGAGCAGTTTCGAGTATTTACACAGAAGAAAGGAAGAGAAAAACAAACCCAGATTGTTTACAGTCAGGGTGACGGTGTGGTTAAACCCACAATTAGTACACAAGTTGATTTTACAGCTACCGCATGATTGCTGATCAAGATGATTCTAGTTTTAGGGAGTAAGGGAAACTACGTATAGCTCTATTCACATGTATTACTGTGTCTATTGTTTGTGTTTTTGTCTTTATAATGGGTACTGTTAAAGTGTATGTTTTATTGAGCGCTAAGGGAAGTTACTTCATTTGTAGCCATGGGATATCATCGTTCAATCCGTTTTTCCATGTCCCAAGGCGAAACACCCAGCGCTGTTCTCTAACATGTAAGACATGTGAGAGGCAGCCATTGCGCTTCTGTACTACTTCCAGTACCGTCCATCTTAGATCTTTATCAGAGTGTTCTTTCTCAAGGAAGTGTTTTGTTAATTTGGTGTTATCTTTCTTCCTTCTGATAGTGCTCCGGTGCTCACTAATTCTGATCTTTACACGCCTAGTAGTCATGCCAACATACATGAGTTGGCAAGGGCATTTGAGTAGGTACACTACATTTTCTGTGTTGCAGTTAGAGAAGTTCTTCTGAGTCCATGGCCGCTCAGTACCTATGTCCACTTCTTTTGTGGTGGCCGTGAATTGGTATGATACGCAATCGCCACAGGGGTAATGTCCAGTTGGTCGTTGGTGGCCCCATAGTGTCAGTTGGTTGTCATCTGTAGCGGCTGGTGGTTTTGTATGGACTAGTTCATCCTTGATGTTCCTGCTGCGTTTGTACGCAAATAGGGGTTGGCTCCAGACTTCGTCGCTGGTGTTTAATATGCGCCATTTCTTTTGAATAATGTTCTGAATTTTGTTGGACGCTGGGGTAAAGGTGGTGACACACACCATCCGGTTGGCCGGCTCCTTTGGCGTATTTTCTAAAAGAGCTGCCCGGTTGTTGTTTCGAGCTCTTTTTTTGGCATTCTTGACCAATTTTTTGGGGTAATTTCTTGCTCTGAGTTTCATTTCCAGGGTGTCTGCTTGTTCATGAAAGTCTAAAATTTCTGAACAATTTCTGCGGATGCGCAGAATTGCCCTACCGGGAGGTTTTGTCTTAGAGCTTTGGGATGGAAGCTTTCAAAAAGCAGAAGGCTGTTTTTGTCGGTTGCTTTGTTGTGAACTCTTGTGCGTAGGCCTTCTGAAGATAGGTTGATTTCAAGGTCCAGGAATATTGCTCTTTCTTTGTCGATGGTATGTGTGAATCTCAAATGTGGATCAATGCTGTTTACCCATTCCACGAATGATTGTGCTTCTTCATTGGTACCCCTCCAGACGATCAGAACGTCGTCGATTTACCTCTTCCACATTTTGATTTGATCAAGGTAGGGGTTGGTTTCCTTAAAGATATGGTCCTCCTCAAATTGGTGTACGTAGAGGCATGCCAGACTGGGAGCGAATGTGCTCCCCATTGAAGTACCTTTGATCTGGTGGTATATCACGTCCTTGAATTCAAAAAAGTTCTCACATAGTGCCAGTTCTGCGCATTCCATTATGAAGTGTTGTGGTGTGACATAGTTCCAATCCTGGTTTAGAATTATTTGCTCTACCACTTGTAAAGTGCGCTCCTGTGGTATACTGGTGTATAGCGCTTCAATATCCATGGTGACCAGGGTGTCTTCCATATGATTGATAGGCATGTCACGTAGGAGACAGAGAACATCCTTGGTGTCCCGTAGGTAGGTTCTTGAATTTTGGACAATAGGTCTCAGGAACCAGTCACAGAACTGGGATAGGGGTTCTAGTATGGAACCGATCCCTGAGACTATGGGTCTTCCTGGTGGTGGGACCCTGTTTTTATGTATCTTCGGCAGGGTATAGAACCTGGGCATCCTAGGGTTCTCATTAATGAGGAAGTCTGCTTCATGTTGTGTAATCCAGTTGTTGGCGGTGGCTTCTACCACGATGGACTTTATTTTGGTCATTAGGCGTCCAGTAGGGTCCGTCTGATAAACCTCATAGCTGGTTGCATCGGCTAATAGTCTCAGGCATTCTTGATCATATGCGTTTGTGTCCAGGATCACTGTGGCCCCACCTTTATCCGCTGGTTTAATCGTGATGTCTCTGTTGGTTTTGAGATTTGACATCGCGGATTTTTCTTCCCGGGTTAGGTTTTGGAAGCCTTTTAGATTGTGAAAATCGATCTTTTCAATTTCTGCCAATACTGCCTGTTCAAAAGCCAGAACCTGGCATGGAATGGATTGTATAGGTGGACAAAAGGTAGATTTATTTCTTAGATCAGTATGTCCATCGTCCTTCGGTTTGTTTATTTCAGTGTCTCCAAAGAATGCCCTGACTCTGATTTTCCGAAAAAAATGTGCCAGTTCGGTATGTAGGGTAAATGGATCATTTTGGGGAGTGGGTACAAAGCCTAAACCTTTCTGTAGTACTGATTGTTCAGGTCCTGATAGTTGGTAATTACTTAGGTTCACTATGTTCGTGTCTGTTTGCTCATTGAGGCTGTGGTGCCTTTGCCCCTGCTCCTTGTTACTGCGCCTAGTTGGTCTTCGGCGGTTTCCTCCCAGTGTACTATTGGTCCTCTCCATTGTTTCTGTTTTCCTCTGCCTGGTCCCCTGCCCCTGGTTAAAAAAGATTGTGGGCCGGGATAATAGCCAAAGTTCGGCGGATAAAACGGTGGTTGCTGCCAAAATCCATACGGATTCATTGGAGGGGCGTACATCTGTTGGTTATGGTGCGGTCTTTGTTGTTGACCTTGGTTGGTAGTACCTCCATTGTCTTCTTCGCCGCTTTCTGATGTACTGCGCTCATCTCCTGAACTGAAAGTCCAGTTCAGGGGAGTTGGACGGGGGCGTTGTTGCTGCTGTCATCTCCTTGTAGGTTGGGGTTCTGGAGCCTTGTCGTAGTACTCATCAGTCGTATAGGGGTAGACTGTATCCCTATTGAATTTCAAGACATCCTTTTGAAGTTTGGTAATCTTTGACTGGGTGAGGAATTTACGGTATTCTTGATGGTCATTATTGATATCGTCTAATTTTTTCTTAAAGATTTTGATATCAATAGTCGTTTTAAGTCGACTCTCGCTCTGCTGGATCTCAACAAGAAGGGCATCCGCTAGTTGTCTTGCCGTGTTAATAATGAGCGCCAGCCAGTCCTTGGTACATTTCCAGGCTATACCGGACCAGTTGATCCTGAATTCTTTATTGTTCAGAAAGAGTCTGGGTTCGTTGGTGACTATCAGGCCCCTGGGAGCGGTGTTCTTTCTCAGGTATTCTGTCATAAAAGCTCCATGAAGAGCTGTTCTCATCTGTTCTTTCTTCTTGGTTGTTAGAGCTTCCCATTCGTCAGAGACATTGTAGTGCACCTCTCCGGCGTCATCTGACGCAGTTTGGAGTGCTGGATGATGGAATGTCCGTTATCTTTGTAGTGAGTGCCGATGCATCGTTCCCCTATGAGCTTTTTTACTCTTGGGTTATGTTTTCTGAGGTGAATGCGGATGATCACACATTCCACTCTTACACTCCTACGGCAGTTACGGTGAATAATACGCCATATGGGACGCAGGAAATTCCGATTTACGCTTGGCAGCATCGTATTTGGTTCAATGGCGCCCTCCCCCACACCGTAACTCTGGTTCGGGTAGGTCCCTTGTCCATTCCTGGGGCCACTTGGCCAGTGTTGGCTGGGTTCACACCTCATCCACGTTATTTGCAAGCCCCGGTGGATGACTTACGTCAACTACATACCACCTTGACAGCTGTATATAGGGCTTTAGTGCAATACGTCTCACGCAACCTCCAGGTGGGGGCACTTGGGGTAGCGACGCAACCAGTTAGACCGGCCGGGATTACTATTGGTCCCATCATGGTTAATTCGGTAATGGGCAAGCGCCCCCAGAATAAGGCTGATATGCCTTATTGGCTTGCTGAGAAATTTGACCAGCTAGAAGCAGTATTTCCTAATACAATTCCTGTGGAGAAACACAGGATTCTTATGATTAGTTTGCAGAAAGACTTAGTCCCTGAGGTAACAGAATGTGAGACCTGGAGTAAAGTATTTGCAGCGGTCTACGTGAAGTGCTTCGGCACACCGTCTATGACTGTACTGTCCTCCGTGATTAAGCGTGTTCAGGATGAGTACGGTCCAGAGGCGGCGGTCGAGTTGGAAATGAGGCTTGTAGGCGTGTTCGACGTAGTTGCTGATCTCATCCTTGCTAACGTCAAGGGAGATGCAGTTAACTTTCAGGTGTCAAATGAGCTGCGCCTCGTCGCTGACGTTGATAAACCCCGACAGTTGCCGAGGATTATTGCAGAGGCATATAAGACCATTGTCCGCAATAGTTTGGGTGTTAAGCCTTTTGCTAAAATAACAGCACAACCGCAAACTCAGACGGTTAAGTCTACTAAAGACGAGCGTCCTGTTTTTCCTAAACAAAATTGGAAAACTAAAAAGCAGGGGAAGCAGCAACAGAAACAGGGGTCGCGTCCTGCCTCACCAATACAAGTCACTACAGAACGCACATATGAGTTGCACGATCGCACGCAAATTAGGTCTCCTGATAGATTTCAGGTTCCTGATCAACGTTCTCCTCGTTCTTCACAGGAAACATCGGTCTCACAAGCCGGTGGAAGAGAATGCGGCAGAGGTCGGGGTGCCCCTCAAGGACGTGAAAATCCCCGCCTGGCTGATGGTAAAGGCAAGCAGGATGACTTTCCACGTCAACATCCTCCGTTTCAGAAAAAGAAAGTTGCTGCACTAACATTGAGGTATGCAACAGATAGTGAGAACACAGCTTCGGAACCTGACATGGGCACTAACCCTGCTAGACAGTGCAGCGGAGGTTACAATAGTGCGGCAAGCACTACGTCCATATCTGAAGGCAACAGCAACTGACACGTTTATTACTGTAGAAACTGCTGACACTAGAGTGGCTCCCCCTGACAGACCATATGACATAGTCCTTTTAATTGAAGGTGACATACAACGTATGATAAAAGGGATTTTTTTGGGAAAATCGGACCTCTACATATGACATTTTGTTAGCAGAGGCGGACTGGCCCCCAGCTTTCGTTTTAGCAGCTCCGAGAGGGGAGGAGGTAATCCTCCCATCTTTCACACACGCTGTGCCGAAGGAGCAAGTGCAGAACTTTGCTGAAGAATGGGCTCAGGTGCTTGCACCGGCATTTTACGGTACTCCGGTTGGGTGGGACAAGCTCTCACCAAGCCATGAGATTCCGTTACGGTCTATGCCACAGCCACAACCCCAATATCCGATGCGCCGAGAAGCTAGATCTCACGTCGCAGAAATCCTTTGAATATCAAGGTGTAATTGAAACATGTGTGTCACCCATGAATAATCCTCTTTTCACTGTAACCAAACCTGATGGGTCGTACCGCCTAGTTTTGGATTACCGGCATTTGAACTATCATTGTCTGATGTGTGCAGTACAGAATAACCACAGTTCTGCCCTGGTTGATAGTCTCGTAAGAAAAAGGTTTAAAACCACACTTGACATTTCCAATGGCTTTTACAGTCATAACCTGTCCTCTATTAGTAGTCAATGGACAGCCTTTACTTCTGGCGGCAAACAAAAGCAATTTAAAAGGTTAGCCATGGGCTATAAAAACAGCCCAGGCATCTTTGCCGCGCGTATAGTCTCTCTGTTAGAGAGCATTGACCCTGATGCGTACTCGTATGTTGATGACATTTATCTCACAGACGACAAATTATGGCCGCATCTGTGTCGCGTTGACCGCATCATTGTTATGTTTGCGGTTACAAGTTTAACTTTGCAAAATCGCACATTGCAGAGTATACAGTGTTGTTTTTGGGCTATGAACTCAATAACGAAGGACGAGGTTTAGCACCTCACTTCCTGGAGAAATGCGCATGTTTGCGCGCTCTGACAACTCTGAAAAAACTACAATCCTTGCTTGGTTTTTTGAATTTTGGGCGTACTTACATTCCCGATTATGCCCAGCGTATCAAGCCACTATATGTCTTGGTACAACCTAATTTTGCCAAATCTTACTGGCTGCCAGAACATTCAGCTACACTGCAGTCTTTGCAGACTGATTTTCTTGCGTCTAAATATCTATTGACGCGTGATAACCACACAAACCTCGTAATAAGAATTGTGGCTGGCGCAGTGGGTTTCACGTACTTAACATTTATTGAGGGAGACACAGTCCCTATTGCTTACAAGTCACACTTGTACACTTCGGCTGAAATGCGCTTTTCCACCGTCGAAAAAGTTTTGACTGCAGTGCAGATGGCGATTCTAAAAAAGAGAGCACTGTCGCAAGGAAAACGCATGTTGGTTGTCACACCGTATCCTGCCCTTGAGGCAGTGACGAAGGCCAGTGTACCTAATTCTAAAGCTTTGCGTCCATTTTGGATACAATGGGCCACTTCTTTGACGTCTCCGGATGTCACATTTATTTTTGAAGACTCATTGCAAACTCAGGAGTATTTGCAGTATGAATTTGTTCATCCTGCCCCGCAGTCCATGCACCCGCTTGAGGATTACCATTGTATCATTTACACTGACAGTTCGGTGCAACCGGCGACGGAATCTAAGCATGCTTATTCAGCAGCCTGAGCAATAGTGGCTGGTACCATTGTGAATAGAGAATTCAAGTCAGATGTTGTGCACACTCAGACATTAGGTGACTGTACCGCCCAATTGGTGGAGCTACGCGCTCTGGTGCTTGCACTAGTGTTTGCTGATTCCCGTGTGACTACTCTTATTGTAAGTGACTCTTACTACTGTGTACAGTCTTTCAACAACAATTTATTCTTTTGGACTCAAAATGACTATCGTGGTTCCAAAGGTAGTACAAGAAAACATAAAATGCTTTGGGTTTGAGTAGCAGAACTTTTTTTTTTTTTTTTTTTTTGATGTTTCAAAAACCTTTATTTTCTCAATAAAGCGTACACTGCTAATCAGCCAACAACCCGGGGGCAGGCAGCATGGGTTCGGTGCAGTAAATCACACAATCGTATCCACGGTGTACATTTGTAGAAGGCATAAGAGCATCATTTTATATGAACAAGAATACAATACCAACTGTAAACCAGAGTCAGGGAGGAACCCTCCAACAGGAGGGTGGAATTTCTCAGCTGCCCTCCACCGTGCGATCCCGCACCATCCAATTCTCCCAATCAGTACGTCTCTCATCCCCACCATGCACAGTAGCAGCCAGAAGGGGCGCTCGGACCAGGCCGGCGCCATCACCACCCGCGCGTCACACAATACGACCCATGCAGTCACGAACTACTCAACAGCCGTCCACCCAATTGACTCAGTCCTCCTCCTCAACTGCCGTCCCTGCCAACCATTCCACCAACGGCTGCCACACATCTTCTGGTCTGGACCGCTGCGGCATTTGGTCCCAATAGGCTGTCAGTTGCTCCCTGCAGTATGTCGCAGAGCCTATCCAGCCAGACACCCTCGGAGGGGCCCTCTTCTTCCAGTGGATCGCTATTTGGCGCTTGGCAAGCAATAACAAGAGGGCAACAAGCTTACGCGACGTCCTAGGCACCCCCAGCACGAATCCCAGGAGGGCAACAAGTGGGTCCAGCACCAACGCCGCTCCTACTATCCGCCCAATAATGTTGAAGACTCTGTCCCAGTATTGGCGTATCGGTCCACACAACCAGACAAGGTGGAAGAACGTGGCCCCACTCTCGCCACATCTCCAACACGTCGTGTCGGCTCGGAGACCCATCCTACACATTTGTATTGGTGTGCGGTAGGTCCTGTGCAGGTAATTGAAGTGTATCAGTCGCAGTCGGTAATTGGGCGACAGGTGTTCGAGTTGGGTGCAGCAGAATTCCCACTGCTTTTCTGTGATACTTATGCCCGCGTCTTCTTCCCACAAGGTTCTGGAATCAATGTGTGCGACAGGCGTCGTGATTTGTGTGGTCCTGTATATGCGTGTTATCAATTTGCACGGGGAAGAGTTCGATAGAATATTTTCCAGAGCTGCCAGCGTCGGCGGAGCCCTAGGGAACATGGGGTATCTGTGTTTGCAAGCCGATCGCAATTGATAGTACAAGAGGAGCTCCGAGGCCGTCGGCTCAGGTGCTGCCGTCAGGGCCTGCAGCGTGAGAAAGGTGTCATCCGGATACAAATCCCCCGCCACCTTCAGGCCACAGGCGTGAGCACGGCGTGCAACCGCCGTGTCCGTAAGCGGGCCCAGCAAGGGGTTGGCCTCCAGGGGCATACTTGGAGCATACAGGTCCATCGTGCCCGCTCGCATCGCGATGTTTGACCAGGCCCAGCGCACCATTTCTACGGTGTCAATGTCTTCCCGCTGCCGCTTATATTTTTGGTATACCGCTGTCCGCAGGGGACAAGGAGCCGCCACATCCATTTCTATTGCCACGTGGGGCAGGTAAGGTATCGGATGATGCCAATAGTGTAAGTATTGGGCCTGCGCACTGTACGCATACAATTCGAGGTCTGGGGCAGCGAGACCTCCCTGCTGGAAGGGGAGTGTAAGAAGGTTCCAGGCCACCCTGGGTTGTCTACCCGCCCACACCAGTTCAATCATCGCTGAGCGGAGTCGCCGAAAGAATGCCTTCGTCAACGGTACGGGGACGTTGGCGAACAGGTAGAGGAATTTAGGCGCCACGACCATTTTCGCGATGGCTATGCGGCCCGTCAGAGACAGCGGCAACGCCTTCCACCTCTGCACTTTACTCTCCAACCATTCCATAGCCACACCGAAGTTAGCCAGTAATATTTCGTGAGTGGAGCGGCTCATCCGTATACCCAAGTATTTGACCTTGTCCGTAACCCAAGCGATCGGGAACTCCGTGTGGCACTTCTGCGAGCCGTCCGTTAGTGGGAGCATTGCCGACTTCGACCAGTTGATATCTATGCCAGTGAGTCCACTGTATCGTGTCACCTCTCTCATTAACGGGTCAAAATTTTCCGACGGGTTCATCATATATATTGTGATATCGTCGGCATACATAGAGACCAGCAGGCCACGCGACGTAAACCCTATGCTACGCCCAGTATGGTGCTGTCTCATGCGGGCCGCCAGCGGTTCCGTCGCAATCGCAAATAATAACGGCGACAGTGGGCATCCCTGTCGGGTCCCTCTGGTTATGGAGATCGGGGCAGACGTCTGGCCATTCACCCGCACCCTAGCCGATGGGTCATTATACAATACGCCTATCCTCCTGGCAAAAAGCGGACTAAACCCCATTCGGGTAAATAATGTCGGTAAAAACTTCCATTCTAGCGAGTCGAATGCCTTCATCGCATCCAACAGTGCCGCAGCGGCCGGGACTCTAGGATCCAAGTAATGCAGGAGCCCAAATAGCACTCTTAGGTTATGGGAAGTGGAACGTCCCATTATAAATCCCGATTGATCTGATAGCGCTATTTGTGGCAGCATGTATTTTAAGCGGTCAGAAAGCAGTTTAGCATAGATTTTGGCGTCCAAGTTTATGAGCGACAGTGGGCGATAGGAGTCCGGGTGACTGGGGTCTTTGCCAGATTTAAGCAGCGTGATGATCAATGCTTCCCGCAGTGACTGAGGGAGGACTCCCTTTTTCACAGCCTCTTCAAACACCCCATGAAGCCTCGGGACCAGTATGTCCGCATATTCCTTATAGAAGGCTGCCGTCAGCCCGTCTGGGCCCGGCGCCTTACAGAGTGGGAGACCGGCAATCGTCGTCCTTATGTCGTCTTGCGTGAATGGCAAGTCCATGTATTGTCTGGCACTATTGCTGAACCACGCTAAGGCTATGGTATCCAGGTAGTCGTCGAGCACTTTATCGTCTGGCGACACCTTCGTGGTGTATAGCTCTCTATAGTGGTCTGTCATCGTGTCTAGGATGTCCTGCGGCTCTCGCACCACGTCCCCCTCCGTACGCCTTAGTTCCAGTATATGATCCGACCCACGCGGCCCGCGCAGCATATAGGCCAGTGTACGTCCGGCACGGTCCCCCTCGCCATAGCGCCTAGCCCGACTGTCCTTGGACAGGTACGCGACTTCCCTGTCCGCCTCCTCCTGGTATCTAGTGAGCTGTGAACGCAGTTCGGCACGTACCCTATCCGTGGGCGCATGTGTCAATTCAGACTCCAGACGCGCAAGGTCAGTTTCTAGTTTGCTCAGTGTATCTCGGATCGAACGCAGTACGCCCGTTTTCAGGGACATGCAGTGCCCCCTCGTCACCACCTTACAAGCCTCCCAGAGCGTACCCGGCGAATCCACGGTGCCCTCATTAAGCTCAAAAAATTCCTCTAGTTTGTCGCGCAGTCCCTGCTGAAAGACCTGGTCTCGCAGCGCCCGAGAGGGGAACCTCCAACTAAATGGTTTGACATATTGGGATGGCGTGGCCATCGTGAGGAGCACCGGGGCATGGTCGGACAATGATCTCGGCAAATGCAACACCGTCCGCACTGACGAGTGCAGGTCCCTGGAGAGCAGCCAGTAATCCAGCCTGGACCAGGCGGCTCTGTGAGCCGTGATACAGGTGCCCGCTCGGTCCGCGGGGTGCAGCAGTCGCCAGGAGTCCACCAACCCTGTCTCTTGCATAATACAGCCTAGCATCTCTGACGCCCTAGGGTGGTGTTCTCTAGCAGCGCCCTGCCTATCCATATTGCCTGAAAGCACTACATTGTAGTCCCCCCCCCACAGGATCGCCGCCGGGCCCCGCGCCCGCACCACATGCCACAACTCCCCGAAGAAATCTGGGTTATCATCGTTAGGGCCATACACATTCACCAGTATCAGCCGCATGCCACACAGCGTTCCCACAAGCAGCACATACCGGCCTCCCGCATCCCTGAGCACCTCGTGTGTCGTCCACTGGAGACCCCTCCTTATCAAAATCGCGACTCCTCTTGAATAGTTGGAGTAAGATGCATGCACTATCTCCCCCCATCTGTTATGTCTAAGCATCTGTGCCGCATTGGCCGTCAAATGAGTCTCTTGCAAAAGGCAGACGTCTATTTCTTTTCTATGCAAGTAGGCCTGCACCAACCTAGCCTTACGTCTATCATTCATTCCTCTCACATTCCAGGTAAGGCATTTTATGCTCGTCATATTGACAGGGACCTGAGACAGCTACAATCAGACAGTGTATCCAAGCCACACGACATGCCCTCCGACCTCCGCCAGACGAGGCGCACAGTAGAACACAACAATCCAGCGGGCCACACGGCGCGTGAGCAATCATAGTACAGTAAGCAACGTGGATTTCGACAGTGCAGCACAGCAAAGTTGGCAGCTGGTATATTAGTAACGTTCCCTTCCTCTGACTCTACTCCACAAAACAATCCTACCCCATGACCACCCCCCAAACTCCGGTGATCCCACCCCCCGCCCGCTCCAACCCCCCAATCAGGTTGGGCATTATCCCCCCAAACTACCTGCCATGGCATAAAACCCATGACTAAGCCCAACAACAATAGCAAGTGATTGGGAATCATCCCCTGAGGTGCACAGGTTGGCCGCCAACTAGCCCTGTACTTATGCCAGGGCGATCGAGCGCCGGCTCAGGGTACCGGCTCAAGGACCCTCTCCACCCCGGAATCGTAGTGATTTACATAACCCTCACAGCCCAGGAAGTGGCATACAGTCTACATCGGACAAATTATATGCCCCCAATCGGTCCATCTAATAAGCCGACATCAGAGCCTCAAACAGATAACGTATGCATTCACTCAATGTCACTTAGCCTGTCCTGACGATCTTGACCCTCAGCAGGCGGTTGATTATGCTGCTCCTTTGCAAGTTGTTTAGCATATTGTAGCGCCGCTTTCGCGTCCAGGAAGAAAGACGGTTTGCCAGGGCCCTGCACCCGGAGCTTCGCAGGGTAAATCAGGGAGTATTTCGTTCCTGTTTGTTGGAAAAGTTTTTTTGCAGGCATGAATTCTCTGCGAGCTGCCTGCACCTGCATAGTATAATCCGGGTAAATGGCGATGTGATTGCCCTTGTACTGCAGGTCTTGTACGTCTCTAGCCATGCGCAACACCGTGTCACGGTCTCTATAATTCAGGACGCGCGCAATAATTGGCCTGGGCGGTGTTCCCGGCTTAGGCCTGGGCCCCAGTGTCCTGTGCGCTCTTTCCATGAGGAACATCCCGGATAGGCCAGACCCGAATAGATCTTTCAGCATCTGTTCTATGTACTGCTCCATATTATTAATGTCTGTTGTTTCCGCCACACCCGTGATGCGAACGTTGTTGCGCCTCGAGCGCGCTTCTAAGTCCTCATTCTTCCGTTGTATTAGCTCCAGTACTTTGTCCATGCCGCGCATTTGTTTGACCATATCGGTTTGACCCTCCTCCGTGTCGGCCACACGGGTTTCGAGCGCTTCCACTCTACTTTCATGCTTGTCCATTCGTGCTGTGATGCCGTCCATACGTGCCGCCAGCGCGTCCATTTTGCTATCTATGCCCCGCAGGCCCTCCTTCAATTCTTTGAACATAGATTTGATGTCCGCCTCAGGTGGGCCACACTGCTCCGGGTGCGCCGCTTCAGCATCTCTATGGTCTTGGTCCGAGGCTTTTTGCTTTGCCTTGTCGAACGTGATTTTCGGTTGGCGCGTATCTGGTTTGCCCATGACCGCCGCCCCGCTCAGGCAGCGGAGAAGCACCACTAGGCCCCAAGCTTCTTCACCTCACCGGGCACCTCGCACCATGCACCTGCAGCAGAGAATAGGTCGGGCAGGCCCACTCAGCAGACCAGAGGGTCACTGCCCCCGCTAGATAGGGAACCAGGTCAGGTAAGATGGGACAGCCACGGGGCGCACCTACAGGCTCGGGTCGCCCCTCGTCCAGCCCACGCAGACCAAACGGGCAGTCCCACGTGGTTCACTCACCCGCTCACAGCAGCGCTCCAGCGCGGGCATCCAACGGTCCAAGCGATAGCCAGTCTCCGCCAGCCGCCTCGGACGCCAGCTCCGTCCAACCTCTGGCTTTACCAGCGGAGTCACCTCATCGATCGGGGCCTCAGAATCAGCGCGCGTCGTGACCAGCCCCTGCTTAGGGGAGCATGCAGGCCCCGCAGTCCACCGCCTCCTCCAGGCCTCTGTCTCAAGGCCCTCGCTCGTCGTGGGCAATATGTCGTATTTTTAGGCGCAACCGCGGAGAGCGGACACACTGCAGGAACGCGGCAACTCCACGTCGCTCCGGGCCGGGCACAGCAACAACCCGCTCAGGGCGCCGACCCGGGGTCCAGCCACTCCGCCTTCTGGAGGTCCACGGGTCCGCAACGGTCGGGGGTCGCAGGTACACCTCCCCGTGTCACAGCAGGCAGAATCCCAGCGCTATACTTGTGCCAGAGCCGTATCGCCACTCCGCCAGCGGGGGGGGTGCGAGCTAAGGAGACAGCGCCCCCAGCATCGGGCCGACTCCGCGCCCCGCACACCGCAGCGCGCTGCCACCACGGACCCGGCCTCACGCAAGTGCCCGGCGTCCGCGTGTGTCGCAGGCCGCACCACCGCCGACCAGCCTCCCGGCAGATCTCCGCCGCCGCTTCAAGCTCGGGCCCAGGCACTCCGTCGGGAAAGGCAGCCACCAAGCGCACTTGATCGGGGTCGAAAGGGCCGAGCTCCAGCCCCTGCAAGGCCGATAAATGACGGATTAATTCACTCGATCGGCGGAGCTGCGCGTTCAGGCAGCCATTCCGCTCTGCAGCCAAGCCACGCCCCCTGAGTAGCAGAACTTAAAGAACGTCTGCCTCCCATGAATGTAATTCATACTCTCGGTCACCAGTGTGTAGGGGTACACGCTGTTGGCAACACTTTAGCTAATAAAGCAGCGAAAACAGCAGTGGCGTCATATCTAGTAGCAGCAGATACGAGATCCAGAAGTAAGATTGATGATGACATCTTGGCAGCTATTGCTGCGACAGAGAAGGGAGATAATTATCCTAAAGGTTTCCCTTCCAATTACTCTTATCATTTAAGTCCTGATAAAGTTCCCTATGTGAGAATTGACGATGTTGGTGACAGATTGATTCCCAACGCGGATCGCAGGCTTTCTTTGATAACAGCAGCTCATGAAGGTATGGCCTCAGCCCATGCAGGCGTCTCAGCGACTGTCAATGTCTTACAACAACGTTACTGGTGGCGCGGTTTGTATAAACAGACTTGTGATTATTTCCTTACTTGTGACATTTGCCATCAGATTAAACCTTCGACTGCTAGGCGTCCACCTCAAACACAGTTGTACATCTCTAATAAACTACTTGGGTGCGTTTATGTGGATCACTGTGGTCCTTTCTCCTCTGATACTGCATATAAGTTCATCTTAGTTGCAGTGGATTCGTGCACACGTTTTCTATGGGTCTGGCCACAAAGGAGTGCTGATGCCCGAACTGTCATCAGGGATTTGCGTGTCTTTGTTGGAATTTTTGCATGTGGTACCCTCCATTCGGACCAAGGTCCGGCGTTCGCGTCTAAGGCGTACAAGGAGGCCATGAGGTCTATGGGGTCCAAGTCAAATTTTCGTCTCCATATAGGCCTGAGGGAAATTCTGTTGTGGAACAAATGAACCGTGACTTAAAGCAATCCTTGACAGCTAGGGTTTTAGGTACTGGCAGGACCTGGTTGGCCCATTTGTATAGCGTTCAACGTGCACTTAATAATCTCCCTAGAAGGTCTCTGGGTGGATTGACCACATACGAAATGCTCTTTGGCATAACATTTTTTCTCCCGGACCTTGATGGTCTAGACATGGCTTGTCGGCCGCACCCTTTGATGTAGATGATCATTCTGCTGTGTTACAGAATCTACAAGAGGCTCGAGACAGTCTTGCAAAGGAACACTTGCCCTCCACAACTGATGCTGCACTTCAGATTCCTGCATTTGGTTGGCTACCTCGAGTCGGAGACCTGGTCTGTGAGAAGGTGGAGAACAGGAAGGAGTTCGGCCCCTCTTATTGTGCTCAAGTTCCAGTGTTTGGCGTGCAGGGTACAAGAACAGTCATTTTACCTCCACTTCCTGGTTGCAAAACTAACAGGTACATCTCCATTGACAATGTCAAACTACAACGAGTGGCTGATTCTTCTTAGTATGACTCTAGCGGTCTTTTGTCCAGCAATGCTGAGAAATTCTGTTTTGGCTTCGGCAAATACGAGCAGGCCTGAAATTGCCATCGAGATGCATACAGTTACTAATCTTTTATTGACTCCACCGGCTGGTGTTCCCCATGAAGATACTGAGTATGCCTATCCCACAGATGTGTCGTTGCCTGATGTGCAATCAAGTGCAGTAGACCAGTCACGATTTTCATTTGACACTAACTCAACAACATCAAATGCCTCGTCGAAAATTTCTATTTTTGCTGTTTGGTTTAAACGTCATTTTTTAATTCCCCTTGGACTTACATTTGGCTGGTGCTCATATCTATTTTTTTGTTAATGTCGATTGGATTTGTGGTTGTATTTTGTTCGTCTAGTGAATGGACATTACCTAACCGAAAGATCTATAATTACATTAATTGATGGAACTTTGGCACCCCACTCCTCATCGCACATCATGAAAAGGGACCAGACTTTTGTTAACGTTACTGCCTGGCCGGTGTTAGATGGGATTGTATGGGATGCTGTAAAATTTCAAATTTGTGGCCCTAAAGAGGTTATCAATGTTCCCAATGTACTTTGTGTTTCTATAGGGGATGTTGTAAAACAAAACATACGCCCTGATGATTGGTATGTCCAAGCCGTAGAGGCTCTTCTTTCTGATTTGAAATATTATGCTGCTTTTGATGCTGAAGATTTGTACTTGGACAGAGCAAATTATAAAACTGTTTTTATTATTTTCATGTTCAAGGCATAGATATTTCTGACATATTGAAGCATATACATATAATCAGTACCTTTGCATTAATGAAAATTGTGACACTTGATTTTATAAAATCGTAAACATTTCCTTAGACTGGTAACTGTCTTCACATTACATTTCTAACTCTCCTCCGTTTTCATTATCTGAGTCCTCCTCTGCTTCGAGGTCGGGGGTTCACAATGTAACCCCTGTATTTATTCCATGCCCCCCATATCTTGTTCCATTTCCCCGGACAGCCCCGACTTACAAACACTTCTTTCTCTGCCACCATAGCCAAATCGAGATCTCCACACCAGGTGGCAAGTGACGGTGTCTCTTTCGCTCCCCACTGGACTCAGCAAATTATGTGGAGTTATTTTGCTACCAACACTATAGCAATATCTTTAACTATACACAATGGGAACATTGCCCAGCTCCCATTGAAGGTAGCTCGAAAACTCTATTGAAAAAATGTGCATATTTTAGTGTATCCAATCCTGGAGCTTTTTATTTCAACCTATCTGCTAAGTCCAATTCCAAAATGAGGCTTACACACACTAAATTACTGTATTCAAAGTCCTTTATGGATGAATTAGCTATAGGGTGCTATGAGCTGTGGAAGGATACCATTGATCTTAAATCTGTTTGGGGTTCTAAAGCATGGCAAGTGCAAGGCACAGAAGCTCTACATTGTGCATGCCTTATTCCGAACCACATGTTGTTTTTGAATTCTACTATTTTTCAAACCACCTGTTTTGGATTGGCTACTTCTAAAAAGATGAATGCCCCTGCTGTTCCTGACCTGGGTGCTTATCCAACTTGGGATAATAGCACAGATATGTCCATTAGTGAATTACAGGCACTGGTTACTAATACATCCTTTAATATTTCCAATCTAGATCCTCAAGGATGGTTATTGTGGCAAAAAAGTTCAGATTCCTGTCAACATAGTTTTCTGGGTCTGATCCCCGGCTATACACAGGTTAGATTAGATCCCCGATTTGAAGCTTCCCATTCTGTTACTACCTAGTCCGTTGGTAAATGATGTCAAAATTGGCTTGAACATTCCACCTTAGCGTCAATCAAGCTTCATTTGTCCCAGTTGACTGACAATGTTGATTTGAATGATTTTGTTAAAGGCCCTGTGGGAGGCAGGTCCAAAAGATGGGTATATGCTATTCACAACGAAGTTTGGAAATTATCTCAAATTGAAGCAGCCTCTAGATTAAGGGCTATTGATCAAGCTAATTTGGAAAAAGTGCTTGCTGTCATTGATAATAGCATTAACACTCTTTCTTCCAGAATTTACTCATTATATAATATTATTTCCTCTGTTGTAGATATTGCCCAGGATGACATGTCTGTTTTATACCATGGTCAAAATCAATTGCGTTTTATTATGCAGTTTGCATGGACTTCATAAACATTGAAGGCTGGGAAATTTCCCTGGGACTACATGAATACTTCATCGTTATTTTTGCCGTTTAATCTGACTGATAAACAACAATTTATGTCCCTGAAGGATGCAACATATTCGCTGTTACATATTGAAAAGTTAGAACCTTTACCATTTTCTGTGGCCGAATCGAACTCAGCTGTGTGGCTTATTCATGGGTTGATTACACTACCTTCTCCATTGTTTAAATTCAGTTCATGTATGAAACACTATGCCTTAGGCAGATATGAACCATTGGGTAGCGCATTTGTCCATGAAGTTTGGTCAATCCCGTTCACATACAGGTGCATGAGAGAGGGTAAAGAGGTTTATTTAAAAGGAGAGGAGTGTATTTCTACACCTGTGCACTCGTTAGTTTGTAAGAATTTACAATTGCATAGCGCTTGTAGAGTTCACGCACCGAACCTCGCTTGCATTTTAAAGGGAAATCCTGTGCCAGCGATTACACCGACTTTCACATTATTAGCTAACGGTAGTTATTTGCTTTTGAATAATGAGGCGTGTTGTGTGATGCTAGCAGGGATTCCGTACATTTTAACTGTCTCCCAGCGTGTAGTCTGTTGTAAGAATGTGCTGTTCCCGCCCCTGCAAGGGAGACTCGATGTATCCATCTGGCCTTTCATACCAACCTTGAAAGCAGAGTTCAACAAGATGAACAGAATAAGTGCTCTATTGTCCCAAAAAGAAGTCGCCCAACTTCGTTTCGTGAAACATTTGTCCTTCACATAGCTAACACCCGTACTGAGGTGCATGTGCTTTTGAATACTGAGCTCCCACTCTATTTTGGTGCTCTGATTCACACTATATTCAATCCCTCGTCAACAACTGGCTTGGCGCATTTTTTCAAAGTTGTGGGCTCCGGCCGTGTGACCTCGTTCTAAACTATATTTGGTGTGATACTGGCATTTTTTCATTCCATTTTTTCCAGCGTCTTCGGCGGGCTTCCATTAATCCTCACCTTGGCTGCTGGTGTGCTGCTATTGATTTGTTTGTTCCGCAATGGCCGCACACTCTGCATCACAAGACAGCTAGCACCGGCTCCACATGCTTCGTAACCGGATGCTTGAATACTATGGAACGCTGACCCTGGCCACTTTGAGTGTAGCCTATGGATTGTCCTTCCGGTTTATAGGTCTCGCCTGACCCAGCGCATGCGCTGGCTTGGCGAGACATTTAGTAGGTGGGTTTAGAAAGTGCTACCCATATTTTTGTGCTGGCGACAAGCTGCAGTGCACGATGGCGTGCACGCACACAGCTGCTCCCCGCATTCCCCCATCCCTTCTCGCCCAGCCATCTCCCTTTCCTGCGCCAGCCTTCAGCACCATACCCCTCCCCCCACTGCTGCGCGCGCATCCATAGCGTGCGTCATCGCGATCACTTTCGCTTTTAGAGTGATCGCCATCGCCATGAGGGATTGTCAGTGTGTAATGGGTAGTTCAGAGTGTGTCATTGTCTACACAAAGCAAGCAGCACAATCTAACGCCTGACAACCGCCGGCCGGGAAACAACAAGGGAACAATAGACCAAGCATGACTGACCCTACACTCTCCATTACAGCACTTCAGTTAGACTCGGAAAACGAACAAACAGTTGCGCCCCTTTCTCTCTTCTCCCCCATGATTGTGTACTGCTCTATTCACTCTAATCCCGCCCCACTCTTCTCCGTGGTCTGTCTACTGCTATAACCCTGCCTCCTTCAATCCCCTCTGTTTGCCCTTCTCCTGCCCGTGAGCTGCTCTACATTCTAGACCCGCCCATTCATCTCCTTGCGCCTCTTCCTGTCCATGTGCTGCTTTGCTATCCTCATAGCCCCGCCCTACTTCCTCATTCCCAGTGCTGATCTAGAAACACTTTAATATCGCCTCTTCCGCCCTTCTCCATCCTCACGTCTTTGTGACCCCCCCCCACCATTTCATGCTCGTGCCTGCATGTGCTCTGTTCACACACTGGGGGCAGTTTTGCATGATCTCAGCTGACAGGCGCCCTCTTCCCACCACAACATAAGCTGATTACGAAGGGAACAAGGCGCATTTTCACTTAAGTAAATAAATACTTTTTTGTGCATGTAAAATCGATTTTTCAGCCTCGACCGCGCAATGTCCTTCATTGTTAGGAATATATGGGCTCCTAAGTGTCTTTGTACAGCAAGAGCCTCCTGTCTCTAGGAGCTATGGGGCTGAGAGTGCATATATTTAGTTTTATATTATTCTCCGTCCCTTTACATGGGATTTGCTAAATCTTTACCTATGTTCCAACGCAGGACTACTTCATAAAACAATTCTCAGTGCTTAATGACACACGAGGTGCTGCAAAAGGTCATCAGATGATGTAAATTGAGTAGAATTGGCTAAGTAAGTGCATTGAGATGAAATTGCACTGCCCCATAATGCATCCAGTAATATTAAAACAGGACATACTCAGTTTCTCCATGTATCAGCTCTCTGTATCTCGCCATCTCGCGGGCACCCTTACAGCCGCGATTACTTTCACTTTCGCGGCGCCGCGATTGCTTTCACTTTTGCGGGGCCGCCATCTGCATAGCCAATAGGTCTCGCTTTTGGGACCCTATAAGTGTTTAGCCATGCAACAGTTGGTGTTGTTGCACTAAGGATATTGTGCTGCATACCTAAGTACTTATAGGGTCCCAAAAGCGAGACCTATTGGCTATGCCAATGCTTGTTGTACTTTACTTGCGTGCAACCTGTTTTCCATTGCCTAGATTGTTCATTTGAATGGGCCCTGGATTTGTGCCTCTCAAACACGGCGTCTCCTGCTCCGGATTATGATCGACTAATGAGTTCCTTAGTGGCTCATGAGTTGGACTGTTCTGGTATCGGGATTATGGCCTGTGCAGCTGCAAATGGAATCCTGGGAAATTGGGATATATATGCTGCAGCCCATGACTTCCTGGCGCGAAGAACATGCAAGTTTGCCTCTGATGGTACTAGAGGCTCCAGCTATTGAAGAACATGTATGTTCATTTACTTTATTAGATTGGATGGCTGACTCTTTTACTGAAGATTACAATGACTTCCTCTTGGAGGCTGTTGCGACATAATGTGCCTATACGTTGATGGATTGAATTGGCTCGTCCATCTTCTGCACGTACAAACGTACATTTTTTTTAAACTTTGTATTTTTTTCCCTCCAAAATGGGCTTTCTTGATTGTTTTAATTTTTAATTTTTTGACTTCCCCATCAAACTTTTCACTACCAATTATTAGGCTTGGCAAAATATGAACTTGGTTCTGATTCACTCGAACTTGAACTCTGCATTCCTACATTGCTTACCTATTTTGTTCATAGTCCGATCATGGGAGGTGTAGTAAGGACAGGGTTTTGCCTACACACATTGCTATGTTAGCATAGCGTTTTAGAACACCATTTTGCCACTTTTGCACACAACACTAAACGCAACTGTTATTATAAGTAAAACTGCTTGCTTGCTTTTTCTTCACAAGAGAACGGTCTGTTTTTCACATCCCTAGACTCACACCGCGACCTTAGTCTGAACACTGTGTGCAGAAGCCGTCAAGGTCAAATAACAATGTATGCTGTTGAATTTAGGTTGATCGGCCCACGCTCTAGACACAACAAGTACACAGCTGCAAATATCTGAAACTCGGGTGCCTTTAATATTGCATTGCATGCATGATGCTGGCACTCTATAAGACCCGTTTCCACTATCATTATAATATGATTTCTCCCTTTGTGTTTTATGGAATTGTAACAATGCTGATGGTTTTATTTCTAATCATTTGTCTGCTTATGTTAGCCAAGATACCGCATCTTAGAGCACGTAGTTAAAAATAAACATTTTAAACTTTTCCGTGTCTCTGATTACTCATGTTGTGGACTGATATGAGAATAAAAACAAAAGAGTGTTCTTGATTCCCACCATTCCTGAGAGTACTCTAAGTCGCTTGTTCTGGGTTGTCTAATCATTGGTAGCTTTGCTGTAGTACGGAGAACAAATGAGACACTGATGCTAGTCGGATAGGGGTTCTGGGTACTGAGGTGAGTTTTTTGGCACACCACAATTCACTGAGGTCCTGGTTTCCTGAGCATTGTTGTGTGGATGAGCAGAATCCCCGCAACATGTCCACGTCATGGGTACACCAGTGAGTAACACCTGGGGTCAGAGAGAACAGTGGGGCGAACTGTCCTAACAACTGGCGACAGTCCCCCTGCTGCTCTGGAGTCAGTGTAGGGGAGAGGATCACACCTTCCACTGACCCATCATGCTCCTTGGTAGACAGGAGGTCAAGCAGAGGCTCACTCTCCTCTTCCGCCCCATCATCTGTCACCAAGAGCATACTCACTTCGGACCTCTAGAAGTGGGGCTTGAGGCGGTTCACGTGAAGGACCCTCAAAGTGTTCCTTGGAGTGCGCAAATCCCCCAGGTAGGTGACGTTACTTTTGCGCTCCACCACCTCATATGGTCCAGTACACTTGTCCTGCAAGGTACAAGGTTCCACTGGGGCCATGACCCACACTTTTTGCGCAGGTTGAAATTCGACCAGAGTGGCATTCTGGTCATACCACCTCTTAATTTCTTCCTGGCTTGCTTCTAGGTTCGCCTGAGCAAATTTCCTGAAACGGGCAGTTTGGTTTCTGAAGGCGAGCATGTAACTCGGAACTCGGAAAGGCTGCCGGGCGGCATTTCACTGGTTGCGGCGATTTTAAAACTTGAACAGAACTGTGCTGTTTTAATGTTTGAATGAATTCCTGCTCATTTGCTATTTGCACCATCCTTTAACTACTGTTTTAAAGCTTACCTTGCAATACCCATTCACCCAGCACTTGCAGGCTGCACCTGGTTCCCCCGCCCCGGTCCATCACGGCTGAGTGGAGGGCGGGGCAGGGCAGGCAGCACCAGTGAGCTTGGGGAGGCAGTTCCAGTCCGGGGGGGTGGAGGCACGTTCCCGCGCTTGGGCCTACTTAGGGCCGATGTGTCAGCGTTCGCGCACCGAAGGCGCGCCTAAGGCAAGCCCTTCTGCGCCCGTCCGCGCCCGATCGGGACCAGGGGCCACGACCCCTGCCCCCCTTAACCCTACAAAGATTATTACAAGACCAATCATACAATACTCAAGGGAATCCCTGCTAGCGTTATCACTTAACCTGACAAGCTACAACACAACGCTATGCGTGAAAGCCTGTCCAGGAAACACCGAAGGGCCATTTTCCTGTCCTGGCTGCAAATGGCAGAGCCTAGCGTCCTCAGGCTATTCCCACACAGAGACAGATGACCAGCACACCTTTAGATACCTATACTTCAATGCCAGGCCAATACCCAAACATACTATTGATATTTGGGATACTCTAAATGAGAGAAACCCCGACCTGGTTTTTGTAACCGAGACATGGTTGGGGGATAACAATCTCCCTGATATCGCCAACGCCCTGCCCCCTAAATATAAAATTCTGAAACAAGACAGGCAGGGACGGAAGGGAGGTGGGTTGGCCATCATATTTAAAGACCACCTCGCCTGTCTCCACTCTGAAGTGGTGCTTATGGGAGAGCATGAAGTACCAACATTTGAGGTATCTAGTAACAACCACACGTTGCTTGGGGGAGCAGTAATCTACAATCCTCCAGGCCACCAAGCCGAGCTGAGAGTCAAACTCTTCACTCAACTTTTCCATTTATGCCTGAAATATAAACACTACTTAGTCTTAGGAGATTTTAATGTACACTTCAAGGAAGTATATAACACCACAGCTAGGCATCTGGAAAGAGATATGCAGATTCTCCAGCTTAAGCAATGGATCACAGGCTCCACACATAGCGCTGGGCATACTCTAGACCTACTATTCTCCAACATAGTCAACAAGGACCAAGAGATTACCCCTGTATCCTGGACAGATCCCTCACTTGTATTTTTCACTTTTATTTTGCCGGCGAATGCTACCAGACCCCTCAAAACTGCGCGTGTGGCAAATAGAGCCTGGAAACGGGTCACACAGGACCGGTTCCAAGCTCACTTCTCCCCAGATAACCTAACTTCCTGAGATTTTCTCCCAGCCAATGCAGAAGCAATACAACTCGAAGCTGAAATCACCAGGACTCTAGATACTTTTGCCCCCAAATTTACATCTAAACCCAGAAACAAGTCTTTATCTGAGAAGTGGTATTCACAGGATCTTAAGATACTTAAAAGGAAGTGTAAATCATTAGAACACTCCTGGAGACAGTCTAAACTGGAAACAGATAGAACTAGCTATAGGACTGAGTTAAGGATTTATAATAACACCATTAAAAAAGCAAAGAAGACCTATTTTTTTACCCGGATAAAAGAAAACTGTAACTCGGCCAAAGAACTCTTTAGAGTAGTGAAGGAGCTTTGCAAACCAGCTAGTCTGTCTCAAACCCTGCCTCCTTCTGAGGAAAATTGTGAAAAGATGAGCGAGTTTTTCGCCAACAAGATCAGCACAATTTACTCACTATTTACCAATGATTCCTCTTTAGCCCTGATTAACTGGGCACATTCACCTCCATATCTAGAGGGTGCAACACAGTTGGGCAACTTCGCCCCTCTTACAGAACTAGAGGTTGAGAGTGCTATGTCGGAAGTAAAATCAGGTTCCCCCCCAGATCCATGCCCCCACTACATATTTTCTCAGATCACTCCGATAATATGCCCCTATGTCACTCACCTCCTTAATAGATCACTGGATACAACAGTATTCCCAGAAGTATGGAAACGGGCTGTAGTGACCCCCCTGCTGAAGAAAGCTGGAACAAATGTTCATAATCTAGAAAACTATCAGCCCATCTCCCAACTCCCATACCTTTCCAAGGTTTTGGAGAAGCTGGTAAACAGACAACTGGCCAATTACTTGGAGGCTAACAAACTTCTAGACTGTTCCCACCTGGCTTTAGAGCCACCAACAGTACAGAGGCTACCCTTCTGGCTGTCCTCGACGATATAAGATCATCGACGGATCAAGGAAAAGCCACTGCCCTGATCTTACTTGACCTGTCGGCAGCGTTCGACACGGTCTCACACGACCTTTTGTTGAAAATCCTCCATGAAAAGGGTATTCATGCCAAAGCTCTCCAATGGCTCAACTCCTTTCTGAGGAACAGAACCCAGATGGTACAAATGGGCCAGTTCTCTTCGAAACAAAAAATATCAGCTGTGGTGTCCCCCAGGGAGCCTCCTTGAGCCCGACACTTTTCAATGCATATGTGTCTTCTTTGGCATCGATAAGCAGGAAATGGGGCCTTAGTATCTGCTCCTATGCAGACGACACACAGCTGATGATAACAACAGAAGACAGGCATTATGATACCAAGGTCAAGCTAAACAACTGCCTTTCAGAGATGGCAATATGGATGACCAAACACTGCCTTAAGCTAAACGCAGGGAAATCAGAGATATTGCTCTTCGGTGGGGCACACCTAATTTGGGACCACACCTGGTGGCCTCAATCCCTGGGAGAAGCCCCAGCGCCCAAACAGTGCGTGAAAAATCTAGGTATAACCATCTACAACACCCTGTCCATGCAGGATCATGTGCGGGTTCTGTGTGGAAGAGGTTTTGCTATTCTAAAACTCCTACGAAGGCTCTTTCCATGGATCCCATTAGAATGTAGAAGGACGGTTACACAGGCGTTACTCACCAGCAGATTAGACTATGGTAACGCCCTGTACGTAGGCATGGCAGACTACCTTTTCTCACGCTTACAAGTGCTGCAAAACGTGGCCGCTAAACTTGTATGCAATAAAGGTAGATTTAGCTCCGCGTCCGCATGCATGAAACAGCTCCACTGGCTACCTATGCGCCAAAGAGCAAGGTTCAAATTGTTGAGTCATGCTCACAAAGCACTGCACAAGGTGGGACCTAGAATTCTTCCGAATAAAATCGAATTCTATATCCCTACAAGGAGCCTGAGATCACGAAACCAAGCATTAGCTAGGCCCAAGCGCATAAAGAAAGTCAGAATGGGCGGCCGATCATTCTCATACCTGGCGGCCAAACACTGGAATGAACTACCTCTGGACCTGCGACTCTCCGAGAACTACGCAACGTTCAGGAAACAGCTAAAAACTCACCTTTTTCCGATGACATAAGCATGAGCAGTCGAAGACCCCCAACACAACCCACTACGTGTTCCGCTAGACAACGCCGTGAGATCCGTCAGGATGAATGTTGCTCTCTACAAATACAAATACTACTACTAAACACATCCTGGGGAGTTTTCATGGGAGCCGCCTCCCAGCCTTCCTTTACCAAACTCAGAGGTCCTCTGACAGGGTGGCCATACAGGAGCTCAAAAGGGCTGTACCCAAGAGACTTCTGAGGCACCTCCCTGTATGCAAAGAGAAGACATGGCAAGAGGACGTCCCACTTATGCCTCATGGGTTCTTTTAGACCCTTGATCATGCCTTTCAAGGTTTGGTTGAATCTCCCCACCAGACCGGTTCCTTGTGGGTGGTTAGGAGTGGTGAACTTGTAGGTTACACCACACTCCTTCCACAGGGATGTCATATACTTGGATATGAAATTGGTCCCTCTGTCAGAAACCACCTCTCTGGGGAATCCCACACGGGAAAAGATCCCCATGAACGCCCGGCCCACCACCGGCGCCGTCGTTGTCCTGAGAGGGATTGCCTCCGGGTACCGGGTGGCATGGTCTACCAAGACCAGGATGTACCTGTTGTCCATGGCTGTCTTGGGATCCAGTGGCCCTACAATATCCCTCCCTACCCTTTCAAAGGGTGTTCCAACAACAGGAAAAGGTTGGAGAGGAGCTTTGACCTTCCTCCCACTCTTGCCACTTGCCTGGCAAGTTTGGCAAGACCTGCAGTGTCCATCTAACTGCCTTCGCATTTGGGGCCAAAAGAAGTGGGTGACAAGCCTGTCAAAGGTCTTGTCCTACCCCACATGTCCTGCCAAAGGCACGTCATGAGCCAGACCCAGTAGGAAGGTCCTGAAGCGCTGGGGTACTACCAGCACACGGGCTGACCCAGGCTCAGCAACCTTAGGCTCACTGTATAGGAGACCATTCTCCCAGTAGATCAGATGTGACCCGGACTGATTACAAGCTGCCTGGTCTGCAGCCTGCCGCCACAGACCCTCCAGAGTCGGGCACTCTTTCTGCTCCTTGCAGAATTCCTCCCTGGTGGGACCCCCTTCTTGCTGCCAATGGGTCAGCTCAGCGATGTCTCCCAGTTCGGCTACCTGCACCCCTGTAGGCACCGGGGCATCCCCCTCGAGGTCCGCCTCCTCCCGGTCCATGGGAACTTCGGGGGCCACTTTCCCGTGCCCCCTGCCCTTTCTCTTGGCAGGGACTTGGGCCATTGTTCCAGGCTCCAAGTCCTCTGGATCACCCTTCCTGGCTGCCATTGACCGAGTAGACACGCATGCCCACTCTGGCATCCCAAGCATCTCCAAGTGAGACCTGAGTTCAACATCCTTCCATAAGGATTGCTCCAGGTCGTTACCTAGCAGACAATCTACAGGCATGGTAGGACTCACAATCACCCTCAAGGGACCTGATACCCCCCCCCCACTCAAAGAGAACCTGCGCCACAATACACTGGTGCTCAGAGTTGTCTACAGCAACTACTTGGTGGAATGCCCCTGGGACTACCTGCTTCTTAGAGACCAGGTGACACCAGACTGGGGTCACACAGGCTCCAGTATCTCTGAGAGCCTCTACCCTTTTCCCATTGTTGGTCACCCAGGTGCTATATTTCTTTGTTTTAAGGGGCACCTGGTTTCCTGGGACCATCCCACTGTCCCCTAGTGAGACGAGGGTAATTTCTGCGGGATCTCCACCCTCCTGTGGGCACCCCCCCTCCCCAAGCGCTACACTAGACAACACTTCGGAATGTCCACTGGTGTGTGGGTGTGTCCCCTTTAAGCACCTGGGGTCCCCCTTCAAGTGACCCACCTGGTCACATGCAAAACACTTGCGGGGGCCGGGCTCAGCAGACTTTCCTGTAGAGACCCCTTTCTTCTTATCACCTAGGGGATGGGAACCTTTATCCTGGGTATTAGTTTGGGGCTCTTTAGAGAACTCCTGTGCTTTACCCTTGTCCCTCCGCTTTTCTGCTGGGGACCCTGCCCACCTTTGGCTGAGTCTCCCCCAAACACTTTCTTGTGGACCCTGGTACTCACCCAGCGGTCCGCCTCCTTAGCAAGCTTCCTGGGGTCAGTTAGCTTACTATCAACTAGGTGCTGACGCAGATCTCCAAAACATAGACTAGACAAGTGCTCCCACGCAATCAAATTGTAAAGCCCCTGAAAATCTGTTACATTACTGCCCTTCACCCAGCCATCCATCGACCTACAGAACATATCTACACATTCCAACCAAGTGTTGGCCTCAGACTTTTTACTGGACCTAAACTGATCCCTGTACTTTTCAGGAGTGAGTCCATACCTAATGAGGAGAGCATCTTTCATGTCAGCATAGGTGAGGTCCTGCCCTTAACCCAAAGCTATCAGAGTTTCCCTAGGTTCTTCTGGAAAGAGAGGCCACAACCCTGCCCCCCAGTTCCTCTCAGGGACCCCATTCATATGAATAGACAACTCATACCCTTGAAACCACCTTTGTATGTCATCACCCTTTTTGTACTCTTTACCTACGTTCTTGGGGATGTGTACAATCCTGTCTGTGTGTGCTGAAGCATTGCTGCGACCATCTGAGTCGGTTCTACTCTTTAGCTCCAGCTCCTTGATAATTCTCTCATGATCTAACATCATCTTCCTTTCCTTCATGGCTATTCTCTTGTCTTCCCTCTCACTTTCTATTCTGAGTTTCTCCAATTCAAACTTCCTTGCTTCACGCCTGTCCTCTGAGGACAAGCCACTGCTGCCTTGCCTGGAGGGTCCCCCCCCTCCCAAAAGCACATCCACTCTAGGAACAGGCTCCTACACCTCTCCATTGAGATCACCAGATTGCCCTCAGCGCCTTTTGTAGCTCATCCTTCCTGGTGAGGCCTCTGACCTGGGCCTTCAGGTGCTTGCAAATCTCTTTCAATTCCTTGACATTGTAGGATTCCAACCTATCCTCCTCAAAGGCAATTTCCATGGATGCAATAGATGAGGCTCTTGATTTAGGCATGATGAAGTAGCAAGTTCAAACTGGTCAAGATTAAAAATAGGCCAAAAAGAAAAGAAGAATAACCAGTATGTGGCACGTAATCGCCTGCGATATGGTAGTAGTGCACACCAATCACTGTAAGTCAAGTGCAAACACAAGCCCTATCCTCACCGCTGACAACCAATGTTAGAAATAGGGGTCTCGAGTTGGCAAGGGCTTACACCTTTGTCCAAGTAGGGACCCTTCTTCCAAGTCAGGATAAGGGAGTTACACTCCTAAAATAACCCCTGCTCACTCCCTTGGTAGCTTGGCACGAGCAGTCAGGCTTATCTTAGAGGCAGTGTGTAAAGCATTTGCACATAACCAACAGTAATACAGTGTAAGCACTACAAAAGGGCACCACACCAGTTTAGAAAAATATCCAATATTTTTATTTACTTAAGACAAGACCAAATATGGTAAAAATCCACAATACAGTACTTAAAATTCTTCAGTTATCAAAGTATCCTTAAAAAACAGTTCCTTGATGTCGATAGCTCCGTCTGGGGCTATCACGGCATCGTGAACAAACAAATCCAAACTGTTCTGGCTGACCGCGGCGTCGCGGGCCAGCTACGGTGTCGGGAAGACCCGCAAACAGTACCTTTCAGAAATGCAAGTCGTAGATGACCTCTCGTTGTCCCACGCGTTGCAGGTCGATCTCCTCTCTGATGGAATCAGGAGCGCTGGCGTTGGCAGGTGTTGGGTGCTGCAGTGCGAAGTGCAGCGATGCGGAGTGCGGTGCCCTCAGGTCGCGGTGCGAGCAGTGGCTCGGTGGCGGGGTCAGATGACATCGTCGGTGAGACCAGGGTCACGGTGTGAGATGAAGGCGGTGCTCGTCATGGTGCTGGCAGGTCACGGTGCAGCAGCGGCGTTGTCGTTGCTGAAGTGCTGTTGTCGGCTTACGAACTGGAGTCGATGGCACCGGCGTCGGTAGGCCAAGGCTGCGGTGCGGGATGAGGGCGGAGCATCGTGTAACTTTACAAGCGGTGCCCTCGAACCACTGTGCAAGCAGCGGTTCGAGTCCGGCGTGGAGCGTCGTTGTCGGGGATACCAAGGCGTTGTCGTGAAGCGAGGCGGTGCGGAGTGCGGTGCCCACAGGTCGCAATGTGAGCAGCGGCTCGGTGGCGGCGTCAGCAAGTGTCATCGGTGAGACCAGGGTCACGGTGCGGCGTTGCGGCAGTGCTCTCTATGGTGCCAAAGCTTCGGCGTGAAGCAAGGCAGTGCGGAGTGGGGTGCCCATAGGTCGCTGTGCAAGCAGCGGCTCGTGGCGGCATCAACAGGTGGCGTCGGTGAGACCAGGGGTGCAGTGCGGCGTTGCGGCGGGGCACTCTGCAGTGCCTTCAGGACACGGAGTCGGCAGCTGCGTCGTACACGGCGTTGGGCTTGATGTCTTTGCTGTTCCTGAGACTTCTTGAACAGGGGGCAAGCTCAACCTCAAGCCCTTGGAGATACGCAGCACAAGTAGAGAAAGTTCAGTCCAGTCCTTTCACTGCCCAAGACAGAAGCAGCCACTGCAGGCCAACCCAGCAAAGTGGTAGTTCCTCCTCACAGCTTCTCCAGCTCTTCCTCTTGGCAGTCTTCTTGATTCCAGCGAGGTCTAAAGTTCTGGGCTCTGGGTCCCCTTTTTATCCTCAATTTCTCTTTGTTCTCTGAAGGCAGAGAGGCCTTTGCCTAGTCCAAACCAGTTCTGGTCAGTCCTGGAGCACTTTGTTTACAAGACTCCTTCTTTCCTTTCACAGTGTAGGCCAGGGACATCAGACGCACCACAGGAGGTGGAGCCAGCATTGTGAAGGGAAGGCACAGGTCCCAGGTGCAACCCCTCCCACCCATCTACATGTAGATCTTGCTATTCAGCCCTGTCTCCTGGAATCCCCCAGCCCCAGCCCCTGTCACTCAAACTCCAGACAAGGAATACACAACCTAGCAGAGGCAGGCTAGGATGGTTAGACAAGAAAATACCTACTTTCTAAATGGGGTCTTTTCAAACACAGAATGTTAAAACCAACTTCACTAAAATATGTATTTTATCATTCTGAGTTCAGGCATACTAAACTCAAATTTCTACCATGTTTCCTGGGTCAGTTAGGATTATAGGATATAATAATCCAACTGCCCATTCTGGCCTATGGGGAACAGGTAACCTTGCAATAGTTAAAAACGAAGTAGGCTGTAAATCACTATCAGGACATACCACACACACCAGGGCATGTCCTACCTTTCACATACAATGCACTCTGCCCATAGGAGTACCTTGGGCCTACCTTAGGGGTGACTAACATGTAGAAAAGGGAAGGTTTAGGGACTGCCAAGTGTGTGCACTTGCCAAGTCGTCATGGCAGCCCCAGGCTGCGTACAGGCTCTGCAATGGCAGGCCAGAGTTACACTTTGCGGGCTGTTTGCGTGGGTGGCACAACCCAGTGCTACAGCCCACCAACAGCTTTTGATATATAGGCCCTGGCACACTCAGTGCACTTTACTAGGGACTGACACATAAATCAAATAGACCAATCATGGAAACACCAATCCATAACACATTTTATACAGGAGCACTTGCACTTTCCCACTGGACAGCAGTAAGGAAAGTGGGCAGAATCATTACACCAGCAAAAACAGAGTCAAAACCGGGAGGTCAGAAAGCAAAAACTCAGGGGAAATACGCCAAAGATGCCAAGTCTAACACACTGTGAGCTAGCAGGTACACAGGTCGACATACCTGGTGGGGGTGTCTAGAATCAGTTTGACACCAATCCTGCAGTATATGTTGTCTAAATGCGCAGATCCTGTATAGGTTTTATAGGAACTACACCACAGTACAGTCACTGTCTATCCCTTTTTCATGTCACCACTGTAGATAATCACTTATGTTTGTTGTGTAGTAGATAATCACTTATGTTTGTTGTGTATGTTTGATATGTGTGCTGTTATGTCATTTTCTAAAAATACATGTTTTTTCAATATATTAACGTTTTTCAAGTCTATTGTCTTTTTGTTTACAGTATCAGTGTTGTGCGTTACTGAATCATTGTTGACAGTCCCACCCTTGGGGGGACATAAAATGAAATGCATTGCTGTGCCAGAACCACTGTTCAGATAACGATAAGCACGAAGGGCTTGTCACAGGGCTTGCTTTAATTCAATCTACTCTATTGATGCTTGCTGGATTAATCTTTTGAGTGTACCCATAAATTGTTCCACAACACCATTTGTTTGGGGCCACAGAGGTGTACTCTTTCGGTGCTTGATATTCATTCATTCATTAGTCTTTATTATCGATGTATTTCATCATAAAAGACAGTTACAATACAAAGAAAAATACAAACAGAATATATGATAAAAACAAATCCAGGTAATCACAATAAAATATAATCATATAAACAGATTTCGGTAACCTAATGCCTCTTGTTTCTAATACACCAAACCCAGGCCAAAAATTTAGCTACAGCAATAGCGACACATTCACTTGAGTCAAAACGCAAAATTTTAAGTGCTTCTGACCCTTGTCTTGTTCCCAAAGTGCGACATAATGGTTTGAGCCATTTAGCCCGGGGGGCAGCGTAGGCGGGGCAAACAAAAAAGATGTGACCAACAGAATCAACACAATCAATACACCAATTACAAGAATCACAAGATACACCCTTCCATTTTTTTGTAAATGAATTAGTCGGAGGAGTGCCAACTCTAAATTGGTGGTAGAGTTTCCTGTCTCGAGGCCTGGTGATAGTATTCCAGTAGGCTTCAAGAAGAGGGTTTTTTTTTTAATCTAAAAACCTGCCTGACAAGGACTCAGCAGTAGCTGAAGATAGATGTTTTTGCAGCACCATTGACCAATAAAGGCCTTTAAAATCTTTTTTAGAGGGGAAAGGGTTATTAGCCGGGTCGGTCCACAGAATTCCCAACCCCATAGAATCCAAGAGTTGTCTAACCTGCCTGAACCAAGAAATGTTACCAGCACCCAAGATGGATCGAACATCAAGAAATCCCTTAGCATAGGGGCCTAACTCGGGGACTGTCCATAGTCTCCTCCAGAAGGCCAGTGGCTTGAACCTAGCAATGTCATCAAAAGAGTGACAGCCAAGATCCAACAGGAGCGGTTTCACTGGGGTAGAACAAGGATGGCCCGTAAGCATTCTGAAAAATTTATGTTGTGCCTTAACCAGGGGAGAAAGATCAGCAAAACCCCAAAGTTCGGCGCCATAAAGGATCGCCAAATTAATTCTTACATTAAAGATTTTAATGGGGGGCCTATCATTTTCGACTGGGATTGCTTTTGTTCTTTAACTAGGCAACCAGAAAGCTGGGCAAATTTAAAAGTGAGAACATCAATTTGCGGCCTCCAGTCCAGCTTGTTTTCAAATACTACCCCCAGATAGGTCATAACGTTAGTTCGTTCGAGCAGGTCGTTGTCCATGGAAACATGGCCCTTCACACATCTCCCTTTATTAAAGACCATATATTTGGATTTAGAGACATTAACAGACAGGTCAAAATCAGAGCAAAAGTTGGTAAATACATTTAAAGCCACCTGTAACCCAGACAAAGTCTGGGAAAGGAGTAGGGTGTCATCAGCAAACATAAGGAGTGGAATTTTAGTACCACCCAACGTTGGGGCGTCCGTTGGTTTAGAAGAAAAATACTGGACAACTCTATTAATAAACAATAAAAACAGAGTAGGCGCTAGGACGCACCCCTGTCTGACACCCCTATTGACCCTGAATCTATCAGTAACCTTCCCCTGTTTCCCCCATCGAACTTGTGCGAAGTTTTTATCATGGAGCCTAATGATGATGTTCAAGAGATCAACCGGGATCCCTAGCTCCGCCAATACACTCCAGAGTTTAGTCCTATTGACTAGGTCAAATGCTGACCGAAGATCTACAAATACAGCATATAAAGTACCACCACACAGATAAACCGTTTTCCAGACAATCAATTGAAACTTGAAAGCCTGGTCGATGGTACTAGTGCAAGGTCTGAAACTGGCTTGCAAAGGAGAGATGATGTCCTCCTGCTCAATCCAAGTCTGGATTCTTGCCAGGATCATTCTTGCAATGATTTTTTGAACAGAATCAATAAGACTAATCGGGCGGTAATTCCCCGGGCAGGAGCGGTCTCCTTTCTTGAAGATGGGTAGGATCTCAGCGCCCCTCCAAGAATCTGGAATGGCGGCCCCTCTGGCTATGGCAGTAGCAATATGGGCAATATAGGGCACCCAATTCCCAAGGTCAGATATAAAAAGATCCGTGGGAACGCAGTCCATACCCGGTGCCTTGCCACTTGGAACCTTACTCAAAGCCTTTTCAACCTCAGCACAGTCGAAGATTAAAGTCTGGGAGATGGACAGGTCCCTGTTTGCTACGGGGACAAACCCCTCGACCTGATAGGCATCCGAGAACTGAGATTCAAAGTGCGTCACCCAGGCATCCGGAGGTACATGGTTGGTAGGGACCTGGGTATTCTGTGAATTGCCCCACTTAACAATATGCCAAAACAAGGTTAGGTTCCGATGTTTACTGGCTGCCAAAAGGTCAATCCAGTGATCGTTATCCCACTCTTGTTTGGCCTTGACTTTGACCTTATTATAGTCTTTTCTAGCCAATCTGATATTAACCGGATCTTTAATAGTGATAGCAAGTTTCAATTTGCTATAGGAATCCCGGCATGCTTTGTTATACCAGGAGGTTGGTTTTAAAATAGGAGATTTCTTAGCCTGGCAAGGTTTGGAAAAAAGGGATTTAAGGCCAGAAAATAAATGTTCATGTACATGTGTGGCCTCACCAACAACATCCTCTGTGCTCTGGAGAGACTGTAAATCATCCAAAGCACAGGAAACCTTAGAACTAATCTCTGATAGTAGTGCACTATCAATAGCAACCTTTTCCCAGCGTACTCGCCGTTGGTTATTAAATAAAACGGCTTCAGCAGTCACTATTTCAGAGGGTTTGTTTCTATAAGCTGGACAAAGTAAAAAACTCAAAACCAATGGGTTATGATCACTCTCGGGGCGGTCGTGAACCACCATATCGCATAGTGTGGACCAAAACTCCACTTTAATTAGGGCATAGTCGATTCTACTCTTACAGCGTCGACCATCAGAAAAGGTCATCTTACCACCTTTATCAGAGGTGGTCCGTCCATTTGCAGCCCTGAAACCCCGCTCCATACATAAGCCCATCCACTGGGTAGCAGACTCGGTCCATCTCTTGATAGGGGGAAGATCGAGAGGTGGGATGTTTAAGATCGCGTCCACCTCCCATATTAGTGAATCAGAGGCAAAGAGCAGGGGTTCAAAACAGCAATTTAGGTCACCCACAATTATAACATTAGTGCTTATATTAACTGTGTCCAAAAACCCATCCAGCTGTGAAAAGGTATTTGTACCACGGGCACCTGGGAGGCCCCTATTATAGACATTTATGATCAAGAATTCAGGTTCTTCATTGTGTTGCAATGAGATAATCAATAAGTCGGGGCTGTCAATAACCAATTCTCTAAGGGAATACCCAAGAGTTTGCTTAACCCATATACAAAGGCCGCCAGAAGGACGGCCCCTTGTTCCACAAGAGGCCCCCTTAGAAAAATTTACATACCCAGAAAGATAGATGGGATCCACAGCCCAAGTTTCCTGAAAAACCAGGATATCATGGGTATTTACCCAGACAGACCAGTCTTCCAAGGTTACCTTACTACGAAGACCAGCGACATTCCACGAGACCAGAGTTATGGGAAAATAACTGGTTGGAATAATCCACGAGGAAGCAGGAGCGGGGCCCAAGATGGCTGGTTGGGTTGCAACGTTGTTAGAGCCCTTACACTCGCTCTCAGGGGAACGGGAATCAATATGAGTGAGGGATGGACCATTTGGTAAAACAAGTGTGGGACTGGGAAGCAAGGTACCTGATCCCACATATGCCCCCCTTAACCCACCCCTCCCTGCTAACCCCGAGGTATCTGGACCAGGACAGGCCTTACGCACACTACCCAAATTTTTCTTATTTGATGGTAGTCAGTCAACCCCTTCTAAGGAATTCAAGGGGGCATAAAAATTGGACAGTGGGAGATGAAAATCAGGTCCTGTCTGTCGATGAAAGCTCCTGTTAACCCTTTCCCAGACAGTAGACGTGTCACATGGTAATGCATGAGAGTTGTGTGGATAAAAATATGACAAATCCAAAGTGGATATACCTGTGACTCTCAAGATGTTGGGAAAATTACAGATATGGCTCACCACCCTTGGGTCACGAAAATGTATGATCACACAATCTCCCTCCACTTGTTTGACTCTATTGCCCAACCAACACACCCTACGTACAGTCAAGATTTCAGCCCGTAGTCTAGCAGGTAGAGGCCTATTACCATTTAACCAATGTGTAACTTTATTCTTCAGCTCACTATGAGACTCGGGCTTTGCCTGAGGGAGCCGCGGAACACCAGCCATTATGACTGTATATGGTTGGGACTCAGGTGGAAGGTTAATACAAGGGAGTTTTTGAAAGGAATCAACACCCTCTAAACTAGGCTTACTGATAGTGATATTATTCTTGTTAGTGGCAGTATTGGTAGTACAACCTGAATCTATCGGTGCATCAATACTGACAAGAGGGCGGGGTGCTTCCACAACCTGATCATTATGAACAGAAATATTGGAAGGTGCTCTAGCCATATATACATTGGCAGTAGAAACAGGCCCGGTTTTATCAACATTATCGAGGATGGATGGAATCTTAGGGCTAATAGGAGACACTGGGATCTTCTCCAACAAAGACGTGTTGGTGAGCACCATACCCTCTATCTTCTCAAGCGAAGTAGAGAGTTGATTAACTCTCTCAAATAATGGTAGGAGAAGGGATTTAAGTAGTTTCTCTCATGTTCGAGAAAACCAGGGGGAGTGGAGTCACCATTAAATTGGAGGATAGGAGGGTACAATGACCTCGGACTTCCAGTAACCAAGGAGATACTATCAGGCATAGTGGAATTAGAAACGTTACAAATATTTGCAGATTTAGGCAGTTTGGATACTTTGGACGTTTTTGCACGTTTGCCCTTGGAGGGTGCTCCCATGCGTTTTCTTTTACCCGAAATAAGCCTAGACTTGTGGACCAGAGTCGATGTATCAGTACGTGGTTGCTCAGATGTAAACTGTGGGTGGTTGGGACTAATATTAGTGGATACACCACTGGGCTCGGAAATGTTTATAGTCTCGTGCAAATCATCCAGCGAACACTGAGCTGTTGTGTCCAACGTCACTTGTGTGGTGTTATGCGGCATGTTGGAAATTATTTGGGGCTGACTACTTTCGGGAGAAATGGCTGTCATAATGTTACCGAGGGATGATCGTTTAGCAGAAATTTCGAGGGACAATCTTTTTTCTGTTAATAAAATCTCATGTTCAAGAACACGAGCAGCTCTTGTAATGAAATTGTCGAGAGTCCCTGTTACTTGGCCCCCTATGCTACCCTGTACCACCTTCCTACCGGACCTTAAGGAAGTCATGCTTAGGGAAAGAACAGACAAGCAATAGGGGGAGTAACCAAAAAAGATAAAAGTGGACCTCTAAAGAAAATGAGTATATCTAAAATTACAATAAAATATTAATATGCTAAGTATATGCAACAGCAACTGAATATGGCAATCCACCTATCAGCAATAAAACAAGTACTCACGATTACACTAATATTTACAACTCGTTAGCAAAGACCCAGTTCAGGGGGGTGGCCCGCCCCGTCCTCAACCGTCCACGAACGGCCACAAACGGCCCGCTCTTTGCCCGGTCTTCGCCCCGGTCTGCGACCCGCGCGCGTTCCGCTAGCGCGTTACGGGGATGAATTGTTAGTAACAGACAACGTCAACAAGGGGGCGGGATCGGGAAGAGCAACCAGGTGAGGCGGATCAATTTGGCGCAGGGCACCGTGGTCCTCGCAGTCCCAAAGCTGAGCTGAGCAGCAGCCTTCCCCCTAAAGCAGCGTAGCGTCCGTGTGGGTCTTTTCGCTCCGTGGCACACAGCAAGAGGGAAGTCCCATCCGAGTTTTTATGCTGTCAGGGCCAGCGAGCGGCTCCCGCAAAGCGGGGGCCGCGAGGAGTTGATTGAAGATAGGAGGCGGCAACGGGAAGAGCAACCAGGTGAGGCGGATCAATTTGGCGCAGGGCACCGTGGTCCTCGCAGTCCCAAAGCTGAGCTGAGCAGCAGCCTTCCCCCTAAAGCAGCGTAGCATCCGTGTGGGTCTTTTCGCTCCGTGGCACACAGCAAGAGTGAAGTCCCATCCGAGTTTTTATGCTGTCAGAGCCAGCGAGCGGCCCCCGCGAAGCGGGGGCCGCGAAGAGTTGATTGAAGATAGGAGGCGGCAACGGGAAGAGCAACCAGGTGAGGCGGATCAATTTGGCGCAGGGCACCGTGGTCCTCGCAGTCCCAAAGCTGAGCTGAGCAGCAGCCTTCCCCCTAAAGCAGCGTAGCGTCCGTGTGGGTCTTTTCGCTCCGTGGATATTCATTCTGATTAGGAATTCTCTGAATTCTTTGCTGTTAAACGGCGGACCATGGAACTACTATAAGAAAAAACCAAGGCCCCACACTGGACACCTTGGGGCCGGAGGTGCAAATCTTTGAAAAAGCAGTTAATTCTAAGATACAAAAAATCATCAAATATGTCCCCAAACCCCACTGTAACCTACAGAAAGCAGAAAATACTGCTCTTACTTTGCTTAGAGAGAACAAACAACTTACTATAAAACCCTGTGATAAGGGAGGGGAAATTGTCATTTTTGACACCCCCATATATATTGAAAAATTGAATGACCTTCTCTCAGCCACCAGACACTATAGACGCATTACCATGAACCCTGAACCTGGATTAAAACATCGAATCTTGATGATGGTGCAGATTGACGTAGATGATGGTTACATATGTCCCAAGGAGGCTGAATATCTCACTCCTACCCATACTCGTATGCCCATCATCTACGGGGTCCCCAAAACTCACAAATACATTCTCAATCCACCTCTGAGACCCATTGTGTCTACTATTGGATCAGCCACTGAGCCTCTCTCAAAATATGTGGACCCATTTCTAAAACCTCTTGTGAGTAACTTGGAGTCTTATGTTAAGGACACAGGTCATTTCATTTCTAAGATTGAGAAGATGCGGTATCATTGTGATAGGGAACTCCTAGTCACTTTGGACCTGGAGTCCCTATATACTAACATCCCCCAGGAAGGAGCCATAACAGTACTCCAAGAGATTCTGCTTTCAGAACCTGGAGTTACCAACACCCCCTTCAATGTCTCAATGTTGTTTTGAGCGAGAACTATTTTGAATTCAACAACAGTTACTTCCATCAAATACAGGGAGTCAGCATGGGGGCAGCCTGCGCTCCCAGCATAGCCTGTCTTTATATGGGCTATTTTGAGAAAAAGAACATTTACAATGAGATAGCCCCCTTCCATGAGAATGTTCGAGCCTGGTCCCGCCTCATTGATGATATTTTTTTCATCTGGGAGGGGGACCAGACATCCTTGGATGAATTCATCCAATGGATCAATTCTGCGGATGTGAACCTCAAGTTCACTGCTCATTCCAGCAATTGTAAACTGGAGTTTCTTGATGTCTGGATTAAGCACAGAGACAATTAACTAATTGTCTCCCTATATACGAAACTCACTGCTAGAAACACCCTTCTTCAGTTTGGAAGCTATCACCCCCGCTGCCAAAAGGAAAGTTTCCCTTTCAGCCAGTTTCTTCGCCTCCGGAGAAATTGTTCTGAAATGAAGGTCTTCCTTAAACAAGCTGACATCCTGAAGGATAAATTGTTGAACGGGGATATCCCTACACACTGATTAAAAACTCCTTAAAAAGGTCCAGGTACTACAACCGTGAATCCAAGTTCCAACAAAAAGAGAAAAGTCATTTGGACAAACTGGTTTGTGTGACCAAACACTCCAATATCAACCACAAAATAAGCCAAACTATAAACTCATTGTGGTACCTTTTGAACATTGATGACGGTGATAAAAAACTCCCTAAACCTCTCTTTGCTTTCAAGAGAAACAAAAACCTTAAAAACCATCTGGTTAAAGGAAAAATTGTGGACAACCCCCCCCCCCCCCCACCCCCCCCAGCGCCAGAAATCTATTACAGGCCTCCCACCCATTAAGAGTAACCATCGCTGCGGCACTTGCCATGCATGCCCAAATGCCATCGTGGGCCATACCATCAACATTAATGAGCACACTATATCTTTGCATGAAATGACTAATTGCCGTACCTCCAATATCATCTATGTCATTCTCTGACCTTGTAATCTGGCTTACGTCGGAGAATCAGGCAGAGAATGCAGAACCAGGATTGGAGAACATAAATCCAATATTCGAACCAAGAAAACCTCCGCTCCTTTGGTTGGTCATTAGCTGGAATTTGGCCACACGGAATCCGACCTTTAGTGGTCTATCTTGGAGAAAATCCAAGTACCCACTGGAAAGGATTCCACTACTATCAGAAGAAAAAGAGAAGTTTTTTGGATTTATTTTCTGAACTCTGTTGACAGAGGTCTCAACAACATCTGCCCCTGGGAGAATGCGATCACCAAATCCTTTTTCCACCTCAGCTCACTCTGATACATCTTTTAATTTAAACCCAGTACTTGACCCACATGTCTGTTTTTCTAGTCAGATCGGGTCTGACTCTAATCTTTGAGTCTCTTGAGAGAATTTTTTTTTTCCATCTGCATTATTCTCCATTCTCGTT
This sequence comes from Triturus cristatus, assembly GCF_964204655.1. Classification (NCBI taxonomy): domain Eukaryota; kingdom Metazoa; phylum Chordata; class Amphibia; order Caudata; family Salamandridae; genus Triturus; species Triturus cristatus. Next base: position 444,905,776 of record NC_140581.1, read on the forward strand.
TCTTTCCTGTTTCAACATGGCCGCCGCCTTTCTACCATCCTTGATGCCTGGGCGGTTGTCTTATGTCTATGACAACGCTATTCAGTCTTTATGTTGGATGCGTATCGCGTATGGAATTAGTTAAATAAGTTGAACTCTCCCAGCTTTTCATACTTGCGAGTGGGACCTTTCCGCCCCACTTGTCTCTGGAGGATTTCCCCTTATGACGCGGCCTGTATATATTTCTGGTTAGTGTTACGTTGCGTTAGTATAATAGATATCAGGCCAGACTTTCAATTTCAATTTTAAGTTTCACCTTTTCTTAATTTTCCCTTTTTTTCATCCCCAAATTTGTGAGACGTTCTTGGCGGTTGGCCCTTGAACCATATGACATTATATTTACCGCAACCCCTACTGTGCGACATGTCCATTTCCTTTATCTGAATGTCTCTATTGGGCGCTTTCTGACCGGCTACTCTCCTTGCCCGTACCTAGGTAGGAAACCATATTCTTGGTTACCCAAACTGTTAAACAGCTACTATGTCCCTGGTTTAAACTTCTTTTTGTATAGGCGATCTATCTTCGTGTGTTATTCCCGGCTGGGTTGAAAAGCAATCTATTGTTTACTACCCCTATTCATGCTTGTTTGACCCTAGCCTATTTAGAAAACAGGCCTCCCCCATTGATTACCAATATGTTGTCGACTATAGGGCTGTTTTCAAAAGGCTTTGTCCTTTTACACCATATCCCTAAATGCATTCATATTTTTTGTCTTTTCTCCCTTCACTATCGTGTAGAGATCGTTGAACTCCTGAGGTATGAACCTATGTGTTCACCCGTGGAATAAAAACTACAGAGAACTTTCCTTTTCTTCGTCCCTTGCTGAGTCTATTACCTGCAGGAACCATGCGGAGCTTGTTTCACACTTAGCCCCCTGGGTAAGACTTGTTGAATGTATCTAAAGATCTCACCTATACCATCACTTCATTGGCTGTTCCGTTCCATTGTGTTTGATTATTATATTCATTTTCATTCTTATAGATATTTGCTTAGTGAGCTGATCTTGATTTTATATGTCCCACTAAAAGGCCTAAGTGGACGCCTTACAAAGTGTATATAGACTCTCCTTTTGGCTGCTCTCTGACCCACATCTCTGTCTATATGTCTTCACGTTTTTCATTTTATATATTTATTTATTTATTTATAAAGTTTTATATAGCGCGAACAAGATCCCACGGGATATCTGAGCGCTTTACAATCAAACTCGATCTGGAGGCTAATAAAGTAACAACCACAAGATGAACACAAATGAATCGTAAAGTGCATAAAAGTTTACATATAAGTTATGTTAAACAGAAGACAGTGTACACAGTATGTCAACAAAAAAAAAATGTATAGTAGTAAATGTAGAAACAAAGGAAGTAAGAACAATGTCAACGGGCCAGGGGGTTAGCCCAATTACTGAAGGAGTTTGTTCATCAGGAATCTTTTGACTTCCAGTTTGAACACCGTTGTACTGGTAATTCTGCGTATTTCTGGAGGAAGAGAGTTCCAAATCTGTGGAGCCGCGCCGGAGAAGGCTCTGTTAGAGGTTCTCTTTTTGTTCAGGATAGGTGGTTTCAAGAGTAAGGTAGTAGCGCTTCTAGAGGCTCTTACACCACAAGATAGTTCAAGTGTTTGCGCCAGATACCTGGGCGTCTTGAAGTGGATAGCTTTGTGCGTCATCGTGGCAATTTTTAGCTGGATTCGTGCTTCATAGGGGAGCCAATTTAGAGTTTTTAGTACTGGCGATATGCGCTCATTGCGTTTGGTGCCTGTAACCAGTCTACACAAACTATGGGTGGTGCGTTGGTATCTGTTTTCAATTCATATATTGGTCTGATGATAAAATAAACGTTTTCTTGGCTTATTTAGTGCACTCTGTTCCATCTGTTAATTATAACTTTAAATAGGCATCCGCTATTTGATAATCTTTATCTGAACTCCGCTTTGGCTGACATCGGGTCTATCCCTGAATATCCTTGACCCTATAAACTACATAGCAAGTATTTCTGTATATTATACATGTGGTTTCTTTTAAGGAATTTTGTAAAATGTATATGTTAACGAAGTATTTCTTCTGTACCTTATTCTTATTAGGTCTGTCTGTGTGTCCCACACTACCTATATATTTATTACCCTGATGAAGGTGTAGTCCCCCCTGGGCTTGACACCGAAACGCGCGTTGGCGCGTATTTCCTCGTGCATTTGGACCCTGCCTCCATCTACGACTGGGAGGATACACGAGATCCTACAACTCTTACCCTTCTTGGCTGCTGATCATTCTTGATTGCTTTTTTTAACTATCTTGTATGATTATTAGACTGTTCTGGATTGTAGTTGATGAATGAATGAGTATGCTTTTGTTGAATTGTGAATGAATGTTGGTATGATTGACTGCCTTGATTGTTGTGTGTGGGACCTATATGTATTATGTATTTTGTATCCATTCAGTCACTATGTGAATTTTGACATAAACTGATGAATTATCCGAACTATTATAATAAAATTAATGGAAATTTTGTAATCAGCGTTCCCATGTAATCATTTTTTGACCTTGTCCGTGTGTCAGCCCCGGTGTTGTCTTATATTGTTTTGACCCTATCTTGGGCTTATATATATTTCTTAGTGTATAGGCAGGTGGTTTTTTCTTGTAGTAGTTCTTTGATTCTTTCCCCTGCATCATCTGCCTATTATTCGTCCTCAGGGTTCCCTCTTTGAACGGCGGACCATTGTCAGATTTGAGGATGGCGGGCACACCCCACACTGCAAAGAGGTTGTCCAGCCTCTCAATGACCTTGTCATGGGTTGTTGATGATAATTCCACTACCAAAGAAAAACATGAATACTCATCAATGACTACCATGAGATGATGTCTGCTTCCCAGAAATCAACTGCAATCCTTTCCCTAGCCTTTGTAGGAAGATCAGACATGGTCTAGGAATTTTGCATTACTTTGGGTTAAAGACAGTTGCAAAGATTACACTCTTTTAGTTCCCTCTCAACTCGTTCATCTAAGCGCAGGAACCACACTCGGTCTCTTAGGGCTTTCTTGGTAGCTACAGTGCCACAATATCCTTCAAGGGCTAGTTCAATGAACTGTTGTCTTAGGCTCTCTGGTATGAACGTTCTTGCACCTCTGAATATAACACCTTTCTTGGTCACAAACAGTTGATGCTCTATAGTTTTGAATTTTTTGAAATTCAACATTGTCAGCAAGAGGTCAACACTCTTTCTCCAGGGTTTAGTTAGAATTATGTCTTTGATGGTGAGCATGTTCTTGTCAGCATTAGTGGCCTCAATAATCTGTTTGATTGAAATGGCAGCTGACATGCTAGACTTCACAATGAAGTTAATGTACTTCTCAGCTATTTTGGATGTCGAACTGGGAGGATTTAGCGGTACTCATGAAAAATAATCAGCAGGGTTTTGGTCTTTACCCGGCTTGTGTACAATGATATAAGCCTACTCTTGCTGTCTCAAACCCAACCTCTCAATGCAAGGGTGCATCTTGGCTTTCGAATTTCCAAACATGGTGAGTAGTGCTTGGTGGTCCTTTATAATACTGAAACGTTTTCTGTACAGAAACACATGAAAATGTTCACAGGCCCACACTACAGCCAGACTCTCCTTCTCCAGATGAGATAGGCACGTTCTATGTCAGACAGGCTTCGACTGGCATAGGCGACAATGTGTCTCTGAGTATTTGAATCACCATTATGTTGAGCAAGGATTGTCCTCAGCCGCACCGGGCTTGCATCCACTGTGATCTCAGTCCGTAGTTTGGGGTCAGACCATCTTGGTTGCATTCTCAATTGCATGTTTTATTCTTTTGAAGCTTTGATCACATTCAACACACCACTAGAACGGGACATTTCATTTTGTCAACTCTCTCAGTGGGGCACTTTTAGTAGCAAAATCACGTATTTACCTTGAGCAATAACAGGCCATGTCTAAAAAGGATCACAGCAGGGTGACATCTTGTGAGGGACAGGTAACTGTCAATGTTTTCACTTTATCAGGTTCAGGAGTCATTCTCCCATCAGAAAATTTATGTCCAAAGTATTTGAGTTTGGTCTTGTGCAACTCACACTTTGCTGCGATCAGAGTGAGCCCAGCATTAGCAAGTAATTAGCACAATTGTGTAAGAGCCTTATCAAGCTCCTTTTGTGTTGCTCCAAATACCAGTGTCATCACTGTACTTGAACACCTCAGTGACAGGTTAAATTATTCGAGGTATAACATCCTTAAATATTTCTGCAGCTGACGACACTCAACAACTCAACCTTTTGTACCTGAACAAACCAACATGAGTAGAAAAAGTAGTGATGTACCTGCAATTCTCTTCCAACTCGAGTTGATATCACTTGTTCAGCTCAAGATGGGAGAAAATTCTGGCACCATTCAGTTGCATGATCATGCCCACTATGTGTGAACTGGGATGTCTTTCTATCTCGATTGCTTTGTTGGCCTGGCGCATACCAACACTAATGTGCACAGCACCCTCACAATCCTTTTTTTGTACCACCACTATTGGTGACAATCATGGCATAGGACCAGTGGAGTGCTCAATGAAGTCATTCTTCAACAGCATTTCTAGTTCTTCAACAATGGCTTCTTGTAAGTGAAAGGCGAAGGTCCTCATTGATGTGAGGCTGCACTTTCACTGTTTCAAGCCTGCCCAGGCTGTGAAATAAAGATGAGAACTGACTCGCAACTTTAGACAGAGTGTGGAGGTTGTAATTGATAGATATCACTCCCAAATCAGCAGCAGTGGCAAAGTTCAGTAGGCAAGCACTGGACGAAGCTCTTAGAAAAACATGAATTGGTGTTTGCACTGATACTGGTTTATGTTTCAAAGTTGCTGTGAATGTCCCTTGATTCTGCAATGGATTAGAAGTGGCCCTGATGTATACTTACGTGTTTGGCGGGTTGAGGCTTGGCCCAGGAAACAAGCTGTTAAATATTTCAACTGATATGATATATATAGAAGCCCCACTGTCTTTAATAAACTTTATGGGGCAACCTTTGACCTTTATCATAATCTTGTGGCAATGTCCAAGCAAGTTCTGTTGTTTCGTTTGGTGGTTTACCTTTGCTGTTCGTTCCTCCTTGCAAGTAGCCAGACCTACAAGTGCCTGTTGCTTGTTGGTCGATGCCATCAGCACACATCCATCTCCTGCTCCTTCACTGGCTCTCGATAATGACGTTGACAAGCCTTTGTAGGATGAACTTGACAGCAATCAACTTTGTCTGGTTTCTACTTGCCGTATTTTGCTTTGTGGGCATGGTGAGAATGCTTATGGAGCTTTCTGGCATCCATTTTCTCTTCTCGCTGTGACGTAGTGTGTTTCTCTTTCACTTTGCAAACCATTATGAAGTAGTACTCCTTACCGCAGCCTTTGCACGTTTGGCCTATGGCTGGACATTTGCCTTCATGTGTAAATGGAAACTCACATCAGAAGCACACCTTTTCTTCTTTGTAGGCGGCGACTTACATGCATCTACTCGGTGCTTGTTCTTACTCTTCATGGCCAAAACTGATTCACTTTTCGCTGTCGCTTCCATGTCAGCGGCTTGTTGATCTGCTCTTTCTACGACCCTGGTTGCCATTAGTACCTTCTCTAAGCTGAGCGTCTCTTTCAATATGCATCTTCTAAAGGAGTCTGAAAGACAGCAATCGATAACTAGAAGCTGTATGGCTTACTAATCATTTAATTCACTAAACATGCAGTATTTGATAAGCACATCAAGTCTTCCAACAAACTCATCCATCGTTTCCCCAGCTTGTTGTCTGCTTGATTGAAAACAATACTGCACCAGCTTGTGATATTTTCTTTATCACTTCTGTCACTCTGTCACCGGATTGTATGTCGTTATTCCTCCACATACAATCACATTCTGTTCACTGATTACGTCATAACTGTTAATACCCACACCATAACACCTCCCAGCAAGTTACGTACTTCCTCTATTAAGTCCGCCCAGAACTGCAAGGGTACTAGCACTCATAGTCTCACAACACTAATGACAGTAGCACAAGAACACAAACCGTATGAGTGAATTCATAGATCAGGAGTACAAGTCGGAATGAAAACAAACAAAGAAAAATCATGGGACACTTCTTCAAGCATTACTTGAGCAGCGAAAACCACCTAAGTCCTGGTAGCTAATTGTTGGGTCATAACAGGATTACTTTGTGTCAGGTTTCGAGACACCAAATAATGAACCAGATGGATATCCTCACCCTCCCGAGTATCTAACCTGGCAGGGGACTGAATTGCTACTGGAAGAAGCAAGCTGGAGAAGTTAGAGAGGGGAGAGAAAAATAAAGTTGTCTATTGCTGGTACAGTGCTGGGTGTCTCTCTCACTCTATGCCGAACTTAGTTCAATGGGATGCACATCTTTACACTAAATGAGGTACGATAGATAAGTACTGCGGTCGAACATCAAGCAAGTTATTGTAATACAGCTTACCAGTAATACAGCTTACCAGTGTCTGAAGATAAAGGGATGCTGATGAGCGTCCTAGGAAATATGGGAAACCGGCAGCTTCTGCAAGATGTGGTAAACACAGCAAAAAACAGACAAGGTTCTAAGAAGCAATTTAGTATTTATTTATTTATTAATTTATTAAGTTTTATACAGCGTGAACAAGATCCCGAAGGATATCAGAGCGCTTTACAATAGGCAGGAAGAGAGGACAAGAGGGTAGTATAAACATCAATTGGGAAAAAAGGCAGAAAGAGAAGATCCATTATAGATGGAAGTACCATGGTGATAAGAACAAAGTCTGCCAAATTAGGTGTGAATTTGCTCATTAGGAATCTTTTGGCTTCCAATTTAAATGCCGCCGTCGAGGAGAGACTGCGTACTTCCGGTGGCAGAGAGTTCCATATCTTTGGGGCAGCACCGGAGAAGGCTATGAAGTAGTGTAGGGTATGGTAAAGTGATCTGAGAGGAAGGGTACTGAGGGAACCGAGAGATAGAACAAAACAAAGGTGCAGCTACTACTGACTTTACATTGAATGAAAGTAAAATTACATGAACAATAAGTCACTTTTCTGACACAACATTGCTAAGCCTTAAACCTACCTAGTGTTATTAGCCTTGATGAAGTTAGAGAGAACGCATCATGTTTGGACTGCTCTATTTACTCTCTGTTCATCTTTCCATATCAAAATTGTTATAATTGTGACAACCCTTGAAGAATAATACATTTCTGATTACTGGACTTAACTATAAACCTAGGAAAAATGTCTTACTGATCTTATAATTACTTTGAACCCAAATTTCGGTGTGTGCTCCAGCCTTTTTGTATCAGATTGTAGCAGGTCCCCAACTCTGGTTGAGCCCATACTCAACACATTAGGCTGCAGGATTTCTGGGATTGTTAGAGCACCACAACATTGCTCAAAATACTGTATATCTTTCATTAGACCAACTAGTCTCTTATATTTCCATTTACACTTCATGAGGATGTGCAACTATATAAAGTCACTACTATCCTCATAATAGCATAGGTGCCGGGTACATGGGCCAGGAGCAAACTATAATGACAGCAGAACACCAGTGAAACTATACAAAAATGTTGCCAAGCAAGGGCGAAATGGTAAGATGGCCTTTTGTGCTGCATCTACCCAAAATACCCTAGAAGTGTATCATCAAACCCGAAGTTGATTCTACCATGTCAAAGTTAGCAGTCTAGATTCCAATGAGTTTGCTAACCTTCCATCTCCCAGTCTTCCAAACCCTCCAGTGTCTTCACTTAAAGGTGTTACATGAATTGGGCCAAGATTGTGCAGCTTTCATACTAGACCATTTGACGCAACTCCTCACACCTGGGTTCTGCTTAGGTAGAGTCATGGGCACTGCATATGACTTGAATCCCCTCTACAGGTTTAGGCTTGAAAGGATACAGTTAGACCTGACATCCTTGGTGTGGTATTCCCCCAGGCCTTTTGCTTTTAACCCCGCTGTTGGCTGAATTTGTTTGTTTTCTTTTGGCTTTAGGAATCTTTGCACTTTATAACTGCTAGCCAGTGCTAAAGTGCATGTGCTCTCTCTTTCAAACATTGTAAAATTGGACAGCACCTAATTGACACATTCAATTTACTTGTAAGACCTTAGTAAATGGTCCTACCAGTACCCAGGGCCTGTAAATTAAATGCTACGAAAGGGCAGCAACACTCATTTTGCCACCCACTAAAGTAGCACCATAAAACATGTCTCAGGCGTACCACTACAGCCTGTAGAGCAGTTTTAAACTGCCTTTTGACCTGGCAAAATAAACCTTTTGCCAGGCCTAAACCTTCCTTTTTAATACTTATAAGTCACCCCTAAGTTAGGCCCTAAAGGCTCATAGGGTAAGATGCATTGTATTTAAAATGCAGGACATGTGTACTTACGTTATACAATGTCCTGACAGTCTAAAACTCCTAAATTAATGTTTCACTGTTGTAATGCCTGCCTCTCCCATTGACTAACACTGGGTTACCTTATTACAATCTGACTTTAGAGTGGGAGCAGATAGAGAAAAGCTGTTTACACTCAAATGAATTGTAATTTAAAATCATCTTTAATGGTGAAGTTGAATTTAAAGTCACAATTTTCAAAATGCCACTTTTAGAAACGATTGCATTTTCTTGTCGCAAACAAATGTGCCTTTCTGCCAGTGCCCTGGGTCAAATGACTGTGGATGGCTCTGCTGTTGGGGTTTATGTATTACTTCCCGATAATGAGACAAAGAGAGCTTAGGTGTGGATGAGATGGGTTTCCACCCTTCTCAGCCAATAACCCAATTTCATTCAGATACTATTGAGAGAACCTCCATAATAACCATGGTACGTAGACGTGATTAGCTGGTTCCCAGGATCTCTTCTTGGATCCGTAGCCTTTCCAATTAGTCAAATACATTAACTTGCCTTTAACTCTCTTGAAATTCAGAACACCCTTCACTTCAAATTCCATGTGAACTTCCACTTCAGTAGGTGGAGCAGGTAGTCTTGTACCATCTCGTTCATATTTTAACAGATGCACAAGGATGAGTAGAGGAACAGACATAGAACACAATGCCAGATTCACAGCTGGTGTATTAATTACTTTTTCAACTTGAAATTGTCCAGTATACCTAGGGTGCAATTCAGTTTAACTCTTTAACTTTATATATTTTGTGGACTTCAGAATGAAACTTGGGGGCTGCACGTCGATAATCATCTGCATAAGTTTTATGTGAATTTTGACTTTACAAAGATTGTGTATTGCTTGTTGTGCATGATGTAGAAGTTCTGCAAGTTCTTGAGTAGCAGGAGCAGGTTGAACATGCTTAGTGTCCGTAGTAATCATGCTTTGGCGATAACTACCGAAGGACAGTGAAGACACAGAAGAATGATAGGAGTTATTGTATCTTAACTCCCTGAACCACAGACTAGATTTCCAGGTATCCTGTAGCAATTAGCAAAGTATGCACTGTCACAAAATGTTATCAACACAGGTGGTACACCGTGTAGGCAGATAATATTCTGCTAAAACACCGAAGCCAATGTGGATGATGTAGGAATCCCTTCCAAGGGAATCAAATGTGCTTTTTTTGTCCATTGGGCACAACTACTAATAATGTGTTAAAACCGTGAACTGAAGTTAAAATTTGATAAAGTCCAATGAATGCTAAGGGGCTTGAGGCACAGGTATTGTCTGCAACAAACTAGTAGGAGCCTGATGGGAACTTTTCACCTGGGCACAAAAAAAACATCTAGCTATGACACTCTTTGAAATAAACAAAACGTGCTCTGCATCGGCGCTGCATAAGCCCATGAGTGGGCTTTCTGTCCCCATTTCAGGGTAGGTAGATACAAAGCATTCTGCACGTATAACAAAGAATCCACCCAAACCCCTCCTTTTGCTTCTCACATATTCCTTGTGAATAAAATGTGGTTACTCAGATTCTGAAGATAGAGGGAATACATGTAAGGGACTTAGTTACTGACCCGCCTTTAAAATCAGAAGAGGGCAAGAATGGAGGTATAGAGAATGAGAATATGGAAGCAAGCATGACAACTTAGCAGCCTCAATTCTTGGGTAAAGACAGGAATTTCAGGGTAATAGTAGTAGAGCTGACATATATGGTCTAGCAAGACATCTCCTAGTTGTTTCAACTCTTTCCACTTACGCTTAGTTCATCACTCATTGCGTTCCCACACTTAATTTTCTTCCCTTTTCAGGTCCCTGAGTACTCTGTTTCCCTGGTACCTTATTTTTTCCACGTGCCCTTCTTTCTCTCATTATGCTCGATAATTACTGCTGGCTCAGTGCAACCTTATTCCATCTGGGTTGTTTAGCATGACTCGGTTCATATGGCTCTGTGCCTGTATCCTAGAAGTAAAGAAGCTAGTCATGGCAATCATCTGCTGATTAAAATGTAAGCCTTATTTCAGTTTTGTGCAGTGTTGTTTTTTTTTATGGACTCATTTAAAATAGTCTAATAGTTTCTTTCTCTGCAGGTCATGTCATTAGTACAGTGCAGTGGTTCTGACAGAATGCTGACAGTTTTGGCTCCCTGCGGTATCTTATCACTTCCCCCATTTTTCCCAGGGTTGGTATTCTCAGCTGTAATCATTTTAGAATTCCCCTATACCCTCAAATCCTCGCAATAATCAACTTGGTTTTGGGATCAGTAATGTAACAGATTGCAAATATCCTAACTGAGATAAAGTATCTGCTTTACAGTGTTTTCATCCTGTCTACTGTGTTGCAAAGTAGTAATTGCTAAATAATTGGGTCCCATGGAGCTATCGAGCAAACAAGCCTATGACTAATATAAGGAACAGTAATTGGTCTACTAAAATGGTCCCTGTGTGTCGAGTTCCGAGGAGCTAATGATGCCACTCTTCAGAGGGCACACTGAAGGCTAACAATACTTAGTCTGTCCCTTTGATTTCTGTTTAGGACAACTTCCGAGATAGGCCACAGGCTTCAGCTGTCCAGTGCCCTCAACTCAATTAAAAACGACTGAGTAGGATGTCGCTGCTTTAGGATAGGTTTCAAGATCAAATTCTGTTTGAGGGTTTGGAAAGTGTTTTCAGCATTTGTAGACCATTGAAAAGGAACCCCCTGGCATAACAGTTCGCTGATAGGTGCCATAATAGTTGAGAACTGTTCTATGTCTCTTCAGTGAAAGTTTGTGAATCAGAAAAAACACACCACTTTGTTGACATTTTTAGGAGTTTCCTAGTGAAGCACTTCCTCACCCTTTTTTAGATCCATGTAAATTGCAGTGTGAGAGAGTATGAATTCAAGAAATCAATGATATTCTGATCTATTCCCACTCAGGGGCTAATTGTAATGTTGTTAGGAAACTCTTCCGACCAAATTGGTTTCAGTTGGCGAGATGAAGTTACTGATCCTAGAATTGCTGACTATTGTTAAAAAATCAAACTTGAATACTTCTTATTCCAGTCTAGGGGGCCCTCCTCTACCTCCTCTGATACCATCTTCACAATCTCACTTCTTACTTTCAAATCACATTGGCAATGAGTTCCCCTCTGCTATTTCACCTAGCCATGGTAAGAAAGACTCAAGGCAAATAGGTAACAGGAGGGTTTACCCCCCCAATCCAATTATGAAGCCTAGTTTGACTTCTAGCACGACAATTTTGCCCAGACCGCCTAAACTACCTAGTAACACTTCTGAGCCTTCTCCCTCCTGTCCCTTTCTAAAGAACCAGATCCCTAATGTCCTCAAGCAGCCTACTGTATTTATGGTTCGTGTTCCTAGCTCCACAGGAAGAGAAGACGAAGATTCTCTTATAAACAAGGTTACACATTGGATTTGCCACATTAGGGGCTGCCGGTCTTTAATAAGGAAGTATATAGTCAGAGCCCAAAGGTATCGATCTGAAGATAATTCTACTGATACTATCAAACTTACCTTGGCCAGTCACCCATTGACTGAGGGTCTCTTGGCACTGGAATTTAGAACTTCTTCTCCAGGTTCCTCGCCTATCCAGTTCAGGCGTTTTCCTCTTGTTGAACCACTAACATCGAGGGGCTTTGAATCAGACCCACTGAAAGTGGGTCAATCTGCTCTTGACAACAATGATTGACTTACTTCTGTATCTTTAGCTGCAAATTCTAATATTGTTTTCCCATTAGCTCAACCCCATAATAACATAGTCTTACCCCGCACTATCTGTGAGAATAATGTTGATGGATATAGTGTTTCTTTACCACGCGAAATTTTGATCATGTTGATGATATCTTAACACTCTCCACGTCAAATCTTAAAATAATCTCATGGAATATTGCGGGTCTATGTAATAAATTGTTGTTGCCAGACTGGAATAATTATATCGAAGAACACGATATATGTATTTTTCAGGAGACCTGGAGTCTCGTGCCATTATATAAATCCTGCTTTAATTGTTTTTTCATACCAGCAACTTCTATTGGCCGTGGCCGACCTTCGGGGGGCCTTATTGTTTGGGTTAGTATTTGTCTTAATTGTAGGGTAAAACATCTTGAGAGTTTATCTTTGGATTTGATGCGGCTAACATTGACCGGGACTAGAGGGGGTCCTGTCATCGAGCTTTTTAATGTTTATGTCAGAGGTACGAAGGGTGGTCAGAAGTCGCCACTTGTTACAGCTTTGGGTGACGAACTTACCTCCTGTCCGCCTGACTCTTTAATTTTGCTGGCGGGGGATATGAATTGCACCTTCGAACCTTTGGCATCAGAAGATCTGCTAGAGACAGAGGTTGAGGATGCCAGGTGGGGCATTCCATCCCTCACTTTACCGCCAATTAAGAAGTGGACACAACATATCTCCCTTATGGTGGAACTGAATATAAAACCTACACAGCAGGCCATCCAAATGAACGCTTTAACACTTGAATTTGGCCTAAGAGCTGCTAACGGCAGAATGCCCTCTGATATCCCTGGTGCTAACACCTTCAACAGAGTATCATGCCCATCTCAAATCGATTATATTATAATTGATTGTAGATTATGGAGATGTTTAGTGGATTTGGTTATAGTTCCTACCATTGAAAGTGATCATAATTCTTTATGTTTGTCTATGAAGAATCCTTGGTCTTCTGATTGCTCTCATTTTGGTTCTGATTGCATCATGTCTTCAAAAGAGGTAGTTCCTTCTAACTGCAGGAGGTATTTGAAATGGCCGAAAATTGTCTGTGATGCTCAAAAACTGAATGCTATAAAAAATGTCCTGTTGGCTAAAACCACGGAACTGCATACAGTATGTAGCGTCGTGGGTGGACCCCCTAAAATTGGGAATATCTACCTAGAGACAGTTGAGTCAATGGGTTCTTTTTTGTGGCATCACCAACTTCTTGTAACTCCAATAAGTCCCTTAAAGTCTCATGCTTATGGTATAACTCGGCGTGTAGGCAAAAAAACCGTATCCTGATAGCTGCTGTTAAAAAACGCGATTGCCACTTGGTACAGAGCGCTAGGAAGGACTATAAAAAGACAGTATTAAGAGCTAAGCATGCCTGGGAAGAATCCTTTTGGTTAGATCTAAAGGCTGCCAGTCTGGCCAAAGATGGGAATGCCTTTTGGAAACTGTTCAGGAAGACCAAGGGCCAGGACCCCGATATAATTCCCAATCATATTACGAACCAGGAGTGGTTCGATCATTTCAAAAAACTTTATTCTGGGGATGTCGCTCTTAGCTCAGGAGACTTCTCTGGTTCTTTTATGTCATCCTCTCTTATAGAGGCATTTGATCCTTTTGTGGAACCTGAAGTCTTGGCTGCTATTAATAAAATAGCTCTAGCCAAGGCTTCCGGACCAGATGGCCTCCCTGGTGATCTGTTCAGAGCTGATCCTCAAGAGTGGGCCAGGTATTTCACCATCTTGCTTAACGCCCTTTTTAAAGGATCCCCCGTCCCAGAATCTTGGAAGGGGGCAGAGGTGATCCCAATATTTAAGAATGGACCTAGGGGAGACCCTGCCAACTATCGACCCATCAGTCTTATTGACGTTGGTCAGAAGATAGTTGGCCGGGTCTTGTTAGATAGAATCTTGACATGGGTCAGCGATAATAACATTCTGTCTGACTACCAAGCGGACTTTAGAGCAAATACGGGTACTACTGACCAGGTCTTTCGGCTCCTTCTTTTATATTGGAAGGTGGTCTTGATTGGCAAGGGCAGTCTTTATCTGGCATTCATAGATTTAAAGACCGCCTTTGACCTAGTTCCCCGCGATCGCCTGTGGCAGGTCTTGAACGAATTGGGTGTTCTGCTGCCCATCCTAGACCTTTTGATTTGTCTCCATGTGGGCAATTATGCCTGGGTGAGGTGGGGTTCTCAGGAACAGAAAACGGATAAAATCCCCGTTAATAGGGGAGTCCGCCAGGGCTGTGTTTGTATGTGAATGGGGTGGTAAGTTTCCTGCGGGAAACTCCAGCTGATGCCCCGACCCTGGCGGGCGACAAAGTTCCTGCCCTACTCTTTGCCGACAACACCCTGTTAATTTCTAAAACACCGGCAGGGCTGCAAAAACTTTTGGATAGGTTTAAGTTGTTCTGTAGATTGAGAGGCTTGACCATTAACACTTCAAAGACCAAACTTCTCTCGTTTAACCACTGTAGATCCCTTAAAATAACTCCTACTCTGGATGGTGTTCCGCTAGAGCTTGTTAACACTTTTGATTATTTAGGAATTAGAATGTCAGATAGACTAAGTTGGAGACCCCACATTGATAAAATGCTTTTGAATCATAAGCGGGTCGCGGGAGCAATTGGGAAGGAACATCGCTCTTCGCAGAGCAGGCCCATTGCTCCTGCCCTTGTGATTTATGCTGCTAAAGCCGTTAGTTTGGCACTTTATGGTGCCAAACTCTGGGGCTTCGACAATGTCGATGAAATCTCAAGATCTGAAAACAAATTCCTCAGGGACTTGGTCTCGCTCCCCAGGGGTACTCCTCTTAAGCCCCTGATGAGCGATATGGGCAGGCGCTCATTTAGGGATCTTGCTAGACTACGTCCCTTGCTCTTTTGGGCCCGCTTATGTCGTACCCCTGAGCTATCTAAATATGTTGATGGCCTTAAAGAAGTGATGAGCTTGACGGGCTCATATAGGATTGGTTGGCTGTCCAATGTTAAAAAAGCTTTCTGCTCAATGGGTCTAAGAGAAGTTTGGGAGTTTGAAAAACATTTGAGTAAGGCCGATCTTAAGAAGGCCTATCGGACCTGGATTGACAAACTGGAGAATAGTACTCCCAATATAGGTAGTCTGACTGGGGATTTTTATATACATAAACAGGTGGTTGGGCTGGAGTACTATTTTGATTTTATTCAGAAACCTAGAGATAGGACACTCTACACCCAGTTTAGGTTTGGCACACTCCCTACTCGCGAGTTTTCCAGCAAATGGAAACCCCCCATCAAACTATTGCAAACTGCCCATGTTGCAATGGGGAGGTTGAGACTATAGCGCACCTTTTGTTCGAGTGCCCTGCCTACAAAAACCCTCGTTTAAGATGGCTCAGTCCCGTCTGTAGGCAGTTGGGCACTGCGAATTATCGTGTTGCACTTAGAATTTTACAGTCAGACACCAGTCCACTGCTGGTATGTGGTGTGGCCAAATTTCTTGGCTGGTCATGGATTATTAGATTTAGGTCTCTCCGTTTTCTGATATGATTTTTTTTCTTTTTAAAATTTAATTATTTATGGCTGTTTTTTCGATTGTCGATTGTCCCTTTGGGGGGCAGAAATGTTTGGTGTAGCAATGTATCCCTCATTTTATGCTTCCTCCCTTTGTAACCATACTCCTTTTATCTTCTTTTTCTTTTAATTTCAGTTATGTTATTTGTTTATAACAAATTTGTATGCTTTTATGATATGTTTTTTATCGAAATAAAGCTTTGATGATGATGATGATGATTATTGCCTAACTCCTCAATTACGAGGATCGTGATACTGCTTTCGAGGGAGCGTGGCTCACTTACCTACCAAGGATCGAACATCGCAATCTTCCCAGACTTCACGCCCATGGTGCAAGAAACTTGCCGAAGGTATATAGATATTAAACGCTCCCTACAGAAAGCAAATGTTAAGTATGCCATGCTAAATCCGGCCTGACTTTGGGTTCAGATCGAAGGAAAGACGCATGCTTTTGATTCCCAGGGTGAGGCGACGAAGTTCTGGAAGAAACAGCAAGGCAAAAGCGGCTAATGTGAACGAAATGGTGGTCAAACCCCTGCCCCTTGATGACCAGTGGCACACTTATACATAATAATTTGCAAGGCCATCGTTTGAACTCCGGAATGGAACACCAAACATAGTAATGTTTTGCATCCAATGATTTGCCACTGAACATCGCTGAATCCTCAGGTACTTCTGATTGACTGATGTGATATGAGTCCATATTGGGCGGACATGACTCTAACTTTATATACTCTATGTAAAGACGGCTCCACTGGGGCGTTGCCTTCCCCCCAGGATGTCATCCTGCTCTCTTTTTCCCTCTCTCTATCTCTTCTTCTCTCTCTTTCCCGACTATTGCTATTGGATTGGGATTCACCGGGTGCCTTGTTTTTGTGTGTTTGATGGGCGTGGTGGGTGCGTGTGGGGATGGGATTTCCTTATTGATGTTTACTGTTCGGTTATATGTTTGTAGGGAGTACACTCTGCTTTTTCTGCACAATGTGTATTTTTCATAATCCTACTTATTGTAATGCTTAAATGACCCCTAGATAAGAGAGTGGCCATTGCTTGCACCTTATATGTCTATCCTGGAATGTACGGGGACTATCCAATCCTAAAAATAGCCGTCAGGTTTTGGCATATTTAGCCAGACATTCCATTCAGATAGCCTTACTTCAAGAGATGCATTACGCACCACTACCCACGCACAGTTTTGCAACGTCGTGGGGTAGCCAACGGTTTTTTGCCATTTATAGTACATATACCCATGGGGTGTGTATTTTGATCAACCGCTCCCTTCCTTTTCAGGTCTCAGAGGTGGTAGCAGATGATGAGGGCAGGTATATTATTGGGTTGGGACTGTTGGGGGGAATATCGATTTTACTGGTCAACGTGTATGCACCAAATGTTGATACTGCCGATTTTTTCCCCTAGATCGCTACTCTAATTGATCGCTTGGGAGCAGATAATATAGTTATGGGCAGTGATTTTAATCTCACACTAGATCCCACTGTTGACACCACAGGGCCTGGCCACAATACAAAGCCACAAGCTACACTGGGCCTTACTGGCCTATTGGATTCTCAGCTACTCACAGATCCATGGCGCGCGTCACACCCGGGGACCCACAATTACTCCTTT
The DNA here is from genome assembly GCF_964204655.1 of Triturus cristatus. NCBI lineage: Eukaryota > Metazoa > Chordata > Amphibia > Caudata > Salamandridae > Triturus > Triturus cristatus. Next base: position 444,923,102 of record NC_140581.1, read on the forward strand.
TACTCTGCTCCACATAGCTCGTGGTCCCGGATAGCCCACTGGTACCTCACACCACATTTGGCAGCTTCCCAGGAACAATTTGAGTTCTCCTTAAAATGGTCTTCAGAGTTACCCAAGTATTTGGTTATCTTTTTTTTTTTTTTTTTTTTTAAAACCTTTATTCGTGCATATTAAAAGAACAAATACGGGCCTACAACCTTCAGGCCGGCCACGGTACGGTTAAGCACTGATACAAACATTACGGCCCCTGTGCTTCAACGGTCAAGGTTAGCAACGATTTATGAAACATACACTGGAGAGATCCTTGACCCCAGGGAAAGGAGAAGTGAAGGTTAATTTTAAAGTTTTCAAAATAAGTTTATCAGGGAAATAGTCAGTGAAGAATAAGAACCAAGGAGATTCGAGTCCGCACGATATCTTCACCACACGGGAGAGCAGCAGCATCATTAAAACAGCAATGGAAGTAAAATCGCAGGCAGTGAGGCAATGCAGTTATATAACAGGATAGTCACATGAGCAATTACGCACCCCTCCAGTGCCGCCCCCACTCAGTCAACCCCCCACCCGGACCCAGAATCGAAACAAGTATAGCGCAGAAACATAAAGAGAAAAAAGGCCCATAGAACTAATTAGAAACAGTAAGTTACCCCCCCACCCTACACCAATGCGGAGGCTACGGCCTTCCCCCCCCCCAGCATAGTGCCTGGCGCCCAATAAACCCGAAATATAGACAAGAAAGAGAGTAAGAATAAAGTAAAGAAAGATAAGAAAACAACACGGGAGAGCAGCAGCATCATTAAAACAGCAATGGAAGTAAAATCGCAGGCAGTGAGGCAATGCAGTTATATAACAGGATAGTCACATGAGCAATTACGCACCCCTCCAGTGCCGCCCCCACTCAGTCAACCCCCCACCCGGACCCAGAATCGAAACAAGTATAGCGCAGAAACATAAAGAGAAAAAAGGCCCATAGAACTAATTAGAAACAGTAAGTTACCCCCCCACCCTACACCAATGCGGAGGCTACGGCCTTCCCCCCCCCCAGCATAGTGCCTGTCGCCCAATAAACCCGAAATATAGACAAGAAAGAGAGTAAGAATAAAGTAAAGAAAGATAAGAAAACAATACACCTATGTTAAAGGGGGTGAGAAAAGAATAGGACTATTCTAATCTAAACTCCCAAAAAGAAGAAGGTGGGGAGGAGCCTACGTATCATCAGAGCGCCCTAAACCATCGGCCATCTTTGGCTTCCACACACTGAGAACCCACTACCCCAAAAGCGGTCGTGTGAAAATGAATTGTCACAACAATTTAGATGAAGGAAGACAAATCGCGACGAATGCGCACAAAGTACACATACAGTTCCAGTCCCAGTACAGCCCCTCCGTGAAACCATGGCGATATTAATCAGTCTAGCCCTGGCCCGATCGCGGGCTTGAGATTAAGCCAGCCCCTACATGAAGGCCCCGCATCCCGTGCAGACAAAGACAATATGGCAGTTTGGGAGAAGATGGTGAAGTAGAATCCCAAAATGGCCGCCGACCATCCGTAGAGGTCCCTTTGTGCACCACATAAAGTCCAGACATGGCATGTAGAGTACAGGAGTTCCACAGAAAAGAAGCAGTAGGCCACCGTGAACGATTCCTCGAGGATGTTAGGTGTTGCTCAGCTGGATACTCCTGCAGTCGCGGTGAGGCAGGCAACAATGAAGCAGGCAGCAATGAACGGGGAAACAAAGTATCCGCTGTTAAGCTGGAGAGCAATTGATCCTGGGTGCCGGGAAAGCCAGATGCCGGCACCAGTGTAGCACGATCACACACAGCCGTTGCGTCCCCGCAAGAGGACAAAAGCACTGGCAGACCCACGCCGTGTTGATGACAGACGGAGCGCTCACGGCCCGCAGCCGACAACAGGGAGTCAAACTGCTCACTTAGCGCCTGAAAGCGAGCAAACATTTGTAAACGAAAGTCCCGCAGGACGGCCAGTACGGAGCCGCATGTCAGCGGAAGCTGCACCCCCACATCGGCAGCAATCCGGGACGGCACTGTGGAGCTGGTGGCTGGTGGAGGGAGGGCGAAGCGGGCAGCGGGCAAGACCGGAGTATCACCCCCCAGCCGCGAGCAGGCAAACAACGCCATGTTTTACCGCCGGACGGTACAATGGCCAGGGGGGGGGGTCGTAGCAAGGAGTCAGTTCCCCTCAGGTCTGCGCCGCAACTGGGAAAGCCAACAGTCGCCTCCCTTCCCTCGGGTTCTCTTTGCAGCCGACTAGGCAATAGAAGAAGGGGGTCGGCAGCCTCCCACAGCGCGGTCCACCGATCGGGGCAGGAGACCCGCCTCACCGGGGCTTACCTTACAGCCCCAGCCCTTCAGGCGCAGGGTGCAGGAGGTGTCTGGCCGTCCCTCCCCAGGCTCATCTGGCGACAGTCCGTGGTGTTAGGTGAGGTCGGGACCGCGGGGCTCGGATTTGCGCTAGCGGGTCCGGGGACTGCGGAGCTTCCTGGGGGCCGGCAAAGGCCACAATGGAGCAGGGGTCCAGGGCGGAGAACAAAAACACCAAAAACTCCGGCATCCGGGCGGGCTGAGACTTCGGGGAAGTGGCGGCGTGGACAGCGCGTCGTCGTACACGTTTCACCTCGAGAATCGGCAAGGATAGGAATCAGGATAATAGTCCGGGGCCAAGGGCCGACGGAGCCGGGCGCTCAAGCGTCTGCTCCGGTCGCCATCTTGGCTCCTCCCCCCGGTTATCTTCTTAAATTGTAACTCCGCTGAGGTTGTACGCCTTAATTAAGGACCAGCGATTGACCGCCTCACGACCCAGGGTAATGGATTAAACTTCCCATTCTGAGGCCGGTCGAATCGCCATAATAAAAATGGTAGTCGTGCCGCGGTTTCTATACTTCTTTTCAAATATCCCCATTGCGTTAACTGTGATTTTTTTTTATACACTCTGGTCTTTAATCATTTGCCTCATCTGGACAGGCAAGCAACCTCGTATAAGCTGGAACACTTTAATTATGCCATACGAACGTGGAGGCTTTGGAGTCCCCAATTTTTATTTGTATTACCTTGTGGCCCAAATCCAGTTGACGTTTTACTGGTACCACATGGATGCCCGAATTCAATATCTTAAACCTGACGGTTCGCAAATATACACAAACTTGCTATCTGTTGTCTTGCCACAGGGTCTGCCTCGCTGCCCCCCTGAGATTCAGACGGTGCCTACAGCGTGTTGGGCTTGGTCCTCAGCGCACATTCCTTTAGAGGATAATCCTTGGCTGCCCCCAACCACTGAGACTCTCACCAAGTGAACACTACTAAAACATAGGCTTCTTAAGACTGGTGACCTATTTACGGGCTCCCGGCCATGTTTGACCACTGAGCTACTCTCTCACAGAGAGGCTACATATATGGACAGCTTTCTCCTACATAGAGTTTGAGGCTCCCTAGTTAATGCCCTACCGGATCCACTGTCAGATCCGGAGGAATTTCCTCCTCTAACACTGGTTATCACTTCGCTCGATAGTACTCACTTGATCTCACGTTTATATCATTTATCCTTATCCCTCCGCCCTGTAGCTGGTATTAAGGCATGGGCGGCATGGGAGCGGGATTTAGGTATCTCTATAACAGACACTAGATGGCATTTCTGCTGTGCACAAACAGAGTATGTCTCAAACAATCACCGCCATAAACTTTTACATTTTAAATATTTACATAGAATATATGTGACCCCAGTATTTTTAGCGAAGATGGACCCCAGCATATCACACGCATGTGTCAGATGCACTATTCCAGCAGCTGTTTTCCCGCACCTTGCATGGACTTGTGCACCTGTGCGAGCATACTGGGAAGAGATCTTTCAACATATCTCCCTTATGGTGGAACTGAATATAAAACCTACACCACTGATGGCACTATTGGGGTATGTTCAGCCTCTTAAAAAATGTGTCAGAAGGTTCACTGTGATTGCCCTACTTATTGCTCAGCGACAGGGATCATTACACTGTGGAGGATCAAGAGTACCTACTGTGAAGGCTTGGTTGTGGGATATGATACACTGTGACACTATGAGCGACGTATATGTCACGCTATTACCACCCACCGCACCCCCCGAGATATTTTGTAGCCTCTGAGGGATTACATGAGCACGCATTCTCTAGATAGTGACTAGGATGGACTGCGGTAAACTATACATTGTCTGGACATTGGGTCAACTAGTATCCAACAATTGATACAGATATTGTAGAATGGTTACTACGGCAACTGCACGAATAGATATGGTCAGATACACGGGATTAAGCACACGAAGTGTAGAATTGATTACATGTTTATTACCTGCTCATGTACCTTGCTTTTTGTTGGGGTATTGTTCTTAATGACATATTGACACACCACTGTGTTGGAGTGCAACAAACTAACCTACCGCGATAATACTATTGTTTGTCTATGTTTGATATGCAAATCTTAATAAAAAATAGACCCTCCCAAGAATTCTTGAGTTACGTTGGAACACACAGGGCAACGGATCCTTCTGAGACAGAGATCCGCTCTGATGCCAAGAGACCGTGCTATGTTGGGATCTAAGGCTCCAGACCCTTCAACCACCAATGAGGTTGCCGATACATTAAGACAGGGTGAAGACAAAGGTCTAGGGCCCTTCTTCAGAGTAGTCAGCATGACCTCATCCAAGATGTTCTTTTGATGGCCTTTCTTTCCTTCAGGAGCCACCCCATCTTTTGCTACTCCTTGGGCTCCAGGGGTCCTACTGACCAAATCTGAAGCAGACAAAGAACAAACGTTAAAGTGTTTGGTAACAAAATTACTTATTGACCTAGCTAGGGGTGAGAGAGGGGCATTTTCATTCATACAGAAGGGCCTTCTGATATATAGGAATCAGAGTCAATTGGATCATTTTGTTTTTTTGACCCCGCCTTCCTCCTCTTACAGGGCCTCTCGCGCCCTTTGCCTTTTGACACTCCAGGCAATGCCCTCTCATGGCAAAGTGCAGGTGGAGAAACACAAAGATGATTTCCTCCCAAAAAACCTGTTCCAGAATGGTGGTAAGCCAAGGCCTGCCAAGCCTTGGGAGCACAAATAAGCTTTGTTTGGGTCACGGGCACAAGACCAAGGGGTGCAAAGCACCACCCCCTCCCTGCCGCAAGTCCAAACCCCTGGTTCCCCTAGGGGCTGAACCACAGTGGTGGGGGTGCCTACACTACCACCATGCCCCTGTGACCCCATCACCAAAACAGCAAAAAATGCTTATTACGAGGCGGCCTCTGTAATTGCAACCCTTTCCTTGCCTTGCGTTTCCTTGTCTTGCTCCTGAGTCTGTAATCAGGCTCTCACCCCTATAGAGCACTTGTCTATTCCAGGACGTCAACAGTGCCTGGCATCCCGCAGTAGCGCTAAAACAAAGCAGCGAGTGAGCCTGCGAGAAAGAAGGACGCGAAAGTGGACGGGCTGGTACAAGCATGGTAGGAGCGTCAGGAGCAGCCAAGAGGAAGTGAGTCTTCCAGTGGATTGAAGCAATAGATGAAGGGTGCTCACCCAAGCAAGGTAATAGTTTGATGATCAACAGCCCACTCGCCGTGTACTCAGCGTGCTACAGCAGTAGTTTTTCACTGAGGCCCAGCCGTGGAATGTCCCCCAAAAATTCATCGCAAATTAATAATGAATCATTATTTAAAATAAATTGTTCGCTATTACTCAATGAACTTCCCATGCTTGACTTCTACAAACCTAGCAGCCTCCAACTAAAATCTAAGTAAAATAAATAAGTATTCCATAATTAAAAATCCACTAAATAATTAATTAAAAAATAATAATTGTTAATTAATTATTACTTAATTGACTTGCCTCCCTATACCCCTACAAACCTAACAGCCCTTAAATAACATATAATGAAAATAAATCAATATTAAATAAGTTACACAATAAATATCGATCATATAATTAAATACAATGTATTAAATTATTCATAATTAATTATCACCTAATTTACTTCCCACCCCATCCTCCTATAAACCCAACAACCTGCTACAACTCTATAAATTACTCAAACAAAATCAAAAAACAATTCTAACTCACTTAAAATTACATGCTATATTTTAAAAACAATAATACCGTTTATATAACCAATAGTAACACATAAATTAACACATCAACTAAAACATATTCAAATAAATGAAAAACGATATTTGTAATGAATATATTATTGAAAACGATATTAAAATCAATATTATTTAAAATTATATTACTTCTATCAAAAAACAATATTCTTGTCAATGATATTTGTGCATCACAATATTTGTGTATCAAGATATTTATTGTCCAGTATTTCTGTCTCCAGGTATTTTTAAATCGATTTTTGTCCAAACACCCTTGTGGGAATTGGTTGCACACTGCTGGCCTAAGAAATGGTCTAGGGGCCAGATTACGAGTTTGTCGCAGTTGCGCCGTCTCTCCGCCAGCACAGCTGTGCCAAACCAGCACAAGGACGACTCGCCATAGGGCCCCCTTTGTTCCTGCACCACCAGCCTTTTATTGGTGGTTCTCTTGCCATGGATAGGATTGCTGTGTGGGAACTCATAATATGCTCAGAGCAAGTTACATTGTGGTGCACCACCGCTAGGGAACGACTGCTTTAGTGAGGTAAGCGCTATACAAATACATAACAGACACTCATAGTATTTGGTGACATCCTTCATAACTTTGATGAGGAGCACTCTTGTCTTCTCATTCTACTTGATCGTATGGCAGTATTAGTTACTGTAGACCTCAGAACTCTCTTAGACACGGTCAAATTTATGATGTGTTTTGTTGAAACAGTTTTCAAATGTTTTGAGTCATACCTCTTGGATTATACACAGCAAAATAAAAATAGGTAATCCTCCAGGAAAGCATAATTCATTTTCAACGTTTTTCTTTTCCTGGAGGGGAGGGGCATTTGAGCCAGAAATCCCTCAACACTAAAGGGTAATTGTAAAATTGCATTTTCTTTTGTTTTCCTAATTTTGTGTGTTGCAAGTTGAATTATATATTTTGTCTGTTGTAAGTGTTCAAGCTAGTGTTTGGTGTTTGAAGATGGCTTTTGATTTCTTGATTGATACATTTGTTTTGCTTGACTTTACCTATCTTTGTCTTTAGGGTTATGGTTTGATTTGCAAAGCTTTACATCTCTTTCTAAATTTACTCTGTATTCTACCTAGAAAGCAGTAGTTGAGGTTGATCATTTTAGATAGTTAGCAAGTTAGCAGAGATGGCATTTTATTTGATGAATGCTTCCTAGGTCCTACCTCAAATAATGAAGAAGCTCTGAGGCAGGATCTGAAAATGAGAAGGTATCTGAAAGAGAAGATCCTGGAGTAGAATCTGAAATTGATTTTTCAGTCAGTGGAGTTCCATCTGATAATTTTGTAGTGATTTTGAGGGTTGTAATGTTCCTGTGCAAGCAACAATCTGTGCAACAGAGAGACTGTGGAGTGCCATGTTTGTGTCCAAGTTCAGGTAGGCTAAACTTGAGTGCAGCAGGGAGTGCTCCATTGGCATCCCTCAAATTTAGTTCAGGCCCCAATTCCCACATTCTCAGCAGGTGCTGGTATTAAAAACAATATAATTATTTTGCTATTATCCAGTCTCTCTGGCTGATGACTTCCTTAAGGAAAATGTGTACCAAACACATTTGCATGGCAATCAGTTTCTGAGGAAGCATGGAGGCACTCTTGGGCACACCTATACTCTCCCACTTTATTTGGAGAGTTGAAAAAAGTTCTGGGCCTTACACTCAATATGGGAATAATGCACAAACCCGCCATATAATCTTACTGGTCATTTTGTATGGTTTAGGCAATGTCCAGCTGTGCATCAGTCGTGACCAGAGATAGGTTTTTGATTGTGTAGTTCATGCTGCATTTCAATAATAACTCTGCTGCATTGCCGCGAGACCACCCAGTCCATGACATGTTGTTCGAAATTCAACCTGTCGGGGAATATTTATCTGGTGAGCTCCAGCGCTTTTTACTCCTGGAAAGAATCTAGCTGTTGATGAGTAGTTGATCCTTTACAAAGGGTGACTGCTGTTCAGGCAGTACAAACCTAGCAAAAGGGCTCATCATGGTGTCAAGATGTACATGTTGTGCAAGAGCTCTACTGATTATGTATACAGCCTGAGAGTATATGCAGGGAAAGACTTCAAAATAAATTTAGCCTGTTGCCCACTCACGTTAGGAATTAGTGAAAAGATTGTATGGAAGCCCCATAAAGATAGATAATTTCTGTACAGATGTCCAGCTTTTCAGTGAGCTGAACTAGGCTGGCAGAGTGGCTTGCAGTACAATCTGAATCTATTGCAAAGGATTCCCTCTGGAGCTTGTGGTAGGAACCTCCAAAAAGGCCAGATAAGTGCATTGCTTGCAGCAAACTGCTACATGTCAAATTCTTAGATAGGCAGGAAGTACATATGCTCACTGCACTTCACAATAAGAGCCCTTGTCTTGTCACAGTCTGGGGTCAGTTGGCAGAAGCCCACAAATCCACCTGAGTACAAGTGGATGGGCAGAGTGGATAATAATGACCAGGTTTTTCAACCATTTAATGTAAGTCATAAAACCTGCACATTGTATAAGAAGCTGGCTACACAACTGATGCAGTTGGAAACATACAATGTGTATTTGGTCTATTGTCAGACCCCCACAGCAAGAAATAGGGAGAACATTTAGTATTACGGTCCCCAATGCCCATTCCAGCTAGGCCTATGTGTTCTAAATTGCTTCACTTTGTACCACACAAAAGGTAATTTTTGGGAAATTGACAGAAACCTTCCATGATCTAATACTGTAATGTCTATGTAACCTTTCAAATTGTTTCATTTAATTTGGAAAAAAGTACAATAATCCAGGATTGTTTCTTCCTAAATTAAATTTGACCCACAGTGTCTTTACTGACTCAAATAGGTACACATTGTTCTTTTTGTGGCATGCTTGCCACCTTCATCCATCGTCGAAACATGTCCACCATACTAAAAGTGCATTACAATTAATGCACATTAGATAATGGAGAACGTGACACCCACCATGTTTTGATGTTGTACCTTATGCACCAAAACTAAGGCCCTGGTATGTAGCATTTAGTGGTCACAAAATACGTTTTGCAATTTGCAACCAGTATTTTTGTGACTGGCAAAGAATTTATGAACTGATCTATGCACTGATACATCCATTCTTATAATCCTAAATCATAGTGGTAATACAGTGAACCTCATGAATATTAGTGAGAGAGGTCACAATTGTAACTAATTATGATTGGATACTGGGGTCAGCAGACCACCATGTCTGTAATTACTTTTTAACAAATCAAACTTATTTTGTTAAATGCAGCTAATTTTCCTTAAAAGAACCAGACTGTATTTAAAAGGAAACATTTTCTTTTTTTTGTTAGTTTAAGAGTTGTCACTGAACCCCTGTACCTCTGCCTACTCTTCAATAAGCTTTTGTTTTACATTCACAAAAGCAAATGCATTTCCACAGCCTTCGTTTTGGAGACCACATGATAGGATATTCAAAGGTTCATTGCAGAAGAAAGATACACACAACCGTTCCCAGGCAGATTAGCATTAACAGTTCAACTGGAATGCAGTTCAGTTTCCCAGGCAACAGAATTCCACATTGAAGGAGCACAGGGGTTGCATCCTTTAAAGAACACCTACTTAACACAACATTTACCCTAATAAACAATAAAAACATCATTGAGGAACCCATTGTAATACATTGCATAGCAAGGCCTGTACATCACAAGATATGCTGTTTTTTTGTTTAAAAAAAAAAAAAAATTATTGAAATTGATTGGTGTCATACATATTTAAAATTCGAAATACGAAATATAAAATAATAAAAACCCTGAAATATCTCATAAAGCATACCCTGCTTTCAACGACTGGTATTGGCATATAGTTGGCTTACAGTTTTCCAAAATCAAAAGACAAAAAAATGACGATTTAATCAAAAAATGTCCCCCAAATTTTTTCAAATTTTCTCCCCCCCCCAATCCTCAAAGCATAACTTCGCTCACTTATCTTTACTCTTCGCATTTTGAGTAGCCATTCATGCATGGATGGAGTCTGATTTGTGCGCCAGTTTTGAAGTAACAACGATCTGGCAACTGCCATGCAAATATAAACCAATTTAGCGAATGATTCAGATAAATTGAGGTACGGATTGAAAATATCCGGATATGATAATTAGAACGTAAAAAAGCAAAAATGTCTTCCCAGAATGCTTTCACCATACTACAATCAATTATTACATGTGTCTAATTAGCTGGGGCGAAGTTCAAGCATCGGAAACAATTCGGTATATGGTTACTATACCTTTTGGCAATTGCCGCCGGCGTGCGATACAAAAGCCATTTTCCAAAAAATAACATTCTGCGCCAGTTAGCTCCCCTTAATGTAGAGAAGTTAAACTTATTAATAATCCGCCACGTATTCAATGATAAAACATGATTTTCTTGTTCCGCCATTTTTTGACAGCTTTAGAGCCCAGATCGCCTAGTCTGGACAGAGCTAAACAACGTTTCCACTCTCCGGGTTTCCTTATCAAAGTATCATTAAAAAAAAGATTATTGTTTAATAAAGAAATCTGAGTAAGCGATGTGGGAGCATACTGTTGCAGGGATTGATAGATTTTATTATAAGACCCGGCTAACAAAAAATTTCCTGAAATTAATAATCGCATCTCCGGCGGGGTTATCCACCTTGTATGTTTTAAAAAATCACACACTTTGCTAAATCCAGCTTTAGTCCAATAACCCATTAAATCAGAGCCAGCCCCCCGCCCTCTAAATGAAAGTAAATTGGTCAACAAAGAGGAAGAATTAAAAAGAGATAGAGAATATCTTCTAAGCAAGGCCGTACGCTTCTTAAAAAACCATGCAATTATTTTATACCTTACCAGTTTGAGAGATTTAGGAACTTGAAGAGGGGAAGGTATTTGACTTTCCCAAAAAAATTAAATCAAAGAAAAAACTAATGTATACGTTTGGATTTGGAATTGGGACTTTAAATCGGGTCAAATACTGAGCAAAGTAAGCACTGTAGTATTCTGTGATATTTGGAAGTGCGAGGCCTCCATTGTCCAAATCCTCATAGAGAGTACTCAACGGAATACGAGGCGTTTTATGTGCCCACAAAAAGCGCGAAAATATAGATTCAATTTAATAAAAAATGTACCTGAGAGAAAGCAAGGAATCGTTGAGAACAAAAAATTAAACAGCGGTAAAATAGACATTTTTATCAAAGCAACTCTGCCCAAGATTGATAACATTAGTTTATTTCAGCGAGTTAGCATTGAACAAACTTTTTGAAGAAGGGGATCAAAATTCAGACTATAGAGATCTTTAACTGAAGATGTAAAAAAAAACCCGAGATATCTTTTAGGTTTATTATTGATACAGCCCCTTAAGTCCGGATATAAATCAGGATTATGATTGCCACAAACCAATATTTCTGTCTTCTTTATGTTAATCCGATAGCCCCCGAAAGTCTCAAATTCCTCAAAAAACTGAAATGCTCGAACTTGAGACTGCAAATCGGATTTAATGAGTAGCATGATATCGTCAGCGTAAAGTTTTATTTTTGACATTAATGGAATCGGAGTCGAGACCTCTGCACACTTCCGAATTGCAATTGCAAGGGGTTCGATAAAGAAAGCAAAAAGAATCGGTGATGAGGGACAGCCCTGACGTGTTCCCCGATGAACTGAGACTGATCCTACAGTTTGTGAGTTAATAATAATATTTGCTTTTGCACCCGTATAAAGATTCCGAATGAAATTAATAATATTTGGCGGAATATGAAAGTGTTGCAAAATAATAAAAAGTGTCTCCCAAACCACCAAATCAAAAGCTTTTTCCGCATCAAATAACAGAATTAATGCTGGAATCCTCCGTGTCTCAAAATAGTCCAGGGCTTCCGACGAATAATGGGTATTGGTCATCAATTGTCTACCGGCAATAAAGCCATTTTGGTCTTCGTGAATCAAATCCGTAGAAATATAATTACATCGAATTGCCAGTAGTTTAGTAACGATCTTATAATCCGAATTTAAAAGGGTGATTGGACGGTATGAATTAGGATCTCTAACATCTTTCCCCTTCTTCAAAAAGCGGACCACGGTGCTCTCGCGGAACGAGTCTGGAATAGGACCTCCTGCCATGGAATTAAGCAATTGTATAAAAATGTTGGAAAAGGCAGGAAAAAAAACGTAAAAAAATTCCGCGGGTAACCCATCTGGGCCAGAGGCTTTCCCCGATGGAAGTTCTTTCACTACCGACTCTACCTCTTCCAAAGAGAATCCACTTGCCATGTTTGATTGCTCGGATTGGGAGAGGGAAGGAATCACAGCTTTCCTCAAAAATTTTTAAAATTTTTGCTGGTTTATTTTATGCTGATGGCTATATATTTTTTGATAATGACAATGCATTATCTTACCTATCCCATCCGAGTCAGTTGTATATTGATAAGTAACAGGACAATTTAAACCCCAAATTAAATTGGAAGCTACTTGTTCTTTAGCCTGCCAGGCTGAGAATCTACCCGTAAAATTACTTTCTTCATATACTTTCTGGTATTGACTACGAAAGAACGCCTCTCCTTGCTCATATAAATATGTGCTGAATTCACGTTTGGCTTCATTTAATTGATCTTTAATATTTCTAGAAGGATTTTGTTGTCTTAGAACACTGAGAACCTGTATACGATGTTCCAATGAGTTTTTTTTAGCCCTAGCCGCGGTCGATGTGGCGGCATCTTTCCCAATAATGATTCCCCGAATAAAAGCCTTTAAGGCATCCCAAATAATACTAAGAGGAGCGGTACCAGTATTACGAATTATGAATTCTCTAATCTCGACTTTTAATTCGGAGACCCATTTTTCATCGTTGAGATACAATTTATTAAGAACCCATCTTTTAGGAGACCTTCTAGTATCCCGGAGAATAAATTCCCTGATGAGCAAGATATGCTGTTGACTGATAAGAAATATACAATCTATTTACAGCAATGCAAACCATCCCATATTATTTACAAACATAATCCTCATATCTTTTCGGCATCACCTTTTTGTGAAAACTGCATCCCTCCATTCCTTAAATATCACACTTAATGCCAGACTGTTTTACTTGTGAGGATTCCCTGCCTTTGTTCCACATACCCAATTCGATTTCAAGACAATTAGGCCCTAATTATGATGTCAGTCGGTAAGCCTCCGACCGCTCGTTGGAGGCTTACCAACCAACATCCTTGGTTTGAATTCCGACCCCCATATTATGATTATTGTGGTTGGAATTCAAACCGGCTGGTCAATCTGTCTGGCTTCCGACGGGCTCAAAGAGCCCATCGGCCACTCGGAAACAGAACCTAATCCCTTACAGACAGCGTTTCCGCCATTGGGAATATGATGTCACTTTCCGACAAGCTTTCCATGTCAGCCTTCCGACATGGAAAGCCTGTCAGAAAGCGACTTTGGGGGGCTCCCCAGCCGGGCCCCCTTCTTCCGTGGCCTCCGGTTGGGGGCGAAGGGGGCACCTATGGTGTCCCTGTATAAATCCCTGCACTGTATGGCAGGCACCACGAGGTGCCTGCCACATGGTATAGGGATTTTACAGTGACTGTGTAATCACAAAGGAGACTCCACAATGTGTGGAGGGGGAACGGGAGGCGTGGGGTTCTAGGAGCTAGCGGCCTCCATTGCTAAATGTTTACCACAGAAATCTGCTCCTAGTGAAGTGTGACCCTACTACAGTTTATAAAACTATTGTGAGTTAGGACATCTCACAAAAAGTAACGGACTGGTCTCACACACCACCTGGTGTCATGCTTCATCATCGGCCAGTCCTCCCTCCAAAACCTTTGTTTGATGGAGGGCGGGCATACACCTGGAGACAGGGATGCACTTCTAAACTAAAGAGTGGGGGCCCGTGAGATGGAACGTGAAGTTAAAAATCATTATAGTTACCAGAAAGGAAGTTTTAATGTGGCCAATAACTATATGATACTAAAAACAAAAGGACGGTGGGTGGGGTGTTTAGTGTCCCCTAACCGTCTCGTGAAAGGTCAACATGCTTCTGCCTTGTAGGCCCGAGCGGGTCCAGGGCATTCATCAGGACCTAAGTTTGAACTGGGGGCTCCGTTCTTACCAACAGGTAGCAAGAAAGTACCACTGGGCGAGGACTGGCCGATGATGAAGCATGACACCAGGTGATGTGTGAGACCAGTCCGTTACTTTTTGTGAGATGTCCTAACTCACAATAGTTTTATAAACTGTAGTAGGGTCACACTTCACTAGGAGCAGCTTTCTGTGGTAAACATTTTACAGTGACTCACATTTCTCAATGGGAGCTTGTGCTGGGGCCGGTTTCCGACCGATACACATGCTCCCATAGGGAAATCGGAGTCTGAGACCACACTGTGTGTGGTTGCATCGTAATTGCGGATTTGGACCGCCGACCTGAGGTCAGTCGGTTCTGAAACTGCAGGGATGTCGGACGGAGGCAACTCCGACCGACATCTCAATTAGGGCCTTAGAGACTTGGCACGAGTTCCACTGTTTTGTCACCTTCCACACACCCAATGCTGTGGCATACATCCAACACTTTCTTAGGTTCAGACCATTTGAAGTTACCATTCTTGATCCCTGTTCCAATTCACACTCTAACCTCTTCTCAAACCTGCGTTATTTTTGTGAGTATATTTCTCTTGGTATTGATCCACTCTTGATCTCAACGCACACTTGTCCAGATTAACCGTGTTTGTTCTGTTCATCCAAGGTGCAAAATCACATGCATGCCACTCTCCCTCTCAACAGGAAAAATGTAGTCCCTTTCGTAACAGAATGAGGAGTTGTTTTGTAACTCCATAACAATTTCCTTGCTTCCACCTTTCAACTTAAGCCTTTTCCCCAGGCTAAGTGGATGCACTCGCCAAACACCTGATTAAATCTCTCAACTAAACCATTTTCATGGGGATTATATACCATAGTTTTGATATGTTTAATTCCTTCATGTTTAAGAAATGGCTCACATGAATCACTAGCAAACTGTGGGCCGTTGTTTGAAACCATTGTTTTCTGGACACTCTATGGCATTTTGGGATTTGATGTCCTTAACAAATACTATTTCTGGCCACTTTGAATGATAGTCCACTAGGACAAGGGCAAACCTACTGTCAGGTCCCAAACACTCTTTTATCCACTCATCCTTCCATATAGCTCCCCTACACGCAGAATCAATCTCTGCCACCACCCAATTATCTTCATTACCGCCCGCATCACCCTCTAGCAGCAAACCTGAAATTGTATTCCTGTAGTCTGTATAACCACTTTGCTATGCGGGGAGTGGCCCTTTCCACACCCTTTGTGTTGAATAAATCAATAAGAGGGCAAGGATCAGTTCTCAGCTCAAAGTGAGTTCCCCACACAAAAGTCCAGTAGTTTTGCCCCCCAACAACATGGTAAAGCCTCTTTTTCATTGAGAGAATATGACCCTTCTGCACCCTTTGCGAACGCAACCACTCTTTCCTTTCCTCTATGCTCATGCATTAATACAGTGCCTAGACCATGGCAACTAGAATCTGTCACCACAATAGACTTCCTCGCTGAATCTAAGGGCACCAAAACATTGGCCTTCCTTATCGCTGTTTTAATGATGTCAAACGCTCGTTGACACTCTCCTGACCAGTCAAACCTAGTTCCGTTCTTCATCGGCATTTGCAACACATGTGCCTTATGGAAAAAATGCTCTACAATTTTGGAGTAATACTCTGCAAGACCAAGGAAATATCTCAACTGTTCCTTATCTCTTGGTAATGGGATCTGTTTAATCGCCTCTATTAACATAAAATTAGGATTGATCCCTTTGTCAGACAAGGGAGACCCTAGATATTCCACTTCTTCTTTCCATTGCATTTTCCTAACTGCACTGTTATTCCAACCTCTTCCAGACTGCCCAACACCTTCCACAACACTATATCGTGCTATACTTCATCTTTGCCCCGCACCAAAATGTCATCCTGGAATAACAAAACCTTGGACAACCCCTGCAGCACACTCTGCTTAACCCTCTAAAACACAGCAGATTCAGAGGCCAAACCGAAAGGCACTCGTAAGAACTGATACGTACCCTCAGGCATAATGAACGCTGTTAAATGCTAGGATTCCAGATGTAACTATACCTAATGATGAGCACTAGAAAGAGCCAATGTGCTAAATACTTAACACCTCTTATATTCATCCTCATCTCACTGATCTTTAGGAGGGATGCCTATCCACCCAAATGATTAAATTCATATATCGAAGATAAACGCACATACAAATATTTCCCTTCCTTGTGAGCACTATCTGACTCAGCCACTTGGATGCTTCTACAGGTTCAATTACTCATTCAGAGCATAAATGTTTGAACTTATCAGATAACTGCTCCCTTAAAGCCAACTGCACATTCCTTACCTTATGTACCCTCAGGACCAGAACATCCTTTAAGACAATGCGATGTTTGAATTTTTTCAAACACCCCAACTTCTAGGAAAACAATTTTGGATATTCATTCTTCCATTTCTCGACATCAGGTTGTGTTGCAAGCAACACCTGGTCAGGGTGGTTTTGATCCAATACATTTCCCAACGTTCATTGTTCTCCCAATCCTAACAAGGTTTTACCATTCTCAACAACATACACCTTTCCTTGAGCACTTCTACCCTTGTATGCTAGCTCCGCTTTAAAATAACCTAGTATAGGCAGCTTGACACCACAGTAACCATGTGGTTCCACATCACATGCTTCACTCATGCCTATCTAGTTGAATTTGTCTATCAACGTATAAGGAGAACAAAAATCTGTCCACATGGACAATTCCACTCCATTCAACCCTATCACACATATAGGAGGACAGTACACCTCTTCTTTTATGCATTCATATCCTTCTACACCACACACTACCAAGACTTCTTTCACATCCCACTGAGAGTCGTCATCTTCACTATTCTCAGAACACTTTTTTTAAATCAAATTCACACTGCTCTTATTATCATCCATTCTTCTCTGTTTGCATACCCTGGAGATTTGGCCTGTCTTCTTGCACTTGTAACGTCGCGCATTCACCGCCGGACATGCACTAGATTCAGCCAAGTGACGTGTGCTTCTGCATCTGTGGCACTGTTTTCTTGATACATCCTTTTGGGATTCCTTATTTGTCCTACCTCATTTTCACTACATTCACTTAACTTTCCTTTAACTTGTTTTTGTCACAATTGTCACCTAATTCTTTCACATAACAGGATGTATTCTCAATGTGGTGTGCAATTGAAATGGCTTTCTCCAAAACAGGATCCTTCATTTTCAACAATTTATCCTAAATCTTGGAGTTACTCATCCTGTTTATCATCTGGTCCCCAATTATTTCTTCTTGTAAGTTCTTAAACTTACAAGGCACTGACAACACTCTCAACATTGCCACCTACTGCTCAATAGTTTCACCTGGTTGTTGAGCACGTGTAAATAACTTGTGTCGTTTCGCCACTATGCTTCATATTTTTACCAAAACTTCCTCCAGTCACTTAATAGCGATTACATACATATCTTCAGGACCTTCTTCAGCATCTAACCCATCACCACTTTTATTCTTATCACCATGAGAAATTGGTAACGTTTAAAGGACTTTTCTACCCTCAACCCCCAGACTATATTTTAAGATGGCTAACTTCCTTTTTTTACCACAAAAACATCCCCACCTACTGCTTCTAAATAAATGTTGAATGTTTCTTTCCAGTCTTCCTCTTTTTTTCAACATAACAAATTAAAATAAATAGACACCCTCGACAAAGGAACTACTAAGCACAATAAAATTACATAACCAATGTATTCAATGTTGTCAAATGCTTTTCTTGACCCAATACAACAACCTTGTCCTCACAGTCTGTTCATAAGAGCTGGTTCCTGGTACCCCTGGTTATCAGAAGTAAAAGAAAGAGAAGTTTTCCCTTTATAATTTCATCCCTTGTAGTTAATTTTTCCCCCTTATTTTCCTTTTAAAACCAGGGACTGATGAGAATGATTGCATTATTAGTCCTTCTTCACTGAATTTCTCTGGTTTTATATGATTAAAATCTGACCCTAACTATAATGTCCCTGTAGCCTTTGTTTTTTTTGTTTGGGCACGTAATGCAGGACTGGAAGCATGCCTTATAGTGAGAGACAGTATTTACAGCGTATTCAAAGATGCCTGCCTCACCCACTTTGGTTTTATTATTGGGATTAGAGATGTGGTGACACCCACTTGGGATTTAAGTAAAGTAAGGACTGCACATACCATAATGCTCCGTTGTAAAGACACGTCCACTGAGGCTTTATTGAGGGAATAAAGAGCTGACAACTTACATCAGTCGCTGTGTGTCTGAAGTACCGCATGGCTCGTGATCAAGGAGCACATCCGAAACGTGTAGGGCCAAAACAGGAAGCGGCATGTTGAAGGGGCTGCTATCTCCACCAAAAAATTGGCGCTTTGCATCCAGTGTGGGCCTCCTCATAATGGGCAATTCTTTTGTGGGATATTTGGCGGCCAAGCCTGGGTCGCGAGGAGGAACCGCCACCTGTGTGCGGCCCTGGAGTGTCGGAAAGTTCGGGCACGTAATGCAGGACTGGAAGCATGCCTTATAGTGAGAGACAGTATTTACAGCGTATTCAATGATGCCTGCCTCACCCACTGTGGTTTTATTATTGGGATTAGAGATGCGGTGACACCCACTTGGGATTTAAGTAAAGTAAGGACTGCACATACCATAATGCTCTGTTGTAAAGACACGCCCACTGAGGCTTTATTGAGGGAATAAAGAGCTGACAACTTACATCAGTCGCTGTATGTCTGATTTACCACATGGCTCGTGATCAAGGAGCACATTCGAAATGCGTAGGGCCAAAGCAGGAAGCGGCATGTTGAAGGGGCTGCTAACTCCACTGAAAAAATTGGCGCCTTGCATCCAGTGTCGGCCTCCTCATTCATTTGTGGGAGATATATATATATATATATATATATATATATATATATATATATATTACCTACTGGCGGTCGCCAGTAGGTAGTTATAGTTAGGACCCTGTTTCCATAGGAAAACCGCAACATTCTATTTGGAATAACTGTGGCGCCGGTCGACGAATCCTCGTGAAATTTTCAAAACTAATGGGGCGCTACGCTCCGCTCCTACTCTGAAAGTCTCGGGGGGATTCGTCAAGCGGGGGCTGAGAAAAAAGGGGGGTCCCAAAACGCGTTTTCCCCATGCATTTTTCCATAGGACCTTTAGACACAGCTACAGCCCGAACGGCTGAACAGAATTACTTGAAATTTGGCAGAGAGGTAGTCCTCAGGTCAAGGAAGTGCCTTTTGTAGGTCTGGTGTAAATCTGTTCTGTAGTTCCTGAGAAAATAGCATTTAAATCAATATATATATCTGTGGCAGCTTACCGTGCGCTTACCCTGCGCTTACCGTAAGCTTACCGTACGCGTACGGTGCCGTGCGCGAGCTCAAATCTGATTGGTTGTCACATGACTGTAAACATTCGAATCGGACGAAATCAGGAAGTGTCGGCCGCCATTTCGTGTGTTTCACACATAAAAAAAAAGGGAGATAACTTGAAAAGGGGGCAAGGAAGAGAGTTACAGACCCCCTAACATTTGAAAGGGGGTCAAAGAAGGACAGAAAAGTACAAAAAAAACATTTATTCATTTTAAAAAAAAATCGCGGGGTACGCGTACGGTAAGCTTACGGTAAGCTTACCGTACGCGTATGGTAGAAAAAAAAAATAAAAAAAGAAATAAAATTCAGATTTAAGTGTTTAGATATTAGGGGGCTCTAAAAAGAGCCGTTGTGTTTATGAAGTGATTTTTTAGTGGTACCTACAAGTAAGTACCGATGCAGAGTCTAAGGTTCAAGAGGAAGACTCTGTTCCCTTCATCAGTGAAGTGTACACCATCTCCTCTATAAATGTCTTGCATGTCGTAACGCAAGTTGTTGTGGTAAATGGAACCCATACCATAGTCTCGGAGGAAAGCAGAAACAGATTTGTTGACGTGCTTTCTTGCTTTGTCAATCTGCGGACAAAAATGATTGGACCAGTTCCATTTTTGCCTTTGGCATATGTTAGAATATGCAAAGGCAGTTTTAGGGAAAAGTGAAAACAGTTGTGCAAAGGTCTCCTTCATAAGCATTTCCAGACCTACCCCAGTCAAAGAGCCTAGGTCATTGCCACCACAGTGCACTATTATGAGGTCAGGGTGTTGGATTTGCATGAAGGATTTCACCAATGGCATCAATTGGTGCCACTTTAACCCTCTCTGACCAATCCATTTAATGTCTACATTTGGCAAAGCAAGGTCTCTCACCATACCTGTTTTCTCTGCATACTTTTCACTCCAGAAGACATAGCTGTGCCCTACAATCCACACTGTGAACATCTTCCAAGGAGATCTGGATGCACTCAGGAGGTGTATTTCAGTAGAATGGGAACAAGAAATGAAAGACAGTTTGGAAATGGAGGCATACATATATTTTTTTTTTTTAAAAAGAACTCATTGGCTGTTTCATACCATTCTACACTAAAAACTAGGCTGTATGTGTCAATTTATAGAAGCATGTTTTGTATTGGTACAGAAAAATGTGTTACCAAAGAACAGTACTATGGATTTGCTGTTAGGTTTGAAAAGTCAAGCACTCTTGCTCTTTGGAAATGAAACATTGTGTGGTGAACTTCTGACCTAACTCTACACAGCAGTGTTCCAAGAGCTGTTGCTATGGTAGCAGGCAGAAGTCAAGTTGGGGGAAGGGTACTAGGCTGAAGTCAAGTTGGGGGAAGGGTACTTTTGGAAAAGGGTTGGTTTTCAACCAATAGAAATGTGTGATTACATTTGAAAAAAAGGGGGAAGCACTGAGATTTGAAATTTACATGTATATGTGTGGAAAAAGAGAGGGAAACATTGCCATTATCTGGTTCTGCTGAGAGGAGAGAGGTGTACAGAACAGAGATCCTGGCTCTGATAATCTGCTGTTTGAGTGCCACATTTCTTTCACAACTAACTAATTTTAAAGGTGAGTTATGAGTTTGAGAGGGGATGTATATGGTAAATTAAGAAATGAATAATAGAATTGGAATTCCTTTTGTTGAAGTTGTGTTTATTATTTTGTGTTTTGGGAGAAATTTAAATGTAAGGAACATGTAAAATAATATGGACTATGTTTTCACCATAAAATAAGGTGTACTGGTATAAATGAGGAATACTTTTAGGGTTTGAGGTTGCAGTCAGTAATGCAAATACATTCAGCATCACTAAGGCTGGTTGCCCTTGCTGGAGTGTACTCAGTCACCCAGGTTACACATGTTGCTGGTCACAAAAAGCTGTTTGGACATGTGCTGTTTTCAGAATCTGAAAAGTGGATTCAAAATGTGTCAGACTGTAAAAGTACTTATCACTTGCCAAAAAAAGAGTAGTAAGTGTGCTTTCCAATTGGCAAAGAAATTTCGTTTTCTGACTAATATCAAACCATGACTCTGTGTGCAAAGAGGAATTATAGACAGAGATTTATTGCGTATTACTCTGGTAAATTTACATTTGAAATAGTAGGAAAGGGGGAGCTATTTTTTCTGCAGAAGCAGACTCTTAGCACACACCCAGCTGCTTATCCTGTAGAATCATGCATAGTATTCACAACCGAGTGGGGTTTGAGGTTGCAGTCAGTAATGCAAATACATTCAGCATCACTAAGGCTGGTTGCCCTTGCTGGAGTGTAGTCAGTCACCCAGGTTACACATGTTGCTGGTCTCAAAAAGCTGTTTGGACATGTGCTGTTTTCAGAATCTGAAAAGTGGATTCAAAATGTGTCAGACTGTAAAAGTACTTATCACTTGCCAAAAAAAGAGTAGTAAGTGTGCTTTCCAATTGGCAAAGAAATTTTGTTTTCTGCCTAATTTCAAACCATGACTCTGTGTGCACACAGGAATTGTTTTTAGATATTTAATTTGTGATGGTGTTATTGTGATTTTCACTTGTAGGAAAGGGGTACATAGTATTTTAAGATTTGAAAAGATCATAAAAAATGTAGTAATATATTTAAATAAAATAAAGGAATTTTTTTTTAGTTTTTTTCAGGTATTGCTGAAGAGCAGTGAACAAAATTTAAGATGCCTACAAAATCCAGACTAAGGAAAAACCACAAAAAAAAACTATATTTGAAGACAACTGGAGGACCTAAGTTAGTTGGAGATGCTCATGTTGGGAAAAAGAGAAAGTGTTCTGGTAAGCAGACAAAAGATTTTTTAAACAATATCTTCAAAAAAAGGAAAAATGTACAAAATGTCTGTACTGGAAAGAATGTTTTAAATAGAAAACAACAGGAAAAAATTGAGCATTTAGTTAATGCAAATATACCTTCAGAAACAATAAAGATTAACTTAAAAAGAAAAACAGCGTTTAAAGAGATTCGTAGAAAAATGTTTCAGAGAAGAGTTATGTCCAATTTGATAAAGGATGTGAAGAAATATAAGAAAAAAGCTAAATTTTATAAGAGAAAAAAATAAATTGAAGCCATTGCAGCAAAGGCTTTAGAATTAAAAAGGAAACTATTCATTTTAATTTTGAACAGGATGCGTACATTAGATAAAATGGTCAATGTACTGAAATCACAAAGCAAAAGGAAAAGACTAGTGAAAAGAACAAACTTTTGTAACGTGTTTTTAGGAGAATGGATGCATAGTTCAAGTAGTGAACCTTTTTTTAATGAAGAGAGTTATTTTCAAAGTAATAGTTTGCTGCATGCAGTTGACACCAGAGGTTGTGCTTATGAAGTGAAAAATGGTTGTATAATGGAGAAGGAGAAAATGGTTCCAAGAGATGAGGTACAAGTGATGGCGGATGAGGCTATGGGGAGACGTCCTAAAGCCCCAGTGTACACTTGGAATTGTAGTAGTATTTGCACTGTGCGTCAGGAATCTATTGATAAATTTCGTGAGTTTCTAAGAGAATATAGTAAAAAAAGTGTTAAACAGAAGATTAAGGTGCTTCAAAGTCTAGATCCATGCAGAGTGAGAGAGAATACTGGTTTGCAGGGACATTCTCTGGCTTGTCTATCTAGAAAAGTGTGTAAAAGTGTTTTTCATCATTTTAGGATGCTGGCTGTTCATCATACTGAAATGAGAAAGTTTGTGAGACGATTGTATTTTGCTAAAAGTCCAGCAATAAAGTTAGATGAATTGAATAGGGCTCTGTTCCGTGGATCGGTATCAGATGTAGAGAAGGTTACTGATGAAATTCAGTTTTGTTACTTTGGTCCAGAACAAGAAAGTGCAGAAAAGGACACAGTAAATGAGGAAGAAGTGGAAGAGAATGTAGAACCCTCTGTAAGTAAGACATTTAATGATCACATAACAAAATTTGCAATAATCTCTAATGAAAGACCAAATATTACTTGTATTTGTTGCCGCAGAACTCATTATAGAAAACAAACCAGGAATGTTGATCTCTACAGAAAAAGTGAAAATGAAGATAATTATAAGTGGAAGGATTTTGCCACATATATATTTCTTGAAAATTGTTTTGAATTGGGTGAAGATCAGCGTATTTGTAAATACTGTTACAACAAGTTAGAAGAAAATAGAATGCCGACCAGAGCTGTACATAATAATTTAGAATTGGATGCTATTCCTGACGAACTTTCTGAATTAAATACATATGAGTCTATACTCATTCAATGTGTTCATCCGTTCCAGACCATAGTACGTATGGAGCCCAAAACTGGTAAATTACCTCCTTCAGATTTACTGAGAGGTTTAAAAGGTAGAGTGGTGTATTTGCCCTTGGATTTGAAAAAAAATATGGAAACTATTGATGCAGATACTTTGGAAAGTGAACCATTAGTTATTCTGGTTAATGGTGTACCTACAAAGAATAAGAAGATTTGGCAGGAGCTGGTAGATGTATGGAAAGTACAAAGAGCAAATTTGAAAAGGAATAACAAATGGTATGAATCAATTTATATAGAAGAAGAAGAAGAAGATTTACAAGAAGACACAGAAACACCAACTGGACAAATTGAAAAAGTGGACAAGTCAAAGGAAGAAGAAATTTATGAACATTTTAGCATACATCCTCTTCATTCAAAAGAAGTTATGGGAGACAATATTGATCTGTTTCAGATGAAGAAAGCAAAAGGAACTCCCGTGAGTGTATGGGAGGAGAGCTTGGAAGCTCGATGTTTTCCCCAGCTGTTTCCTACAGGAAAAGGAGGACGATACGATGAACGTCCAGAACAGATTCCAGCTTCTGAGTATCGAACTACAAGACTATATGCAGAAGATCCAAGATTTCGGCAAAGTATTCCTTATTTGTTCCATCTTTTATTTGAAAGCGACTTGTCTGCATTATCATATGCAGTAAATCACATTTTAAAAAGTGGAGTACATTTACAAAATGTATCTGCTAAGGATTTTATGGAGAAAGTGCAGCACCGAGATGATCATTTGGAAACACAACTGCTCAATCTGATGGCTTGTCAGCGTGGGACAAATGAATATTGGTACCGACGCCATGGTGAATTAAAATGCATGTTACGGAATTTAGGAACACCAACATGGTTCCTTACCCTAAGCTGTGCTGAGTACGCTTGGGATGATTTACTGGATTTTCTACGAGAGGCAAATTCAAACATTAAAAACATCGAATACAAGACAGCAGGAGAACTGTGCTCATTGGATCCGGTTAATGTTTGCAGATATTTCAATCATAGATTTAAGGCTATGATGTCCTTCATCTGCAATAAAAAAAATCCACCTCTTGGAGAAGTAGTGGATTTCTTTTGGAGAAAAGAGTACCAGGCAAGAGGTGCTCCTCATATTCATATGCTGTTGTGGATCAAGGATGCCCCAAAGTTTGGAACAGATACTGATGAAGCAGTGTTATCTTTCATTGAAGAATATGCAACATGTGCTATACCAAAAAGCACAGAAGAGAAAAAGTTAAAGGAGCAAGTTTTACGTTTCCAAAGTCATCGGTGTGGAAAATACTGTCGACGGAAATACAAGAGCAAAGATAAATACTACACTAAATGTCGATTTGGATTTCCTAGACCTGTTCTTTCATTTTATCCATGTGGAATGCTAACATGGATATACAGTATGTAGCTGACAATTCCATTGCTGTTGCTCGATATGTAACGTCTTACATTACTAAATCAGAAAAAACTGAATTGAAAGAAATGTGGGAAGAGATTTCTCACGAGAAGACTGTCAATAAGAAGCTGTACAGTTTCAGTTTAAAGATGTTATCGCATCGAGAAATTGGATCCTACGAATGTTCAGATAGGTTATCTTCTGCAAGTCTCTACTCGAAATCAAGAAGAAGAATTTGGGCAAGTTTAGGCCTTGCAGCAATGAGAAATCGGGTACTGAAATCTGTTGGAGAAATTGAATATTTGGCCGAGAATGACCCAGAAAGTACAGATATTTTGAAATCAAACATGTTGGACACATATTATCCCAAGAGAAGTCTTCATCTAGAGAACATGTGTCTCTATGAAGTGCTGCAGAACTACATTTATTCACGGAAAGCCACAGAAGACATCAACAATGGAAAATATAAAGTCATTGGTGAGGAAGGATGTTTGGTGAAGCAAACAAAAGGAAGTTTGATAAATCACAGGAAGCTGAGTTGTGACACTACTGACAAAAAGGAATTTTACTACTTGGCTCTTTTACAGCTCTTTAAACCATGGCGTACAGAGGACGAACTACTGGGAGAATTTCAAAGCTATGAAGATTCCTTTAATGCTTGCAAAGACAGCATAGAATGCAGTACTTTCACAAATTATGTGCAAATGTTAAATGAAGAAATTGAACAGGAAACTACAATTGCAGCTGAAGTAGCTAGAGACAGTTCTCAAGACAGCCAAAGTTCAGGAACACTCAGTCAAGATCCCCTAGGACAACCAATCGTTGAAAATGAAGCTGTAATAGCTATGACTGAAGTGGAAACGGCTATGAATCAAGCTTAAGAAGAATTTATAGACTTACCAAATTTGGAAAGACAACTGAATGAAGAGCAGCAACAAATTTATGAAGAGATCAGAAACAAAATTGATCACGGATTACTACATGAAAAAAAAGAGTGCTCATGCACATCATTTCATCCAATCAGGATGTATGTAAGCGGACAAGCTGGAACTGGAAAAAGTTTCTTAATAAAAGTCATCAGAAGCTACCTACAGCAAAAAACGGATTCAACTTTGTCTTGTGTGGTTACTGCTCCAACTGGGTTAGCAGCATATAACATACAAGGAATCACCTTACATCGTTTGCTAATGTTACCAGTGGAGCATGAGAACAAAATACAATACCACAAGCTAACTGGAGAAGCATGCTTGGAAGTTTCAAGAGTATTGAAGAAGATGCAAGTTCTCATTATTGATGAGGTGAGCATGGTATCAAACTTAATGCTTGCCTTTGTGCATTTAAGAATGCAGCAAATTCTAAGGACAGACTATGACATGTTATTTGGTGGAAAACATGTCATAGTTTTTGGGGATCTTCTACAGCTTACTCCAGTTAAAGGACAACCAGTGTTTAATACTGTGACACATGAAGACACAAAGAAGTCATTGGGAAGCATTGGTAATGCAAATATTTGGTCCTTCTTTGAGTACAAGCGACTTACTACTAATATGAGGCAAGCAAACGATGAAGAATATGGAAGTATTCTGAAAGATATCAGAATTGGACTACTCACTGAAGCTGGCACGAAAGCATTACAGAGTCGGTTGCTACATAATTTATTTCCAAAGGAAGAAATAGTTGCAGAGAAGATATACAAGAACATTGCAGAAAAGAAAAGTGTCATCTGCTTAATGCCAACTCTACGTGAATGCTCAATATTCAATAAGGAGCTTTTGAAATTGGAATAGGAAGAGATTAGGAAATTGGAAGCAGTGGACAAAATTCAGGATGGAAGAATTACTATCACATTAACAGGCAAACTGAAAAATAAATTGGATTCACTAGAGAAGAACATTTCCAAAACTGCTGGATTAGAAAAAAATCTATATGTTTGCATGAACTGTAGAGTATTTTTAAGGAGAAATTTGGATGTTGAAAAAGGTTTAGTAAATGGAGCTATGGGAAGAGTTGTGGGTTTTATTAATTATCAGAAAAAAGATGGAATTGAATGTTTAAAAATAAAATTTGATCAGATAGAAGAAGTTATAGACATTTGTCGTTGTACAGTTCGTTTCATGCTTGTGAAAGACTTATATGTACAAAGGAAACAGTTTCCGTTTTCTCTAGCATATGCTGTAACTATTCACAAGTCTCAAGGATTGACTGTAGATTGTGCATTTGTAAACATTGGTTCAACTGTGTTCAAAGAAGGTATGGCTTATGTAGCTTTGTCACGAGTGAAAACATTATCTGGTTTATTCATGATAGACTTTGATGATTCAAAAGTTAGTGCTGATACAAACTGTGTAAAGGAGTATAATAGATTAAGAAGAACCTATGCTCCTCATTTAGGTCAGTATCCTGTGTTGGAGAAACGTGTAGTTTCTCGAAAAAGGAGAATTGAGAATATCTGTATTGAGGATGTAGAGCGGAGGAAAAAAAAGAGGAGTGATGTAATTGCAAGCAAAAAGAAAAAGGAAAATGTTGAAGAGGTTGTAGGTTGTCATTTTGAAAATAGCTCTGGTGTCAACTGCTACGCTAATGTAGTGCTGAATGTTGCATTTTATCTGGAAAGTTTGCAAGAGCAGATAATAGTAAATCAGAGAAAAAGATTCTGTTCTGAGTTGAGTCTCCTTTTTCAAAAGCTGAGTAATGATAAAACTCAAATAGAAAGTGCTACTGAAATTAGAAAACTTTTAGATGTATGTTCAGGACGAACACAGTTTTCTCAAAATGTACAGCAAGACGCACAGGAATTCTTGATGTATTTTCTTCAGGTACTGGAAGAAGAAGGGGTACAAATTGAAAATATGTTTGGTGTCTCTTATAAATGGGAACATAGTTGTGAAAACTGTTTCAATACATGTGGCTCTAATGTTGATTCTGAAAGGTTTATTTATTTAACATTGCCAGACAGTAAAACAGTCACTTTTGCTAAATTAGTTAAAGATGCTAATCATAGCATGGAATGCGGTGAGTGTAAATCTGACATGTTTTCAACATTAATTTTAAAGGAATACGGACAGTATGTAATTTTAATGATGCAACGATGTAGAGCTGATGGTTCAAAATTGGATACTTTAATAAAGAAGTTTATAGGACAGCAATTATCAATTTCAGGAAAAACTTTTGTAACAGTTGCAATAATTTTCCATGAAGGACCTACTGTAACTTCTGGACATTACACAGTTTATCTTAAATGTGAAAAAGGCTGGACACTGTGTAATGATTCCCAATTGATTTTCAAGCAACGTTTGCCTTTTGATTTAGCAAATTCCTATCTAATCTTCCTGAAACCTAAATTTTAGAGAGACTTGGCAAGTTCTGTACAAAACAATTTTACCATTTTATTGGATTACCATTGGAATTTTCAAATAAGAAGATTTTTCAAATTACCATTTGGCCTAAAGGAAAGGTAACTAATTGTAATGTGGACTTATTTAATTCCTAATAAATCTTTCGGAAACCAAAATTTTAGAGAGAATCGGTAACATCTGTACAATTTAAATTTTGGAATTTTATTAGATTACCATTGGAAATTTAATCAAAAAAGAATTTTAAAATTACCATTTGGCCTAAAGGAAATGTAACCAGATGTATTGTGGAGTTATTTGAGATATATTATTTTTGTGATTATGCTTCTGTAACAAAATTGTCAGACGGTATTTTAAAGAAATAGTTATTGTTATTAGATGATATTTTTTTAGAATATTATGCATTTCTATAAAGTTATGTTTAAGTAAAAAGAGATTCTGGGCTTTTTTAAAACAATCTTTGAGATTGTTATTTTTTTTTTGCCCGCTGTTAAGTGATGAATGCAATTGCTTTCACGATTTATTGTGAGATGCAATATATTCTGAAAACAGCAAAAAAAAGGGAAAAAATTGTTTTTTGAAAATATGTAAATACGTGTACTGTATTATATAATGATTTATTAAATATTAATACTTTTTTCTTTTTTTTCAGATTGTGAAAGAAAATTTTCGAAAAAAAACAACCATTTTTACAAGTAATTTCAATTAAATTTTAATTAAAAATTAAATTGTTGGGTGGGTCAGGTAAGTCAGAAATTAGATGGTCCCTTTATTCCACTTCTCCTCAAACAGATTTTCAGTATTTAGTTATTAATCCCTCAAGGACCTTGTAATGTGGTAATTGTTTTTTAGTGTTTTAAAAAAAAAAATAAAAAAAAAAAAACGCTTACCGTACGCGTACGGTAAAAAAATAAAAAAAAGTTTTTATAAAAAAAGTTGAGAGGTAAGGTTGGCTCTTAAAAGAGCCGTTGTGTTCATGCAGGGACAGAGGAAAGGAAGAATGGGAACATTAGCTGGTAGGACAAATGTGCTGGTCTATTTTGTTGTTAATGAGGGGAAGACTGGTCTCCCTATGAACAATTAGACCATGGCAAAATGAACACCGCATTGTAACCCTCGCAAACCGATGGTTTGTTTCCACAGGACCAGAAAAAGGTGAATCTGCCCCCACAGAAGAAGGGCTCAGCTGAGCTTCCGAAGATGGACTCGGCTGAGCTGCTGTGGATGTGCTTGCTCGACTTACTGAAGGGTTTCCTCTAGTATGTCGTGCATGTGTCCTAGGGTGTACATCCTCAAGGTGTCGTAACATAGTGTGATTCCCGAAGGAATACTTCTTGTTAGGATTACCTCTTGAAAGAACACGCTGGCACAGCTTACAAGTCACCAAAGCAGCATTGACTTTTTTCTCGCCCTCAGGAAAAGTAAAATACTCCCATATAAAAGAGCTCTTCTGTTTCCTCTTTCTCTGCCTGATGGTGGTGCTGCTAGCCTCACTCTCAGCAGAAGAGTGCTGGTCTGCCATTGAATCCCAAAGACAACTCAGCTCCTTCTCCTAAGGGATCACAAGCAGAAATGAGGGGAATGGGTGTGGTGTAGGAGAGTTCTAGAACTGAAACTACTTTGAACCAATCAAAAGTTTTGTTTCATGATCACATGACCCACCGTGCGCGTACGTTACGCTTACGGAGCGCTTACGGAGCGCTTACGGTAAAAGTACGCATACGCGTAAAAAAGACACGCGCTCGCGCGCATGCGCATAACAGGCACTCCCCAACACTTCCGCGTAACGTGCGCGTGTAGCGTACACGCTTACACGCCCCATACGCAGTACGCACGGCTACGTAAATTGCGTAACCATACGCAAAAAGAGTAGAAATATTACGAACATTACGCAAACCGTACGCTTACCGTAAGCTTACCGTACGTGCACTTAAAAAAAAAAAAAAAAAAGGAAAAAAAGAATCTCTATGTTATACTAATATATCTTACCTGTTTGGTAAAAAAAAAATGAGAAAAAATAATATATTGCAGAATTTTTTTAAATTAAGCATAGTGTTTAAGAGAATATAAAGTAAAAAAACAAACAAAAAAAAAAAAAGCTTGCATATAAAAAAAAAAAACACGTTTAATATAAGAATTTGTAATAAAAAAATCATACAAAATCAATGAAAAAACCATGGGAATCACACATGTTATAGGTAAGAATTAGCATTTAAAAAACCATACAAATTCACTGAAAAAACCATGGGTTTCACACACGTTATAGTTAGGAATTAGCATTTAAAAAACCGTGCAAATTCACTGAAAAAACCATAGGTTTCACACACGTTATAGTTAGGATTTAGCATTTAAAAAACCTTGCAAATTCAGTGAAAAAACCATAGGTTTCACACACGTTATAGTTAGCGGACATTTCACTCATAAAAAACCATTGAAATTCCCCCGTTATAGTTAGTTAAGCTAACTATAACTCGCGCACCCGCAATCCACTGCTGATGACGTAACATATTACATCACTCATGACATGGTCAGTGACATCACTCATGACATCACTGATGACATCTCAAATGACATCACTGATGACATCATCCTTGTGACAGAGTGGTAGACCTCCTCTCACCCTAATGTAACCTTTGATACAAACATTCAAAAATAGAGACTGAAATTTTCAAAAAAATGGACATACCAATACCAGTTACAACAACCTCTTCAGTAATTCTTAGATCCACATACACATCCACTCATTCACCAACAGTCCTGTACAGTCACTCATACATGTACTCACTCATCATATGTACTCATACACCTATACATCCTGTTACACAATGCCACTCATCCATAGAGTTACTCACACACATAGTCACTCATGCTAATAAAGAATCAAACATACATTTACTTGCATATTCAGTTATACACACACCTCAACACGTACTTCTACAGAAACTTACACATACTTACTCTTTTAAATAATCACTAATAAAAACACATACTTATTCATACAGGAACTGTTTCAATCTCTCACTCTCACACATACTCACTTATATACACCAATAGTCAAATATACTTCTTTAAAACATATTTAGTAACTCATAAAGACACTATTGAGACAGTCATTCACTCACTAACACACCCATACACACACTCATCCAACCATACAGTCATGCACACATGCTGTCTTCAACACATACAACCAGAGAGTCAATCATTCATGCACCTATGCACTACGTAATACCCCCCACCGAACCATGCAGACATAAGACACTTATACTGATACTCAAAACACCAACTAATAACCTATATAGACACTCATGTAGCTACTCACCAACCCATGCAGCCACTTATACACAAAGTGAGAGACTGATACAGATATTTACATATTTAAACATTACTCACTAAGCCATGTATTCACTAAGATACACTTAATCAGTCAGTTATACAATCAATTTTTCAAAAACAAATCATCCATTTAGACACTTATATACCCATTTATTCTTCCATCGACCTTGAGATGTACATATATAAAACATATGTAATTTTCAGAAAAACACACATTCACTGGATGATGTCATCAGTGATGTCATCAGTGATGTCATTTGAGATGTCATCAGTGATGTCATGAGTGATGTCACTGACCATGTCATGAGTGATGTAATATGTGACGTCATCAGCAGTGCATTGCGGGCGCGTGAGTTATAGTTAGCTGAACTAACTATAACGGGGGAATTTCTATGGTTTTGTACGAGTAAAAGTCCAGCTAACTATAACGCCCCTGAAACCTATGGTTTTTTCAGTGAACATATATATATACATATAGATATATATATATATTTGCAAATAGAGAAGCAGAGAACTTTGGGTAGTTCTCAAGTGTAAGTG
Source organism: Triturus cristatus (assembly GCF_964204655.1). Classification (NCBI taxonomy): domain Eukaryota; kingdom Metazoa; phylum Chordata; class Amphibia; order Caudata; family Salamandridae; genus Triturus; species Triturus cristatus. The sequence continues at coordinate 444,955,531 of NC_140581.1, forward strand.
GAAAAAGCAGCTCCTGTATGGAGCACCCTCAACACCAGCGACACTCTAGATCTGCTCACCTCAAATGACTGCTTTTCTATCAAAGTCTTTTAGCATAGGATTAGCACAGTGCCATTCACACCAAGATAGAAAGGGACAAAGTATTTTTCCATTTCTACAGCAAAGTCTTTAAGCATAGGACTGGCACAGTGCTGTCCATGCTGAGCTGTAAAATGATAAAAAACCTTTTACCGCTCCGGGCACAGTATTACAGCTTTAAATTGGTAAAATACCAACCAAGCCAACCTGAAATTAATAAAAGCTACCTCTGACACATGTTTCACTCTCATTAGAGCTCTTCAGAGAGGTATAGGGGGCACCCGGTATAAGTCAAAACAATACCCTTTCAGGCATAGAGTGACACATAAATGATGCAAAAAACTCTGGGTAGGTCTCAAGTTTAGGTGGAAATCAGCTCCTGTATAGAGCACCCTCAACACCAGCGACATTGTCTGAAATGAAAATAAAATTTGTACAGCGCGACAATCACCTGGGGGTATCTAGGCGCTAAATCTGCTCTCCTCAAATGTCTATTTTCTTATCAAAGTCTTCAAGCATAGGATTAGCACAGTGCCATCCACGCTGAGATAGACAGGGACAAAGTCTTTTGCCATTTAAACAGCAAAGTCTTTAAGTATAGGACTAGCACAGTACTGTCCATGCTGAGCTGCAAAATGCCAAAAGCTTTTACCACTCCAAGCACAGTACTACAGCAACCCCTGATATGTGTTTCGCTTTAATTAGAGTTTTTTCAGAGAGGTATAGCTTTTTCCAGACACAAGTATATATGGAAACTTGGACCTAACAATCTAACTATAACCACCTACTGGCAACCACCACTAGGTAAGATATATATCTAGGTAAGATATATATACATATATCTTACCAAGATATATATATATATCTTACCTATATATTATCTACTGGCGGTCGCCAGTAGATAGTTATAGTTAGGACCATGTTTCCATAGGAAATCCGCAACATTCTATTTGGAATAACTTTGCCGCCGGTCGACGAATCCTCGCGAAATTTTCAAAACTAATGGGGCGCTACGCTCCGCTCCTACCCTGAAAGTCTCGGGGGGATTCGTCAAGCGGGGGCTGAGAAAAAAGGGGGGTCCCAAAACGCATTTTCCCCATGCTTTTTTCCATAGGACCTTTAGACACAGCTACAGCCCGAACGGCTGAACAGAATTACTTGAAATTTGGCAGAGAGGTAGTCCTCAGGTCAAGGATGTGCCTTTTGTAGGTCTGGTGTAAATCTGTTCAGTAGGTCCTGAGAAAATAGCATTTAAATCAATATATATATCTGTAAGCGCGCTCCGTGCGCTTACCGTAAGCTTACCGTACGCGTACGGTGCCTTGCGCGAGCTCAATTCTGATTGGTGGTTACATGACTGTAAACATTCGAATCGGTCGAAATCAGGAAGTGTCGGCCGCCATTTTCTGTCTCTCGCACTGAGAAACAAAGGTGGGGAACGTGAAACGGGGGCAACGAAGAGAGTTGCAGACCCCCTAGTGTTTGTCAGGGGGTCCAAGAAGGACCCAAAAGTACGAAAAATAAATTTTATAATTTAAAAAAAAAAAATTGCGGGGTACGCGTACGGTAAGCTTACCGTACGCGCACGGCAAAAAAAAAAAAAAAAAAAGAAAGAAGTAACAATCACATTTATTAAATAAATTAAAGGACCCACAAGGGAGAAAAAAGCAAATGTTACTGCGTAAAGAAAGGCAAGGCGCGCACGGCATGGACTGTGCAACGTGGGCGCTCGGTGCGCGAAGCGCACCGTGCGCGCAGGGTGTGCGCATAGTGAAAAACCAGAAAAAAAATAAATAAATAAATACATAACTTAGCATTTAAAAAACCGTACAAATTCACTGAAAAAACCATAGGTTTCACACACGTTATAGTTAGGAATTATCATTTACAAAATCTTGCAAATTCACTTAGAAAAGCATAGGTTTCACACATGTTATAGTTAGCTGTACATTTCACTCGTAAAAAACCAATGAAATTCCACGTTATAGTTAGATCAGGTAACTATAACTTGCGCGACCGCAATCCACAATGTGTAATTTCAGATGTCATCATTGATGTCATGAGTGATGTCACTGACCATGTCATGAGTGATGTACTATGTGACGTCATCAGCAGTTTATTGTGGGCGCGCAAGTTATAGTTACCTGATCTAACTATAACGTGGAATTTCATTGGTTTTTTACGAGTGAAATGTACAGCTAACTATAACATGTGTGAAACCTATGCTTTTTTAAGTGAATTTGCAAGGTTTTGTAAATGATAATTCCTAACTATAACGTGTGTGAAACCTATGGTTTTTTCAGTGAATATATATATATATATATATATATATATATCTTACCTAGATATATATCTTGCCTAGTGGCGGTTGCCAGTAGGTGGTTATAGTTAGATTGTTAGGTCCAAGTTTCCATAGGAATAATGTTTTTGCTTTACTAATAACCTTGGCACCATTTAAGGAATCTTCATGAAGTCTTCAAAAACTAGTTTGCCAATCACTTCAGCTGCTGTCTGTAACGTTTTAGGATGATCAGTCAAGTGGAAGCCTAGAAAAAGAGGAGGTCCCAAAACACGTTTTCCCAATGCAATTTCCCCTAGGGATTTTAGACACGACTACAGCCCAAACTGCTGAACAGAATTTCACCAATTTTGGCAGAAAGCTTGATCATGGCCCAGAAAGAGTAGTTTGGTAATTTGGTGTAAATCTGTTCAGTATTTTTGTAGTTACTAAAGTAAAAGGATTCATGTATATCTAAGGACACGGATCCGCCACAGATCCTCCGTTGTTCTGGACGGACTCACAGATCCACGCACCACAGCACTGGTGGGATTGGCTGGTTGTAACCATGAAATATATTGTAAAAGTGATAGAAGGGGTCTGGGTAGAGTTACCCAAACCACATGGGACTGATTGAGGGGTCTGTGAGGGATCACTTGTGGGCAAAAAATTCTCTCCAAAAGTTTTTTTAATGTGCGAGGTTCAGCGGATCCTCCTGAATATGCCCAGATCCTCACGGATTCAAGCAGATTTGAGTGGATTCGTGGATACAGACCTCAATTAAAAAAACACATACAGCTACTCACAGACCCACACACTACTAAAACATCTACTTACACACCCATACAGCCACTCACACACCAATTCACAGACCCACACAGACACTCACACACCCACTGAAACACCCACTCACACAACCACTTACATACCCATACAACCACTCACACACCCAGTCACATACCCACAAACCTACTTACACACCTACTGACAAACCCACACAGCCACTGACACAGCCACTCACATACCCACCCACATACCTACTCGCATACCCACACATCCACTTCCACACCCACTTGCACACCCACACAGCCACTCACACACCAGCTCACATACCTGTACAGCCACTCACACACACACACACACACACACACACATACACAGTCACTCACACAGCCACTCACACACCCATACACAGGCAGTGATGCACTTCTAGAATGTGCAATTGCATATATTTGTATTACATGTGATGTTGTTTTAGTATTAAATGTATGCAATATAACTGGCAGACCCTTTATTTGCCCGAAAATTCGCGACAGATCCATACAATGAATTTCAAAAATAGAAAGACATGGTGATGTATTTATAGAAAGATGACATAAGTTACCTTACTTTCTATTTATTTTTTTTGTTTTAAAATATATAGAAAGAATGAATGTGTGAATAAAATGGATTTATAAACTTGTGAAAATGTATTTTAGTAAATGAACGTATTGGCCAATTGTAGTACAATTTATATTTTAAAAATTTAGCATACAGAAAGACGTCTTCACTGGGGGACATTTTAGTTCGGAGTGTTATGCTCAATCAGGAAAATACTTCAAATTGGCTACCCCTAAAGAAAATGAATTAGTTTTAAAAAAAAGTGTGAAGTCTGTAAATGGGGTGACAATAAAACTGCCTTTGATCTTATGTATGGGTGCACTAAAACTATCAAGGAACATATGCATTGTAAGAGCACACATGGTATGATTGTTGGAATTTGTGTTTGCAGAAAAAGTACATGGGAAGTACAATTAACATATTGAAACTTTGGATACTGCAGCACATACGGACAATTTCCAATAAGAATTTCACTTATGTGATTGCAGAACATATATGGGAAGAACACAATGGTGACATGAGTAAGTTATGTTTCTTTGGTATTTAACCGATTTTATGGAATCCTACAGGATTTGCACTCGAACCTAAATGTGTAGAATGTTTACAATCTTAGAGAATGTGAAATAATCAACAGAAAAGTTTACATATTTTGTACAATGCACTTTAATTCAGAATCATTGGAATTTGATTGTTGAGAAGCATCTAGTGTTGGAATGTAACAGAGATAAATTGAAAATGACAAATAAGTCGAAATATCGTAAGGATATGAATTGTGAAATCTGAAAAAGAGTTTCCAAATGTGTTCTTGATATGTTTGCAAATTAACAGGATAAACAAGTAGTGAATTGGAGAATAATAGATTTTGAAATTGAGAAATATATCACTGGAAGTTGTTGTGAATCTTGGTGGTGTTTGGGTTACTTCTCCAATTTAAACAAATGAAAAAAGAAACAAAGAAAATAAAAATAAAACATGAAATATATATATATATATATAACAAAATATATGTTCTAGAGTTGTTAAATTTCAGTTAGGATTGTTTTAGTACTTTACTAATAGAATATGATGTGGTATATTCTTTGGATTTTTTCTTGAATCAATATATATTTACAAATCTTATTTTCTACTAAGAACTCCTGTAAAACAACTAGGGTAAAGATATAGCTTATATTGAAAACACACAAACGCAAAATCTCACCCAAACAACAGGTACTTACAACACAGACACAAGATACATTAGACCCATAACACACCTGCACCAACAACAGGCACACCCAAGCCACACACAGACACTGCCTCTACCTCCAAAAGACCACCCCTTTTTCATACCACCTCCCCAGGCTCCCAAGGAAAGCCCTATGTTTAACCTTGCCCTTACCTCTGCAAAAGCCACTCCCCCCTCCCAAAGTCAACCCCTCCTAATAACAACCCACCCCTCTCAAATACCATCATTGATGTGTCTGAACGGCCCCATAGATGCCCCTATGTGAGGAGGTTCCCTGGCAGTGTCAGGTAGGGCAAGTGTTTTGGCACAGCATTGTGCTGTGGCATATTTTGGACATTATGGACTGGCCATAGGTCTATGTTTCATTTGATAAATAATTTCATCCACTCATTAACATTAAAAACTTTCAAAGCTTTGTAGACATTAGTCCTGCTATTACTTTTCTGACTATTTGATTTTGTTGTATAGTTAATAATGTGTAAGTACAGTTGTGTTTGTTTCATCCCTGATTGCTGAAGCAGTTGAATTTGTTTGTAAGATGTGCCCTTGAAGCCAGTGCTAGAGTTAGACAGGACCTGGATAAATGTTGGATGGGTGTGGGTTGACCTCCAGATGGGGCAGATATTGCATTGGGTGACATGCTATGTATTTTAGCTTGGCCTGGCCACTGTAAATGTCATTTAGCTTGCCATTCATCCTATGATGTAGGTTAGGTATGAGTTAGGTGTGTTGAAGTTAGATATTTGTGAATCCACACATAGAGGATGTCAACTTGTCATACCTTTGTGTAGTTCTGCATGGACATGTGTATATTTTGCAATGTATACCATACAGCTACTTCATTGAGATGTGTGCCATATGCTGTATGTGCTGTTCGGTTACAAAAGTTGCACGTAGCTATTGTCTACACATGCATGGAACTTGGTTATGCAATTGGTTGTCCCTGTTATACTTCAGTTCCCAGGTCCAGTGTCCATGGAGTTTGTAAGACATGTGAAAAGAAATACTGTGCCCTAGTGACTCAGCCTTTCAGAGTGCCCCCTGATAGAGGTATAGCTATCCTCCAGAAAGTGTTTCCATTGTGACCTCAGAACGTTTCTCACACTGATTCTATGTAATCCCATTGTCTGACTTTACCTTTTCATGTGGGTGATGTGTGAGAGCCCACTACAGTGTTTCCCTTTAATTACACATCAATACTGATGTTTCTTTGACGTCACAACAGGACCTGGGATGTGTGCAATATGAGTGTGCCACATTCACTATAGAATCTTGGTCAGATTTACAATCACAAGGGCTTATGGTACATGTAGTCAGTTCAATGTCACTTTATCAACCCTTGAGAAATGGTAAGCTGCATGAGTAGTGTAGATCAGTGGTAACATGGCAAATAAGTGAAAATGGGCAAAAGAAGTGTAACATCTTGGAAAGGCCTCATGGTAGTTGTAGTCACTTTAGAAACTCTTGAGAAATAGTAACCTGCATGACTAGTGTAGATCAGTAGTGACATGGCAGACAAGTGAGAAATGGAAAAAGTTATGTGTGACAGGTGTGATATTGATGAGGTTGCTGTGGAGAGCTCGTTGAAAAGCCAGCTCGTAATATAGATGGCGGTGAAACTCCAATGTACAGCCCTATGGCAGCTGCTTTTCCTCGACCACGATCCCATCAGTCTGCAGTGTGATTGAGTGATTGACACGTTTTGTCAACTAACATGTCCTATTGCCATTGGGAGTTAACTTTTTTTGCTGGTCTTTGCAGTAGCAATCCGCACATCTCGCAAAACGGGGGTCGGACTGCCGAGCTCGTGGTGTTCTGACCGCAACTGCAGGTACGGCAGTTCACGGACCGTCAAACTCGTAATAAGGCCCTAAGTATAATGTATATGTATTTTGGGGATTTTAATGTGTTTTGCGGGTAGGTGTTCTTGTTTATTTTACAAGTTCCCATGCCAGTTCCCCCTTCAACAGCTTGCCCGTAGTCCGGTACCCTCTGCTGCCTGTCTACCTGCTGCCCTCTGTCTGTGCTTCCTCTGCTTATTTCTTGCTCTGTTTTGCCTTTTCCTGACCATTTTTCTGCCATTTGTTTTGCCTTTTCTGCTTGTTTTCTGCACTATGTTTTGCCTTTCTGCTCATTTTACTGCCCTCTGTTGGTGCCTACTTCCCTTCTTTTCCTCTTCCCGCCACCCAGAGCCTCACCATTCCCCAGGACTCACTTAATGGAGACCACAGCATGACCCCATTGAGCAGGTCCTCGTGCCAGCTCCCCCTGCAACAGTTGTGCTGTACAACTTGCCTGCAATCCGCTACCCTCTGCTGCCACTGTGTGGGCCTCATCTGCTCATTTCTTTCACGGTTTTGCCTTTTTCTGTATGCTTTTCTGCCCTCTGTTTTGGCTTTTCTGCCTTTCTTCTCTCTGTGTTGCCTTTTCTGCTTGTCTTCCTGCCCTCTGTGTTTCCCTCTTCTGCTCTGTTTTGCATTTTCTGCCCTCTCTTTGGCCTTTTTCTGCTTGTTTCTTCCCTTGTTTTGCCATTTCCCTCCTTCCGCCACCTAGCGCAACTCCCTCCCCAGGATCTATTTAATGGAGGCTGCAGCGAGGACGTGCCACCGGTTTGCGAATTCCACACCTGGACTGCGCCCAGCTCCAGGTTCCATGGCCCTCTCGCCTCCCACTGCTACACCGCCAAGAAGCTCTTGGCCCTGGACCCCAAACCCCGAAACAACTTGTGCTGCACTTCCTCCCCATGATCAACCAGAGGACCTTTCACCTGCTGCCATTGCCGCTGCTCTTGCAACACCTGGCCACCAGTCCATCCTGGATCCTGTGCTGCTTCTGCCTAGAAGAGCAATAACAACCTGGAGCCACTCCAATGCATCCTGCTCAACACCCGTTCGATCTGCAAGCATGCCACGGACGTCTGAGACACCAGCACCACCCTCTCCCCTGATGTTCCCTTCATCACTGAAACATGGCTCAACCACTCCTCGAACTCCAACATCACCACTGCAACACCCAATGGCTATAAGTTGATACACCAAGACCACATTAACAAACACAGCAGGGGCATCCGATGCATCGCCACCAACAACGACCCTACACCACTCATGGAACACCTCAACATCCAACTACAGACCAACACCAAGACCATGATAAAAGGCACCCTCGTTTACAGACCCCCGGGCCCCCGACTTGCTTTCTGCGTTGCCATCTCCAACCTCATCGCTCCCCTAGCCATCGACTCCTACCACTATGTCCTACTTGGCGATCTCAATTTCCAGATCGGCGACCCCATCAACGCCTGCTACACCACTATCTTGGAGAACCTGAACAACATCTGCCTCACCCAACTGGCTACAGAACCCACGCACAAAACTACAGACACACTCAACTCCATTTTAACCACCAGGGACAGAATCAAATTCAGCCACGTCACAGAACTCACCTGGACTGACCACACCATCGTTTACTTCACCATCTCGAGTGCTCAGCACACCATTTCCATGCATCACAGATCCTCACACAGCAGCTGGGGTAAGGTAACGGAGACACAGGCCATCACCACCACCCAACCCAAAGCTTCATCAGACCTTGATAAGGCCGTATAGAAGTTCTCCACATGGATCACCAAATGCGCAGACAAAGCCGGCCCGATAAAACCAGCAAAAAACAACAAACCCTCACAACAAGCCAGCTGGTACACCCCAGAGCTCAGAACCACCAAGTACAACTGTTACTGTGATGCCCACAAAGAACCCCTCCAACAGAGCCACTCACAAAGCAGCCCCCAGTAACTACCACCGGCGTATCAAGGAAGCCAAGAGAACAGCCATCAAAGCCCACATCGACACAGCAGCCAAACACATGAAAGAACTCTTCAAAATAGTCAAGGAGTTCCCCAACCCAGCAGCCACAGAGAACACAAACCACCCCTCTCAAGAACTCTGAGACGCCATCTTGGACTACATCCATAGCAAGATTGCTAACAACAACTTCGACCCCCAACTGACTGTTCTCAACCTCAACAGCCTCAACCAACCATCAAACACCAGCCGAATAATCACCACTTGGTCTCCGCTCACCACTCAGAACACCACGGCCATCATGTCATCCATTCACTCCAGGGCACCCACCAACCCCTGCTCTCACTGTCTTTTCAACCTCGGAACCAACACTATTAGCAGAGAACTCATCAGCATCCTCAACACCTCCATCATCACAGCACCCTTCCTGGACAGATGGAAACACACAGAAGTCAGACCCCTCCTAAAGAAACCATCCACCAACCCCAGTGAACTGAAAAATTATCGACTGCTCTCCCTGCTCCCCTACCCGACCAAAGTACTTAAGAACGCCATCAACAAACAGCCTACCAAATACCTGGAAAAAAACAACTACTTGACACCTCCCAATCAGGATTCCGTGCCAACCATAGCACTGAGACTGCCTTGATCACTGCCACAGACACTATCAGAACCCTTCTCGACCATGGAGAGACTGTGGCTCTGATCTTCCTCAACCTCTCTAATGCCTTCAACACTGTTTCCCACCACACCCTCATCAACAGACTCTACAATATCGGCATTCAGCAAAACGACCTCAAGTGGACTGCCATCTTCGTTACAGGATGCACACAGAGCATCCAGCTGCCTCCATTCACCTCTGAACCTAAGGACACCTTATGCGGCGTACCCAAGGATCATCCCTTAGCACCACCTTGTTCAACACCTACAGGACCCACTCTCAAACATCGGTAGATTCCACAGCCTCAACATAATTGCCTACGCTGATGACACTCAACTCACCCTCTCGTTCATTGTAGACCCCTTGACCATCAAAATCAACTTCTGCGCCGCATTGACCAACATAACCAACTGGATGAAAGACAATTGCCTTAAACTCAACTCTGACAAGACAGAAGTACTGATCTTCGGTAAGAATACAACCATATGGGACCACAGATGGTGGCCCACTGAAATCAGACAAACATCCACACCTACAGACCATGAACAGAACCTAGGAAAGTGAAGGCAGTCGCCTCCTCCTACTTTCACACCCTTTGCACGCTCCACAGAATCTTCAGATGGATCCCAGTCAACACCAGAAAGACCGTCACTCAGGCCGTCGTCACCAGCCACCTCGGCTATGGCAACGATCTCTACGCCGGCATCTCCACTCAGCTCCTCAAAAGACTCCAGACCGTACAGAATGCTGCTGCCAGACTCATCGTGGACATCCCAAAGCGGACCCACATCACCCCACCTCAGAAACCTCCACTGTTTCCCCATCCAGACAAGAGATGTCACTTCAAGATCCTCATGCATGCCCTCAAAGCTCTGTACGATCAAGGGCCGGCCTACATTAACGAACGACTGAACTTCCACCTACCCGCAAGACACCTGCTCTCCTCCTCACTGCCCTTTCGCACCCCCGCATCCGTCACAGCCAACCACTCCTCCTACGCCACCTCTAAAACCTGGAACTACCTACCTCTCCATCTTCTAACAGTACCCTCCTTGGCACCCAGATACCCCTAGGGGTCACAGTGCTGCGCTATACAAATGCTGATTGATTGATTGACAGGTTTTTGTCAACTAACATGCCCAAATGTCATTGAGAGTAACCTTTTTTTTTTAAGGAAATCCCTTTTGGTTTATAATCAATAGTTTTATTTTTGATTTTCTTTTTCTTTTGGGTTTCCTGGAAAGTTTACTTTAAATTACTTTTTGGGGATTTGGAAGGTGCCCATATACTTTGGATTGCTTAAAGAGAAGTCTATTGGATTTGTTTTATTTTTGCATTTTTGGGGCTTTTCAGAAAATATATTTCCAGATTTTGGTTGATTGTTTTTTGTACTACGTGGATGCAGAGGAAGATTTGCAGCTACAGAACAATGGGAAATGCTATATTTTATTGTTTGTGTAAATACTATGTGATTTTTATTCGGAAGTGTGTGTTGTTTTATTTTATGTGATGGATTGAGTTTGTTCTTTGAGCTTTTTGGTTGGTGAGGTTTATATTTTTCATGTAAATATTTGATCTATTATTTTTTTATATCATTCTTGTTTAACATTTGAGGTTTTGTTAATGTTTTGACTAATGTAATAAAATATTATGTTTATCATTTATATCAAAAATGATTTGTTATGTTGGTTTAGATTTTATGACAATCTCCTTGGACTTTTGTAGGTTATAATTTATTTTATAAGATGCATTTGGCTATTATTTCTAAGGAATCTACTCTTTTGTTGTTTATGAAGATTGTAACTTTATATTGTAGCATGTTGTATATTCCTTTGGTTTGTTTGCTAAGATTAGGTGCAAATTGGGTTACAAATTGCTCAATTTGTTATTTCTTGGTAGCTTTGCCCTTTTAGTAATGCTTGGAAGGCAATTTGCCATCCTTCCACTGCGTTTTTTACTTTGTCTTTCTGTGCCAAGGCGCTAACAGAGATATTCCACCATGATATTTGTTGGGTTGATGCATATGTCCGGCGAGATGCAGTCTGCTAACCCAAGTGTCTTCGAAATAATTAATTAGGGGACTTAGAGCCTGATTACGATCTTGGTGGAATGGGTTCCGCTGTCATTTTTACTACAGTCTTCCCGCCTGCTGCCTTGGTGGTCCAACCTCCTGATTTTGATCTTGGCGGGAACTTGGCTGCAAAACCGCTACAGTCCCACCACCACTGCTGAAGCTCCTGCTGGCACACCAATGGTGGGAGAGCCAGAGGTGGGTCTTGCAGTCGGTCCCGCTGAGCTTCCTGCAGTCCAGATTACAATCTTGCTTTCCGTTGAGCTTTTCTAGGTGGGGACACAGCCATGCATGACTCGGCGGAAAGGCGGAAAGGAGGTGCAAACTCACCTTTTTTCGGGGTCCCATTTCGTAATCCATGTCGGACACCACTGTTCAGCTCCTTCGTGTGCTGATACCTGCACACCATGACACTCAGTAACCTGGTTGTCGTCAGAATCAAAGGTAGGCTTCTCTATCACTTCTCCTATCTGGTGTATGGTAACAGTTACTTTCGGCTCGTGTCATTTTACGTGCAAAAAAAGGACAGTATACATAACCTACATATACATTATGACACATACACAACATATAAATGTATTTTCTGATATTGACACGTAGTACTTAGCGATCTTCACAGCAGCGAAAAGTCACTCTGTCAGGACTCCACCGCCAAGAGACCACCAACCTATTAGGAACATCTAAATCTGCTTGCAGATATACTGTCAGCCTGACTCGACAGAGTACTCGGTCCTGCCACTGCGGCAGGACGGCGGTAAAACCGCCAAGATTATAATCAGGCCCTTAGTTCGTCTTCATATTGTTGCAAGAAATGGCTATTAGTAAATTGTAGTGGTTAGTTACTTTTGTGACAAGGACATAGGTTGGTGCTATCGTTATTTTTATTTCAAAGGTAAATTTACTATTTGTAGCATATTCTACCCTTAGTGCAGATTGTTGGAGGAGTCTCCATATGCTTTGATTGAAATGATAATAACAGCCTTGTATGTCTGTATCGGGGTATATTTTTAAAATGGTTTGAATCATGGCTTGTTCAAAGTCTCTGGTTAATGTTTGTGGGTAGAAGTTGTTTGTTTTATGTTCAATGTGGTTTAAGAGGTCGTAGTAAGTGCTGCTTTGTTTATTTGGTAGTAGAGGATATATGTTTATTTATTTTAAGAGTTTTTTTATAGCGCAAACAATACCTACTAGGGTATTAGAGTGCTGTACATCGAATCATAGACATTAAGCAGGTACAAAAGAAAATGATATACCAAATAATAGGTTACCCAGGCAACAAATGCCTAGTAGTGCGGTAGGCCAGGGTTGTACACAAGGAGTAAGAGTTACTTTGGGAGGCTATTGGTTTATTTTCGCATTTGGCTATTCAAGAGTAATCCTTTGACTTCTTTTTGAATGCGGCTATCGAGGGGTTCTTTCTGATTTCAGGAAGGAGATCATTCCATATTCTTGGAGCCAGACCAGAGAAGGCGTAGTTGTAAGCTTTCTTCTTATTGAACTTTTGTGGTTTCATCAGAGGAGTATTGGAACTTCTAAGGATTCATGCCTGATTGTTCAAGTTTTTTTTGTCAAGTAAGAGGGTGTGTTATGATGTAGTGCATTGTGTGTTAAGCAGGCTATCTTGTACCTGATCCTCGGATCGAGAGAGAGCCAGTCAAGTTGGATTAGATCTGGTGTGATGCGATCACGTTTTCTTGATTCCGTGATTAGTCTAGCAGCAGAGTTCAAAGTAGCCCTTAAAAGTGCCAGTTTAGCTTTGGGTAGCCTAGCCAGGGTCACAATGCTGCAGTCTAAACAGGAGATGACCAGTGATTGGACAGCTAGTTTCAGGTCCTCAGGCGTTAAGAAAAGTTTGACATTCCTTAATGTGTTGAGTTGGTGATTGGCTCCTCTCTTTGTAGCACTGATGTGGTCTTGCATATTTAGGCCTTTGTCCAAGGTTATGCCTAGGGATTTAGTAGAGTTTACAACCTGTGGGATGTAATTGAGAGCCTTTAGTTGTTTGAGCCAATCTTGAATGGGGGCTGAGTGATTGTGGGGGGCAATAAGGAGGAATTCCGTCTTGAGTGTGTTTAACATAAGGTGATTGTGAGATAACCATTGTTGGGTTTCCAGAAGTGCATTGTTAAGAGTTTTGATGTCATCCGGAAAAGAAATTCCCATGTACAGCTGAGTGTTGTCTGCACATATGTGGTAGTGTATGTTTGAACACTTCAGAATTTCGGTGAGAGGTTCCACGTACAAATTGAAGAGTGTGGAAGACAGCCAATCCTTGAGGTACTCCAGTTGAGACCGGTTTACTGTTGGAGAGGTCATGGTTTACTTTGATTCTTTGTGTTTTATTATGAAGGAAGGTAGCAAACCAGTTTAAAACTGGACCTGATAACCCCATCCTTTTTTCAAGCAGTTCCATCATGAGTTCATGAACAGTTTCTTCTGGTCGAGTAGTCTTAGAGCATCATCAACAATGTGTGTTAGTAAAGTTTCTGTACTGTGACCAGATCTGAAGCCCGATTGGGATTGGTTGAGGAGCTGAAACTGTTCAGAGGTTGTTAGGGGCGGATAAATTAGTGTTTGGCTTCTTTAGGAAAAGGGTGACTTGTTCTATCTTGAGGCAATATGGAATTGTGTCCTGCACAAGAGATTCATGGACATTCTTAGACCAGAGGGGGGAAATTGAATTTGTAAGTTCTTTAAAGAACTTGGTAGGCATTGGAACGTTGAAAGGGTTTGAGGGTGTTAATGCAGTTAGGCTGTTGAAGAGCTTGGCATCATTTGGAAGTATGAAGAAATTCCAAAATGCACCGGTTTTTGGAGTAAAATCTGCGGAGCCAGCAAGAGATGGATTCTCAGGAAGATATCGTGTGGAGGGAGTGGACAGAGACTGATGATGCATGTCTGTTAAAGAAAGTTGCAGTTCTAGTGCAATCTTTTTTGGTTTTTCAATGAAGTGTGCTGAGAATTCTTCACGGTTAGGGAGTGAATCATTAAGTGCTGAGCATTGCTTGACTAAGTTGTTTGTTTGCTGTTTGATGATTTCGAATAGTTTTTAGGTCTGTTTTTGGCATTGTCCAGTTATGACCTAAAGTGCTCTGTTTTGGTGCTATGGTTATGTTTGTTATACGCATTTCTTGTTCTCCTTAGCTGTTTGAGGTTTGTTATAGTCATAGAGTTTCTACAAGTTCACTCTACGGTCCTTAATTTACGTCGTTCCTCGTTAAGGAAGCCACTGAACCAAGGTTTTGAATGTTTGTAGGAATCCTTTTAAGCTGCATTAGGGCAAGTTAGTCAATAATATTGTCATGGAATGAAGGTAGTGTTCAGTGAGGTCATCCAGATTTGTCAAGTTGGGGGGTGGAGGAAGAAGATTATTACACAAGTACGGAAGATCATTTACGTTGATGTTCCTCAGATCTCAGGACTGTTATTTGGACTTATGAGGTTGTCTTCATCTAATCAACACCCTTTCCAATATAAGAAAGGAGATTAGGGAGTGGTCTGACCAGTCATAAGGTGCTAGGGCATTCAGTTGTATGATGTTCTCTTTAGCTATGATTAGGTTGTGTGGAAACTTTGGTATGTGTAGGACTGTTGCATGATTGGGAGAGGAAAGACTTGAAAGTGCATATTAATGGGTTCATTTTCGTAGTTCCAGTGTAAGTTGAAATCCCCAAGGAAGGTATGATTCAGGAGTTAATCAGAGTTCGCTGCTATGGACTCCATCATTTTTTGGATGTAAAGAAGATTGTCACCCGAGGTATGATAGATCGTGTGGAGTTTATATACTATCTTGTCGCTGTTCAAGATTTCGATGGTCAAGTGTTCTCAGGACAGCAGCGCCGACTATGTATGTCTTACAGAGAGACTAGAGTGGTAG
The DNA here is from genome assembly GCF_964204655.1 of Triturus cristatus. Taxonomy (NCBI): domain Eukaryota; kingdom Metazoa; phylum Chordata; class Amphibia; order Caudata; family Salamandridae; genus Triturus; species Triturus cristatus. The sequence goes on from NC_140581.1 coordinate 444,970,901, forward strand.
ATGCCGCCCCCAGTTTTAACTGGTCTATCTAGTCTAATGATGTCATATTCGGGGGGTACTAAGATGTCCAGGAGTGATGTAGAAGAGTCGTTGAGCCGGGTTTTGGTTAATATCAGGAGGTCTAGTTCATGTGTGAGTATAAGGTCAGCAATATCGGCTGCATGCCTTACCGCTGATCGCAGTTAATAAGCATCAAATTGATGTGAGATTTGGTTGCTACAGTTTCCATGTGTTAAGTGTGGACTGTTAATAAGTTATCCTTGTTAATTGATTTGAGGTTGACGCTGGATTCTCTAAACAGGTTGGCGGGAATAGTTTGGATATTGAATGTGGAGGGAAATGAGTCAGTATGAGAGGCGTAGTAAGAAAGTAAAAGGGAGTGAATGTCAGCATAAGTCGATTGTTCAGTAACCCTATACGGTATAGGGAGGCGAGTCAGGTAAGGTTGAGAGTTCCAGTTTGGATTTAATGAGTATTCCATGGACGTGATATTTCTACGGAAGTGTTTGATCCTTGTGGGAAGGTTAGATTGATTAGACTCAAAAGTCCTATTAAGGTCCTAAAACCTTTCCATCTTCACAGAGAATGATAATAAGTTCTGAACGTCCTCTTTGTCTAGATGAAGATCTTTCATGAATTCAGTTAGCTTAGCCTCAATGGCAGGAGGGATTAAAGTATGTGTGGGTGGTATGTGGAGAGACAGTAAGTGCGATCCCTCAGAGGAATGGTGTTAGTAGGTGTGGATTCTTCATCTGTTCATAGGTAAGCAGTAGGAGAGATGATGGGCGGTTGTGGTTTAGGGGGAGGAGCATTGCGTGAGGTGTGAGGAGGAGTAGCAGGCAAAGGTGCCAGATTAAAACCTACGCTGTCTATCTTGTGTTGACGGTCAGTTGAGCATGTCACACATGGCGGTGATGATGGTGAGGATGAGGGTTTGTTGGAAGATCTGCAGTTCCCTAGCTTGTTGTTGATGGCTATACGGGGGTGAGCATTGAGATTCACTGACCTGTGAAGGATGTATGTCATTACATCGCGTACTAATACCACGCATGCCATTACAACGCGGGTATTACAACACAAAGGCATGCGTGTTAAAGCTATACTCGTGGTTAGTTTGCAAGGTAAGTGACTACCCTACACCTACACAACCCTCCCCCACCCCCACTCCTCTCCCTACAATTACACTACACTACCATACACGACCCCCCACACTACCCTAAAACACTACACTACACACACGCACTACAACACTACCCTAAACCCTAATGTACTACACTACTCAAACACTACTACACTACCCTAAACCACTGCACTACACAAACTCTACAACATGACCCTAAACCCTAAAACACTACTACACTACCCTAAACCCTAAAACACTACACTACACAAACACTACTACACTACCCTAAATCCTAAAACACTACACTACCCTAAACCACTACACTACACAACTACTACAACACTACCCTAAACCCTAAAACACTACACTACACAAACACTACTACTCTACCCTAAACCATAAAAAACTACACAAACACTACAACATTACCCTTAACCCTAAAACACTACGACACTACCCTACCCTAAAATAATACCCACACTACTCCCACCCCTACACTAACCTAAACCCTAAGACACTACAACACTACCCACACTACTCCCACCCCTACAGTACCCCTAAGCCTAAAACACTACGACACTACCCTACCCTAAACCACTACCCACACTACTCCCACCCCTACACTACACTACCCTAAAACATAAGACACTACCCACACTACTCCCACCCCTACACTACCCTAAAACCTAAGACAATACAACACTACGCACACTACTACCACCCCTACACTACCCCTAACCCTAAAACACTACGACACTACCCCAAGCACAATCAGCCTTACCTCTTTTCTCGTGGTTCCAGCGTCGCTGTCTCTGCTCCCGCTTACTGCTTCCTGCTTCCAGGGGCGGTGCACGTCGTTGTGAGGACAAAGCCTCAGTTTCCTCACAACTACGTGGATAGCCATTACATCGCATGCGTTGTAAAAGCGCATGTGATATAATGGTACGCGTAGTAATGGATACGCGTAGTTACATCGCATGCGTTGCAACGCATGTGATGTAATGGTACACGGAGTAAAATCCGCTTTGTGATGGCTGTTACCCACCTGTGAATATAGTGAGAGAGAGCAGGTTGGTAATCCAGCATTCTTTAGTTGTAATAAGAGGTTTAGGTTTTCCCTCAGAAGTTTTGACGTTTGTGCAAGTGAGTTGGTTACTCAGAATTCGAGAAAATGAGGTAGAAGTGGAGGAGGACATAGAGCAGGCGGCAGGGTAGTGAGGATTCAATGTGGAGGAAAAACCTTGATTTGGTAGTACTGCTGGGCTATTGTTAATCAATACATTTTTGATACTCATAAAGAGTTTATCAAACTGTTCTAAGTTGCGGTCTGATGCTTGAGTTAGAATGTTCCCCTTTTTGTATAGGAAAATGTTCACATCAGCTTTGGAGATTGGAGATGAAATGATGGATAAGCGAAAACCGTGAGATGTTTTCTTTAATGGTTTGGATCTGAGCATGGACGTAAAGGCTCTTCTCCACTGGGCTCTCCTGTTAGTAAAAAAGATAAGGTCATTAACAACACCACCTTTAGATGTACAAAAGTATGCATCTAAAACAAGCGTTTCTGGGTCGGTTTGAGAAGATTATGTTTTAAATTCTTTTTAGTTTAGGGGGCTTCACAATCTTAGAAGCGTAAAGCTCCACCCGTGACAGCAGGTCCTCTTTGGGGCTCTTGAAGTTTGGAGCCACGGTTTTGAGGAAAACAAAGGAGTAAGAGGAGAAGAATGTTAATCTGGGAATGGTTATCTAAGGTTAATGTAGAGAAGCTACCTCAAGGTGTGTACAAAAAAATGGATATTCTATTATTCATAAGTTGAAACTGGGTCTTGGGCTAACTCACGTCATGTGTTAAAGTGTGAGTTTTATTTCAACAAAGAGTAGGCAAGATTGGCATGGTATTTGGTAGAGACCAAAAGGTATCCAGAAGACTGTAGATGTTTCAAGGAAGAATACAGATAAATGCTTGGCAGAGCAGAGGCACCGTTACAAGATGGCCGCTCCAAAGACAAACCTGGTGATTAGTTCTACCTTTCTTTCATGCCTAGTCAACATGCCCAGGGTCCTCCTTTACCTGGGGACTGAGTTCTGATGATAGCCTGATCTCTATTTCAAGCAAATTGTATGTACCACCATCTTGTATCTAGGGACCCCAGGTCAGAGCTGTAAGAAGCTAATCTCAAGATGGGATTCCTGGCCAAGAGCAATATTTAATCCACAAAGTAAGTAAAAGCAGTCAGCAATGATCAGTTGGTTTAAGGCAAATGCTCACGATCCAGCCCGCAGCATTTGAATAATTTTCACCCTCTCAGAAAGCTCGGCTCCCACAGCAAACAGCTTTCACCACACTCAGAGAATAGGGGGGGGGCTCAACTGTACATTTGATTCCCTTGCCAAGTCACTGCATACTGGTGAAGCTTGATTGGCTCAACTTAATAGCACTTACACGTAATGAGCACAGCGGGAGGAGACGCCGGAATTTTTGCCTGTCAAAGCACTCCCCAGTCACCGCAGTTGAGCCTCCACTACCGTTCCAGCCAAATGCGCACACATTTTCCAGCACTCAGGACATCCCACCTCCCATGGAATGGGCATCAGGCACCAGACGGCAGCGGTCTGAACTCCACAGCTGGAGCCTGCCAGTGCACAGCTCAACGGTCGGGATCTCAGCTCCGGGGCTGTGGGGTTCCTACCCCCTGACTGGAGCTGCTAAACGCCTCCATCCAAAGAACAGCCTCAGCCTGGGTTGACCCGTGAAAAGCAACCCTTCGGGACAAGCAAACGCCCGCTTCTAGAGTGTCCGAGGGACGGGGTTCAAGCTCCCAGGCTGCACCATACACGGATGGGCATGAGTCACTCGACCGATTGGGCGCCCACAGCTTCACCCCCCTGGCAGCAAAGCCTTCACGGTCCCCACTCCTTTGACCACCATCAAGGATCCGGTCATTCAGCGACTCCGACACTGCCCGAGTCACCACAGAGCTCGCTGTCGTTACACACATCCAATTCCAGTGTGGATGCAGGGTGAGGCAGTCAATCACCACCAACAACCGTGAGGAAAATCCCACGATTGCCAGAAAATTGAGACAGAGGGGGGTAGGTTGAATAGCAGGGATTAAATCAGGATAACTAGAGTTGTAATCCCAAATCCCAAAACTCCCCTTTGGAGCTCCTTCACTATTGCCATTTTGTTTCAAAATAAACATATATAATATGAAAGGGATGTTTGTGTTTTGATATTCACTGTTTATGTTGTATATCTTTTTTTTATAACTCTTTTTATTAGAAACAATTCGACAACAAGGCATAGTGTCACAGGATCACAATATAGGTAGCGGCAAAAACAAGGATTTCTCAGGATACAATAAACTTATGCAGTTGGAATTACAGGGAAGAGGAGACATCTTCGTCATACAATCAAGGGGGGGTACATATGCCTCCACGGTATAGATTCCAAGGGGTCCATATCTTGGACCATTTACGGGGGCAACCCCGCGCAATGTATACAGACTTCTCTCGTTTCTCTCGTTGCATGCACCAATCAAGGTCCTTTTTCCAGTCCGCGAGTGTGGGTGCGTGTGAGGCCCCCCAGTGCTGTGCAATATTCCTTTTGGCGATCATGCAACCAAGTGTGACCCATTGTATGGTGTAGGTGTTGAGGTCTGTCGGTTCCCAGATATTAAGAAGGCACCTGGGAGCTTCTGGCTGGATCTCAGCCTCCAAAACTTCAATCATGACCGTATGTATCTTATGCCAGTACTCCTGGATTAGTCTACAATGCCAGATGATGTGTATGAAAATGCCTGGCTGGGAGCACCCTCGTCTGCAAGACCCATCCGTACGACCCCCCATGTGCACCAGTTGGGGCCCTATTACATATATTCTGTGCAGAATTTTGAGTTGTACCAGTCGGAGCCGCGCTGATATTGCGACTGTTTTAGGGGATGAAATCGTCGTCTGCCACCCTTCGTCATCCAATTCAATACCGTCCCCTGTCCACTTCTCCCGCAATGGGGTCAGGGGTCACCCATGTTGTTGATAAGTTTTCTATATGTCAGGGATATAGCCCGCTCGGGCAGGTGCCCGTCAAGAAGTCTGTCCTCTAATGGGGAGCTATCTTGTAATGAGGCGCCCCCGAGTAGTGCGGACTGTAGTGCGTGTCGGACCTGTAGATATCTAAACAACTCAGAGTCCGCCAATAAGTACTGACTCTTCAGAACGTTAAACGGTTGTACTCCCTCCGCGCCCCACAGATCTCCAATATTGGAAATGCCAATCAGGTCCCATTTGTCAAAACCTTTGGAAATGCCCAGGTATCCTAGCTTTTGTGAGTCCCAAAGTGGGGTGGCTAGTGTTAGCCTATTGTTCCAGCCTACACACTGTGTCGCAGCGTGCCAGATCTTAACTGTGTGCTTGGTAGGCCCTGTCAGTGGGTATTTGTCAGGTTTGGAGTATAGTGCTCGGGTGTAGGCCCCGCTAGGGAGGATCCACCGGTCCATACAGAACCCTGGAGCGTCAGGGGGGCCGTAGGTGCCATGATTTATAGCTATGAGGTGGGCAGCCCAATAGTATTTTCTGATGTCTGGTAGTCCAATTCCACCATCATACCAACTAAGTGTGAGTTTTGGTAGGGCTATGCGTGGTCTCCCACACCGAAGGAGGCCCCTGTGGAGGCCTTCTATTTCCTTAAAATAGGAGTTTGGGACAGGGTCTGCGGCATTTTGTAGTGCATAGAGGAAACGGGGCAAGGACATCATTTTAAATAAGGCTGCCTTGTCTAATAGAGAGATCGGGAGCGATTTCCAGTGTATAATGTCGCTTTTAAGGCGTTGCAGGGGTGGGTCCAGGTTACGGGCATATCTGAGAGCCGGATCAAGAGAGATAAATTTGCCTTGATATTTGAAGCCTTCAGTAACAATTGAGATGGGGCAGTTGGGGGGAGCTCCCATGTAGGACATATATGAGTGACTTCTGCCAATTGACTCGGAATCCAGAGTATCTCCCAAAAATGTCTAGGATATCAAATATGACAATCAGGGACCTCTTGGGGGAGGCGAGATAGAGGAGGACATCATCCGCGTAAAGGGAGATACGGTCCTCCCAGCCCGGCGACCATTGCAGCCCTGGAATAGCCACATCGTTGCGGATCCACGCTGCAAGAGGCTCGAGGGCCAGAGCGAACAACAAGGGAGAGAGGGGGCAGCCTTGGCGAGTGCCGCGACTAAGTGCAAAGGAGTTGTATTTTTCATTATTCACTACCACTTGCGCCAGAGGTGCGGCGTATAGGAGTTTTAACCAGCTGATGTAAATCGGGCCAAATCCTAGTTTTGTTAGTACTGCGAAGAGATAGGGCCACTCAAGGGTGTCGAATGCCATGGTGGCATTCAGAGACGCTATGATTGCGTCTTCGCGTATGGTTGGGGCCCTACCCAACACCCCGTGTGCTCTACGTAGGTTCAGGGCAGTGTTCCACCGGGGCATGAATCCCGATTGGTTGGGATGTACTAGGTCCCCTATAACCTTAATCAGCTTGTTAGCAAGTACTTTAGCTAAGATTTTAGGCTCAGCGTTAAGCAGGGAGATGGGCCGATAAGAGGAACAGTCAGTTTTGGGCTTGCCTTCTTTATATATGGTAACAATGGTAGCCAGACGCTGATCTAGGGGCAGCATCCCCTTCTCCAGACTGCAAGTGTACATGGATTTCAGATAGTGGCTGAGTTTGTCAGGGCGAAGCTTGTACAGCTCAATAGGGATACCGTTGGGCCGAGAGATTTACCCGGGCGTAGCGCTCGAATTGCTAATGCGATTTCCTCAGTGGAGACGGAACTATCCAAGAATAGGCGATCAGTCTCTGAGAGCGTAGGAAGGGAGATATCCTGTAGAAGGCCGAGGGAGCCCTCATCTGTATATGGGGCAACTGAGTTGTATACTGTATAGTAATGGGCTGCAAATTAGTTAACTATCTCTTGGGGATCCGTTACGGGGTTACCGCCCGGTCCTTTGAGCTCTGGGTACTTCCAATAAATAAAAAGCCCAATGTGAGTCAGGATACCCTAGACAATTTAAGACCTATATCTCTGCTACCTTACCTAGCCAAAGTCACAGAGAAAATAGCAAATATTCAACTCATGGCCTATCTCGAATCCCAAAATGCTTTACACAGCTCTCAGTCTGGTTTTAGATCAGGCTATTCAACAGAGACAGCGCTCCTGAGAGCGACTGAAACTTTACGGGAAGGCGCAGATGAGGGTAAGACCATGGCACTCATTATGCTGGACCTCAGTGCTGCGTTTGACACTGTAGCACACTTCATCTTGCTACAGTGTCTAAACAAAGCTGGGGTCACCGGGAAGGCACTGGGCTGGCTGAAAGCTTTCCTAACCAACCGGAGCTTTCAGGTTCAGAGAGGCAATTTTCTCTCGGACAGCATAGCGTTAGAACAGGGGGTACCTCAGGGCTCTGCCCTGAGTCCCACCCTGTTCAACCTGTATATGGCCCCACTGGCAGGGGTGGTCCAATCGTACGGCGTAGAGCTAGTCTCTTACGCCGACGATACTCAACTGCTGATCTCCCTGTCCCAAGTTCCCTCCTTGGCTGCTGAAAATTTTAAAACCTGCATGAGCAATCTTGCAGATTGGATGACCCAACATTGCCTCAAACTTAACGGCTCGAAGACTGAGGTGTTGATAATTGGAGGCAAGGACACTAGCTGGACCAAGGAGTGGTGGCCATCCTGTCTGGGGCCTCTGCCTACTCCCGGCAGAGAAGCAAAGAATTTAGGTGTCTGGGTGGATACCAAACTCTCCTTTGACAGCCATGTAAATAAAATTGTAGGGAAGTGCTTTGGGGTCATGAAAACTCTCAACCGTACCCTGGACCTTCTCCCTTTGGAGGCCAGGCGTACCTTGACTCAGGCCCTAGTAACCTCTCGCATGGACTATGGCAATGTACTTCTTCTTGGTACTTCGGAAAAGAACATCAGGAGACTGCAGGTACTACAAAACTCGGCAGCACGGCTAGTATTGAGATTACCCAGAAGAGTTGCTTCTAAATCCACCTTGGCAACCCTTCATTGGCTGCCCATCAGGAAGAGAATTCTTTTTAAAGCCCTTCTTTTATGCTTTAGAATTATCTCTCACAGTGCACCGTCCTACTTGTCTGACCTAGCTGTCCCATACGAGCCTAACAGAGCACTTCGCTCGATGGGAAAGGGCCTCCTCATGATCCCCCGTATAAAAAAATCCAGAATGGGAGGTCGATCTTTTCGTTCCCTGGCAGCAACCAAATGGAACACCCTTCCCATCAATATTAGGTTAGCAAAAAATGAAGCCACCTTCAGGAAACTTCTAAAAACACACCTGTTTGCCCTTTAGGCTCTTCCCCTCCTCTGATCTCTGACTCTATTCCTCAGCGCGGGGATACGCCGGTAGGCGTCACCATGCGCTCTACAAACCCCTTTATTATTATTATTATTATTACTAGGCGGCTAGCGTGCTCCCTCTTATCAAGCCAGGCAATTAGTTACCCGCTTTATCTCCCCAGTCGTAAATCCGGCCCAATTTTTCCTGCCCCATTATTTTTGCGCAATCAGTGACCAGAGCCCTATATTCGTCCTGACAAAGTCGGAGTGAATGCATCGCTTGGGGTGTGGGGTTTGAGTTAGAGTCTTGTTCGAGTTGGTGGATCCTCTGCTCGGCGTCTGAGATGTCTTTCAGTCTTTCTTTTTTGGCTCCCGCTATGAGGGACAAGGCCTGACCCCGGACCACCGTTTTAAAGGCTTTCCAGAGTGTCTGTGGGGATTCAACTGTTTGGTCATTTTCTGTAAAGTAATCGTCGATGGATTTAATCAGATCTTTACATATTTTGGGGTTTTTAAGGTGCCAGGGATTTATGGGGGTGATGCGCCCTACTTGTGTGTAATCTAATACTATGTGGGCCCACAGGGGGGAGTGGTCAGATATACCTCTGGGAAGGTGTCTGACCTCGTGGATGTTGGCGGCCTGAGAGGCGGGGGCAAGTATGTAGTCCAGGCGGGAGAGGCTATGGTGCGCATTAGAGTAGAAAGTATGTTGTATTTTGTCTGGGTTATAGGTTCTCCATATATCCACTAATCCCAGTGCATCCAAAAAGTTAGGGAACGACTGTGTCGTCGGGGGTAAGACTCGAGGCGGGTGTCTGTCTAGCTCGCCCGATATGACGGTGTTAAAGTCCCCGCCGATGACGAGATGCCCCTCTGGGAGTGTCAGCAAGAGAGCACTAAGGTCAGTGAAAGTAGCAGATTACAGTCCAGGGGGTGCATAAACGGAAAGAAAAGTTATATTATGGCCCTCCCACATGCCAGTGACACCCACATATCGCCCACGGTCGTCTATGTACGTGGATGAAACCAACAGTGGGAATGATTTTTTTACAATAATGCCCACCCCTCTCGAATTAGATGTGAAGCCCGCGTGCGCCACCATCGAGTAGCCCCACCTGCACATTGCCCCACACTTATTGCCTATTAGGTGTGTTTCCTGGAGCAGGTCTATGTCTGGGGAAAGTCTTTTTATGTGCTGGGTCACCACACTTCTTTTAATTTTGTCTCCTAACCCGTTAACATTCCAACTTAAAATTTTGACTTCCCCGTTCCGTCGCGTACCCATTTGCGCGTCGATAAGGTATGAAATTGCATTTCACAGTTAGGGACTATGCCGTCGAATACATACAAACAACAAAAGACCGTAAAAAACAACAATCCCTCCCAACTCCCCCCCTCCCTGCTTCCCTGCACTCTGGGCTCCGAACTGCCCATCCAAACAAAAAATGCAGAGTGCCTGTCGCCCATCAAAAAGAAAGAGAAGAACCAGCTAAAAAGAAGAACGTGGGGGGAGGCTGTGGCACTCCACCGATCCCCTCTCCCACATTATAAGTCATCTAAAACATTGTGCGAGAAGGTCAAAGTGAGTAACAGCAGGTTATGCCATAGCAAAGTGCATAGTTCTGCACCAGGTGGTATTAGGGAGCCCCAGGAAAGCACCCGTCCACGATGGAAGACAGCGACCTTGTAGTCATTTAAGGATTGCCAGTGCAGCTACCCCTTTCAGTTCAGCTGTCAGAAGGACCGCTTTTCGGAAGGTCTCTCCGAGTGTCCAGCCAGTCAGATGCGGCCTCTGGAAGATCGAAAAAATAGGTTTTCCCATCCGCCTCAACACGCAGTCGTGCAGGGAAGAGCATGGCGTACTTCAGTTCTCTGGCCCATAGTCGTTGCATGACGTCTTGAAATGAGCGCCTACGCATCTGCACCGCGCGGGTAAAGTCAGGGAAGAATGTAATAATTGCGTTGTCCAGGTGGAGTGGGGGGGCAACTCTGGCGGCCTGGAGGATTGTGTCTCTATCTCGGTAGTTCAATAGACGGGCCAGTATCGGGTGAGGCGGGGCTCCCGGCCTCGGGCGACCCCCAGGCACCCTATGCGCCCTTTCAACAACAAATATTTTGGAGAGACCCTTTGGTTGTAATTTAGTCGTGATTAGGTTCTTGATGAAGAGGTCCACAGTAGGGCCCTCCATTTTTTCTGGCACCCCCAGGATGCGTATGTTGTTGCGCCGTTGCCTTCCTTCATAATCATCGAGCTTGTCCTCGGTGGATGCGCAGAAGGCTTGCAGCTCTGTGACCTCAGTTTGCACTTGTGAGATGTCGCCCGCTAGTCTCGCAGTGGTGGTCTCGAGCTGCTTTACTTTTTCTCGATAGTTGGCAAGGTCGGCCCTGATTAGTGTCATTTCAGAGGAGAAGGTATCAATGGATGTGCGCACTCCAGTGATGGCTGCCATTAGGTCCTTCATAGTGGGCTCCGGAGAATCCTGTTCCACGCCACCCCGGGGCATGTCTCCCGCTGCCCTCTTATCAGCTAAATCCGATTTCGCGCAGGTGTATCGATCAAGTCTACTTTGCTGGGACGCCCTCACGCCTTTCACGTTGGACATGTTGGGGCCCTGCCAGTAGAGACACGAAGCTGGTTCTCACGAGTGGAGGCACTAGGGCAGGATGAGTATGGGATGGGTCACTCCAGATATGTCACCCTGTACGCAGCACGTAAGTGCGTCGTCGCACAACGGCGTCCTGCGATGTCCCGGAGGTCAAGAAGGGCAAGCGGATCTTCCTCGCCTCTCCCCCACAACAGGAAGGCTCAGTCACGTTTACATCGACACCCAGGATTCCGGTAGGTGATGTCTGGTCTCTCAGAGCGTGCCCACCGCTCGACCGTCTCTTGTTTGCTGTGTGTGACCCTAGAGCCACGGGGGAGCCAAAGAAAACAGCAGCAACGATCCCCCCAAAGTGCGGCGCCGCCCAAGGCCCAGAGGTCAGGGTCGCCTGCAGCACAGATGGTCAAATTCCGCCGTAAGCACTCCAGAATATATCGCATGTGCACACCTCCACAACCATCAGGGCACTAAGGAGGGGTAGCGCCCAATACTGATGTCCCGCCGTGGCGCGCCCCACCTCCGTACCTCAGGTAGACGTGCTCCACTCTTCTTCCGTACTCGGCCACTCCGCCACAGCGTGTGCCCCCGGAGCCCCCGGCGAAACGGGGTGATGCCTCTTTCACCGCAGCTGCGAATGCGGGGAGCGCAGATTAGTGTCTTTTGCCAGTAGGGGGGGAGCTCCCGCTCCGGCGGAGCCCCACTGGTCATCCGCCAGCAAAGTCGGGGGCTCCGGAGAGGCACCGCACCCCAATGGAACGAGGCAACCCCAGGAGGGGGGTTCCCCGCAAGAGCCGTCGCCGCCGAAGCGCCCCAATGTGGAGGGGAGGGAGTCCAGGAGTGATGTGTTGTGCTCTCCTCAACCTCGGCAGGAGATCGCCACAGCAGACATCGCAGCGCCGTCCGCGGTCAGACGTTGCTCCGCAGACCGGCAACTTCCGGTGGAGGGCGGCCGCCGTCACAGCTGCGCCGTGCCGACGCCCAGGCACACTCTAGCCCCAGGCTGCAGGAACACCCCCGGGCCCAAGACGACGGGACCCGATTCTCGGGTTTGGAGGCAGCGCCGGGGCTCCACGAGGCAGGAACCGGCACGGCTGACGGTAAGGACTCAGATTTCGGCACTAGATGTCAGAATAAGTAACAGGATGATGCTTTGGGAGGAGGTTTTCGGCGGAGCTGAAGAGCTACACAGCCATCTTGCCTCGAAGCTAGGCCACGCCCCCCTATGTTGTATATCTGAGTGAATGTTTGGGACACATTTGGAAGGTCCCATCCACCATCCAGGATTGACTTTGGCTTAGTTTTAGTAAGTTATCTGCTGTAGAGAATATTAGGATTCATTTATCATTGTTTTGGTTATCATATAAAAGGAAAGTTCCTCATTATGTGTCATTGTTAAATGTTCAGGTATCTAGATGTCTTGGTATCTTCTAGGGGCAGGAGGAATATCGCTGGTAGCTTTTATAGTTCGTGCTATTAAACGTTTTAGAGTGGGTATAGAAGGGAGTTGGCCTGTGATGTATTTGGGAACTCTAGTGAATATATCCTTTAGGATTTTGCCTGTTGATTCCTGGGACCTAGTGATGGCTTCTGTTATATCCTGCAATACCTCGCTTACTTCTATTTCTGTCACATTTGGGAGGTGTTTGTGTTCTCTTACATGAATTACAGCATCCTATTTTGTAGTGGCTCTCCCATAGCATGCAGTAGAATAATATTTGGAATGTTTCCAATTCACATTCTCTGTTGATGCACTTTCTATGGTTTTAGGTGTAACCCATGTGACTTAGCAATTGCTTTCCTTTCTGGAATGTTATGTATTTGGCTCTCTCTGTCATTGTATCTGAAAGTCGAGTAATTGTATAAATAAATAAAAAATTAAAAAATGTATGTTTGCTATTTACTTGTAAAATTATGCAACTAGTTCTATTTTTATATTTACATGTATGTTCTCTTTAGATGTTTTATACTGTTTTGAAGTTTTTCGGCTGGGACGTTCTTAATGTGTAGCAGGTGATTTCTTTTCTATTTGAAGAAAAAAAGCATGAGTTTCATTTTAAATGTTCATTTGCTGGTAGTTTGTTGAGGTTGATGTTGTTAGGTTAGGTTTATTTTTGCTTGCTATTGGAGTGAGTTTATATATTTTAATAATTGATATATATGTACTTTGTTATATCTTTACGACAGGTGCATTTTTCTGGCAGGGTATCACTTTTCCAAGCCATGTCTTTTAGGAAGTACATGTAAAGAGATAGAAGTTGTAGAGTGTTTTGTTATTTGCTATTTTAACTTTTTAAAGTGTATTTGTAAATAAGTTTTAGTTTAAATATAAGCTTTACTTACTTGGTTAAGTAGTTGTCGAGATGTATAATTCTTCATTAAGGGTCTGGTCAGAGAATCTGGCAGAGTTTCCTCATCTATCAGCGTTCGTCATTTTCAAAGTCTTGTAGTGATAACAGTTAGTATGTCTTTTATATTGTTGATATAATTGTATGATTTTATTTGTTAAGGTTGTTTTTAGTTTGATTTTATCTGTTAGTTTAGTTTTAGTTCGAATTTGTATTATCAGTTATGCCATCTATGATAAACATTAGTTTAGGTTTTATTGATAGTGTTTGATATATAGTTTTGGATATAATTATATATATATATATATATATTCACTTAAAAAACTATAGGTTTCACACATGTTATAGTTAGCTGGACATTTCACTCGTAAAAAACCAATGAAATTCCCCCGTTATAGTTACTGCAGTCAACTATGACTCACGCGACCGCAATCCTCTGCTGATGACATCAGATATTACATCACTGTATTTAGACACTTATTTACCCATGTCTTCTTCCATTAATCTTTAGCTATACATATATTACAAATATTTATTTTTCATAAAGACACATATGTCATCAGTGATGTAATATCTGACGTCATCAGCAGAGGATTGCGGTCGCGTGAGTTATAGTTGCCTGCAGTAACTATAACGGGGGAATTTCATTGGTTTTTTACGAGTAAAATGTCCAGCTAACTATAGCATGTGTGAAACCTATGGTTTTTTAAGTGAATTTGCAAGGTTTTTTAAATGCTAATTCGTAACTATAACGTGTGTGAAACCTATGGCTTTTTCAGTGAATTTGTACGTTTTTTTAAATGCTAAGTTATGTATTTATTAATATTTTTTTTTCAGGTTTTTCACCGTGCGCGCACGGTGCACTTTGCGCACCGTGCACGCGCTGTGGTCGCTCGGTGCGCTTCGCGCACCGAGCACCCACGGTTCGCAGTGAGTGCCGTGCGCGCAGGGTGCGCGCACCTCGCGATTTTTTTTTTTTAAAAACATTGTTTTTTTCTCCCTTGGGGGTCCTTCTGTGACCCCCTGACCAAGGCTAGGGGGTCAGGAACTGTCCACTCTGCCCCCTTGTCACGTTCTCCACCTTTTTTTTTCACCCCCTCAGACTGCGAGAGACAAAATGACGCCCGACACTTCCTGGTTTTGACCGATTCGAATGTTTACCGACATCTAACAACCAATCAGAATTGCGATCGCGCACGGCAAGGTGCGCGCACAGTGCGCGCACGGTGCGCGCGTATAGATATTGATATGCTTTTAAATGCTATTTTCTCAGGAAATACTGAATAGATTTATACCAGACCTGCAAAAGGCACTTCCTTGACCTTATGGCTACCTCTCTGCCAAATTTCACGTAATTCTGTTCAGCCGTTCGGGCTGTAGCTGCGACTAAAGGTCCTATGGAAAAATGCATGGGGAAAATGCGTTTTGGGACCCCCCTTTTTCTCGGCCCCCGCTTGATGAATCACCCCGAGACTTTCAGGGTAGGAGCTGAGTGGAGCGCCCCATTAGTTTTGAAAATTTAGCGAGGATTCGTCAACCGGCGCCAAAGTTATTCAAAATAGAATTTTGAGATTTCCTATGGAAACTAGGTTGTAACTATAGTATATATTCACTTAAAAAACCATAGGTTTCACACAAGTTATAGTTAGCTGTACATTTCACTCGTAAAAAACCAATGAAATTCCACGTTATAGTTAGATCAGGTAACTATAACTTGCGCGACCGCAATCCACAATGTGTTATTTGAGATGTCATCATTGATGTGATGAGTGATGTCACTGACCATGTCATGAGTGATGTAATATGTGACGTCATCAGCAGTGGATTGCGGTCGCGCAAGTTATAGTTACCTGATCTAACTATAACGTGGAATTTCATTGGTTTTTTACGAGTGAAATGTACAGCTAACTATAACTTGTGTGAAACCTATGGTTTTTTAAGTGAATTTGCAAGGTTTTTTAAATGCTAATTCCTAACTATAACGTGTGTGAAACCTATGGTTTTTTCAGTGAATTTGTACGTTTTTTTAAATGCTAAGTTATCTATTTATTGTTAATTTTTGCGCGCACGGTGCGCTTCGCACACCATGCGCGCTCTGTGGGTACTCGGTGCGCTTCGCGCACCGAGCGCCCACCTTGCGCATTTCGTACCGTGCACGCCACGCCATTTTTTACAAAATATCAATTGTTTTTTTCTCCCTTGGGGGTCCTTAGATTTATATATTAAATGTGACTGTTAATTTTTTTTTTTTTTTTGTTACCGTACGCGTACGGTAAGCTTACCGTACGCGCACTCCGCGATTTTTTTTTAAAATTATTAAATTTATTTTTCATACTTTTTGGTCCTTTGTGAACCCCCTGACGAACGCTAGGGAGTCTGCAACTCTCTTCGTTGCCCCCTTTTCATGTTATCAACCTTTGTTTTTCAGTGCGAGAGACAGAAAATGGCGGCCGATCCTTCCTGGTTTCGACCGATTCGAATGTTTACTTTGATCTAACAACCAATCAGAATCGCGCTCGCGCACGTCACCGTACGCGTACGGTAAGCTTACCGTAAGCGCACGGAGCGCGCTTACAGATATATATATTGATTTAAATGATATTTTCTCAGAAACTACTGAACAGATTTACACCAGACCTACAAAAGGCACTTCCTTGACCTGCGGACTACCTCTCTGCCAAATTTCAAGTAATTCTGTTCAGCCGTTCGGGCTGTAGCTGTGTCTAAAGGTCCTATGGAAAAATGCATGGGGAAAACGCGTTTTGGGACCCCCCTTTTTTCTCAGCCCCCACTTGAAGAATCACCCCGAGACTTTCAGGGCAGGAGCGGAGCATAGCGCCCCATTAGTTTTGAAAATTTCGCGAGGATTCATCGACCGGCGCCAAAGTTATTCCAAATAGAATGTTGCGGATTTCCTATGGAAACAGGGTCCTAACTATAACTATCTACGGGCGACCGCCAGTAGATAATATATATATATATATATATATATTCCCAACAGAAATGCCCATGCATTCGGACACGCACTCCTCCAGCTGGTGATTTAACAAAATCATTTTATTCAAAAGGAACAGGCATCCTTACTCCGATAGTTTTGTCCTGTTGCCTGACGCGTTTCAGAGCTAACGAGCTCTTTCTTCAGAGGCAGTTCGAAAAGGCACATTTTACTCTCCCACAGTTCCCTGCATTTCATTCAGTTTAATGAGCCTCCGGTGTGCTCTTCTTAGTGAAATAATATTGATGCATGCCGGAACTTGTGGTCACATTTAAAGTTATTTACATCCTCCAGTGGATTCGTGCAATTTCAAAACCTTTGCCAGGATACCAAAAGAAAACCCTCCAGTGGGCCTCAGAGTTAAAATCCTGTTCCTGCAGTACAAGGAACCAGCTGCGCCGTATTTCTTCCCCAAAGATTCAGGTAAGACGGGCCCCTCATGATATTTCTGAAGGGTGGTGCGACCTTCCCACGGCTTGGACTTGCCGTGATTAATGTTCCCAACAGAAATGCCCATGCATTCGGACACGCACTCCTCCAGCTGGTGATTTAACAAAATCATTTTATTCAAAAGGAACAGGCATCCTTACTCCGATAGTTTTGTCCTGTTGCCTGACGCGTTTCAGAGCTAACGAGCTCTTTCTTCAGAGGCAGTTCGAAAAGGCACATTTTACTCTCCCACAGTTCCCTGCATTTCATTCAGTTTAATGAGCCTCCGGTGTGCTCTTCTTAGTGAAATAATATTGATGCATGCCGGAACTTGTGGTCACATTTAAAGTTATTTACATCCTCCAGTGGATTCGTGCAATTTCAAAACCTTTGCCAGGATACCAAAAGAAAACCCTCCAGTGGGCCTCAGAGTTAAAATCCTGTTCCTGCAGTACAAGGAACCAGCTGCGCCGTATTTCTTCCCCAAAGATTCAGGTAAGACGGGCCCCTCATGATATTTCTGAAGGGTGGTGCGACCTTCCCACGGCTTGGACTTGCCGTGATTAATGTTCCCAACAGAAATGCCCATGCATTCGGACACGCACTCCTCCAGCTGGTGATTTAACAAAATCATTTTATTCAAAAGGAACAGGCATCCTTACTCCGATAGTTTTGTCCTGTTGCCTGACGCGTTTCAGAGCTAACGAGCTCTTTCTTCAGAGGCAGTTCGAAAAGGCACATTTTACTCTCCCACAGTTCCCTGCATTTCATTCAGTTTAATGAGCCTCCGGTGTGCTCTTCTTAGTGAAATAATATTGATGCATGCCGGAACTTGTGGTCACATTTAAAGTTATTTACATCCTCCAGTGGATTCGTGCAATTTCACAACCTTTGCCAGGATACCAAAAGAAAACCCTCCAGTGGGCCTCAGAGGTAAAATCCTGTTCCTGCAGTACAAGGAACCAGCTGCGCCGTATTTCTTCCCCAAAGATTCAGGTAAGACGGGCCCCTCATGATATTTCTGAAGGGTGGTGCGACCTTCCCACGGCTTGGACTTGCCGTGATTAATGTTCCCAACAGAAATGCCCATGCATTCGGACACGCACTCCTCCAGCTGGTGATTTAACAAAATCATTTTATTCAAAAGGAACAGGCATCCTTACTCCGATAGTTTTGTCCTGTTGCCTGACGCGTTTCAGAGCTAACGAGCTCTTTCTTCAGAGGCAGTTCGAAAAGGCACATTTTACTCTCCCACAGTTCCCTGCATTTCATTCAGTTTAATGAGCCTCCGGTGTGCTCTTCTTAGTGAAATAATATTGATGCATGCCGGAACTTGTGGTCACATTTAAAGTTATTTACATCCTCCAGTGGATTCGTGCAATTTCAAAACCTTTGCCAGGATACCAAAAGAAAACCTTCCAGTGGGCCTCAGAGTTAAAATCCTGTTCCTGCAGTACAAGGAACCAGCTGCGCCGTATTTCTTCCCCAAAGATTCAGGTAAGACGGCCCCTCATGATATTTCTGAAGGGTGGTGCGACCTTCCCACGGCTTGGACTTGCCGTGATTAATGTTCCCAACAGAAATGCCCATGCATTCGGACACGCACTCCTCCAGCTGGTGATTTAACAAAATCATTTTATTCAAAAGGAACAGGCATCCTTACTCCGATAGTTTTGTCCTGTTGCCTGACGCGTTTCAGAGCTAACGAGCTCTTTCTTCAGAGGCAGTTCGAAAAGGCACATTTTACTCTCCCACAGTTCCCTGCATTTCATTCAGTTTAATGAGCCTCCGGTGTGCTCTTCTTAGTGAAATAATATTGATGCATGCCGGAACTTGTGGTCACATTTAAAGTTATTTACATCCTCCAGTGGATTCGTGCAATTTCAAAACCTTTGCCAGGATACCAAAAGAAAACCCTCCAGTGGGCCTCAGAGTTAAAATCCTGTTCCTGCAGTACAAGGAACCAGCTGCGCCGTATTTCTTCCACAAAGATTCAGGTAAGACGGGCCCCTCATGATATTTCTGAAGGGTGGTGCGACCTTCCCACGGCTTGGACTTGCCGTGATTAATGTTCCCAACAGAAATGCCCATGCATTCGGACACGCACTCCTCCAGCTGGTGATTTAATAAAATCATTTTATTCAAAAGGAACAGGCATCCTTACTCCGATAGTTTTGTCCTGTTGCCTGACGCGTTTCAGAGCTAACGAGCTCTTTCTTCAGAGGCAGTTCGAAAAGGCACATTTTACTCTCCCACAGTTCCCTGCATTTCATTCAGTTTAATGAGCCTCCGGTGTGCTCTTCTTAGTGAAATAATATTGATGCATGCCGGAACTTGTGGTCACATTTAAAGTTATTTACATCCTCCAGTGGATTCGTGCAATTTCAAAACCTTTGCCAGGATACCAAAAGAAAACCCTCCAGTGGGCCTCAGAGTTAAAATCCTGTTCCTGCAGTACAAGGAACCAGCTGCGCCGTATTTCTTCCCCAAAGATTCAGGTAAGACGGGCCCCTCATGATATTTCTGAAGGGTGGTGCGACCTTCCCACGGCTTGGACTTGCCGTGATTAATGTTCCCAACAGAAATGCCCATGCATTCGGACACGCACTCCTCCAGCTGGTGATTTAACAAAATCATTTTATTCAAAAGGAACAGGCATCCTTACTCCGATAGTTTTGTCCTGTTGCCTGACGCGTTTCAGAGCTAACGAGCTCTTTCTTCAGAGGCAGTTCGAAAAGGCACATTTTACTCTCCCACAGTTCCCTGCATTTCATTCAGTTTAACCATAGGTTTCAGGGGTGTTATAGTTAACTGGACTTTTCACTTGTACAAAACCATTGAAATTCCCCCGTTATAGTTAGTTCAGCTAACTATAACTCGCGCGCCCGCAATGCACTGCTGATGACGTCACATTTTACATCACTCATGACATGGTCAGTGACATCACTGATGACATCACTGATGACATCTCAAATGACATCACTGATGACATCACTGATGACATCATCCAGTGAATGTGTGTTTTTCTGAAAATTAAATATGTTTTATATATGTATATCTCAAGGTCGATGGGAGAATAAATGGGTATATAAGTGTCTAAATGGATGATTTGTTTTTGAAAAATTGATTGTGTAACTGACTAAGTGTATCATAGTAAATACATGGCTTAGTGAGTAATGTTTAAATATGTAAATATCTGTATCAGTCTCTCACTTTGTGTATAAGTGGCTGCATGGGTTGGTGAGTAGCTACATGGGTGTCTATATAGGTTATTAGTTGGTTTTTTGAGTATCAGTCTGAGTGTCTGCATGGTTCGGTGGGGGGTATTACGTAGTGCATAGGTGCATGAATGAGTGACTCACTGTTTGTATGTGTTGAAGACAGCATGTGTGCAGGACTGTATGGGTGGATGAGTGTGTATATGGGTGTGTTAGTGAGTGAATGACTGTCTCAATAGTGTCTTTATGAGTAACTTCATATGTTTTAAACTAGTATATGTGACTATTGGTGTATATAAGTGAGTATATGTGAGAGTGAGAGATTGAAAGAGTTCCTGTATGAATAAGTATGTGTTTCTATAAGTGATTGTTTAAAAGACTAATGGCCATATGTAGGAAGCCTAATACCGGTCGGTAACGGCCGATTTTCGGTAAATATACCGTTACCGACCGGTATTTAGGCTTTTGCTATGTAGGGGGATCATTTCAGGATTCGGTAATTTACTGAATCGGTAAAATTACCAAATCGGTAATTTTACCAATTCAGTGAATACCGAATCCTGAAATGAGATGTGGGGGGAGTGTGTCGTGGGTGTGGGGATTCGTTATTTACCACCAACTAAAAGTTGGTGGTAAATGACGAATAGGTGTAAAAAAGCATTTTTGTGCACTTTGAAGTGTGCAATGTGGCAGACATACATGCCCTTAGGGCATGTATGTGCGCCACATGTGCACACATGGACGAATCAGGGGTGCAACAGGGTGTCAATGTGACACCCTGCCACCCATGATGATGCCTCCCCCATTACCGAATCGGTATTTACCGAATCGGTAATGGCAACTGGCTTCCCATTCATTCCTATGGGCCTCCAGGCCCATAGGAATGAATGGGAAGCTAGTTGCCATTACCGAATCGGTAAATACCGATTCTAAAATACCGACACTTACCGATTCGGTATTTTTCTACCTACATTACATTTACCGATTCATAAATACCAAATCGGTAAAATTCGGTATTTAAGAATCGGTAAATGTAATTTACCTACATATGGCCCAAAGTATGTGTAAGTTTCCGTAGAAGTAAGTGTGGTGGTGTGTGTATAACTGTATATGCAAGTAAATGTATGTTTGATTCTTTATTAGCATGAGTGACTATGTGTGTGAGTAACTCTATGGATGAGTGGCATTGTGTAACAGGATGTATAGGTGTATGAGTACATATGATGAGTGAGTACATGTATGAGTGACTGTATAGGACTGTTGGTGAATGAGTGGATGTGTATGTGGATCTTAGAATTACTGAAGAGGTTGTTGTAACTGGTATTGGTATGTCCATTGTTTTGAAAATGTTAGTCTCTATGTTTGAATGTGTGTATCAAAGGTTATATTAGGGTGAGAGGAGGTCTGCCACTCTATCACAAGGATGATTTCATCAGTGATGTCATCAGTGATGTCATTTGAGATGTCATGAGTGATGTCATGAGTGATGTCACTGACCATGTCATGAGTGATGTAATAAGTGACGTCATCAGCAGTGCATTGTGGGCGCGCGAGTTATAGTTAGCTGAACTAACTATAACGGGGGAATTTCAATGGTTTTGTACAAGTGAAAAGTCCAGCTAACTATAACACCCCTGAAACCTATGGTTTTCTCAGTGAATTTCTGAGGTTTTTTAAATGCTAATTCCTAAGTATAACGTGCCTGAAACCTATGGTTTTTTCTGTGAATTTCAAAGGTTTTTTAAATGCTAATTTATAACTATGCCTACAGAGATAGGACATGTGAAGAAAGAAGAAAAAATGCACAGACAGAAAAAAAAGAAGTGCAGAAAGAAGCAACAGAAGTCCTCAAAGACGAAGAAAAGTGCAGGAAGAAGGATAGCGTGCAGAAAGAACAAAAAGAAGAGCAGAAAGAAGCCTTGTTGCAAAATCATCCTGTACCCTCAACTTTTTCAGACGGATACTGGTGGTAACTGAGTCTGACTAACCAGTCCTAGAGCCAGTGCTATGTTAAAAGACACTTAGAATACAGTGAAAACACCTACATACACTAGGGAACATTATGCGTTGGGGTCCCCCTGTGATTAGCATGACCTCCTCTGTAAGCCCCTAGTATATAATAGGGCAGGGGGATTAAAACTACCTCTTAAAACAGGCCACAGGGCGTTTTTGCACACGTTAACTCAGGCCCCGTCCCCTCCCTTCACCACTGTGTAAACACGCCCTGTGTCCGTTTTTAGTTGGGAGATTAAGTTCATTTGAATCCTGAGGGTCCCTAGGGTCCAACTAGCCCACTAGGTTCCTCCAGTAAGTGCCACAGAGCTGCGTTGCAGAGAGGTGTAAAAAGTGGCACGGCGTGGACCACCTCTCTGCAATGCAGCTCAGTGGCGCTTACTGGAAGCACTTGGTGGGCTAGTTAGCCCCCAGGGGCCCTCAGTATTGAAGAGAAATTATCTCCCCAATTTAAAACGTGCCATAGTGCTTGTTTGCACACGTCACCTCAGGCCCCGTCCCCTCCCTTCACCACTGTGTAAACGCGCCCTGTGGCTGTTCTAAGTTGAGAGATTAAGTCCCCTTGAATCCTAAGGGTCCCTAGGGTCAAACTAGACCACTAGGTACCTCCAGTAAGCGCCACAGAGCTGCGTTGCAGAGAGGTGTAAAAAGGGGCTTGGCCTCAGAACACCTGTCTGCAGCGCAGCTCCCTGGCGCATACTGGAGATGCCTGTTGGGCTAGTTGGCCCTCAGGGACCCTCAGTATTGAAGAGGAATTAATTCCCCAACTTACAACTCGCCAGGGGGCGCGTTTGCAGACTGCTGCAAGGAGGGGGCGTGGCCTCCGGCACGATGCCAGTCTTTTATTTATTTTAATTTTTTAAGAAGGGGGGCTGTGTGGTTCCCCTTCTTATTCTAATTTATTGGCCCTGATGACCCCATCCCCCAGGGCCTGTCTCCTAATTATATTTTTTTGACCCCAATCCCCAGGGCCGGCCACTGTTTTTAATTATTAAAAAAATATATATATTTATAGACACACCTAGGACATGCTGGACAAACCGTACGTACCTATCACCATGACGAATTGCGTGATATTCATTAAAAGGCGACTATGCATACAATGAATCCACGTGGAATGTATTTACACCACTAGTGAAGCTCTGACATGTCTGATGCCCTACCGTGCCTAATCCCGGTAGACACCCTTGTCGTTTATTTATACAAACATGGGTAGCTATTGACGGGCACATTTAATACACATGCACACCAAGCCATTCAAAGGGGATTCGACAAAAATTCGACCAAAACTATGCAAGAAACCCCCCTCACGGTTAATAAAACACACATCCACTGCCGGATGTGCAATACTTTTTATTTTACTCTCTGGAAAGGGGACGAACATCACTTGAGAGTCACATCGCGCTCCTGGCAGAGCCCAATGCTGTGTTACACCCACCATTGCCTGCTGAGTGCCACACACCTCTGTGTTGTATTCCAGTAGCTAGTGCATATGCTATGACACTCTCTAGCCCATGTGCACTGTAACACCACCCCGTGAATATGTCATGCCACACTTGTCTTCGCACGGGTTATATTGCCGCATCTAACGTGCCTTCCTCGATGTGTATGTTATAACGCACAGCGCTATGCCATACATATTACAATCTGGGATCCATATCTTTGTCACAGTGCATATGCAACGTTACACTCCCCAGCACATATTTTATATTACAACTTTAGAGACTAGTTAGGTTACACAACACTGCCCTGTGCATATTACACTCCAAGGCGCATATCGCATAGCACGCGCTAGTGCCTGTGCTATCTCGCGCTCTCCAATGAATCTGTCATTGCGCACAATGTATTGCATCTTATATTTCACGCCCGGTTCATCTTATATCACACTTTTTGGTGCATAGTTTATACCATACACTATATCTAGTTTTCATTTTCAATCGTGCTCTCAGGACTATGTTCTATATAACACTGTGTTCACCTACCCTTTTCACCGGCATTACATTTTGCGATAGGGGGTGGAGGGTCAGGAGGTGTTTCTGCCAAGTGAGCCCGGAGTCACAGTCACAAACGTCCTCTTCTTCCTGAATAAAAGTGAGATTATGCTGCATACTTGTTCATATTTTAAGTAGTTCGTACAGACACACGTTTTAAAAACAATAAAGTTCCTAATACCCGCCTTCTCTGAACAGTTAGCTTGCTGCCCCATCCCCCTCCTCCCTACCCTCTGTTGTGTGAATCCATGGACTAGCCTCCTCCCTCCTGCCATGCATGGTCTGATGTGCTGCCACTGCCCTCAATTTAGTATGATGTACCAGTCCACTCCTCCTGCCCTCCATTGCCCAATTCTATGCCCCATCATTGACCCTTCTGCTTAAACTCTGTGCTTAGCTGGCTGCCCCTATTCTCCTTCCCTCTGCCCTCCGATGTCTTTGTGCTTGCCCCTGCTCCATCCTTTTTGCCCACCATGTTCCATGGACCTGCCACTCCTATCTACTCTGAGTGTTCTGTTGAGCTGCCACTCCCCTCCCACCTGCCTAGCATTGTCAGATGACTGTAACCTGTCCCTGCCACCTCCACCCTGCCTGTCCACATGCCATGCCCCTATCCTCTTCCTCCTGTCCTACATGGTCCATTGTACTGCCACACCCTTCTGCCCTCCTGGTCTGTTGTGCTGCAACTGCTCCTCCTGCCTGCCCCGTGCGGTCTGTTGTGAGGCCCCTTCCCCTGAACTTTCTTGTCTGTGCACAGGTCCTGACCCTGCCTTCTATCCTCCATCGTCCTTTGTGCATGCCCCTGCACCCTCCTTCTTGCCCATCATAGCCATTGTGCTGCCACTAACCCTCCCACTTGCCATGCATGGTCTTCTGTGCTGCCATGGCCCCTCCCACCTTCCCTGTGTGGTCAGTTAGCTGCCCCTGACCCCCTCCCACCTTCCCTCCATGGTCTGTGTGTATGCCATCACAGTCTCACTGTTGCTCTTCATGGTGTGTCTTGCTTCTAGTGCCCATCCTGCCTGACCTCCATGGCTATCTTGCTGCTCCTGCCCTGCCCCCTTGCCCCCAGCCCTCTGTTTACATGTGCAGACCCCTACTCCCTCCCTCCTGGCTTGTCTGTTCCATTGTAATGCCCCTGATCCGTCCCTCCTGCCCTTTATGGTCTGTTATGCTGCAGCTTTCTCTCCTGTCTGTCCATTATGGTCAGCTAGCTACCATTGCCTCTTGCCCCTCCGTTCTCTGTTGTCCATGTGCATGGTCCTGTCCCCTCCCTCTTGCTTTCTATGGATTGTTGTGCTGCACTCCCGCCCCGCATGCCCTGTGTGGTGTATTGTGCTGCTGCAAACCCTGATGCCTGTCCTGCAGGGTCAGTTTGGTGCACCTCTCCATGTCCCTCCTGTCCTCTGTTATCCACGTCCATGTCCCTACCCCATTTCCTTCCATGATCCAATGTACCATACTTGCGAGCATTTTGAACTTGGTAAGAGGGAGATTTTGAAAAAAAACTGGGGTATTGATTTCCCCTTTGAGTTACATTGAAAAAGAGGAGATTGTAGACAGGAGACAGATCAAATAAAGCCCATTTGAGCTTAAAAACATTGGACGTTTCCTGGCTGAATCGGGTCTGTTGGCATGTATGGTTGTACTACCATTGCCTCTTCCTTCTGCCCACAATGGTCTATTACATTGCCACAGCCTCTCTTGCAAGTCCTGTATTGTTGGTTTGTTGCCCCTGCCCCCCATAGTCTGTTGTGCTGCCACGGCCCTTCCTGCCTGCTCAGTGTGGTTAAATTGTTGCCTTTGCACCCTCCTACCTGCCTTCAATTTTCAGAGTCCGTGCCCCTGGCCTCTGCCTCTCAACAGAATCCTAATGAACAACTAGATTGCTAACATTCTATATTTATTACAAAAGTGTGGAACGCCTGACGTCATCTTGATGTAATCAAAACTGTAATACCTAGAGCATTTCCTTTAGAAATTACATATATGAGAGGGTCTTATTGGCATCAAAATTATGGTTAGTGCTCTAAAAGACTAAAATAAGGACATATTTTCGGAGTTTTCAAATAGCGACAAAGCACTTTTAAATTATTTGTTATCTTTATGTTTATTTATCCAGTTGACCACTTGATTAAATGTTGCACTTAGGGGAGAGGATGTGGTGTTACTTCCAGAACTGCAGACTTTGCAACTGGGGAACCAGGTTGGAGTTTCTGCTTCAGCTCGACATTCTGTGATTCTGGTCAAATCACTTAGTCTCCCCATGTCTACAACCAAAATGAATTTGTTCTTGTGTGATGTAACCAATGCTCATGTAAAGCACTCCAATACCTGACAAGTCTGCACTATATAACACTGCAAAAACACAAAATAATAAGTGTTTTGCACACTTCTGTCATTGGGCTATATTTGGGCTACATCTGGGTGATTTTGGGCTACATTTGGGCTCTTTTGTCTCCGGTGGCCATCTTGGGAGATTTATTTGTTATGAAGTTTCCTAATTTCCTCATGTACTGCAGTCTCCTCAGTAGGAAATGCTTTCAGTTTTTTACTTTGATTCCATCATGAAGGTATTCAGATATGTCACACATTTGCCATAAATTCTGAATGTTAGCACTCTAGTTGCTCATTAGATCACTGTAGTAAAACTACTGTTCGCCATGGAAGTCTGCTCCTGGTATTAAAAGTGCATGTTTCAGTCTGCATGTCAGAATTTTTTAATGAAATAGAAGAGGATTTGAGAAGTCACTCAAAATGTGCCCTCATTTTCTTTCTTCAGCATTAATCATAATTTCTATGGCAAAATGAACCCCCTCATTGTGTTCCTTTTTAAATTAAATGTTTTAAGTGTTACCAGTTTATTCCAATCAAGATGGCTTCTGGTGTGCCATACTTTTGTCATAATGAAGACAGTAAGCGCTCTAGTTGTTTTTAAGAACACTCTGGGACATTCTGTCATTGGGCTATACTTGGGCTACATCTGGGTGATATTTGGGCTACATTTGGGCTCTTTTGTCTCTGGTGGCCATCTTGGGAGACTTATTTGTTATGAAGTTTCCTAATTTCCTCATTTACTGCAGTCTCCTCAGTAGGAAATACTTTCAGTTTTTTACTTTGATTCCATCAAGAAGGCATTCAGATGTGTCACACATTTGCCATAAATTCAGAATGTTAGCACTCATTTTGCTCATTAGATCACTGTAGTAAAGCTACTGCTCACCAGGGAAAACTGCTGCTGGTATTGAAAGTGCATGTTTCAGTCTGCATGTCAGAATTTTTTAATGAAATAGAAGAGGATTTGAGAAGTCACTCAAAATGAGCCCTAATTTTTCTTTCTGCAGCACTAATCATACTTTTTATGGAAAAATGAACCCCCTCATTTTGTTCCTTTTTAAATTAAATGTTTTAAGAGTTACCACTTTAATCCAAGCAAGATGGCTTCAGGTGTGCCATACGTTTATCATAAGTAGGACTGTTAGCGCTCTAGTTGTTCTTTGGAACACTCTGGGAAGCTGCAGTAGAACACAAAGGAATCAACTGACAGTCTCTGTTGGATGTACATGTTTTACTGAGAATGTCAGACTTCATTCTCACATGACTGAGAAAGATAATGTGAATTTACAGAAAATAAGCTCTCTGTTTAGCTTATAGATCACCTTCCAAACCTCTGTAGGAAAAGCATGAGAAAATATTTTTCTCTCAATCATGATATCCCAGCAGAAGGCTTTTTCACATGGTGAAATCACCTTAGAACATACCACAATTCCTAAAATGAGTATGGTACCATCAACAAATGATTTATAATGTAACTAAAGTCTTAAAACCTTCTATTAACTGCAATGCTTTTTAATGAGGTGCTATCATGTATATTGGTCCCAAGATGGTTGCCAACACTTCTTGGATGAAGTGCTGACAGCCAATCAGATCTCAGGATGAGATGTGTGGTTAGGCTCCGCCCACATATATATATGATTTTACTTTTGATTTTCTCAGAAACTACTGAACAGATTGAATCCATATATGCAAAAGGCACATCCCTGAGCTGAGGACTACCTCTCTGCCAAATTTCAAGTAATTCTGTTCAGCCGTTCGGGCTGTACCTTGGACTAAAGGTCCCTATGGAAAATTGCATGGGGAAAACGCGTTTTGGGACCCCCCTTTTTTCTCAGCCCCCGCTTGACGAATCCCCCCGAGACTTTCAGGGTAGGAGCGGAGCGGAGTGCCCCACCTATTTTGAAAATTTCGCGAGGATTCGTCAACCGGCGTCAAAGTTATTCCAAATAGAATGTTGCGGATTTCCTATGGAAATACGGTCCTAACTATAACTATCTACTGGCGACCGCCAGTAGATAATGTACATATATATATATATGATATTTTTTGTATTTTTATCTCCATGGTTCGATACTTGTATCCAATAATCAAATTCAATTATTGACAATTTCTGCGTTATTTGCACAACTTTTTGTGTTTACATCATTGCGTAATTTGCACATTATTTGTATATATATTGAATTTTAATCGAATATATTTGCACTTTATTGCGTATTTTGCACAGTCAATTATGTTGGGATATTATTGAATCAATGAATATGGAGTTTTATGTATTTCATATTGAATAAGGATCCTGAGTTTGTTTGGATTTTAACCTGTTACTGAATTGCACAGCATATTCAATGTGGTCTTGAATGTATTGTTTGGAAAACAGACTTTCGAGGTTGGAGTAGTGTGTCTTCACTTTCTAAATGTCACATGGTGCAAAAAAACGGTGAAAAAAATGCAGCCAATTGAAAGTCATGTTGTATAAAATGGGCTCATTTTATTGAACTGATTGTCTGTGACCAATGGCGGATGCCCGAAACGCGTCAGATATTTGTGAAGACTCGGCTTTAAAATAAAATAACAACTATTGTGCCTGACTTTGGATCTGCGTGGTTTCTGTTTTCCGTGGACACGGATTTTTTGGAGACTGCAAACGTGGGATTTAATTTCGGAAGGTGATTGTGTCCGAGGCATTTCCACTCCCTAGAAGCTGGCTGCTGTGTTCAATCAACTCGCTTTATTTCCTTGAAAGGGATTTCTTCAACAGCAGCCCCCGTGATCATTTGGTTCGGTGAAGCCAGGCTGAGGAGATTTGCAACGTTTGTTTCCAACATCAAACAACTAACTGCAACAAAGTATCCTCTGTGGTGAGTGAACCATAATTATCGACACGGTTGGGAGGTTGTCAGGCACATGGCGTTATAAGCCTGGAGGCAAGTTTCAGCTCGGGTTTTAAAAAAACGTTAATAACTTTTAAGCAATTCGAGTGTTTCACCATGTCAGAGGAAATTCTTCGTGGGAGAGAAGCGGCGGCGGCTGCACTCTATTCTAGTTTACCTAAAATCACGAGTAATTCCAGCAATAAGAACACTGCTGAACTCAGTGGGGGTGAAAATTCTGATGAAAATCAAATTAAAGCGGCGTTAAAAAGATTGGAAAAATGCATGTATCAGGAAATGTCAAAGTGGTGGGAACATAAGTCTTTAACCATGTATTTGGAAGAAAACCGTGTGCCTCGTGGGCTTCGAATATTGTTGGCGCCAAGTTATGAGAGACCTAATCCAAATATGCTTAAAGAATGGGGCCATGCTAATTTGGAATCCTCGACTAAATTGTTGCAAATATTGGTCAAGTACGCTATTATCGACAGAGAGGCATTGATGGTGGAGATTCAAGAGATCAATGACCTACTGACAAAGTTTGAGCCCAATGTTTTAATTACTGAAACACGCAAATCAATCAATGAGAGGCTCGCAAAACAGGAGGACAAGATTAAGGCGCGCAAGGTGTATAAATTCGCCCGCGATAAGGATGACTATGCCCAGGGTCGCATTTACACCTTTGCTAAGAAATTCGATAATGCGAAAAGATCCAAATTTGCACAACAAGCTCAACAACTTAAAGCCACCAGGCCCACAGATCGTGCGACAACGTCTAGCTCTGCTGTGCTCAATGAAGCAACAAATATAAATCAGGAGCCGAGTGATGTTGAATCTTTAACAAGCGGACCTTCGTCGGATGAGGAAGGCTGCAGCACATGGGACCCTAATGCCATTGTTTTGGACTTAGGGGAAGAGGTGGATTTTTTAGTGTCGGACAGGCTCCAAACACTTCGACCACGAACCAAACCACCACCGAAGACTCAACAGCAAAAAGAACAAGATGTAATAAAAGGAGGAGTGAACGTCGGAAAAAACATAAAATCGCCCAAAAAACAAAAAAAGCAATATTGGCGAAAAAAGCATTAACAAACAATGAAATTATAAATTTATCCACAGTCACCCTATCTGAAGCCGAGAAACAACTACTAAGTCTTGGACTTACATACTGTCCGGTTTCAGACTTCAACTATACAAGAACACGAGTTGATAACTATCTTTACATCAGAAAACTTAAATTAAAAAAGTTCTTTTGTGTCAAGGAGGGTCAAAATGAAAACGAAAATAATCCAACCGTTGACACTGCTGCTGCAAAGAACCCTTTGAATTTACATGCGAGAGACACCAGAACCTTTTTAACAATGCATCAACTGGCGACAAATGATACGATTAATCTTGAAATTTCTTCTACTCAGGAGGAGCTTAGAATGGCCTCGGTTGAACAACTTGGAGCCAGCCTGAGTCCGTTCAAACCCAAATCAAAATTTATCCCGGTAATGCCTAGGGATTCCATTGATGTTTTTCAAGATATAATTGTAGATGATCTTAAAAAGCTGCACCACAGGATCAAGCACAAAAAAAGATATAAAAGCCAGCATGAAAAGGATTACACATTGTTAACCAAAAAATTGAGTGATGATTATAGGATCATTGTGGCCACTGCTGACAAAGGAGGCAACGTGGTTATCTGGCCGCAGGAAGCCTACATCATGGAAGCAATGAATCAGCTCAATAATCCTTCATGCTACTCTAAAAGTACCATCAAGGACTTCAATGAAGCAAGAGAAGTCCTAAAAAAACTCTTGATGAAATGGAAAAGAGAAGGCATGATTTCTAAACAGGAGTTTGAGTTTCTTCATGTTGAGCATCCATTATTACCAAAATTATATCTTTTACCCAAGGTCCACAAACAAGTTGTTCCGGTGCCTGGGAGACCTATCATCTCTGCCATTGCGGGAGTAGCGGAACATGTGACTGAATACATCGACTACTTCCTGCAGGACTTGGTAAAGGATCTTCCCACTTATATCAGAGACACTGGGGATTTCATTGGTAAGATCAAGGATGCTGGTTGGAGCGACGATATGCTATTTATCACCTTAGACATCGAATCGCTTTACACAAGCATTGACCATGCATCTGGGCTTCGGGCCCTGGAATTTTTCCTGGGCAAAAGGCCGATTAATTGTTACAACCATAACAAATTACTGATGGAGCTTACCAGTTGGTGTCTCAATAACAACTTTTTTCTGTTTGGTAATGATATCTACATTCAGAAGCGTGGTGTGGCGATGGGAGCATGCTTCTCTCCCAGCTATGCATGTTTACATGTAGGCTGGTGGGAGGAGCATGTCCTCAGACTAACGCACCACGATATTTACAAAGAACATGTGGCACTTTGGGTGCGATTTATTGATGATGTTTTTATCTTGTGGTGTGGCGATGTTGCCAGTGCGACTAATTTTGTTACTGCACTAAATAACAATCAGCAAAATCTTAGATTCACCTCTTCTATCAGCAAATGTGAAGCTGTTTTTTTGGATGTTAAAGTATTTGTACATCAGAATCATTTGGCCACTAAACTTTATCGAAAAAGCACTGCTGGAAATAATACTCTCCATGCCAGCAGTGCGCATCCCAAACATGTTATCGATAATATTCCGTTTGGTGAATTATTGAGGCTCAAACGGATTTGTAGTGAAACAGATGATCTCAAATTATGTACAACTGAAGCTCTGGAAAGATTCAGACAAAGAGGCTACAGGGAGTCCATTTTGAGGGAGGCAGTTCGGAAAATGGAAGCTAGAACGCGTGAGTCATTATTTTTAACAACATCTAACTCTTCTGTTGACAGTGACTCGACTAATAATAGCCAGACCCCCAGACTCATCATAGCCTACAGCAAACAGGCGAGACAAATCAGGTCCATTGTTCAAGAACGATGGCCGATATTAAAAACTGATTTGGTCTTAAAACCCAGGTTATCTGATGGGCCCATAATAACATATAGGAGGGGACCCTCTTTAAGGACCCAAGTTTGCCATGAGTTTCCCGAGCTCAGAAAACAAGAAGAGTGGTTGAAATCCCGGCCGGGATTTAAGCGTTGCTCTACATGTAGAGCGTGCAAATTTGGTAAAAACACCAACCAATATTGCACACCTTTTAGCCCAGTTCCATTTAATATACGTGGATCTTTCACATGCAAAACTGAATTTGCTGTCTATGTACTAACGTGTACCTGTGATCTAAGATATGTCGGGAGCACCCGGCAACCAGTACACGTTAGGATTCTCCAGCATTTACGTGCCATTGTAAACAATGATGCAACATATCCGGTGGCGAGGCATTTTAAGGCTTGTCATAATAACAATCTACAATGCCTCAATTATTTTGTTATTGCCTCAGTTCCTAAAATCAAGAGAGGGGGTGACCGTGATAAAATGCTTAGAAGACTAGAATCGGAATATATTTTAAAACTAGACAGCAGATTCCCAAATGGGCTTAATGCAACTGAGGATCTTCATGTTTTCCTTTAACTTTGCATCTTGTATTGTATTAGGTTAAATTTCTATGGAGTGTATTGCCCTGCCTGCTTCCACGTATATAGATTATGAATTTCCATTTTTTTGATCCCATTTTCTTTCTTTTTACACTTACAATTCTATCTTTCCTAATGTGTTTAACTACATGATTTAGGAATAGATTAATGTGTTTTTTTTCACTTCATTAATTAGACATAGACTCTGAGGTATGTCTGTTTGGACCATACGATTAACAACAGTGAATTCACTTGCAATGCTTTATAATTATATCTCAACTCTCAGGTGTTTAACAATACAATAGGATCATCATTTCGATTATGCTAATTGCATTTTATGCGATTTGATATTTTTTGTATTTTTATCTCCATGGTTCGATACTTGTATCCAATAATCAAATTCAATTATTGACAATTTCTGCGTTATTTGCACAACTTTTTGTGTTTACATCATTGCGTAATTTGCACATTATTTGTATATATATTGAATTTTAATCGAATATATTTGCACTTTATTGCGTATTTTGCACAGTCAATTATGTTGGGATATTATTGAATCAATGAATATGGAGTTTTATGTATTTCATATTGAATAAGGATCCTGAGTTTGTTTGGATTTTAACCTGTTACTGAATTGCACAGCATATTCAATGTGGTCTTGAATGTATTGTTTGGAAAACAGACTTTCGAGGTTGGAGTAGTGTGTCTTCACTTTCTAAATGTCACATGGTGCAAAAAAACGGTGAAAAAAATGCAGCCAATTGAAAGTCATGTTGTATAAAATGGGCTCATTTTATTGAACTGATTGTCTGTGAGCAAGGGCGGATGCCCGAAACGCGTCAGATATTTGTGAAGACTCGGCTTTAAAATAAAATAACAACTATTGTGCCTGACTTTGGATCTGCGTGGTTTCTGTTTTCCGTGGACACGGATTTTTTGGAGACTGCAAACGTGGGATATATATATATATATATATCCAAAACACTTTTCCCAGCTCTTCCCGCTTCCCATCCGGCAAGACAGCGAAGAGAGAGTCACGGACACCCGTTTTCTTTGTGGCAAAATCAGGTCTTTATTCAGTTACAGCTTACGACGCGTTTCGGATAACAGAGTATCCTTGTTCACATGCGGAAGTGCAGTCCGCCAACAGTTTTTATACCCAAATGGCTTTTTTTGTGTGAGTGCATTTTTTTACTATTCTGTCACGTGATAATAGACATAGACAACACCTTCATTTAGCCCTGGTTACTTGCCAAACGATTGGCAAGTTCACAATCATAGACATAAATGCAGTTGGAGTCCCAATCGACAGATTAAGTTGTTCACATGTATACATACATTGCAAATGTTGTCAAAAATGGATGCGTAAATGCCTAAAATATAAAACAACATACATAAACTTGAATTTTGTGTATATGTTGGATCCAGTAATGTATGGAATGTCTGAGTAAAAGTGGCTGCGTTGGGATAAATCCTCTGCCATATAAAAAAATATATAAATATGTAAAAGCCCAAAATTCCATTTTAAAGTTGACTAAAATGGTTTGACAACATAAATGTTGTATCTCAAAACAGACCATAAAAACAAGTTATGCATACTGGAAAGTATATATATATAAATTCACTTAAAAAACCATAGGTTTCACACATGTTATAGTTAGCTGTACATTTCACTCATAAAAAACCAATGAAATTCCACGTTATAGTTAGATCAGGTAACTATAACTTGCGCGCCCACAATAAACTGCTGATGACGTCACATATTACATCACTCATGACATGGTCAGTGACATCACTCTTCACATCAATGATGACATCTGAAATGACACATTGTGGATTGCGGTCGCGCAAGTTATAGTTACCTGATCTAACTATAACGTGGAATTACATTGGTTTTTTACGAGTGAAATGTACAGCTAACTATAACATGTGTGAAACCTATGGTTTTTTAAGTGAATTTGCAAGGTTTTTTAAATGCTAATTCCTAACTATAACGTGTGTGAAACCTATGGTTTTTTCAGTGAATTTGTACGGTTTTTTAAATGCTAAGTTATATATTTATTTTTTATTTTTTTTTCTGGTTTTTCACCGTGCGCAGACCCTGCGCGCACGGTGCGCTTCGCGCACCGAGCACCCGCATTGCGCAGTCCATACCGTGCGCGCCTCGCCTTTTTTTACACAGTAACAATTTTTTTTTCTACCTTGCGGGTCCTTCAATTTATTTAATAAATGTGATTGTTCTTTATTTTTTTTTTTTTTTTTGCCGTGCGCGTACGGTAAGCTTACCGTACGCGCACTCCGCGTTTTTTTTTTAAAATTATTAAATGTATTTTTCGTACTTTTTGGTCCTTCGTGGACCCCCTGACAAACGCTAGGGTGTCTGCAACTCTCTTCGTTGTCCCCTTTTCACGTTATCCACCTTTGTTTTTCAGTGCGAGAGACAGAAAATGGCGGCCGACACTTTCTGATTTCGACCGATTCGAATGTTTACAGTCATGTAACCACCAATCAGAATTGAGCTCGCGCACGGCACCGTATGCGCTTACAGATATATATATTGCTTTAAATGCTTTTTTCTCAGGAACTACTGAACAAATATACACCAGACCTACAAAAGGCACTTCCTTGACCTTATGGCTACCTCTCTGCCAAATTTCAAGTAATTCTATTCAGCCGTTCGGGCTGTAGCTGTGTCTAAAGGTCCTATGGAAAAATGCATGGGGAAAACGTGTTTTGGGACCCCCCCGCTTGACGAATCACCCCGAGACTTTCAGGGTAGGAGCTGAGCGGAGCGCCCCATTAGTTTTGAAAATTTCGCGAGGATTCGTCAACCGGCGCCAAAGTTATTCAAAATAGAATTTTGAGATTTCCTATGGAAACACGGTCCTAACTATAACTATCTACTGGCGACCGCCAGTAGATAATATATATATATATATATATATATATAGATATATATATATATATATATATATAAAAAACGAAGGTTGCCCTCTGTGGAAAGGCCACAACCGGAGAGCTGGAACCTCCATTGTGAGGACAGCAGTGGAGCCAGCCTTTACCTTCCAGCACGCGCCAAACATGTTTCGGAATTACACTTCCTTGGTCACTGGCAACAGAAGGACGTACACCTGCAATGAGTAGAACACGCCTCTTTATTTAGATAAAATCCCGCCCAGTGGGCGTAGAGGTCTTGCTGAGTAGGCATGTGCAATGTTGCACCCTGGTCTTTGTAGTCCCGCTCATTAAATCCAAGTAGGTGCTGCTGGACACCTCCCATTAAAAACAATGTTAACCCCAGTGGGTTTGCTGAAGGGTTAAAGCATGGCGCCAATGCCAGTAGCAATGTCACTCACAGTTTTGTATCCCCGGTCCAAACGGGTCTCCAAGTGAAAAGACCCTGGATCCGCTATATCTGCGGTGGGGCCTTTCCGCGACCGAGCCGGCTGCTAAACAAGAAAAAACAAAGGTTGCCCTCTGTGGAAAGGCCGCTCCCAGGGAGCTGGAACCTCCATAGTGAGGACAGCAGTGGAGCCAGCCTTTACCTTCCAGCACGTGCCAAACATGTTTCGGAATTACAGTTCCTTGGTCACTGGCAACATTAGGATGTACACCTGCAATGAGAAGAACACGCCTCTTTATTTAGATAAAATCCTGCCCCAGAGGGCGTAGAGGTCTCGCCAAGTAGGTGTGTGCAATGTTGCACCCCGGTTTTTGTAGTCCCGCTTATTAAATCCAATTAGGTGCTGCTGGATGCCTCCCATTAAAAACAATGGGGGGGTGGACAGAGACATGGGGGTGGGTGCCTATCACTCCCATCAGTGGACAGAGACATGGGGGTGGGTGCCTATCACTCCCAGCAGTGGACAGAGACATGGGGGTGGGTGCCTATCACTCCCAGCAGTGGACAGAGACATGTGAGGGGTGGGTGCCTATCACTCCCAGCAGTGGACAGAGACATGTGAGGGGTGGGTGCAGAGGAATACCAGCAGTGGATAGAGACATGTGAGGGGTGGGTGCCTATCACTCCCAGCAGTGGACAGAGACATGAGAGGGGTGGGTGCAGAGGAATACCAGCAGTGGACAGAGACATGTGAGGGGTGGGTGCAGAGGAATACCAGCAGTGGACAGAGACATGGGGGTGGGTGCCTATCACTCCCATCAGTGGACAGAGACATGGGAGTGGGTGCCTATCACTCCCAGCAGTGGACAGAGACATGGGGGTGTGTACATCATTATCAGATGACCACAACTCCATGGGTGTATGTACGCATCCCTAATTTTCGACTATGTTGATAGTGCCATAACAACACATCACTGACAGCAGTGTCCCACTCCCGTGAGGATGGATGTCTTTCCCCCACTGCATAACACACCACATGTGGGTGTGAGGACAAATGACACATGCATACCCACCCCTGGCAGATGCAGCACAACACACACACAGAGATCATGCCACAAGACTGTATAGTCATGTCAATGCCTACTAAACTAAGAGAGCCAAAGGGAACACACACTGTCATGCACATCCCAGGACTGATAGGAATGTACAGGTGCTGGGACAGCCACCAAGATGTTGTCTCTCATGGAAGGAATAGGGTGGAGTTCCCACAGATACAATGCTCACAATTGTGAGTCAGGTGCCCAAATACCCTGCAGAACAAGTACCATATGTGTGCTAGGCTGGGATTACACACATGCATAGTGCGGAAAAGGGAGAATTTCTCCATGAAGGCATGGCAACATACTCAATACACAAGTACAGTGACTAGCAAGGATGGCACAGACGATGCAGCCGGAGACATTGCTGAGCAGGCATGGCCATAGTTGAAGGGATCCGTCACCAACAAAGGGAATGTATTCACAGGTCAGCACAACAATTGTGCAACTCTCTGCAGGGAAGATGTCAGGTGCCACGGAGGAAGGGACACTCCTTGGTACAATGTCTCAAAAAACAAATAACACACACGACCAAAGATCCTTTGCAGAGACCTTGTGATGGCAAGCAGATCCCATGGTCCACCTCATGACCATCAGACTCGAACCTTTGCCCGAAACATAACACATTACCACAACCCCAACTCCTGGAGCATCAGCACCAACATCAATACCTGAAATGCAATAGTGTTCAAAGTAAAAAGAAAATGCTTCAATCAGCATAAAATAATATTTTTTTCAAGAACACTATATACAAAGGCCAATGGCCACTCCAGAATAGAAGTCCTTGGAGGGACACATGGGCACGCGTCTCCCCTAGCTTGCCTGCACATTTGAACCCTCAGGTTCGTCGACTGGGGTGGGGGCATCATGTGGGGAAGGACCAGGCACTGCAGGGACAGGAGGTGTAAGGGTAGGTGTGGTGGGTGCAGGGACGGATGCCTCCACCACAGGGGGTCGGGCAGCGCCAAAGGGGGAGGTGAGCTCGGCGCTGTACACTTCTGCCAGGGTGTCCAGAGTTTCCCCTGCACCGGAAGAAACCACAGGCACAAAGTAGGAGGGGGGTCGGAGTGATGGGGTGCAGCGCTACTGGGGGAGGGGGTGGACATGGGGGGGACTCAACTCCCCTACCCGGGGAGTGCCTTGCCCGTTTGCGGGCTGGTGACCCAGTGGGGCTGAGGCCCAGCACAGACATGTAGCTCTCCTTGTCTGACTGTGTGGTAGGGGAGCCAAAGAGAGTGCTTTTGGAGGGACTGGGTAGTGAGGCAGGCGGACTCAGACTGTGGCTGCGTGTATGTCTGTGTGCTCCAGACCCAGTGGGTGTGCCTTTATCCCCCTGAGTGTGCGTGCCAGGAGGTGTGTGCTTGCCCGTACGTGTTGGTGTGCTGCCTGTGTCTGGTGGGGTGCGTGCTTGGGAATGTCTGGGTGTGCATGGGACAGGCATGGGAGTGGGAAGTGTGGATGGGGCTGGGGTAGGGGGGGGACGAAGCGCTGCAGGAGACTCACTGCTGCCGTCAGTGAAGAGTCCATGGACCTCAGCATCATCCGTTGGTCAGACATCGCTGCTGACATGCCCTCCATGAACGACACCATCTGTGTCAGCAGTCTGGTGTGGCCATGGAGGACATTCAGCATCGATGTCTGGCCAACCTGCAACTGCCGCTGAATGTCCACAGACTCTGCAGTGAGGGCAGCAGGGGTGACAGGGGCAGGGGGTGCGGTGCCTGGCACGAAGGAGACATGGTGGTGCACTGCACAGACAGAAGGGACCGGAGCAACTGGGAGGGCGGTGATGGGAATGGAGGAGGCGGGGACAGATGTTGTGCTGCTGCCAGGTATTGTAGCAGCCTCCGCCCCCTCGAGGAGTTCAGCCTCGGACCCGTCAGCGTCGTAGTCGGTGTCGCCACCAGACAGGTCCTCCGCCTGACTCCCCTCGCCCTCCGTGCCACTTGCTTCCGCAGACTCGCCAGCAGTGGTGGCACCGGTGCTGGATCCCTCCTCCAGGTCCGTGCAGATGTCTCCCTCGGTGTCCTCCGATGATGCTGTGGGCAAGGTGAAGATACAGAAAATAATCAGTCACCTGTATACATCTGACACATGAGTCCAAACAAAATAGGTCATAGTGCATATCAGGCAATGCATCATGAGTAACATCTAGATTACTCCGCACATATGTAAGTCCTGTACTCCTCAGTTGGTTGACCCACCATGCCACTTGGAAACAAGGAAAAAGAGGACACAACAGCCAAAAACTTGATTTAGAAATATACTGAGAAGCTAGTGTCTGGGAACAGTTGAGCACAGCAATACTATGAAGGCATGCCACCTCTTGTTTACTGTGAACGAAACAGTATTGGTGCACCCAAGGCTAAATAACAGACCTCAATGCTGAAGGTGTCCCCACACTCAGAGACCTGTAAGTACTTTGGAAACCCAAACTAAATACATTGTGATCCCTTGGGAATCACACCACTTTACACAATCTACATGTTTAGAATGTGTGAATGTGCCACTTTGTGAACAGAACACACATGTGCCTGTATAAAAGAAGTCACACAAGGAGTTGCACACAAAACTACACTTACACAGTCATTTTATGAGCTGCCAGCCTTATTCAAAGAAGCCACTGTTAGAAAGAAATGGGGTTTCAGTAAGTACATATACATGGCACCATGGTGGTCGGGATGACTTGACACACGTACGTTGGTATCAGCAACAACCAAGGACTTACCCAAATGCCACCACACTCTGGGAACATGGATATGTATAATCTGAAAAACAGTCTTATTCGAACTGTGCCTTTCTTAAAAATGTGCCAGCGTGTCCCCTGAAAGTGTAAAGGTGGTTTCTTGTGCACTTCCTTGGGAGACATCTGTCATGCAGGCAC
This sequence comes from Triturus cristatus, assembly GCF_964204655.1. Taxonomy (NCBI): domain Eukaryota; kingdom Metazoa; phylum Chordata; class Amphibia; order Caudata; family Salamandridae; genus Triturus; species Triturus cristatus. The sequence goes on from NC_140581.1 coordinate 445,011,041, forward strand.
ATTATTGTCCCTCACAACAAAACATCAAAGTCAAGCATTGAAAACATGAAGACATGTTGACAAGTGTAGTGAGTGCCAAGGTACAAGACTTCTTGACTAATAACTTGAATCATGCCACCTGTCACATGGCCATCCGTACCATGATGACACAGTTGGCAACAAATCTGACCCACTGCCTGTCATGTGGAGTGGCACACATGTCCAAACACAGGACAATGCATAAGCTAATGGGCCTGCAATTGTGTCGGAATAAGGCACACCTGCACTGAAGAGACACCCTCATGGCAAGCAAGAATGTCCACACAGATGTCAGCACACAAAGACCAAACTACGCAGCATCTGGACCACACATTGGTGCCAAAAATGGATGAGCAGGAATCACATATGTGTAGGCACTGGTAGTACACATACATGTACGCACTGGTAGTACACGTACCCGTACGTGTACTACCAGTGCCTATACGTACGTGTAGGCACTGGTAGTACACGTAGGTGTAGGCACTGGTAGTAAACGTACCCGTACGTGTACTACCAGTGCCTACATGTACGTGTACTACCAGTGCCTACACGTACGTGTAGGCACTGGTAGTAAACGTACGTGTACTACCAGTGCGTACACGTATGTGAACTACCAGTGCCTACACGTACGTGTACGCACTGGTAGTACACGTACCCGAACGTGTACTACCAGTGCCTACACGTACGTGTATGCACTGGTAGTACACGTACGTGTAGGCACTGGTAGTACACGTACCCGTACATGTACTACCAGTGCCTACACGTATGTGTACTACCAGTGCCTACACATATGTGTAGGCACTGGTAGTACACGTACCCGTACGTGTACTACCAATGCGTACACGTACATGTACTACCAGTGCCTACACGTACATGCACTACCAGTGACTACACGTACGTGTACTACCAGTGACTACACGTACGTGTAGGCACTGGTAGTACACGTATGGGTACGTGTACTACCAGTGCGTACACGTACGTGTACTACCAGTGCCCACACGTACGTGTAGGCACTGGTAGTACACGTACGTTTAGGCACTGGTAGTACACGTACGTGTGTACGGTCCGTACCACGCGTGCTCCTACGGCACCACTACTATAGTGATACGGACCATACACACGCCCTCAGAGCGTGTGTACTGCGCGTTTCACACGCTTGCACTGTTGATAGGATGCGCACACGAAAGGAATGGAGGTCTCAGACTCGCACAAGGATGTACATCAAGTCATTGCTGTCCTACATGTGCAGGGCCTAGGTGTGTCAGGCAGTGATATTGCACGTCGCCTCATGTATTTGCACAATTGATGTGTGATGACCTGTGTACACATGTCATGTGTGATGGGGCACTATGTGGCACACTTCCCCTTCACACTTTGCACATGTGTGCATGTAGTACAAATGTGTCAAGCACAGCATCACTGGTATGGCACAGTCACCACCACCCGCAACTGTCCCCTGATGCCAGGGACAGGGACACTAACAACTGACATTTAACGACCAGCGTGCACCGATGTGACTATGTCATGTGTGTGTCATGTGTTCCCATGAGCTTGCTGTTGGTGTTCCGTCAACTGCATCTGCTGTTGTTGCATCCAACATGTGTCTGTATGTAGATGGACATGGCACACATCTACGCACACCATTACATGTGGATTTCCACGTAACGTGTGTCTGTATGCATCGAACATGATATTTTGACATGAGGACATATGTGCGTTGTCTCAATGTCTGTGTTTTCTGTTTTCACGTGTACCCCTTCATCGCAATGTGTGTGATCTGCACATTTGACATTCCATGTGATCTGTGCGTCTAGCTTTCCGTCAGGTGTCTGTGTGAGATGACATCCTTCAAATGCAGATATGTGGATGTATGTCACTCTTGTGATGTCTCTGGCTGTTCACTTACACTGGCCCACAACTCGTTTCAGGGCATGTCATGTAGACTTGACAATCAACGAGTGTAGCTGGCTTTTCGTAGGAGTATCACCTGGCTGGCATACGTGTCCTGGATGTATTGCACAGACCAGACTCTGTATTTAGCTGATGTGTATTAGCAGTTGAGCATGTGCTCAGTTCATTGACATTGATGTTGTAATGTTCTCACTGTTCGTTATTCATTCCAATTTTCTGCAGGGCACCGCCTGTCCCCAGACCAATGCCAGACTTGGGTGCCATGAGGGAACGTGACTGCATACGCCGTTACAGATTCACCCAACAGTTGATTGAGGACTTGACCGCCAAGCTGGCACCACACCTCCAACCACGACACAAGTATCCTACTGCGCTGACCCCCAAGATGAAGGTGATGGCAGCCCTACATTTTTTTGCCACAGGTACGTTTCAATTCACCATAGCTGATGTTGGTGGCATGTCACAGACGATGTTCAGCCGTGTCCTGCATGATGTTTTGGCAGCCATGTTGGAGCACCTGGATGAATTCATCCATTTTCCGGCTCCTGAGGAGTTGACAGGTGTCAAGGGTGATTTCTATGCCCCATGTCATTGGGTCCATTGATGGGACACATGTGGCTTTGGTACCACCACAGGCACAGGAGGTCGCCTATGGCAACCGTAAACATTACCACTCTATAAATGCCCTTGTGGTGTGTCTTGCTAACATGCTGATTTCCCATGTCTGTGCATGTTTTCCAGGGTCAGCACACGATGCCTACATCATGAGGCGTAGCAGGGTGCCACAAATGATGCTGCGGCTGCACAACGAACAAGCATGTCTTGTTGGTGGGTATACTCTGTTTGTCCTGTGTTTTTCGGTATCTTTGTATCTTACGGCATCTCCTGACCCACTTATTTACATGATGTTTCCATGTAGGTGACTCTGTCTATCCCAACATGCCATGGGCGATGACGCCTCTCCGCAACCCAAGATCAGCTGCAGATCACCGTTACAACAATGCACACGGGCAGACCAGGCGAGTGATTGAGAGGACGTTGGGCCTCCTGAAGAGCCGATTCCGGTGCCTCCACAAGACAGGCGGGTCCCTCCCATATGCACCGGCAAAGGTCTGCAAAATCTTCCTCGTGTGCTGCATGCTGCACAACATGGCAGTGGAGAAGGCAGTGCCACTCATCCTGGAGCAGCATGAGCAGGAACATCCACCTGTGGAGGATGAAGGGCTTGGTCACGAGGCAAGTGAGGAGGAGGAGGAGGAGGACATCCGGAGTCAGCTCATACGCAACTTCTTCTCATAATGGTGAGTCACTGGGTCTGAGTGTGCACGCTTGGAGCCTTGTGTGGCATGTGTTGCAATGTGTGTGTCCAGCTGACTGTATGCTAAGTGACTTAGATGTGTGTTCTGATGTGTCACTCGAGTGATGATGTCATTTCACTCATTTTAGCTGAGACACTAAATTTTCAAATCGCATGGTGACAACATTATTCCTTTAGCCGCATCGCTGCTCATGACGGAACCACTCCGTCATGAGCCACGGGCGCCGTGGTTCTGTCATGCTGCGGCCGTTGGCAGCCGCTCCGCCCACGCGGCGCTGCTTCCCCACGCGGGTGATTAGCGCGAGTGGGCGGAGTCGTGACGGAACCACTCCGTCATGAGCACAGCGCGCCCGTGGCTCATGACGGAGTGGTTCCGTCACAAGCATGGCGGCGCCGCGCTGCCCCCAAACCCCCCCAGCGCCGGGGCAAAATTCGTGCCGCGGCGAAGGGGTTAGAGTAAATGACCATGTATGCGGATAACAATCTTTTAGCTGACTTCTTGTGTGTCTGTCATGCACAGGTTCTTGCGCATGTTGTCTGGTCGTGTCATCGTTGGCATCCTGCTATTCCTCATGAGTATTGCAACGTGTGCTGAATCAGCGTTCCATGCACGGACATGGGGAAAAGTCATTTTGGGTGAGGATTGCAGCAAGGCATTTTGGAGGTGTTACGAGTTTGGAATGTGTGATGACTGCTCCTGTGCATGTTGGGTTACCATGCATACATGTCGACTCACCATAGGGCACATGACATGTAGCATGACTCCCATGAATTGATAGTCAACCTTCGTGACAGTCATCTGTAATGGTTTGTGGATTCTGATGAAGGCATCAATGTGTGTAAAACTTCCCTCAGAAACATACGGGATGCTACGGGTGGACATGGTGTGGGACATCCCCATAAGAGGCTCAATGGGGTATTGCAGCCTCTCCGTGTGCAGCAGGGGGTGTTTGGCTCATCCCCTTAACTTGTGTGCCAGGCCATTTGGATTTACTACATCTGTGTTGTGAAGGGGGTGTCCAGTGTAGGTCCCACATGTTCAGCCAAATGACCTGTGTGTCTGTTCATATTGATGCATTTCCCTTAGTGTGAGCCTGAGTAATAAAGGGGTTCCTCACCCTCCAAGGTGCCTCATCTCTGTCAATGCAGGTCTCTTGCCACTTTGCATGCGGCATCTCTGGCATAGTTGTCAAAGATTGTGCATATGAGTCTATGTGTAGTTTGGCTACATGCATGCAGTTCTTCATGGGTTAGAATCTCGATTGTGCATGAAGTCCATGGTTGTGTATGTATTTGGGCATGTTGGTCCCCACGACGGGCCGTCAACGCCTGCTGAGGGTGTGTCTCCTGTGCGCGGCTCGGCCTTCTGTTTCCTGATCCTGTGTCAGTCATCTTTGGTGATTGTGCATCCATTTTCTCTGGGTGTACCATGGGTAACCGGACACTCCTTCCTTTACATACGCCTGTTGCAGTTGTCCTTTCTGACATCCTTGTCTTTGTGTGCTACTTTTGGCATAGTTTCCAGGACATGCCGCCTGCTGCTGCGGCCCCTGCAGCAAGGGCCCACAAAGTAGCAGGATTCGGCAACACACACGCCTCAAAGATGCTCCTCCCTGCCTCCCTCCACCCATTCATTTGGCTGTCATCATCTTGTCTGTGCCACTGTTGCGGCCACGCGGTGCTAAAGGCAGGACTGTCAGCACATGCAACGTGCACATTGCACAACCCTCATGTCCTTGCATGACCCACATCACACTACAGTCTGATGTTGTAGCCACCCTCCAAGCAATGTCTATCTGAAATTCAACCGCCTGCTCTCAGGCATACCCTAAGCGCACACACGACACCTTTGCATGCTGAGTGTGCAACTCCAACTGCTTACACAGCGCAGCCCCGCCTTCCAGGCCCTGTCACACCAACCAGATCATGTACCTCCTGCTCCACACCGGCTCCGTCTACCAGCAAGGCCATGGGAGTGGGACTCAAGCCTTCAGCATGTGGTATAGTGGCATTATCTGGCACATGGCCCAGGGATCATCTCTCAGCGTGTCAATTTTCAATGTGTCCAGGACCCCCCTCTCCACCATCACATGTGCACACAACCTCATCATCATGTCGTATGCCATTGACACCCAGGTGCTCCTCACCCTCACCAAAGACACAGCCATTGCCAGTTCCAACATTCAAGAAGGCACGAGGTCTGTGGATGAATGGCTGAACATCAGCCACCTGAGGCTGGACTTGCACAGGACTGAGGTAAGCATCTGAGGATTGTTCCCTTACAGCTGGCTCAACTCCTTGTGTCCCACCCGCAGGGGCCCTACACAAGCACCCAGTGGCCATGCACACAAGATGGTATGCATCATGGATTTGTCACTCACATTTGCCATGCAAATCACCAGCATCTGTACCTCATGCTGCAACACCCTCTGCATGATGCACATGATCCTTAGATAGATCCACTCCAAGGAAAGACAGACCATCCCCCAGGTCCACGACACCAGCCGTGTCAACTACTGCCCCGCCCTCTACGGAGCAAGTACATCAAAACTCACGGGAAACTTGTCCACATCCAGGGTGCATCTGCACAACTCAGCTTCAACATCCCGCAACCCATCCACATCACCGTCCACCTGAGATAGCTGCAAGGGATCACTATGTGCTGCAGGATGACCTTCACACTCCTCACACACACTCAGGAGGCAGTCAACAACCCCAGACCCCAAAATCAACCTTGTACGTCTGTCATCCAAGACCCCGTTGGCCCAACTCTATGCATCCGAATTTGGCCTGGCCACCATTCTTCACATCCACAACACTCCAGCATGAAGGAGATGGTTCTCACGCCGGGACAAATATACCTGGGACTCCCTCCCCGGGAACCTCCACATGAGCCATGACCTCTAGGCCTTCATCATCCTCCTCCTGATTGGTGTGTCCGCACAGTATTTCAAGCCCCCCCTCAGCAGCTTGAGGCCATCACGAGTGAGTATTGGGCTCTCAGGCTGTATCGGATGATACATTGTGACCCATGTGTGTCCTGTACTGGACTCAGATCCCAGGGTATGGATGGCTGGAGTTAGTTCAACACTCAGGCATAGTTTGACATTTACCCACACGTATGTTGTGAACTAATGCAAAATGACTGCAACATCTCATGACAAATAAATAGTTTTATTCTCGGTGGGTACGTGTTTTGCAAGAAAAAATAAGGTGCTCTACCGGGTGCATAGAATCCAAAGTTCACAGGGGGAGATGGGATCCTTGGCATTTTAAGTCATCAGAGTCCAGACCACAGTGTTGGTCATCATTGGTCAGACTGTGACCAGCAAGTCCATGTGGCAGAGAATGTCAGTGAATGATGTGCTGCTGTTGCGCATGAAGGCCAGGTGCCAGGCCACGGTCTTTTCCGTGGATGACCCACCTTCCTCCGGGGACCCTCAGATGCAGGCCTTGACGATGCTTGGGGCGCTCCGTCGGACAAATCCTCCTCCTCCTCCTCCCTCCCTGTGGCTTGTGCTGGTCTGCGCCTGGTGTCACAGGGAGGGTTGCCCATGTTGTCGGCGATCCGAATGGGGTGAATGGCTTATGTCCCTTTGCACCTCCAGGAGCTCAGCCAATCTTGCCTCCATCCGTCCTTGGTGTTGTTGTTGACTGGCGTGTTGCTCGGCCTGCTGATTCTTAATGTCTGTGAGGGTCGCCACTACCTGACTGATGGCCCTGGTGTCACACCGGTATGCTTCCATGATGTTGCATACGTGTGACATCCCGGTCCCTTCAGCTGTCGGGTCAGGTTCTTGCCTCCGCCTGCCTCCACTCCCACCACCCCTGCCCACACGAGCCTGGCCTGCCGTTGTGGGCACATCGGGTCTACGGGACTCCTGAGGGATGGCAGTGTCGGTGTTGGCTGCCTCCTCCTGGGTGCCCGGCGAACCTTGTCCCTCTAGGTCAGACTGGCTCTGTTGTTCAGTGTGGGCAGGGCTCCTGGGTGTCTCCTGGGATGTGGCAGTAATGGGGGTGGTGGTTGGCACAGATGTAGCTGAAGCAGATGCTGCAGGGGCTTGGCCATCAGAGGGGCCAGGTGGGTTGGGGTCATCCGCGGAGTGTTGTGAGGTGTCGCTGCCTGTGGGATCAGGTTCCTCCCGAGCCTGGGACTGTGGTACTTCCCCCCCATTGTTGGGGGGAGATCCATGACGTTGCCCTGTGTGTGAGAGAGAGACAATGTTAATGCTGTTTAATGCGACATCCATGTTTCATACATATTCTAGTTGCCACAGTTCCTCCAGGTAGTTGTATGTGCCTAGCATTCACATCAATGTTCACTTGTGGATGGGTATGTTGCAGCGGACTGATTGAAATGTTCTCCAGGGTGTTTGACATGTCAAATTTGGGCTTGGATGCTTCTTTGGCTGTGGCTTGATCTTGTTGTGTCACATGTCCATTGTGAGAGTGGGTAACTCCATTGGCTGCCCCGGGGGTGTGTGCTTGTGTAAGGGGTGAGTGATCATTCCTCAGCCCGACGCTGTTCAACATCCACATGGCCCCCCTCACACAAGTGGCCCGCCACCACAACCTCAAAAACATCTCCTACGCCATTGACACCCAGCTCATCCTCTCCCTCACCAAAGACCCTCACACCGCCAAAACAAACATCCATGAGGGTCTGAGGGCCATCGCCGACTGGATGAGGAGCGGCCATCTGAAACTGAACTCGGACAAGACGGAGGGCCTCATCCTCGGACCCACACCCTCAGCCTGGACGACTCCTGGTGGCCGATCACTCTGGGGACAGCACCGACACCCACCGACCACGCACGCAACCTAGGATTGATCCTCGCATCCTCCCTCTCCATGTCCAAGCAGGTCAATGCCGTCTCCTCCTCCTGCTACGACACCCTACGCGGGCCCCGCCGGATTTACAGGTGGATCCCGACCGAAACAAGTAGAACAGTGACACAGGCCCTCGTCAGCAGCAGACTGGACTACGGCAACGCACTCTACGCAGGACTCCCATCCAAACACCAACGGCGGCTACAACGCTTCCAAAACGCACTGAAAGGAATGTTCAGCAGAGGTGATGCGCTAGGTTCCTTGCAATATGCAGTATATGTGTGTTTTTCTTTATCAGTGACATTCACCGTATTTTTTCAGAGCGGTGTTCCTTTCCTGAGCGGTTGCCAGGCGGAGGTTTGTGACTCACCCAGTCTCTACGGGTGAGCAATTTTGTATTCATTTGGGTGCTTTTTGATTGTTTTAAGGTTCTGGTTTTGTGCACCATTATTTTTGCTGTATTAGTACTCAGTAATCTATATACATATATATTTTTTTTTCTATCTAGGTGAACGTGAAACACACTAGTTACGGACACATGTCAAGAGGTTTTCGTGTGTCTTTTGTATCCTTTTTCTGTGTGGTCCTCACACAGGTGTGTTTTTGCAGTAGCCTGATTGGTCCTGATGAAAGCCTAGCCTCACTTCAGGGGTTATGGCTGAAACATGTCGACCAACATTTGTTAAATATTCACCACAGTCCATGATCTTTTGACTGGTGGTGTACACATTTTAAACCGGGTCATGTACGGCTGATATACATATATGATAATCACTTTCTTTTTCTGTTTACCGTGCGTGAACTAGTTTTAATCACACAATTTTCACTTAATTGTCTCTGATCAGCACTGCACGCCTCACTCACACTATTAGCTCATCATTTGTGGATTCAGTTTATCCTCCAGTGTATTTCAAAACATCCCTGAGCTCCTCCCTCTCAGAGAGGGGGTTGTAGCCCCCAGAGGAACTAGGTTTTTCCTCTGGGAGGAGAATCCCAAATGATGAAGCATGTCACCTATGGTGAATGAGGGATTATGTCCTAAAAAGGGATTGCCCTTAGAAGTATCTATTGGGCTTAGTCTGTTTCTGTACTTCACCGGATTATTTAATTAGATTTCTGCATTAATAGACCTCAGGGTTTCGTACTGTGTTTTGATCTGATTGTAGGGGAATAAACCCTGTGTGGTCTTTAAATTTTCCCTATGACCCCCTGGCTTAGAACCGTTTTTGTTAGTGTTTCATGAGCAGCTATTACGGCTGCGGGTCCTTTTTTTGTACATTGACACAGATTTTGTGTTCAAACTGACGGCGTTAGACATTGTCTAATCGCCATTATTGTGTTTATTTGTTTTTGAGCTTCTATTATTCTGGAGGGTTGAGACTGACACCTTTCTTCACTATGGTGAATGCCAAGGCTTAGCCTTTGACGACACTATGGCTCAGGCTCTTCTTAACACACCCAGTATCATTGACACCTTTCAAGGGCCTTCCACTAGTTCTGGAGTAGATTGGGCGAACCTTCTTACACTCAAAAAATCACACTCACAAGTGTACATACATGGAGCCAATATGACGAGTACCTTCGAGGCAATTGTGCCCCTACTGGACTTATTGTGACTAATGCACCTAGATTGTTTCTAGATGACAAAACTTTCTTAAATGATTGGTCTCTGATAGCCTGGAGGTGTACCCGGGATTGGCTCATTCTTATAATTAGCACTGCCAAATGGGTAGCCGATGCCATTCTGGTGGAAATACAGGCTTTGGAAAACCAAATAAAGGTGACACTAATAGGTGCCCTTTTTAAGAAACAAAATGAAGAATCCAATAAACATAACAAAGAGTTCAAAGATTCAATATTAATGACCAAAATCAACAAATTCAAAAAAGATCTAGCGCGTTTTTCACTTGATAAAGTGTATCCATACACAAGCGCAGATTATGTACCCCCTCAACATAATCGCCATGGTCGTAGATATGGCTCTGATTACTCTACCTCAGGGAGTGATGAATGGTCCAGTGACTCGGACACTGCTAACTTTGAAGATTCCTTGCATAGAGGGAACAAAAGAAGAGGCAGAGGGAATAGGAGAGGCCATTGCGGTGGTCCACCGACATTGTATCCTTCCCAGTGGTGGCCACCGGGCCCATACAATTACTCTCCTTTTCCACCCTTTGGACAACCATTCCCTTATCCTCCACCACCGCCTCAAATGTACCCCAATCAGCCTTTTTTAGGGTTTGGCCGTGGTCGTTCGAGAGGAAGGAGAAGACAATATCAAAACCAGGTCCATTGGGCAGACAAATAATTGACAATTCCAGAGCAGAGTTCCAGGGAGAACCGAGCAGGCCCGAGCTCAAACACGACCTCGTCATAAATCTAAGCAACAAGGTCCTTAACCCTGAAGAATTGGCTCTTTTGAATAAAGGTTTGGGCTTTGTACCTTCTTTTCGAGGTGACATCTTTGAAATCAAGCAGGAACTAGCTCAGTTCTTCAGAAAGATCCTATTGAACTTTTTCGTTCGTAATGATTCTAGTACTTTACCTGACGAGCAGGATAAGAACACTGGATTGAGAAATAAATCAACATTCAATCCTCTGTCCAGTCAGGTCCCCGCCCAAGTACTTACTTTTGAAAAAGCGGTGTCTACACAGGTCACTAGCATCTGCTCTACTGAGAGCCGGCAGTTTCAGAATTTGAACAAACTTGAACGACGTGCCCTTACATCTCTTACTACAGATGAAACGATCACGATTAAGCCGGCAGATAAAGGTGGCGCAATCGTGATTATGGATACCACCACCTATCGTGCTGAATGCTTGAGACAGTTGAATGATGGTCGGTCATATCGTCCACTTAGTGAAGACCCCACCAAAAGATTACAACTTGAGATTCAGATCTTGGTCAATGAAGCTAGTACCAATGGCTGGATCACTACCAATGAGGCTCTTTATTTGGTCAAGACTCATCCTATTGTGCCGTATTTTCATAATCTTCCCAAGGTGCACAAAAACTTACATCCTCCACCTGGTCGCCCAATAGTGTCAGGGCAGGGATCCCTCTTGGAACACTTATCCGCGTTTTCTGATCATTTTTTACGGCCTCTGGTTGTCAAAATGCCTACCGATCTTAAGGACACCAAGGATATTCTGATTTTGCTCAAGGATTTGACTTTTGATCCCGAGACTGAGTCCCTTGTTTCATTTGATGTAGAATCTCTTTATACATGCATTCCACAGGATGAAACGTTATCTGTCATCGAAACTCTCCTGTTGGACAATCCTCCAGATTCCATCACCCCGGTTTCTTTTATCATTTCTTGTGCCAAGCTGGCAATGAAAGAAAACTTTTTTCAATTTGAAGAACAGTTATTTTTACAGGTGTCTGGTACATCGATGGGGAGCATTTTTGCTCCCAGCCTGGCAAATTTGTACGTCCATGTTTTTGAGCAGCAACACATCTTCGGTATCAATAATCCATACAGTACTCAGATACGTGTATGGAAAAGATACATTGACGATGTCTTTGTACTATGGCACGGGTCTTTGACTTCATTGCTTGAATTCAAGGACTGTTTGAACAACTGCAATGCCTTTTTGAAATTCACTTGTGAGCATTCCAAGACTCAGCTACCTTTTTTAGACATCTTGATTACACCTTTTGAAGGTGGATTGAGCACTGAACTATACAGGAAACCTATGGCCAAAAATGCTCTCTTACAATATGATAGCTACCATCCACAAGCTTTGCGTGACAACTTGCCTTTCGGCCAGTTCTTACCCCTAAAAAGGAATTGGTCCCCCAATGAAAAATATCAAGAACATGCACAGATTTTGTCTAAACAACTCCAGTCTAGACAATATCCAAAGAAACTGATCAGAAAAGCTTCCAAACGGGCATCCAACAATAACCGTGAGGCTCTTCTAGAACCCAAAGTTATAAAAGACGCAAATAACAGGTTGACCTGTGTACACACTTTTTGTAAGTTTTCTAATCAAATCAAGAAAACCATCTTGTCTAACTGGAAGATCTTAAACATAGGTGTAGAGAAATTACCAAGACCTGTCTTTGCTTTCAAACGTAGCAGTAATCTTAGAGATCAGTTGGTACATACCTGCCCTCGTATTCACAACTTAGACACACAAAATACTTTATGGGGTTTGTCGCCAGTTGTAGGACATCATCCTTGTGGATCTTGCGCAGCTTGTGGTCACACATCCATGACCAAAGAGATTGACATAGGCTCGGTTAGACCTTGGATGCTCAAATGTCACACTAATTGTAACAGTACCAATCTGATCTATTTGATCACATGTCCCTGCCAGTTACGATATGTTGGTATGACCACCCGCCGGGTCAAAACTCGTATCTTGGAACATAAGAGTACTATCCGGTGTGGTAGGTCCTCTACCAAATTGACTAACCATTTTCTCACCGCCAAACATGCCCCGAATGACTTGAAGTGGACAGTTCTTGAAAAACCATTCATTCCCCCTCACCTGACAGATTGCTCTTCTTTTTTATTTAAACATGAGCAATGGTGGGTACACAAATTACAGACAGATATTAGCGGGTTAAACGTGGTTGTCGTTATGAAGGTTCCTATTCATTTTCATTGGTTATGTGCAAGAGCAAGCTGTTTATTTATATTTGCATAAACAGCTTTTCATTACGGTTTAGTGGTAGCTCTATACAGCCTAGTGTTTTTGGATCCTATCTGTGTAAGCCTCTTCCATTTATACATCATAACCTCTCCATACCATCACTGTAGGTTATATTTTTGACGCTGTCTATGTCCTTGCTGAAATTCGTAGCGTTTGGATTAGTGCGCAAGCGCATCACCCATTAGGTACACGCAGATATATCGAGGCAGTGAGATAGCCTCGAGGTGTTCAGTTTTGGATTCGCAGCGTTTGGATTTTTGCGCATGCGCTTTATCCATACGATACACGCAGACACATCGAGGCTGTGACTCAGTTGAGACAGCCTCGCGCAATGCATTTCTCTTATTTCTTTTCTTTGTACCAAGGCTGCCATACAGACTCAATGTTGGCTACTGATTTGGTTTTCTTTTCATTTTTTGATTATATGCTAATATATAATTTTCCGCCCGCAGTTACGGGTAAAAGATGCCCTGGTCTTAGGGCTACGCAGATTGGCTCTTTTCTATAGAGCTTTGTGATTGGTTGATGTCCCCGCGAGTGGGCGTCTTAAACGAGTGTTTGTTTCTTCCGCAGGACCTACGGCTTCAGGCTCATAGCTACACCGGTCCACCGACGGAGAGGTAGGCTTTTGTGCAGCTGTGGGTGCTCTTGCGTTCATTTGTATACAGTTTAGCTTACTTTTTGTCAAGATTTAATGTTTATTTATCTTGAGTCTAGTACGAGGAAGTTAAAAACACTCCTCGTGATTTCATCGTCCTAGTGACATTACCGTTGTGTTGTTTAGCATTAATAGCACCAGGTTCATTCCTTAAGCATTGACTCTGAGACTGGGTTCCTTATTCCAACTTTGGACCGCTCTAGTTGATTTTACCTTATTTGCCCTTTGGAGCTTCTGTGGTTCATAACAATTTTTGCGGGCGCACGTAGTCTTGTTCCTCCTGGACCTTGCGTGCGGAGCCTATTATGCTCATTTTCTTTTCCTCTTTAGATTTTTACTGTGAAGGTGTATTTGTTAGTCTCCCCCTCAGATTTAGTTTGTCTCTTTCACGCACTGTAAGGAATGTTCAGCAGAGGTGATGCGCTAGGTTCCTTGCAATATGCAGTATATGTGTGTTTTTCTTTATCAGTGACATTCACCGTATTTTTTCAGAGCGGTGTTCCTTTCCTGAGCGGTTGCCAGGCGGAGGTTTGTGACTCACCCAGTCTCTACGGGTGAGCAATTTTGTATTCATTTGGGTGCTTTTTGATTGTTTTAAGGTTCTGGTTTTGTGCACCATTATTTTTGCTGTATTAATAGTCAGTAATCTATATACATATATATATTTTTTTCTATCTAGGTGAAGGAGAAACACACTAGTTACGGACACATCTCAAGAGGTTTTCGTGTGTCTTTTGTATCCTTTTTCTGTGTGGTCCTCACACAGGTGTGTTTTTGCAGTAGCCTGATTGGTCCTGATGAAAGCCTAGCCTCACTTCAGGCGTTACGGCTGAAACATGTCGACCAACATTTGTTAAATATTCACCACAGTCCATGATCTTTTGACTGGTGGTGTACACATTTTAATCCTGGTTATGTACGGCTGATATACATATTTGATAATCACTTTCTTCTTCTGTTTACCGTGCGTGAACTAGTTTTAATCACACAATTTTCACTTAATTGTCTCTGATCAGCACTGCACCCCTCACTTACACTATTAGCTCATCATTTGTGGATTCAGTTTATCCTCCAGTGTATTTCAAAACATCCCTGAGCTCCTCCCTCTCACAGAGGGGGTTGTAGCCCCCAGAGGAACTAGGTTTTTCCTCTGGGAGGAGAATCCCAAATGATGAAGCATGTCACCTATGGTGAGTGAGGGATTACGTCCTAAAAAGGGATTGCCCTTAGAAGTATCTATTGGGCTTAGTCTGTTTCTGTACTGAGCTTGTTGTGTTTGTGTTAGAGTTTGCAGTGGTCACAGGAGGGCCTTGTGCTGCCTACAGCAGGGCCAAGTGTCAGCTACCTTGTCAGTACTTTGCCAGTCCCTGTTCACTGAGCATGGTGCATGGGTATGTACCTGGGCCATATGGGCTGAGGGCAATGGTGTCTGTTTCTGAGTTGTACAATATGTTTAGTGATCCCCACCCTCCCAGCATTCCGGACATCCAGTCTTGGGGTTGTGGTTTGTGTAGGCTGGGACATGGCATGGCCTTGCTTTGTGAATGGGGCATACACATGTTAGTGGCATGAGCGTTGTTTTTGAGTGTGGTTGTGTCCGGTGAGGGCTTGGGGGTAGGTGAGTGCATTTGTTGTTGTTGGGGTGTGGATGCCATTACCCCCATGTTACGTAAGTTGGTTGTGTACTCACCAGGCTCGGCAACTCCTTCCACTCGTTGTACTCCCACCGGCGGAAGCAGGGCCATCACCTTCTCCTCCCAGGGATGTTACTCTGGGCGTAGTCCTCGTTCATTTTGCGCTTGACTGCCCTCCGCAGATCATACCACCTGGCTTGGCATTCATTCCTGGTCCTTCTGATGGACGCAACAGCATTCACTCGCTCGACGATCCTCTGCCACAGGCGTGATTTTTTGGCTATTCTGGTCTGTCTGACCAATGTTCCAAAGAGCTGTGGCTTGACTCTGATGACTTTGTTGACAAGGATGACCAGCTCCTCCCTTGTGAACTTTGGATTCTTGTCTGGTGTGGGGTGTGGGTGTGGATGGTTGTGGGTGTGTGGGTGTGAATGTGTAGGTATGTGAGTGAATGTGTAGAGGGGGTATGTGTGAAGGAGGTTGTGTGAAGGTGTGTAAGTTAAGGTGTATGGGTGCAGTTGTTTATGTGTGGTGTCTGTCAGCAGTGGGTCTGTTGCAAAGGCTCATGGTTTGTGAGTGTGGGCCCTTTTTATTGGTCCATTTGTGGGTGTGGCTGGGTTTGAAATTTTGGTGGGTGTGTTATAAGAGGTGGTTGTGAGTTTGGGCCTCCATTTGCCTGTTTGGATGTGCCAGGTCAGTCTTTTAGATGTTTTTTCTACTGTAGACGTATTTTGTGGTGCTGTGCGAGTCGAATTGACCCTCCTTGTGCTGTTTTACAGTGTCCTGGTTCTGTACGAGTCGTTTTAGCGTATGTAAGGTGCGTACATACGCGATGTTGTTGTACAGTGCTCACATATGCAATGTTGTTGTACGGTTCGTACATACGCGATGCTGGGGTACGGTGGTGGGGTACGGTGCGTCCAAGTACGGGGCTGGGGTACGGTGGTGGGGTACGGTGCCTCCAAGTCTGGGCCTGGGATACGGTGCGTCCAAGTACGGGGCTGGGGTACGGTGGTGGGGTACAGTGCGTAAAAGTAAGGGGCTGGGGTACGGTGGTGGGGTACGGTGCATACATGTACGGGGCTGGGGTACGGTGGTGGGGTACGGTGTGTACACGTACGGGGCTGGGGTAGAGTGCGGACATGGGGGAGTACGGTGCTGACATATGGGGGAGAGGGGGGGCTGTATGACTTGTACCCCGGGCACTAGTTTACCCGGATACGAGTGGTACGGCGTTCGCTCCGTACGGGGTATTTTCCATGCGCTTGTGTTTTCGGAAGGGCGGTACGGATCGTACTTGCGCGCTCAGACTTCAGTTTTTCGATTTGTATGTAAAACTGTCCGGGGACGTCTCGTAGACTTTTCCCGAAGCGATTTATATGTATTTTTCACGTACGAATCGTACTTCACAGGTGGGACGGCACTTGTACGATTCGTACGTAAAAAACATACGGATACGAGTCGTACGGTAATTTTTTTTAACGGATCGGAATCGGCACCTATATGTTTATTTAACCTGTTCTCTGCATCGACGGCCGGCAGCTGTCCGACGCCACGGTGCTCATGTGCGTAGGACGGCTTCTGGCCATCTTCACACATGGCACAGGAAATTCCTCTGCTGCGGGCAACAGAGGAATTTCCTTTCACTCAAAACACCCTCGGGAGCAGAAGAGCTTCCCCAGCTTGTGATGGTTGTCCGATTGTTTCTTTTAAATGACAATTGGTGCGCATATTGTGCTGACATAATTTCAGACAAAACCAAAAGTGAAACTCAGTTTCCGTTTCACTGCATTGGTGCTCAGGGGCTATCTCAGCCCTCTGAGCACCCATGCAGACAGGAGAGGTATCATTGGAAAGGGAGAATCTCAGAAGGGCGTTCCCCATACAGGGATCCATCCACTAGGCACCACGGCGAGGGGAGGGCTTTTGCCCCCTCAACGTTTGATCAAAAAGTAGTCTTTTTATCTCCCCCATAAGGCAGATGGGGGCATAGCCCCCGATTTGCCCCTGGGGGGGGGGTCAGTAAGCACACTAGGCACCAGTTTTTTTTTGTCTATAGGGGTGGGGGCTGCCCAAAATGGGCATGCCTATTCATCCACTTTCACCCCACAAATTCCACAGTCTTTCTGCCCCTCATCCCAGGGGGCAGATGGGCAGAAAGCCCACTAGGCACCAGGGATTGTTGTTTTTTATATGTAGGGGTGGGGGCTGCCCAAAATGGGCATGCCAATGCCCCACACACCCCCCAAAAATGCCACAGTCTTTCAAACTCCCAGAGGCAGATAGCCCCTTATCTGCTCCCCCGGGTGCAGAAAGCACACCAGGCACCAGGGATTTAAATAGGGGTTGGGGCTGCTCAAAATTGGCATGCCAATGACCCACCCTCTAAAAACATTCCATAGTCTTTCTGCCTCCCCTGGGAGGCAGAGAGGAGCAATAGCCCGGCATCTCCCCCCTCCGGGGGGGCAGAAAGCCTACTAGGCACCAGGGATTTTTTTTTTATACATAGGGGCGGGGCTGCCCAAAATGGGAATGCAAGTGCCCCCACCCCCCAGAAAAATTGCCACAGTCTTTCTGCGTCCGCTGGGAGGCAGATCGGGGCAATAGCCCCTCATCTCCCAGCCCGGGGGGGCAGAAAGACAACTAGGCACCAGGGATTGTTTTTTTTATATACGTAGGGGTGGCCCCTACCCTCTGACAATAATTGCCACATTCTTTCTGCCTCCCCTCGGAGGCAGATGGGGCAATAGCCCCCTATCTGCCCCCCAGGGTGCAGAAAGCCCACTAGGCACCAGGGATTGTTTTTATTATATGTAGGGGCTGCCCAAAATTGGCATGCCAATGCCCCACCCCCCCAAAAAAATTCCATAATCTTTCTGCCTCCCCTGGGAGGCAGATGGGGGCAATAGCTCCTCATCCCCCCCTGGGTGGCAGAAAGCCTACAAGGCACCAGATATTGTTTGTTTTATACATAGGGGCGGTGGCGACCCAAAATGGGAATGCAAGTGCCCCCTCCCCCTTAAACAATTGCCACAGTCCCCAGGGAGGCAGATGGGGCAATAGACCCTGATCTGCCTCCACGGGGGGCAGAAAGCCCACTAGACAGCAGGGATTACGTTGTTTTTTTATATGTAGGGGTGGGGGCTGCCCAGAATGGACATGCCAATGCCCCCACCCCAAAACAAATTAACACAGTCTTTCTGCCCTCCCCCCCGGGAGGCAGACGGGGGAAATAGTCCCGTATCTGAACCCCAGGAGGGAAGAAAGCCAACTAGGCACCGGGGACTTTGCTTCTTTTTATTTATTTATTTTAAAAAAATGATTGAGCAATTCAAATTAATATCAACAATGTATGCATATCACATTTGTCAAATGATAAGTGAATAATAGAGTTCAACTATCCTACAATCTTATATGTAGTTATAGCATTCCATGTAATAATTTTTCACATCACTAACTATGCTTCAGCTGGAGGGCACCAGGTATCCGGACATTCTAGACATCAAATAGTACAGAGACATGCATAACCTGATGTGTGTGCTGAGCTCTGCTTCCTTCCGACTCATCACCCTCTATAGATGACAGATAGGCCCGGAAAGGAGCCCAGAAGTCTTTGGGGCAAGAGTTCAGAGGTTGCGGCTGTGCATAATCCCCATCTACTTTCTTGCAACTACACATACTCTCTAGCCATCCAGAAACTGTGGGGGGACGAGCACCACCGCATCACAATGCCACCTCTCTTTTGGCAAGTAGCAGCGCCATGGATACCAACCTATGGGTGCTGCATGGCACCTCGAGGGTTCATCCCAAACATGCCATTAACGCAATGGGTAAGGTTTGTGCCGGTCGTAGCGGAGATCTGCTCGAACACCGTCACCCAGTAGGCATGCACTACAGAGCAGATCCAGGTGAGGTGTGCGAAGTAGGCTCCCGCGCCGTGACACTTAACACAGGCATCAGATCTGGTGTGGTCGAACTTAGCTATGTCAGATGGGGATATATAATGTCGATGTAGAAATTATAATTGTAGCGATTTGTGGCGTTGACAAATAGGAATGCGCTGTGTCTGTGTGCAGCAGTATGCCCACATTTTGTCAGTAATTTCCATCCCAAGTTCTGTCGCCCAAACCTTACGCACTCTATTGGTGGTATTGGGCTTTAGTGCGAGACAGGATCTATACAGTCTAGAGAGCATACGCCCTCCCTCGGTAGTCGAGATTGTCAGAGTCAGTGGGGTAAAATCCTCAGAGGGAGGGGATAAGAAGAGAGGAGTGATCGTAATGTGTCACACAGTCTCCTGAAGATAAATTGGTCCATGTATGGAGTATCCCTGTCCCATGGTCCATCCAGAAGGGTTGTAACATGCCCATCAGGGAACAAGTCCCCCATAGCGTGGAGGTCATATTTGTGAAGGATGAGTTGAACTAATTTCTCCCTAGTGAGCGGGAGTCAAGGGTTGTATTGCAGCGGAATGGCGTTAGCGTAGAGGGGGCCCCTTCCCAATGTGCGACGCATAGGGCGCCATGCCCAGCAGGGAGTGGACACCATTTGTATGTCTGTATCGTCAAGGGGGTTTTCCTTGGGTAAAATCTGGGTATGCGTGATTCCATCAAGAGTTGCTCTCTCTGGGTGCAGATAGGGTATTCGAGCATCGGGATGGTACCAATGGTATGTGTAATTGAATTGAGCCGCTAGATAATATAAATATAAGTCAGGGACACCCAGGTTCAGGAGGGGGACTAAGTGTATCCCAGCGGATATGGGGATGGGTTCGAGCCCATATTATTCTCAAAAGGGTTCCCCTCAGGGTGTTGAAAAAGTGCTGTGTTATGGGAATAGGGATGTTAGCGAAGAGGTATAGAAAGCGAGGCAGGACTACCATTTTTAATATTGCACCTTGCCCAGCTGTTGACAAAGGGAGTTTTATCTAGCGCTCCACCTGTATACTGAGATCTGGCAAAGCCGGCCCATAAATACATTGCAGTACCTGTTTCTTCTCTCTATGAATGTGAATGCCTAAGTATTTAGTTCCATCAGGCGCCCATTTAAAGGGAAGCTCAAACGGGGAGGATGTGTAGCGTCCGTTAGCGGGAACAGCTCAGACTTGGCCCTAGAATTTGCCAAATTTGTCTATCTCCTGCATGAGAGGGAGGAGATTAAGGTGAAGGTTGCGGATGAACAGTAAAATGTCATCCACATAGAGTGATATTAGTAGAGGCCCATGGGAAGGTTGGAACTCGCGATGCAAGTGGCACTCCAACATCATCCGGACCAGAGAATCCATTGCCATTATGAATAAAAGGGGGGACAGTGGGCATCCCTGTCAAAAACCATGCAGGATTGCGAACCCATCTAATATGGCACCATTCACTCTAATGTGGGCCGTCGGGTTAGAATATAGTAGCATAATTAATTATACAAACTGGGGGGGATACCCAGCTTGCCTAGCACAGCCCAGAGAAATGGCCACTTGAGTGAGTCAAAGGCATTCTCTGCGTCGAGAAATGCCACTGAAGCCGGGACAGTGGGAGAGATGTTATTACGCATAGCGAAGACAATACGGAGATTCAAGGAGGTGGACTGATATGGAACTAACCCAGACTGTGCCGAGGAGATGAGCTGCTCCATTAGCAAGGCCAGTCCGCTCGCTAGTGCCTTGGCCAAAATGGTATTATCTAAATTTAACAATGATAGTGGGCAATAGGACGCACAATTACCAGGATCTTTACTGGGTTTCAAGAGTAAAATGAGAACTGCTTCTATGAGTGTGGAGGGGGTAAAGTGCCAGCCTGCATGGCCTCATTGTATAATGCCAACAGTCTCGGTGCGAGTTGCTGCTTCTACGCTTTATAAAAGGCCCCAGTTAGTCCGTCAAGCCCAGGCACTTTTGAGCCATCTAGAGCGTCAATAGCTTGGGTCACTTCTTCTAGGGTGAGTGGCTCAGCGAGGAATTGTCTCTGACCATTCTCAAGTCATACCATGGCAACATCCACCAGGTATGCAGAGAGTATTTTGGGGTCATGAGTTACCTGAGAGGAGTACAATTTTTGGTAGTAAGTACAAAGCGTGGCCATAATATCTTCTGTGCCCGTGATGGACTCCCCATTCTCCGCTCAGAGTTCTGCAACATAATTGACTGAACTGTTGGGACATATAATGGTATAATGCGAGCAGTGGTGCGGCCCGGTCGCTCGCCCTCGCTATAACGATGAGCTTGGGTGTGTTGACTCAGATATGAGGTTTCCCGCTCCACCAACTCACGGTACTCGGCCAGTAGTTCCGCTCGTCTAATCAGCTCAGGAGCCCGATCAGACTCCTCGCCACGCTCCAGCTCCTGTAGTGTTGCCTCGATCTGGCTCAATTGCGTGCGGATATCTCTAAGAATGTCCACCTGCTTCAAGATATGTACACCTCGGATAAAGGCCATAAAGGCCTCCCTTAGGTTCACCTGTGAGGGCACAATTTCGGTATTGTACTTGAAATATTCAAGAATGGAGCTATTAAGCTCAATACGGAACACTTGGTCCCGAAGCGACTCACTGTTGAAACGCCAGCTGAACACAAGGCCACTTTCATATGGAATCCGTAGTTTCAATAAGAATGGGTTGGGACCTGAGAGTATTCTAGGGAGCACTGTTACCTCAGATATCCATGAGTGAGCAGTGGCCGACAATAGCCTGTAATCTAACCAAGGCTAGATGGAATGTGGCACCGAGAAGAAGGTGTACCCAGCTTGCGTCGGGTGGTGGGTACACCATGCAGCATATAAGTGTCAATGATGTGACGGATTGTCTCTCGGGCCCTAGGTTTGTCAAAAGGGTGCCTGCTAGTGGAGGTGGTGCGCTAACAGAGTGGTAAATTAAGATCCCCATCAATGATAAAGTGGTCCATCTTGAAGCTATCAAGTCAGGAATGGAGTTTTGAGAAAAACTCAGTGTCGTCAGTGTTAGGGGCGTATATATTGACTAATAGGGTACTTTTGTCTCCCCGCATTCCATATACTAGTAGGTACTGTCCCTCTGTATCCGCGTAGTGTGAATGATAGAGGAAAGGGACTGTTTTATGAACTAAGATACAAGTACCACACGAGTAAGAACTGTAACATGAGAAATATCGATGTGTGCCCCAGTTCCTAGCAAACGTATGGTCAGCACGTGGTGAAAAATGGGTCTCCTGGGGGAAAAGAATTTTAGCGGATTGTCTGTTGGGATATGTCAGTACCTGTTTCCCTTTAAGGGGATTGTTATTACCGCATAGACTCCAGGTGACTACAGCTAAGTCGATGGGTTTGACCATGCCAACATTATCCAGTATATCCTGTTTAGCCCCACAAGAAAGAAAGAAAAACATAACCCACAACCATTCAATGTGGTGTTCACCATGGGGAATGGGAACAACTTGGACTCCAGTGGTCCCTGCAAAGTAGAGAGCCAAAGCCAATATGTGATGCTCACCACCAGCAAGTTTGGGTACACAGGCTGGGAGATATGCAACATAAGTCGTTTGCTGACATAGACACAAGCAGGGAGACAGGGGTATCAGACATCAGGCCCAGTGGCCAACCACCCCCCTATCCTCATTTTAAGATGTAGTGGGTGGGCTCCTATGTCACTGCGTCTCATTAGCACCCGGGGGTGCGTGGTCCTTCGATGGAGACCCTGCCAAAATAGTTTTGCAGTAGGACTTGGCGTCTGTAGGAGTAGCGAAGATTCTGGATTTCCCCTTGTGCTCTACCCGTAGCTGAGCCGGGTAAAGCATGGAGTAGCGGATGTTCAGTTTGCGGAAAGCATTTCTAACACTCATATATTTCCGCCGAGCCTCCTTCTACCATTGGGGTGAAATCGGGGAAGATAGAGATATGTGAACCTTGGTATTGAAGGGGACCCTTTACCCGGGCCAGCCACAGCACTGTGTCTCTGTCTCTATAGGTGAGCAGACCGGCTATAAGAAAGCGCAGAGGCGCGCCCTCTGGGGGTCGCGGCCCCAATGAACAATGTGCAGGCTCGATCACAAAGGTGTTGGAGAAGCTAGGGCAGTCAAAGAGGGCTAGCAGCAATTGTTCAACGAAGTTCTCAGGACGCCCCATGTTGGTAGTCTCTGCAATTCCGGAGATATGGATGTTGTTCCTTCGAGATCGTGCCTCCAGGTACTCGTTCTTGATTGACACTTCTTTCAAAAGGCGCTCCATTTCATCTAGGCACTTCTGCGGTGTCGCAGAGGTATCCTCCAAGCTGGAGATCCTTTCTAAAGCACCATCCATCCGGGCTCTCTGCTGGTCTATACGCTTGCACAGGCTGTCCATGCAGCCAGTCAGCGAATCGAAGCGTGCCTCTATGGCACCGAAACCCACCTTAATGCCAACCATCACAGCCGAGTTGTCACACGGGGGGCACTGCACCCCCTTGTTCCGAGGGCTCCTCCGAATCTGACTGGTAGCCACGATGACCAACAGGGCAGGCGCGGTCGAATGTAAGCCTTCTCTGCTTGGGGTCGGAGCAGCCCATGTGGTAGGCAATCACCCCGGGAGCAGGGAGACGGTGCACACTCCGGGTATCTACACTCCTTGCCCACAGCTTGGCCCGCCCCACAATTCACACAGGCTTTAAGCAGTACAGTGTGGTGACTGGGTGCATGGGTGGGGCCACCACCCAAGATAGGTCCCACTATCTCCAGGGAATCCTGCCTACTCCAAAAAGGCAGGCTACGTGCAGTGTTGCTTGCAGGGCCCCCGGCGTTGTGTCTAAATGTATGCAGGTGTCCAAGGCTCACAGCAGCTGCCGTTGAGCAGTATGTCCATAGGCATGAATCCTGTCCCGTCCCACAATCCCGGATGCAACCAAACGGCGTGACAGGTCAGCTCCCAGCATCTATGTAAATCAGCCCAGTATGTAATCAGTGGGAGGTCCAGTCAAGAGGTGAGCACCAAACTCAGTGCTCTATATCCCACTGCAGCCTCATCTCGCTGAGCCTCCAGACAATGGCCGCTGTTCCTCGCACCCCCCGCGGGGCAGATGATCTAGGCTTTTGCTGCTGACGGGGGTTGCCAAGTAAGCGAGTGAGTGCGGCACCCCCCATACAGCCTCACATGCATGTGTGTCATGGTAATGTAAGGGTAAAGTTCACAGGCTAAACTCACCACTTTTTACCTGCGGAGGCCTTCCAGGGGCACTATCTATGGGCCTGCACAGGGAT
Source organism: Triturus cristatus (assembly GCF_964204655.1). NCBI lineage: Eukaryota > Metazoa > Chordata > Amphibia > Caudata > Salamandridae > Triturus > Triturus cristatus. Next base: position 445,035,267 of record NC_140581.1, read on the forward strand.
CCACCCTCTACTAGCATGACCCCCCTCTCTCAGGGCCGGTCGAGCAGCAATCTACCAGGGCTGGTTGCAGTTCCCAGTCTAGCCCTATTTGGCTGGTGGTGTGCGGGATTTGCGCTTGGCTGGCGGTGTGCATGGATAGTGCTTGGCTGATGGTGTGCATGGATGGCATTTGGCTGGCCGTATTCATGGCTGGCGCTTGGCTGGTGGTGTGCATGGATGGCGCTTGGCTGGCGGTGTATGTGGATGCCACTTGGCTGATGGTGTGCGTGTATGGTGATATGCGTGTACTGACTGTTGGCTAGCGGTGTGGCTTGTATGGATCCCCCAGCATTTTCTTACCCAGAATGCCCAGCAAACTTCAAATTTACTTACAAAGTCACAATTTCCTCACATTTTGTGTGGGTATGTTGTAGGATCACAGAACCGGCACATATTTCCTACCACCCAGCATTCCCCTTGGTCTCTCACTAAAAATTATACCTCACTTGTGTGAGTGTACAATGCAGAATCATCTAAAAACATACTTAAAAAAAGATATAGTGCTTAGTTTGCTGTGCTATCTCCTCAATCCCTATGTTTTTGGCCCTTCCCAGTCGCAGGCTCTTCCCCCACCCACACAAGTGAGGTATCATTTTACTCGGGAGACTGAGGGGAATGCTGAGTGGTAGGACATTTGTGCCAGCCCGGTGAACCCAGATATAAATGTGAGAAAAATGTGAGGTTTGTAGGGAATTCTGGGTGGGAAAACGTTGGGAGATCCACACAAGCCATACCTTCCTGGGCTCCCCCGGCTGTCTAGTTTTCAGAAATGTCTAGGTTAGTTAGGTTTCCCTAGATGGCCGCCAAGCCCGGGACCAAAAATGCAGGTGACCTCCTTGCAAAACCAGGTTGGTTTGAGATAGATTAATTTGATTAATCCACAATACGTTTTGGGCCCTTTCAACTACATGTACTTAGCCCACCCACACAAGTGAGGTACCATTTTTATCAGGAGCCTTGGACAAATGCTGGGTGGTAGGAAATTTGTGGTTTCTTTTTGAAGCATGAAAATTATGGCACAGTAATGCATTTGATGTTTGCAGGACATTGTGGGAAAGATAACTTTTTGGGATCTACAAGATAGACACCCCATCCTGGATTCATTCCCCTGGGTGTCTAGTTTTAAAAAATGAATAGGTTTACTAGATTTCCCTAGGTGCCTACAGAGCTAGGGATCGAAATCCACATGTAGGCTCAAATGCAAAAAAAGGGTCGGTTTTCACTGGAAAAATGGTATGGGTCCAAGTTGCTTTTTGGGCCGTTTCCTGTCATTGGCACTAGGCTTACCCACACAAGTGAGGGATTATTTTTATTGGGAGACTTTGGGAGATGCGGGTGGGTGGAAGTTTGTGGATCCACGCAGATTCCAGAACTTTCCATCACAGAAATGTGAGGAAAATGTGTTTTTTTTTTTTTACAAAGTTTGAGGTTTGCGAGAGATTCTGGGTAACAGAACCTGGTGAGAGCCACACATGTCACCCCATCCTGGATTTCCCTGGGTGTCTACTTTTCAAGAAAGTACATGTTTGCTATGTTTCTCCAGGTGCCGGCTGAGCTAGGGTCCAAAATCCACAGTTAGGCACATTGTGAGAAAGGTTCAGTTTCCACTGGAAAAATATGATGTACCCACGTTGCGTTTTCGGCAGTTTCCTGCCGCGGGCACTAGGCCTACCCACACAAGTGAGGTACCATTTTTATTGGGAGACTTGGGGAAACAGAATTGTAGAACAACTGTTTTTACCTATTGACTTTCTATGCAATTCTGCATTCGAAATGTAAGACAATGTGTACCCACAATTTCAGAGATGTGCAAATAACTACTGCTTCTAAACTCTATATTTTCTTCAAATTTTGTAAATACATAGGTGTCCATGATACCTATTTTTACTCTTTATATTTTACCAAATTAATTGCTATATACCCAGTATGCAACGAAAACCCATTGCAAGGCACAGCTCAGTTATTGGCTCTGGGTACCTCTGGTTCTTGGTGAATCTACAAGTCCTATATATCACCATAACCAGAAGGGTACAGCAGACAAAACAGTATATTGCTTTAAAAATCTGCCATAGTTAGCAGAAGTTACAGGTGGAAAAATGTGGCACAAATGGCTGTTTTTTCAACTGAATTTCAACATGTTTTTATTTCAACTCTTTCTATAAGAAAACCTTAAAGGAGCTACACAAAGGACCCCTTGCTAAGTTCAGAATGTTGTCTACTTTTCTGAAATGTACAGCTTTCCTGGATTTATTAGTGCTTTCACACCTAGAAGGAGGTTGAAAGCACTAAAAAGTGTCAAAATAGGCTGTGTCCCAGTAAAATGCCAAAAATGTGTAGAAAAGTTTGTTTTTCTGACAATAGTCTGCCTGTCCCTGAAAGCTGGGAAGATGGTGATTTTAGCACCACAAACTCTTTGTTGATACCATTTTCAGGGAAAAACACAGAAGCTTTCTTCTGCAGCACTTTTGCCCCATTTTTCCGGGAAAAACCCCACAAAAAGTTGCTGTATTTTGGCTAATTTCTGGGTCCCCTCCTGGGGAATCCACAAACCCTGGGTACCTTCAAAATTCTCAGGATGTTGGAAGAAAAGGACGCAAATTTGGCGTGCATACATTATGTGGACAAACTGTTGCAAGGGTCTAAGATTGAACTACACCAAATAGCCAAAAAAAGGCTTGGCACAGGAGGAGAAAAGGCCTACCAGCGAAAGGGTTAAAGGTGACAAACATTTTGTTTCCCATATGTGTATTTTGGACACAAGTAAGAATTGATATTTGTGGTTTTAATATTTAAGTATAGAAAGGCGATATTCTTGTTAAGAATATTTATTTTCTGATATATATGTGTTTCGATATTGTATGCATCAATATTCTGTCTATGATCCACATATATATATATATATACACACACACACATATATATAAACATATATATATATATAAATATGTACATGTGTATATATATATTCACTGAAAAACCATAGGTTTCAGGGACTTTATAGTTAGAAGTTAGCATCTAAAAAACCTTTGAAATTCACTGAAAAAAAATGTAGGTTTCAGGGACGTTATTGTTCGTTGGTCATTTCACTTGTACAAAACAGAGAAATTTGAACGTTATAGTTAGTTGAGCTAACTATGACTCGTGCCCCCGCAATGCACTGATGTCACATATTACATCACTCATGACATGGTCAGTGACATCACTGATGACATCACTGATGACATCTCAAATGACATCACTGATGACATCATCCAGTGAATGTGTGTTTCTGCAAAGTTTAAATATATTTTATATATGTTAATGCCAAGGTGTTTGTGTGTGTTTGTGGGTGGATGGTGTGTGCCTTTCTGCCTACATGTGTGAGTGGATAATTTACTGGGTGTACGGGTTCAATAGTGCATGTGGAAATAGCTGTATAGGTGAGTGAGTGTGTGTATCGGTGTGTTGGTGAGTGAATGTATGTCTCAATGGTACATGACCAAGTAACTACATCTGTAAAAGGCAGTGTATGTGAGAGTTGAAGTATATAAATGACTATACGTGAGTCAGTGATTGTGAGAGTGGCTGTATGGATGAGTGTGTACTTTTATCAGTACTGACTGTTCCACTCAAAATAGCTATGGTGTAAACAAAAATGTAACACTTCCAATAAAAAAACTTTGTCCGCCCTTAGGGTGGCTTGTTTTAATAATGCCATTCTACTGCCAGTAGAATGGGAATTATTAAAACATGATTGTGAATCATAATATGGAAAATTGATACATTATTGCGATTATTTTATGGAATGTTAGCATTAGCCTAAAGGGTAGGTTGCTCCGAGAGCAAGACTCATTCCACTTGCATTATACACCAGGCCAGCCCAATCCATTTGCACAAACAGGGAGGGACAGCAACGCTACACGGCCCAGCTTTTCATTGTAGTGACCTGCTGCTCACAGGTCTAGTTCTCAGTACGCCACAGCCACCCCCTGACGGCTGGTTTACACCCGCACCACACTCAAGCACAGGCGTCACAGGACACATGACCCTGCCATTAAAACGACCGGACGCACGTGCTCCACGCCATTTCCATTTCAGACTTGGTGCACCGGATGACTCGCGGCCAGCACAGGCACACCGCCACGGGACGGTGAATTTCGGTCCACTGAGGTAGGGGCATTGTAAGTGCTGGGTGTGCAGCCTGCGATGATGCCCTATCCTGGTGGTCCAGACAGCTCATGTGTTGTGTGCCCTGCTGGACCGCAGTGTAGGCCTGAGCCATCGAACAGCAGGGGCCTACCGCCACGTGCGTGGCCTCACTGGTCACTGAGTTAGTGGCACCGCAAGGGCTGAGCGGGTGTGCAACTTGCGATGATGATGGGTGCACTGGCATGTCCTCTGCCATGGCAAAATGAAGACGCAGCACCAAAGTTAAGACCTGTTGGCCTGCGGATCGGGGCTGCATGATATGGAGGGTGCCCTGTCTGTGAAAAGGTGAGCAGTGAGGCCTGAGTGCGCAGGGGCGGGCAGACACCTCTGGGCATCGGGAGTGGATGGGGTGCAACAGCCTGGGTGCGCAGCGGTGGGCAGGCACCTCTGGGCAGTGGATGATGTGCAGCAGCCTGGATGAACAAAGGCGGGACAGCGATTTAGGCGTGTGCAGTCGTATATACTCTGCCATTCCTGATTCTGTACTATGTTTCAGATGTGGGAACTTTAGAGTTCCACTAGGTCCCGTCACGTGGTTGGAGACACAGCGGTGGCATAAAGGTGAGATGTGAGGGTTTTGTCCACAGTGTGGGCACTCACTGTCCCTCCTCATCTCTTCCTTTCTCTCCCTCGCACTCTTTCTCTCGCTCTTCCTCTCTCTCACACTGTTTCTCTCTTTCTCTCTCTCTCCCTCACTCTTTCTGTCTCTCTCTCTCTCACTCTTCCTCTGTTTCTCTCTTCCTCTTTCTCACACTCTTTCTCTCTCTCACTGTTTCTCTTTCTCTACGTCTCTCTTTCTCTCTTTCACTCTGTCTTCCTCTCACTCTTTCTTTTTCTCTCTCTCTTCCTCTCACTCTTTCTTTCCCTCTCTCTCTTCCTCTCTCACACTCTTACTGTCTCTCTCTCTCTCTTCTTTGATGGATGCATGACGCACAATCTTATCTTTCTTTTTTTCTAGCAGGCTGTGATTCATGGATTGACGTCCCCCCCAACACAGAACTCTCGCCACTCGGTGCCACCAGAGCTGAACGCGTGTGCAGCCTGCGATGATGAGTGGCCATCCTGACAATCAACACCCAGTCTGAATTGTGAGCTCTGCTTTACCGAGTGTACGCAACACCTGAGAAGGTTGCTTTGGCACGTGATGCACCTTCTTACACACACGCCGGTGGCGGAAGGTGAGCAGAGGCTTGTTTCCGCAGCAGCGGGTAGTCACCTCTGGGCGGTGGGAGTGGATAGTGTGTAGCAGCCTGGGTGCACAAGAGCGGACAGACATCTCCGGGCACTGGGAGTGGATGGGGTGCAGCAGCCTGGATGCGCAGGAACGGGCAGTCACATCCGGGCACTGAGAGTGGATGGGGTGCAGCAGCCTGGGTGCGCAGACACGGGCAGACACTTCTGGGTGGCAGGAGTCGATGGTGTGAAACAGCCTGAGTACGCAGGCCGGACAGACACCTCTGGGCGACGGGAGTCGATGGGTGCAGCAGCCTGAGTGCGCAGGGGCGAAACAGAGAATTACACGTGTGCAGTTGTATGTACTCTGCCATCACTGTTTCTATACTATGTTTCAGATGACTAAACTTGAGGGCTACATTATATCCCGGCACGTGGTTGGAGACACACCGGTGGCTGAAAGATGAGCTGTGAAGATTTTCTCCAGTGTCAACACATACTCTCCCTCTCCATCTCTTCTTTTCTGTCACTCACACTCTTTCTCTCTCTTATTCTCTATCTCTTCCTTTCTCTCTCTCACACGTTCTCTCTTTCTCTGTCTCTTTCTCTCTCTCTCATTCTCTCTTTTTCCCTCTTCCTCTCTCTCACTCTTTCTCTCTCTCTTCCTCTCTCTGACACTGTTTCTCTCTTGCTTGTATCTCACTCTTTCTCTCTTTCTCTTTCTCTCTCTCACTCTTTCTCTGTCTTCCTCTCTCTCTCACTCATTCTTTCTTTCTCCCTCTCTTCCTCTCTCTCACTCTTTCTCTCTTGCTCTTTCTCTCTCCTTTGCTGGATGCATGACGCACCATCTTTTCTTTCTTTTTGTCCTGCAGGCTGTGATTCACAAATTGTCGAGGAATGACACGCCATACCTGTACCTACTTCTATTTTGTTCTTTTGTTTAAATAAAATGTTTTATATGTAAATCCATACATGACTAAGATTCTTTTTTGTGCAACCTCACAAGCATCTTCTTATTAATAATTGTACGATATTAGCCAATTATTTACGTTCCCGATTCCCTAACATGACTGTCACATTTGTTTGTGGGGGGTGGGGGTGAGGAGGGATGGCGGACAAGGAGCTGCTGCTGGGCGGTGTCGGAGCAGTGTTGGGTGTCCGACCTGCTTGATCGTTGGCTCCATTGCATCTGTTCTCAGAGACTTGCGAGCCGGCGGGCTGGCTCGTAGATGAAGAGCTGCGATCTGACTGGCAGGCTTGTAGAGGGAGAGCCACGGCCCGTCAGTTCGCAGAGGGAGAGCTGCGGGCTAGCTCACAGAGGAACATCTGCAGGCCGACAGATATAGGGAAAGGTGCGGGCCGTCGGCTTCCAAAGGGATAGCTGAAGAACAGTGATGTGGGGAGAGGGAGCGTGAAGGGGGTATCTTGCAGAGAGAGACCTGCGGTATGTTTCCAGTCTTGGCTTCACAGATACAACTGCGGGCCCGAGAAGTCGTACCTGACGAGCTGCGAGCCGACCGTTGGTTCGCAGAGGGAGACTTGCGGGCCAAAGAAGGTTGTTGGGGGTATGCTGGTGATGTGGGAAGAGGGTGCGTTACCTGCTGATGTGGGGAGAGGCAGTGTGAAAGGGGTATCTCACACAGACCGAGCTCCGGTATGTTTTTAGAGTTGCCTCAGACAGATGTGAGCTGACGGACTGAATCACAAAATGGCTTTTCAATGCTCATACAGTGTGACTTATCAACAGTTCGCACCCAGGCTCGCAGAGGGAGAGCTGCGGCCAGTGGGTTTGACTCGCAGAGGGAGAACTACGGGTCGTCCGCTCAAAAAGGAACAGCAGTGTACTAGCTCGCAGAGGTAGAGGCATAGCAGTGAACTAGCTCGCAAAGGGAGAGAGCTGCGAGCCAACGGACTGGCTTCTAAAGGCATAGCTGCGAAGTGGTGATGTGGGGAGAGGGAGCGTGAAACGGGAATCTTGCACAGACAGAGCTCCGGTATATTTTCTGTATTGCCTCGCAGAAGTAGAACTATGAAGAGATACGAGCTGATGGACTGAATCACAAAATGGCTGCCAACACTTCCTAGTCTCAATAGCTCGCAGCCAATGAGCCGCAAGCTTGTGCTCGTAACGCCTCAACCAATCAGATGTAGGAATTCTCAAATATTGATATCTGTACAATATGATAGTTCTCAAAAACTACTGAATCGATTTACCCCATTTAACCATTTGGACCACAAACTTTCTCCCTGCCAAATGTAGTGCGTCCGCTCGCAAAGAGGCACAGCAGTGTACTAGCTCTCAAAGGTAGAGAGCTGCGAGCCGACGGACTGCCTTCTAAAGGCATAGCTGCGAGCTGGTGATGTGGGCAGAGGGAGCGTGAAAGGGGTATAAACAAAAGTGTGCTTTCTGGACCACAACCTTTCTCCCTGTCAAATGTAGCGCGTCTGCTCGCAAAGAGGCACAGCAGCGTACTAGCTCGCAAAGGTAGAGAGCTGCGAGCTGACGTACTGCCTTCTAAAGGCATAGCTGCGAGCTGGTGATGTGGGCAGAGGGAGCGTGAAAGGGGTATCTCGACAGAGCTCGGGTATATTAAATTGCCCCGATCAACTTTGTTTTATTTTTTCACTCGATGCGAGGCCCAAGATGGCTGCTAACACTTCCTGGTTTGAAGTGTTAGCAGCCAATCAGAGGACACTTCTTGGTTAGAAGAGTTAGAAGCCAATCAGCAGCAAGCTCGTGCTCAGGAGTTAGGCTCCACCCAGATATATATATATTTTTTTCCTTTAATATCTCAAAAACTACTGAACGGATTCACACCATTTCAACAAAAGCGTGCTTTCTGGACCAAGACCTTTCTCCCTGCCACATTTGGCATAATTCTGTTCAGCAGTTTGACCTGTAGCCTTGTCTACAGTTTCCTATGGAAAATGCATTGCGAAAACACGTTTTGGGACTCCCCTTTTTTTCTCAGCCCTCCCTTGACCAATCACCCCCAAACTTTCAAGATTGGAGCTGATCAAAAAAAGAGAAACTTTTGGGAAGATTTTGTAAAACGACGCAAAAGTTATAAGCACATGAAAAAATGCTATTCCTATGGAAACGTGGTCCTAACTAGAACTATCTACTGGCGACCGCCAGTAGATAATATAATATATATATATACATATAAACATATATATATATATAGTCACTGAAGAAAACAAAGGTTATGACCTCACATATTACATCATGAAATGGACAGTGACATCACTCATGACATCTCAAATTACATCCCTGATGACATCAGCCAGTTAATTTGAACTGTTTTTTAAAATGTTTATGAGTTTTAAACTTATATATTAAGGTATTACAAAAGTTACATTAGTTTACTTTGCATACTACTAATGAGTGATTCTATTTTAAAACATAGATTATGTGAGTGTCCATGTAACTGTCTATCTTTATGTGTGAGTGGATGTGTGTGTGTGGCTGTGTGAGCAGCTGTATGGGTGAGTAAGTGGCTCTGTGAGTATCTGTATAGGTGAGTGAGTGGGTGTGTAAGTGGTCTGTGGATGAGCAAGTGGGTATGTGCAAGACTGTATCGAGGAGTGAGTGGTTTTGTAAGTTTGTGTATGGGTGAGCAAGTGGCTATGTCAGTGACTATATGAGTAAGTGAGTGGCTCTTTGAGTGGCTGTATGGGTGTGTGCATGGGTGTGTAAGTGGCTGTAAATGGTGAAGGAGGGGGTGCATGAGTGGCTGTATGGGTGAGTGAGCGGGTATATGAATGGCTGTAAATGGTGAATGAGAGAGTGCATGGGTGCCTGAATGGGTGAGTAAGCAGGTGCATCCACTGACAGATCCACTCATATAGTCCCAGAGCTACTCACTTACTCATATACCCACTGACACAACCTCTCACTCACTTATACACCCACTCACTTATGTATACAGTCCCTCACTCATATATACACTACTTACACACCCACAAGAACTTACCTCAGTATTTATGTCTAACACTCACTAACTTTTAGAAAATAGTCACAGTGATGTCATCAGTGATATCTCCGACCATGTCATCAAGTGAGTGTAAGTGTTTTTAAGAGTTTAAGGGTGTTAAACATATATACTAACCTACTAAAAAGGTTACATTAGTATTCTAGGTGCACTTCCTGTCATGATCACCAAAAACCCCAAAGCCCCCACTCATGCTAGACCTTCTTAAACTACCCCTCATTGTTATAGTAGTGGTATTATATGTGATTGTATACATTTCATATTGTACACAAATTGCAACATGATTGTAGAACATTTGTTATTCACTGCTTTATGTATTTTACTCTGGGTCAGTAGACATGAACTTTAACAAAAACTCATGTATTTGTATAAAAGATCATAAAGACTGCAGCGTGTTAAACAACGTGGCTAGTTATGTAAAACTTACACATGAAGGCCGTGAAGATTGCAGTACGTTTGCCTCACGCGTCAAACACCAGAACCAAAAGCAGAGATGGCACATGTGAATAACACTCCTGAACGACTAATAATTAATATTCCACGTGTTAATGGAGAAAACGTGGAGCATGGGTCAAGAGAAGCAAGCGCGTGCGGTGAAGAGTATTTAAGCCGCTCGCACCTTCAAAATGCGCTTGGTCTCGTCAGTGGCAGCGTCAGCACTTACCCGATTCTCCGTACCAGTTCTGCGATCTCCAGTGATTCCCTCCGGCCCTGCACTGACACCTCTGGCAGCATTACGGTCCCGTCCTGGGTCTCCTGTCATCCCTGGCGGCTTCCCTCCTTCTCCCAACGGTCTTCGGTGGCTGTTTCAGTCACTGGCTCTTCTTCCCTCCGTGAACCGGATCTTCCTCTTTCCTTGATACTCTTCCAGTGGCACGAATCTGAAAAAAGGAAAGAAACAAATCAGATAAGTGAAACTCTCACGCTAATAGAAACAAAGCACCAGTGAGTTATTACGTTTGAATTTCTTTAACAAAAACTGTGTTAAAATAAAGATTCTGGAAAGGCGCTTAAACCAATTACTCTTGGAGAATCTCATCCAAGAAAAAGACTATTTTTAAAAAGGGCGCTAGAACTATTTGCTTTTGGAAGACTAGTCCAAGAAAAAGAGCCACAGAAAACAGACTATTCTATAAATCAATCGAACAAGTAATTGAAGGAACTTTTGTGGTTGTTATGGAACATTATTTACTGTTATACTAATGGTCTGAAAGGTATAACGAGTTATGACAGAGGCAGAATCTATCTTTGCTTAATTGATCCAGGACTATTTGATTATTGTTTATTTTCTGTTCGCAGAGTTAAACAGCTGAAGAAGTAACACAGTTGTCCAAGCTAAAAAAATACATACCTGGGAGAGTATTCAAGAGAACAAATGTTATTTTAGATATTGATGTTAGAATTATTCTTGCGAAAATCATACTTAACATCGCACAAAAGGTTACATACTTACCTGCTGATATTATTGTACATATTGTTTTTTGAATTAGAACACCATAAGAAATCTCCCTGCGGTCTGGAGAATTATCCTCCTGATTCAACACCAGTCTGAAGAAAGTGGTCCAGAAGTTAAAGAGGTATCGCACGCACACCAGGAATAATCTACATTTCTCTCTCTCTCTCTCATTCCCATTTCCCCTTTCCCCTTGGGCCCTCTCAGAGTACCAGAGTATTTTCTTACTTCTGGCGCTCAGAGAGCTTCCGAGACGACTGGGGTTTGGTCGTTATCATCAAGAGCAAGGAGAACAGGTGAGTGCCTTCCTTGACACTTCTACTGAATGATACATCTTCTAGGATATATTATGTGAGTTGTGGTGTGACTGTATCCTTGTGTGTATGAGTGTGTAAGTGACTGTATGAGTGTATAAGTGGGTGTGTCCGTAGCTATGTGGTCAAGAGAGATAATGTGTCAGTGGCTGTATTGGTGAGTGAGTGGGTGTTTCATTGGCTGTATGGGTGAGTAAGTGGCAGTGTGAGTGGCTCTATGGGTGGGTAGGTAGGTGTGTAGTGACTGTATGGATGAGTGAATGGGTGTCTGAATAGCTGTATGAGTGAGTAACTCCATGTGTGAGTGGCTGTATGGGTGAGGGAGTGGCTGTTTGAGTGGCTGTTTGGTTAAGTAAGTTGGTGTATGAGTGGCTGTATTGGAGAGTGAGTGTCTGAATGTATGGCTGTATGGGTGAGTGAGCGGATGTGTGAGTTCTTATATGGATGTATGAATGGGTATGTAAGTTCTAGTATGGGTGAGTGAGTGGCTGTGTCGAGAGGCTGTATGAGTAGGTGAGTGGGTGTGTGAGTGATTGTATAGATAAATATGTGGGTGTGTTAGAAGCTATATGGTTGAGTGTGTGGATATGTGCCTGGTTGTATGGGTGAGTGACTGGTTGGATGAGTAGCTGTATGGGCAAGTGAATGGTTGTGTGAGTGAATGAGTGGGTGTTTGAGTGTCTCTATGGAGGAGTGAGTGGGTTTGTGTATACTGGTATTGGTCTGTCAATGAGTAGTGAGTGGTTTTATGGGTGTGTGAGTGGGCGTAGAAAGGGGTTGTATGGGGCTGCGAGTGGGTGTGGTGTGTGAGTGGTTCTGTGGATGATGTCATCAGTGATGTCATTTGAGATGTTGTCAGTGATGTCACTGACCATTTCATGAGTGATGTAATATGTGAGGTCATAAGCAGTGCATTGCGGAGGCGTACATTATAGTTAGCTCAGGTAACTATAGCTGCTGAATTTCATTGGTTTGTATGAGTGAATTCTGAGCCTAAATATACCGTCCCTGTAACCTTTGTTTTTTTCGGTGTGTATGTGTGTGTGTGTGTGCATATATATATATATATATATATATATATATATATTCAATGAAAAAAAACCAAAGGTTACAGATGGGAGCCGGCTTTGCTTTGAGACCCAGGGAGCTGCTAACATGCAGCTCTCTGGGTCCCAAAGCAATGTCTGTTTCCCTGCTTGCTTCACAGCAGGCAGGGAAACAGACACATGCTCTGCTTTCAGCAAGCAAGAGCATTTTCTGATCTTGCTTGCTGAAAGCAGAGCACTTATTTGCAATGGCTTAGTGGGAGCGGTGCCCCGGCCAAGCCATAGCAAGCCAACCCCGGGACATTGCTAGAGCCTGCCCTGAGCGTTGGCGGACCCCAGGGCCATGTAGGGCTCCACGAGAGGGGCCTTGCAGCCCCCCTCCTTTGTTAAGTAAGCCCTGGAAAGTTGGTGGCCCCAAGGCCGTGGACCCGCAACGGACCATTTTCATTATTGCATTTGTGCCCTGTGGCGGTCCCCGGGGCTGCATGTGGGGCCAAAGCCCCAATGTTTTATTATTTATTTTAGCCCAGGGGAGGTGGCAGTCCCCAGGGCTGCTGGGGAGGCTGTAGGGCCTACCCGCATTGTTTTTTAAAATTAATTATTGTATGTGCCCCGGGAAGGTGACGGTCTCCGGGTCAGCTCCCTGCATATAATTAAGTTACTGCCCTGGGAAGGTGGAGTTCATTGGGGCTGCTGGGGATACCATAGGACCTTCCCCACATTCTGTTTTTATTACACTTGTACCCCAGGGAGGTTGTGGTCCCTGGGGCGGCGGGGGAGCCATGAGGCTCCCCGCAGATATTAATGCTCCTGCCCCTGGGAGGCGGTGGTCCCTGGGGCTTTAAATAGCCTTACAAGGGGGGCCCATGTGTCCCCCTCCTACATTGCCACAATGCCTCCGGGACCTGGCCCACCCAGGGGTTATTCTAAAGCAAGCACGGGAGCCCATGCTTGCTTTGTTTTATTTGCTGCAGATTTGCTGATCCACCAGTGAGTCTGAATCAAAATAAAAAAAATATTGCTTTTTACCCCCGGTATGGTCCTTCACCATATATTCCTACCCAGCCCCCTTTTCCTTAATTGTTAACTTTTTTTCTGGGACTCAGCTTCAAGCCGAGTTGCAAGATGGCTGCCAACACTTCCTGATTGTAGTGTTGGCAGCTAATTACATTTTAGTAGGATCCGCGAGTCCACTGCAAGGACTCGCGTCCCCAGACATCTATATTGTTTTAAGTTAGATATCTCAAAAACTACTGAATGGATGAACACCAAATGGCAAACAGCACACTTTCTGCACCAACATCTAGCTTTTTGCCCAATTTGTTGTAATTCCGTTCAGCAGTTTGGGCTGCAGTCACAATAAAAAAATTAAAAAAATCCCTATAGACTTAACACAGGGAAGCGCGTTGTGGGACCCCCTTTTTTTCTCACCCCTCGCTTGACGGATCACCCTAAAACTTTCAACACAGCAGCTGAACCAAAAAAGAAGTTTTGTGAAAAGTTTGTGGAGATTCATCAAGCGGCACCAAAGTTATTGGCAAAATGTTTCAGGGTGATCTGGTGGTGATAAAAAGGAAGTCCCAAAACACATTTTCCCCATGCAATTTACCATAGGGATTTTGAGCACAACTACAGCCCAAACCACTGCACAGAATTACACCAAATTTGGCAGAAAAGTAGCTCTTGGTATATAAAGAGCCCTTTTGTGATTTGGTGTAAATCTATTTAGTAGTTTTTGAGATATGAAAGGTACATCAAATGTCTATAACTAGAGACGTGAACCTTTTGCGGTGCTTCGTGAATCCACGCGCCAACAGCACTGCCTTGATTGGCCAGCCGCAACCTGACTACAAAGTTGTGGCCACCATTTTAGACATTGGGGAACAGTCCGCCGCAAGAAAAATGAACATGAAATGTATTGGAAGGGGGCAGGGTAGAGGTGCCCTGACTCCCTGGGTGAAATATAGGTATCTGTGAGGGACCCCTGATGGGCAAGAAAATGCCAAGAAACTCTTTTTCCATGTGCGAGGATTCTCAAATACATCGTGATGCTCAAAACTGCTCTTCGTGTAACTTTGAGACGGACGTGCAAATTCTGCTGAAAATGTTAAAAATTATACTAAAACACTCCTAATCTGAGACCCTCTCAGACACTTATGCACTCCCTCATTGACCCACTCAGGCACTCATGCACCCACTCATATACCCACTCAAACACTTATGAACCAACTAACTGACCTACCAGACACTCACACACCGACTCAAAGACCCATTCAGACACTCATGCAGCTGCTCACAGACCCACTCAAGAGACTTAAACACCTATTCAAAGCCTACTCAGACACTCAATGCACCTACTCACAGACCCACTCAGACATGTGTGAAACACTCACAGACCCACTGATACATTCATACACACACTCACACAACCACTCAGATACTCAGACCCAGTCAGACACTCATGCACTCACTCACACAACCACTCATACTCTCAAACAGCCAGTTACACAACCACTCAGGCACTTATGCACCTCCTCACAGACCCATACAGACACTCACCCACCCACTCATATACCCACTCAGACACTGATGCAGCCACTGACAGATGCATCCAGACACTCATGCACCCACTCTCCGACCCACTCAAACACTCACAAACCCACATAAATACTCACTCAGACACTGTCATACCCACTGACAGACCCATTCAAACACTGACACACCCACTCCCAGACACATTCAGATAATCATGCTCCCACTGATACACCCACCAAGACACTCACACACCCACTCAAACATCCACTCATATACTCATGCACCCATTCAGACATACTCAGCTTCTCACACACCCACTCAGACACTCACGCACTCACTCACACAGCCAATCAGACAATCATGCATCCACTCACACCCACTCAGAGACTCACGTACCCACTCACAGACCCACTCAGACACTCACGCACCAACTCACAGACATACTCAGAGACTCATGCACCAACTCATAGACCCACTTACCCAGTCACAGACCGTCTCAGGCACTGAAACACCCAGTCAGAGTCAATCACAGATTTGTGAATTTTAAATGTGGTGGTGTTTATTGAATGTGTGTTTTTGCTTTGTGGTTTCACAACAGATTTATGAATAAAAAACAATTTTAAAAGGGATTTAAAAAGAAAATGTACCTGTGTTTGGGCACAGGGGTGACTTTGAGAAGAGCTTTTGTATTTATTGTGGGTAGATGATAACTACACATTAAAGAGGATGCACTCTTTCAAGTTGTTAATGAACACCCTGCTGCCTTTCTCAGTGAAATTAACTCAGTCACTTCTATATATACCCTAAATGTTAAAGCGTAAATTGTTGTTGTAGAAGAATCCCATGTTGTGGTCTCTGAGGAATGCAGAAACAGTTTAATTGACATGTTTCCAGGCTTTGTCTGTCTGTGGACAGAATTTGTTCGACCACTTCTATTTCTGCTTTTGGTAAATGCTAGAGTACCGGGGCAGTGTGAGGGAAAAGTGCCATTAGCTGACCAAAGGTATCCTTCATTAGGATTTTAATTCCTACCCCAGTAAGTGTGCTTAGGTCATTGCCACCACAGTGCACAATCATGAGGTCTGGATGTTGGCAATCCGCAATGCTTTCAACCAAAGGCAACAATTGATGGCATTTTAACCCACTGTGACCAACCCAAGTAATGTCCAGATTATGCAGACCCAAGTCCCTGTCAATGGCACTTTTTCTAGCACACTCTCTGGCAAAAAACCCAAAGCTATGACCCACAATCCACACTCAAACCATTTTGAAGGTCAGGAGGAGTAGTATACAGGAGGAAGTTGGAGCTAAATGAGACAGTTTTCAAAATGAAAGGCAGATAAAATGAATGACATGACCTGTTTTTATACAATAACATATTTGATTGGATTGAATTGAATTTGAATTTGTAAAGCGCAGGAGGGGTATCTCCACACTAGAGGAGCGGAATGTGCAGAGCCAGGGCGGTCAGTTATTGAACTGTTCAGTCGTTAGAAGATTCCTAAAGTGGAGGAGATTAGTGCACTTCCGTAGTTGAACGGGCAATGAGTACACTGGAGCGAGATATGCAAAAGCTTTACCTCTGCCTGAAGTTTTCTGTAGCGGGGGATAACAAGCAGAGTTTTTTTCTTTGAACGAAGGGATCTACCAGGCAGATAGTTCTTAAGTTTTTCCGCGAGGTAGCTTGGGCCTCTGCCATGTAATGCTTTGTGGACTAGATTGCAGATTTTAAACTTGATACTCTGACGAATGGGAAGCCAGTGAAGCTGCTGCAACAGTGGCCGGGAAAGGGTTCTGGGGGGCATGTTAAGAGCCAGGCGGATGGTGATTTCGAACAAAAAGTTAGTAGATCTATGATTGGGTCTGGAAAAATGTAAAACATTTTATGGTATTTTGGATATGCTTATATTTCACACCTGCTACAGTTGATTTTTTGAAGTTAGAATTCTGCTTATAGAATGTGCTGTGAACTTTTGACCTACTGGAACAAGAGAGTGTTTCAAAGAGGGTTGCTATGGAAACTGAGCTACAACAGAGTGCTGGGAAGGGTTCTAAATAGACTGCAGATTGAAACTTGAAAGCTGAGCGGTTTACACACTTAGCTTATTATAAAATACTCATTTTCAAATTCACTACTACCTTTAAAAGCAAAATGTAAATGGAAACTCATAGTAGTACAATGGTAAATGGTTTAACGGACTCCCTCATGGATTATCAAATCCATTGCGAAGTTACAAGGGGGCTGTGCTGAGCATCACAACAGATTCGCAAATGTGCTCGCAAACACAACCAGATTGGGCTTCTTAACAGGAGACTAAGAAAGGGTTCAAAATAACTGACCAGTGAGAAGTGGAATAACAAAAAAAATTGAAGGAAGAATATCATTTGATAAGTAAATCAGTATCGCGGAAAAGAGTGGAAAAGATTGCCATTACGGGTTCTTTAGTACTATGAGTGGTATACCATTCTTGTACTTTAGATGTGACAATTTGTATCAGAAAAGATTTCACGTGATAATGACTTAAAAATTGGAGAACAGCAAATAGATTTTACAGGTATGTTAATGACATGTACTCTTAAAAAGTATATGTAATTATTGAGTTATGAGTGTATGTAAACTGAAAGAAAGTGTGAAGTTTACTTACATTTCCGCAGACATATTCAAGGATGCACTGATATACTCAATTACATATGAAGCCAACTGTTGATGCAGGCAGTCACTGCTTTGTACAGTAAATGATATACGCATGTTTATAGTCAGTTATATACCGATTTGGACAATGAAACAGTCACTAAGAAAACTAGTTGCATACCAAAACAGTCAGTTGGAATTAAGACATTGAAAAGTTTATTAGTAGTAGATATTGGTAAACTGAATGTTCCTAAGGTAGTACATCAGTAGGTCACAGGGCCCAGTGGTATGTGCTTAAAAGGGAACACATATACTTTGATGTTACAGTAAGTTATATGCTCACTTACAGACCCATATTCCCAGTTATAAATCCAGTTCCCACCCATACTACAGCTCACATACCTATGTTCAAAAGGATGGAGCCACTAACACACCCAGTGAGACAACGACAGACATACTTACCCATTCACTCAGACAACCACACAGTACTTACATCTGCAGCAGTAACAGAGTGACTTGCATACCCAGTTACATACCCACATACTCACATGCCTATTTATAAAAGCATAGAGGCACTCACACAGCCAGTCAGAGAGAGATAGTGGCACGTACAGATCCAGTCACACACCCACACAGCACTTATGTATCCAGCAGTAACAGAGCCAGTTGCATTCACAGTTACATACCCTAACACTCACTAATACAGGCAGTATGCAATCCATACTGCAACTTTCATAACATAACGTGTCTTTGTAAAGCTCATATTCACCCAAGGGTATCTTGGCACTGAATAACAGATGTTTATTGTTACCCAATTCAAAGGTACTCATTTTATAGACATCAGAAGGATTAAAGGCTGAGTTGAACCACCAGGATTTGAACCTGTGACCATGAAGTCAAACACAAAAACCTACATTGGACACATTTATGCACCTACAGACCCATACGCCCAGTTATACATCTAGTCTCCCACTAATACTACAACTATCACACCTATTTATAAAAGCATAGAGGCGCTCACACAGCTAGTCAGACAGAGATAGTGGCACTTACAGATCCAGTCACACACCCAAACAGCACTTATGCATCCAGCAGTAACAGAGCCAGTTGCATACACTGTTACATACCCCAACACTCACTAACACAACCAGTAAGCAATCCATACAGCCACTTATATACACATATAGAGACCCATATAGATACTAACAGAACCAGTCATATGCCATGACATAGTTACTTATATATCCAGTCACACACCCACAAAGGAACTAATACACTCATTCAGATATGTACTGAAGTACTGACACTACCTAGTCACCTATTCAGACAAGTAGCCCTTTAAACATGTGTCAGGCCTTGTACTGAAGAGCCTGTGGGTGCAGTTTAAATGCCAGGTCGACTTAACATTTAAAACCCCTTTGCAAAGCCTTAAACTCCCTTTGTAGGGCTCCTGGTTTTATGGTATTTATTTTTTTAACATTTACGTCTTTATTTACCCCTATTTACTTTTTGGGCCATTTTATTAGTATTTATCCATATTTATTTTGTGGTTTGCGAATAAGTGGAGTCAGAATTGGTACATTTCCACATTTATTTAACTGATGAACATACACTCATACGTATATGCCTGTCACATTTTTGAACATTCAGTAGCCAAATATAGCAAAACATTACACCCACAGGTAAATATTAGCAATTTACTACAAATATATTTTAACATATGCCTGCATTTAAAGAGATCTTGGCCTGTTTTTTATCTCCCCATGCTATCTATCTGCTCATCTGTTGTCTTGGAATTAACAACTAACAGCATGGAAAGTCTCATTTTAAGGTTAATTAATAAAATAACAGAATTTGGCGATGCATGACAAAGATATTATTGATGATAAGGATATTAAAATACAATGTGGAATGTATCCTAGTTCTGAACAAAATGATATGTAACACTGCCTTATGTTTTTGCTGCACGGCTAGCCATTCCGATTGTTTAATGGAAAATCAATAAAGCTTGTTTTTAAAAAAACTGCATGGAAAGTCACTCATTAGAACCACAATTTTCAGTATTTTTCCACTATTAAAAATAAATACAGACAGGAAACACATTGTTTTATGTCTGTATTTATCTGTAGAAATCAGTAAAAATGGAAAACTGGGAGCCTTACATATAAGTCACCGTTAAGGTAGGTCATACGTAGGCCATAGGACAGGGTGATATGTGCTTAAAAGGTAAGACATTTACTTTTACATTTCAGTGAGTTACACATGTGCACTTTGTGACCCATACACCCAGTTATACATCAGGTGTCCCACCCAAACTTTGAGTTATGTACCTATGAACAAAAGCATGGCGCCACTAACACACCCAGTCAGACAGCGATAGAGGCACTTAAACATTCATTCATAAACCCATGCTGCACGTATGTATCCAGCAGTAAAATAGCCATTTGCACACACACTTATATACCCAAACACATACTGCCAGTAATCAATCTATACAGCTAGTTACATGCACATATACAGACCCACAGAGATACTAAGACAGACAGTGACACACCAACATAGTTACTTACACATCCAGTGACACACCCACAGAGGGACTATTACAGTGACTCAGACCAGACTAGGAGACCTTTAAACATGTGTTGGGCCTGCTAATGCAGGGTCTGTCTTTGTAGTTTTAATGCCAAGTCAACTTGGCATTGAGTACTACTTGCGAAGCCTTAAACCCCCCTTCTACTTCATATAAGTCAACCCTAAGGTAGTTCATAGGGACATACTCATGCATACACTAACACACTCAATCACACACTTATGCATAGACTGACACACCCAGTCAGACACTGATTCATAGACTAAGACACCCCGGGCACTCACTTATGCATACACTTACACACCTAGGCACACACTGACTCATACAATGACATACCCAGGCACACACTTATGCATACACTAACACACCAGGCACACACTGATACATACAGTGACACAGCCACACATACACTAATGCATACATTGACACACCCAGGCATATACTTATACATACACTGACACAGAGTCACACACTGATACACCTATTTATATATGCAAAGTAACACTCTTACAATGGCTGTTACGTAGTGATGTAAATATGTCTGTAGCTACTTAATTGCTTAAACTAGGTAATGTAATGTTATGTAATATTAACCTACATATATTGCTTTTTTTGCCTTTTAGACATCTATCTGATCTGCATTTAGGAATAGAGTAAGAATGCCAAAAAAGACAGAAACAAGAAAGAAACAGAGAAAATAATACTATCTCCTTGCAATTCAGAGTGAAAAGGGACATAATACAGAGAATGTGCTTAAAGAAATAAGAGCTACTGGTAAGAAAACTAACAAAGTTCTTTAAAAAGTATGTGGAAAACTGCAAAGTTTGCAAAAACATGGTATTCAAAAGCGAATTTTTAAATCGACTAAGGAAGGAGAAAGAGTAAGTGAGATTAAAACTGATAAATCACATCAGAAAATAAATTTTTTAACAAGAAGACAGAAACAATGTAAGGACATACGAGCAAGAATGTTATGTAGTAGGGTAATTCAGAATTTTGTACAAACGATGAGGCAGTATAAAAGGAGAAGGAAAGCAGTCAATCAAAAACAACACATTGAGACTGTAGTTGATAGTGCATTTGCTCTGACCAGGAAACTATTTATTTTGATACTGAACAGAATGAGAACACTAGATAAAGTGTTTTCTATGAAGAGAGAAAGCCAAACAACAGACTTGTAAATAGCAGGCATTTCTGTAAAATATGCAGAGGTGAATGAAAGCATACATACCCTAATACGCCTTTCTTTAATCAAGAAAGCTACTTCCAAGAGAAGACAGAAACAATTTAAAAACATATGAGCAAGATTGTTTTGTAGTAGGGTAATTCAGAATTTGGTATGAACTTAAGGCAGTATAAAAGGATAAGGGAAGCTGTACAACAAGAACAGCATACTAAGACTGTAGTTGATAAGGCATTTGCCCTGTAGAGGAAACTATTTATTTTGATACTGAACAGAATGAGAACACTAGATAAAAAAGAGTTTTCTATGAAAAGAAGAAGCCAAAAAGAAAGACTTGTGAAGAGAAGTCATTTTTGTAAAAATGTTCAGAGGTGAATGGAAGCATACATACAACATTGAGCCTTTCTTTAATGAAGAAAGGTACGTCCAAGACAACACATTAGTGTTTTTTACGTCAATTTCCAGATGGAAGTTTCAAATGGAGAAGTGAAATTTGCCAAGGATTAGATCCATGCACAGTGCGGAAGTATACTAATTTTCAGGGATATTTAATGGTGTGTTTATCCACAAACGTTTGCATAAGTACCTTTCATCATTTCAGAATGTTGGCCGTGCATCACTCTAAATTGCAAAACGTTTGTTAGGAGACTTTACTTTGTGAAAACACCTGCCTTATGTGTAGGAGAGATTAATAGAGTGTTATTACATGGTACACTAGTAGAGGATAAAAATGTTTATGAATATGTTCAGTTTTGTTTCTTCCGATGAGGAGTCTAAGCAAAATGAGGAGTTGGTATGTGCCGGTGTAGAGAAACAGGACACAGGTATTAGTATTGATAACTTTACCCAAGAGATTTCAAAGTTTAACACAGTTACTTCAGAAATAGGAAACTGTGTTTGTACTTGTTGTTGACACACTCACTACAAAAGCCGAACTTGCAAAGTTGTTTTGTTCTCAAAAACTGAAGAAGAGAATTGCAATAAGTGTCAAGAATTTGCTGTATATTTATTTGTAGAGGAACACTTTAATTTGTCACCACTGCAAATTATATGTAGGTACTGCTATAATAAGTTAGAGGATAACAAAATACCAGCCAGAGCAATACATAATAAGTAGAAATGTTTATGAATCAATTCTCATTCAATATATATATCATTTCAGGCAATAGTTCATATGGAACCAAACACAGGGAAGCTGCTACCAACTGAGTTACAGAAAGGCCTTCAAGGAAGAGTTGTCTACTTACCTTTAGATTTTAAATGGAATATTGAAACTGTTGGTGTAGGGTGGGCGGAATTTGCGAAATTAACTTTCGCAAATTATCGCGAAAATGTTTAAAATTATCGCAAACAAGCGGAAATATCACGAAGATGCGGAAGTTTTTTTCCGGCATGTTCGCGAGATTTTCTGCATGGTTGCGGGTCGCCAACTTACCCATGTGGTTGCTTGCGGGCGCGGCCATCTTGTTTTGAGTTGTCTCACGGTGCATGATCGCGAGAAGAAAGACGTGATAGCGCGACGCATGACGTCACTGCGGGCGCGAACTGTCGCGAGACAGCGCAAATGGCTAAAAACAATACAACATCTCATGAAGAACGCGACTGGATCAAGAAAACTTGTCGGCGAACGCAGGGATTCAGGTAAGGCGATCGCGCGCGCGCGAGAATGTATTATTTTACAGCGCGAGCAAGAAACAAATTATCGCCAAGCTGCGGAAACCGGAATTTTTTACATATTTGCGCTCTCCGCGGAACGCGAAAATGTCAAATTATCGCAATTTCCGCGAACGGAACGAAATTTTCGCCCAGGCCTAATGTAGACAGAGATGTTGATGATTCACTTATCATTCTTGTATATGGTGTCCCTTACCAAAAACCAAACATTCTGGCAACAGTTAGTAGATGTTAATAAAATCAAAAAAAGCTATATTACACCTCAACCTAAATAATATTTTGTATCACAATGTTGATGTTCTTAGATATGTAAGTTGTATGGAGGATGAAACATTACCAACAAGTGGACAGATTGAAAAAGTGGATAGATCCAAATCAGAACAAATTTACGAACACTATAGTATCCATCTGTTGCATTCCAAAAAGGTTATTGCTGATGCTATCGATCTCTTTCAAATGAAACAAGCAAAAGGAGCTCCAATGAGTGTATAGGAGAAATGTTTAGAGGCTCGTTGTTTTCCACAATTATTTCCTACTGGAGCAGGTGGCCGGTATGATGCCCACCCCGTACAAATACAAGCAGTTGAGTACAGGTCAACCAGATTATATTCAGAAGATGGTAGATGTCGGCAGTGTATTCCATACATATTCCATCTATTATTTGAGAGTGACTTGTCTGGACCATCCTATGCTGTAAACCATATACTGAAGAGAGGAGTTAATCTATAAAATCTCTCTGCAAAGGAATTAGTTGACAAAGTTCATTGAAAGTATGAAAAGTTGGAATACAATTTGATTAGTTTGATTGCATGCCAATGTGGGACCAACGAGCATTGGTATACTCAACATGGACAACTGAAATGTATATTGAGAAACATAGGTGCACCTAGTTGGTTTAAGACACTCAGTTGTGCAGAGTAAGCATGGGATGATTTACTCAACTTTTTCAGAGAAGCATATTCAAACATTAAGGACATCAATGGGAAGACAGCAGGAGAACTTTGCCCTTTGATACTGCTAATGTTTGTAGATATTTTACCACAGGTTTCAAGCCATGCTGTCTTTCATGTAATAGAAAAGAAATCCTCCTCTTGAAGAAGTTACTGATTTCTTTTGGCGTAAAGAGTACATAGCAAGAGGTGCTCCTCATATTCACATGCTGATATAGGTAAAAGATGCACTGACATTTGGAGTGATGACCCTCTACTCGTTTTCATACAACAGTATGTGACATGTGCCAGCCTGAAATACAATGCTGAAAAAGGCCTGAGACACTAAGTTCTGTGCTTTGAAACACATAGATGTGGCAAGTACTGTCAAAAAAAATACAGGTGTAAAGGAACATTTTACACAAGATGTAGATTTGAATTTCCAAGACTTGTCATTTCCTAAGGAAGAGTGAATAGCTTTTTGTCTACAGTCAGACATACACTGACATAAAAATCACCAAAAACCACATACGTCAGAAGAACAGAGGCCTCAAAGAATATTAATGATTATAATCCTCTGATACTTAAAATGTGGAATGCAAAAATGGACATACAATTTGTTGCAGACAACTCCATCGCTGCTGCTCGTTATGGCACTTTGTACATAACAAAATCAGTGAAAACAAAGATGAAGATGATGTGGGAGGAGATTTGTGCAGAAAAATCTCTAACCAAGAAATTTAACAGCTTTAGCTTGAAAATGTTTTCACATAGGGAGATAGGCTCTTATGAATGTTGTGACTGGTTAAGATCAGCTAGTTTGTACTTAAAATCAAGGGGAATTGTTTGGGTAAGTCTAGGTCTTGCTAACACATGAAACAGATTCTTGAACTCTTCCCAAGAAATTCAGTAACTAGCAGAGTTTGAGCCGGAAAGTACAGATATTTTGTAAACAAATATGTTGGATACTTGCTTTCCAAGAAGGAGTCCACACCTTGAAAATGTGTGTCTTTATGAGATACTTTAACACTATAGTTATAATAACAATGTAACAGAATACATAGATTAAGGGAAATATGCAGTAGTTGGTTGTGACGGTTGTTTGGTTAGACATAGAAAAGGAAGTTTAATTAACCACAAAAAACTTAGTTGTCAGACTCCTAAAAAAAGAGAGTTTTTCTGCAACTGTTCAAGCCTTGGTGTTCTGAATCAGAGTTGCTTGGACACTTCAGTTGCTACGAAGATTCTTTCTTTCAATGCTGTGAAAGACAGCATTCAGTATTCAGTCTTTCACAACTGCATGAAATTGTTAAATGATGAGATTGAACAGGAGGAAATAATTGCGGCTGAGACAGCAAGGACAGTTCTCAAAGCAGCCAAAGTTCAGGATCTCTATATCAAGATCCTTTTGGGCAACCAATTATTGAAATTGAAGCTACCATGGCCATGAATGAGGTGGAGTCTGCAATGCAACAACCAAGACAAGAACGTGTTGATATAAAGCAGTTAGTTGGACAACTGAACGATGAGCAGCAATAAATATCTATAGAGGTAAAAGAAAAAAGAAAGCATGGATTCCTCCATGAAGAATGGATGTAAATGTTCATCATTTAAGCCAATACAATTATACGTCAGTGGTCAAGCTGGCACTGGGAAAAGCTTTTTAATTGACCTTCTCACCGCTTACCTACAGAGGACTACAGACTCAAATTTGTCGCGTGTAGTAACAGCACCAACTGGATTAGCTGCACACAATATTAAAGGAATTACTTTACATCGACTATGTATGCTACCAGTAGAACATGACAACAAACTGGAGTACCAAATAGAGTCTCAATTGTCCCTGCCAGCCCACAGACAGGGTTCTGTTAAAATTGTCCACACTGCCTTGAGCGTCTAGGAGGCAGTAGGCCCCATGCCTTCCTGTATACTCAGATGTATCTCTCCTATGACCTCTTTGTGTACATAATTCTGAACATCAAGATGTAGCAATGACAGGATGTGTCTGTCATTTAGAAGAACAAAATTGGCTAAGAGTAAGGAGTGGGGGCCAACTGGGACTTTCCACAGCTTTAGAAATTACAAGTGACCTTTAACCTTTTGTATTCTTTTGCGTTCTTAAAAACTTTCCGAGAGGTGACGCAAATAATTTTCGATAAACGTTCAATTTCATTATTATTTATGGTCAAACATCAAGTGATCTTTTTGGTAAACTTGTGTAATGTAGTGTCACTTCTGTGTTCATAATATTTCCAAGAAGTGGCCAAAGGTCTGCGGTCAATAGTTCTTCATTAAAAGAGTATAAAAGATCTGCTCTTCAGTCCATTTGATGGACTTCTTCACATAAATGAACCCTTGGGTCATGACGCGTGTGTGTACCCCTTAGCCATCTTCTCTTGCATCTTTGGCTGAGGCTATAATGCTTATTGTATTTTGAAATTCATTTTCTCTCTCTCACTTTCCTTTGCGTTGCCATGATTTTAGAACTTACTAGATTGCATGGTTTTTCTCTTTGTTTCAAATATGTCCCTGACACTTGGTCTTTGCTAAGACTGAATAGCTTTAGTATTGAATAATGATATGTCTCTTTTTATTGTTTAAATTGTTTTTGAATTAAACGGCACCACTCTGACTCAGTTCCTGCATCTCACATGTGTATTTCCTTATTTTAGATAGAGCACCCCTGCTCAAATTAAGGTGGTGTAGTGCACCCTAAAAATCACCCTCCAAAACTCCTGTTTTAAAGAAGAATTACTACAATTGGAGAAATAAGAAATTCTGCAACTTACAGCAGTAGAAGAAATGAAACACCAGGGTATGCCAGTATTCCTAAATGACAAACTGCAAGCAAAGCTGAATTAATAGAAAAGTCTGTATCCAGAATTGTGGGATTAGAGAAATGTACAATTGTTTGCAAGAATTGTAGAGTAATTGTGCATAGAAATTCAAATGTTGAGGGATGATTAGTAAATGGTGCTACGGGTAAAGAGAATTACTTCATTAACTTTCTAAAGAGGAATCAGGTTGAATGTTTAGCAATAAAATGTTATCAGATTGATGACGGAAAACAGATTGGCTGGTGTATTGCACCATTTTGCTTGTATGAGACTTGTATGTTCAGTGGCAGCAGTTTCCAGTTTCTCTAGGATACGCTGTGACTATCCATAATGCTCAAGGTTTAAGTGTAGATGCAGCTTTTATTAATATTATAAATACTGTGTTTAAAGAAGGTATGTCATGTGTAGCATCATCTTGAGTTAGAAATTGCCTGATTAGTTTTTTGATTGATTTTGATGACAGCAAAGTAAGTGCTGATGCAAGTTGTGTCAAAGAGTACAATCGGTTAAAAAAGTGTAAATGCTCCTCATTTAGGACAGTATCTCATTTATGAAAAACTGATAATCTGTCCAAAGTGAAAGCTTACGAAGGCTTGTAGGATGTTGCGGAAAAGAAGGAAATGACAGAGAACAAGGAATCTGTTAGGAAGAAAAAAGTAGAGAAGGAGGGAGATAATCTAGGTTATCTGTTGTCAAACCCTTCTGGTGTCAACTGCGATGCAAATGTTCTGCTCGGTGTACTCTTTCAGTTTCCATATCTAGTAAATGCAATTAAACAGAAACCAAAAAAGAGTTTATGTTCTGCACTGTGTGGTTTGTTGCAATGTTTACATAGTTATAGAACTGTAAAATATTGTACTTCAGGAATTCAAGATCAAGTAGCTATGTGTAGTGGATCTGTACAATTTACTCAGAACACTCCGCAAGACATACAGGAGTTACAGGAGACATAATTGTCATCCTTGGAGTTTTAGAAGAAGAAGAAATAAGTACTGAGGACTTATTTGGACTGAGTTACTCATGGAACCATGAGTGTTAAGATTCCTCTTTCACAGCAAGTATCAAATAGATTCAGAACGATTTCTTTACTTAGCAGCACTAGATTCCAAAACTGTGTCTTTTGACAGATTTATCAGGAAAGTTAACCAAAACAAACTCTGCCCAAATTGTCAATCAGATGTTATGTCAACATTACATATATAAACAAGCACACAACAATGAGGTATGAGGCAGTACTGTCTGCACCCATTATTTAGTGGGGTCAAGAAGATTCTGTATTAGCTTCTTAGGGTGCTAGGGATCTGAGATTCAATACCTCTAAATCTCCAAAGGAGTCATGAACAAAACACCACATTTACTTTCATCCGCTTCATTGTTGTGGCATTAATAAGGTATTCTCCACTTCTTCATATATGTAATGTTGTGAACAAAACACTATGATCCAGCACACCACAAATATTGTATGTGATACGATATTGTAGATTCAGACAACATTAGTCCATTCAGCAGGTCTTATTTCGAAATTCTTTATTCAATTTTCTTCTTTTCAAATCTGCGTAGCCAACGCGTTTCGTCCTTACGGACTTCTTCAGGGCATATTTGGGTTCAAAGTTTCAGGAGCAGTCCTTCCATCGCGTAGTCGCAGATTTTAAAAGAAGAAAATTGAATAAAGAATTTCTAAATAAGACCTGCTGAATGGACTAATGTTGTCTGAATCTACAATATCATATCACATACAATATTTGTGGTGTACTGGATCATAGTGTTTTGTTCACAACATTACATATATGAAGAAGTGGAGAATACCTTATTAATGCCACAACAATGAAGCGGATGAAAGTAAATTGGAAACAGAAATTACCAATTTCAAAGCTGGAAAAATATCAATTTCTGGAAGAATTTATACTTCTATGGCTATCATCTTTCACGAAGGACATAGTGTAACATCGGGACAATATACTGTCTAATAAAAGTGTCAAACTGGATGGACGGAATGTAATGACAGCAACCTTAAATCCCTATAAAAAATGCCCTTCAACCTACATGGATCGTCACTGTTTATGGCCTCATTCGGTCTTCCAAGGGTGATGTCTTCAGAAGGGTCTCCATGATTCAATTGCCCTTTATTAACAGTATTGTATCACTTCTAATAATAAAAGAGTTATTTATAAGTCATGTTTGTTTAGATGAGTTCTGTAACTATAGGTAAAACAATTGATTAAATAATTGTAGTGAGTGCAATGCATAGTGTCACTTATAGTGACATACTGTGCAGTTCTGTTTTTTTCTACAATCTTTGATTGTTTTTTCCCACTGTTCAAGGATGAGTTTTTCTACAGTACATCGTTTATGGTGTAAAAAAGTTGAGAACTGTAAAAAAGGGACAATTAAATGCTTTAATATAATCTGAAATACTATTACAGCATAAGAAATGTCTATTGTTTTGTTTATAATAGGAAACGTATGCATTGCCGAAATTATACATTTTTGTATCATTTTTAAAAATGTAATACTAACTTTTATTTATGTTCCTTTTCTTTTATACAGCTAAATGGCACCATCTATTGGAGTGAAGTAATTTCATATTTACTTCTTTCTGTGTTGTTCAACAAACTTCTATTGTCAAGGTACACACCAAGGGAGAGACTGGTGCAGCCATTGAGATATCCAGACACACACTGATGCAGCCACTCACACACCCAGTCACTCAACCATACAGCCACTCATACACCCTGTCACTCATCCATACAGTTAGTAACACACTGACTCACCAATACAGCTACTACCATATGCACTCACCCACCCATACAAATACTCACATAGCCACTCACTTACCCATACAGATACTAACACATACTCACTCACCTAAACAGTCACTGACACAAGTACTCACTCACCCATACAACCTCTCACACACCAACTCACTCACCCCTACAATCACTAACATAGCCAGTCACTCTCCCATGAAACCACTGACATACACAATCACTCACCCATACAGCTACTATCAACCACTCACTCATCCATAGTCACTGACATAGCCACTCACTCACCTATACGGCCACTAACATAGCCAGTCAGCCACCCATACAGCTACTGACACACATACTCACTCTCCCATACAGTCACTGACAAAGCTGCTCACTCACTCATACAGCCATTCACACATCTAGTAACTCACCCATAGAGCCACACACCCTCTCACTCACTGATGTAGCTAATAACACTGCCAGTCACTTACCTATACAGTTACTGACACACACACTCTCACCCTTACAGTCACTGGCACAGCCAGGCACTCACCCATACAATCATTGACACACCCTCTTACTCATTTACACAGCTACTTACATACACATTCACTCACCCATACAGCTACTCACATACACATTTACTTACCTATACTGCCACTCATGTACTCACTCACCAATACAAGCACTCACACACCCTCCTACCCATTACACCACTCGTGCCATCTTACTCACCCATACATCCACTCACACACCCTCTTACTCACCCATACAGCCACTCACTACCCACTCAGCCATATAGCCACTCACACAGTCACTCACTTACCCATACAGGCAATCACACTCACTCAATCACCTATACACCCACTCACTCAGCCATACAGTTACTCACTCATACAACCACTCACGCAGTCACTCACTCACCTATACAGCCATTCACACACCAACTCCTGTAGCCACATAGCCACTCATCCACCCACTCACTGATACAGCTACTCATGCAGCCTCTCACTTACCCATATAGCCATTCACACACCCACTGACTCAGCCATGCAACCACTCACATGGTCGCTCACACATTCATACAACCACTCACACAGTCACTCACCCATACAGAGGAAAAGCAAAGAACGGTTGTGGCATATGATGCTGCACACTGTATAGTTCCTAATTTAGATGTGCTCTTTTCCAGGGTCAACCGTTAAAAACACCCCAGTAGTAAAACCCACGAAACTAATATGAGAAGGAGCACTATCTTACTCTAATAATTAGTCAATAAGACAGGGAATATCACTCAAGTCACATCTCTTCCAATGTCAATAAATCCATCAAACAAAACAGTCTGTTAGAGACAAAAACAAAATAAGGCATCTAATTGACTTGTATGTTAGTAGATTTCTTTCTTTTAACAGTTGTTTCATAATATGGACACACAAGTACAGATAACTTGTTTCATGCCACTGCAAAGTGACTTCTTCAGAACAAATATTGCTATGTCCAATAGGACAAAAGTCCTACTCCAATTAGAAGGGGTCCTTAGTATTTGATATTTCCGAAAACACCAGAACTTTGGCGGTCCGATTTGAACTAAGTCACAAAGATTACACTATCTAAATTATTGGTTCCTGCATCTTTCGTCCCTACATCAACTTGTAAGATTAGTATCACATGGAGACACAATTTAAGTCTCTTTTTTTTGATCGCTTTTTATTATGATATTATACTGATATAATGCTAACATTGAATACTAAGAACCCTTTTCTAATTGAACTAGGACTTTTGTCCTTTTGTACACAGCAATATTTGCTCTTAAGAAGTCCTTATGTGGTGGGATGAAATGTGTTGGATGTACTTGTGTGTCCTTAATGTGAAAGTACTATTAAAAGAAAGAATACTAGTAACATACGTGGATATATTGCACAAGCTGCAGTAACACCAGAGTGGACTGAAGAGTGGACGTACTGAAGTTCACGGAGATTAGTCACTCACATACCCACTCACAGACCCACACAAATACTCACACAACTTCTCACAGACCCATACGGCCACTCACACACCCACTCACTGACCTATACAGCCACTTACACACCCACACTAAAAGGTGACAGGTTACAGCTAGGAAATAAAATTTGAAAACACGTAGAAATTCACTGGAAAAAAACAAAGGTTACAGGGACGTTATAGTTAGGAAATAGAATTTAAAAAACCTTACACATTCACTGAAAAAAACCCAAGGTTACAGGGACGTTATAGTTAGGCTCAGATTTCACTTGTACAAAGCATAGAAATTTAGCATTTATAGTTACCTGAGCTATCTATATCTTATGCCCCTGCAATGCACTGCTAAAGATCTCACATATTACATCACTCAGGACATGGATAGTAATATCACTCATGACATCATCCATAGAACCACTCACACACCCACTCACATACTAACACAACCACTCAGATACCCATTCATATACCCATGCAACCATTCACACACCCACAAAACCACCTACACACCTACTCACTCTTATACAGCTACTCACACAACCAGTCACTCACCTATACTGCCACTCACACAGCCACTCATTCTCCAATACGACAGACACATCCTCTCAGTTAACAAAACACCCACTCAAAAAGCTACACACTCACCCATGCAGCTACTTACACACTCACACATACAGCCTCTCACTCACCCATAGAGCCATTCACACACCCACTCACTCACCAATACAGCCACTCACCCACCCGTACAGCTACTAACAGAACTACTCACTCACCCATACAACCACTCACACATCTGTTCGCTCATCCACAAAAACACCTACATACCTATAAAGACATCGATAGAAGCACTCACACGCCCACTCACTCATCTATAAGGCCACTGACACAAATACTTACTGTGCAAAAGAGACACTCACACACCCACTCACTCACCCATACAGCATATACTTCTCTGGTGGGAACCCAATGATGAAGCATGTCACCAACTTGGTTGGTGAGTGAGGGTTCTTTTGAAAAACCAGAGTGACTTCTCTTGCTGGCTCTACTTTTTGTTGGCCGCATTCTTTTGTTGTTTATACAGCATCTCAAATGACATCACTCATGACATCATCCAGTGATTGTGAGTGTTTTCCTAAAGTTTGAGTGAGTGTTAAACATGTGTACTACAATACTTTAAAAGTTAAATTAGTCTACCTTGTGTGCTACTAATGAGTGATACTATTCCAAACATATATTATGTGAGTGGCTGTGTGATTGTGTGTAGCAGTGAGTGGCTGTATGAGTGTGTGAGTGACTGTATGGGTGAATAAGTTGGTGCGTGAGTAGTTGTATGGGTGAGTGAGTGACTATATTGGTGAGTGAGTGGGAATGTGAATGACTGTATGCGTGTGTGAGTGACTGTATGGGTGAATAAGTCGGTGTGTGAGTAGGTGTATGGGTGAGTGAGTGACTGTATTGGTGAGTGAGTGGGTTTATGAATGGCTCTTATGGCTCTATGAGTAGCTATATGTGTGGGTGTGTGAGCGACTGTATGGGTGACTGAGTGGCTGTGTGGGTGGCTGTATGGGTGAGTAACTGGGTATGTAAGTATCTGCATGGGTGAGTGAGTTGCTGTTTGAGTGGGTGTTTTGTTAACTGAGAGGATGTGTGTGTGGCTGTATTGGAGAGTGAGTGTTTGTGTGAGGGGCTGTATAGGTGTGTGAGTGGACTTGTGAGCACGTATATAGATGTGGGAATGAGTATGTAAGTGGTTGTATGGGTGTGTGAGTGGGTGTGTGACTGCTTGTATGGGTGAGTGAGTGGCTCCGTTGAGACTGTATGGGTGAGTGAGAGGGTGTGTGAGTCACTGTATGGGTGAATAAGTGGGCATGAGTAGCTGTATGGGTGAGTGAGTGTCTGTGTGAGTGACTGTGTAGGTGAGTTAGTGGTTGTGTGAGCAGCTGTATGGGTGAGTGGGTGTGTGAGTGTCTGTTTTACACAGTAAGTATCTGTGTGAGTGGCTATATAGGTGAGTGAGTAGGCATGTGAGTGCTTCTATCGATGTGTGAATAGGTGTGTTAGTGGTTTTGTGGACGTGTGAGCAGATGTGTGAGTAGCTGTATGGGTGAGTGAATAGCCCTGCTAGCAGCTCTATGGGTGAGTGAGTAGCTGTGTGAGTGGCTGTTTGTGTGGGTGAGTGGGTGACTGTATGGGTTACTGCGTGGCTGTGTGGGTGGCTGTTTGGGTGAGTAACTGGGTGTGTAATTAGCTGAATGGGTGAGTGAGTGGCTGTTTGAGTGGGTATTGTATTAACTGAGAAGATATGTGTGTGGCTGTATTGGAGAGTGAGTGTGTGAGTGGCTGTATGGGTGAGTGAGTGGACTTGTGAGTACATGTATGGATGTATGAATGGGTATGTATGTGATTGTGTGGGTATGTGAGTGGGTGTGGGACTAGTTGTATGGGTGATTGAGTGGCTCTGTTGAGAGACTGTATGGGTGAGCTGGTATGTGAGTCACTGTATGGGTGAATAAGTGGATGCGTGAGTAGCTGTGTGTCTTTAACCGTACAGCGTGTGACTACAAGCCACCGCCCCCCACTGGGACCTCTGCTGTGAGGTTACCATATACCTTATATAAGCCCTGTCTCTCCTATGCTCCTATGTCTGCCTTCTTCACCTGCTCCACAATTCTCACAACTTCTCGGGCCCCGGATTTTTAGTCACGTTCATTGTTTTTAATAATTTTCTTACCGGTAATGTCCGAGTAGGCGTGTTGAAAATTAAGCGAGCCAATTATTTTTAATGATATGGTGTCAAACAAACCAAGAGCCTAGCATGTCATCAGGTCACATGAATAGCACAACGTGTTAGTGTTAATTGTTCACGCATCACTGTCACTGATACAGCACCATAGCCTGCTAGCGATAAAGCCTATTGCTGCACTTTGAAGAGCACTAAGCAGAGGCATAAGCTGTTTCACTCCTGGACATTTCTAAGCACTGTAGCAATTATGTATTCTTTGTTATGTGACTTGTGTTGTCTCTCTGTATGTCTCTTTGTGTTTCCACAGATGCATACGGTTTTCAGAAATTCTGAAGGCACAACTACAACCGTAAGTTAATTCGGTCTTTTACCACCACAGCTTAGGGTGCACCTTAGTGTGCGCATACCGCCGTAGTGTGCTGGTCCTGATGAATGCCTCGCTAAGAGCATAAGGAGGCAGAAACATGTTGACTATTCTTTTTCTTTCACATTAGGCTGTATCAGGTCAATCTAACCAGTTGCTAAACATCCTCTACACTTGTTTTTACTTATGCCTGGTTTTCCACCAAGAAAAGATTTTGGATAAAACCAAGACATTTTTAATCACTATTTGCACTCACCTTTTTGCACACTCACGCCACACAAAAACACTTGCTCCGCTGTAGACAGGCGTCGTATCACACCAGGGAGGCACTCGGCCTCTCTGGTGGGAACCCAATGATGAAGCATGTCACCAACTAGATTCGTGAGTGAGGGTTCTTATAAAAAACCAGAGTGACTTCTCTTGCTGGCTCTTCTTTTGTTGGCAGCACTCTTTTGTTGTTTATACGATATTTCTCAGGGGGACCAAGAGTGGCTTTATCTACCCTCTCTCTCCTGTTGTTTAACTATATGTCATTCGAGATGTCATCAGTAATGTCACTGATCATGTCTTGAGCAATGTAATATGTGAGGTCACAAGCAGTGCATTGTGGATGAGTAAATTATAATTAGCTTAGGTAACTATAACTGCTGAATTTCTAAGGTGACAGCGATTCCTGCGGTCACGTCATAAATATATGACAGCTCCAAGTCCCACCTTAACCGCTGAACTCCTATGGCGGGTGCATCGTGTCAGAGGGTAGGTTCTCCCCTATAACATCACAGCTCCATCCAAAAGGATACGATGCACTCACGGGGTTAAAACCAATATTTATTAAATCAATCATACAATGGTTCTGTCGGGTAAAACATATCTTACTAGATATACAGCATAAGCCTTGCGTTATTAAAAAAAAAAACACAGTGAGTCAAAAGTGACACAAGAATCAAATTTTTCGGTACTTTTAGTTTTTATATACAAATTAAATCATTTATATATATCTCTTCAACAGTTATTGGGAAGGGCCATCACAATGCATAATAATAACAAATAGTGACAAAGTGACTTTTAGTGCTCAGTGAAAAAAGTGCATAACATGTACAGTGTAATTTATAAGATCAAAATTGGTATTGGCCAGAGGACACGGGTTCATAGTAGTCTTGCGAACTATAGTAATTGAGTTTTACGCAGACTCTAATTGCTGGCCCCCATTGCCACGTCCTGTATCTGCTGAGACAACTGATTTTTATACATAAATAAATAGTTTTCAAGACAGAATATTAACATGTTGATCAGCATTTGGTTGTGCTTTGCAAATTTCATAGGCCTATTGGCTAAAAAGTGTTCTACCGCCTTAATGCCATCTTTGTTCTTGATGCATGTATAGAGCGCAGATACATCTAGTGCTATCCAGTGGTAGCCAGCTTGCCACTTAATTGTGTCGATTTTCCTTATAAAGTTGCTGGTATCCTGCACATACGATTTAAGTTGTTTACCATGTTCTTGCAAGTATTTTCCATCAGGATCCGTGCACCCTGCGCGCATTTTGCCGTTTTTTCAAAAAAAATAAAAAATTGGGGGCCCTGGGGGTCATTTGGGACCCCCTAAGCAGGTCTAGAGGGTCAGGGTATTTCTACCCTGCTCCCTTTATACGTTTTGCACACTTGATCCACTGATTTCTTGAGCCTCGCTTCTACCGAGGCTCAAAATGGCTGCCAACATTTCCTGGTTTGGAGTGTTGACAGCCAGTTGACAGACAATTAGCATGCAGCTCGTGATCGGGAGAGTGCGCGCTGGGTGTGCATAGGGTGCACGGATCCTCCGAGGCCATAGATATATATGTGATTTTACTTTTGATTTTCTCAGCAACTACTGAACGGATTTACACCAAAAGACACGAGTGTGGCTACCACTTTGCCAAATTTGGTGTAATTCCGTTCAGCAGTTCGGGCTGTAGCTCCGATTAAAGGTTCCTATGGAAAATTGCATGGAAAAAACACGTTTTGTGACCCCCTTTTTTCTCGGCCCCCGCTTGACGAATCACCCTGAGACTTTCAGGATAGGAGCGGTCCGCAACGCCCCACCAATTTCGCGAAGATTCGTCAACAGGCGCCAAAGTTATTCCAAATAGAATGTTGTGGATATCCTGGATGATAGGTCCTACCTATAATTACCTACTGGCAATCGCCAGTAGATTTTATATATATATATACCAAAAGAAATCACACACACTTCTGGTGCGGCGTGAAATGAGCCCACCAGACCAGTTTATTGCAGAATATCTTTTATTCCAAAGGAGCTTTAGCATAATCCGTTTCGACCAACTTCACGGTCTTAATCATATGCAAATCAGATGTAAGTAGTTGCGTGCCTTTTTAACACAGTTTTAACACCCATGACGATGGAAAACAGACTTCCATTCTCAGATCTCATCAGTCTTGGAAAAATGACATATAGGAATCCGTAGAAAATGTTACCTCATACTCAAATGAGCCAGAAATGTCCCCATAAATTATGGTAATTCTCAAGTAACACTTCACTTGGCAGTTCACTTCGAGGACTCATGGACTCCAGTAACTTGCGTTGGCAAACTGTCAGTTCGATTTTATTTCACAGAGTCTCCACATTTCCATTAACAAAATCGTAACATTGTAGTGCCAGCCTCAAGGAATACATTTCATATAGGGCTGAAAATGTTTGATTCAGTGTGAATGCCCACACTACCTTTCATGCACATTATTAAATTGTATATATGTTGTTTCCGGTACTCCTCTACAGGTTTAAAACAAATCTCCATACTGGTAAGTGCAAGGGACCGATGTCCCCAACATACTCTGGCTGCTATCAAATGTTTTTGAGTTAAATGTCAGTTTTATATATATATATATTGATCTGGTAGTATAATATTGTTTGCTCAGTGACTGCTCAGGAGATGCCTAGATTTTCAGACAGCATCAAGCATCATGTGTGAAGATTCCATTCATACCAAGTGTTTGCTAAACTTCATGCATATTAGTCAAATGAGGCAATAGTTATAAACGAAGACTGTTCAACTCGCAAGAAATACTAAAATGTTAACCCTTTCATACCAATCAGCACATTTTCTAATGCGAATGTCTCAAAAAACTACGGAACGGATTTACATCAAACCACAAAAACTTGATATCTGAATAACGTTCTACTTTCGTGCCAATATTTGAGTACATCCATTGAGTAGTTTATGCTGTGGGGGGGTGATTTTGATTGAAGCGGTTTTCCTGCCCACCTGTTCCTTGTGCCACGCCAACGTCTGCCAGCGACGGAGGACGCCCACGCCAGCGCTCTCTTGTATTTCCCTGCCGCTGCCGCTTTCAACATCCACGCGGCCGCCGAGCGCAGGGGAACTACAGTTCCCATCAACCCCTGCGGGACGAACCCGCTGACGGCATTGTCATCGCGCTTGAAGGCGCATAAATACAACGGGAGCCCCGGCAGAGCGGGGGTGATTTTGATTGAAGCGGTTTTCCTGCCTACCTGTTCCTTGTGCCACGCCAACGTCTGCCAGCGACGGAGGACGCCCACGCCAGCGCTCTCTTGTATTTCCCTGCCGCTGCCGCTTTCAACATCCACGCGGCCGCCGAGCGCAGGGGAACTACAGTTCCCATCAACCCCTGCGGGACGAACCCGCTGACGGCATTGTCATCGCGCTTGAAGGCGCATAAATACAACGGGAGCCCCGGCAGAGCGGGGGTGATTTTGATTGAAGCGGTTTTCCTGCCTACCTGTTCCTTGTGCCACGCCAACGTCTGCCAGCGACGGAGGACGCCCACGCCAGCGCTCTCTTGTATTTCCCTGCCGCTGCCGCTTTCAACATCCACGCGGCTGCCGAGCGCAGGGGAACTACAGTTCCCATCAACCCCTGCGGGACGAACCCGCTGACGGCATTGTCATCGCGCTTGAAGGCGCATAAATACAACGGGAGCCCCGGCAGAGCGGGGGTGATTTTGATTGAAGCGGTTTTCCTGCCTACCTGTTCCTTGTGCCACGCCAACGTCTGCCAGCGACGGAGGACGCCCACGCCAGCGCTCTCTTGTATTTCCCTGCCGCTTTCAACATCCACGCGGCCGCCGAGCGCAGGGGAACTACAGTTCCCATCAACCCCTGCGGGACGAACCCGCTGACGGCATTGTCATCGCGCTTGAAGGCGCATAAATACAACGGGAGCCCCCGCGACGCGGGATCACGCGCGGGTCAAGCCCGGGCAAAGGGCGGGCCCTCTGTAGCCCTCAGGAGCCGAAAGAGGCCGGGTCGGGCCCACCCCATTGACTTGTTGCTGTTGGGATACTGTATGGGCAGAACTGGTATGTGCGGTCTTTACTAATAGAACTGTAACTATTGACTGGGTGGCACCACAGAGACTATTGTGCCCTCTGCTTTAAATTGGTGAGCAGTGATATCTTCGCACCATGAATGAGCCGTTTAAAAAGGGTACCCTCGATAGTTATTTTACGAAAAGTAACTCTGGTTCCGACCGGGAGGCTGCTCTTGCAGAACTTAGGGCTAGGCGTCGTTGTTCAATAGAGCATATCAAAAATATGTCATAAGCCACGACCACTCTTTCTGAGGCTGCATGCCCGGTCAACGAGGTTTGCTCTCCTCAAGAGTCCTTGCTACCCCCGGGTATTAATGACTCCACAACTTGTTTTGTTACCTCAA
This sequence comes from Triturus cristatus, assembly GCF_964204655.1. NCBI lineage: Eukaryota > Metazoa > Chordata > Amphibia > Caudata > Salamandridae > Triturus > Triturus cristatus. The sequence continues at coordinate 445,074,402 of NC_140581.1, forward strand.
TTGTAAGGGACCCAAGTACTGATTTGTCCTTAACTGCTTTTCCTTCCCCCATTGACACAAGTAATATCTTGGCTGTGCCAAATGAGTTATCGACTCAAGTCACAGAGTCGCTACCCCCTACTGATATTACACTTAGTCAGACCACATTGTCAGGTCCATTGCCCAGGAAAAGGAGGAAGATAGTTTCTGAGCTACGCAAAAACAAAAGCAATAACGTTTCCAATAGCAATTCCACTGTAGCCTGTTCTGGAAAAGGTGCTATTCCCTGCACTGTGAAACCATCTTCCACTGGTAGTATTGCCTCTTGTTTAATCCAAAATGCAACTACTGTGGAATTATTGGATAAAATTGATAAATTATTGAAAACATTTATGCTGCCAATTGTCGAGAGCTTAAAGAATATCGAAAGCAGGCTAGAGAAAGTTGAAACTTTAGTGGGTACCAAGAGGGACCAAACTACGACCACCGCCGGCCCCTCACTTACACTTTCCACTGCCTCGGCTTCAGCTATAGTTTCTCCTAATTTACCCCCAGGTGAGATAGCCTCTCAAATTAATACAACTATAAGCAAGGGAGGGGTTAGCCATATAGATAGTACTACCAATACTAAATCATCTTGTACAACCACGGCTAGGAATAGTGTAGTAGTAAATACCCCAAAGCAAGGGGATCAATTGCCTGTTAAACCAGGTTATAATGCAGATTCCTCGACTAAATCACGAGGTCCGTTTTCTATCACTTTACCACCAGAAGCTGTTCCTCTGGTAGTTGTGCTTGCAGGGGTTCCTACGATAAAAACAGATGATGCAGAAGGATACCAACAATTAAAAAATAAAGTTATCCACTGGCTAGGCCAAAATCGCCCTCTTCCTCCACATATCAATGGGGAAATTTTGCATGTAAGACGCTTGCCCTGGCTGGGTAATACGCCAAAAACTATAAACGGGGATGTTATCCTAATTAATTTTAGGGACCCACGAGCTGTTGCTCATATTTTAAATTGGCACACGCAGTATAGGAGATCCCTTATTACAACATGGGAACTTACCTATTTTTTCCCAAGACCAAAGCCAGTTGTCCTCTCTGGCTTGGGGGGCTTATCTAACACCCAACATATTCCTGTGATTCCTTTGAGAAATAGATTTGAGGTGTTAGAAAGTCTAGAGGATGTTGATTGACTCAACAACCATAAGTCTATGACAGTACTATCTGAGGAGTCCCAGACCAATACAAATATACACCATAATGAGTCCAGCACTGTACTACTCGCAGTAGGGGTAGAACATACCTCCGAGCATCTTGTTGATTCCGTCCTGCCTACATCAGACAATGATATGGTTAATACTCAGGAATCATTGGGTAATTTATTCTCATGGAATATTGCTGGGTTGACCTCCAAAATGGAATCTACGGAGTGGATGAGTTATGTTAACAAATTTGACCGATGCGTATTCCAGGAGACTTGGTCCTGTGAACCCTGCTTCATTCAGGGATATTTGAATTACTTTGTCCCTGCGGTAAAAGGCCCTAGGGGCAGACCAATGGGGGGCCTAACAATATGGGTTCGCCAATCTTTAAAACTGGGCATTAAAGCTGTTGATACCAAAAACAAGGATATCCAACTAATTAGATTAGACTTGGATAAGCTGGGTAGTGTAGACATCTACAATGTATATGTTCGGAGGAAGAGGAAAGGGAGGTCTGAGGTACTAGAAGCCCTGGATAGTCTTATTGACATACACTCGTCGACCAATAACATTATCATTGCGGGTGATTTTAATAGCACATTCGAACCCCTGATAAGCAATGATGAGTTGTTTGGAGAGGAGGAGGATCGACTATGGGGCGTGCCTAAACTAGAGTTGCCTCCCATAGTGCGATGGTCTGCTGATGCCATTGGTCTAAATGCTTTATGTTACGGAAAAGGGTTAAGAGCGCTGAATGGCAGGACTAGTGGAGATAGGAATGGTGTAAGCACATTTGACAATGGTCGACATAACAGCAGAATTGATTATGTGCTATGCAGTCTAAAGTTATGGCCATCAATTTGTAACATGACGGTGGAAGGGAGGCTCGAGAGCGACCACAACCCTTTGTGCCTGTCGCATAAATGGTGGTCTCACATTAGCTTGCCTGTGGGACTTCCTGTGTTTGTCCCACCCCGGACTGTTCCTACTAACAACATGAGGAGATTAAGATGGGAAAAGGTAGCAATTAATCAACAGGCTATTGCTAGTATTAATAGTTATGTTGACCAAGCTATACTAGACCTAGAGTACTGTAATACACTTAGCAATGGCTTAGATAAGGTTGAAGGAATTCATAATTCTCTTTTTGACACAATTAAGGGATATTTCCTTAAACCTGTGAAAAGTAGAGGTGATAGAGTTCCAAAGCCAGCTAAATGGTATAACGATGAATGTAGGGAGTCACGACTTGCTCTGGGCAACGCTATCAAGGGAGGGCAAATAGCTTTAATTCAAGCCGCTAGGAAAAATTATAAAACTAGTATCCTCAAGGCTAAACAAGCTTGGGATGAGCAACACTGGATTGAGCTAAAGGCAGCTAGCGATAGCAGGGATTCTCGGCTGTTCTGGCACATTGTTAGGTGGGGAAAATCAGGTGGCCCTGAGTCCCCTCACAACAATGTCCCTGAAGCTGAATGGATAAAATTCTTTAAAAATCAATATGCTGCTTTTAACATCGCAGACCTGCATGAGATAATTAGTGTAGACCTCCCAAAAGAAAACCTTTTTTGCCCTAGTGAAATCATGATGGCCCTTGATGCAGTTGCTTGCGGTCGTGCCCCCGGCCTTGATGGAGTGCCAGCGGATCTATTTGCTAATGATAAGGAGCGCTGGTGCCCATATATCCATCACCTTATTAATGCTATTGCCTTGGGTGCATCAGTACCAAAATCCTGGCAGGGTGCTGTAATTATCCCCGTTTTTAAGAAAGGTGATCGATCGCTGCCAGGTAACTACCGGCCTATAAGCCTTATAGATACCATCCAAAAGGTAGTGGGGCGTGTGATCGTCAATAGGCTCCTGGACTGGGCGGAAGAGACTAATGCCCTTTCAACTTTCCAGGCTGGCTTCCGACGATCCACAAGCACGGTGGATCAGGTCTTTCGTTTCACCATGATACAATGGAGGACGGTAGTGCTCGGCAAAGGAAGCCTGTATGCGGCCTTTGTCGATCTACGGGCTGCTTTCGATCTTGTCCCCCGACTAAAGCTATGGACGGTTCTTCAGAAGCAGGGCATCCCAAACGATTTGTTATCTATGATAATGAGGCTTCATGAATCAAATTATGCAAGAATCCAGTGGGGTGGTTTAGGTTCGGTAACCTCAGACTTCCCAGTTGAGAGGGGCGTCCGGCAGGGATGTTCGATGGCCCCAGTTCTTCTTTTTACACTTTACATTAATGATGTTGTAACACGTATGACTTCTGCACAAGTGGATGCTCCTTTTTTAGACGGGATTAAAATCCCCATTTTAATGTTTGCTGATGACACACTCATCCTAGCTAAAACTCCTAGCGGATTGCAGTGTGCTTTGTCCATCTTTGACCAATTTTGTAGTGAGTACGGCCTAGAGGTAAATATTGCCAAAACCAAGTTGATGACTTTCAACCCCTATCGTAGTTCTAAGACAAAAATTACCTTAAATAATCGACTGCTGGAGGTAGTGAACAATTTCATCTACTTGGGTATGCACATATCTAATGCGAAGACCTGGCGGCACCATATCGAAATTACAACAATTAAACATAGGCAATTGGCAGGCGCAATTAGCTCAGAGCATAGAAAATCCTTCACCAAACCTGTGAAACCTGTCTTACAGGTTTATGAAGCAAAAGCTCTGAGTTCTGTACTTTATGGCGCAGAGCTGTGGGGTTTTGAAAAAATGCCTGCTCTTCAACTTTCAGAGAATAAATTTTTTAGGGCCATCACAGGTGTTCCCAAAAGTACTCCACTGTTGCCCCTTAAGTATGATTTGGGCAGAAGAGCCATTCTAGATTTGGCGCGGCTCCGCCCAATATTGTACTGGCGCAGGCTATGGACAACACCTGCGCTTTCTCACTATGCAAGGGGTTTCTTAGATATTATAAGAACCGACGTCCATCACAAAATAGGTTGGTTAAATGCGCTTAGGGCATCCTTGCATGAGCTTGGTTTGAGCACACTTTGGGAAGATCCTGCAGGTTCAACCTTCCCTTCTAAAAGTATGCTTAAGACCATTTATTGGGAGAAGGTTGCCCAGCGGCATTGGTGCAGCTCCAGCACTGGTAATATGACTAGAGAGTTCCTAGAGGCCAAGATGTATCCTCATCTTGAACCTTACTGGGACATTATAACTAAGCCCAGAGACAGGAAGCTTCTCTTCCAATTGAGAGCTGGTGCCCTCCCCCTCAGATTTTTGACATCAAAGTGGGAAGCGGGAACTAGTGCTGTCTGCCCTGTCTGTGGTACAAACAAAGAAACCATTAGTCATTTTTTTTGTTTCTTGCAAAGTTTATGCTTTACCAAGGCGTATATGGCTGTCCCCGATGTGCAAAAATTTAGGAACTACCAGTAGCTCTGTTGCTTTACGTATTATATGCACCAGTACATTGCCCTGGATTTCGGTTGCTACTGCAAAATATCTAGGATGGGCGTGGATGATTAGATTGAGACTGCTAGTCATTTGACTATTCTCTCGAACAGGGAGAGACTGCTAGTCTTTTGACTATTCTCTCCCTTGCTATTTTTAGCATTTTACTATTTGTAATCTGTTTTTAAAAAATTTGTTATCAATTAATTCTTTCTGTTTTTTAATAATTAGTATCCACTGTTATTAATGCGGAATGTTTAACCCAGGGTTTCAAACATGTTTACCTGCCTGAAGTTAACAAATAACACTTGTCGCTAATTGACTATAATGTCTCCCTTATGGACGTAATTCAGCCAGAATTTGTTTAAGTATGTATGCATCGAATTATACTGAATTTAATAGTTTTTTTAACTCATTTAATGAAATGTTTATTGTAAATTGTACTTTGCTTTTATGAATACTATTCGAATAAAGCATACTTTGACTTGACTTGTTTATGCTGTAGCAGGCGGGCAACTAGAGCCAAATTTCGGGGGGGGGGGGCTGAAAAAGATTTCGGGGGGGGGGGGGCTAAGTCTTCCAGCCATAGGCAGAGTGGCTGTAAGAAGGGGTGAAAACACAACAAAAGCCTCATTAACGAGTAAATGGTCTTTTAAAGACCTGTGAAGTACTCGGGTGCGGCTGCAATTAGACGGACGCCAGCCCGCGAGGCTGTCTCAGCCGGGCTGACACACATGACGGGGGAGGGGGGGGAGGGGGGCTGAAGCCCGGTGAGCCCAATGGGTGTTGCGCGCCTGTGCTGTAGCAATGATAACATTTTCCTATGGGAGCTAAAATGTGAAAACACATCTGTGTTGGCTACCCCCCACAGTAGTGCAGAGAAATTTCACAAACATTGTCATGGTGGACCTTATCTACAAAGGCTAAGCCAGTGCCATATTTGCTGCTGACTCATTTATATGAACCACCGTTGTGGGGAACAAAAATGCCTTTTCTTTTTTTTTTTTGGGGACAAGATAAATAAATGTAATAAAATAATTTTTTGTGGCGCTAATTTTAGACGCATGCAATTTTACAATAAATGGTTTATTTATAGAACTCCCGCTTATCTCCATAGTATCTTTCCCCTAGTTGTTTTTTTTTTCATAAATCTGTTTATTGAACTTAAGCAACACAGTCATGCTTTACAGTTACATGTGTCGTACGCCATATTAGTAAACATATTTTAAAGGCTGACATACATTTTTCCCGCTATGACGGGCACTCCTACCATTCATGCAGTGGTATTTATATCATACAATGTTCCTTGGGTGTTGGGACATTCGGGGGTTCGCACAGTCCTCCCCGGTACACATTCCATTTAGACCATATTGCAATCCATTTTTTGGGGCACCCCCGAGCCACATAGACTGTTTTCTCTCTCAACATACACCAGTCCATGTCCTCTTTCCATTTCTTCAGTTTCGGCGGCACGGTGGCCCCCCATGCCTGCGCTATGTTACGTTTAGCAATCATCTGCCCCAGAGTGGCCCATATTCTCCCCATCACATCGAGATCTGTGGGCTCCCAGACGTTCAACAGGCATCTCTTGGCCTCGGGCATAAGAGGGACTCCCCAAATCGCGCTCATACATTGTAATTTTTTTTTCCAGTAGCCTTGAATTAACGGGCATTCCCAAAGAATGTGCATGAACCCGCCTTCCATCCCACACCGTCTCCTACACTGCCCGTCTACGCTTTTGCCCATCATCCTTAATTGCTTCTCTGAGAGGTACGCCCTGTGTAGGATCTTGAGTTGGACTAGCTTGAGTTTAGCGGATATGGCCACTTCCTTTGGCGATGAGAGTGCCTCCTGCCATTCCTCATCGTCCATTTCAAGGCCATCTCTTACCCATTTCTCCCGAAGTACAGTGAGGGGATCAGGGGCATTATGAATAAGTTTCTTATATGTGAGTGATATACATTTTTCCGGTAGGTGCCCGTCGAGCAGCCGGTCCTCGAGTGGGGACGACTCAGGCAGCGCCGTCCCAGATGGGATATTCGCCTGCAGGGAGTGTTTAATCTGTGCATATCGAAAGCGCTCTGAGTCAGCCATTTCATATGTCTGCTGTAATGTTGGGAAGGGTATCACTCCCGCCCTCCCCCAGAGGTCCCTAATGTGCGAGATACCTATAAGGTCCCATTTGTCAAACCCTTTTGTGTGCCCCAATGTTCCAAGCTGTTCAGCATCCCATAGGGGGGTGGCCATAGTGAGCCTATTGGCCCATCCTAACGCTTTGGTGACTACGTGCCACAGCTGCACAGCGTGTTTCGTGGGTCCGGTAAGTGTGAACCTAGTTGGTTTGGAGTAAAGTGCTCTTGTGAAATCACCACTAGGTAACAACCACCCATCCATACCGTATGCCGGGTCATCCCCATTCCCGTATTGGCATTGGTTGATTGCAGCCAGATGTGCTGCCCAGTAGTACTTTTTGATGTCGGGGAGGGCGATACCCACATCGTACCAGCCGAGCGTAAGCTTGCCGAGCGCTATCCGCGGTCTACCGTCCCATAGCAAATCTCTCTGCAGGGACTCGACCTCTAGAAAGAATGCACGTGGTACCACATCCGGATAGTTCTGGAGGGCATATAAGAATCTAGGCAGAGCCATCATTTTAAACAATGCTGCTCTCCCGAGCAGGGACAGGGGCAGCTTTTTCCAGACCTCAACATCCCGTTGGAGCCTCCGCAGGGGAGGGATCAAATTCTTCTCGTATCTAGCTCTGGCATCAGTGGTTATAGATACGCCTGTATCGCGCAGTCTCTAGGAAGGGGGGGGCCGGCCCCGTGGAGTACATAGATCGTCGATTTGCTCCAGTGAATTCGGAAACCCGAGTTTCGTCCAAAACTGGCAAAAATGTCTAGCACTACCCTCAGTGAACGCGCAGGGAAAGAGAGGTAAAGAAGGATGTCGTCAGCGTATAGCGAAATTCTATCCTCCCACCCCTCGGTCCAGCGAAGTCCGCGGACAGAGACATTACTCCGGATCCACGCCGCGAGGGGTTCCAGGGAGAGGGCAAACAATAGCGGCGAAAGAGGGCACCCCTCTCTGGTACCTCTGCCCACAAAAATGCCTTTTCAATGGAAAGCGCAACTTAATCATAACTACATAGTGGTGACTTACACTGTGTAATTTTAGGCCGATCTATGACTCTAGGGGCACTCAGTGGCTACTAGGAAGACTGGGCATCATCCAGAAGTTGAGGTACATTTTTGAGGAGGAAGACAAGTTGGTTATCCTTAACATTTGGAAAAGTTTCACTTTAGCACATTAGGTTTTATTACTGCATTGACTGACATCCTTTAAAGGTTTCTAAACATAAACCTAAAAATATTCTGGAAACCTGTCCCTTCCCCAAAAATATTTATGGAATCTGTGACTCCCTATGTCCTGTCAACAACATCATTAGTGAATTAAAAAATATGTTGTCATGCATCCTACCCATGGCTGGTATTGGTTTTAGTGATTAGCCCAATTACAATCTGTTAAACCATTTAGAAGAGACATTTTACATTTTACACAGTGCACACCCTAAACCAAATTACTTCAAAATGTTACCAAATATGACAATCAAATAAAATGAGACAAAGTGAAAAAAATGTTTTCCCTGGAATCACACAATTTGGTAAAGCCGATAAGCTACAATTTAAATTCAAGTTTTCTGGTTACACATTGTGCAATTCATTCACTGGAGAAATATCTCCTCTCTCCTGTTTGACAACAAAGGATAGTGCTCTGTGTTTAACTCTTTCAGGAGATAAATAAGTACATTGTGTTAAATGAAGAAACTTATCACAATAAATGTTATAAAGGAACACTCCCTAGAAAAAAGTGTAGAGTTAAGGCAGTGCATGGTACTCTATTTTTATGTTGACACTGGCTTCCCCTGAGGTAACAAACAGTAGCGGCTGGTGTCAGGGCAGAGTGGCAGGACGGAGAGGGGACGAGGCGGGGGAAGTCACGATCACAAAAATACAAAACAAATGAAAGAAAAACGTACCTGCCGCCAGACGCATTGCCAATTCTGCTCCTCTCTGGCTCCAGTACACTGCAGGCACAGGCTCCCAGACGCCCCTGCGGCCAATCCAGCCGCTGTTCTCATGATGAGAGCAGGACCAGGAGTGGCCTGAGCATCCTGGATTTGCGCTCCCAGAGAGACTAGGAGCCTCTGCCTGCTGTCTCAAACCCGGCAATGCAGCTCAGGTTAAAGACATCTTAGTACGCATGTCGATTTGGCAGTCCTGATATGGCCGGTCGAACCGGCATGCGCACTGCTAGCAGTGCCCACCACTCCCCCTCTATGGTCCCACCCCCAAGACTCAGCCCTGGAAAGAAAAACAAAATGATAATAAACCCATTTTATTATCACTTCATTTTTCAACATTTTGAGGCTGCTGGCAGGTGGGGCGATGCTCCTTGCAGTAACAGAGGGGCCGCTGCTGGCAACAAAGAGAAAATAGAACTATTTCAGTAGAGGCTCAACACCTCATTATACATATTGTCAAAATCAAAAGGTTTCGGAGATCACACAGAGGATGTTGGGTTATAGGACATCAATGAGTCACGACCATCCCTCCCACTCTCCGTTGTCTGTCTATTTCCCCACAGCCCCTCCCGCACACCGTCTGGTGGCCACATGCTCCCCCATCTGTGACCTTGTCTCCCAAACTCCGTGTTGCCTCCCTCCTCCATGTTTTTTTATCCCTCACCACCTGCGTCTTTGTCTCCCATTCTCCGTCCTTCCATTTTGCCTCAGGGAGACAATAAAAAAAAGCAATATGACACGGTCTGTGCTTTTTTCAAATTACTTTTGGCATGCTGCACAGCACATGCACAGCTGTACAAAATGGTTAAAAAACACTGACAAAGCCAAAGCGCTGTAGGCCAAACCTATTGGCTTTGCCAATGTTTATTTATTTTTCCCCATTCCACTTTCCAAACGGTGTTTGTGGAGTTCAGCATCTACACTGTACTTTGAAGGCTGTGTGTTTTTCATTTCAATTCAATTCAATAATAACTTTATTTCGACCAATTTGACTTTAAAAGCACTTATAAAATAACATACAGTTAATTTACTTTAAAATTAAGATAAATAAAAAAGAGAGAAAAAAACAGGTACGTATAGTATAAGAGGTTAGATAAAACATACCCAGGTATGGCCTAGAACAGTGTAAAATACAGTTGAATCTATGATAGCAGCTCAATGAGTGGGGAATCTATTCATGCAGACTCGCTATATGAATCAGAGGTAGAAAGAAGTATTGGCATTTTAAAGTGTCTGTGCAAGATATGCAAACAGTTCACCAGTCAAGAGATCAGAGCTTTATCTTCTGCGGTAAAAGCGGTCAATTCTCAGAAACAACAATCCAGTATGTCAATCAATTCATAATATAAATAAGTTGCATCATTAAAATAGTTCTAGTTTGAACAATTAAACAATGAATCCCTTTAAAATTCCTTTGTTTGACAACTGATGTACAATAGTATAGACCTCGTTTATTAGATTGGTTTTAAAATTACTCTGCGAGTGCACCACATAGAAAATAAGAAGCCTGCTGCCGAATATACTATGGGGAGGCTAGTGTTGTGTTTCAATATCCTAAAGGCCTCAGATGAGCGTCTGGTACCTAGGTTTCTGCATATCTGCACCAGCCACTGTTTTCTAGCTTTGTGGTATCCGGGGCAACAAAAGAACACATGAGAATCTGATTGTGCGGAACAGTCACGGGCCGTACGCCCCAGAGTTTGCGAGCCCGCCCATTTGTTTGGGAAGGAGCGGAGTGGCAACACCCCGTATCTAAACTGTAGGTAAAGCTTTCTGGCAGTTGCCGGCTTGTTATCGTTCAGTGCCGGCTCTAAACTATACCAAACCTTAATTTCTAAGAAAACTGCAGTTAGTTTGCCTACTAAAGGATTGCTCTGGAGTTGAGCCAATTCATACTCCCAATAACAGTCCTTTAACTCTTTCCTGGACACTGTGGCACATGCCTCTTCTGGGTCAGCCCAAAGATTACCCCGTCCCAGGTTCTCAGAAGTGTGTCGAATGTGAGAGAGCCAGGGTAATTTACCCGCCCCCGGTAGGCTCATCACCTCTCTCAATTCATCCCTATATTCTAAAAGTTCTGGGGTGACATACAGACGTTGCCAGAATAAAAGGGTTTCTTTTAGTCCACCCTGCAAAAGATTAACCCCTCTTATTGGACAGTCGGCGGGGTTTTTGACGATGGTAGGGATGTAGTAGTCGCAAGACCAAATGACTGTGAGAACGGAAAATGAAGAATTAAAGGTTGAATCTCACCGCCTTACACTCCAAATGTTTACAGAACCTGTTCCATAACTGTGGTCCATAAGTGGTGATGCTTGATGAGACAGTCAAGGGGGCTGGCCCAGCTCAGCCTCTTCCTGTCGCTGACAGGTGCAGACAGGCCCAGGCAAAGCCTGCGCACGTCCCGCGCTACGTGAGCCCGCTTCAACTTTTAGACCTGTGCCTCCTGGCGCTGCCGCTGATGGTGCAGGGTGCGCGTGGAGTGCGACGCAGCCTGGGGCAGTGAGTCCCCCTGGACCCAGGAGAACAGCTGCTGTGCTGAGGGAGGGATTCAGGGTTTCTTGTAAACAATTGTAGGCAGTCTATTCAGTCTAGCCCAGCAGTTGCGATACTTATTTGGCTCATTTGTTCCTAAAGCACCTCTCTTCTGTAGCTTACAGGCATATACTCTCCTTATGGAAATTGGCTTGAGATCACTTACACAACGACCTCTCACTGAGTTGTCAAAGCTGGCATTAATCAGTCCCATGCTGCCACCGTCTCTATCGTTCCTGCCCTCACCTTGCCTCTGGACCACAGTGGAGAAAGTGCAGAGAAAAGAGCACAGTGCTGCCCGCCCCGGCCCCAGAACAGGCACCAAACAGGAACGGAAACGAAGATCTGAACCGGAGTCACCCTCACCATCAGAGACAGCGCAGCGAGGATTCCACACAGCTGATTCGATGCGCCCAAACGGTCATGCAGGATGGAAACTGTAACACGCCCCCGTCACCGCAATGCCAGCGGAGCCGTCAGTCACCCGCCGTCTTCCGTCCCCATCAGCTTTATGACGGTAGCAGTATTTCAATAGCTTTCCTTCGAGGCCGGTGCCGGTGCCATGCAGGGGCAGTAATCGTCCATCCGTCGGCGTTCAGAGCTCAGGGTTAGGGAAGCCGGAAGGAGGAAACTGGTAGTGTTTTTAGGTCTCGGCTAGCGAAGGCTGCGCTTGCGCAGTCTCGCTCGCGAGACATAATGACTTGGAGAAGAGGGGCTTGAACCCGCCCCTCTTCTCCCCTGTTCTCCATTGGCTGGCCTCTTGAATGCTGGCCAGCCATTGGAGAAGAGGTCCGTCACTCCGAACAGGCCCCGTACTTTTTGGATTCGGGGGCGTGTTTTTTCCAACTTTTCTAATTATCTCCTCCAGTCAATGGCAAGAGGAGAGTAAAGAAAAACACGCCCCCGAATTCGAAACCGCCGCTGCCTTTCTCCGAGGCATTTCTGCTTCGCCTCGGAGAAAGGCGGCGGTGTTCATGGCTCTCGCCAGGTAAGTCAACAGTTTTGCCAGTACTTGATGGTTTCAACATTTTTACTTGTAATTCACCTGTTTCAGCCATTGGGTTATGGGAAATGTCTCCGCTAATGAACTGTTTTCTTTAGCATTGTTTTTACCTATTCGTCGTATATTTATTGCTTCTTTTTCAACGTTGCTTTCTTCATAACTTTTACGTTGCTTTTTTCGTAACTTTTGAACCAACCATGTATGTGGCTTTATTTTTTTCCAAATTACGTATTCTTCTTTTCCTTTAACTTGGTGTGTACATTGTGCAGTATTTGTTTCGCTTTGTGCTGTTGTAATTGTAGTTTATTTGGGCCCTGGATGCGCACGTGCTCCGTGGCTCAGGACAAGGGACCCAAAGATCAGCGAAAGTTACTCTGATGTGGGGAAAGCTTCCCCCATGATGCCCCCCAAACATCCGGAGACAAGTGAGGCTGGAAATCCACCCCCTGCCCTGTCACCCCCACTGTCTCCCACCCCAGCACCGGAGCGGGGCACAGGAGCTCAGTCCCCTCGAGGGCTCCGTACAAAAGCCAGTGCAGAGTGACCGATCCAATCCGGCACCTCCACCCCCATCCTCCATGCCCCCACCGGCCCCTCCAGCCCGCCCTCCCTCTGCCACAGAGGGAGGGCGGGCTGGAGGGGCCGGTGGCAGCATGGAGGATGGAGGTGGAGGTGCCGGAGGGAGGCATGAGGGGTGACAAATCAGAAGAAGAATGGGAAAGTAAATGAGTGTGGAAAGATTAGAGTGATACACACGTCGCACGGAGAATTCAGTGCTTGTGAGGCCTGCGTGTTCCACTTAGAGCGCCTCACTTCGGGGCAGACCCCCTCCCCCAACCAGGCGCGAGCTCAGACCTTGCATGAGCCGGAGGCCATGTCTGCGCCATCACTGAGCGCCAGGCTCTCCCGGCTCAGACACAGGGCCTCTCTGCTGCGCTACCTGGCCTCTCTGTAAGTGTGCGTTTCTGCTCTCCTCAGACCCTACCCATCTCTTGGCCTCTCTGTCAATGTGCTTCTCTATTGCCCTCAGACCCTATCCATTGGCCTCTCTGCTGCGCTACATGGCTTCTCTGTCAGTGTTCTTCTCTGCTCTCCTCAGACCCTCACCATACCCATCTCTTGGCCTCTATGTCAATGTGCTTCTCTGCTCTCCCCACGCCCTATCACTTGGCCTCTCTCCTCCATTACATGGCCTCTCTAACAATATACTTCTCTGCTCAGACTCTATCTCTTGGCCTCTCTGCTCCGTGACATGGCCTCTCTGTCAATGTGCTTCTCTGCTCTCCCCAGGCACTATCACTTGCCCTCTCTGCTCCTTTACATGGCCTTTCTAACAATCTACTTCTCTGCTCTCCTCCGACCCTCTCACCGGGCCTCTACTCTTTCACTGACCCTCTCTCAGTCACTTGGCCTTGGCGCTCTCTTATTTAGTCTCTCCACTCTCTACATTTTCAGGGATTATCCCGACTTTAATCATATATGCGATGCGTTAACACACAACAAAGGGTCATTTCCTCAAAGCGATTTTTTGGGGGGTTATATTGATTTTGCAATAATTTTGGTTATTTAGTTACCATGTTTGTAATATTCGAATGGACACAATACCATGTGCACATGCCTGCACGAGTAGAATCGATTTTTTATTTAATTTGATGGACTTTCAAATCCTATGGGGTTCTTAATTCGTGACCGCGTAGGAAGTATCATACAACGGGATTATCTTTATTTTAAATGTTTTTCCTTTTTACCACTACATCCTACCTATCAAAATACAATTTCAACATTTCGCATACGAATAGTAAAATATTGATATTGTGCCTGCGTGTGGCTCTGTGTGGGTGGCTTTTTTTGTAGGTGGCTCTATGCGTGGGTGGCTGTCTGTGTGTGAGTAACTCTGTGTGTGGGTAACTCTGTGTGTGTAGGTGGCTCTATTTGTGTGTGGGTTGCTCTGTGTAGGTGGCTCTGTGTAGGTGGCTCTGTGTAGGTGGCTCTGTGTGGGTGGCTCTGTGTGGGTGGCTCTGTGTGTGTGGGTGGCTCTGTGTGTGTGGGTGGCTCTATTTTTTTGGGTGGGTGGCTCTGTGTGTGGGTGCAAATGCAATAGGTCTCGCATTTGAGAGTGATTAAGCTATTGACATTGTAAATAACAATGCCGTTTCTTTAACCCCTTCCCTGCTCATGACGGAACCGTTCCGTCATGAGCCACGGTTGCCGTGTGCTCATGACGGAACGGTTCCGTCATGACAATCCTGTCGGCGGCCGCTCCGCCTGCGCGGCGCTGTTTCCCCGCCTGTTTGGGGCGACAACGCAAATGGGCGGAGTCATGACGGAACCGTTCCGTCATGAGCACAGCTCAACTGTGGCTCATGACGGAGCGGCTCCGTCATGAGCACAGGCCCGCCGCGCTGCCCCCCTGCCCCCCCCAGCGCTGCAGCGGAATGTCCGCAGCAGCGAAGGGGTTAAATGTTTTAAAAACAAAAACATAAACAAAAATAATGACATGAGCAATGCCAATAGCTCTAACTTTAAGAATGCCAAGACCGTTGCATTGTAAATGCTTGTTTTCAAAGCTGTACGGGGTGCGGGGTTTGCTAATTAAGAATTCACTTTACTCTTGATGTTAATACCAATCTGAAACAGACTTCAGGCCGCCAACTGTAGCAATGGTGGTTTGCGTGCTCACACATATAGCCAGGTTTACTGGTCAGCTCACATAAGAAGAGGTTACTCAAGTCGACTTTAGAAATAAAATATCAGTTCCATCATACCTAGCAAAAAGATGGTTCATAGTAGGCCCAGACTTGGGGGCATATATACGAACCCCTTTGCGTCGCTCTTGCACCATGCAACAAGGTGCAAGAGCGACTCAAATGCAACATGAGATTTATGAAGCCATGCAAGGCCACCTTGCGTGGCCCTGCATGGCTTCATAAATCTCAAGTAATGTCACGCAGCACAAATCACTGCTTTGCATTACTCTGCGTCAGGGAGGCCTTTCCATGGGTGTTTCATGGGTGTTCTCATGCACGTCCGTGGATTTTGAAGCATTCACAGATTTAGAAGAACAAGTAAACCAGCGAATGCATAAAAAATGATGTGCCTTCCCAGGAGAGACGTAACGAGGGGAAATATCTTTATTTCTCTTTGTTTTTTCTTCTTTCTATGTGTGCCGCATTGTGCAGCACACATAGAAAGAGTAAAATGCCTCTCAGGATTGTTTTTGTGCCGGAAGGTGTCCAAAACAGTCCTGCCTACAACAAAGGCATCCTTGAAAAAGGGTGCAAGAGTGCCTGCATTGGCGCTAAGCTGCCAAAACGGCATCAGCGCAAGGGAAAAGGACAGGAATGCGCCATTTTGGATAAATATGGCGCATTCCTGCCCTTTCCCTGTGACGCAGGGCAGCTCAGCAAGGTGACTTGCTGCACTGCCCTGCGCCACAAAAGTCATAAACATGGCCCAAAGTTTTTATCATTGAAGTGTAATAATTGCTATTTTTTGGATCATGCATGTTTCTCCTCTGTCATTTACCCTTTGTGCAAGTGTCAGCTGCAAGAGACATGTTTGAGCAAATGGCTGGTGGGAACTGAAAAACCGATGTGTGCTGCGGCCAAGAGAGATCTACTAGAACCAGTATCCTGCCAGTATCTCGCCTGACTTGTACACAAAGTACACAAACAGGTCCGATTTTCAAGCACACGACCAGCAAAATGAAATGGCCACTTCGCGTAATGTGTGTATTTTTCACGAAATCCGTGCACATTTCGCATTTGTACACAACCGTAGTTTACGGGTAAGTGGTACTTTTATCCCGCAGGATTGTTTGTTAAGCTTTTCCAGTTGAATAAACAAAGCACTCCTGTACACAATAAAAAATTGACCCGGGTGACATAACCAACCGATGGAATTTTCTTAGCATGTGAGTGAACTATCTACTCACATAATACAAAGTGCCTGAATCGGAAGGTACAACGCCGTTTAATCAGAAATGCTCTGATGGTTAATTACTATGTAAACGTTTTCAGGGTCTGAAGCTAAACTGTTGTAGGCAGAGCCAAGAGAAACACCACACCGGAGCCTGTAAATACTGCTCCTTTGCAGTGATACCAGGGCAGACTGCTTTCTGCTGTAACTGAATGCCAGCTGACTGATCACTCGTCATGAATGATTCAGAGTCAACCAAGGGCAGGCTGCAGGGTTTGAACTCTTTCACTCTAAACTCTGCAATCCTTAAATTATTAAAAGAACAATAGGTCTGGCTGAAACGAGGAGCTGCTTTTCCATTCGCCCAAGCTCCTACTGGAGTTAGTTATGTGCGCTAATTGAGTCTCGCTATATGCAAGAATTGTATTTTAATGCAGTAAAGCTATCATTTTATCCCAACCAAACTGCGGTCGCAAACCTATGAAATATTCCTGACTCTTCTAAGGAGGAGGTAACCGGTTTGCAATGTGGGAGTAGTACCCATGTGAGACTGAGAGGCAGATTCAGAGTTTGGCAGAGAGTATGTCTGTGGCAAGCATGATGAAGTACCCTTTCTGCCAAACTGAATGTCCGCCCACCTCATTTAGAGCCGGGCGGACCTTCAGTATGTTGATGGTGGACAGTACTCCAACTCTGTCGCTGACATATTTAAAGTGAGCGGCCAAGTGGCAAGTTTTCAATGTCTGTGGCAGAAAGAAGCAGCCAAAACTGCTAAAAGGCTCCCACGCAATGGAATTTAGAGATGTCCACCAACCCAGCAAACATCTCTTACAATTTTTTTAAATTACACTCTCGCCATGGGAGTTTTCTCCTATGGCGTGGGGGTCATTTTGCAGCTTTCACTGGCCCCTACTGCCAGACGGACAGTGCAAACTTGCTATTTGTTCACCCACTCTACATTGGATGGGGGTACAAATGGCAAAACCTCTGCCCTTAATCACTGGGGCTGTTGGAGGTGTATGGCAGAGGCGTAGACAGAGTAATCTCCATCGTCGTCATACTGGAGGTCCACTTGATTCTAGATAAGGCGGGCGGACCTTCAGTTTGGTGTGTTTGCGACAGAGTACCCTCTCTGCCAAACTCCAAATCGTGCCCTTATATGTTCATTAACAGGAACCATCATGACGTCGGTTCCTGAAAATGCAAGAGATGTCTGCTGGGCTGGAGGACATCTCAAAATGTATCGTCTATGTATGCCCTCAGGGCGATTGAGTACTTAACTCCATCACCATGATGGAGTAAATCCCATCCACCAAACTCTAAACCAGGCCCACTGTCTTTAAATGAAACAGGCTGTTTTAACAAAGCATATTTCCCGTTTGGAAATGTAAACACAGGGATGGTAGTCTGGTGTTTCTGGTGGGCCACCAACCTTGTGTTCACAGCCAATCACTTAGGTAACAAATCATAACTTGTCTAATTAATATTCATTAGGAAGATCATTTTGTGATCCCTGTGACAGGAGACTTTACAACACGACCCATTGGTCGCTTTGCAAAATCAGATAGGCGCAAACAGTTGGTGCGCAATTTAATACCACCCTTTCTGACCAGCCTCTTTGCACATCTGGGGGCATATTATAAAGAAACGGCGTTAAAATTATCGCCGCTTTAGCGGCAGAAAGCTGCCGCTAAAGCAGCGATAATGGGCTTGATAATATGCCCTTGAGATATCCCTTAGAAGCCCATGTTTTGGTGTCAACATGGGCTTCTATTGGAATTCTCTGCGGCATATTATCAAGCCCATTATCGCCGCTTTAGCGGCAGTTTTCTTCCGCCTAAAGCGGCGATAATTTTAACACCGTGCTTGATAATATGCCCCTTCGTCCTTACATCGGCTGCTGACAAGATTGGAGATTTGTAAGGGGTGAAAAGGGTTTGTGAGTATTCACAAACATGGAAGCTTGTAATTGACAGAGAAATGTCAATCTGAGTGAATCCTTTCGAGTGTACAACAACAACTTAGGGGCATATTATCAAGCACGGCGTTAAAATTATCGCCGCTTTATCGGCAGAAAACTCAGTTTCTGGATAATATGCCCCTTTGTGAATTCCAAGTGGTTTACACTCACGAAAATGTATTGGAATAGGAAAATTATGGATTTGCTCTCTTCTACTTCCATTTCACTGTCATTTTCTTTACACATAAACATTTTAAACGCTCTCTCTCCGTCCTGGGCACCCTGAAAAAACTGAACATTGTGATGCACTTATGGCACGTTCTTCACCACTTACGCCTGCTTCGTTTCTGTTTACATTAGATGTGAAGAGAAGTGTGAAAATGCATTGAGGTATGTTACAACAAAGGCACAAAATTAGCTGACCACTTCTCTAACACTTTTCTGGGAATAAGCAATATTCCAAAACGCGTCCAAAAACACCATATAACTTATTCATGACTTCTAAGCACAAGCACGAGGAGATCGCATTGCCCTGCATGAAATAGATGTGATGCCTTTTGAGACATTTCTAACATTATTAAGTACACACCTGAACATTAGAGTTTTGAGTTGCACTTCTGTTTGAAAAAATGCCATTTGAACCAACCCTTCAGAATTTGCCATTTAGTATGCCATGTGAAGATTACCTTGAGAATTAAAATTGAGAGGTAACAATGCCCAACATCTTGCCTTGTTTGAGTGTAGGCTGGTGACACAACAGTTTCTTCATCAGAAGCACATATGACGCATGCTTTACATTTTTGACCAAGCAAAGATCTAGTATTTGTAGATCACATAATAGTGTATACATCTTACAGCTACAACTAAGATGGCACTTGAGATGGGGTTTAGGTGATTTAGAAGGTTACGCAAGATGTCATTCAAACATAAACGTGACACAAGCCCCTGCGGCCCAATGGTGACCCCAGCCCTTCAGGGGCCCCACATCCGGCCAAGGTCAGTGAATATATGTGTGATATGGGAGACTGAGGGGCCTCTACTCACATTCTGCATGGGGGGCAACGTTTTGCGTTGGGTCACTACATTCAAACAGTCAAAGGTGTTAGGATCATGAGATGTTTCCTTCCCTCATGGAGACAGAAAGGAAGAACTAGGGAGAATAGAAAAGAGCGCACCCTGACTAAGGCAACTGTACATTGCGAACTGAGAGACGAAAGTTGGGAATTTATCGAGGCGCACTGATACACGGTAAGTGACATACTGCCGTCTGAGGAGAAGCCTGGTGGAGTTGAGATAAGCTGAGTAATTTCTAAATATGGTCACCAACCCTGAGTGATTTGTGTTGGTCAAGAAGTGTGCTCCAAGGACATTGGAGGTAACCATCACCAGGCCCTGAAGCTGTCTCTGTCTTTAGCATATGGGAATGTTATTAGAGCCTGTTTTGGGGTTGAAGTATTTGACCATTATTTGGTCTTCCTTCTCACCTGTGTCTAACTCTTGTGTTGCACTAGCCACAGAGTTTCTAGAAGACACAAATGATCTAAATTAGAAATTACGCTGAGCGGGACCAGGTTGTGAGCTCGAGCACTGGTTGTGAGTGCTGTGGGATTTCAGATGCAAAAACAACAGTTGATGGACAGAATGCAGAACAATGTCATACATTCACCCCAGTACAGAGATCTGGGCCTAAATCCATCGTTTTTTTGCCCACCATGCCTTTCCAGTTTGAACCCAGCCATATGCAAATCAGTCTTGACCCTGTGCCTCATGGGAACTGTCCAGCCCGAACTGCCAAGCCAGGTCCTCCCTGGACTGGAAACAAGCATCCTAGGACCGGTTTCAGGGTTTCACCCCTCTTCAGCCAGAATAGCTTGATTTCCAGATAGCATTTCAGGCTACTTGAATGGTTCAAACACCAGCGTGAGAGGCGAGTAGCATATGTCACATAGCATATGTCACATTAAGTAGCTTTTGTATTGCTTTCAAAGAGAAAACAAAACCTACCATTGTAAGTTTTTCCATGGCATGAAGCGATTGCAGCATTTAGGCCTGGCACTGAAAGTGTAAGCAAGGAATAGTGTTACTGAAACATTAGTGGCAGTGAAGGAGACAGTTCAGAATCCACACATTTTATGTAAATTAACTATAGAGTGTATTTCTATAAATCACCATTCTGTCCCAGCTGTAAAAGATGTTATTTCTAAGCATCGCATCTGGTTTCTAATTTACGTATCGTAAAACGTATTTTCATTTCTAAAATACAGCTATTTCCTGACAATCACAAACGTATTTTGCAGGTCGGAAACTCAGGTATTGAGGCATTGAACTAAAAGTAATTATTTGAGCTATTTTCTTTATCTTAGCTGTTTGGTCTTATTTGGGATTTAGAAATGAGTGTTAGTATTTTGTAATTTAGCAAAAAGGGTTATGTGAATTAATTGTATTAATTTAGCCGAATATTGATGGAGGATTTTAATGAAGTCATGTATCTGAGGTATATAAAAATACCTTATTAAGACTTATTATGTTCACTGTGAATAAAGTTTTTAATTAACTGCCATGCCTGAATGGTGTTACATCGCCCAAGGAGGCAGATAATTAAGAATCCTAAAGCAAGAACAAGGCTGAGCTTCTATCTTATGTTTGTGTGTTTACTGGCTGTGATCCTTGCCAGAAACCACTCATTATTATCAATTGTAAAAATAAATCAGGAGGTTCACCCTTATTGGTATCAGCATTATCATCCACAATTATCATCATATAATAAATCAAAATGGCTAAATCATAGAATTATTAATTAACACTTTAGCTACATTAACGACCATCCAATAATATATGGTGTCATTTATATTCATATTTTATAATTAAATACTATGTATTCCTTTAAGTTCAATACCCACATACCTATTTTAAGAATATAATATGAGCGCGCATTAAACCAACTTAAATGATACTGAACGGTCATTAAATATCAAAATATGAGTTGAAGGGGTTTATCTGTGCAGGTAGATAAAATCCCTAGGAACAATCCTGCCTGTAGCTGCATTAGAATAGGGAGTGGGTCTGGCCACAATTTAATCCTCTTTATCTTCTACTTGTCTTTCCAGATGTCTATCAGTGACGTCGTTTTTTCAATGTCGTTGAATACTATCTCCGGCATTAGAACAAGACTCCAAGCATTTTCCATGGTGCAGAAAGTTTGGTGTAATACATCTGTATACATGCAGAGCCATCTGCATCTCTACAAGCAGATACAACGTTGGCCTTTGAAGTGTCTTCTAGTCAGTAGCAGATTTCAGACGTGGGCGCCCAGGATCTACCATCTTTAATTAATACACAGAATTCCAAATTTGTTTCTTTGTACATTAGCAAGGTGATTAAAAAAAAGAAAAAAAGATGCAGACACACGTATGCATGCTGCCGAATGCTGCTGCGGGTCACCTCCAATCAGGTTCCCTCACTTGCTTGTTCAGGCTTTATCATGTAAATGTGCAACTAAACATGCTCAGACATGCCATCTCAAACTGTCATGTAACAGCATTTGCCTGGCTGATGAACTCACGGCCCTGAGGCTTATGACATCATCATTCCAGCAAAGCCATCACCTCTGACACTGATCTGTGACCCCTGATGACATGGAGATAAACTTAGACCGGGGTGCTTCAGCAGCAGCGGCCCCTCCATTAGGGCAGAGGAGCACTGCTCCCCCACCACCACCCGCCAATAAAAAGATAATAAAACTGGTTTTAAACCCGTTTTTATTATAGTTTTATTTTAATCCGCCTGGACCCGCCACGGGGACTCTGACAAGTCATGGGGGGCGGGCCCAGGGTGGATGTCACTGTGGTGTGGGGGAGTGGTAAGGCACGCCCTTGACCCTTCTCTGCGGATAAGGGTTTGGCTGGCCTGAGCCGGCTGGAGCCCTGCAGCGGCAGGGGCTATGCATCAGTCAGGGACTGGACCCAAATCACTCCACCTTTTAACACTTCAACAGAGGGTGGGGTGGGATCAGCAAGCCTCACTAACTCCACCCCATGACACGCTGTGAAAGGGTGGTGTTTCGTGACTGCAGGCATGAAGAAGAGCACTTGAACCAGAGCAGTGAATCAGCAGGAGTATTAATGGAACACCATGGAGGTTGTGCCATCTAGTGCCTGGGTATTTCAGGATTCTAATAGAGTGAGCTCAACAGGCACTTGAGAGAGCAGCCTGCTTGAAATGAAAGGGCAGCTGCAGATATTTAGAAGATGAAATGCATATGAGCCAATTTGCTACATTACTGAAAATGTATATGCATCAAACACACGTTCCTCTCCTTAAAATACCTTCACTTTCCAAGGCTATCGAGGTTACTGTGATTAATAAGGTACAAGCAGTGGTCGAAGTACATTAAATAAAGTATGGGAACTGTGATGCTTTGCAAAATGGGGCGGGGTGAGTGAATGTGGGAGCGGGGTCAAAGGCATGGCTAAATATATATATATATATATATTATCTACTGGCGGTCGCCAGTAGATAGTTATAGTTAGGACCGTGTTTCCATAGGAAATCCGCAACATTCTATTTGGAATAACTTTGGCGCCGGTTGACGAATCCTCGCGAAATTTTCAAAATAGGTGGGGCGCTCCGCTCTGCTCCTACCCTGAAAGTCTCGGGGGGATTCTTCAAGCGGGGGCTGAGAAAAAAGGGGGGTCCCAAAACACGTTTTCCCCATGCAATTTTCCATAGGGACCTTTAGTCCAAGGTACAGCCCGAACGGCTGAACAGAATTACTTGAAATTTGGCAGAGAGGTAGTCCTCAGGTCAGGGTTGTGCCTTTTGCAGGTCTGGTGTCAATCTGTTCAGTAGTTCCTGAGAAAATCAAAAGTAAAATCATATATATATGTGGGCGGAGCCTAACCACACATCTCATCCTGAGATCTGATTGGCTGTCAGCACTTCATCCAAGAAGTGTTGGCAGCCATCTTGGGACCAATATACATGATAGCACCTCATTAAAAAGCATTGCAGTTAATAGAAGGTTTTAAGACTTTAGTTACATTATAAATCATTTGTTGATGGTACCATACTCATTTTAGGAATTGTGGTATGTTCTAAGGTGATTTCACCATGTGAAAAAGCCTTCTGCTGGGATATCATGATTGAGAGAAAAATATTTTCTCATGCTTTTCCCACAGAGGTTTGGAAGGTGATCTATAAGCTAAACTGAGAGCTTATTTTCTGTAAATTCACATTATCTTTCTCAGTCATGTGAGAATGACGTCTGACATTCTCAGTAAAACATGTACATCCAACAAGGGCAGAGACTGTCAGTTGATTCCTTTGTGTTCTACTGCAGCTTCCCAGAGTGTTCCAAAGACCAACTAGAGCGCTAACAGTCCTTACTTATGATAAACGTATGGCACACCTGAAGCCATCTTGCTTGGATTAAAGTGGTAACTCTTAAAACATTTAATTTAAAAAGGAACAAAATGAGGGGGTTCATTTTTCCATAAAAAGTATGATTAGTGCTGCAGAAAGAAAAATTAGGGCACATTTTGAGTGACTTCTCAAATCCTCTTCTATTTCATTAAAAAATTCTGACATGCAGACTGAAACATGCACTTTTAATACCAGCAGCAGTTTTCCCTGGTGAGCAGTAGCTTTACTACAGTGATCTAATGAGCAAAAAGAGTGCTAACATTCTGAATTTATGGCAAATGTGTGACACATTTGAATGCCTTTGGAATCAAAGTAAAAAACTGAAAGTATTTCCTACTGAGGAGACTGCAGTAAATGAGGAAATTAGGAAACTTCATAACAAATAAGTCGGCCAAGATGGCCACCAGAGACAAAAGAGCCCAAATGTAGCCCAAATATCACCCAGATGTAGCCCAAGTATAGCCCAATGACAGAATGCCCCAGAGTGTTCTTAAAAACAACTAGAGCGCTTACTGTCTTCATTATGACAAAAGTATGGCACACCTGAAGCCATCTTGATTGGAATAAACTGGTAACACTTAAAACATTTAATTTAAAAAGGAACACAATGAGGGGGTTCATTTTGCCATAGAAATTATGATTAATGCTGAAGAAAGAAAATGAGGGCACATTTTGAGTGACTTCTCAAATCCTCTTCTATTTCATTAAAAAATTCTGACATGCAGACTGAAACATGCACTTTTAATACCAGGAGCAGACTTCCATGGTGAACAGTAGTTTTACTACAGTGATCTAATGAGCAACTAGAGTGCTAACATTCAGAATTTATGGCAAATGTGTGACATATCTGAATACCTTCATGATGGAATCAAAGTAAAAAATTGAAAGCATTTCCTACTGAGGAGACTGCAGTACATGAGGAAATTAGGAAACTTCATAACAAATAAATCTCCCAAGATGGCCACCGGAGACAAAAGAGCCCAAATGTAGCCCAAAATCACCCAGATGTAGCCCAAATATAGCCCAATGACAGAAGTGTGCAAAACACTTATTATTTTGTGTTTTTGCAGTGTTATATAGTGCAGACTTGTCAGGTATTGGAGTGCTTTACATGAGCATTGGTTACATCACACAAGAACAAATTCATTTTGGTTGTAGACATGGGGAGACTAAGTGATTTGACCAGAATCACAGAATGTCGAGCTGAAGCAGAAACTCCAACCTGGTTCCCCAGTTGCAAAGTCTGCAGTTCTGGAAGTAACACCACATCCTCTCCCCTAAGTGCAACATTTAATCAAGTGGTCAACTGGATAAAAAAACATAAAGGTAACAAACAATTTAAAAGTGCTTTCTCGCTATTTGAAAACTCAGAAAATATGTCCTTATTGTAGTCTTTTAGAGCACTAACCATAATTTTGATGCCAATAAGACCCTCTCATATATGTAATTTCTAAAGGAAATGCTCTAGGTATTACAGTTTTGATTACATCAAGATGACGTCAGGCGTTCCACACTTTTGTAATAAATATAGAATGTTAGCAATCTAGTTGTTCATTAGGATACTGTTGAGAGGCAGAGGCCAGGGGCACGGACTCTGAAAATTGAAGTCAGGTAGGAGGGTGCAAAGGCAACAATTTAACCACACTGAGCAGGCAGGAAGGGCCGTGGCAGCACATCAGACTATGGAGGGCAGTGGAAAGGGGGGCAGGGGAAACAAACCAACAATACAGGACTTGCAAGAGAAGCTGTGGCAATGTAATAGACCATTGTGGGCAGAAGGAAGAGGCAATGGTAGTACAACCATACATGCCAACAGACCCGATTCAGCCAGGAAACGCCCAATGTTTTTAAGCTCAAATGGGCTTTATTTGATCTGTCTCCTGTCTACAATCTCCTCTTTTTCAATGTAACTCAAAGGGGAAAATCAATACCCCAGTTTTTTTTCAAAATCTCCCTCTTACCAAGTTCAAAATGTTCGCAAGTATGGTACATTGGATCATGGAAGGAAATGGGGTAGGGACATGGACTTGGATAACAGAGGACAGGAGGGACATGGAGAGGTGCACCAAACTGACCCTGCAGGGCAGGCATCAGGGTTTGCAGCAGCACAATACACCACACAGGGCATGCGGGACGGGAGTGCAGCACAACAATCCATAGAAAGCAAGAGGGAGGGGACAGGACCATGCACATGGACAACAGAGAACAGAGGGGCAAGAGGCAGGACCATAATGGACAGACAGGAGAGAAAGCTGCAGCATAACAGACCATAAAGGGCAGGAGGGATGGATCAGGGGCATTACAATGGAACAGACAAGCCAGGAGGGAGGGAGTAGGGGTCTGCACATGTAAACAGAGGGCTGGGGGCAAGGGGGCAGGGCAGGAGCAGCAAGATAGCCATGGAGGTCAGGCAGGATGGGCACTAGAAGCAAGACACACCATGAAGAGCAACAGTGAGACTGTGATGGCATACACACAGACCATGGAGGGAAGGTGGGATGGGTTCAGGGGCAGCTAACTGACCACACAGGGAAGGTGGGAGGGGCCATGGCAGCACAGAAGACCATGCATGGCAAGTGGGAGGGTTAGTGGCAGCACAATGGCTATGATGGGCAAGAAGGAGGGTGCAGGGGCATGCACAAAGGACGATGGAGGATAGAAGGGAGGGTCAGGACCTGTGCACAGGCAAGAAAGTTCAGGGGAAGGGGCCTCACAACAGACCGCACGGGGCAGGCAGGAGGAGCAGTTGCAGCACAACAGACCAGGGAGGGCAGAAGGGTGTGGCAGTACAATGGACCATGTAGGACAGGAGGAAGAGGATAGGGGCATGGCATGTGGACAGGCAGGGTGGAGGTGGCAGGGACAGGTTACAGTCATCTGACAATGCTAGGCAGGTGGGAGGGGAGTGGCAGCTCAACAGAACACTCAGAGTAGATAGGAGTGGCAGGTCCATGGAACATGGTGGGCAAAAAGGATGGAGCAGGGGCATACACAAAGACATCGAAGGGCAGGGGGAAGGAGAATAGGGGCAATGGAGGGCAGGAGGAGTGGACTGGTACATCATACTAAATTGAGGGCAGTGGCAGCACATCAGACCATGCATGGCAGGAGGAAGGAGGCTAGTCCATGGATTCACACAACAGAGGATAGGGAGGAGGGGGATGGGGCAGCAAGCTAACTGTTCAGAGAAGGCGGGTATTAGGAACTTTATTGTTTTTAAAACGTGTGTCTGTGCGAACTACTTAAAATATGAACAAGTATGCAGCATAATCTCACTTTTATTCAGGGAGAAGAGGACGTTTGTGACTGTGACTCCGGGCTCACTTGGCAGAAACACCCCCTGACCCTCCATCCCCTATCGCAAAATGTAATACCCGTGAAAAGGGTAGGTGAACACAGTGTTATATAGAACATAGTTCTGAGAGCACGATTGAAAATGAAAAATAGATATAGTGTATGGTATAAACTATGCACCAAAAAGTGTGATATAAGATGAACCGGGCGTGAAATATAATATGCAATACATTGTGCGCAATGACAGATTCATTGGAGAGCGAGAGATAGCACAGGCACTAGCGCGTGCTATGCGATATGCACCTTGGAGTGTAATATGCACAGGGCAGTGTTGTGTAACCTAACTAGTCTCTAAAGTTGTAATATAAAATATGTGCTGGGGAGTGTAACGTTGCATATGCACTGTGACAAAGATATGGATCCCAGATTGTAATATGTATGGCATAGCACTGTGCGTTATAACATAGGCATCGAGGAAGGCACGTTAGATGGGGCAATATAACCCGTGCGAAGACAAGTGTGGCATGACATATTCACGGGGTGGTGTTACAGTGCACATGGGCTAGAGAGTGTCATAGCATATGCACTAGCTAGTGGAATACAACACAGAGGTGTGTGGCACTCAGCAGGCAATGGTGGGTGTAACACAGCATTGGGCTCTGCCAGGAGCGCGCTGTGACTCTCAAGTGATGTTCGTCCCCTTTCCACAGAGTAAAATAAAAAGTATTACACATCCGGCAGTGGATGTGTGCTTTATTAACCGTGAGGGGGGTTTCTTGCATAGTTTTGGTCGAATTTTTGTCGAATCCCCTTTGAATGGCTTGGTGTGCATGTGTATTAAATGTGCCCGTCAATAGCTACCCATGTTTGTATAAATAAACGACAAGGGTGTCTACCGGGATTAGGCACGGTAGGGCATCAGACATGTCAGAGCTTCACTAGTGGTGTAAATACATTCCACGTGGATTCATTGTATGCATAGTCGCCTTTTAATGAATATCACGCAAATCGTCATGGTGATAGGTACGTACGGTTTGTCCAGCATGTCCTAGGTGTGTCTATAAATATATATTTTTTAAAAATAATTAAAAACAGTGGCCGGCCCTGGGGATTGGGGTCAAAAAAATATAATTAGGAGACAGGCCCTGGGAGATGGGGTCATCAGGGCCAATACATTAGAATAAGAAGGGGAACCACACAGCTCCCCTTCTTAAAAAATTAAAATAAATAAAAGACTGGCATCGTGCCGGAGGCCACGCCCCCTCCTTGCAGCACTCTGCAAACGCGCCCCCTGGCGAGTTGTAAGTTGGGGAATTAATTCCTCTTCAATACTGAGGGTCCCTGAGGGCCAACTAGCCCAACAGGCATCTCCAGTATGCACCAGGGAGCTGCGCTGCAGACAGGTGTTCTGAGGCCAAGCCCCTTTTTACACCTCTCTGCAACGCAGCTCTGTGGCGCTTACTGGAGGTACCTAGTGGTCTAGTTTGACCCTAGGGACCCTTAGGATTCAAGGGGACTTAATCTCTCAACTTAGAACAGCCACAGGGCGCGTTTACACAGTGGTGAAGGGAGGGGACGGGGCCTGAGGTGACGTGTGCAAACACGCACTATGGCACGTTTTAAATTGGGGATATAATTTTCCTTCAATACTGAGGGCCCCTGGGGGCTAACTAGCCCACCAAGTGCTTCCAGTAAGCGCCACTGAGCTGCATTGCAGAGAGGTGGTCCAGGCCGTGCCACTTTTGACACCTCTCTGCAACGCAGCTCTGTGGCACTTACTGGAGGTACCTAGTGGGCTAGTTGGACCCTAGGGACCCTCAGGATTCAAATGAACTTAATCTCCCAACTAAAAACGGACACAGGGCGTGTTTACACAGTGGTGAAGGGAGGGGATGGGACCTGAGTTAACATGTGCAAAAACGCCCTGTGGCCTGTTTTAAGAGGTAGTTTTAACCCCCCTGCCCTATTATATACTAGGGGCTTACAGAGGAGGTCATGCTAATCACAGGGGGACCCCAATGCATAATGTTCCCTAGTGTATGTAGGTGTTTTCACTGTATTCTAAGTGTCTTTTAACATAGCACTGGCTCTAGGACTGGTTAGTCAGACTCAGTTACCACCAGTATCCGTCTGAAAAAGTTGAGGGTACAGGATGATTTTGCAACAAGGCTTCTTTCTGCTCTTCTTTTTGTTCTTTCTGCACGTTATCCTTCTTCCTGCACTTTTCTTCGTCTTTGAGGACTTCTGTTGCTTCTTTCTGCACTTCTTTTTTTTCTTTCTGTGCATTTGTTCTTCTTTCTTCACATGTCCTATCTCTGTAGGCATAGTGAAATGAATGAAATGAAATGAAATGAAAGAGGCATTTATAGAGTGCATGGCTACCCTAGGGCCTCCCAGCGCTGAGAACCAGACGGCGAGGGGCAGATCAAATTATACCTTAGGAAAAAGATGCGTCTTCAAAAGCCGTCGGAAGGGCAGGTATTCCTCCTCCAAACGGATAGAGTCTGGGAGGGTGTTCCAAGTCTTAGAAGCGACATAGGAGAAACAGCGACCTCCACACCTGGTCCTGACAATTCTCGGTACCATGGCAAGGCGCTTATTTTCAGAGCGAAGGTGCCTTCTGGGATGGTATGGAGAAACTATCCTTTGAAGGATTGAAGGACCATTCGCGGCCATGATCTTGTGCGTGACACAGAGGGCCTTGAATTTAATCCTTTCCAATACAGGGAGCCAGTGCAATTGTCTAATTGCTCTTTTTGCTGATTCTCGCCGTGGAGTTTGCAAAAGAATTCTTGCCGCACAGTTCTGGACCTTCTGCAGTATGTATATTGTGGACTGGGGGGCTCCCAAATATAGGGCATTAGCGAAGTCCAGACGCGACAGTATCAGTGCCTGGAGGAGTAGTCTTCTTGCATGAAATGGGAGAAGAGGCAAGATCTTTCGTGCTGACTTCAAAATCCCGAAGCAGCACCCAGCTATCTTGCTAGCCTGTGTCTTCATGTCTAATCTTGCATCCAGCCAGACTCCTAAGCTCTTGATGTGATTTTTAGGAGTGGGCGGGTTTCCCATACAACTAGGCCATGCTAACGGCATGTCTGGAGGCAAAGGTTTTCCCAGCAGCATAAGGTCTGTTTTTGCTCCATTGAGCTGGAGGCAGGACTCTTTCATCCAGACGGATATTTCCTCCAGGCATCTGGAAAGATTACTAGTTAGAAATTAGCATTTAAAAAACCTTTGAAATTCACAGAAAAAACCATAGGTTTCAGGCACGTTATAGTTAGGAATTAGCATTTAAAAAACCTCAGAAATTCACTGAAAAACCATAGGTTTCAGGGGTGTTATAGTTAGCTGGACTTTTCACTTGTACAAAACCATTAAAATTCCCCCGTTATAGTTAGTTCAGCTACTTATAACTCGCGCGCCCGCAATGCACTGCTGATGACGTCACATATTACATCACTCATGACATGGTCAGTGACATCACTCATGACATCACTGATGACATCTCAAATGACATCATTGATGACATCACTGATTACATCATCCTTGTGATAGAGTGGCAGACCTCCTCTCACCCTAATATAACCTTTGATACACACATTCAAAAATAGAGACTAAACTTTTCAAAATAATGGACATACCAATACCAGTTACAACAAACTCTTCAGTAATTCTAAGATCCACATACACATCCACTCATTCACCAACAGTCCTATACAGTCACTCATACATGTATTCACTCATCATATGTACTCATACACCTATACATCCTGTTACACAATGCCACTCATCCATAGAGTTACTCACACACATAGTCACTCATGCTAATAAAGAATCAAACATACATTTATTTGCATATACAGTTATACACACACCACCACACTTACTTCTACGGAAACTTACACATACTTAGACTTTTAAACAATCACTTATAGAAACACATACTTATTCATACAGGAACTCTTTCAATCTCTCACTCTCACATATACTCACTTATATACACCAATAGTCACATATACTAGTTTAAAACATATGTAGTTACTCATAAAGACACTATTGAGACAGTCATTCACTCACTAACACACCCATACACACACTCATCCACTCATACAGTCCTGCACACATGCTGTCTTCAACACATACAAACAGTGAGTCACTCATTGATGCACCTATGCACTACGTAATACCCCCCACCGAACCATGCAGACACTCAGACTGATACTCAAAAAAACAACTAATAACCTATATAGACACCCATGTAGCTACTCACCAACCCATGCAGCCACTTATACACAAAGTGAGAGACTGATACAGATATTTACATATTTAAACATTACTCACTAAGCCATGTATTCACTATGATACACTTAATCAGTCAGTTACACAATCAATTTTTCAAAAACAAATCATCCATTTAGACACTTATATACCCATTTATTCTTCCATCGACCTTGAGATATACATATATAAAACATATTTAATTTTCAGAAAAACACACATTCACTGGATGATGTCATCAGTGATGTCATTTGAGATGTCATCAGTGATGTCATGAGTGATGTCACTGACCATGTCATGAGTGATGTAATATGTGACGTCATCAGCAGTGCATTGCGGGCGCGCGAGTTATAGTTGCCTGCAGTAACTATAACGGGGGAATTTCATTGGTTTTTTACGAGTAAAATGTCCAGCTAACTATAGCATGTGTGAAACCTATGGTTTTTTAAGTGAATTTGAAAGGTTTTTTAAATGCTAATTCGTAACTATAACGTGTGTG
This sequence comes from Triturus cristatus, assembly GCF_964204655.1. Lineage (NCBI taxonomy): Eukaryota > Metazoa > Chordata > Amphibia > Caudata > Salamandridae > Triturus > Triturus cristatus. Next base: position 445,105,989 of record NC_140581.1, read on the forward strand.
AAACCTATGGCTTTTTCAGTGAATTTGTACGTTTTTTTAAATGCTAAGTTATGTATTTATTAATATTTTTTTTTCAGGTTTTTCACCGTGCGCGCACGGTGCACTTTGCGCACGCGCTGTGGTCGCTCGGTGCGCTTCGCGCACCGAGCACCCACGGTTCGCAGTGAGTGCCGTGCGCGCAGGGTGCGCGCACCTCGCGATTTTTTTTTTTTAAAAACATTGTTTTTTTCTCCCTTGGGGGTCCTTCTGTGACCCCCTGACCAAGGCTAGGGGGTCAGGAACTGTCCACTCTGCCCCCTTGTCACGTTCTCCACCTTTTTTTTTCACCCCCTCAGACTGCGAGAGACAAAATGACGCCCGACACTTCCTGGTTTTGACCGATTCGAATGTTTACCGACATCTAACAACCAATCAGAATTGCGATCGCGCACGGCAAGGTGCGCGCACAGTGCGCGCACGGTGCGCGCGTATAGATATTGATATGCTTTTAAATGCTATTTTCTCAGGAAATACTGAATAGATTTATACCAGACCTGCAAAAGGCACTTCCTTGACCTTATGGCTACCTCTCTGCCAAATTTCACGTAATTCTGTTCAGCCGTTCGGGCTGTAGCTGCGACTAAAGGTCCTATGGAAAAATGCATGGGGAAAATGCGTTTTGGGACCCCCCTTTTTCTCGGCCCCCGCTTGATGAATCACCCCGAGACTTTCAGGGTAGGAGCTGAGTGGAGCGCCCCATTAGTTTTGAAAATTTAGCGAGGATTCGTCAACCGGCGCCAAAGTTATTCAAAATAGAATTTTGAGATTTCCTATGGAAACTAGGTTGTAACTATAGTATATATTCACTTAAAAAACCATAGGTTTCACACAAGTTATAGTTAGCTGTACATTTCACTCGTAAAAAACCAATGAAATTCCACGTTATAGTTAGATCAGGTAACTATAACTTGCGCGACCGCAATCCACAATGTGTTATTTGAGATGTCATCATTGATGTGATGAGTGATGTCACTGACCATGTCATGAGTGATGTAATATGTGACGTCATCAGCAGTGGATTGCGGTCGCGCAAGTTATAGTTACCTGATCTAACTATAACGTGGAATTTCATTGGTTTTTTACGAGTGAAATGTACAGCTAACTATAACTTGTGTGAAACCTATGGTTTTTTAAGTGAATTTGCAAGGTTTTTTAAATGCTAATTCCTAACTATAACGTGTGTGAAACCTATGGTTTTTTCAGTGAATTTGTACGTTTTTTTAAATGCTAAGTTATCTATTTATTGTTAATTTTTGCGCGCACGGTGCGCTTCGCACACCATGCGCGCTCTGTGGGTACTCGGTGCGCTTCGCGCACCGAGCGCCCACCTTGCGCATTTCGTACCGTGCACGCCACGCCATTTTTTACAAAATATCAATTGTTTTTTTCTCCCTTGGGGGTCCTTAGATTTATATATTAAATGTGACTGTTAATTTTTTTTTTTTTTTTTGTTACCGTACGCGTACGGTAAGCTTACCGTACGCGCACTCCGCGATTTTTTTTTAAAATTATTAAATTTATTTTTCATACTTTTTGGTCCTTTGTGAACCCCCTGACGAACGCTAGGGAGTCTGCAACTCTCTTCGTTGCCCCCTTTTCATGTTATCAACCTTTGTTTTTCAGTGCGAGAGACAGAAAATGGCGGCCGATCCTTCCTGGTTTCGACCGACTCGAATGTTTACTTTGATCTAACAACCAATCAGAATCGCGCTCGCGCACGTCACCGTACGCGTACGGTAAGCTTACCGTAAGCGCACGGAGCGCGCTTACAGATATATATATTGATTTAAATGATATTTTCTCAGAAACTACTGAACAGATTTACACCAGACCTACAAAAGGCACTTCCTTGACCTGCGGACTACCTCTCTGCCAAATTTCAAGTAATTCTGTTCAGCCGTTCGGGCTGTAGCTGTGTCTAAAGGTCCTATGGAAAAATGCATGGGGAAAATGCGTTTTGGGACCCCCCTTTTTTCTCAGCCCCCACTTGAAGAATCACCCCGAGACTTTCAGGGCAGGAGCGGAGCATAGCGCCCCATTAGTTTTGAAAATTTCGCGAGGATTCATCGACCGGCGCCAAAGTTATTCCAAATAGAATGTTGCGGATTTCCTATGGAAACAGGGTCCTAACTATAACTATCTACTGGCGACCGCCAGTAGATAATATATATATATATATATATATATTCCCAACAGAAATGCCCATGCATTCGGACACGCACTCCTCCAGCTGGTGATTTAACAAAATCATTTTATTCAAAAGGAACAGGCATCCTTACTCCGATAGTTTTGTCCTGTTGCCTGACGCGTTTCAGAGCTAACGAGCTCTTTCTTCAGAGGCAGTTCGAAAAGGCACATTTTACTCTCCCACAGTTCCCTGCATTTCATTCAGTTTAATGAGCCTCCGGTGTGCTCTTCTTAGTGAAATAATATTGATGCATGCCGGAACTTGTGGTCACATTTAAAGTTATTTACATCCTCCAGTGGATTCGTGCAATTTCAAAACCTTTGCCAGGATACCAAAAGAAAACCCTCCAGTGGGCCTCAGAGTTAAAATCCTGTTCCTGCAGTACAAGGAACCAGCTGCGCCGTATTTCTTCCCCAAAGATTCAGGTAAGACGGGCCCCTCATGATATTTCTGAAGGGTGGTGCGACCTTCCCACGGCTTGGACTTGCCGTGATTAATGTTCCCAACAGAAATGCCCATGCATTCGGACACGCACTCCTCCAGCTGGTGATTTAACAAAATCATTTTATTCAAAAGGAACAGGCATCCTTACTCCGATAGTTTTGTCCTGTTGCCTGACGCGTTTCAGAGCTAACGAGCTCTTTCTTCAGAGGCAGTTCGAAAAGGCACATTTTACTCTCCCACAGTTCCCTGCATTTCATTCAGTTTAATGAGCCTCCGGTGTGCTCTTCTTAGTGAAATAATATTGATGCATGCCGGAACTTGTGGTCACATTTAAAGTTATTTACATCCTCCAGTGGATTCGTGCAATTTCAAAACCTTTGCCAGGATACCAAAAGAAAACCCTCCAGTGGGCCTCAGAGTTAAAATCCTGTTCCTGCAGTACAAGGAACCAGCTGCGCCGTATTTCTTCCCCAAAGATTCAGGTAAGACGGGCCCCTCATGATATTTCTGAAGGGTGGTGCGACCTTCCCACGGCTTGGACTTGCCGTGATTAATGTTCCCAACAGAAATGCCCATGCATTCGGACACGCACTCCTCCAGCTGGTGATTTAACAAAATCATTTTATTCAAAAGGAACAGGCATCCTTACTCCGATAGTTTTGTCCTGTTGCCTGACGCGTTTCAGAGCTAACGAGCTCTTTCTTCAGAGGCAGTTCGAAAAGGCACATTTTACTCTCCCACAGTTCCCTGCATTTCATTCAGTTTAATGAGCCTCCGGTGTGCTCTTCTTAGTGAAATAATATTGATGCATGCCGGAACTTGTGGTCACATTTAAAGTTATTTACATCCTCCAGTGGATTCGTGCAATTTCACAACCTTTGCCAGGATACCAAAAGAAAACCCTCCAGTGGGCCTCAGAGTTAAAATCCTGTTCCTGCAGTACAAGGAACCAGCTGCGCCGTATTTCTTCCCCAAAGATTCAGGTAAGACGGGCCCCTCATGATATTTCTGAAGGGTGGTGCGACCTTCCCACGGCTTGGACTTGCCGTGATTAATGTTCCCAACAGAAATGCCCATGCATTCGGACACGCACTCCTCCAGCTGGTGATTTAACAAAATCATTTTATTCAAAAGGAACAGGCATCCTTACTCCGATAGTTTTGTCCTGTTGCCTGACGCGTTTCAGAGCTAACGAGCTCTTTCTTCAGAGGCAGTTCGAAAAGGCACATTTTACTCTCCCACAGTTCCCTGCATTTCATTCAGTTTAATGAGCCTCCGGTGTGCTCTTCTTAGTGAAATAATATTGATGCATGCCGGAACTTGTGGTCACATTTAAAGTTATTTACATCCTCCAGTGGATTCGTGCAATTTCAAAACCTTTGCCAGGATACCAAAAGAAAACCTTCCAGTGGGCCTCAGAGTTAAAATCCTGTTCCTGCAGTACAAGGAACCAGCTGCGCCGTATTTCTTCCCCAAAGATTCAGGTAAGACGGGCCCCTCATGATATTTCTGAAGGGTGGTGCGACCTTCCCACGGCTTGGACTTGCCGTGATTAATGTTCCCAACAGAAATGCCCATGCATTCGGACACGCACTCCTCCAGCTGGTGATTTAACAAAATCATTTTATTCAAAAGGAACAGGCATCCTTACTCCGATAGTTTTGTCCTGTTGCCTGACGCGTTTCAGAGCTAACGAGCTCTTTCTTCAGAGGCAGTTCGAAAAGGCACATTTTACTCTCCCACAGTTCCCTGCATTTCATTCAGTTTAATGAGCCTCCGGTGTGCTCTTCTTAGTGAAATAATATTGATGCATGCCGGAACTTGTGGTCACATTTAAAGTTATTTACATCCTCCAGTGGATTCGTGCAATTTCAAAACCTTTGCCAGGATACCAAAAGAAAACCCTCCAGTGGGCCTCAGAGTTAAAATCCTGTTCCTGCAGTACAAGGAACCAGCTGCGCCGTATTTCTTCCACAAAGATTCAGGTAAGACGGGCCCCTCATGATATTTCTGAAGGGTGGTGCGACCTTCCCACGGCTTGGACTTGCCGTGATTAATGTTCCCAACAGAAATGCCCATGCATTCGGACACGCACTCCTCCAGCTGGTGATTTAATAAAATAATTTTATTCAAAAGGAACAGGCATCCTTACTCCGATAGTTTTGTCCTGTTGCCTGACGCGTTTCAGAGCTAACGAGCTCTTTCTTCAGAGGCAGTTCGAAAAGGCACATTTTACTCTCCCACAGTTCCCTGCATTTCATTCAGTTTAATGAGCCTCCGGTGTGCTCTTCTTAGTGAAATAATATTGATGCATGCCGGAACTTGTGGTCACATTTAAAGTTATTTACATCCTCCAGTGGATTCGTGCAATTTCAAAACCTTTGCCAGGATACCAAAAGAAAACCCTCCAGTGGGCCTCAGAGTTAAAATCCTGTTCCTGCAGTACAAGGAACCAGCTGCGCCGTATTTCTTCCCCAAAGATTCAGGTAAGACGGGCCCCTCATGATATTTCTGAAGGGTGGTGCGACCTTCCCACGGCTTGGACTTGCCGTGATTAATGTTCCCAACAGAAATGCCCATGCATTCGGACACGCACTCCTCCAGCTGGTGATTTATCAAAATCATTTTATTCAAAAGGAACAGGCATCCTTACTCCGATAGTTTTGTCCTGTTGCCTGACGCGTTTCAGAGCTAACGAGCTCTTTCTTCAGAGGCAGTTCGAAAAGGCACATTTTACTCTCCCACAGTTCCCTGCATTTCATTCAGTTTAACCATAGGTTTCAGGGGTGTTATAGTTAACTGGACTTTTCACTTGTACAAAACCATTGAAATTCCCCCGTTATAGTTAGTTCAGCTAACTATAACTCGCGCGCCCGCAATGCACTGCTGATGACGTCACATTTTACATCACTCATGACATGGTCAGTGACATCACTGATGACATCACTGATGACATCTCAAATGACATCACTGATGACATCACTGATGACATCATCCAGTGAATGTGTGTTTTTCTGAAAATTAAATATGTTTTATATATGTATATCTCAAGGTCGATGGGAGAATAAATGGGTATATAAGTGTCTAAATGGATGATTTGTTTTTGAAAAATTGATTGTGTAACTGACTGATTAAGTGTATCATAGTAAATACATGGCTTAGTGAGTAATGTTTAAATATGTAAATATCTGTATCAGTCTCTCACTTTGTGTATAAGTGGCTGCATGGGTTGGTGAGTAGCTACATGGGTGTCTATATAGGTTATTAGTTGGTTTTTTGAGTATCAGTCTGAGTGTCTGCATGGTTCGGTGGGGGGTATTACGTAGTGCATAGGTGCATGAATGAGTGACTCACTGTTTGTATGTGTTGAAGACAGCATGTGTGCAGGACTGTATGGGTGGATGAGTGTGTATATGGGTGTGTTAGTGAGTGAATGACTGTCTCAATAGTGTCTTTATGAGTAACTTCATATGTTTTAAACTAGTATATGTGACTATTGGTGTATATAAGTGAGTATATGTGAGAGTGAGAGATTGAAAGAGTTCCTGTATGAATAAGTATGTGTTTCTATAAGTGATTGTTTAAAAGACTAATGGCCATATGTAGGAAGCCTAATACCAGTCGGTAACGGCCGATTTTCGGTAAATATACCGTTACCGACCGGTATTTAGGCTTTTGCTATGTAGGGGGATCATTTCAGGATTCGGTAATTTACTGAATCGGTAAAATTACCAAATCGGTAATTTTACCAATTCAGTGAATACCGAATCCTGAAATGAGATGTGGGGGGAGTGTGTCGTGGGTGTGGGGATTCGTTATTTACCACCAACTAAAAGTTGGTGGTAAATGACGAATAGGTGTAAAAAAGCATTTTTGTGCACTTTGAAGTGTGCAATGTGGCAGACATACATGCCCTTAGGGCATGTATGTGCGCCACATGTGCACACATGGACGAATCAGGGGTGCAACAGGGTGTCAATGTGACACCCTGCCACCCATGATGATGCCTCCCCCATTACCGAATCGGTATTTACCGAATCGGTAATGGCAACTGGCTTCCCATTCATTCCTATGGGCCTCCAGGCCCATAGGAATGAATGGGAAGCTAGTTGCCATTACCGAATCGGTAAATACCAATTCTAAAATACCGACACTTACCGATTCGGTATTTTTCTACCTACATTACATTTACCGATTCATAAATACCAAATCGGTAAAATTCGGTATTTAAGAATCGGTAAATGTAATTTACCTACATATGGCCCAAAGTATGTGTAAGTTTCCGTAGAAGTAAGTGTGGTGGTGTGTGTATAACTGTATATGCAAGTAAATGTATGTTTGATTCTTTATTAGCATGAGTGACTATGTGTGTGAGTAACTCTATGGATGAGTGGCATTGTGTAACAGGATGTATAGGTGTATGAGTACATATGATGAGTGAGTACATGTATGAGTGACTGTATAGGACTGTTGGTGAATGAGTGGATGTGTATGTGGATCTTAGAATTACTGAAGAGGTTGTTGTAACTGGTATTGGTATGTCCATTGTTTTGAAAATGTTAGTCTCTATGTTTGAATGTGTGTATCAAAGGTTATATTAGGGTGAGAGGAGGTCTGCCACTCTATCACAAGGATGATTTCATCAGTGATGTCATCAGTGATGTCATTTGAGATGTCATGAGTGATGTCATGAGTGATGTCACTGACCATGTCATGAGTGATGTAATAAGTGACGTCATCAGCAGTGCATTGTGGGCGCGCGAGTTATAGTTAGCTGAACTAACTATAACGGGGGAATTTCAATGGTTTTGTACAAGTGAAAAGTCCAGCTAACTATAACACCCCTGAAACCTATGGTTTTTTCAGTGAATATATATATATATATATGATCTACTGGTCGCCAGTAGATAGTTATAGTTAGGACCTATTTTCCATAGGAAATCCGCAACATTCTTTTCCCAATAAGTCTGGCACCGGTTGACGAATCTTCGCGAAATTTTCCAAACTTTTGGCCAGCTCCGCTCCGCTCTTACCCTGAAAGTTTCGTGGTGATTCGTCAAGCGGGGGATGAGAAAAAAGGGGGGTCCCAAAACGCGTTTTCCCCATGCAATTTCCCATAGGATCTGTTGTCGCAGCTACAGCCCGAACCGCTGAACGGAATGACACCAAATTTGGCAAAGAGGTAGCCCTCAGTTCAGACTCGTGTCTTTTGCATAAATGGTGTGAATCCGTTCAAAAGTTCCTGAGAAAATTAGAGTTAAAAGTACATATATATCTATGGCCGGGGAGGATCCGCGGACCCTACCCGCACCGTAAGCGCACCCTCCCTGAACCGAGCGCGCACCCTCCTGATCGTGCGCTGAATGCTAATTGGCTGTCGAGTGTCTGTCTACATTCGAAACCAGGAACTGTTGGCGGCCATTTTCTGCCTCTGTAGAAGCGAGGCTGAAGAAGCAAGGGGAATAAGTGTGTAAAACATACAAAGGGGGCAGAGTGGAAATACTCTGACCCTCTAGAGGTGCTTAGGGGTCCCAGAAGGACCCCCTGGGGCCCCCTTTTTAAAAAACAAACGGTGGAATGCGCGCACGGTGCGCGCATTCTATCGCGTTTGGTGCACGGATCCTCGCACGTTGGGTGCGTGGATCCAAGGAAAAAAAAATTGAAAAAAGAAAAGAAATCATTGGTTGTATGACAACTTTCTACACTGAAAGGTAGGGTGTATATTTCTGTTTTTTAAAGGCATAATTCTTATTGGTTAACAAAAACTGATTGTAAGGAACATTACATTTGATAAGCTGATATGTTGAAAAGTCAAGCACACTTGCTGTCTTGTTTAGCAACATTGTGTGCTGAACTTGTGACCTGTGTGCTCAGTGCAGTGTTCCATGACCTGTTTCTATGGTAACAGGCAGAAGGCAGATTGGGGGAAGGGTTGAAATGTATTTTATTTGGAAAGGATTGAAATGTATAACCAACAGAAATGTGTGTTTGCTTTTGAATTTATGTGTGAAGGATTGTGATTTGATGTTTACATGTATATGTGTGGAAAATGAAAGGGAATCTTTTCCATTCTTTGTTTTTGCTGAGTGGTGCACCGTGCAGAGATTCTGTAAAAGAAAATCTGGTGTGTGACTGATATACTTCTTAATCTACAAAACAACTTGAAAGGTGAGTTATTTAATTGTGAGGGGATGTATGTAGACTATTTTGATTTTAATCAGACTAATGTATTTCTCCTGCTAAAGTGTAGGGAGTACTTTTTTCTCTACAATCTTATTTACAGTGTGTGTGCATGTAGAAACCATTCTGTGATAAGCATTTGTGTTTTTCATGTGTTTGCAGACAGATAACTGTGCTGGTTTTCATATTTTGGTAGCATTAGAAACCAGTCATTGTTTATGAATTTGTGAAATGAGTTATGTTTCTATATTAAAATGTAGTACTCCTTCTAGATGAAGAAATGTGTTTTGGTATAGTGGAAGGGATAGTGTTGTTTGTCTAGAATCACACAGTGAGTATGTGTGCATTTGAGAACCACTGTGAGAGAAGCATTTGGTAATATTGTGTATTTTCTGACAGATAACTGTTTTAAAACATGTTGTCAAGTTTTAGTAGCATTAGAAGCCAGTCTTTGCCTATGCGTTGATTAAATGAGTTAGGCTTTGACACAAAAGTGCAGTCCTGAAATATGAAGATTGTGTGCAGTTCCCTTACCACTTCCACAGTAGTGAATGATTTTTGGTAAACTCCTAGGGATAGTGGTTGTTGTCTAGAATCACACTGTGAGTCTGTGTGCATTTGGGAACCACTGTGAGAGAAGCATTTGGTAACATTGTGTATTTGGTGACAGATAACTCTTTTAAAACCTGTCATGTTGTCAAGTTTTAGTAGCATTAGAAGCCAGTCTTTGCTTATGCATTGATAAAATGATTCATGCTTTGACACTAATGTGCTGTACTTTAATATGTAGATTGTGTGTACTCTCCTTACCCCTTTCACAGTAGTGAATGAGTTTTGGTAAGCTGCTAGGGATAGTGTTGCTTGTCTAGAATCACACTGTGAGTCTGTGTGTATTTGGAAACCACTGTGAGAGAAGCATTTGGTAACATCGTGTATTTGCTGACAGATAATTGTTTTAAAACCTGTCTTGTTGTCAAGTTTTAGTAGCATTAGAAGCCAGTGTTTGCTTATGCTTTGATTAAATGAGTCAGGCTTTGACACAATAGTGCAGTCCTGAAATATGTAGATTGTGTGCAGTTCCCTTATCACTTCCACAGTAGTGAATGATTTTTGGTAAACTCCTAGGTATAGTGGTTGTTGTCTAGAATCACACTGTGAGTCTGTGTGCATTTGGGAACCACTGTGAGAGAAGCATTTGGTAACATCGTGTATTTTCTGGCAGATAACTCTTTTAAAACCTGTCATGTTGTCAAGTTTTAGTAGCATTAGAAGCCAGTCTTTGCTTATGCATTGATTAAATGAGTCATGCTTTGAAACTAATGTGCTGTAGTTAAATATGTAGATTGTGTGCAGTACCCTTACCTCTTCTAGACTAGTGAATGAGTTTTGGTAAACTGCTAGGGATTATGTTGCTTGTCTAAAATCACACTGTGAGTCTGTGTACATTTGGGTAAGGATTGTGATAGAAGTGTTTGGTAACATCGTGTATTTGCTGACAGATAACTGTTTTAAAATCGGTCATGTTGTCAAGTTTTAGTAGCATTAGAAGCTAGTCTTTGCTTATGCATTGATAAAATGAGTCAGGGTTTGACACTAAAGTGCAGTATCATGTACTATTCTCTTCACTGTGCCAGAACTGAAAATGTAAAAGTTTTACCCAGGCACTGTCCTAGCGTAATTTAGTCAGTTTCCAAGTACTCATGTTGTGAACCAAACATTACCACATAGACTGCTTCAAATGTCTGTGCAGTATGCATGCAGTCTTCTAACATACTATACATTTGTCTTTCACATCTTCAAGTCCCTAGTCAGTATCCATACAGTCCAGCAAACATCCTGGTACTCCCTTTGCACTCCTCTATTGACCCATTCAGTACCAAGTACTAAACCATTCACTGTGTCAAAAGCCAACCACTTATAAATTCACCCAGGCACTCTCCTTGCTGTACTCTAATCATTCTGTCAGTTCCCAAGTACTCATGCAGTGAGCCAGGCCTTAGCACATAGACTGCTTCAAATGCCTATTCACTATGCATGCAGGCCTCTAACCACCTACACAGTTGTCTTTCACACCTTCAATTCCCCAGTCAGTATTCATACACTTCTAGCAAACACCCTGTCACTCACCCAGTGTGTCTCCTTATAGTACTGTAATCATTCAGTCAGTTAGCATGTAGTCTTTTAGTGAGGTAGGCTTTAGGGCATGAACTGCTTCAAAGTAGTATGCACTATGCATGTAGTGTTTTAACCATCGTCACACTTGTGGTTCAGGGCTACAGTTTCTTAGTCAGTTTTTATATAAAATGTGTTTGTACAGTAATGGAATAGTATAAATTTGAAAGTTATTAAAATACATTTATTTGTGATTCTTTTTTACAGATACAGAACAGGAGTGTTTCTCATCTGTTTGCACTCTTCTCGTGCAAGATTGTTTGGATGAAGGGTCCTTCGGTGTTTCATCATACTTGCCGTGCCGTACGAGTATTTCTTGTTAGGATCCCCTTGCAACAGAACTCTTTTGCATATCTTGCACGTGACCAAGGTGACATTGATCTTTGTTTGCCCCTCGGGAAAAGTAAAACATTTCCACACCACTGATGGAAAACGTTGTGGGCGTGGTGCGTCCTCCAAAAATTCATCCTTAGATTCGATGAATATTTTAAAGCGACAACATTTACAGTTTTTGTAAGTTAAACTTATAAAATTTTGTTAGCTGTAAGCATTTTATATATCTGTGATTTGTATCTTGTGGTATTTTGTTGAGAATAGGATGTTGTTGTTTTTTTAACAATCTTTTTGATTGTTTTTTTTTTTGCCCGCTGTTAAGTGATGAGTACGATTGAAATCACTATTTTTAGTGAAATTTAATATATTCTGAGAACAGCAAAAAAGGCAAACAAATTACTTTGTGGAAATTATGCTGTGTTGTAAAAAATGTATTATTACATGTTATATTTTTTTTCTTTTCTTTCACAGATCCAAATTTTAAAATAAGCAATGTATATGAATTTAGATTGCAATGAAAATCTGAAAAAAATGTGTACCATTTTATATTGCTATTACTGTGAAGGTAAGTTTAACTAAGTCTCAATATGCAGAATGAGGAGGTCTGCAAGAAGCTACAAAGTTGAAACACGTTTCTAAAAATACTCTGTTTATACCAATGTAGTTTTGAAATCTGACCATAATCAGATATCATGTGACCTGCAAAAAAAGAGATTTGAGGGGTTCATAATATTTCCCATTGTAGCTATTGAAGGACCACAATTATTTCAATCATTCTTCTTTGAACATCTTTGCAGACAAAACTCTGTGCTTACCTTCTGTCATTCGCAAGGAATTTTTAAACTGGAAATATGTCACTTTTTGCAACATAGTTATTGCACAAGACACTCTTTCATATTTACAAAGAGAGGAAAAGGCACTCTGTGCACTTTTTATACTCCATGTAAATACAACCTCATCATGCACACCAGTTTGCGTTGAAAGGGTGAGCTATAAGTGTTGTTGTGCATGATTGCAGCGAATACTCATAGAACAAGACACGTGTCTAGATTTGTCAGAAATCATAAAACTCGATTTGTGTGTAAATGCTGCACCATTCTAAAATTGGTGTAGGAAAGCACAACAAGGAGAATTGTTTTCATTTCTCCACATTTTTACATCTTCAATGCATGCTAAAATGCTCAGCATACATTGAAGGAGAAAAATGCCTTTACTGATTGATTTTGTGCAGGAAGGTGTGTCTTCCTGCACAAAAACAAACAGCACATGACACAGCTATCCTTGCACTATGGTGCAAGGGTGCCTGTGTCACCACATGCGTGCAGTTTAAGCAGCCGTGCAGAGAGAAGCATAGATTTGCAACATATTTATGTACATATGTTGCATCCCTGTGCTTCGGAACTACTACAGCTCACTGTAGTTAATGAGGTTACTGTGTGATGCTGCAGCACTTCCTCATAGTTCACCATACGCTACTAATGCATTCATTACGTACTACACATACATTCATCTAAACTTTCACAGACAAACAAACAAATATAGCTCTTTTTTTAAACTAGGAAAGTTAGTTCTTAGAAGAACTTTTTTTTTCTTCTTTTTTGTTTTTTAATTTGTTTGTACTTTTTGGAACAATTTTGTTATTTTTTTTTCTCAAAAGGAAAAAAGACAACAGGAGGAACAAAACAGTCAACTTCTGCAAAAAAAAAATAAACACAAGTTTAGCACTTGTGGTTTTGCTGCGCTCTGCAGATTAGTTCAATTGACTGCTCGCCGTAACATAGTAGTTTGTTGCATTTAATGCAACTAATTTTTAGTTTTCCAAATTCTGGACATATGTCCGGGTGAGTGCTCGATGGTGATGCTGCAGAAGTGCTTGCCACTGCTGGCTGAGGCTGCTGTCGGAGTCTTCTGCATTCCTGCTTGGCAAGGTTCACGGGATGCAGAGTCATCAGGTGTTTTAACATACTCGCAGTCCCACAAGAGTATTTTCTTGATGGATCTCCTCTGGAAAGCACTCTGACATATTTTACATGTCACTTTAGTTGAATTAGTTTTATTTTGTCCTTCTGGGAAGGTAAAAAATGTCCACATCACAGAGGTGTATCTTTTTGTGCGTGGAGGTTCCACAAGAAATTCCTCATCGGACGAATGGTCTGATTCTGGTGGTGGCTGCTGTGCAGAAGCCATTGTCTTCAGAAAAATTGCAGCTGTTGAAATCTTCCCCAAAAAGTTTCTTCTAGTTCTAAGGTGTGAGATGTTCCTCCAAAGAAGCCCAAAGAAGAATGATTGAAATGGGTGGGGTCTTTCAATAGTTAGAATAGGAAGTGTAGTGAACCAATCAAATCTCTTTTTTTGCAGGTCACATGGGATCCGCGCACTCTGCGCTTACGCATCACGCACCCAGCGCGCATCCGCGAAATTCAATTAAAAAGAAATATAGGATTAGATGTAAAAATATCTTACTTTTAAGACTAGTTTAGAGTTTGTCTTCAATTAATATTCACATGAAATACATATATATATGTTTTTTTAAATGTTAAATATTTCGCCGGATCCGCGCACCCATCGTGTCATACACGCATATGACGCATCGCGGAAGCGGGCATGCGTCGCGTTACGTACATCATACGTGTCGCGTATAGGCTTGGAGTCACGTACCGGTCGCATTGGAAACACGTACCCAACGCATACCGTGCGCGGATGCTTTCGCGTAGGGATCGAGAACGGTGCGCATAGGGTGCGCGAATCCCAAAAAAATGGAAATAAATAAATAAAACATAAAGTTTTGAAAATATAGTGTAAAAATAGTTTTAAAAATATAAAAAAATATTTTTAAAAAACCCAATAAAAACAAATAATATTTTGTAATTTTTAAAAGAATTAATTGAAAAATAAGTTAAAAAAATGGTGATAAAATAGTATTTCAAAAAAACATAATTAATGAAATTGACACACTGAAATTGAAAAATATAGAAATCCAATGAAAATCATTAAACATGATATCTTTAGAGATAAGTTATAGATAGGAATTAGCATTTACAAAACCTTTGAAATTCACTGAAAAAACGATAGGTTTCATGCACGTTATAGTTAGGAATTGGCATTTAAAAAACCTTTGAAATTCACTGAAAAAAACATAGGTTTCAGGGGCATTATAGTTAGGTTTTGGCATTTAAAAAACCTTAGAAATTCACTGAAAAAGCCATAGGTTTTAGGGGCGTTATATTTAGCTGGACATTTCCCTCGTACAAAACCCTAGAAATTCCCCGTTATAGTTAGTTCAGCTAACTATAACTCGCGCCCCCGCAATGCACTGCTGATGACGTCACATATTACATCACTCATGACATGGTCAGCGTTATAACTTGTGACATGCAGCTAGCACAAGGAAGTACGTACAATACAAATCTGAGGCCAGCCTGTTAACACATTGTGCTTTGAACCAGGCATAGGAACCCTCTAATCTATTTTATGACAAGTGAACCCCATCACTAGCTTGCACACAGATTTTTACAGCCAGTGCATTAATCACCAGGGTGTGGCTCTTTAGTTCTCTTGGAATGTCAGTGTCCTGCTCTGCCAAATTTGTTTATTGCACAGAACTGCATTCATTGCCACTAAAAGCAGAATCCAGCACTTTAACGAGAAAGAGAGCCGAACACAGAAACGTTTCCTTGAAAATAATACACCCAAGAGAAATGTACACCTGTATGGAAATATTAATAAAGATTCAGATCGTCAATTTCTAACAAGAACTGCTCTCTCTCTCTCTCCTAATGACATCCTGAGAAATATAATTAACATTACAATTCTATCACCTTATTAGACAAAGTATTGGACGATGATTTGTGCTACTCCTCCAGATACAATAGGCACACCAGTAGACAAACAGAACGATTAAAGCAAAGATTGGGACAATATCTCTGCGTTTGCAGTCTGCATAGAGAGGATTGGTTGTTAGTGAATAATGAAATATGACATTCTTCTACTTCCTATTCACCATCTTTATCACTTAACAATTTAATTCAAAGAAGGTATAATTCATTGTACCCAAGATGCATTCAGCACCTGGGGCACGTTTTGCAAGTTTATAAAGAGGTAACAGTGAATGTGTAAAAAGTGAAGCAAACATACAAATGTACTTTTTGAGGTGTTGCCTCACCGGGCAGAAAGGAGACTCTGAGGTATGCTAAATGGGAAAATGTAAGTTTATTCTCCAGCACTTATAGCTCTGGAGTTGTTTCGTTTTGTGTCCTCTTCCAAAATGGGGGGCAGATTTACAAGAAAGTGACACTTCTTTAGAGATGCATCACTTTCCCTGCGCCACCCTGAGAAACCCTTGCGCCATCATGGATTTGCTGTATTTACAATACGGCGCACCATGGCGCAAGGATTGACAGATGTGTCAGACATTTTGATCTGTTGGGGCAAAAGTCACGCATTGCTGGAGTCGTATCACAAGCAATTCGCTACTCCAGGAATCCATTTGGAGGTCTATCCCCACTACACTGCATCACTCCTTACGCCTGCTTCAAGCAGGTGTAAGGTTTTGACACAGTGTCATCCTAGAAGTGACGCAGTGAAATCTTGTAGCTTTCACTGCATCACTTTTACGAGGCGTTCATGCTTGGGAACGACCACCCTGCATACATTATACCTGACGCAGGTATAATGTGACGCCGTGCTTAAATTGGCTGCATTGTTTATGCAACCGCTTGGTCACAAAAGTGACGCAACGGCGGCGCAAAAGTGTTGCAAGGGGCTTGTAAATCTGCCCCTGTATGTTTCACAGCTTTTTTAAAAATTACTTGCTTGTGCTATGGATCACACGCCTATTGAGAACCTAGACACTCGATGTTCTTGCACTCAACAGACCCAGGGAACATATTTAGCCAGTTCTTCGTTCCAACTAAAATGTCCTTGAGTGACAAAGGAAGCGATTGTTTTAGGACAATTCAGGAAGAAACACAGAAAGCTATTTTTGTGTCAGTTCTCCCTCAACTCAGTCAAGCACAATGAAGATTACCTGTAAACCACTAATATATTTTGTAAGTTTGTGATGAGTCTAGTTTTACTGGTTCTTCGATGTCCTTAAGTTTGATATCTGATAATTGGCAGACAGATGGATGAAGAGTTGCTCCTCCCTCCTGTACGAGTCTTGTGTTCTGTTATAAGAACAGACTGTTAAAGTGGCCAGGAGTGTTCGAGCTGGCACAGGATTTCCCAGGGTGAATTTAACCTCGCAGGGCCTGGGTAAACCGGGCGCAGCGGGTGCTACCCTTGACTCACTTCTCGGCGGCATTCTGCTTCATTACACCCGTTGTTTCCTACCATGGTGCCTTCCCTTGGCATGCTCTGTTGGGAAAGAGGGGAACAGCACAGACCATTGACCACTTGTGTTGTGTGAAAAAGGCCACTTTATTGAAACAGGTGTAAATCACAAACTTTCTTAGGCAAGCCGCCTTACAAAACTAAAGCCTCGCTGTACATCAAATGAACTATCCAATCTCCTACTCCGCACCCCTACTGTCACTCTACAAACCCCACCCGCAACTATCATTTGCGTTATTGTGCATTTCAACATATTTCAACTTTAACTTTCCCCTACAGCCGATGACTGCATGCATCAACTTCTAAGCAACCAAACATCCTATACTTAACCTTGAACTTCCCTCCTACCCTCCCTTTCCAAATGGTTCACCAACTGGCAACGCCAACCAAACTTCTGTAAACTCATGCCAAACTTTCTAGGCCCCCGCCACCCAGAAAAAGGTAACCCGAAAAACCTTTTCTGCCTCCCCATCCCTCTATGCTTGTAACCTCTGTCTACTTCATCTCCTGATGTTCAACAACCTGGCCAACACTTTATCATTTCCATCAACACAACTCCACCCCTACACGCTACAAAGAGGTACCATCACCCTAGAAACCTCCCTGCTCTTGAGACATTTTCCCGATGAGTTTTCTAGACATTTTTCTGATGAGTTTTCTATGTGCCCTGTCTATAACTGATGATATGCTGGACCCCCTCCAAATCCTCCTCGGCAGGGACTCGACCCAAAAGATAAAGCACCCATCCCAGGTGGGTTTTAATCTACAAAAAATCATTCTTCATGTCCCTCGACAGCCCCCCACCTTATTCCTCCACTAAATAATACTCCCCAAGTGGTGCTTCAACACGTCCAGGTGCCTATCGGCTTCTAAAATGTCATATGAGCCTGCATCAATTCCTTCCAACACATGTCCCTTTTCCCCTCTATATAATGGGGAAGCAGCACCAGTAAAACATAGGGTTGCCCCGTAGTCACTCTGCCCTGCTTGTCTCTCCGCCCACTTGACGAATGGGTAGACCAATACCCATAATGCCACTTCCTCTGCCGCCGGGCCTGCGACTAAACCTGCAACTGACAAAAACAGCAGTAAAAGTTCACATCACATTACTGATTGAGCTACCTTCGTCCCAACTAGCTCAAACTGTAGCAACCTGAAGATCAGTGCTGCAAAGGCATTAAATCTTATCACTTCTGGCCCCTGTTTCCCACTTCTGATGCAGCGCCAATGCGGAAAGAATAAGTGACATACTCCCCTGAGGGAACTCCTGCTGCCAGAGCCCCTGCATTGAAAAGGTAATAACTGGAACGCAGTGACCCTCTTCCTTGCCTGTCACCTGAAAACCTTGCCGCTATGCAAGCTGCAGCGCACAGCCCAAAGGTCAACCCCATGCCACCATGCAAATGCCCCTGCAAGCGTAAAGGATGCATTTACACGCTCCAACCCCGCAAACGCTGATCTGTCTTAGAGCTTCACAACCATACCTCTAACCTCTCCTCCGTTCATGTGACCACCTCCCCCAGCACTCCCCCGTCCCCTCCCCTCCGACATAGGCATGTTATATAGCTCTGCGTCCTCGTAGAGCCCACAGAATCTCCCCTTTATGAATGGGACAAAGCATCAGCAATGTCAATGTCCACACTTGGTATGTGCCCCGCTCGGAAAGATGTCATGCCTCAAGCCCAACACAAAACTTGCTGCAACTTCAATACCTATGTGTCCCTAGACGACTACCTATTCACCACCTGTACCACGGACATGTTGTTGACCTAGAATCTTACCTTCCTATAAACCAACTCCATTTCCCACAGCGTAACGACCACCACCAACGAGAACAGCTCCAAGAAAACAATGTTCGTACGCCCAGACTTCAATTGTGCCAGCAATTCCTCTGCACACCACCGCCCGTACTAGTATAGTCTACACCCCTGACCCCCAAGACTGCATCTGAGAATATTCGAACCTCCCAGTCCATGTCTTCTTGCCGTGCTAACGGGATACTATTGAAGGAGCCCAGAAAGAAAACTCCACATCAGAAGTTCTTCATTGACCCCTGCAAATAGTCTTACTGGCTGATGGTGCAGTGAGAGACCTAAAAGCTCCAAACTCAACATCCTACAAACTGTCTGTCCACCCTGCAGGTGAATTTTAAGTGTACCGGCAACACCTGAAAATCCTATCTTTGTTGTCCTGCCGCTATCTCCCCTTCATTCTCTTTGATTCCATCTCACTTTGCAAAAAGGATAAGAGCGTACTTCGGCCCACCGTTTTCTCCGGGGTCAGCCATACCCAAGGTCACCCATCACCTCCTGGAAGCTAGCCAGCTTCTTCTGGCAGTCCACCAAGCTGGGTTGCCCCATAAAAAAGAATCAACTAAATAATGCGATCCCAGCTGATGGCCTGTGAGTCAAACAAACAACCCCTGCAGCAAAACCTGAATCTCCTTAACCTTGTCTCTTGCCAGCATGCAAAACCCAAAATGCGTGCATCATCTAGTTTCTTTCCATCTGCAATCTCCCCTCCATTCTGTGTGATTCAATGTTGAATCCTACAAAGGATAAGACCGTGCTCGGGCCTCCCGTTTTCTCTAGTTTTAGAAGTACCCAAGGTCACCCATGAGCTCCTGGAAGCTAGCCAGCCTTTTCTGGAAGTCCGCCGAGCCGGGTTGCCCCGTGAAAAAGCTGACTTCACATTGCACTTTGTCATCAGTGCTCCCTGGCCCGCCACCACTACCAGTGACATGGCCATGACCACTACCAGTGAATATGACACCGCAGCCATATCCTCTGCAATGAAATCATTTAGTGACCCCCACCTTCCGGCCCTGAAAGGTGTTGTATTATGTGTAACCGCTCCTACTCTTTTTGAAGCACCACCCCAATTGCTGATATGATCAAAGCTTCCCTTGGCTTGGTTCCCTTGTTTTTTCTGGAACCAATCTGACCTGTCTAGCCACGACCCTGCTCAATTCCCCCACCTAGCTCCCTCTCTGCTACCTCAAACTCATTCAACAAGGGCCAACCAATGCGCTCCGAATTGGCCATGCCCCCATATCTGACTGGGCCAATGACGCCGCCCGCATATGCTAAGCCTTCACCCAACTGCTACAGCCTTGCTGGCCCCCACCCGCAAGACCCCGTCTCCCTGCACGCCACGAGGGGCCGCTCGTCTTGATACAGAACAGCGCCTGACACTTACCTGCTTGGCTCCATCATCTGCAGCTCCCTGGGAACAGGCCAAAATGGCTGTAGCCATGCGACTGGAAGTCCGATGCTATGACTGCTATTACCTTAAGCTCCCAATACTGCTCGCCACCCTACAGTCACTCTGGAACACCTCTTGAAAAACATGCAGTGCAACTGAATCCAAGAGATTATCTAGATTAAGATGAATGGAAAAATGCCCAAAATCTCCCTGCTACCAGCCCCCATGCAACATGTACTTAAATTGGTGGCCGGGAGCCCAATTACCTCATCAATATAAGCTTGGGCTATTTTGGGCTATAATATAGACCAATACACAAAATGGCAGTCACTGGACTGCTCCTCTCTCCCAGAAGCACTGGAGGGCAGACCTCCTGCTGGTTGGCTCCCCCCAATCCCTGAATCTGGGCATCCTCTGGTCCTTCTCCCCCCCACAGTGCATTGTTGGCTTCTTGAGTCCTCACTGTCAAGACTGCCTCATTGTCTCCCTCGATCCCTGGAATGCCCACCCTGCCCTCCAGTCATCTCACCCTCGCTCAGCGCTGCATTATGCCGGTGACGGAGGTTCTTGGTGGTTCTGATGACTGTGCTTGCGGCAGGCTTACTGAGGGTAGTGGTGGCGGCGGGTTGCTAAGGGGAGGGGGTTGAGTCTTGTTGCCTATTTTTGGGTGAGGTTTAGTAGAAAGAGGAAAGTGGACAGAGGGGATGGTCAGGTGGTTGTGGAGTGTTTGGTTGCCTTGAGGTAGCGCTGTCGCTATGAGGTTTCATGAGGGGTTGTAGCATAAAAACAGCCCTGGTGCGGCTTGCGGATTGAGGAGGTTGAGTCGAGCATATGGGGTTAACTCTGCCGATAATTTTCTATTAAACTTCCAAAACAATTATTGTCCTTCGTGCACTCTGAGGAGTCTCTGCTTGTCCTGCGTGTGCCCACTCAAAAGCTTATGGTGATGCAGAATATGTGGAGGTCACGGAGGCTGCTGAAGCCGGGTCTGATGCTGCTGAGACAGAGAAGTGGAGTTCTGCATGCTCCCATACACAGCATTCACTTTTTAGGTCTCGCCTGGCTATCGCGTAAGCGATCACACAGCGAGACTTATGTAAGGGCTTCAGAAAATGCTCCCAAAGGCTTCCCAGGCAGATTGTGTGGCGGTTAGGCGCACAACCACGCGCATTCCATTTGCCATCAGCTACTTCCTGCACGTGCGCCACCTCACGCATTCAGAGAGATTTAGTAAGGGGCACAAGACCTTAGGAATGCGGTTTATGGCCAGTGCATGTGCGGCATTCAAGCGCGAAGCTGGCATCTGGCATCGGACTTGAAAGCAGCAGACTGCTTTCGCCAGCGCGCGCTCGGCCTCACTTCCTGCATCCCCTCTTACAACAATTAACTTTCGTTATAACTCACATCCCATATGCTCGTTCCCTCCCACCCTTCCTTTGATGTCCACTTTTCTTGTTGTTTACAAACCACGCCACACACTGCTGCACGCCACACACTGCTGCACGCCACACACTGCTGCACGCCGAACACTGCTGCACGCCGCACACTACCGCACGCCACACACTGCTGCGCACACTGCTGCATTACACACTGCTGCATTACACACTGCTGCACGCCGCACACGGCTGCACGCCTCACACTGCTACACGAAACACTGCTGCACACCTCACACTGCTTCACGCCACACACTGCTGCACGCCACACACTGCTGCACGCCTCACACTGCTGCACACCTCACACTGCTGCACGCCGCACACTGCTGCACGCCGCACACTGCTACATGCCACACATTGCTGCACGCCACACACTGCTGCATGCCACACACTGCTGCACGCCGCACACTGCTGCACGCCGCACACTGCTGCACACCCCACACTGCTGCACACCGCACACTGCTACACGAAAGACTGCTGCACGCCACACACTGCTGCACGGCACACACTGCTGCACGCCACACACTGCTGCACGCCGCACAATGCTACACAAAACACTGCTGCACGGCACACACTGCTGCACGCCACACACTGCTGCATGCCACACACTGCTGCACGCCACACACTGCTGCACACTGCTGCATTACTCACTGCTGCATGCAGCAAGACACTGCTGCACGCAGAACACTGCTGCACGCCACACACTGCTGCATGCCGCGGCACGCCACACACTGCTGCACGCCACACACTGCTGCACGCCACACACTGCTGCATGCAGCACACTGCTGCACGCCGCACACTGCTGCACGCCACACACTGCTGCATGCCGCACACTGCTACATGAAACACTGCTGCATGCCACACACTGCTGCACGCCACACACTGCTGTATGCCACACACTGCTGCACACCGCACAATGCTACACAAAGCACTGCTGCATGGCACACACTGTTGCACGCCGCACACTGCTGCATGCCACACACTGCTGCACACTGCTGCATTACTCACTGCTGCATGCTGCACAACACTGCTGCATGCAGCACACTGCTGCACGCCGCACACTGCTGCACGCCGCACACTGCTGCACGCCGCTGCACGCCACACAGTGCTGCATGCCTCACACTGCTACACGAAACACTGCTGCACGCCACACACTGCTGCACGCCACACACTGCTGCATGCCGCACAATGCTACACGAAACACTGCTGCACGCCACACAATGCTGCACGGCACACACTGCTGCATGCCACACACTGCTGCATGCCACACACTGCTGCACACTGCTGCATTACTCACTGCTGCATGCTGCACGACACTGCTGCACGCAGCACACTGCTGCACGCTGCACACTGCTGCATGCCGTGGCACGCCACACACTGCTGCATGCCACACACTGCTGCACGCCACACACTGCTGCACGCAGCACACTGCTGCACGCCGCACACTGCTACACGAAACACTGCTGCACGCCAAATACTGCTGCACGCCACACACTACTGCACACCGCACAATGCTACACGAAACACTGCTGCACGCCACACACTGCTGCACGGCACACACTGCTGCACGCCGCACACTGCTGCACGCCACACACTGCTGTACACTGCTGCATTACTCACTGCTGCATGCTGCACGACACTGCTGCATGTAGCACACTGCTTCACGCAGCTCACTGCTGCACGCCGCACACTGCTGCATGCCGCACACTGCTGCACGCCGCTGCACACCACACAGTGCTGCATGCCTCACACTGCTAAACGAAACACTGCTGCACGCCACACACTGCTGCACGCCGCACACTGCTGCATGCCACACACTGCTGCACGCCGCACACTGCTGCACGCCGCACACTGCTGCACACCCCACACTGCTGCACACCGCACACTGCTACACGAAAGACTGCTGCACGCCACACACTGCTGCACGGCACACACTGCTGCACGCCACACACTGCTGCATGCCACACACTGCTGCACGCCGCACAATGCTACACGAAACACTGCTGCACGGCACACACTGCTGCACGCCACACACTGCTGCATGCCACACACTGCTGCACGCCACACACTGCTGCACACTGCTGCATTACTCACTGCTGCATGCAGCAAGACACTGCTGCACGCAGAACACTGCTGCATGCCGCACACTGCTGCATGCCGCGGCACGCCACACACTGCTGCACGCCACACACTGCTGCACGCCACACACTGCTGCATGCAGCACACTGCTGCACGCCGCACACTGCTGCACGCCACACACTGCTGCATGCCGCACACTGCTACATGAAACACTGCTGCATGCCACACACTGCTGCACGCCACACACTGCTGTATGCCACACACTGCTGCACACCGCACAATGCTACACAAAGCACTGCTGCATGGCACACACTGTTGCACGCCGCACACTGCTGCACGCCACACACTGCTGCACACTGCTGCATTACTCACTGCTGCATGCTGCACAACACTGCTGCATGCAGCACACAGCACACTGCTGCACGCCGCACACTGCTGCACGCCGCACACTGCTGCACGCCGCACACTGCTGCACGCCGCTGCACGCCACACAGTGCTGCATGCCTCACACTGCTACACAAAACACTGCTGCACGCCACACACTGCTGCACGCCACACACTGCTGCATGCCGCACAATGCTACACGAAACACTGCTGCATGCCACACAATGCTGCACGGCACACACTGCTGCATGCCACACACTGCTGCATGCCACACACTGCTGCACACTGCTGCATTACTCACTGCTGCATGCTGCACGACACTGCTGCACGCAGCACACTGCTGCACGCTGCACACTGCTGCATGCCGTGGCACGCCACACACTGCTGCATGCCACACACTGCTGCACGCCACACACTGCTGCACGCAGCACACTGCTGCACGCCGCACACTGCTACACGAAGCACTGCTGCACGCCAAATACTGCTGCACGCCACACACTACTGCACACCGCACAATGCTACATGAAACACTGCTGCACGCCACACACTGCTGCACGGCACACACTGCTGCACGCTGCACACTGCTGCACGCCACACACTGCTGTACACTGCTGCATTACTCACTGCTGCATGCTGCACGACACTGCTGCATGTAGCACACTGCTTCACGCAGCTCACTGCTGCACGCCGCACACTGCTGCACGCCGCACACTGCTGCACACCGCTGCACACCACACAGTGCTGCATGCCTCACACTGCTAAACGAAACACTGCTGCACGCCACACACTGCTGCACGCCGCACACTGCTGCACGCCACACACTGCTGCACGCCACACACTACTGCACGCCGCACACTGCTGAATGCCGCACACTGCTGCACGCCTCACACTGCTGCACGCCGCACACTGCTGCACGCCGCACACTGCTGCACGCCGCACACTGCTGCATGCCGCACACTGCTACTGACATTGTAAATGACAATGCCTTTTATTTGTTTTAAAACCAAAACATAAATAAAAGGCATTGTAATTTTGCAATGCCAATAGCTCAAACTCTTATAAATGCGAGATCTATTGCATTGCAAATGCTTGTTGGAGTAGCGATGGGATTGCCCCGGAGAGTGTTCCTGGATTCTGGCTATCAGAGCTGAGAGCTAGCAGTGAATGTTCGTTTCTGCTTAGGTGCTACTGCCGGGGCAGTCCGAAATTGTTGGCCCTCTCTGCACACCCCCATTCTCAGGTTTACTGGACTTGGGTGAGCCGAACTGTCACTGTGCTAGGCGCGTGGCAGGGCGGTGAGCAGTCCCTGTCAGCAGCCAGGTTGGTTGGAGGGTGGTGGTTTTTGTGTGAACAGGTGTATTAAGCCTCATAGGAAATAACGTTTTGAGGATTTGTGTTTCTTTCCTGGAGGATTGTTCCCATTCTGCACCATAGCCTGCATTTCAGCCTGTGGTTGACAGCGTTTCTCCTCTGCGGGGAGGTTAGTGGAGTGGTTTGTTTTGTTGTTTTTTCAGTTTATTCAATACATTTGATTCACTTGGAAAGAGTTTATTTTTTACTACGTTTTGCTTCCACTCTTCACTTTGTTTTGCCTTATTCCCCTGGAAAACGCGGGAATCATACTATTCACTTGAAGAAACAACAGCCTCTGCAAGGAGTGAAGGGGGAGGGGGCAGAGAAAATCTCTACATGTTGGATCTCTTCTTGGTTTACCTCCTATTCCAACATGTTTTCCAAAGTTAAAAGTTACAGATAAAGAGACTCCTCATCTATCTAAACCACAGGAGGTAGTTTCTTTTTCCAATGACACCTCTCCTCTGTTATCACCTGAGAATGACCCAGTCTTGAAAAGCCATCTTCATCTTGTTCCCAATGATGGATATTCTATTAATCCAAACATAATAAATGAGAAGTCTCCGACTCAGATTCCCATGGATTTCACGCTTCCCGATATCGAGACTTGTAATTCAGTCCATTCTGCAGGGAAAAGTTAAGTGAAAGAGGCACTAGAACCATTTAATAGTACACCAGCTGATAAGGATATGGATGAATTTTCCAGTACTCAGGATTTTCTGTGGATGACATCCTATAGGAAAATATGTGCAGTTTTTAGAAGTTCTACACATTTTTCAGAGAATCTTAAAGTCTATTTAGCATTTTTGGAAAAGACAACAATAAATTCAGACCACTCTCTTGAAATGACACGCTCTATTTTAAAACCACTGTTACACCTGGCATCCTTAGCGTGGTGCTTCCCTACCTTTTTGCCTTCCATCCTCCTGTTTTGCTGACTTTGCTGGCTTTACGACTGCACGCTTTACCACTGCTAATCAGTGCTAAAGTGCCTGTGCTCTCTCCTTAAAACATGGTAGATTTGGCTTATACCCAATTGGCATAGTGGCACTACCTGTGTAGAGGGCCTGTAAATTAAATGCTACTCGTGGGCCTGTAGCACTGGACATGGCTCAGGTCTGCCATTGCAACCTATGTGTGCAGTTTTAAACTGCCATTTCAACATGTCAAGATAAACCTTTTGTGGGGCCCAAACTGTCCTTTACTTATATATAAGCCACTCCTAGCAAAGGCCTTGGACAGCCTAGAGGGAATGAGTTTCAGTGTGTTTAGAAAGCTGGCCATCTACTTTTTTAGTTTTACATGTCCTGGTAGGGAAAACAATTAAATGTGTTTTTCACTACTGCAAGGCCTGCCGCTCCTGTAGGATAACATTGAGTAACCTTATTACTAAGGCTCCCTTAACACCGCGCAAATTACACTCCAACTTCCACAACACCACGGTGGCTTGCCCCAGATGCCCTGAGCAGGATGCACATTTAATCCACATGATCTGGACCTGCACTGGCTTGCAAAACCTTTGGCGCCTAGTCAGAAAAACCCTCAGGGAAGTGGTGGGAGGCACCGATTGGCATTCGGCAGAAACTTGCATATTGGGCTTCTACCCACGGAAGAAGGGACAAGAAATTCAGGCTAAATTTGCAGACTTAACTCTTATTTTAGCTAAGTGATGCATTGCTAGGAGGTGGAAATCAGCAACCCACCCAGGACACTGTCATGGAAAGTAGAAGTCGAACATTGGAGCCTTTCACAGGGAAGATCACAGGGGACTCCGGAAAAGGCCCATAGCAATTAGCTGGGATTTGCTACTAGAATCCTCCAAAGTATCAGACACATTCAATACCCAAGTGTAACCTCATTAGATAGCTCCAGAACTAACCCACTTTACACAGGATCTCCTCACTATCTGTTATCCTAGCTGCCCGATCCCTCGTACCCTCTTAAAAAATTGAGATATAGGCACACTTGCCTGGAATCCGAATTGCATTCTCCCGATACCAATCACTTCAGGTCTTCAACCACATCGAAATCCACATTATTGTCCATCACAGGGAAAACTTAGATCGAACAGGTCCACCAATAACTATGTGACCATCTTTGCACCCGTCAGCAGCGGGGGAAGGGGGGTAATCTGTTACCAATATTTTAATAAATGTTTTTTCTTACTTCTACAATGGCTAGGTCAATAGCGGCCACCTACACTGTTTATTTATACTACATACAAATGTCTCCTGAAGATTACACTGAAAATGCACCCTACAAAGTGAATGAAACATTATAAAATGTGGCTGTTAATGCTATTGACCAAGTAATGCAAATGTATTCAATTGTAATGATATTACTTGAAATGACCAATAAAATATGTTTTAAAAACATTAATAAGGCTCCCAGTTTTCCTTTTTGACTGATTTGTACAGATAAATACACACAGAAAACAATGGGCCTCATTACAATGTCAGGCGGAAGGCCGTCCCAAAGTTTTTAAGTGGCGTTCCGCCTGACATCTGAGGCATCAGTCCGACCACCGTATTATGATACAGGCGCTTCAACCGATGCCTGTGGGGGGAATCCACTCTGCCTCTGAAAGGCTCAAGGAGGCCCTCGGGCAGAGGGCAGATCATAATCCCCAAAATGGAGGTGGTGCCGTGGGAATAACGATGCACCTTTCTGACAGCATTTTCATGTTGCTTCTTCCGTCATGAAAAGGGTGACGGAAAGGATCTTTTGAGGCACCTAGCAGGGACCCTATCACCTGTGGCCCTCAGCTACGATGCCTGCCACACGATACATGGATGTTTAAAAAGAGTATATTTCCTATTGCGGTTAGTGCTGCGGCCCGCAGAACAAGCCGCAATTAGAAACATACACTTTCTGACTGCTGTGAAGGCGGTTGCATCATAATTTGGGAAGCGGGACTGCCGACTCCTTGTCGGGCGGTCCTGTTTCCGACACGATACACAACACATTTTATTGGATTTGACAAATTACGTAATATCATGTAGTTAAGCACACATGTGATGTAAAAGAGCATATTATATAATGTTTGGTAACATCTCACAGTGCATTTGCAATCGTAACAGCATATGGGTGAAGGTCCGCATCAAGTACAACGGTAAGATAACGCTTACAGATAACATGCCTGTTCATGTGCAGTTGATTCTGAGTGCCCAACCCAGATTAATAAGGTAACAGTTAAATGTAAATACTAAAAAAAACCTCCCCCCTATTTACGGGTGCAGCAAACAATATTTGACTCCTTAAGAGACCTGCTCTGACGGTACAACACAAATACTGGGGGTGTTCATGGGCACCCATCTTGTCATATCATTGGAGGGTATACCTCGGAAATATGTTACTATAACCCATCTGGGTTGGAACATTGCATATATTAGCAATGAGAGTGGAGGAGCATATAGATTAGGTACTTGTAATTGACCCTATCCTCGTCTATTATAGCCCAGATCCTTGGGGCCATATTATTAAGAACGGCGATAACATTATCGCCGCTTTAGTGTCAGGAAACTGCTGCTAAAGCGGCGATAAGGGGCTTGATAATATGCCCTTGAGAATTCCAATAGAAGCCCAGGTTTTATGTCCTTCACACCAGAACCTAGGCTTCTATTGGAATTCTCAAGGGCATATTATCAAGCCCCTTATCGGCGCTTTAGCGGCAGTTTCCTGCCGCTAAACCGGTGATAATGTTATCGCTGTTCTTGATAATATGGCCCTTAGAGAGCTAGTAGTGACATGCTATGGGGTTGTAGAAGGGTCCAAATCTTTGAAGGACTCCAATAAGAGAGCCCAGCTCATTGCTATGGGTCTTTTCCGTAAGCCACAGTATTCTTCCCAATGGAGAGGCCACTCTCTGCCAAACACCAATGTTCCACCTCCTCTTTTCATGCGAGAGCTGTTGGTAGAGCTGCCGACTTCCACCTCTTGGTGATACTTCATTTTGCCAGAATGAGCGCCAGGTCTGCAAATCTAGCCAGCATTCTGTGGGCCTTCTGCTGTGGGTAGAGACCCAGAAGTCAACTTCTAGCTGTGTTTCATGTAGTACCCCCAACTGCCTCCTTCAGGGCTGTAGTGACCTGCCTCCAGTAGGTAAGCAAGGCCGGGCAGGCTCAGAGCATATGCATTAAATTGGCATCTTGCTCAGGACACCTCGGACATGCAGCTGTGGTGTTGGGTATAATGCAGTGTATCCTATGCGGTGTTAGGTAAGCACGCTGCATTATCATCTATTGTATAAATTTAAGTCCTGAGTTACGGGATACCTGCGTGGGGTAGTCTAATACAGTGTTCCATTCTTTGTCTAAGAGTGCTCTACCTATAGAGGGAACCAGATGGACCCTGCCGACATGTCTCTGGTAATTCCTGAAAAGTTCCAGCACATTCTGCGTGTTCTTAACACCAACATTGATGGGCAGAGGAAGATTGCGTTCGCCACCACAGCCATCAAGGGTGTTGGAAGGCGCTATGCACACATAGTGCTTAGGAAGGCTGATATCAACTTTAGCAAGAGGGTCGGAGAGCTCACAGAGGATGAAGTGTAGCGTGTTATCACCATAATGCAGAATCCCCGCTAGTACAAAATTCCTGATTGGTTCCTCAACAGACAGAAGGACATTAAGGATGGAAAGTACAGCCAGCTCCTGGCCAACGGCCTTGATAACAAATTCCATGAAGATCTGGAGCGTCTGAAGAATATCCGAGCTCACGGGGGACTGCGCACCTTTTGGGGCCCGCGTGTGCGAGAACAGCAAACAAAGACCACTGGACAAAGAAGCCGAACAGTAGGTGTGTCCCAGAAGAAATAAATCTACCTCTTTGCTTTTCAATAAAATGTCTTAAAAAAAAAGAAAAAAAAAGAGTGCTCTACCTATGTCTCTTTCCCACTTAAAAGGCAATGGCAATGGAGGCAAAGGCTGGTGTTTGTGAATTCCTCAGCATAACCAGCGGATCAAGTGTCTGCTGGTGCCCATCAAATATACTGAAGGAACCAGTTAATTTGTGGCGGGTTCAGCCCCATCCGGTGCCCAATACCGTTAGATGTATCTTACAAGACTAGCGTGTGTTATAAAAAGTGCCTCTGTGAGCCCCTGTTCATGTATAAAATCCACGTGATTGAGTAGTGTTCCATCCCTGAACAGTGCTGCCACCTCTGTCATGCCTGCTTGTGCCCACTGGGAAAGCCACGTTGCGTCAGTGTTCCTGTGGGGGTGGGAAGGCAGAGAAGTGGGATATTAGAATGTAAGCAGTGGTCTGTCCTGTGTATTTCAGTAATATTGGAGCCGGTGTTGGAGTTGTCACCACTGGGCACAACAACCTGTGAAGTCTCCCCTGGACAATCATATGGAGTGTTTAGGTTATTTCACGTGGATCCTTATATACCTGTATCCCCAAGTACTTAAAAGTAGTGGAAGCTACTGCAATCTCCTGATCGCCAAATGGAATGGCTTGCAGGTGGAAGTTATCCCTAAAGGGGAATGTATGGGATTTCCCGACATGTATGGCTTGTCCTGTGAGCGGCTCAAAATGTGCAAAGGTGAAGGATACTGTATGTAGGTTATCCTGCCCAGAGGAGACTTCCTGCAGGTCTTTGGTGTAAATCATTATGTCATCAGCATACAGCAACAGAGCATGGACCATATGGTCAATAGGGATACCCCATTCTACTGACTGAGTGCGTAACCTGCATGAGAGAAGCTCCAGCGCAAGCACAAGAGCATGGGGGAGAAGGGACATCCCTGTCTCGTGCCCCGCTGTATATTATAGGCCTTCGAGATATGTGCCCCAGTGTGTGCCCTGGCTGTGGGGAAAGTGTAACACAGAGACCTGGTGCTGGAGCCTTTCAATGGTCTCTGCCTGTTCCTTCCGCCAGGGTTCCAGGTCTCGCAGTGTCACTGTGTTGGTCTTCACTCTGTCTGCAAGCTTCTTGTGGTCTGCTCTGGTGAGGCTAACATCTGTAGTGAGGGACCCCAATTGTTGTTCCAGCACTGCACG
The DNA here is from genome assembly GCF_964204655.1 of Triturus cristatus. NCBI lineage: Eukaryota > Metazoa > Chordata > Amphibia > Caudata > Salamandridae > Triturus > Triturus cristatus. Next base: position 445,137,132 of record NC_140581.1, read on the forward strand.
AGACTCCCTACTGTCCCTCAGTGCTACATCTAGTTTGTCTTGTGGGGGGCTTGTTGTGGTGGGGGGCACCGAGTCCTCCTCTGTTCCCACTGGGAGGGTGTCTGCCCCGCTGTGTTTCCCGTGCATCAGCTTGTCTTCTTTTGGTACGCCCCATAGCGTGGTAAATGGCAACCCGGGGGGTTGTAGCAGGCGCTTAGTTGTGGGGCGTAATACTACTGCTTAGTGTCACTGACCTTGCACGTCCCTTCCTGCACACCCACGGGCGGATCTTGTAGGTCAAAATCCAGTTGAGTCTGCCAGCAAAGGTCACAGAACATGGGTGGTATTGAAGGCCCGGTGAGATTTCAGTTTGTTGCTAGCTGCGTAGCTGGAGAGTCACAACAGCCAGTGTGTACTCTCCACTTTGGTATTACACTCATTGAGAGTTGCAGCTGTTCGTGCAGTAGTGTTGAAGTCAATGCAAGCAGGACAAGCCTACCCCCTGGGGATTAACGTTGCCCACCAGGTCCCAGTGTCACACATCAGGCAATTTACATTATGTCACACACTGTGCCCCGCAAGGCGTTCTGCCCGCACGATCCCGGGCCCAGCTCCTTGTTCGGGGGGGGGGGGTGTGCATTCACTCTATAAGATACTGTGCTGGATCGTGCCACGAGACACACCGCAGCCCATGCCCCATTCCACCAAAGGACCAGGGGGCCTGTTCTGGTCTCTGTTCAGTGCCATTCGTGGTCCACGGTCTTCCTGCACCGCCCCTTGTATGCAGTGATTTTCAGCCCCAATCACTACTTACTGTAGGGTAATCGTCTGCACTGCCTCAGGCCGGCTGTCCGTGCGGTTTCAGAGCCAGGTAGGACAAGGCAGGCCCTCCGCCACCAGGCACCACTCAATTCGAAATAGTGCTCCTCCGACCTCAGTTTCTGGCTCCGGGTCGTCCCTTTTTATGTGTGCATGTGCCGCAGCCACGAGCTCCCACGGACTGCTTGTAGGTGACGCGGGCTCGACGTTCCACCATTGCCTGGCGAGCCCGATGGAGCGGGAGATTGTTCAGCCTTGTGGCCATGAATCGACTCAGAAATGAGGTTCCGGACGCCCATGGTGCCTGGCGTACTTTTCGTTGGGGCACCTGGGCGGATGGGCCAAGGAGGGTAATGATGTTCAGGGTCTGCTAGGGCCCTGCCATGGAGTTCTCCTCTCATGCGTCCGCCATCTTCGGTGATTGACCACCCTCCCCCCCCCCCCATGGGAAATTGTGCTTCTTGGGAGGGACTTTCCATGCTGTCCTTCATGAATTTCAGGCCAACAGCAGAAGAGATAGAGACCATGGTGACTTAAAAACTGGATGAGATTTCTTTAAATACATACATATGTTAACATATATTTGTATGTAATGGTAAAATGTACCTGTGGGTTTATTTTTATTTTTATTTTTATTTTTTAAAACTTTCTTTATTCAAATTTTACATTAAACATGTACATAAGTGACATAGGCTGTCAGCACTAGAGATAATAGTAGCCCATAACATATGAAAAGTTACAAGTTCCCAGGAGTCAACAATTTGGCCGGCATTGAGTCCAGAATAAGGGCCATTACGGCAAACATAGGCATTTGGGGGAGAACATGGAACGCAATGAATCGTGCACCCCCACCTGCCCGAGTAGAGTGTTGACGCGTGGCATCAGGTAGGACCAAATGTACCAGCATCGTCGAAGGCATCAGCTCCAGGCACAACATCATCTCGGAGCCCCACGCCCATCCCCAAACCAGACAGGACCCTCATCCCTTTGAACAACAATCAAGAACTCGTGGCGGTGTCCGTTTTGTCCCTGACAGCGCCTAAAGTGTCAACAGTGGGGTGTATCAGGAGATAATTCTTAAGTGGCCCCCAGACATCCACCGGTTTAGAGGCAGTAGGCAATAGCTCCGCATACATGAGCAGTGTGTCTTGACAATGTATCATGTCCTGAATCCAGTCTTTAAATTTGGGTGCCCTGCCTCTCCCCCATCGACATGCCACTAGTCTTTTTGCCAGTAGAAGGGCGACTGTAATAAATCTACGATACGGTCTCTTGATTAGCTTAGTGTACCCAAGTAGAGCCTGTGTAGGAGAAGGAGTGAGGGGGGTGTCCACCATTTCAGAGAGTCCCAGGAACACCTGCCGCCAATATCTATTAATATCCGGGCATCCCCATGCCAGATGGAGGAAATCTGCTGATGGTGCACGACAGCGCCCACATAAGTCGTCCTCTCGGAGACCAAACCTACGCATCTGAGCCGGAGTACAATACAGTCTGTGCAAGAATTTGTAATGAATGATCCTGAACCTGCTACTGGATGAAATCTGCTCTGTCTGTTGGCAACAGAAGCTCCAGAGGTCATCCTCCAAAGGCGTGCCCAACTCCTCCCCCCATTTAGTGCGTGCCCTACAAGGCTCGAGTTCGAGTGTGGTGTGAATCGTGTGGTATAGCCTGGAGACCGCATTTGCAGGGGAATCCGCCCGGAGCAGCTGGTGTAGTGGCTCTAATATAGGCGGCTCATCAGGGTACGTCTCGGTAATCGCCTGAATCCCACTGCGCAGCCGGAGATAAAGAAACGTTTCCATGGAAGTAGGGGACAGATCCCCACAAATGTGTGCTAGTGAGCGAAACAGGCCCTCATGATACAGATCACCCCACGTCTTGAGTTTAAGTTTGGACTGCATGTTTTTAAAAAGTTGTTCCTGTAGTAGAGGCATAGAGGGGTGATATGTCAATGGCAGCAACGGGGAATATACCAGCGCCATATGGAATTTGCTCGCAATGTGTCGCCAGGCAAGGATCGAGCTGGAAATCGCGGTCCGATACGCGGGCTGTGTCTCGGGTTTACTAAATAACGCCCCCTCCAGCGGGATGGGGTCCGCCAGCCAGTGTTCCACCGCTACCTGGGGCATGAAGGGGGGAGGGCGGATCCAATACTAAACGAACTGCGCCTGTGCGCAATGATAATAGAGTGCGAAGTCTGGCAAATCGAAGCCGCCTTTCGCGTATGGGCGGGTCAACAAATCCCAACTCAGCCTAGGCCTCTTGCCCCCCCAGACTAGCCGGATGAGTTCAGACCGCAGGGATGTGAAAAAAAACCTGCCTGGGTGATAAGGGATGTTGAGGAATAAGTACAGGAGTTTTGGGAGTATGACCATTTTAATAAGGGATGCCCGTCCCGCCATGGAGAGAGGGAGCGTGATCCATCGGGACACGCAAGTCTGAATATGGTCAAATGCACGACCATAGTTCAATCGCATTAGTTCCACCCGATCCCGGGATATCAATATTCCCAAGTAACAGATGTCACTGTCACACCACTTCAAAGGATAATCAGGGGGGAAGGGTTGTGGCGTTGCTGTAAGAGGGAAGATAGTAGATTTTCCCCAGTTAATGTGAACTCCGGACAACACAGAGAAACGTATAAATTCTCGCAATATGGGGTCCCTAATGTAAAGCGTGATGTCATCCGCATACAGGGATATCAGAACCTGCCTCTGGAAGCAGCGCAGTGCCTTGACTCGGTGATGTTGACGAAGCCGGGCCGCCAAGGGTTCAATGGCCAGGGAAAATAGGAGAGGGGAGAGGGGACACCCCTGCCGAGTGCCCCTCGATATCGCAAAGACCTTAGATATGCGGCCGTTAATACCCACCCTGGCCATGGGTTGACGATACAGTATTTCGATCCATCTCGAGAAGCCTATTGGGAAGCCCATATTACGCAGTATACAGAGGAGGTAGTCCCATTCCAGTGAGTCAAATGCTTTGGTGGCGTCTAAGAAGACTGCCACCATTGGCAAGTCAGGGTCAACGTTTTGCAGTATTGAAAAAAAAGTGCGTAGGTTATTTGAGGTAGCCCTGCCGGGGATAAATCCCGCTTGATCGGAGAGCACCAGCCCCTCCATCAGGAATTTCAATCGATTCGCCAGTACCTTGGTCAAGATTTTAGCATCACAATTGATCAGGGAGAGAGGTCGCTATGAATCGCAGCACGTCGGCGGCTTCCCAGGTTTGAGCAATGAGGTGATCAGGGCCTCCTGCATCGATGGCGGGAGACACCCGGATACCTGTGGGTTTATTGTTTTGTTGAATTAGGTGATTTAATTTGCTAAAACACAACAAAAATCAAAGTATCAGTGTATAATTATATTTAGAAATGTGGAAATATACAGTATTATGACTTCATTTGTTCTCGAAACAAAATGAATATGGATAAATACCAATAAAAAGGCCATAAAATAAATATGGATAAATACAGATGGAAATGTTGAATAAAAAAATACTATAAAACTGGGAGACCTACTTATTATATTTAATAAGGTGTAACTTTCAAATGGTAACAGATGCCCAGTTCATGTTTGGTGTCTTTGGAATTGTAATGAAAAATCCTCTCTTATGGTAAAGTCAGATTTTAAATTACAATTGTGAAAATGCCACTTTTAGAAAGTTAGCATTTCCGTGCCATAGCCATTTAGTGCCTACAGCCTGTCACTGAGTCACATGACTCGGTGTAGCTGACAGTTGGGCTTTGAGTATTTCTCCTAGACAGCCACTCGCAATAGAGAGCTTTGGTGTGCCTAGATGGGCCATCACTGGCAGGATGGGAAGAAGGAGATGGGCAAAGCCCTACTTAAAATTGGATAGACTGTGTCCTGCCTCGACACAAAGGGCTGCATACCCCTGTAGTTAGTCTGGAGCCAGGGCAGGGGAGGCAGGAAAATTGTGCACTTCAAAAATAAACCTCTAGAAGCTTCTCCCATTTCAAAGGAGGACCCAGGTCTAAATTGGACCTCAGACACCAACTCGTCAGTACACCTCTGGACCTGTTGAGTTTCTGTCAGATAGAAGGACTGCTGTGCTGTTGAAAAGACTTCAACTCTGCTGGGATGCTGCCCTGCTAGATTACTGCTTTGCGGGACTACTTCCTTGCTAGATAGCTGCCCTCCTATCTGAGAGGGATTGCACCTGTACCTGAACCCAGTACTCTCAGGGTGATTCCAAGGGCTAGTCTGCTTGCCTCCTGGTGAGAGCCACAGGGACATATCAGTCTCCCAAACACCAATAAGAGTACCCATGTCAAGCCTCTGACCCTAAGTGGTGCTTCTCAGGTCCTGCACCCTTGGTGTAGCATCAGAGAGAGCGAATTTAAGTTTGTGGGCTCTTTACACTACTACAATCGGCCTGTTGGTGGCAAAACCTTGTCACCTGCAAAAACCGCAGATGAGAAATTCCTTTAGCCCGAAACTTTGCGCTACAGCATCAACCGCTCACCGGGAATGCCACCGCGAAGCTCCATCCTGCCTGTCCGTGAAGACAAAATGATCTTCACCCTACATTGCCGACTGTCCACAACACCATGCCTGCCATTTGCACTACATTGATGACCATCCACAACGCTTCATTGCTCCTCACGGCCGCCTCCACTGCAAATGTGACTCATTGAGCTGGATTGAAAAGGTAACTTTTCAGCAGGACTAAAGGGGTCCCTGTAGGTGACAGTGTGCTCCATCGCAGTTGGCCTGAACTTGCACTACCAGATAGCCATGAGTGGTACTTTTGGCTTTTTGGCGCTATTTTCACTTTAATCTTTAAAATTGCATATCTCCGGGTCTACTGATTCTTCTTGTGTTGGTCTAGTTTTATTTATTGCATTTTAATCTATTGGTCTATATTGATGTGGTATTTTTCTTGCATTGTGTTTTCTTTTTATTATTTTTTTAAGTGCTGGATAAATACATTACACATTGCCTCTAAATTAAGCTTGACTGCTGTGTTCCAAGCTACCAGAGAGTGTATTGTATTGTATTTGTTTATTGTTTCAATTCACCAAAATTGATAACAAAAGAAAAAGGCTGGTTAAAGCGCACTCCGTCCAGACACTTTTTTAAGTTTAGATAAAACATGGTCATTTCATTTAACAAAACTGTCAATCATATATTAAACATAATAATTTCTTTAAAACATTCTGGTAGTTGCTACTTTAAGAAAAGGTGGGACCGCAAGATCAAGACTACAGTTTGTCTCTAGTCTTTAACTGAGTCGTTAAGTAACAGAACTTTCACCTTGTGGGCAAATTTCGCTAATCTTGCTAGTTCCATTGGGATCTCCAGCTTGAAGAGAAGTTTCATGGCATCTATGCAGGTACGTATCCCATATTTTAAAAACAAGGGTTTCAATAAAGTGCGTGACGTGCATGATTCAAACGGTGACATGTGCAGACCATGTGGGCCATGGATTCCTCATGCTGGTGGCACAATTTGAAAGTAGTGACTACCTCGGTTGAATTTGTCACCACTCCCTTTCTCCACAATCTTGCTGATGGTGTGCTCTTTTACCTGACAAAAGGTGATACAGCTCCGGTGCCAGATTAGTCCAATTCTCAGCCATGTTGCCAGCTGCGAAGTCAGAGAGTGGAGTACGGTTTAATTTGGGGTTTGCTTGTGCCTCTCCCTGACAAGGATTGTAATCGCTACTTGAATTTGTTTTCACCCCCTCAACCAGTAACCCAATTTCTCACAATCACTTAGCATTCTGAGTGTTCCTTTGAGGAGTCTTCAAGTTTCAATCAAGCAACAAAAAGTGGAAACCAATGCCTGCCAATCAACAGGTTCTTTACTATTACCCAATACCATTCTAAACGACTAGTACAAAAAGTAGTATGGGAACTCAAGATGGGAAGCCAAATGTAATACAGAATGGTCCTTCAATAGTGTCCAATGTGAGGATTTTTTTACAGGATTTAATAATGCAGGCCCCAGGACAGCCTTGTCATGTCCTTAATCCTTTAGCTACAGAGCATACGTCCTGAAATTTAGGTAATCAAATTATTTTCTCCCCCTTGAAGGAGATCTTACTTAATAGTTCAGGAATTCCATTAGTTTCTCAGTTACATAATAAATCTAGTAGTGTTACATCAGTTGTTGAAATGACTGATATTGTTCACATAGATTGTAAATCATCAAAAAATGATATGCCTACTGCGTTCATGCCCACAGTTACAATCATTAACTTCGGCTACAATTAAGTTAATCTCTTTTTCTATTAAATCTGATCCTTTTATTGCAAGCGTAGAGTTTCGGTACCCATTAGTTTCATCAATAATTCTGAATGATATTGATTTATTAAGTAGGAGGAGGCATGATATTTCTTCCATCGAACAACCATCTGTGTAAATAGCTCTACAACAACAGATATGAATATCTTCGCTCACAGCTTTTGATTACATAATAATGCTAAAGCTCCTAAGTCATCTATAACTCTTTGTTCATCCAAGTTGATGTTGATGGCAGAAGAGTCTGTACTAGCGGGTCTATAGGGTGGGAGCCGCTCAATGATGAGGTATCGAGGGCCTGGCTATCTGGACAGGTAAATACTAAAACAAAAAATAAGGCTTCTACGCTACCTTTTTAACAAGAGCTTCCAGCATCTATCTTGGAATTTAGCAACTTTTCATGGTGAAACTATTAACTTTCTAATGAGCCTGAAAGCATCTATTATTTGTGTACAGGAGACCTGGTGTTTAAATAAATTTGAATTCAACAACTTCTATGTAATCAAGAGCCTTGCACTCCATTCCAATAAAGGCCATGTGAAGGTAGGTTTAGCTACACTATTATCAACATTGTACAGATTGAACTTTGTCTCTCCAATAGGTCCAATTAATTATATTCAATGCATAAAATGATAATGCAGGACCACAACTGTTGTAACAAAAAATCACTTCTTCTATTTAATCTTCATATACTGCCAGGTAAGGAAAATGACTCGCTGCTGGTCAGCTCTTTCGTGCCTATGGAAATGGAATAATTCCTGTGGAACATTCAGGTTTTCAATCTAAATGCTCTGTACCGGATAACACTGCTTTTGTAAATTGTAAATCTCATATAATTTATACTGCTTTTATCAACTCTTCTACAGCTTTTGACAGAGTTGAAAGACCAATTTTATGGATCTTCTAAGAGTAATAATTGCACTTCATACTTCTACATGGTGCAAACTTTTAATGGGTAGGCATAAAGGATTATCCCAAGATAGAAACAGGGAATGCATTGAATCAGGGATGTATATTGGTACCACTATAATTTCTGCTGTTTGTGCACAGTTTGCATTTGCAATTTACACAACTCAGAAACTTTCCCCATAGATCAGGAACTAAGTCCTTGTACTTTTTGATGTATGCTCATGCTGTGGCTTTATTTGATTTGACCCCGATAGGCCTGCAGAGAAACTTGGAAGCACTATTTATGTATACAGGAAAGCATCATCTTAGAATATCACAAAAACTAGGATATTAGCTTCAAGGGGGAGAAAACAACATAACCTTATTGTTGGTCTTTGGGTTGTGAGACATTTGATCAAGTTAATTCCCACATTTATCTTGGCAGAATTGTTTCTCACACCCTTGACAGCAAACAGCACTTTAATCAGAATGGTATGAATGCATTAGCCCATGCAGGTACATTAATTTTTTTTTATAAATCTTTGGGGACAAGACATTTTTCAAGTCCATCCATCTAAAGCTATGCCCTAGAACACATACCTGTAGCAAACTGGTCACATCTTAAATACAAGGAAGTCTTGTTCAGTTAGTACTGCAATTTCTGTACAGGCCCATGCTTAGAATTAGGTATTACCAGAACATTTGATATGTCAGTTGAAAAATTAATAAGAAGGACATATAGCCTAATGCATGAGGATGGGGAACTATTAAGACATGAAGATTTATTAGTTCCGCATAAGTAAATTAAATTTGCACTAAAGGAATTAAATTGCACCTTATCTTGCATGGATTCGTGGATCCCTGAGCAGATGTGCCGATCTATGATTAAACCAAGCTATCCTAAGACTAAGTTTTGCAATAGATGTTGAACACTGTAGTAGCCTAAAAATGCATGTATATTTTATCAACAAAGTAACCTGTAGCAAGAAGCAGGATTATCTGTCCTTGTTCCTTGATCATAGTGCGAGAAGGACGATATTACTACTATGGTTAGGTAACCTTCCTCTTAGATTTTACATAGGTATATGAGCTGACCAGGAAAGTGACCCTTTAAATGTCAACTATTCAATAGGATCTAAATAATGTTGCCTTCTCCATCTGGCACTTGCTGAACCTCAGAAGCAGTTTTTAATACCATTTAATTACAGATTTCATTAAATTAATATGGATGAATTTCTGCACCTTATACTGTGTGCTCCAAGTTAATATTTGTGTTTTAATCTATTTAAATTTGTAAAGAGTGTTTTGAAGATATTTTAATAGGACAATGCTATAATTGTTTTAGTTATCCTTCTCCTCTGTCACGGACATAGCTACCATCGTAGTCATACCCAAAGTAAACTCTCCCCCACCCTCATGTACTCAATACCGCCCAATTTCACTCATTAACACGAGGTTAAATCTACGCAACGATCCTCGCTACACGTATGAAACAAGTGCTCCACACCCTCATACACCCTGACCAATGTGGTTTCATGCCACACCGCAGCACATGACACTGTCTCAGATGCCTACATGTAGCCCTCGCCCACCGTAGTCTCATTTCGCCATACCTGGCCCTAGTGCTGCTCGATTTCGAAAAGGCTTTTGACATGGTTAACTGGCATTACCTTGGGACCGTGTTGGAAAAGGCAGGTTTTGGTCCCTACTACTAAAGAATGGTGAAGGTTCTTTACTCATCTCCATCAACCAGGGTTCTTATAAACGGAGCTTTGTCGGATGCCTTCCCGGTCGCAAAGGGAACCCAACAGGGATGTCCACTTTCCCCTCTCCTCTTTGCCCTCGCGATCGAGCCTCTGGCTTTCCTCATCCGGATAGATGACCAGATACAGGGGTGGTGCTGGCAGGATCGCCTTATATACAGATGACATCCTCCACTATTTGGCTGACCCGACCCATTCCGGACCAAGATCCCTTCAGATCCTCCATTCTTTTGAGAGGGCATCGGGCTTATGTCTCAACCCGGCCAAACCCACTGTGGTGCCTCTCCATGTCTCCAGAGAATGCGTGGCTTGGCAAACAACCATCCCCTTGTGAAGACTCTTTTTCACATACCTCGGTATCTGGGTGGAGCTTCTCCCTGAGCTGACCTGGTCCCTCAATCTCACCCCACTCCTCAAACATACAAAAGGTGACCTTCGTTGATGGCAAACTCTTCCACTTAACCCCCTCAGTAGGGTTGCTCTCTTCAAGATGATGGTTCTTCCCCGTCTCTTGTACACCATTCAAAATCTTCCACCCCACATCCCTCACAGCTGGTTCTGCGACTTAGAAGGGGTAATCATGACCTTCCTTTGGGGTGGTTTGAGGTCACGTCTGGCCCTCACAACTTGTCAACGGGCCACATATGAAGGGGGTATGGGGATGACGAATCCCTTTTTGTACTACTTAGCCCCCGCCTTCTGGTGATCCATGACTGGTTTAACGGCAGATGGTTGGATCCAACTTATTGACTGGAACTGGAGAGCCTTTGATTCTCACAAGTCCAGGCCATGCTTTATGGGGCCCCATTTCCTCATGCTCTACAAATAGTTACCCGTACAGTTCTCCTGGCATGGCGCTCCGCGCTGTGACACATTTACTGGGATGCTAAACTTTCACTACAAGCACTGTTGTGGCACAGCACTTGGCTGCAGGAGGTTGCAACACTAACAGGGTTCCAGAAATGGGATTTGATCGGTATAACTTGCCTGGGAGATATATGGAAGCGAGAGCACCTGTCCTCCTTTCGGGACCTACAACAGGAATACTCCTTACACTCCACTCAATTCTTTGGATACCTTCAGCTGCAACACGCCCTAGCCCTTCACATGCCTGACCACACGGCAATCCCTGAATTTAGCCCACTGGAGGCCAAGCTTCTCATGGAGAACTTGGGAAAGGGGGGAATATCATAAATTTATCGTTCCCTGATAAACAATACCCCATCCACACTAGAACCTCTCAGCTCGCTGGGATCGCTGGCTTGATCCTCTAGAGGAGAAAGACTGGAGAGATGCTCTGATGGCCCCTAGAACACTCACTATATCAGCCAGGCTCCACCTCATTCAAATCTACTACCTTCACTGCGCATTTCTTACCCCAGTGCGGCTCCACAAAGCGGGTTTCCTCTCAACTCCACAATGTCCGCGCAGTAAGGCAGAGCCAGCCGACTTTTACCACATGGTCTGGTCCTGCGCCATCCTTTCTAAATGCTGGGTGTCAGTTGTATCTGAACTGAGTGGCATACTGGGGGGGGAGGTCCCTCTCAATCCCCTTGCCTTTCTCCTGGGGATGATAGAGGGGCTGGATGGCCTCTGTGCTGACAAACTATTTCTAGGAAGAGCCATTCTGATAGCCAAAAGAGAAATTGCAGCGGCCTGGAAAGAGTCAACATCTCCCTCTATGGCAAAATGGCACAGGGGTGTAGACTGGTGCACTGTCCAAGACAAAGCTGTATATGAAGCAAGAGGGTGCCCGGCTAAACATGAGCGTATATGGGGCAAGTGGATGGGACCGCTGGATTGAGTATCCGCAACACGGGTGGGCTCACTCTTAAACAACCAGATGGGGGAATCCACTTGTAAATGTATTAAAATATCTGATATGTCAAAGTGGTGCTATGTTTACTTTGTTGTTTAAAATGCCAATAAAATTGGTTATAAAAAAAAAAGATTTTGTTTTATTCTGTATTTGTTTATATTTGGATTGTTGATTTCTGTTAAAGTCTAAATCAATCATGAATAAACTTGAACTTAATATCTGCCCATAAAGAAGACCACATGTTCTGTTAGAGTCAGTGGATACAATGTATGTTTATCACTTTTTGAGACTCCAAACCTATTGAAAATCTCCATGTGGTTGATATCCTTACATTCAAGTAATTCCCGGAATACGATAACTGAGGCTTTTTTCCACACTCGCATGGGGAGACAAAGTATCATCTTTTGTGGCATGTAATGATACAGTAATTTCCCTCTGGGCTATCCTCTCCAGGCTTGGAGCCAGCCACCCACCTTAACATTCCTTATGATGTGTATAGTTTGTAAAAATAAAGTTTTGCTCTGTTCACCATTAGTTCTGGGGTTGACATGAATCATCAAAGGAGGTGTGCCCCAAATATGCTGTTATGCAAGAGTTTAACCAAGAGTTTAACCAGAAAACCTGCATGTGCTGGGCTTGTTTGTGTCTATCTCCAGGCTAGAGAGGTGAGTACTCGCATACCCTTCTAAATTACATGCTATTCAATGAGGTAAGCATAAGTGGATGTTGGGGAATTTCATTAAAAACTCAGAAAGTTTTTTTCCATAATGTGTCCATGAAGTGTCCTAGCCAGCTTTTCAGAGGAGATATTCACCATGTGCAGATTGATTTTTTTATGGTGTGCTAAATATTACAACATTTTATTTTACTATATGTTCATACATTTCTGGGGCTGATACATGTCTCCAAAGATGGTGTAAGACAAATCAGCTGTTCTGAGAGTTCAGGGTTCACCTTCCCCATCGGAAAGTTCCAGAGTGAAAAAGAATAAATCTCAACCTTTGAAAATCTCATGCAAAAATATATTTTTGCCATGTTTCATTACCTGCCAGTCAGAGGGAGGGAGACTTTCCGTCCGCCATTATATTCATCATTATAACCATAAATAGAGGATATATTCCTAAATTCTTTAGATTACTACCTGCCACTGGAATAAAATCGCACCATTTATAAGTGAATTATTCATAATGTATTGATAGACACAAACAATACATGACACATGGGTATAAAACGACCTGTAAAAAGGACCCAATATTCTGTATGGGCATAGAATTTCAGGACAACGTTTTTCTGACGGGGATCTGCGATATATACCTGTCTGAGTGAGAAACATAAGACTTTGAGATAGAGAAAAGACACTCGACTACGGATGTGGCTGAAAAATAGTAATTTTATGCAGCTAGTCAGAAACGTTCAATTGTAATAGTTTGTTAAAAGCAAGCAAATAAGCACCATGTTATTTCAAAGTTAAATATCTTTAATGGACTAACTCTTGTTTTATGAACCTAGCTTTCGAGGCAGAGGGGTAGATCACAAAACATGTATTAAGGGAAGGGCATTCCTGAATGTTCTTCAGGGCAGTGCTTGGTGCAAACTAGTTTTACCACTATAATATGAAAGGAGGTTTTAGTGTATGATACAGTGTGCCAAGAATATGTGTCCTCATTTGTTGTGTTGAGTTATGTTGTGGTGTGACATGCTGTGTTGTTTTTTTGTGCTGCATTATTCAATTGTGTTATTGTAGTGTTGTGGGTGTAATGCTGCATTTTGTTTTCTCGATGTGTGCCCTGTCACCTTTTTATTGTGCTATTTTTGTTTGTGCTATGTTATAGTGTTGTCTTCTGTAATTACTTTAGAGATGTCAACAGATGATGTTTCATTCCAGCCTAAAGCAGCACATTCCTGTAAAGTCCCCGTGACATACAATCAAGCACAGATACAAGCGATCATACCTTCAAGATGCAGTGCTGTATTTGTATCTGTACTTTTCGTCTGGCTGGCCGTTACTCTCCCTGAGGGGTGGTTTGTCTGCATTAATGTGATGAATTAGAATTGAATGCTGATTACTTTATACTCCACTGGGCTTAACTATTTAAAACGATAAGGTACATGACATGTTCTATTGCTATCTCAGTACATAAAGCTATGACCAGGAAGAAACAGACTGCATTCGAGTTCTGCAAAACATTTCCAGACGGTTTGTGCCATTAAGACTGAACGGAGCAATGAATAAGTCATCCATCAAAATAAACACACATGCCTGCTCTCGCAAACAATGCCACACACTCTCCCTCTTTATCGTGCACTCTACCACTCTCAACACACTCTCTCTTTCTCTCACACACACAAACACTCACACACATGCCTCTCTCACACACACTCCCTTGCTCTGCCGTTTTTCTCTAGTTCTCTCAGAAATGCAAACACACTCTCCTCTATGTTTCAAGATCTGTCTCGCTTTCTGCCTGTTTGAACATTTGCCACAGACCTTAAAGTTCTCGTTCTCACCTTGAGGTGTACAAAGGCCATGTTTAGAGTTCTGGACTTTCTGCTGGTGGAACTTCCTCCTGCTCTCCCATTGGGTCCTCAAAGGTGCTGAGTATATTCCACCAGGCTTGATAGTATGAGCGTCAATTCACCAAAGTGTCAGGGTGGCGGAAGTTACATCATATAACTTCCATTTTTTCCATTGGCATCACAGGAAGTGATGTCAGAAGCAATGATGGTGAATCGTCCCAGGATGTGATATCAGATGACCATAATCCTAATGAAATCACAATAACGGACAATGCTGAAATTAAGAGACTTTTAAGCACACAATTATGTACTAAAACAAGTTACTAACATAGATAAATGCCCATTGTGCTGTCATAAATGCCGGCGAGGAATGTTGTCGGCTCCTCGCGCGCCTGCCCAACAGGAGGAAACTACACTTCCCAGCGGGCAAGGCGCATGCACGGGAGACGTTGTGACGGCAATTCCGGCGTTGTGATGCCGTTTCCGGCGCCAAACCCGTAAATGTGGTTCCGAAGCAGAAGACGGAGCCGGATATTCCTTTTGTGTCCTGTGAGCCTGCGTCCGTAGAGCCTTCGTTCAGAGATCCTTGGTCCCGAGTACAGTAAGGGTGCAAACGCACCGAGACCTCCTTTCACCATAAGGTTACTGACAGAGTGAGCGTGGAACTGTAAACAGCCCAGGGCATTCTACGTTCGTGCATTGAACGTCGTGGGTGTTTCGAGCAGGGGGAGGCAATGCTTGGCAAATTCAGCTAAAATGCATACACGAGTTGTGTGCCCTGAATCTGAGTGAATGCGGACTTGGAATTTGAGAGGTCAGCAGTGTTAAAGTATTGGCCGTGCCTATAATGTGTATCTAACACTGCCCGCACCACAAGAGAAAGCTTGTAAACAGTAAAGCACTTCTGGGTGGAGCACTGAGAGCCGAAGCCGGGTTTCGAACCGGCAATGAGATAGTGCAAACAATATTGAGATTGCCGAAGCCGTGTTGAGAAACGGCAGAGATATCAAAGCACAGCTTGGTTTATGTTCTTTGGAGGAATGAGTGTCGTCAATTTGTTATACTCTACGAGTATTGTCTGTTCTATGTACTGTCGTATATGACCTTTTGTGTTTTGAGCAATAGGGGCTAGCTGAGCAAGGCTCGAGACTCCTGGTGAGGCATCGTACTCTGAAGCTTAGGGTATCTGCTGGCCGTGAAAAAGAATAGAACAGAACCTCAGCCTATGCATGAGATAAATGAAATCCGGTGTTTTCTTTTCTTTTACAGGTATGAAAAACACAGGTTAGGATATACCTAGAGTTCCTGTACTGTAGCCAGAAAACAAATAGGTGCAGTGGTCTAATTGTGTGTTTCTGTTCGCAGGTCTCCCTCCCCGCAGTCCCCATCCTTTCCTTCCCTCACTTGATCCGATCAACCTTCTGTGCTGTCATAGCAGTCGGAATTGAGACGATCAAGAGGTGGAACCCCTTGTGCAACAAACCAACTCCGAAGTATCCAGCGGACTCCACGTAAGAGCTATCGGAGCTGACATGAATATACCACCTATATGCTAAATAAGGAACTGGCATGATAGGAATATTATACATTTTTATTTTTTATTGCATGAAAAATAACGTGCTTATTGCAAAAGGAAAGTATAATTCCACTAAAATGCAAAATAACACTGGCAAGCCAAATTATCTAGAACTCAAACTCATTATTTGATATTTTCTATAGTATCTACCTTAAGCTTAAAATGTATTTTAAAACTACAGAAAGATTCACAAAAAGATTTAGAAAACATATAAGGTTTTGTCCACCTGTATTTCTTTATGTCGACCATTGAGAACAATGGAATTGATATAAATTGTTCCTTAACGATTTTTGATGGGCAGCACTTGAAAGCCATTATCACTCACTACAGCACATAGGGAGGTTTTCTTTCAAACACATACATTTCACAAGAATAAAAATCAGCAACATCTTGTAAAAATGTGTATTTGTTATTTCATTTTTAAAATTTGATTCAGCAGAATAGACATTTCACTGCTGTATACCTATTTGTTTGACCAAACGAATTCCAGCCTCGACTGCAGAAAGTAGGCAGAGCGCGTATAGCACCTTTTAACTTCTGTTCTGTTCTTGGCATTGCCTTTTCCACCTCAGAGAAAAGGGTTTTCAAAGGCAGAGTCACGGGTCCCAAGCAGCAAGTCAGGCATCTGTGACCCCTGGTAACCCCTAAATGACATCCATGATTAATAGAGGAGGATTTGCCACCTATTCTGGAGTAGCTGATTCCCCACAATTACACCCATTACTCTGTCATGAAAGTGGAATTTTTATTTCACCCTATGGTGAAAGTGGAGTCTGTTCTCAGAGTCCGACCTTTTGCATCTGGTAGCTTCGCACAAGAGCATTCACTGTGAAAGATGTGCGGCAGTGTAGGTGTGGCACTAACTTCTAAATATAACTAGCTTGACTGCAAACCAGAGAAGGCACTACATGCACGGGTATGGTAACCCCGCCCTTTCAAGTTAAGAATGAGACGCGCAGTGTAGTTCTGAGACACTGAGGAAATACAAGGACTGCTGAATGACGACGGGTTTCCATTTTTTACATGTTGAATGAAGTGGAGATAATCGTCAAAGCTGACTCCCACGTTTTGTAACTAAGGAAATGGCCCTGTGTGAGGGTCGGTCATTATCTATAGACTAAGGCCAATAGAATACCAACAAGGTGGGCGCTGGGACGTTGATGAGCAAGACCTACATTTTGAAGGCATTTGGGCAAAAACCTGAGATCTACATCCATAGTTAGTCTTGAAAGAGGCAGTCCATTACCTGCCTGCAAGATATAGGGTTGTTAGGGAATCTGAGACGTAGCAGAGTGCAACCGCATACTCATATGAGAAATTGTTATGGTTGTCGAAAAGCACGGGTCTCATATAAGAATTTAAATGGATTGTGGTATGTTAGAACCAGTTGAGCCCCACTGCTGTCCAGTTCTATGGAGTTTCGATGTGGGATCCTTTTCATATTGTCTCTTGTCTCCTGCTCAGTCATCCCATATCCATCACATGGTCTCCTGAAGTGCGTCAGTTTGATGGTGGAGTTTGGGGAATCAGCGGTGTGCTTCCCAATCCCCGTAATGCCAGGTGTAACAGTTCAATTCTTGCAGCAGGTGGAGTGAAATATATGCTCCCAACGTCTATAGGATCTAAGATGATGTTGCTCTGCATGGGTCATGGGGGTGAGAACTCTGACACCGAGATGGCAACACCAAAGGTTTCTAGCCCCAGATGGCTTTGAGGTCAGGAGTACCGTATATTTATGTGTGGAGTCCCCAAATATACTGGATATTTGGTAGAGCTGATGCATAGGCTGGGGTGGCCGTGGAAGTGCTGGAGAGAGGCTCAATCTGGTCCTAGAGCAGGACTCGTGATAGGTCTAACAGGAAGAAGAAGCCTTCACGACACAGTGAACGTAGGAGTTATGAGCTGAACAGTTTGCACAGTTTTGCCCTAGGGTCTCTATTTGGTCGTCACTTGCAGAGTGACTCCGCAATTTAGGATTTGCCCTTGGCACACCCACCTACAAGCCACAAACCCTTTGGAGTGAATGTAATCTGAAATGGGCAAAGATGATTAAGGGAAGAAAGAGCACAACAGAAAATTGTTATTTACCCCCCAAACTACCCTCCAAAACTGGAGCAACCAGTGGAGATTTGGCTGCATCCCAAGCTGACCTCATTTGATGAGAATAACTCTCTATGGCAGCGATTGAATAATTGCAGAACACCATCTAGAACATAAAAACAAACATTACATCCATGAAGAGCAAGCTGGATGCCATACAAATGAAGCATGAGGCTCATGAGAGGAAAATGCAGGAGGTAGAAAGTTAGGAGGAGAACACAGCCTTACGAGTGTAAACTTTATGTAAGAAACAGGAATACCTACAGAACTTTAAAACTTGTGCCACCACACCGATCCTACTGTTGGAAAGTTGACCATTTGGAGAATGTGACAAGAGCCTGAAACTTACCCGTCCTGGGATTTTAAAGCACTTCTGGATGGTTAGGATCTAAAAGTGTAGAGGTCTTCTTAAGAGTCTGAGGAGTTTGTTTTTGATAAACGAAAAACAATGACCCTGACACCCTGGGTATCTTCCTTGGTGTCGAGGTCATTTTTATGCTTCTTTCTGTTTGGGACTACTAGGGATTTCCTGGTGGTCCTTCACTGAAAATATTAAGCATTGGTCCGTCTGATCTAAACAGAATGGACAGCCTGATGCACAACTCTGTTGGGCCATCTGTGCAGGGACCCACTGGCAAAGTTAGCAGGGGAATCACTGAAGGAAACTTGACAGCCCGGTACAAATATAAATACAGTGGATAGATTGTCAGATTGTGGCAGAGTACCCTGTTTGCTAAACTCTAAATCAGAGCCTTGGTACTTTTACAGGATTAAAGTTTGGAAGATTGAAACTAATCCCCCATCGCAGCCTGATATATATTTTTATCTGGAGCACGTTGAAG
This sequence comes from Triturus cristatus, assembly GCF_964204655.1. NCBI lineage: Eukaryota > Metazoa > Chordata > Amphibia > Caudata > Salamandridae > Triturus > Triturus cristatus. The sequence goes on from NC_140581.1 coordinate 445,155,706, forward strand.
CCCACTGAGAAGGTTTCAAGGAATGGTAGCATTACCAAACGGTGAATCAGGTTTCCGTGTAGGCCAACAATATAAAGTACGAATTTGGATGAGATTACAGATGTTGGGAGCATTATTTACTGCTAATTTAGCATTCAGTAGGACACCTCTGTAACGTGAATGTGTCAAGGCCTGCTGGTAGGAGGACTGGAAGAGTTGACAAGTTACAACAGAATGGAGACTAATCGATTTGCCAACACCAGTAACGGGGAACTTTGGTTTCCAGAATACAATAATGTACTTGAAGCCATCATTCCTGCCTGAGTACCTGTTCAGACAGTCAGAAGAGGCAGTCCCTGAAAGGCAGTGGGCATCTTTTAGGCATTTGGAGTAATGGAGGAGTTTAAGGTGGATAGGAGAAGCCAAAGGTGATTGGCAGCTCTTTTTTTCTTTTAATGGAAAAGAGCATCCTTTTAATGTCCTCCGTGAAAACAGTGAATTCTGAGGTTAACTCTATTTATTTGCTTTTCAACAACAGGGATCGCTGAAACTCAGTTTGGTTTCGTAACAGCCAAATCTGAAATTTGTTTCTGTTTTGAACTCATTATGTTTGTATTACTTTTAACCTGAAACAAGAGTTTCTCTTAGTTATTCTTTTTTGCCTATTTTGCACTGTCGATTTCAATTTTGTTACCCACAAGACAGGTCAAGGCTTTTATTCCAGAGTATTGATTTTGGTCTCTTGGTAACGCTTCTTCATGTTACTTGTGTCTGCCATATTGGTAGGACTTGTCTCCTATGCCTCGGTTGGCTATCTAGTTAATGGCTCAAACTGTGCATTTAAACGTGCCCGCAGTGACTGGGAAACATCCGTTACAACGCGGTCTTTACACCGCAATACGTTTAGAACGTGGCCATTACACCGCAAGTTGTTACAACGCCTTGCGCTGGATGGCGCTATCCACTAAGGAATAGTAAGATTTACTATTCCAACACCTTCCCTACTGTTACATAGGCTGGAGTTGGAGTAGTAAATCATACTATTCTTTTTTTAGTTTAATATGCTTTATTGTAACATAAGAAACAGTAGCAGAATATACAACATAACTTCTAAAATAAAGTAGAGTAGGTAGACACAATCACAATAAAAAGCATTTTAAAAAATTTTAAAGGGAAAAAGAAGAAAAAGAGGGGAGGGGGGAAAGAAAGGGAAAGTAGGAAATACTAAATATATTCGTAGCTACTAAATAAATATTATAACATTATGCTCCTAAAAGAATACATAATATAAGGAAAAAATTAACTACTAAGTAAAAATACTATCTGAAAGAGAAGGAAAGATAGACAAAGAGGAGGGAATTCAAGGGGGTTGGAAATTTTCTGAGCGACAAATAGAAACTTTATGAAAAGAAACTGTATTTATAAAACTTGCATTTAAATAATTAGTTAATGGCAACCAAAAGACATCTCTATTCACATGAGCATTAAATTGGGAAGCATAAGCAACATCTAATCTGTGATATTGGCATACAGTGTTCCACCATGACTTGAGTGAGAGTTTGGTCAAACACTTCCAGTTCATCGTATTTTGTTGAAATGCTAAAGCCAACATAAGATCAAATAATCGTTTGTTGGAAGAAGGCAGGGAAATGGATTGTGAGAGGCTACCCAGAAAAAGAAGGGTATTAGACATGGGGAGTATGGATCTGAAAAATGGTAGATAAACGGGTCCAAATTTGGTTCCAAAAAGAAATTGCAGGGGGACATGAGAAAAGAAGATGTGAAATATCTGCTGAAGGAGAATCACAGGACCAGCATTTCTTATCATTAGTGTGTGCAAAATTTGCTATAGAAGTGGGAGTGAAATATAATCTGTGATATAGGTAAAACATGGATTGAGTGGTGGAAGCAGATCTTAAAATCTTTAACGACTGAGCCCATAACTTGTTCCATACCTCAATGCTCCATTGGAATCCAAAATCAGATTCCCAAGCTAGTTCAATCTTAGATTTATCACGATCAGGATTTGTGGTAAAGAAAAATGTATAAATTAAGGAGGCTTTCGGGGTTAATGTTAACATTTTTAATAATGAGTCCTGCATGATGGGCGGATCTTCGGAGGGAAGGGAATAAAAAATACTAAGAAGTAATTCCATAAGGATAGAAAATTTATATAAAAAAGAATGAGGACATTTAAATGTAGACTGAAAAATAGGAAAAGAACAAGAAGTACCATCGAACAGATCTTTAACCCATGTAATGCCTTTTGTCCTCCAAGAGGACCAGTTTAAGGGTCTGTTATTAATAGTTATAAGGTGATTATGCCACAGAGGAAACACAAGAATGTATTTCTAGATATTATTTTTGGTTGAGTATGTGATTTTAACAGAGAACAGGTGTGCTTAAACAAAGGAAGGGATGTGAGGGCATTTTTAGCAGTAAAAGAAAGAACTTCCACGGGGGAGAAAGGGGTAAGTAAGCAACGTTCAATTTTAACCCATAAAGGAGTAAATGGAGAGGATTCCGTGAGAAGCCAAAAGGAAGCTTGTTTTAAACTAAAAGCCTTATGGTATAAACGAAAATCAGGAAAATTGACTCCACCTACAAATTTTGGTTTCCTAAGATGAGTTAAAGAAATTCTAGCTTTTTTATTTTTCCAGAGGAATTTAGAGAGGAGAGAGTCAATATTTTTAAGTAAAGAAGCAGGGATATGTAGTGGAATCATAGAGAAATAGTATAATAAAATAGGAGTAATCATCATCTTAATGGAGTCGAGTCTGCCCCACCAGGAGAGAAAGAGAGGATTCCAGGAAATGAAGAGTTTTGAAATACGGTCCAAAACCACATCTAGGTTTATTTTCACCGAGTTGGTAATAGAATTCGAAAACCAAATGCCAAGATATTTAATTTTAGAACTGTTCCAATGAAATCCTGTGGATTCAAACTGCTGATTGAGACAAAATTTAGTAAGAGGTAAAACTTCTGTTTTGTCGGAATTGATCTTATAACCTGATACTGCTGAGAATTCAGAAATCTCCTGTAATAATGAGGGAATAGAGGAATTTGGATTAGAAATAAAATGTAAAATATCGTCAGCATAGGCCGATAATGTTAGATGATGAACCCCATATGGAAAACCAAAGATAGAAGGATTTTGACGGATACGAGAAAGAAAGGGTTCAAGAGAGAGAACAAACAGAAGGGGGGATAATGGACATCCTTGTCTAACGCCACGATGAAGTAAGAAGCGTTGTGAGATTTGCCCATTAACGATAGTAGAGGCAGAGGGGGTAGAGTAGAGGAGAGAAATAAGAGAAATGAATTTAGTACCAAAACCGTGCCTGCGGAGAGATTTAAACAAAAAGGACCAATCTACCCTATCAAATGTCTTTTCCGCATCAATGGAGATCGCCGCTAGAGGGAAAGAGAAAGAGGGGGCTTTATTGAGAACATTGAAAAATAAACGTGAGTTATCAGAGGTTAGCCTTCCCTTAACGAAACCACATTGCTCAGGACCAATTAAATGAGGAAGGAAAGATTCTAGTCGAAGAGTTAAAAGTTTAGCATAGATTTTATAGTCAACGTTTATTAATGAGATGGGGCGATAATTTTTGCAACATTTGGGGTCTTTACCTTCTTTATGAATCAGACAAATTGAGGCTTCTAAAAAGGTACCACCTGCTACCCCCGTGGAACAGAAATGTTGGAGGAGTTTAAAAAGTTTTGGTAATAATAAGCTAGAGAAATGAAGATAGAATTCTACAGAAAAACCGTCAGGACCAGGAGATTTATTTTTCTTTAGAGAATTCAAGGAGGTGGAGATTTCTTGTATTGATAGATCTATGTCTAAGGAGGCCAAATCAAGATCAGAAGATGGGGGAGGAGGGATGTTATGAAGGTAATCATCAATGAGTGAGTCAGATGGGGGTGACTCAGGGGTATATAGGGCACTATAGAACTTAGTAAACTCAGCGGATATGTCCTGATCTTTGAAGAGAAGTTTGCCATCGGATGAGTGAATGGATTCAATTGAAGTTTTTTCTTTCCTACATTTCAGATAATTAGCAAGAAGAGAGCCAATTTTATTTCGACCTCCATAGTATCGAGCGCTACTGCGAAGTAAAGTGAATGAGGCATTATTAGTGGAGATTTTATTAAACTCCATCTTAGCGCATATAAGGTCCTGAAAGATAGATTCCGATGAAGAAGTATAGAATAAGTGTTCTAAATGTTTAATGGAGGACAACAGGGCTTTATGTTTAACGGAGGACTGTTTCTTTTTCTTAGAAACAAAGTCAATTATAAACCCACGGGCTGATGCTTTAAAACTGTCCCACACCGTGACAGGAGATATAGAGGGATCTTCGTTAATCGAGAAGAATTCTTCAGCAAAGGAAATAAATGAGGAGGAGAAAATTGGATCTCATAAAAGATAGTTATTGAATCTCCATCTAGATGCTTTAGGGCGGGGAGGGAGTAAATCAAAGTCGGCGATTACTGGAGCATGATCTGAAATTAGAATGGGCTCAATCGAGGAAGAAATGAGGTTTTGGGCCAGGGATTTTGAAAGAAAAATGTAATCAATCCGAGATAAGGAACCATGAGGAGGGGAAAAGAAGGAGAAATCTGAGTGACCAGGATTACATAACCTCCAGGCATCTATTATTTGAGTCTGTGAAATAGTGTGGAGAAATTGTTTATGTGTTTTAAGGGGAATAAAGCGGACTTGGGATTTGCGATCGATAAACGGGTCCATAACTTGGTTGCAGTCACCACCTAATATAAAAAATTCGTCTTTATGTTGAAAAAACGTATCTGTGATGGCAGGCCAAAAAATGGGGTCAGGCTGAGTAGGGCCATAAATGTTAAACACAGTGAGAGGAACATTATTAATTAATAATTTGACTAGAACCCACCTACCGTCGGAGTCAGTATCTTGCATTTAAACAGTGCATTTCAATTTTTTATGGCATAGTATAACAACCCCGTTCTTTTTGGTATCAGTGGGAGAGATCAATACTGAACCAACCCAATTACGCTTAAGTTTGAGAGCTTCAGCCTCAGATAAATGAGTTTCTTGGAGAAAAACTAAATCAGGATTATATGAGGCTAGATGAGAGAGAATTCTCTGCCTCTTTATGGGATTATTAAACCCTTTAACATTCCATGTGATAACTCTGAATGGAAAAAATGAACATTGTGTAACAACAATATAACCAGTATAAATGGAAGGATACAAACGAGCATAGGAGAAGAGAAAAGTATTGAATGAAGGAGAAATCAGACAGAAAGAGGAAGGAAAAGAATATATTTAGTAGAAAAACGGAAAGAAAACAGGAGAAGAATGAAAAGGGAAAGGAAATGGAAGAAGAGACAGTACATATCCAAAAAGGATGACTGAAAAAAAAACATACCTGAAGGGAACAAATAAGGTACAACGAGGCGGGAACGACACATGAAGAGACGAGACGCCTGAAAAAGGGAAGGCCAACCACAACCACAACGGGATGAAGAAGAAAAAGGGAACGGCTTATATGCATTGAAAATTTATAGGCGAGCCTGTAGGAAAAATAAGAAAAGCAAACAATTAACAATGAATGAATACAGAGGATAACAAATGATTGACAAACAAATGACGGAACATGAACCAAATATGAGAGATTGAATAAACAAAATATGAGACCACAAATGAACAAAGAAAGGGGAAATACTAAAGAGAATCAAGACATTGAAAAATATATAAGCAAGAGAAACATCCAATGAATATCAAACAAACAATTAAGAATGGCATTCGAAACTTGTAAAACCAGCAGAATTTAGCGGGAACAAAGCTAAAACCAGTCAAACGCATCCGGTAGGTATAAAGAAGGTTGCAGGAATCCTGTGGAGAAAAAGGTTAAATAATCAACCATTTGAGGGCTAGCAGTATCCATAACAGTAGTATTGTGGATATGAAGGAAGTTTTTAAGTTCCGCAGGATCTTGAAAGGACCAAGTTCGGTTTTGATAAGTCACCTTAAAATTGCATGGGTGGAACAGACCATATCTGGCGCCAAGAGCCCTAAGAGGTGCACGGAGATTTAAGAACTCTTTTCTCCTATTCGCTGTAGCGTTGGAGACATCTTGATAAAGAAACACCCTCTGCCCCAGCCAAGTAATTTGTCGTTTAGCTCTGCCAGCTGAAAGAACAGAGAGTAAATCTGTAAATTTCAAGAATAGGATGATGACTCCTCGGGGTTTAACTGAAGATGCAGAGACTGAAGGACGGGGACCAAGTCTATGTGCTCTTTGAATGCTGAGAGAAGTAGTAGAAGGCATATCCAATAATTTAGGAATGAAGGAGGAAAAAAAAAAAGAAACAGGGTCATCTCCTTCCATAGCTTCCGGCAGACCATAAATGCGTAGATTATTTCTCCTATTCCTATTTTCTAAGTCCTCAGTATGTTGCTGGAGGCTGAGAACTGTCTTTTCCAAAGATGAGAGTCTCTGAGAGTTACCCTGTACCTCCGAAAGCTGCGTTTCCATTGAAGACACCCTGCTCTCCATAATAGTCCACTTTTCTTCAAGAGATTGCATTTTATTATTAGTTTCCTCCACCAGTGGGCGCAACACGCGTATCTCCTCCAAGAGCAATTCCATAGAGATAGGAGATGGCGCTTTGTCGGGACAGTCCTGTTTCAAACGCTTTGATGAAGAGGAGGAGGGTGGAGATGATTTATTAGAAACAGACTGTGAGGAGGAGTTGCGATTAGAAGATACACCTGCCATCTGGTCTTCGTTGAGTGAGGAGTGTGGTACCGAGGAAGCAGGGGAGATAGCCTTGGGCACAAAAACAAATTTTGGTTTGCGCAGTTTCTTCATATACCTTTCTCACAGGAGGTACAACACACGTTGTTCAAACTTGTTGGCACTCGTAAGATATGGTCCTTCAGAAAAGCTATCGCCTCTGTAAACAGACCGGTGTCAGGCAAAAGTAGGTGATAGTCAACAAGATATAGTGTCATAGGAGCTAAAGTAACGGAAAATGTGTAAGATACTGCGCTCCAAATTTAAATAAAAATCTCCAATAATTTCACTTAGACCGTAGCAAGAGTAAAGGTAAAATACTGAAAATTTATAGCAATACAAAATGACCGCACTCATATAAAAAAAAAAAAAGTAAAACAGGTAAAAATAAATCTGCATCATGTTATGAAAGCTGGGAGAATCACAATTTAAAGAGACATTGTGCAAGTCTAGAGGCCCAGTGAAGAGTAGAAAAATATTTCATGCAGGTAAAGGTGAAGATTCCTCAAGTACATTTTGCCGGTGTTCACCTAAAATGGCGGCCGTTCTGAAGAGAAGACGTCGCCAGAGAACAATACTGCAATGCAAATAAGCGCGACGTGCTTAAATGCGGAAATTCAGCTCACCAAAGACACCACATGTTCCGGTGTCCATTGCGGGCAGTCTCGGGCGAAAAACGGCTCGGGAGGTGTGCCGGCGGAAGAAGTGAAAGTCCTGTCGCGGCGGACCAGATCCCTCAGGGGTCCATCCCGTCCGGCGCCGTAGCCACGCCCCCAAATCATACTATTCTTAAGTCCAGCAATGACTACGTTGTAGACGTATCGCGTTGTAAAGACCGCGATGTAACGTCATACATTCGCAGTGACTACGTGGAGTGCCTGTGCCAATGGTGCGCAAAAGGTAAAGCCTGTCTGTGGCCGTCCGCATCTGAACCGTTCCCAGCACTGCCCCCCACCCTGCCTGATCAAATTGGGAGCCAAAGACTATCCTACTCAAGGGTATAATGTATACATCTTGGTAGGACTAGTAAGTGCTCCTTTTTGTATAAGTGCTCTTTAAAATGGCAGTTAGCTCCTTGTCCTAGTCTCCTGGTAACTCACAATGATTCTGTAGTAAGTGACACAAACATTCCTAATAAAAAATATATCCATTGGTCATGAGATAAAGGATGCCCATACATTTCTTCTCATAAATATGAGATCTTGTCCTAAACATGAATGAGATTTTTAACTTTATCGCAGATTTTAAGCCAGATGCCATTTTTTTTACCGAAACTTGGCTAAAAAGCAGTCCAAATCCTGAAATCGCTGAAGCTATTCCCAATGGCTATGGTATCTGGTATGTTGACCAGACAACAAAAGAGGTAGGAGGCCTTGCTATAAAGTTGATGGTTTTACCACCAGCAGTAGCCCTGGTTTTTACACTAAACTCAGTCGTAACTGTGCCATTTCTGGCTCCTTCATTTATAGGGCTCCATGCTATTCAGTGACTTTTTCAGTAGACTTGATGGCAAAGCTTGCTCCATATATTGCATCTGTTGCTAATTTCACTATTCGCTGAGGTTTTATTATCTTTTGGACGATTCCTTTGATGAAATAACATGTCGAGGATATGTTATGTGTTTACCTAACACTGGTTGTGTTGCAAGCAACCCATTCAGCAGGGCACATATTAGACGCTCTATTCACAAATGTATTTAAGCTTACTTGTGGATATCCTGTCCAATAAATATGGACAGACCACTTAGCAGTGCCCTTTTCTATTCTCGTAGATGAGCATGCAACTAATAAGTCAAAGCAGGCCATAGTCACTCTAATCCCCAAAAATCTAATGTGGATCTTAAATCTCCAGATAATAATTAATAAGACACCATATCCCATTCCATTCTCGAATAGTTGGGCTGCAGGCTCTGCAGTGGCTTGGTTTTCCAACTTTCTTGCCAGCAGATTTCATATGGTTTGTCTGCCCCCCCTAACAAAACCTACCCAGTTAAACTGGGGGTGCAGCAGGGGATATCACTCAGCATCATACTTATGACACCTTTGGCTACAATCATTTGCAATTTTTTACTTGAGGTGGATTCTTATGCAGATGACACCCAGATCATCATGTTCTCAGATAAAGAGGGAACATCTGTGACAAGATGTAAACAATGTCTGAGGAAAGCTGGTAGCTGGATGAATGAAAATCATCTGAAAATGAATACTGACGACAGAATTACTGATCTTCAGGAGGGATCAGACTTCCTGGAGTGAGCACTGGTGGCCTTTAGAATTAGGTACTCCATCTGTACCAGGGGAGGCATCCTTACAGAGGAGCAATTCCGTCCCTCCTATTCCAGGGTTCGGGTATTGCTTACAGAGCCTTGGGTCAGCTCCGTGGACCCTTCACTGCACCCATGGCCTCCAGCTGCTACCAGTGTCTCCACATCACTCTATGTGTCACTTCGTTACATATTCAGGCTTCATTGTTCCTGAGTCGAGTGCTCCCACCCAGAACGGTCTTCCATTCAGCAACCCAGGGGCACCTTCTCTAGCATATGCAGCTCTGAACATCATGCAGGTTGTTTAGGTGTCATGGTAGTGACCAGCTGATCTCTGTGTTTTGCTGTATTGCTCCACATGTACACTCATGGCGCCTCCTCTATGTTTCACAATCTACTGTCAATGGCATCCATTTATCAGTCTTTCTTTAACCTTCAGAAGTACCCCTCTAGGTGTTGCACTGAACTGGGTTAATTCCTTTTGTTTCTCATTACCGCTGCTCTTGAGGGGTGTCCACTCTAGCCAAAAAGCCCTTCCAGCACCTAAGCCACCTCTGGCAAAGCCCCTAGCCTCTTGATCGCTACTACCTCTTCAGGATGCTGTCCTCCCATTCTAAATGGCATCCCTTCTTTAGTCTTAGGATCTCTGAATTCTCTCCTTCTGTCCCCTGTCCCTGACCCAACTCTCCTTAGTCCTCTGTGGGGGCCTCTGCTTGGCATCTTACTTACTGGCTGCTTCTGTCTCAGTCTACTCCTCATCTCTGGACTGGACCCATTCTGCACAGAAGGGTTTGCAGCTTCCCGAGCCTAGATGGGTCCTATGTCTGTCCTCTCTGGCTCTTGCTGTAATCTTGCACCGGCTGTCCAGCGACTCCACCTCCCACTGTGTTGCAGTGCCCAATGCTCCATAATTTGTCCTCCCCTCTGGTCCGTACCACTATCCACTTTCTACAGCGCTGGTCTGCTGGCCCAATCCTCTTGTCTGTCTCCCACCAGGTTGGGCAGGCCCTTAGCGAATGTTCGTGGTTTTTCAAACTGGTGGCCCTTCATTGGCATCTGGTGATCTTTAGAAGTGGTGCAGCATAATCCTTGGTTCGAATTCCAATGTATTTGATAAAGCAGGGAGGAGGGTGGGTGGAGGGTGACGATCTCCCTAATGTAGAGGCTTATCTGCACACTTACCTCTTAGTCCACTAGTGCAATTGCTGTCCGCAGCCTGTGGTAGTCTAGCGATCCATAGGCCTGCACACTCAAAGGGCGTGCCACAGACAGGCAAGGGATTGAATGGGGCTTTAAGCCACTTCCGTGTCTTCCCACTGCCTGGCAGATTAAACAAGTCCTACAGAATGCAATGGAGGAAGTCTTGTTAGTAGGCCTATTAAAGTGGGGGACAAATCTTGTAAAGGTCTTGTCTTGGCCCAGGTGACCTGTCAGGTGAACTTCATGAGCCAGCTCTGGTAGGATGGTGTTGTAGCATTGATGGTCCACTAGGGCTCATGTTGTTCCATGCACAGGAGCCTTAGGCTCACTTAGAGGAGGCTGTCCTCCCAGTAAATGTGTTGACTCCCAGAGGCATCACCTGCTGCTTGAGCTTTGGCCTGCTGCCTCGGTCCCACAAGGATTGAGCACTCCCTCTGTGCCCTACTGAACTCTTCGTTGATGGGTCCTCCTTCCACATGCCATCCAGCAAGCTCAGGCAGGTCACCAAGGTGAGCAATGCCCTCCTCAGTGGGCTCTGGGGCGGCCATTACAGGTGCCCCTTCCAGCTCACTAAAATGACATTCAGGGGCTGGTTACCCATGCCCTCTGCCTTCCAGAATGCTGGCTGGGCCATTAATCCAAGCTCCAACCCTTTTGACTCCCATCATGGACAGCCATGGACCTTGTCATAGCACAGATCCAGTTAGGTAATCCCAACATCTCCACATGAGCCTTGAGGTCCACTTCCTCCCAGGTTGTGTGCTCAAGGTCTTTACCAAGCAAGCAGGCCACTGGCATGGCAGGGCTCACAGCAACCCTCAGAAGACCTGAAACACTGTCCCCACTCAAATGAACAAGGGCCACTGAATAGTGGCCCTCTCTGTTGTCAGCCACCACAACCTGGTAGAATGCATTGGGAATCACCTGCTCTAGGGACACCAGCTGACTCCTTACCATAGTCATGCTGGTACCTGTATCCCTTAGAGCCTCAACACAAGGTTCACTGATGGTGCCCCATTGCCCATACTTTTTGTAATGTGTTTTATTAACATTTCAAACATGGTATAACAACAATGAGGGCATGACAATATGGTACAACATTCCCTGTACAGAAAAACAACTGAACATAGTGATACAGTCTACAGTGTATTGACATGACTTGTGTCAGTGTGGGCAAACACATTAGCAATGATTCAAAACTGGTGAAACCCATGAGTCTGCTTGGGGCATTTATGCTGTGTGGTATGGGTGGGGTGGGGAGGGACCATACCCATTGCCTATACTTAGTAGTATTTCAGGGCACATGGATCTTAGGAACCATCTCACTGTCACCCAGGGACACTAGGGTAATCCCCCTAAATACCCCCCATCAACTGGGACAACCCCCTCCCCAGCACTACACTAGCCACCCCTGGAATCTTTCCTCCAATGGGAGGTGGTGGTCTTATTGTCACTTGGGACCCCACTTATTGTTTCCATGCTCAAAACATTCGTAGCACTTGCTGGGCTTGGGCTGCTGACTTGTCAGGGTAGTTTTTCTTCTGGTGGCTAGATTGGGAATGAGAACCACACCCTTTCCACTGTTAGTTGTTTTGACAGCCTTTAGAGAACTCTGTCTTTTTAGCTCCCCTTCCTTCTTCTGGTGGGAGCCCTGGCCACCCTTTTGGGAGTCCCCCCCAGATGCCTCCTTGGACATTCTAGTGCTGACCCAAATGTCTGCCTCCTCAGCAAGGTTCCTGGGGTCAGTAACCTTGCTATCAACCAGGTTTTGACGCAGCTCTGGAAAACAAGTATCAAGTACAAATAAGTTGTTCAGCCCTGAATAATCATCAACCTTGCTGACACTCACCCAGCTTCAGTGCTTCAATGCCTTTCTAGCATAATCCAAGAAATCCATCCATGTCTGTATGGAGAGTTTGTGGCTGGCCCTGAACTATTGCTTATACTTTTCAGGCATCAACTCAAATTTGCTGACTAGGATGGCTTTCATAGCAGTAGAGCATGCCAGGTGCTCTACCTCTAGTGTAAGGAGTGTGTTCCTTCCCACTGTGGGAATATACTTCCCTAAACTACCACCCCATAACTCCTCTGGGACCTTGTGCACTCTCAGAGCCACTTCAAAGACTGCACACCTCTTATCTATGTCATCCCACACTCCATAACTGGCCACCAGATCCTTGGGTATCCTGACTCTGGACTCACCAGTGGACACTACAGGTATGCTCCCACCATTGCTGTTGCTGGATCCCAGTTGTAGGGCTCTTATGTCCAGCTCTCTGAGACACAGCTCATGGGACATCGTCCTCTCCTCCATGGCTAGTCTCTAGAATGTGTTCTTTCTCTAAAATAGCAATGGCCTGCTCCTTCTCCACCAAGATTTTGTGCCTACTCCAGTTTGGTAACCTCCAATTGTAGTTTTGTTTCCTCCCTTCTGTCTGACAGCTCCTCTGGGGACAGGTTCTTGGAGGAGACACTGCTCTCTGCTCTGGGGATCACCACTGCTCCCAGCAAGTTGCTGGACCCCTCTGTATGCAGTTCAAGAGCCACCTCAGACACCAGAATTAGGTCATTCTCCTCCTCTGGAATTTCCTCCTCCTCCTCTGGGACCTCAGTCCCTGACTTCTGGGCCTCTGCCCAAACTCTCAGAGCTTTCTGGTGAACACCCTCATGGACACATGAAATTCTTTGCAAAAATCTTTAAACCAGGCCACAGTACAGGAATCTAACATTGCCAGCTCAAAATAAGTGATTTTAGATGCAGGTGTAGGTGTGGAATCTCCAGAGACAGACATGAATCAGTAAAAAACATAAAAAGGCCAATCAGGGAGAATTGAAAAAGGCTCGAATTGGTGTTAGTATAGAGCTGTAGTGAACAATGAGTTATTATAAGGTATTGCACAAACACAAGTCCTATCTTCACCGCAGATCACCAATGTTAGAAATGGGGTTTCTGGTTGGCAGAGTCAGGCACCCTGTCCAAGCAGGAGCCACCATTCTATTCAAGGTAAGCTAGATACACACTAAAAGATAACCTGTGCTCACCCTCTGGTACCTTGGCACAGAGCAGTTAGACTTATCTAAAGAGGTAATGTGTAAGGTATTTGTGCAACACATACAGTATCAGAATGAAGACACCACAAACATACTCCACACAGGGTTAGACAAATAGATTATATTTTTATGAGTAAAATAAGAACAAAATCACACAATTCCAATAAGTAGAACCAGAGTTATGTATTTTTAAAGATTACAGGCCTGATATAGATCTTGGCGGTCTTACCGCTGTCCCGCCGTGGCGGCGGGCCCACATACTCCGTCGAACTGAAGGCCTTCCACCCTCCGTATTTAGATGCATATGCGATACAAAGAAAACAGCCGCGGCAGCGGTCATCTGTACTGGTGAGCCGCCTGCAGTCTGGATAGCGGGGTCCCACGAGTAAATTTGGATGTTCCCGTTGGGCTGGCGGTGTCCTGTCAGCGGAGTACTGAAGGGGGGTGACCGTGGTTTTTGAAGAGACAGGTAGGTGGTTTTTTTTTCTTGCTTTTTACGTAAAACACGTATGTTGTGCTTGTGTACATAGGTGTATGTAGGTTAGATGTAGTGAGTATATTTTGTACGTTATGCATTGCACCCCACCAACATGCACATCATGCATTGAATACCCACACACACCACGAACACCTACCTCCGATTCTGTCAAAACAGGGTGCCTCCCACAGGGAGGACCTGGACAATGGAAAAGTGGATGAAATCGCACCTGTGCCCCGTGAAAAGGTGAGTTTTCACCCCTCTTCCTCCCAATCCGCCAACTCGAAGTAAGGGGGATTCCCACCAGAATTCCCTTTGAAACAGGCTACATCCAAATCTGGAGGGTGGTAATTCTGTTTGTAGGCCAACTGCCACCTGCTGCAGCCCATTACGCCATAGGGGCGGAGAGCGAAGTCTTGGCAGAGTCGGTGGGACCGTGGCGATCTTATCTCTCATTGCTAGCCAACATCTAAATAGGGCGGGTGGACTACTGGATTGGCGGGCAGGAAGACCAGCAAAAAGGCAACTCTGTCACGGTCCCGCCAACATCTAAATCAAGCCCTAAATCAAATTATAGTGCTTAGAATTATGAAGCGCCATTTGAGGACATTTGTAGTGCTAGACTGGAATAAACCTAAAGTTCAGGCCAACCGCGATGGAGGGTAGGCATTATTTCTCAGTAGGACCCACATATGTTTCTTATATGTTTTTTTCTGTAAGCACCCTATTTAGGTTCCATTACTAAATCATACATCACTTCCTGATGAAGGCGCTTTGCCGAAACGTGCGTAGGACACAGATTTTCACCAGCAATGCTAAAATACGATTGACCTTCAATGAAATGAAGTGATTATTACTGTATAATCCATGTAAAAATCCTGTATGACATTAACACATTAAATATTGTGCACTAATAGGCACTGTGTTAATACATCAGCATGTCTGAGTATTTACCGTAGGAATTGTGGATTTGCAATGTAGCTAAATGAACTAAGTATACCATTATTGTGTACATTGTGATACTGTCTTTAGGGGAAAAGGCCTTTCTCCTTTTCCTCTTTTTATTATTCACAAAAAAAGATAAAATTGTTTATATAAATAAAATAGATTTTTGATACCTAACATATGGGTGTTTACATACTGTTTTTGTAAAATTTCAGGTCCACATTTTTAACAAATTTCCTAAATGTTTTTTTCATATTTCAAAAGCCCCTTGTTAACATTCTCAATGGGTCTACAAGAGTGGCAAAGTTGGCTTAGAAGTCAATTGACGATGCTTTCTTGGACCTGATTTACTTAAGTTTTGCATCAGGGTTGCATCACTTTTATGGGGCAGTCCTGATGCAAAATCCGTTTTGGCATTTACCAAGCAATGCAAAGCCACATGGTTTAGTAAATACAAAGTCAAGCATGGCAGAGCAAAGTGCTGCCTTGTATTACTTTGCGTCACAGAAGTGTTCCTTGGGTGGACCATGGCCGCTCTCATGCATCCGCCCATGAATTTTGACACAGTACCAGATTTACTAAGGTGAGCAATGGCATTGGTTCAAAAAGTTATGCCTCCCTGCCTGAAGCAGGAGTAACGAGGTGAAATATCTTTATTTCGCCTCATCACTTCCTCTTTCTAAGCATATTGCGTTCTGCAGGACACATAGAAAGAGGGAATTGCTTCTAAGGATTGTCCTGCCTGTAACACAGAGACCCTTGCAACATAGTGCAAGGGTGCCTCGATTGGTGCGAGGCAGCACAAGAGGGCCAGCGCTAGGAGGCAGTAGAAATGCGCTATATCTTAGTAGATATCGCGCCTTTCTGCTTTCTCCCTTTCACGCAATGCAGTGCAGCAAATTTGCGTGCTGCCCTGAGTTGCGTGAAACGTTAGTAAATACGCCCCTCAATGTTGAGGCTATTCAAGGGAAATTGAATGTCTAGGCTGACCCTTCGAGACAAGCCCCAGCAAATGGAAAATATCAGGATGTGAGATAGAAGAATGACACCAGTGTGGCTACCGTTGGGCCTGGTAGTGGGGCTTGTGGCTGCATTTGTTAACTGACAAAAAATGGCTAAAAGCCACTAAAGCTGACAACAAATATGTTATGCACTACCCTCCAGGGTATATTGATGAATCCGTTTCTCTTAAAGTATATTAGAACATTGGAATATGGAGCACTCCATTGTAGACAATGGAGTGCTCCATGCTTCTACGGGCCGGTAAAGGCCCGCAGAGCAACATTCTAATGTTTTACAAAAGCCTCTCGAAGCTCGAGGGGATTTAAATCCCCTCGAGCTTCGAGAAGCCTTTGTTTAATTTATTAGAACATTCTGCCCTCTAGTGGCAGAATGTTCTAATAGCCTTATAGCCCTTCGTAGCAGGGCTATAACGCTATTAAAGTCCCGCTGCTTTTGTTAAAGTCCCTCGCCTTCGGCTCGGGCCTTTAACGCTGCAGCGGGCCTTTAATAGCCGGTATAGCCCGCTACGGCGGGCTATAAGGCTATACTATTAAAGCTTCTTTCTAAAAATCAGAGAAGATTATGTTTTTCTCATTTCTATAGGTAAAGTATTCCACAAGGTAGAAGCAAGAGTGGAAAAGAGGGGCCTTTTGAGTGAGCCTTAAAACAACCTTAGGACCGTAAGAGATATTGATTGGAAGAGTTTTAAGATCAGAAAGGTGTATATATTTAGCTAGTCGCTTAGTTCAGAAAAGCGGGCTCATGCAGTATAGGAAGTAATATACAATGCAGAGAAATACAAACAAAATCCAAACCTGCATCAGAGGCCAATTAAAGAGTTTCAGGATGCGGGCGACTTAACAAACGTGGGGGCTGATGCAATAAAACACAACGCCTGATTCTGAAGGACCTGGAGATGGTGAATCATCGAACAATTAGTACCTCAACATTGCAATAATCAAATTGGAAGCCTCAAGAGCTAAAGCCCTTGAGTTTGGCAAAGAATTCTCAAAGTATGAGCATGTCCTCTGGCACATTTCAATTGCCTTGGCTCCTTAGCAATAGCTCAGCATTAGTTTCAATGGCCCAGTGAAAGGGTTGCCCAGTAGCATACATACTTACATAGTCCTTGCGGACTATTGTAGTAAATGGGTTCCTAATCAAACCTGCAACTGATGGGGTCAAATTAATTTGGCAATTATTTCAAAGGAGTTCTTTCCAAACCAAATGGTGAGTGACTACAGGGTTCAGTTTTATCATGGGGTGATGACTAAATTCGTAAAGGAGGGTGGTATTACACAGTTAAGACCTCCATATACCACCCATGAAAAAACAGACAGGTGGAACATGCCAGCAGGCAGGCTAAAAACACTAACCGAGCTCAGTGGGAAAGGTCACGGTGACGGAAGCTGTAAATAAGGTTTTGGGGAGTAGTGCTCAATACCCCATAGTACCATGGGAAAGATCCCAGTCATACCCCTTTGGGAGAGGTTAGCATTCTCAAAGTCTTGCTAAGTGGGAGAAGTGGAAAGACAGAGTGTGAATGATCATAAGGAAGAGGTGCATGAAAAAGTCTGTTTTCTACTGCAAGGCTAGTAATGCTATGAAAGAGAAGAAGATTCTGGAAAGATATTTAATGTGCATCAAGTACCCCACATTTAAATATGGACAAATGGGCAAAGTATTGGCACAGTTCATTGGAGAGATCTGGACCATACTGAAAAGCAGGGGTGTGATTTGCGACTGCGGGTGATTATTCCTTCATTACATGCTGAGCAAGAGATGATTGACCGTGGAGGATTTAAATATGGAAACTCAATTAGACTATTAGAGAACTTTTCACTGCATATGTTTGAGAAATGTTTTGTGATAAGGTGGGCATTTCAGCACTGTAAAGGTGTGGCTTGACAGTGCAGCTGTCACCAGACCTGTTGCTAAACCTTATGTGAGCAAGAGAAAAAAGAGCTTTCTTAAGAAGTACTGAAGAGGAGCTTTGGCTCCTCCTACATGTTGTTTGCCTTACTCACAGCATTTGATTGGGTAGAAAGCTGTGTGCTTCCACTGAAAAATAATGCTTGTATTGCAATTTACTATTTATGCCTTGTTGGAAAGCGTATGCTTCCACTGAAATTGCTATGTTTAATTGTTACCTGTTCTTATTTGCCAGCACATACTTACCACACTAATGGGGTAGCATTTCCTTTTTTCTACTTTTATGCTTTTTTTAATTTATTTTTTAAAATATTTTTATTAGAGCACGAGAAACAATAGAAGCAACTTTTTTACACTTCATTTTACATATTACATAACCAGGCCAATAAACAATACAAACATGTTCAAAAACACACAAACATTTTCATACAGCACAGGTAAATATTCAGCCTCACACCATCCTAATCTTATCTAAGCCAATTAGTTAAAAAAAAATGTTAGATTAGCCACCGATAACAAATAAAGTGACAAGTTCAATATACACAAATAAAGTGCAAAGTGCCATGTGCAAATCCTTTTCAGTCATATTTTACTCATATTTTACATTATCAGGCATAGGTAGTGCAACTAACGGTGGCAAAGGAACGCCAAATAGCTCTGAATCTTACTACCGCTCCTACACGTTTGGCATAAGCCTCTTCAAGTTTATAAGTCTTAGTCATCTTATTAAACCAATGCTCAATACTAGGTTGTATGCTGGTTCTCCAATTTTGCAAAACGAGTGATCTAGCAACTGCTATAGCAATTAATATAAAATACTGCTGATATTTTGTGAAACATTTTGCTTCTTCTAAAGAGCCATATAGCACCAGCATAGCTGACGGACAGATTTCTAGGGTTAAGATCCGAGATATTTCCTCAAAAACCCTTTCCCCAAAATGTTCTCAATCGTTGCATTCAAAGAATATATGTAGCCTTCTCCCTTCCCCCTCTCTATTACAACTGAAACATTTATTTGGGCAGGTTCAAAACATTTTGGACAGTTTCAGAGGAGTAAAGTATAATAGCCATCTGGATAAAAAATTCATTCTTTTAAAATTGGCGCCTCTAAGAGCTTTATTTGTTAAGTCATTTAACTTAATCCACTCTTTAGTATTAAACTTGCAGCCTGTCTCTAAATTAATTTTCTGCAGCTCTTTTATCAGGACCTCTTCTGAATTGGTTTTCTGATGAAGTATCTGATACCAAGAGCCAACTCCTCCCAATGTATTTACTATCTGCCTGACAATCGATCTTGTTGTCTCATCTAAAATTGCATAGTTGTTCTTAAGAAAATTAGAAATTTGTGCAAAACTCAGGGCTAGTGCAGTATTCGGAGTATTGGCCTGGAGACAAATAGTTTCCCATGTAATTAAGGAATCTAGATTGTAAAAGTCCCCCAACTGAAAGTATTCCTGTTCTTCCCATTTCTGACCAAGCCTACTAGAAAGATTAAAACCTCCAAATGCTCCGTCCTGTATAGGGGTATACGCATGAAATAGAGGGATATTCCGAGATTTAAAAAATAACTGCATTCTATCTGCCAGAGTAAAAATGACCTTATAACGCATTTTTTTGGGAAGTTTTGCCAAACGTAGAATGGCCGGGAGGCCAATGGCACTTTCATTTAGCATACGTATCAGAAGAAATGAATCAAAAACCGAATTTTCCTTGCCCAATTGAGAAAACAAATCAAGTAAAGATGCCTGGTAATATGTAGGAAAATGTGGGAGTGCCAGTCCTCCTAAGGTTACATCAAGTTGCAGTATAGAAAGCCTAACCCTAGATTGTTTATTATTCCAAACAAACCTCCTTATTAATTTATCCAGCTCCTTAAAATAGTAACACAGGATTTTCATAGGGAGTTTAATGAATAAAAACAGGAACAATGGAAGTACCGTCATTTTGATCATCGATACTCTTCCCACCAAGGACAGTTGCAGCAGAGACCAATTATCCAGTAACTGTTTAACTTTAGTAAGCAAACTAGCATAGTTCATAGAGAATAGTTGTGCATAATCATTTGTAACATAAATTCCCAAATATCTAATTGGATGCGGGGGTTTTAGATGGATGGTAGGTGGAAAATCTAAAGGAGTCGTATTAAATGTCAAAATTTCGTTTTTTTCCATGATTGACTCTATACCCTCCAATTTTTGTAAAATGTTGAATTTCATCTAATAAGTTCTGTAAGTTATCTACCCCTGGCTTCAAATATAAAATAATATTGTCTGCATAAAGCTTGATTTTGGTCATACCATCTATAGGGGAGACAATACTAATGTTAATTCGAATCTTCTGCGCCAGGGGTTCGATAAACTGAGAATAAAAGAGGAGACAGCGGGCACCCCTGACGGGTACCTCGGTTAATAATAATTTTGCCATTTATTACACCGTTGATCACAATTGTAGCTTCTACACCTCGATATATTTTAATCAACATCTTTATAAGTTGTTGTGGAAAACCAAATTTTAATAGAATAAAAAATAACGCACTCCAATCCACCAAATCAAAAGCTTTTTCAGCATCCATCATCATAATCACCGCATCTGTCTGATTAGTAGAAAAATAATCAATAGCTTGCATTAAAAAATGAGTATTTGATGCCATTAAACGTCCAGGAATAAAACCGTTTTGATCACTATGAACCAGCTGTTGTGCACAGGGAGCAATTCTTTTAGACCAAATTTTCATAAGAAATTTATAGTCTGTATTTAACAGACTAATGGGACGGTAAGAACTTGGATCGGCAGGATCCTTATCTATTACAACCGATTCCTTAAAACTCTTTGGAGTATCTATGCCGTCCTTAATTTCGTTAAACAAATTTACTAAAAAAGGAAGCAGTTCTACCTGAAATATCGTATAAATTTCTACGTGAATCCCGTCTGCTCCACTAGCTTTGGCATTCACCATACTCTTTAATACTGCTTGTGCTTCAGGGATACCGATTTCTGAACATAGTGTCTTGGAGAATTGCTCAGATAGCAAAGGTAGATCCAGTCGATCAAAATATCAAAATATCTCTCAAGATCTACCTCATCCACTCCATGCGTTTCTCCATAAATATGCTCAAAATGTGAACTAAACACCTCACCTATACCCTGCTTATCCTCAACTAAATAACCAGTTACTAGATTGTTAACTTGAGAGATTAATTGTGTCGCCTTTTGTGTTTTCGTGGACCAAGCCAGAAATCTACCAATCTGCTGGCTCTCCTCGTATAATTTTTGTTGGTAGGCCCTACTACCTGCAATTTCCTCTGTTAAAAAAAAATCTTTCAGGTTCTCCATTGCCGTGGCTACCTCCTTTTGCTGTGCCTTTATTATGGGCGCTGGGGGATCTGCAAGAATTACTTTTTGTCTTGCTTCTTCCATGGCAGCTTGAAGAGTGGCAATCTTGTATCTCTGCAAATTATTAATTGTTGCCTTATAGGAGATAACATGCCCTCTAAACGTGGCCTTAAAGGCTTTCCATACCGAAAATAATGTGGGTGTGTTTAAATTATTTTGAAAAAATTCCTCTATAAATCGTCTTGTTTCTGTTAACCAGGTTTTATCTTGTAAAAGAGTTTTATCAAATTGCCATCTAGGTCTGTCTTTCACACTTTTATTTAACAATAAAGAAAAAACGACTAGCGAATGATCTGAAAAGGAATTGGTTACAATTTCCACCTGCCCCTTATCAACTGATTGATCGACTAAAAAATAATCTAAACGTGAGGCTGATCTAAATCTGCCAGAATAGCAGGTGTATTGCAAGAGAGTAGGATTAGCTAATCTCCAAGGATCAACCAAAGAAAAATCTCTTATTAGGCTACTAATTATCTTTGCAGTTTTAGGTTTCAGTTGACGCGTTGCTTTATTTGAAGAGTCCAGGACTAAGTTCTGTATAAAATTAAAGTCACCACCCAAAACTACAAGGCCTTCCATGCTAATTATTAATTGGTAAATTTGAATAAGTGCTGAAGTGTCGTCCTCAATAGGACCATAATAATTTACCAAATTTAGTAATGTTTCTTGCAATTTAAACTTTACCCACAGCCATCTGCCTTTCCCATCTCGCTGCACTTCTTTAACTTGCCAATTAAGTGTATTTGCGATTAGAATCCCCACCCCTCGAACAGCTAATTGGCAGAAGAACAAAAAGTCTGTGTGTACCTTTTGGGAAAAACAATTTTAGGGTTATCAGATCTAAAATGGGTTTCTTGTAGAAACACAATCTCAGGAAAAAGAGACGAAACCCAATTTAAGAAGGCCGCGACTTTTACGTGGGTTAAGTAATCCATTAGCATTACAGGAAATAATTTTCAGTCTGCAATTGAACCATCTAACTATAGATTTGAACAATCCGATTACAATGGCCTGAAAAAAAAAGAATTCTGTTAAATCAAATACGCGTTTTTGTTTTCCCTGCTCATTTTTCCCTACTTTTAAACAACCCCAAACCCCTCCAAAACCACCCCTCTCAATCACTTCCCTCCCCCCAAATGTGGTGGGGGGAGGGAAGTGATTACTTTTATGCTTTTAATGTATCTTGCATATGCTGCCTGAGTTTGTGTGTGTATTTTATAGTGGGTATGTGAGTGGATTAATTTAAGAATAAGTCAGTGGGAGAATGAATGGACACATGAATGCAAGGATAGGTGAGTGGATGAATATAAGAATGAATCAGTGGGAGAATGAATGCACACATGAATGCAAGGATATGCGTGTGGATGAATGTAAGAATGAGTCAGTGGGAGAAGGAATGGACACATGAATGCAAGGATAGGTGAGTGGATGAATGTAAGAATGAGTCAGTGGGAGAATGCATGGACACATGAATGCAAGGATAAGTGAGTGGATGAATGTAAGATGAGTCAGTGGGAGAATGGACACATGAATGCAAGGATAGGTGAGTGGATGAATGTAAGAATGAGTCAGTGGGAGAATGCATGGACACATGAATGCAAGGATAGGTGAGTGGATGAATGTAAGATGAGTCAGTGGGAGAATGGACACATGAATGCAAGGATAGGTGAGTGGATAAATATAAGAATGAGTCAGTGGGAGAATGGACACATGAATGCAAGGATAGGTGAGTGGATGAATGTAAGGTTTAGGGCGTGAGTGGTTGTCTGGATCCTTGAGTGCAAAGATACGTGACAGAGTGGGTGTGTGATGAGGCATTGTGTACCTCACTCACCAGAAACCGAAGAGGCACTTTCAGTAGGTATAAGTCAGATCTATTGGCATTCAATGTTTGCTTTAGTGATGGAACTTTGCATCGTTTCATGTGCGTAAAGAATTCAGACATCTTACAGATTGACCGTGAAAATCTCTCTCCATATGTTCATTTTCCGTGTAGTAAGCTTGTTTTCTCCTTCCACTTCTTGGCTTTCAGATCTCGTCCAGTTGAAGTTGAAATAAAATAACAGGCTAGCTGTGTCTATGTTGTTATCTTTTACCTGGAGGTCACCCGTGTTATGACACAATTACAGGCCAGACTGTCTCCAGGTCTTTATAATAGTGAACCCAAGGCTGCACCGACCCAACCTTTCTCGTGGGAAACCCGATGCCACACATTTGTAATGGCTGTGAAAAACTCCGACAGGCAGGGCCAGACCTTTCTTTCCGAAGGCTTAGGCCTCGCTTTCTTTTTAATGCCCGAAAGTTGTACAAGCGGCGCTGTTCGAGTACAGCTGGGCAGTCACCGCAGGGAGTGAGCCGGGGCTGAACAGAAGCTCTTTATACAGCCCAGAAAAGTGTCTGCACATTCAGATGGCAGTGCACAGAGGGCCACATTTCCCGAGAATATTTGGATTAAAACTGAATCTTTTGACATAGAATGTGACCACATCTTGCAGGAATGCATAGTGCATTTGATCCGGGATTCAAACAGGGCTAGTGTTTTATATCCTATAATTTAAGGTTTTGCCTTCAGCACTCGACTGTCAGTCAGGCTGCCATTTTAAAAGCTTCT
This sequence comes from Triturus cristatus, assembly GCF_964204655.1. Lineage (NCBI taxonomy): Eukaryota > Metazoa > Chordata > Amphibia > Caudata > Salamandridae > Triturus > Triturus cristatus. Next base: position 445,179,345 of record NC_140581.1, read on the forward strand.
ATTCATTTGGTTTGCGTCCCTTTCACAATTCTATGTTTCTGTAAATATCCAGACCTGGTTTCAGAAAGTTCTGCTGAACCTTCTGGTTATTTATTTCGACATTTATCTGATGATTTGCACAAGAGGGACCCCACCGTCAAGACACTGGCTCAACAGAATTAAAAGTCTCCCCACAGTCGCCCTAGTTTTGCATTCGATTCCTGCTTGAATAAACAGGCCATAAACAGCAGAAAAGGAAACATTGGCTGCTTGATTCTTGTGTTCCAAAGCAAGCAGTGAAAGTCGTAAATGGCACGAATTTAACAGGAAATGGGCTGACCGCAATTCAATGCAATGCAGGAAAGCTACGAACAATCCCTGGATGGCATGTGAGAGCTATTTAAAAAATACGATGACTACTTTTAACTTTTCTATCATTTTTACTTGCCATTTTCAGACATGAGTAATGAACTACAGAGACACTATCTACAATTTACCTCTCCTTTTCATTTTTATTTCAAATTAATTTATATTTGTTTGTTGGATAACACAACAGAAGTCAATAATTGCCTTATGGCAAACTCAATCTTACCTCCCACGTCACCCGTCATACCATCCAGCAAAGAGCTTAATATTACATAAAGAAAACTATAGACAAATGACTCACCTGACGCTTCGGAACATTCTGTCCTCATACACAGTATGGGTTATTCTCCGTGTACCTAAACAGTAAATATTACAATCATAGTCCAAGCATCTCGACACAGTGGCAGGTAGTTCCAGCACACTCTGTACCTAGGTTCATTAGTGACACTGCTGCCAGTCCTGCACTTTTATGGTATAGCCTATTGCATCCTGGGTGCTGTAGTCTTGTTTTGCTTCCGAGTTAGACTACCACACATTGACTCAATGATTGCTAGGTAGGTGAAAAGCTCTGGCCTGAAGGCAGCATCCGAAATGAACTGGAGTGAGGTGATCTCGCTACCTGTACCTGTCTGAGCAGGCGAAGATGAAGTTAGGGGCATATCAGCAACAACCGGTGATAATTATCGCTAAGCGCACTTAGCGCTAGCATAATTATCGCCGGCTAGCGTGGATTTTTATCGCTAAGATAGCGTGCTATTAGGAACGCTTATCTAAAAAGCGATAAAAATCCTATCACTAACTGTCAAACGTGTGATTATCGCTGGAAACCCAGCGATAATCCCACGAAGTTTGGGGATAGCTTGCTGATAGGTCCTCACATACTTAGCCATGATATCCACCTTCCATAGGATATCATGGCTTTAAGTCAGTTTCAAAGGAGGCGTAAGGAAAGTAGCGATAACAGGTTATCACTACTTTTCTTGTTGCTATGCTGCTTTGCGTGAGGCTTGATAATAGGAGAAATGTCGCCAAGCGACATTTCTCAAGTTATCCTGGGGAGGAACGCCCACTTTGCATCTGATTAGAGATGCAAAGATGGGCGTTAAGGGAAATGGAGATAAGGCAAGGTTTCACGCGATAGCGTGACCTTGCAGATAAGGCGATAAAATTATCTCTGCTTTTCGTCCGAAAACGGACGCAAAAGCGGCGATAATTTTTTAATGCCTGCTTGCTGATATGCCCCTTACATCGTTCAGAGCAGGCAAGAAGCAAGTGCCAGATAGGGAGAAACGGCTGTTCTGTTCTTGAATTGCATAACTTGGCTTGTAAGAAACTAAAAACTTGCAAATTCCTCTCAGTCAGGGGTTTTGTTCCCGAACACAACGGACTAAAGTCAAAATAATTCCTACCTTCTTGAGATGGTGCAGCGTTTAGCAAGAAACCTTCATAGTAGCTCTCTTGAACTGGGTTATCTGATCCTGAGTTTTTCATAACCCCTCCAGAAAGGCCAGGGTGCCCTACCACAATTTTACTTCGCTTCATTGACCCTCTGTTCCAGCGAGGCAGCATTATAAGTGATGGTCCTCTGGACGCTTGTTGAACAGGCTTCAATGTGGATTCCTAATGAGAAAGTCACAAGTAATAATACAACTTCCTACTAAGACCTTTACTCCATGAGGCTACATGTGCCGCGAAACGTAGGCTTTTCAGATTCTGTGAAAGTCTGATATCAAATGCCCTGAGCTTCATTCTGTGAAAATAAGTTTCACAGAGGGGGTGCTGTCCCTTCCCTTGCCACTGCTTGTTTTCCCTCAGAGGAATGCACCCACTGGAAAACGTTTCTCTCCTCCTTGATTCAGCCTTGCATTGTAGGGATATTTTTGGAGTTATGTCATTATTTGTACATATATGCAAGGCAAATTTACATCCCCCAACCATCTCATTTTGCAAACAGGGTTAAATTGAGGATTAACGTAAATTGTCAAATTAATGTGGCCTAAGCATTAAACAACCATATAGGTTTTAACTTAGATAACATTGCTGTACACTGTTATCCTAAAAAAAGAAAAACACAAAAAGAAAAAGAAAAAACACAAAAAGACACAAACACATAAATACTATCATTCGTGATGAGTCATGATAATTATAATTGAGGGTACTAGTTTTATGGTATTTAATTTTGGGACATTTCCGTTTGCATTTATCCATATTTATTTTTTGCTCATTTTATCTGTATTTATCCACGTTTATTTTGTGTTTGGTATAAAACTGAAGCAGCAGTGGGTATAGTTGCACATTTATTTAACTGTTTAAATCTTGAGCAAGTTTTAGCCGTGTTGAGATGGAAAAGTCTGGCGCATGCAGGCGCGGCTCGTGCAGGTACGAGCGGGGGGTCTGGCGAAAACAGTATTTTTATTCAAGTTTCCCTTGTACTCATCTACTGACTGCCCCCCAACCATGCCCTCCTCCCTACCGCTCTTACCTGCACAGGCCGTGCCTGGCCACAGGGTCATGGACATGCACCTCTGCCCTGAGTGCCCAACTGATTGCAGTCTTGTTGGACCCGGAGAGGTGCCCAAAGCGCTAGCCTCATAGTGGTGAGATACTACTGCCGTCACCAAGAGTTCAGCAGCACAAGTGTGGGGGTGGCAGTGTACAGTGAAGTGATTGGTAGGAATGGACAGGTCTTTTTTAACTTGTGTCATTGGAGTAAGGTCTACAGGTTCACTCACTTTTTTAAAGTTCCACTGCTGTGTGCTTAACTCACCCTTTTTCTACATAGGTTTGGTGTGTACTGCTGCACAGCACGAGTGGTGTTTCTGCACTGGATGAATGTGTCTCTGGAAGGGTAAAGTACAAGGATAAGGCAGTACTGTGCTGTTTGTTCATGCACTGGATATATGTGTGCCTATGAGTGGTATAGTACATAAAGGATGTAGAGCTGGGCAGTGTTTGCAGGTTAATGCATGTGCTGGGTGTATGTGTACCTGTGATTGGTGCAATACACGAAGCATGAAGTGCGTGCATGTTAAACGCATGTGCTGAATGTATGTATGCCTATAAGTGGTACAGTTATGCATATTTAAAAAGCGGGTGCCCACCAAGCATGTTGTGTTTGTCGCCGGGAGCCCACCCCGCATTGTGCGCTTTGTGGGAACCCACCCCGCCTTGCTGCCGATTTAAATAGTGGGTGCCCACCCCGCATTGCTGCTTACTTAGCGGGTGCCCACCCTGCTGTGGTGTTTTATGTTACGGAGGAAGCCCACCCTGCACTTTGCCACAAGAAGATCACCGCTGCAGCCTGAGACGTAAGACAGAAGCCACCGAGGAAGCAGCGCGGCAGACCCGAAAGCCAGGCAAGCTGCCTGACTGTGGGCAGGGCCTGTCCAAGTGGCCGAGAGGAGCCTTGCGGGCTCCATTTCCATCTTCCCTCTGCCGCCGATGCCGACCAGAATGAGGAGAAGCCACCTCGCAGGCAGGAGGGAGGCGGGTTCCCTGAGGCACCGTCCAGTTGTCTCCGTATCCCGAGGTGACAGTGCCAGGAAGACAGAGCCCCGCGTGTGGCTGCCAGAGAAGTTAGTCTCCCGCAGGAGAGGTCCTGGTGGAGGAGGGTGAGTGGGGCTGAGCCTCTGATCATTTCGGCCCGGGTGATAAGCAGCAACACCCTTGCTGGGTGTTGGGAGCATTTTGGTTGTTTTTCACAGCTCCACCACAGTTGCGAGCAGCTGCAACGTATGAGGCAAGTTGATATTTAGGCGTCCCGGAGAGAGGCCGCCACAGAGCACAGTGGTACCCGGGCAAATTGGCGACAGCTGCACCGCGAGAGAGAGCGGGCAGCCACATCACGGGGGCATTTTCTTTTCTGGAAATGAAGGAGTAAGATACGCTCCCCTGCCCCAGCGCCTTGCACACTTTGCTTCACTGCATTTGCAGTTACGCCCTGACATTTGGGACATAGGGCATTTGAGCCCCATAGGAAGGCCAATTGGTCTGGGGGGTCATTTCAGTGTGTTATGCACCATGATTATTGCATAATGTGTTTATGCTTGTGATGCTTATTGCATAATGTGATTTATGCGTAATGTGATTTGTGCACACTGTGTTTAATGCCTGATGTGATGCAGACATACTGTGTTTATGTTGCAGCATATAATGCTAAGTTCATTAGTGTACCAGTAGTTACTGTTAGTGTTTTATTTTTACTACGTGTGCTTTGTGATGGTTCTGACAGTGGCCTAATTGGCCCAGTTTTGTATAGAGTCCTCTGTAAATATTGCCTAGTGCCAGTTGGCACAGTGTATATGTGTGATTATGATTCTAATGTGTTTTGGATAATACAAAGGCTTTTTTTATATAACCTTGTTTGGAGTTTCTTTTGTAGTGTGCGTAGTGTGTTGCTGCTGTGTGTGTGTGTTGAGCAAACATTTTACACATTGCCTCTGGGATAAGCCTGACTTCTCGTGCCAAGCTACCAAGGGGGTGAGCAGGGGTTATCTTCAGCGTGTAACTCCCTTGCCCTGACTAGAGTGGTGGTTTCTGCCTGGCTTAGGCGCATACCCTAGCCAACCAGAAATCCCTATTTCTAACAGGTATTTATACTAGAGACCTGAGCGAAAGAATTGAATGGTTTTGTGTTTATTCTGTGTGAGGAGTCTAATGTTTTTTCTGCTTTCTGGTTTGAAGGAAGGAGGACATAGCTTTTGGGGAAACAACAATTATTGTGTGGGCGAAGTGAGAGATTACAGTATTCTTTTGGAGGTACTTGTTTCTCTTACCTTAGTGAGACATACAGAGAGTAGTCATATTCTTTTGGTCAACCATTTCTTTCTCTTCTTTCATGCCTAATTCCTTCTTCCCTGCTGTTCCCTTCCTATCCCTTCACTCGCTTGATCACCCTAACATTCTGTATTACATATCTGAATTGGGGGTATCAAGCGGTGGACCTTTTTGTGCATCGTTCAGATCCTGAGGAGTTCTCTCTTCCATCTTCGCCAAGTGGAAACCTGACAGACACACACTCAAGAAAAATTAGGAAAAATGAATCGTATCTTTATATATATTTTTAGAAACCATGAACTTCGTTCGACAGATAATAAATGCTTCGTATGTTGATTTTTAACGAAATGCAGTTCAAGACAAAAAGGCTTACAGGTTTTAAGCAACAGCAGTCAATACCATCAGGCAGAGACCATTGCGGTCAAGGGGAAGAAAAGCATAGGGTTAGATAGCTGAGTACCGCCAACACATTTACCATCACAGTCAATGGAAGCAACACTCTGCCACGGAGTTTTGGGGGACGCCATTTGCCTAGAGTTCAGGAGAAGTTCTACTGCAGGGGAGTCAGAGATTTGGTGGTCTGATGGATCTGGCAGCGCAGGCAGTTCTGAGTTACCAGTATCACAGTTGCCGGAGGTCTAGGGATGCAGAATTGGTTCTTTACCGGCTTCGTTCAGCTACAGGTGTGGTGATATGTAGTATCTTGGTATAGTGTTGTTCTTGCCATTCACTTCTCCATCAGTGGAACACTGTGGAGATGATGTAATGTGGAATGTTCATCTATGAAACCCACAGTTGGAGAAGGGCTGAGCGCCTTGCTGGCTGCTCCTGGTGGGGCTGATTTACAACTAATCTACTGCTGAATACTACTAAACCTACATCTTGTAACCAACTTGAATAAATCTACTTGAAACTACACTCTGGATGTGGACCTGATTACTACATTTTATTGGCGACGATTTGAACCTAAGAACCTGCTTCTGCTACCTCTGAGGACATCTGGAGTACATCTGGAGTACCTACTACCTATTCTTCTCAGTTTAGGAGTAGTAAAGTTAGGACTCCTAACTTTAGGACTCCTAAATGCCTTCTGTGAATACCGAAAGTCTTAAAGTTGGGATTCTTCTCAGTTTAGGAGTGGTAAAGTTAGGACTCCTAACTTTAGGACTCCTAAATGCCTTCTGTGAATACCGAAAGTCTTAAAGTTAGGATTCTTCTCAGTTTAGGAGTAGTAAAGTTAGGACTCCTAACTTTAGGACTCCTAAACTGAGAAAAATCCTAACTTTAAGACTTTCGGTATTCACAGAAGGCATTTAGGAGTCCTAAAGTTAGGAGTCCTAACTTTACTACTCCTAAACTGAGAAAATGCTAACTGTAAGACTTTCGGTATTCACAAAAGGCATTTAGGAGTCCTAAAGTTAGGACTCCTAACTTCTGTGAATACCGAAATGAGTAAGTGCCTTCTGTGAATACCAAAATTAGTAATTGCCTTCTGTGAATACCAAAATGGTAGTAAGTTTAGGATTTTGTCTTAAGTTAGTTCTATGAATCGGGCCCATTGTGGACAAGTACGAGTGAGTGAAGAAAAGGGTACATCTCGTTACCGTGATTCCTGTGAGAGTCTGGAGTGTTGTGTTCTGGGGTGTCTAATCATTTGCATCTTCGTGACTATTTAGGAGAGTGAGTGAGACACTATAGATAGTCGGTCCTGGGATGTGGGTACTGAGGCGGTAGGAAGGCTTAGCCCCTATACACCGAGGTCCCGTATTCCAGCGCATAGTTCTGTGTCTGTGCAGAATCCCTGCAACACCACTAGTCCAAAGGGAGGACCTAGGCAATTGGTAAAGACTGGCAGGGCTATGGGGTTCTTGGAGGCTGCACAGGTCTCAGGTAGGGATGGCAGACCACAGTTGTTGGGTCCTTTTGTAGTGGGCAAGGTTTGGCGCCGGTTTCTTCTGCAGCACGGCATAGTTCCTGGATCAGCAGCACATCTTCTTCCTGTATCTTCTTTAGTTCCGTAGAATCTGAAATCAAGGTCACGGGTCATTACAAGGTGAGACAGGTTGTAGCCAATGGGCTACTTACCTGTAGGGTGTCTACACCCTCTAGTGACTACTTTCTGTGGGGAGAGGCAGAACCCTAGCCCTGATTGGTGGTTTTCTCACCAACTCAATATGGTGGTATTTCAAGAGAGGGGTTCACCTCACCTGCCCCGCCCTAGGGCCAGGGTGTAGACTGAGGGGGGCCTTCACCTCATCTAAATAATTTTTCCACCTTTCCTCCGGCCAAAAAGAGGAGCAGGAAAGGGGGCTTGGCCTCCCCACTATCTGTGCGTGGCTCTCACCCACATGAAGTAATCATGTCTGGTGGTGGCAGGCTGGTGAAAAACAGTGTTTGGTTCGGTTTCAGGGTACCCTCTAAAAGGGTATCCTGTGTGAATTTTTTAATAAATCCAATACTGGCACTAGTGAGGATTTATTAAGACAAGATGTTTGGTACCAAACACCTTCAAAACCAGTGAAGCCATCATGGAGCTAGGAAACTCATGTTGATGAGTATCCAGCCCATGTATTCTTTATGGCTTCTCTGCTCACTTACAACATCACAAAATAGGCTGGACATTGTAGGGGCCTATCTGTTGATGCAGATCGGTCCATGCATAGGATATAGTGCACCCTGCCTTAAGGCTGAAGGCCAGCAGTAGGGGTGGCTTACCTATACCTTATGCAGTGTATGGGAGGCATGGCACACACAGCTGTGTGCCATGCTGACTCTTCTGATTTTCCTGTACCAAGACACGCAGCCTGCAGTGGCAGAGTACATAGCCATGGTGAGGGGGCAAGGGACACACGTCTGGGCATACCCATCCCACTTAGGGCAAAAAGTGTTACAGCAAACAAGTGATGGACGGAATGCTGACAATGCAAACATTCTCCCCCAGTCAAAAGATCTGGATTAAATCCATTGTTCTTTTGCCCACTACACCACCCCAGTTTGGACCCAGCCATATGCAAATCAGTCTTGACCCTGTACCTCATGGGAACAGTCCAGACCAAACTGCCAGTCCAGGTCCTCCCTGGACCGGAAACAAGCATCCTGGGACCTGTTTCAGGGTATGTCACCCTTCTTCAGCCAGGCTAGCTTGAATCCAGTGGCACAGTGAGCAAGGGACCCACGTCTTGGCATACCCATCCCACTTAGGGCGAAAAGTGTTACAGCAAACAAATGATGGACGGAATGCTGACAATGCAAACATTCTCCTCCAGTCAAAAGATCTAGGTTAAATCCATTGTTTTATTGCCCACTACGCCACCTCAGTTTGGACCCAGCCATATGCAAATCAATCTTGACCCTGTGCCTCATGGGAACAGTTCAGACCAAACTGCCAGTCCAGGTCCTCCCTGGACCGGAAACAAGCATCCTGGGACCGGTTTCAGGGTATGTCACCCTTCTTCAGCCAGGCTAGCTTGAATCCAGTGGCACAGTGAGCAAGGGACCAACGTCTGGGCATACCCATCCCACATAGGGCGAAAAGTGTTACAGCAAACAAATGATGGACGGAATGCTGACAATGCAAATATTCTCCCCTAGTCAAAAGATCTGGGTTAAATCCATTGTTCTTTTGCCCACTACGCCACCCCAGTTTGGACCCAGCCATATGCAAATCAGTCTTGACCCTGTGCCTCATGGGAACAGTCCAGACCAAACTGCCAGTCCAGGTCCTCCCTGGACCGGAAACAAGCATCCTGGGACCGGTTTCAGGGTATGTCACCCTTCTTCAGCCAGGCTAGCTTGAATCCAGTGGCACAGTGAGCAAGGGACCCACATCTGGGCATACCCATCTCACTTCAAACTGGAACGGCATGGTGAGCAAAATAACGATGGATTTAGGCCCAGATCTCTTAACTGGGGTGAATGTATGACATTGTTCTGCATAGTGTCCATCAACTGTTGTTTTTGCATTTGCCACCCCGAGTGGGAAGGGTATGCCCAGACGTGGGTCCCTTGCTCTCCATGCCACTGGAATCAAGCTATCCTGGCTGAAGAGGGGTGAAACCCCGAAACCGGTCCTAGGATGCCTGTTTGCAGTCCAGAGAGGACCTGGCTTGGCAGCTCGGGCTGGACTGTACCCATGAGGCACAGGGTCAAGACTGATTTGCATATGGCTGGGTTCAAACTGGAACGGCATGGTGAGCAAAAAAACGATGGATTTAGGCCCAGATCTCTGTACTGGGTGAATGTATGACATTGTTCTGCATTCTGTCCATCAACTGTTGTTTTTAGCACGAACCTCTTTAGTACCCATGCACTAGGTACCAGGGGTACCATTTACTAGTGACTTACAGGTGTGACTTAAAGTTGTGCCAATCATGGTACAGTTTTTGGGAAAGAGCTCTGGCACTGGGAACTTGGTGAGAAGGGGCCCAGTGCACTTACAGTTTGAAATCACATCATGCTTCAAGCAAAAAGTCAGGGCTAACCATACAAAAAGAGGCACTTTCCCACACCTTCTAATAACAGGGGGCGGGCTGAAGACAGTAGTGGGTATTTCACCATCATCTAATAATATTATTTCACAAATAACTGTACAAAGGAGCTGGTAACTTTTAAGTTGCCAATTTTACTTATTTAGTATTTTTTTATAGCACACATGAACCATGAGGTATTAGGGAGCTTCACATGAAAGAAGAAACAGTTAGATACAAGATGAGAATTAGGAGTTTAGAACAAAGATCAGCAATAAAAGGATTAAGCAGAAATGTGTTGGGAGCTAAGTTTTCTTCGGAGATCTTGCAGCAAGGTTGTTTAGAAGTTTTGAAAACAGAAGCATTTTGTTGTGCTTCCTGAAGGAGGAGAGCAAAGTTTGTGTTCTTAATTTAGGAAGTAAAATTGTCCATGTTGTAGTGGTCGTTTCAGTGAAGTATTATTTCAGAGTGAAGACAGTTTGAAATTTGGGTGCTTCAGGGAGCAAAGTGTACCGGCTTCTGAGATCTCTCGAGCCAGCAGAGATCGGAAGCAGAGCCATCAGGTATGAAGGGTTGTTTTTGTCACTAGGCAACAAGTCTGAATTGGGTTCTTTCTGTGTTGGGGAGCCAGTGTAGGTTGTAGCATGGGGATAATGTGGTTTTGTTAACATTGGTTGCAAGCCCAGCTGTAGGGTGCAGTACAACTTTTAAGGGGGCAATGGGTGTTCGGTGGGCATCTTCCAAAATGGCATTTCCAAAGCCTAATATGGCATTGATGAAGGCACGGACAGCTATTTTCATGAGTTTAAACAGAATATGGCCACTGTTTTATTTTTTCGGGGTGTAGTTAAAAGGTTAGAGTGTGCGTTAAATTAATCATGAATCCAAGAAAAAGTGTGCCCAATATAGCTGGGTCAAATTTGTACCTGAGTGAGAATAAGAAGAGAGCAATTTTAGTTCAGTGGAGTTTAATAGTAGAAAGTTATAACGTTTGATGATGTGCAAGACAGTTTGCATTGGTAATGATGACTTCAATTTAAGATATTTGTAGGTACTCCTGAGTATCAATGACATACTGCTGTACAGCTAAATCAGCAGTCTGGAGGACCTTACTTGGGATCCATGTATAAATGAAATAGCAGAAGCTAAGATCGAGCTTTGTTGGGTGCTGTATTCTGTTCTCACAAATAATGTTATTTGAGATGTCATAAGTGTTGTTATGAATACTTTGATTTCACATGGTATAAGTGATGTAATATGGAAGGGTATAACCAGTGTATAGAAAAGGTGTGAGTTATGGTTAAAGAAATGCAGCGAACGAGGTGACTAGTTCGGATACGGAGGTGCGTGACTTATAGTAATTTGAAGGTGGTACATAAATTATAAATTTAATTTATAATTATAATTTTATAATTTCTAATGTTTGGCTAGTTTAAGTTGGGTTTGTATAGAAAGAACAAAGAAAGTTTTCCCAACTAAAACCTATCTCTAACATTTGTTCTCTTCATTGAATTTGAAGTGAGTTTTTTATTTTTTAACAGAAATGTGTTTCAAATCGTAGTGTTGAGAGTCATTTATTAGTGTGTCGGTAATTAGAGTGTCGTACAGTAGAATGGAGGAGAATGTCGTACAGTGTAGTGTGGTAGAGTGAAGAATTGTAGAGTGGAATACAGAACAGTGGAGTAGAGTGGAGGGGGTAGCGTACAGTGGAGAAAAAAATTCTTATACAGTGCAGTAGTGTGGTGTGTCCCATAGTGGAGTACTGTGTTGCACAGTAGAGCAGGGTGTCATAGACTGTCATAGAGTGGAGTACAGTGTTGTAGAGAGGGGTGGCAAGGAGTAGAGTATGGTGCAGTAGTGTCGTCCAGTGGAGTATTGTCGAGAGGAGTGTTGTAGAGTACACTGGAGAAGAGTGTTGTACAATACAGTGGAGTATTATATAGTGGAGTGTTGTGTTGTAGCGAGGAATGGAGTGGCGTCTCATCAAGTATTATACAGTGTACTATAGTGGCATACAGTGCACTGTCGTAGAATGTATTGACATGCAGTGGAATAGGGTACAGTGGAGTGGTGTACTGTGGAATAGCGCATAGTGCAGTAGAGTATAGTGGAGTGGCGTATGGTGGAGTAGCGCACAGTAGAGTGGCATACACTGGAGTAGGGTAGAGTGGGATATAATACAGTGGAGTGGCGTTGAAAGGAATATTGTCCAATGGAATAGCATAGAATGGAATGGTGTACAGTGGAGTGGCGTACAATAAAGTAGCCTGGAGTGGAGTACCACCTAGTGGAGTGGCATACAGTGGAACAGCGAACACTGCAGTCTCATAGAGTGGAGTGGCATGTACTGAAATAGCGTAGAGTGTAGTGGTATTAATTACAGTGGTGTAGAGTGGAACAACGTATAGAGGTGTAGCATAGAGTGGAGTGGCGCAGAGTGGAGTGGCGTACACTGGAGTGTGGGAGAGTGGAATATAATACAGTGGAGTGGTGTAGAATGGAGCATTTCCAATGGAATAGGCTAGAATGGAGTTGTGTACAGTGGAGTGGCATACACTGGAGTGGCGTATAGTGAAGTATCAACTAGTGTAGTGAAATATAGTGGAATAGCGAACAGTGGAGGGTTGTAGAGTGGAGCGACATATACTGGAATAGAATAGAGTTGGGTGGAGTTCAGTACTCTAGAAAGAGTGGATTAGAGTATAGTGGAGAGGTGTAGAATGCAGCGGCGTACAGTGAAGTGGGGGTAAAGTGGAATAACATGCAGTGGAGTGGCGTTGAGTGGAGTTGTGTACAGTGTAACAGCATAGACAGGAGTAACATAAACTGCAATGGCATAGAGTAGAGTGGGGTACATTAGACTAACATACAGTGGAGATGCATATAGTGGAGTATCGTACAGTGTAATAGCGTAGAGTGAAGCGGCGTAGAGTAGAGCTGGGTACAGTGGAATATCGTAGGGTGTAGTACAGTGGTCTGGTGTACAGTGGAATAGCGCGGAGTGGAGTAGCGCACAGAATGGTGATGTCGAGTGGAGTGGTGTAGAGTGGAGTGGCGTAGAATGTAGTGTTGTATATTGTAATAGTTTACACTGCATTATCGTAGAGTGGAGTGGCGTATAATGCATTGGCATACAGTAGTGTTGTGTACAGTGGAATAGCATACAGTGCAGTGGTATACAGTGAAGTGGCATAGAGTGGAGTGGCACAAAGTACAATAGAGTAAACTGTAGTGTCATAGAGTGGAGTTGCATATAATGGAATAGCGTATAGTGGAGTAGCGTACAGCGGAGGGGCGTACAGTGGAGTGGGGTAGGCTGGAGTGTCATAGAATGGAGTGGCATAGAGTATATTAGCATAGAGTATAGTGCAGCCCTGCCGAGTACCATGCTTCAGGGGGTTAGAGTAATGCATTATAGTGTGGTGGTCCCCATCACCGCACTAAAATGCAAAGTTTCTATTGGGTTGGCAGTAAACGATCCCACAGTGCATCTCTCTGTCCAAATCCAAGATGACAGGACCCTTCTTTCTTGGATCAGAGATATGGGCACACCACTGAGGTGTGTCCAGCATAATTAGCCACCCCTCCTGGAAAATCGGTTCTGCAAAGGGTTTCCCCTTCTGGAGGAAATGCCAACCGGTCTACCTACACATAGGAATGGGAAAGTAGAACTGTGACTTGCATTTGCCTCTTACTTAGTTTTCTCTTGTTTTGTTTATATGATTACTTATAGATCTAGAAATTGGAAAGGCTGACACTTTATTATAGACAGTATAGGGAAATATGAGTTTGACTCCTCCTAGTATTCTGACCATTTTGGATCTAATCAATGACACCTTCCTCAAAAAGATTCTTAAGTTAAAGGGTGGATCTGATCTCTTGGATAATGGAAGATTCAGTAATTCGACACAGTAAGTGGGCTCTGCTGTTCCATCAGAATGCTTTGTATGTACTAAAGGAGAGTCTTCAAACACATGTTCTAAGTTGGTGTCATCATGTGCCAGCTGCTCTTGGGTACGCGACAGAAACGCCATTTCAAAATCTTGTAATCTCTTGTTTTGAAGATAGGACAATATCCTTTGGAAGCCTTTGCCAGCCAGCTGTAGTTATGCAAAGCTAAGGAGTGTATTCCCAAAGAAATCACCAAATTGGAGGAAAAAGACAGACTCATAAAAACCTCCAAACAGAAGTTTGCTAATGAAATTGCACATTAATAATTTCAGAAACAAATCTGGTGCACACTAAGGCTTAGAATTCAAGGCTGAGAGTAGAGGCTCCAAGAATTTCAACAGAGCCAAAAAGAGAGGCTTCAAAACTAACTGAAGCAACCTAGAGGACTCAAAAGAGGGTAAACAATGCTGGAAGAAGTACAAGGAGATTTTGTGATTCATGGAGTAGTATTTACAGCACTTTCAGTGCTCTACACAACAGACAACAGGCAATGTGACCTGGAAAGATAAAACAAAGCCTTGATGTATTGGGTTAAGTACAAGTGAAGTCAGCCACAATGGATTGGGATTGATTATAAGTCTTGTCCCAAACATGTTGTCTTCCTGTTCGTTCCAAATGCTAAAACATGGTATTGAATTGTCTCTCACTTAACATCTTGACCCAGACACCAAAACACTAGCAGACTGCAGTGCAAGACTCACAGGGTGAATTGAGACAGACTGCAATGCAAAACAGTGTGCCAAATAGATCTGGCACCAGCCCCATGATTCTTGCAGAGATGGCAGCCAGATATCAAGTGCCCAGCAAGGTAAGCTGCATCGCACACTGACCCCACAGGTCCAGCAGTCTCACAGAAGATGCAATAGTCACTGGGAATCGTGGGCAACCTGTGTGGGTGTGGCAAGATGGCTGCTGACTGACCTCAGTGAGAGACGCTGCTGGGTCACTCTCTCTCCCGAGGTTTCTAGGATGCGCGGCTGAATGGAGATAATGGCTCCCAAATCCACAAAGGTGGGGAAGGAGGAAAAAGAAGCGAAAGATACAGCCAAGGGCTCGCGGCTGGAGGCTCAGAGTACGTTGGGTGCTGTGAGCGAACATGATTTACCGTCTGTTCTCCATCAGCGAGGTTCGACTCAGGCCAGACGTGGCGGCCTCTCCGCGAAACCTGAGGAAGGCGCAAGGCGGGCATGAGCGGAGCATTGTCGGCGCGGCCGGAGGAACTCAGCTTCGCGCTGCTGCTATGGTGGAGACTTCGCTACGTCAGCCTTCCATCATGGTGGTGTTTCGGGTTGCCCCGGCTGCGGTTCCTGTTGGTAGCGGGAGTCAGAGCGACACCATTCAGCTGGGAGCCGGTACTCCGGGTGCTGGAGGGGCTGGAGAGGCCACTGTCAGCAGACAAAATGCAGCAGAAGAGACTGGTATGGCGGCGGAGTCGGGACCAGAGTGCCCCATCCAGGTTCAGGCACGAGACTTTACAATAGCGATTCAACATAATGAGGAGACATTAATGCAGGCTTCCCCTGAGATGTTGGGAGATCCTGGGGAAATAGCCAGTGAGGACAAAAGCCCTGAGGGAAATGTGGATCTGGGCCCCAGCCTTACTCAGATAGCAATAGGTAATAGCGGCAATAACTGTATAGAGGCCACTGAGGAAACTCTGGAAACAGTGGGTACGAATTAAATAGATAACCAACACTCCTCAGTGATTGCTGATACTCTCCATCCGGCAATACCAGCGGTCTGCGCAATAAATCAGACAGTAATGCCACTATGGTCCGAAACTGCTCCGGGCTCTCCAGAGGGTGACAAGTTTTACTCGCTTAATGATGACTCCGATTTGGACTCACCAGCTATTAGTGAGTTTAATACTTCTGATGAGACAGATACTGGGGGGTCCTCCATCACCCAGAGAGCTCCTCGTAGTAAATCTGTGGCTGGGAGACGGCGGTCAAAGTCTAAAACCAGCCCTGCGAAATCTGATCTTGCAACTGCCCATAAACTTGAATGGGACTATTCAGCCACCAGTATGTCGTTTGAAAGCGAAAGGCAGTCGGTTATACAAGTAAGATCCGAAGACATGGAATCCCCCGCTCCACCTGTGCCCTCGATGGAATTATTATATGCTACTCTTAAGCAAATGCAGGGGGAGGCTAGACTGGAAAGCCGGAGATCTCTGCAAGCCACAAAAAAAGTGCAGGGTGCTATGCGAAAGGTAAACAAGGTGTGCTCTGAGACGGCAGCGAGGGTTACCCAGGTGGAGGAAAGAACAGTCGGCTTAGAGGAGGGCGTTGCCAAGCTACAGGTTTTAAAAGATTTACAGGAAAAACAATCACTGGATATAAGTTGGAAGTTGGAAGATTTCGAAAATCGGCAGCGTAGAAATAACGTACGGTTGCTAGGCCTTGCCGAAAATATTGAAGGGGAAAATATAATGGCCTTTGTTGTATCTTTGCTCAGGGGCGCTTTTCCGGATCTTGCGCAATGGAACTGGGACATGGAGGTGCAGCGGGCACACCGCTTCCCAATGGTTCAGAAGAAAGCCAATGACCCAGAGCGATTTTGATATACATAGGAAATGTTCTCCTCAGACAGGCCATAATCGATAGAGCAAGGCCAAATTCTAAACGGTCATTTGATGGGCACTCTTTCTTTGCCCGCCCCGATTTCTGCCATGCTACGATCGAGCGGAGGTGGAGATTACGTCAACTGATAACACCATTTCAGGGAATAGGGTGTGAGGCTTTTCTGCTATTCCCTGCTCGGCTGAAGGTTATCTTAAATGGGAGGGTCCGGATGTTTTTTTCAGAAATCAAGGCACAGGAGTACCTCACAGAATTGAAGGACGGTACAGTGAAAGGGAAAGGTGCAGAAGGACGTATGCCGCAAGGGGGTCAACACGCTGACTGATCTGAGTTTTTCGAATTTGAATTTCAACACTGTGGTGGGGGTCTGGGCTGTTGACAAACTGAGAATCAGCATTAGCTGGTTTATGTCAAACTGAGTTAATCACTTAGCTGCTGGCTATACATGATTATGCTTATATTTAATCTGAGGAAGCTACATGGTGTGGGATATGGTGGGATTAGGCGGGATGATGCGAAAGGGGGGGAGAGAGAAACAGCAGCGGCTCGAGATGTGAGATCAGCTGTCATACATAGATCTGCTTGACCTATCTGCCTGTAAGGGTGGTGGGGGTGTGGGGCAGGGGGTGGTCCGTTACCAGGGGTGGGGGGTTGCAAGGGCACAGCACAGTATTATATAGCACAGCACATGAGGGAATTTTTGCTACTAGGTTATCTAAGAGGGAGGAACACGAGCTTTGGTGGATTTAATTTGGGTAAAGCAAAGAAATACTTAGGCTGCGGGTTAGAAGGATTAGAAGGAAACCTGTTTGGATAAAATGAATCTCAGAATCGCTTCAATAAATGCCTGCGGTTTAAATGATCAGGGCAAAAGGGTAGGGGCTGCAATTTTACTCAAATCATTATGGATAGATATCCTTTGCATCCAAGAGACACATATAGATGGTGCTAGGGGTAAATTAATGGAACAGCTAGGATGTCAACTCATGGTTAATAGCCAGCATAGGACTCGAAGGAGAGGGGTTGCTATTCTGACTCGGAGAAGGGACATCGCAATCAAAAGGAAATTGGCTGATAAGTGGGGCCATTGAGCCATGATAGAATGCTCGTTGGGAGGTGAAACCTTCACAGTCTGCTCAGTATTTGGGTCCACTGGGGATGACCCAGAGGTGCTGGAATATTTGGATTCCGAGCTAGCAACATGGTCTACCCCAGTAATACTGTGTGGGGACTTCAATATTAACGGGCTGGGAGGGCTTGGGGGTAGTGGGGGCGGTGGGTATACAGGACGTAAAAAGAAGGTTAATAAGGCTTTAGCCAATCTAATAAGTAATAATGGATTGACCGATATCTGGCCTTATTTAAAGCCTAAAGATTGTGGCAGCACCTTTTACTCGGCCCCCCACAAGGCGCTTTTGAGATTGGATTATTTTTTTTTGTCACAATGTCTGTTGGCAAGGGTAAGGATAGAATAATATCCCTGGGTCCTCTCAGACCATATCCCGCGAGTACTTACGGACGGCTTTACTGGGGGGGGCAGGCCCCAGTCAGGTTTGGACGTGCGAAAGAGGGCTGTTACAAGAGCAAGAATATATATTTTATATGAAAGACTGGATTAAGGAATTTTGGGAGTTCAATAGGGATAGTCCACGTGTTGGGGTCGTCTGGGACGCATTCAATGCGGGGGTTCGAGGTGGGACTTTGAGCTATAGTTTGCACCGGCAAAAGAGGGAAGCGCAGTGAGCAGAGGTAGTATGCAGGACCCTGATCGGGATTGAGGAGGAGCTGGTAACTGCTATACATCTGGGTAATTCAATTGAGGATATATTGTCCCGGCTGGCTCTTGTTAAAGCAGAAATAGGAGGGCAGGCAGCCGACAAAGTGGCTGAACGATTCCTGGCTAAGAAATGACAGTGCTACGAATTTAGTGAAAGGGTGGGGCATATTCTTGCCGTCAGGTTGAGACAAAAGAGCACGGCAGATGATAGTGGGAAGGTAACTACTGGCCCCTCCTGTATACGGGAAGTGTTTCGTCAATTTTATCACCATCTATATAGCGATTAATCTAAGGGGAAGAAGAATGTAATCCGAGAATGCTTAAGTAGAATCCCGCTACAAGGCATGGATTCTGCAGACAGTGAATCCTTGGAGACCGTTTTGACGCAGGATGAGATTTATAACGCAGTGAGAAACCTCCCCTCTGGGAAAGCTGCTGGACCAGACCGGATTCTGTTAGAATTTTATAATATATTCTGGGACACGATTGGATGTGAGTTGACGAGGGTCATGTGGCAGGCCAGGAGGGTGAGGGGGCACCCGAATCGGATATAGTAGTTTTTTTTTTAAAACATATTTTATTTGTCAAATACAAAAGGAGCGGAGCTCTGTAACCCAGAGTCTTCTGTGGCATCAATATACAATATTATGACTTCGACATTTTCTCATTGAAGAAAAAAGGGGAGGAATAATGTAAGGACATGCATATAAAATAAAACAAACCTGAAAAAATAACATACACCACCCCCACCCCACACCCCATCGCACTGTCAATCTCGCAAAAACAACATGCGGAGTCGGAGCAATATTCCTACACTCAGTGTAATGTATTTTGAAGAGAACACTATGCCACCCGGTACATATATAGTACGGACCCCCCCAATGAGGGGAAGGGGGAGACCACAACCTATGCGATCCCTGCGCTGGAACAGGCTCCAGTTCCAATCCCCTATAATCTGCTCAGCGCTTCCAGACCTTATAATGTTTACGCGGGCATCCCCTTGCAATAAAAACGGGGGCCTCTAGGCCCAAGCAAAAATCCAGTCCTGCCTTCCACACCGAGACGGAGGGTGCGGCTGTCGCCTTCCAGGCTCTAGCTATATCGCGCTTGGCCAAGGTAAAGCCTAGGAGCATAAGGTGTCGTTTGTAGATGTTACCACCAATGTCATCCATAACATGCAGGAGCACCAGCCGAGGGGACCGAGGGAGATCCCAACCCAGAACCTCAGACAGGCATGTCAGTACACCCCGCCAAAACCTAGCTAGCGCAGAGTAGCCCCATATGGTATGTAGCAGAGTGCCCTCCTCATGCCGCAGCGAAGACACTCTGGGGAAGCCACTAAGCCCGCCCTGTATAGCCTGACTCTTGTGAAATAGACCCTATCTAGGTATTTAAACTGGATAAGTCGGAGGCTCATGGCTATAGCCGCCCCGTGAGGGAAGGCAAGGGCCTCCGTCCAGTCCAGTCCTCCTCCTCAAGTGAAGGTGAAGATGCTGCAGAGATGGGAAACAGTGCCTAACCTGGGATTGGTAAATTTTAGATATTTTGTGGTCTGGCAGGTCCCTCATGAAAACATTCGCCTCCACCGGGCTAAAATCCGTCAACTCCTCCAGTCCCATCAAGCTAGGGGAGAGAGCATGCCGAAATTGCAAATATTAAAAAAATTACGTACGCGGCATCTGAAAGTCCTTCTGAAGGCCCTGGAATGATTTCAAGACCGACCCCTGCAGTACATCCCCCAGGGTAGAGATCCCTATCGCATCCCAATCCCGCAATCCAGGCAAGGCCGCCAACTGCGGCAGACGTCCATTTTGCCACAGCGTCATCTCCCTAGTCAAGCGGTTCCACTAGCCCATCCTCCGCAACGCCTGCCGCATACCAGGAACACCAGCTGTGTCACACTTGGTAAAGAGGATATAATAGTTTTTTAAAAAAGAAGGAAAGGCACCGAGGGAATCTAGGTCTTGTTGGCCAATAACATTGATGAACAGCGATTTAAAGATCTTCTCCAAAGCCATGGCGACCCAATTAAACTATATTATCGGGAAAACAATTCACCCCTGTCAGCATGGGTTTATCGCAGGGAGAGGAACAACACAACATATTCAGCGGGTAAATACCCTATTTGATGCAACGGAGGTCTCAGGGGACCCTATGGTGGTGATGCTCTTGGATGCAGAGAAGGCATTCAATAGGGCCTCCTGGGACTACATCTGGGAAGCTCTCAGATGGTTTGGCATAGGGAGGGGATGTATTAAAGCCATCGGGACCCTTTATAGAGCTCCAATGTCTAGGCTAAGAATAAACGGGGGATATACGGCATCATTCATGATTAAACGCGGTACAAGGCAGGGTTGTCCCTGCTCCCCCCTCCTTTTTGCTATATACGTTGACCCTCTCCTGAGATTGCTTGAGGTTAACATAGAATTGAGCCCGTGATCAGTCAAGGGTTGGAAACAGAAATTCTGGCATATGCGGATGACGTTGCCATTATTACCTCTTGTCCGTCAACTGTGCTAGCCGCTGTAGAGAAGGTAGCTCATGACTTTGGGAAGCTATCCGGATATGCCCTAAACAGACAAAAGACGCAGATTGTGAAGAATGGAAAGACCGATTTAGAGGATGCCCGGGTGATGGAAACAGCTGTTTATCTGGGCATAAGTATAACATCTGAGCTGGGAAAGATAGTGGCAATGAATATCGAGCCAGTTATTAGGAAGGCCTAATCAGACTTTGATAGATTTAATAATTTACATATGTCTCTGGTGGGGCGGTGTAATGTGGTATAAATGATGTTTTTGCCCAAAAAACTTTACCTGTTCCAGGCAATACCCTTAGAATTCGAAAAACATTGGTTTGTGGCACTTGAGGGCATAGTCAACAGGTTTATTTGGGTGCATGGCAAAACTAGGAGGGCGTTCAGGTTTATGACATTGCCCAGAGATAGAGGAGGCTTTGCTATTCCTGATTTTAAAGCTTGTTATTAGGCTGCGGCCCTTCAATATATGAGCAATCTAATGGGCAGGTGTATAGCGGATTCCTGGGATGAAGCTGGGCTACCAGATGTGTATAAACTATTATTAGGCAATGACGCGGCCAACTGTTTCATGAAAATTAATGAGCCTAAAAAATAGGCATAGGGAGATTACACAGCTACAACCAGTTATATAAAAACCCTGCACTTACTGGAATTTGGCAGAATGAATAAGGCGGCGTGTTCAGACAGTAGGTGGCTTAATCCGGCAGGACGGAATGCGTCAGTTTAGTGATATTCAGGCTGAGTTTGGAATTGAGAGGACACATTTCTTTAAATATTTGCAGGTGCGAAGTTATCTCTGTGGGAAGGTGGGTGGGACGAGTGGTTTTAGTAAAGTGCAAATTATAGACACTATCAGAAAAGAGAAGGAATGTACTATAAAGAGATTGTATGCTGAATTGGTATTATATAAACAGGATGATAGGGAAAAGCATGTGAAGAAATGGGTTGAGCGATTAGGTATAGAACCAGAGAGATTCATGGTCTCATTGGAATTGGGACAGACAGTGGTATGTTCAGCAGGGCTGCAAGCTCAGCATTATAAGACATTATTTTCACTCTCCTATACCCCGGCAAAGATAGCCCAATGGGGGGGACAGGTGGGAGCTAGATGCCCCCGGTGTGACTCAATTGAGGCTGACTTCGCCCATATGTTTTGCGTCCTGTCCACACCTAGAGAGCTTATTAAATCCTATTGGGGAATTCTTGAATCAAACCTTAGAAGTAAAAGCTATATTAACTCCGACGGTAATACTTTTAGGGGTTGGTAATGATGGAGAGCGAGACACGGATTATCGATTTTTCTTTTTGGCTATGGCGGTGGTCCGGATATGTATAGCTGCGTCCTGGGTGGACCCTGTAGCCCCAACGTTTCAGCAATGGCTCTCCAGACTGTTGGCCATGTTCAAATTAGAAAGGGGCATCTATGAGAGGAGGGGTAAAAAGCAGAGATTGGCTGGTAGGCGTATATGTGCTCCTATTATAAAATGGAAGGAGGTTCAGGCAACTGGCTGTCCAGGAATTACCAATTCTGGGGTGTAATCTTCGCCCTGGCTGGGCTGACCGGTTCTGATTCCTATATTGAATAATTTACATTCACGCTTGCTCTGTGTAAGATGGAAATGTTCAAGTTTTTTATAATTTAGTTGGTTTAACCTGAAAATGTATTTTCATGTTCTTTAATATCATCTATGTATATAGCTCAAATGCTTTGCAAAAAATATCTGACCTAGGTGGGTTTTTTTTATATCCCTCATGTGTAAAAGATTTGTAAAAAGCTTAGCTAATTGAAGTGCTGTTATATAAAAATACTAATAAAAATATATTTAAAAAAGGGAATCGTGGGAAACAGAAGCCGTGGTGACCCTTTATGTTTGATGGACAAAGCATTCTGATTCCATAGAGAACTTTACTTCCTAGTGCACCATATGAGCTCAGGCCAAGCATTCTATACCAGACCAGCAGAGCAGTATTTTTACAACTCTTCCCTACTCCACAACAGTCTTGGGCCATGATTTCCATGAGTGTCATTGTGGAAGTTCTTAATTTCTTTTGCTAGAATACTTGGTTAGAAATGGTGGATTACTTCACCAAGGTAGGACATTTCATACCCCACAGCATTAAAACTGTTAAACATCTTTACTCTTCTAGTGCTCCTTGTTAATATTATTACTGATGTGGCTCTCAGTTTGTGGTTAATTTCTGGACTAAAGTGATGAAAAGAATTGGTACTGTACTCTATAAATCTACTAATTACCAACTGCAAATAGATGGACAGATGAAGAGATTTAATGAGAGCATTGAACGATACCGGAGATGTTTTCCAAATTAACCATCTGACAGAAAGAAGCACGTGGATTTATTGCCCAGAATATGCATACAATAATTCCTTCTATAGTTCTAGGGACACTTCTCCGTTCTAGTGTACCTTTCAATTTCATCCTTGTATGTTACCAGAGAGTATTGCCCTTTTCCGGGTATCTTTCATATATCATTTATTGCAGTGTATTTGAACAACCAGACAAAACCTCTTTTGGCGGCCATGAGAGCCTACAAGAAGTTAGCAGCTACCCACAGGCAATTTGATCATCACATAAAGAAGGGGGAAAGAGTTTAGAAATTATTGGAACGGAAAAGTCCCCTGCATAGAGAAGGATGTGCACCCCTTCCTAAGTGCCACAGCTGCATGGATATTTGTTACCCTGCTACTGATTTGAGGTCATGGCTGACCACGGATCAGGCATGTGTGGCTTGACCTACACCTGTCTCATGGTAATGTGGTCTTGTTAGACCGAGGGGGACGCACTAAACGATACTCTCATAGAGGTTAAGGACTCCGGCCCTTGCCAGGAGTTAAGTGACACAAGCCCAGTAGTGGCAGCATACCCATTTTGTATTTCATAGGAGTCAGTAGTGTGAACAGGCCTTTTTATCTGTTTCACAGGAGTGGCACCTACCAGCCCACTCATATAAAGTTTTTCGGTTGTCTACTTAACTCAGCCTCGGCCTACATGATGTGTGTAGCACTGGGTATTGCGTGATAATGGCATGTGCGAGCAGGGATGTATGTGTGCCTGTTCATGGTAGATAACACAGAGGCCTTTGGGTTTGATTTTAGAAGCCCATGGCCTGAAAAGGCTAGTTGATGTAAGGACTGCAACGCTGAGACAAGAGATATAGGTTGCTGATGTTCCTGAAGGCTGGGGTGGGAATACATACACTGAAGGAAGGGGAGCAGAGCATCCTCTGTGCACATCAAATGACTCTTTTATTCCAGGAAGAGTTACTGGTCAGTGGGCCTGTGCTCATTGTAAAGTCAGATGGTGGGTCTGATAAGATTACCACTGTAGTACCAGGGAATCATGATCAAGCGGAAGACTTACGCATTTGAACCTTTGTGAGGCATGGCTCCCAAACACTCTTTCAGGCCACGGTTGGGAAAGACTGGGACACGGTCAGCAGTCATTTTGAGACTTGTATTAGCTCAATGTATTAACACCATAGTGAGCTTAACTTTCACGGCCAAAGTAAGACTTGTTGCACATTGCTAATGAGGGAAGCACCTGTGGGGCTGCCTCCAGTATACCTACAGGGACGCATTTGTTAGTGAGGAGAGGGAGGACTTGGGAGACCCTGCCTAGCAAAGCTGCAGAGAGCAAGCCCGCAGAGACTGTAGAGTGTATTCTTTAGTATGACGTAGTATAATTTGCCGGTGTAATACATGATTCCTTTCTCACCAAGAGTAAGTATTGGACTGAACAATAAGATTATTGGGATCATTGTTTGATTGTTGATCTTGTTCCTTTGTTTAACTTGCACCTACCTATCATCCGAAAAGCCTAGGACTGCCCAACCCACATTAACACTGAAAGTCAAGTGCTAAAGGGATAGTACTTGGCCCAGTTGCTCAGGATTCATAGTGGGTCAGGTCCCGGGACATTAGGAGTAAAAGGCCACACCCCCAACGATTGGGCCTAGTAACACCTGCCCTGCTTGCCCCATGGCCCTCTTAAAAAAAATGTGTTAATAGCAGGCATAATCCCCAAATTCTCTCTAAATTTGGTAATCCTCCTTCAGATTCTAGAATTAGTAAGCAGCAGCTTTCAAATTAAAATTATGGGGCACGTGGTGAATCCATCCAGTAATGCAAATCTCGTGTGAAACCCACGGGCTGTGCTGGATAAAGTCTGCCTTTTTACACTGTTACAGCGCAGAAACTTGGGTAACGGGAAAAAAAGGACAACACCCGTACCAAATATCCTCCCTTCGTCATAGACCAGATATCATATTAACGCTGTCACACATACAGTAATTGGTGGGGCCCATACCACCAACATTCACACATCACTTCCACAGGTCTGCACATACAGGAGAGATGAGTGTTTCCTGCGCTGACATGAGAGGAATACCTTATAAATTATAGGAAGAAAAGTTATATTACATATCTATACATTAACATCCCTACACCTACAGATCTCAATCTTTAAACATCAAGACACTCCCCCCACATAATCAATGGATCATTTAGTTGGATCAGTAATGGTGATTTAGAACCAGCTAAAACACCTTAACATTTGATCTCCCCTCCCTCAATGAGTCACAAACGCATTTGCTTGTTAATCAAATTCATTTATCTATTTTTATCGCAAAAAGGGTTAAATCTTCATCTAGAAAGTTTTATTAATTTTATGTTGAATCACAAACACCATATTTACCTAATATGGCTATCGGGCGTCCTCTTAGTCACCAAATTTGTCATCAATCAGTCAGAGTTTAGAAGTTCTTCATGCGGCACACTACAGTCCCAAGAATAGACAAGGACCGGTGATGTGCAAGCATCTATCAGTGCCCATAGATTTGATAAAGTTCAAAGTTCATCAAGGAAATGGGCAGCATTCAGTCTGTCAAGGATTCAGGAACACAGCAATCATGTAGCGTCACCGTCGTCTTCATCAGCAAAAAGGAAAAGAAAAGTACAGCACCCCTCTCTATTCTACCATCATTTTTATATTAAAATAATGTCAAAATGTAACAAATTTCAAAGTTTGGGCTTTCTTTTTTTTTTTTTTTTTATTTATTTCTTTTTTTTCAAAACCTTTATTGCAATCCAAGAATGTACACTGCTATTCAGCCAACAACCCGGAGGCAGGCAGCTTGTTAACGGAGCGGCGCACCGCTGCAGCAGATCTATACCGTACATTTGAGCTAAATATCCAAAGCAGTGCAATTCGTAAGTCATAACAACACCAACTGTATGCGAGGGTCGAGGAACAGCGACATACCTGAGTAACAAACATTCCATCATTAACCGCCCCTTGAACATGTGGTATCACGCTTATGTAGACATCCAACAGACCAAATAAGTATAGCCCAGTCCAAGCGCCGAGCAACAGCCGCAAGTGCTGTGTCCTCCATACTCGTGTGCCACCCGACGCAGCCTCCCACCCCAAAGCGCTACCCCTCCAGTCATCCTACACGCGTCCTCAGTCATCGCCAGTCACCATCTCACCCGCCAGCCAGACCACTAACGGCTGCCATATATCTACCGGTCGCGAACGCTGCGGCATCTGGTCCCAGTAGGCGGTGAGTTGCTCCTTGCAGTACACCGCTGACGCCACCCAGCTTGAGACTTTCGGTGGAGCCTTCTTCCAGTGTATCGCCAATTGTCGCTTGGCGAGCAATAAGAGAAGGGCCACAAGCTTTCGTGATGCACTAGGTACATTCCTGACAAAACCCAAGAGGGCCACCAGTAGATTCAGTTCAATGGCCGTGCCTGTTATCTCCCCTACGGCTTTAAAGACCTCGCCCCAGTACCTATGTACTGCTCCGCACAACCACACAAGGTGATAAAATGTAGCCTCACTCTCTCCACACCTCCAACACCCAGCGTCAGCCTGCAGTCCCATTTTAAAAAGCTGTATAGGTGTACGATATGTCCTGTGCAAGTAATTAAAGTGTATCAGCCGTAGTCTATAATTAGGCGACAGTTGTTCAAGCTGGGCACAGCAATATTCCCATTGCTTCTCTGTGATACTCATGCCTGTATCCCCCTCCCACAGCGCCCTGGAGTCCATGTGAACAATAGGTGTCGTGTTTTGTGTAACCCTATAAATGCGTGTTATCAGTTTACGCGAGGAGGGGTTCGACAGTACGTCTTCCAGAGCCGCCAGCGTCGGCGGGGCCTCCGGGAACGTAGGGTATCTATGCTTACAGGCCGACCGCAACTGGTAGTAAAGTAGCAGTTCCGATGCCGTCGGCTCAGGAGCCGCAGCCATTGCCTGCAATTCTAGGAAAGTATCATCCGGATACAAGTCACCCGCCGTCGTCAGGCCGCAATCCCGCGCCCATCGCGCCACCGCCGCATCTGTCAGTGGACTCAGCAGGGGGTTGCCGTCCAACGGCATGCTCGGGGCATATAGGTCCGGGACGCCCGCACGTCTCGCAATGCTCGACCAGGCCCAGCGTACCATCTCTACCGTGTCGATATCTTCCCCAGGCCTTTTGTATCCCTGGTACACCGCAGTCCGCACCGGGCAGGGTGCCGCCACGTCCATCTCTATTGCCACATGAGGCTGGTATGGAATCGGGTGGTGCCAGTAGTACAAGTATTGTGCCTGTGCGCTGTAAGCATATAGCTCAAAGTCCGGGGCTGCCAGGCCCCCTTGTCGGAAAGGGAGTGTAAGGAGGTTCCAGGCTACTCTGGGTTGCTTGCCCGCCCAGGCCAGGTCGATCATGGCTGATCGAAGTCGGCGAAAGAACGCCTTTGTGAGCGGCAAGGGGTTGTTTACAAAAAGATAAAGGAATTTAGGCACAACAACCATTTTCGCGATAGCAATGCGGCCCAATAGAGACAGCGGTAACGTTTTCCATCTCTTCACCTTGCTCTCCAGCCACTCCATGGCCACCCCAAAATTGGATAGCCATATGTCCTGCACTGAACGGCTAATCTTGATGCCGAGGTATTTAACTTCATCCGTGACCCAATCTATCGGGAATTCTGTGTGACATATGGCCGTGCCATCTGTGAGTGGCATCATCATCGACTTTGACCAATTTATATCGATGCCGGTGAGGCCACTATAGCGTACCACCTCTCGCATCAACGGATCAAAGTTCTCCGACGGGTTCATCATGTATATAGTGATGTCGTCCGCGTACATCGAGATAAGGAGACCGCGTGACGTAAAACCTATGCTACGCTGGGTATGGTGTTGTCGCATGCGAGCTGCCAGTGGTTCCGTTGCGATAGCAAATAGTAACGGCGACAGTGGGCATCCCTCTGGTTATGGGTATAGGTGCAGACGTTTGACCATTAACCCGCACCCTGGCCGTCGGGGCATTGTAGAGTATGCCAATTCGCTTGGCAAAGATCGGGCTGAACCCCATTCGGGTAAATAGCGTTCGCAAGAACTTCCACTCCAAGGAGTCAAAAGCTTTGGTCGCATCAAGCAACGCCGCCGCGGCCTTCACCTTGGGATCTAGATAGTGGAGGAGCCCAAATAGCACCCGTAGGTTATGTGAGGTGGACCTCCCCATTACAAAGCCCGATTGATCAGTCAGCGCTATCTGCGGCATCATGAATTTCAAGCGGTCTGAGAGCAGTTTCGCATAAATTTTGGCATCGAGATTTATTAATGAAAGAGGACGATAGGAATCTGGGCTCAAAGGATCCTTACCTGGTTTGAGTAGTGTAATGATCAGTGCTTACCGCATCGACTGGGGAAGGGTGCCTGTTTCTACCGCCTCCTCGTAAACCTTGTGCAATCTCGGAACCAGGATGTCTGCGTATTCTTTATAGAAGGCCGCCGTCAGCCCGTCTGGGCCCGGCGCCTTGCAAGGAGGCATGCTAGCAATCGTTGCTCGGATGTCGTCTGGCGTAAATGGTAGATCCATATATTGTCTGGCTCTATCGTTGAACCATGCCAGAGCTATGGTATCTAGGTAATCCTCGAGTACCGAGTCAGCCGGCGACACCCTCGAGGTGTACAGGTCCCTATAATATTCCGTCATAGTGGCTAATATAGCCGGCGGCTCCCTTATCACTTCACCACCTGCACTCTGTAATTCCAGGATGTGATCCGACCCTCGTGGCGCACGCAGCAGATTTGCCAGCGTGCGGCCAGCGCGATCCCCCTCACCATACCGTCTGGCCTGGCAGTCTTTGGACAAGTACGCAACCTCTCTGTCCGCCTCCTCCTGATATCTAGTGAGTTTCGCACGAAGTTCTGCACGCACACTATCCGACGGCGCCTCCATCAGAACCGATTCGAGGCGAGCCAGATCAGTTTCCAATGTGCGCAATGTATCCCTAATGGATCGCAGGACACCTGTTTTCAGCGACATGCAATGCCCTCTCGTCACCACCTTACAGGCCTCCCAGAGCATGCCCGCTGAGCTCACCATGCCCTCATTAATTGTGAAGTATTCCTCTAGCTTTTCGCGGAGTTCCTGCTGAAATACTTGGTCGCGCAGCGCCTGGGAGGGAAATCTCCAGCTAAAGGGAGCGATGTACTGTGAGGGGGCGGCCAAGGACAAGTACACCGGGGCATGGTCAGACAGCGACCTTGGCTGGTGTTCTACCTCAAGGACCGAAGTGTGTAAATCCCTGGAGAGCAACCAATAGTCAAGCTGGGACCATGCAGCTCTATGTGTTGTCATGCATGTACCCTCACGGTCCCCAGGGTGCAGAATCCGCCATGAGTCCACCAACCCCGCATCTTCGATAATTCCGCCCAGGGTCTCCGACGCCCGTGGATGATGTTCCCTGGCTATGCC